>NC_041807.1:41024726-42247226 GCF_900964775.1 Scleropages formosus | reverse complement strand
ATACTAACGAGGAGCTGGGTGCGCCTCAGCCTTGCCGAGTCGCCACTCGACGGCCCGTTCCGACGTCCGGCCTTCGCCTTCCACCTCTGCCTCCCCAAGCTGCGTGAGAGAAGGTGGAGCGCGCCGTCAGGGTGGCCGAGCGGTCTAAGGCGCTGCGTTAAGGTCGCAGTCTCCTCTGGAGGCGTGGGTTTGAATCCCACTTCTGACAAACCTTTAACGTTCCCCCTTACCGATGGTACGAGTCCCTGTCTCAAAGTCGCCCGGCTGCGACACCGAGTTAACCGGGTCACCCTGTTGCGCAAGGCACTGGTCACTTTAGCCATACTTGCATTCTTTGTGAGCAAGGTGGCTTTTGTTTGGTGCCAGGGGCATAGTTACGGGGTGGCCTTGGGTGGCCAGTGCCACCCATCACTGAAGTTCGGCTACCCCTCTGGCCAGACCTGTTGCGCAAAGCACTCTGACCACACTGATAGGTGACTCTTTTGGCCGCTCAAACTCGTATGACGCACATAATATTTCGTGCGGCGCTATTTTGCTGAAGAGCTGCGAACCGTAGATTACATCAGTTGTATCTGCAAGCATAAAATAATATTTTCCAATACCCAATTTGCATCATTAGCATCTAAATATAAAATTATGTAGAATAATGATCATGTTAAATGATATTATGATGTTTTTACAGACATTTCTGTGTACTTCCAATGTCATTTCTTGTGAACATTTGTAATAAATTCTGTAGAATTTATAGAATTTCTGTCTGTAGAATTTGCTTTTGGTACAGCATGTCACAGTCAGTTGTGATTTTTTTTTTTTTTGGGGGAACCCCAATGAAATCATTGGCTCTTACTTGATCACCCTTGAAAAAAGTTCTGGCTACGCCCCTGTTTGGTGCAGGGGTTCGAAAAGCAAGCACGTCCTCTCCATTGCAGAATCAAATCCCGGTCTTTCGCATTACAGACAGGAATACTCACCACCATTTCAACAAGGAGCTGGATGTGTGTAACACTTCTCAAACCGCCAATCAACAGCCTATTCCCACAGCCAGTTTTTTGCCTTCCACCTCTGCAGCAAGTAAACAAGGCTGGACTCCTGGCCGAGTGGGGTTTAAGGTGCTGCTTTAAGGTTAGTCAAAACCCACAGGAGGACGACATCGGCAATGTCCAGTTAAGTCAGAGTTATTCTTGTTCATGTCAGTAGTCGCTCATTTTTACCTGCTGGACTTCGCGCCGTATGTCTGTTAGGTGGCTAATGGAGCACATGGAGGGTAAGGGACTCTGCCTTATTTTGGTCAGACCTTACTACGATTAGAATGGTATCATATATTCTAAATTTTATAAATGAAATTCTACAATTTACTATTTTGAAAATCTATAAATTATCCTTGCTACAGTGCACTGGATGGAGCTTTTTTCTGATTACTCCAGGAGAAACTATATAGCAGTGGTAGAATTACCAAATTAAGAACATTTTGTAGTACTGAAAAGTTACTGCAGCAATAATTACTTGACTTTAAAGATGTCTAAGTACATAGTGGTGCAGTATTGTAAGTCACACTCAAAAAGCTAAATGAATAATTTATATTTGTGATATTAATTTTGTAGTAACAATAGTACTAGTAATCATTAGCAGTATAGTTATAATAGACTGAAAATAATTGGTGGTCAGTTGTTATGAAGATTTACGTTAAAACATTTACACAGCTCCATGTGGAGTATAAAATATAAATGTCAATGAAAATATTATCATACATCATTTGTTTGCATAAAACAACAAAGCAATCAAGTAAAAATTCATTTATTCAGTTATTAAAAACAAAGCATAAAGCATTTGAAAATAAAAAAAAGTACAAATAAAGCATTTGGTTCAGTTTTTCATCATGAAAGCTTCAGCACAGAACCTATGAAGACATTCATCCAGTCACAATCCTCCACTGGGACAGTTAACAAATGTAACATCGGCAACACTGTCAAACATGGCAACGTGGCATGTCTATGGATATCTTAATTTCCAGCGACACCGCTACACATGACAATGCAAAACCTCTGAGGTTATGTGCTGCACAGCAGCAAGGAGTCTCAGGTTCTCTCATTCAGGGGTCCTTTCCACTCCCCTTCTTCACTGACGTCTCCTGGTCAAAAGACACTCAAATGTTTCAGCATGGACCCGACACCGGACTGACCGCGGGGTCCGCCAAAGCAGTGCATCACAGCTCATATCCAGCTTTTGCCAAACAAAAACAAGAAGCTTATTGGCTGTGTTTATAAGTTACAAACCCTGTGCTGCACAGCAAGTGCCATTCACAGAAGTCCTTTAAGAGGCATGTAAGCGGTTGGCCGAGTTCCTCCGCCGCACTACTGCTGGGTGCTTCGTTTGGGTCGCATCCCCCTCAAGGGCCGCTGCCGTTACCTCTGCCCTCTTTCGGATTTTTTCCAGTTTCGCCAACCGCTGCTCCGCAGCTGCCGGTTGCGCCAGGTCCTCATCCAGGGGATCCCGTGCAGTAAAGGGCTGACAGACGGTCTCGACCAGGCCGATCATGACCCCGAAGAAAGCCAGGACCGAGCCCACCAGGTAGATCTTCACCATGCCTCTCCTGGGCTTCTGGGACAGCATTTCTTTGGCAAATGGGAGGAACTCCTGGAGCGTCTCCATGATCTTCCTCAGATATTGCTATTGTATAATAAAGGAAATGACAGCATTATTACTAGAGTAGGTCCTAACTTGAACTGAAGAGTGCCAGGGAATGACTGGGGTTTTGGGAGCATAGGTAGAAGTTTGAGGATTCACATCACCAGATACACCAGTCTTCAGCTACAGAGAAGCTGCTCAGTTAATTTTTTAATTATCTCTGCGTTTTCTTCCTTCCTTGTTCTTTTTGTTTCACAAAACCAATGTATAAGAGAACTTAACTGCCAGATTCTACAAGCTACCGGTTCTTTTCCATAGATACTTTAGGACATTTTTTAGCAAAAACAGCAGCGCAGTGCTATAAATTACTTAAAAGTAAAAACTTACCCAGGCTCTCCAACGTCCGGAGTAAAATGTGCGCAAAAACTGCGGTTGCCGCGCTCCTTCCGACGACCGACACCGAGAGCGTCTGCGTTGAGCGTCACGGCAGACGGTGCGTTTTTTAAAGGCGCAGAGAGCTTGACCACGCCCCTTGCGGGACCCTCATGAATATTCATCAGCGAGGGAAGGGGGAGGATGGGAGAGCGCGTGCGCTACGTGTGGGGACGCTGCGGTCGTCTCTTGCCGTCAATACGGACTGTGCGCCGTCCTCGTCCTCGTGGCGCGCGGTGCGCTCGTGTCGGCTCGCGCACTCCCACGTGTTCAGTCAGTGCCCCGGTTGAAAGTGTCGGCAAAAAGGACAGCGCTTTATGTTTTTTACTTTGAATTTGCTAAACGTCATCGGCCGTCGTAGCTCCTCGCTCAGTTTTCCGTGTTCTTCTTCTTCTTCTTCCATTGAATTTCGACTGCTTTGTCTGTATAGATTCAGTGGAAACAGTTACAGTAGCATGAAGGAAACGGTCACTGTGTTACAAAAACTTCAAGTTGCACAGCCGACAGAACGTTCAACGTCGTGTCTGGAATGATCGTACCGTACGGCGTCTCCCACACCCCCCGCGAAGGGACGATTTCAATGGACTCGCAGCCACAGTGTCAGTTACGCGCGCAGTCGCTGTCGTTCAATCTTAGTTCCATCATCAATAACATTGAAAGTAGGCGAACGAGTGACGCCGAATAAGAAAGATTCTCTTTGAATCTTTGTTAAAGAAATGTGCAGTTGATGGCCTGCTGTGTGTGATCCCTCCATTCCTTCACCCTTTCACCCACTTTGAAACTCTTTGTCGAGTGACTAATGATGACAAACAAGGTGAACGCGCTCTAACCGCGTTGTCGGCGCGTCTCTCAGTCCCTGCCTTTCAACTTCAGTTACTGCGCGACAGAAATGCCTCCCTGGCACGTGACAGCCTTTTTTCTTTTCCGCGCCGCGCGCGTGGACGATAAGAGGGGACGTGTTGTTCAGGAAACACCCTCCTGTCCACGGAGATCCAAGTTGGAAATTGGAGCACAAGCCAGTGAACCCACTCACCCGAAGTGTGTGTGTGTGTGACTCAGACAGACTCCACGAACGAACCCAGCAGATGAGTGATGACGGTAACACTGGTGTCTGACACTGCAGCTGCAGAGGAAAAACACATCATGAGATGTGTGTGTATACGACGATGGATGGATGATGGATGGATGGGGAAGTGATGAGTTGTGAAATAAGCCGGGAAGCCAGCGCACTCAATGTGCTTCCTCGTGCACAAACGATTACGTGTCTCGCGTGCGTGCGTGGGTGGGTGCACCCTCGTGTTTCTCTGCGTGTACGTACGTGTGTTTGCGAGTGTGTAAGCACCGGCGGAATGCTGGACTGGTGAGGTGAAAAAACCTAATGTGTGTAAAACACACCGACTGGCAAAATTGTGGATGAAGGAGGCTAAAGCAAACCGAAGCAAACTAGTCAAGAGTATAAATGGATAGTATGTGACCTTCCCCAGAGCGCACCGTGTCATCAAAAACGCAATAAACAAGGTAAACTTCAGTAAATAATTGTTCCGTGGTGGCGCGCGCTCCCCTCCTGCTCGGCTAGACGTCACACTGCCGCGTGTGTGAGTGTGGAAACACAAGAATTGCTACATCCCCCCCCAAGTGTTTTGTGCCGCGTGGAGCCCGCTGGCTGTTTCATTGCATCCGTGTCCCCGAAGGGACGGGCCACCCCCGTCCACGTGCCGTGCGTCACTCTGCCGCTTTTGGTGTTATAGTGGCAAAGGGCGACCCCCCCACCAAAATTCCCCTTGTTTTTATTGTTTTCATTCTTTTCTCTCCGTCCCACACGTCTGACATCCTACGGGAGACTCCGATCGTGGCGGGAACGTCCCGTCCGCAGCTAGTCTGGAAACGCCACTGCCCGCGACGCGCACTCCGTGTGCATCTTTATAAAGGGCCAAACAACGCGTGCTGCATTCCATGTTTTCCTCTTCTGACTACTGGAAGAGTTCATTTAGGACATGCGTGCGCAGACAGGGCAGGTGTGCAGAAACACAGACCGGGCGCCTCCCAGGTGCTGCTGCTGTCTGTTCGGCTGCAGCGTGGGGGGCCGTTTATATTGTGGCCCTTTATTACGCAGACAAACACAATAATAAACGTGTTTCCACGCAGAGGCCTCAGTCCATGTGTATCACAAGCAATAGAAAACGAAGAGACACACCTCCAGGGTGTCTGGAACACACGCACGTGTGTGGCTGGACTCTGGGATCACTGCGCCTAATCAGAGTGGGGCACAGCTGTGGCACATTCACAGCACCAGTGTCTGCACCTCTGCATCTTGCTTTTTAATGACACCATAAAGCAGCCACATGAGGGATAAGTAATAGAGATCACCTCAAGATTATTCAGAAGGGCTGTATGAATTTTTTTTTATATATTCATAAATGGACCGGCGTCCCGTCCTGGGTGTGTCCCCTCCCCGTTCAGCCTTACGCCCCGTGTTGCCGGGTTAGGCTCCGGTTCCCCGCGACCCCGTATGGAACAAGCAGTTCAGAAAATGTGTGCGTGTGTGTATATTCATAAATGCTTCTTGGACTTCTTTGACCACACCAGGGTTCCAGCCTGTGCCGGACATCCAGAATACGGAGAAAATTCCAGCAAAAGATATAGTGTAAATACTTAATCCGACTTAAGTCGTAGCAGCTGAGCAACGTACCTGAGCTGTTTAACCGACACGTGACAGCCCAGCAGCCTCAGAGACTGGGGCGCATTGTGTTTGTTCATTTCTCCAAACATCGCAGTTTAAGATAATGCTCATGCTACGATGCGTGTGGTTATCGAGGGCAGAAGCTGATGTTGTCGCACCGGGGTGGTGGTAGACGCTGGGAAAACAGCGCGCCAGTGGGTGAAAGGTCTGGACGCATGGGAACGTACTGCGGCTCTACAGAACAGTCAAGTTCACCCTGCGACAAACGCACCACCTGGGTGAACACCAGCTGTTTCACGCAGAACAATGAAACACTCGACCAAAGAAACTCCTGAATGCCATAAATAAAGTTTTTTTTAAAAAAAACGGCAAGACTATATGACGCAGTCGATAGTTTCAACGTTTATGGTGGATATTCACTCCCGATGTCGATACTGCCCAACATCAAAAGAAGACAATGACGCTTGAGTTATTGTGTCTTCGTGGCTTGACTTTCCTCCTGGACTTTGATCTCTAAGGTGAGGAGGAAAGCAAAGTGGCAGAATGGAGTCGAAGCTTCTGCTGTTTTCGAAGTGCTCCTGTCCTCCGTCTTTGGAGAAAAAAGCTCACGAACACAGAGCCTATAAACCAACCATGAACCCAACAACTGCGTGTTGGTCACCAAACATTTGCAAAATGTCACCATCGGAAGCTGTTATGTTTCATTATTGCTGCGTGTACTCAGCAGGGTTTCGTTTATTTCCGGTGTCAGATATCCTGTGCTCTCCAGACTTGTCAAGGACTCAGATCCTCCAGTAAGCTGTTGCACAAAGGACCTTGTTGCTGCAAGGGATTTTACACGTCTCAAAACACAAAGTGCTTATTGTTTCTGTCGAAAACGTGACCTTGTGTTAAAATGGTGAGCCGAATGTTTTCTGTGAAATCATCTTTTAGTTCACTGTGTCTTTGTAGCATTCGCAATGTCTCTGCAGCTCAAAGAGGACAATGACATGAACGTTGATTAAAAACACACCAGCGGGTTGTTGCTCTCGGTCTCTTGTCGAAGCAGAATCGCACGAGTGGGCGTGGATCTAAAAGCGTGTAACCGTGCTGGAGAAGGAGACAGATAGGGTTGCTGTCCAAGTGTGGGAAGTGTGCTGTCCTCTGTGCTGACTGGGAAAGGCGGCACGGCGAAGAAACCGATGAGCTCATGACGAAACTGACCGTCTGCTCCTGATGCCAGCCACCGAGGGCCAAGTGGCGCAACCTCCCTTTCTGTCTCCCTGTCTTTCTTGCACTTTCTCTCCCTTTCCTCTCTTGGGCAGCTGGGCAAATGGGTGAACGTTCCAAGTGATGAAGCAAAATACAGAAGTACGGTGTTGACACATAAAGGAAAGATGTATTGCATCTTTCCGTACTTTGAGCACATTTTATCCTACTGTAGGACCTTAAAAACATCTGTATTTTTTATTGCTTTCTGAGCTTCCCTCTTTTAAGTTTCAGCGGCGGCACGTAGTAGTGTGGTTAAGAAGCTCGATGTTTGTCCAGAATGTTCCAGGCTTAAGTCTCAGCCAAAGAGCATTTACACATTTTTTTCTTTAATAGTATGAAAACAGAGTCTGTCCTTCTTCAGCAGCTGTGTAGGCTGGTTTCACATGTTGCAGGGCATGCATTTCTTTTGATATTTTGTCCACGTGTGTAAAACAGAAGTATGGTGAGGGCATCCAGCCTTGTTTATCTACAAGGCTCAATAAAATACACACACACACACACACATTTTCAGAACCGCTTGTCCCATACGGGGTCACGGGGAACCGGAGCCTACCCGGCAACACAGGGCGTAAGGCCGGAGGGGGAGGGGACACACCCAGGACGGGACGCCAGTCCGTCGCAAGGCACCCCAAGCGGGACTCGAACCCCAGACCCACCGAAGAGGAGGACTGCGGTCCAACCCACTGCGCCACCGCACCTCAATAAAATACATTTACATTTAAATCACATTTATTTTTTTAGCAGACGTCTTTCTCCAAGATGACGTACATTTCCAAGAACTATGCAAATAAAGTGGAAATACACGATAGATCCCATTTCATACTCATTTTCGCTGCGTGGGTATGGAATTGATCGTTCTGCAACATATCCATTGTGAGACTCCAAAGAGAAATTGGTTCATAAACTAATTTTACACCTACTTTCAATGCCAAGTCGTCTTTTAGTGATTATTCAGGCTTTTTGCAGACAAAATAAAACTTGACACTTTATTTTCCTAAATAAAAACTGAGAAATGAACAACGACAGGGATCTTCCACCGTCTTTTTCTTAACACAAAGTTAAACTAGTGAACATATGAGCAGAAGAGCCGCACTGGCTGTAATGCTCTGGTAAACATATTGCGCCCATCTAGTCACCTGTCACCCTGCAGTCTAAACTGTACAGAGATCAGTGAGCAAGACAGCAAGAGGACGAAGTCCATCAGTGACACCATGCGCAGTCAGGTGGCACGAACTCTCTCCCACTGGGCGCAGAACCAGCTCAAAGGCAGCAGGGCTTGAGGCCACCGTTGCAAAAGAAAGGACAGTGTTGCCAAGTGACTGGACAAGGTCACAGATGAGGACCTTCGGTGTGAAGCCAACGCACCAGAGGGGTGAGTTGGAACCTGGACACTGTGCGATGGCATCAGACAACGCCATCAGGATTTTTGTTTGTATTTTTTGCACCATCAGAAATGTCTGCACAGAATAGCTGGATCTTTACCACCAGGTGTTCGAGTTTCAGCAACTTTGTCTGCACCCTTCGGCCAAAAATCTGGCCTCTAAACCACACCAGCCATGTCCTCATATGGTATTTTTGCAGTATGTGGCCAGCTGTAGGGTAGAGGTGGCCACATGGATGGGACAAAGGCAAAGGACGACAGGTTTTCTGCACCAAGAAAAGGCTTCATTGGAAAATAAACTAAAAAAACGTATCAATAACTCAGTATATAATAATTCAGCTGTCACACATCACACTAGATGCTGTGTGCATGTTATCTGATGGCCATGTATGACGGTCACCTCACCTCTAATTATACGATGAAGGACTGAACTCATACCGGACGCATCAGTGTAGTCAACGTGCTCCGACCTGGGTCGTCTTACGGTCGGCCGCCATTCCTTTTGCTCGAGCTTTGTGGTCAACGGATGGCCCAAGAAAAAAAGGGAACAGCTAGGCAGTTGAAGGTGGACTCAAGCCCCTTTTTAGCTGTCTTATTAATAAAAATACACAACAACGAAGGTCAGCACAGATCAGGCACATGCACCTATGCTCATGCCTGTGCATAGATTTCTGCTCCTCGTCAGTGTTTCAAAGGGTTTTGTTAGATCCTGCCAAGGGGCTGAAGCTGTCAGTCAGGACTGATGAGGAATCCTTCAGCACACAGGGCCAACACGAGGAGCTCTGACATGTCTGACGAATGCACAATATGCAGACATGGCCCTGAGGGAGAGACCCCCCCACGCAGTTGTGCTCTCCCAGCTTGGCTCTGCTCTGTGGTTATTAAAAGCTCTTGGGGTCATGGCAGGAAATGTTATGATATGATAAAGGACTTAATGATGTACATCGTAGCAACTGAAGGTCACGTTCCAGAGCAGTGCGTCTCCAGTCTGCTCCCACACTGGTGCGGCCAAGCTGCTTTGACATGTCTCCTTAAGTGATCTCTGTGTAAATGCTGAGAGCCAAGAGTGTGAATGACCCGGGCGGAAAACAGCTCTGACTGGTACAAGAACACACGCTTACGGAGCTGGAGGGAGGCGGGCAGGATGCACACTTACGCAGCGTGGGTGAGGAAGCACCGGACACACACAGCGGGGGTGAGGAGAGCTGGATACACACTTGCGCAGTGGCATGAGGATGGCTGGATATGCAGTTTCACAGCACAGTTAAGGGAACCATGGTAAACAAAGCCTTTGTGAAGCTACTGAAGTTACTATACCGAGAGCGCAGGGGCTCAGCTCAATCACACAAGGTTATAAAGCTATGGAAAACCTTCCGAAAATAAATGTTGAAAAGTTGCCGACAAAACAAGTCCTATAATCTGAAATGAAAACATTACCAGAGGGAAACTGAGCAGTTGTTGTAGTATTGTGTGTATCTGCAGTAGGGTGCGTGTCGGATGTCGAGCCGAAGCCTTGTCTCAGATGGGGGCGGATGACGAGCGCGGCAGGATCAAGGAATTCTGGTGCAAATTGTGATGACTGTGTTACTCTCTTGCAGCGGTAGTACAGTGAGCTTCTTCTGGTGTGATGGTTAAGGTCAGATAAGTATGTGGCGGGTTGCTGGTTCAAGCCCCCAGCTCTGTTGGTCAGTAGTGTTGAGACAGTTAGAAATGTAGTAAATGCTAATATGTATTAAAGAAAAACATGCTCCCTGGACCATTGAGAACAGTTTCCACATCCCCATGGAGCCTAACACATAAGGTGTCTGAGTTTGGGGCAGCTGCTTCATGGTTCAAGTCCCTTTTGGGTTGCTAGTGCTTACGTGACACCAATGGGCTAATTAATGAAGTTCTTCTTTGGTTGCATAAATCAGAGCATCAGGACCCTTGTTCACAGGTAGCTCATCAGTATCAGAGCTGCCACCTGTCAATGTTGCTAGCTCAAATCCCCCCAGTGCTGTAGTACTCTTGAGCAAGGTACTTAACCTGAAGTACTCCAGTAAAATTTGCTCAGCTGTGTAAATTGTTCTAAGCTGCTCTAGAGTACCAGCTAAAGGAATACATGTCAATGTAGCACATACTGTATGTGTTACATCAGTATAACAAATATAAGTTCATCACTCCAACAGGAACACAGTGCTCTGCCTCCTTGTCCTTTTCACAAAGGGTCCAAAATCAGAAGTCTGCCAGTTCTCAACTTTTACCCCAGTGTGGTGGAATGAGCTCCCGCTATTCCTCAGAGCTGCTGAATCCCTCCCGCATTCAAGAAGCGTCTCAGAGCCATTTCTCTCCTGATATCCTGACAGCTCCATAAACGAGTCCAACACCATCTACTGTGATCATTTATGTATTTGCTATTTGCATTGAGGCTGTGTCTAAAGTGCTGTGTCGACGGGTGATGCACTTTGTTTACTCTGAGTTTTACAGCAATGTCTAAATGCATAAACGTACGTGCAGATGTATTTTACTTAGCAGTAAGCGGCGCAGCCTGTTTTCACCCTACTTCTGTACAGGATGAGTCAAAAGCCCGACTGAGCCACCTACTGTGATTTCAAGATCAGGACACGCTCCGTCCCAAGCGCCAAATGCAAACATTGTGTTATTGAAGGTCAACATTCGAGGTCCACTCTAACGCTTCCCAGTGAGCCAAAAATAGACACACACTCTGCGGTGTTTACTGCAGAACCTGTTCATAGTCTCACTGGCGTGTCGTGACTAAACATCGCAGACGCAGTACCTGTATGGGCTGGTTTACAAAAACAAGGAAACAGGTGTAGACTAGTTACATAGCTGGGGTCCTCTTATTTATATGTATGTATAAAAGTTATAAGTTATGTCAGGCTGTATACAGCTATATATGTGATCTATATATACACACACACACACACACACTTTCTGAACTGCTTGTCCCACACAGGGCACAAGGCTGGAGGAGGAGGGGACACACCCAGGACGGGATGTCAGTCTGTCACAAGGCACCTCAAGCTGGACTTGAACCCCAGACCCACCGGAGAGCAGGACCTGGGCCAACCCACTGCACCCCCCCTTGTATGTATATATATATATATATATGTAGCTATATGCAGCTATCTAAAGCAGGATTTCATAATGCTCACCACTGGTTGTCCAGGAGTTACGAGGGTCTCTGCTACCTGTACAGGTGTGTGTGCTTTGTGCCTCCAGAGGAGGTTTTCCTTTGCCCACAGCCTGCGAGGGACAACCTGCTCATGAATTTTGAGACCAGATAAGGTCGAGGAGTCTTGGCCAAGATAGTAGCAGACGTCCTTTTGCAAGTCGTGACGTCATGGCCTCTACTCTGACTGAGCTGCGTTTGTATTTTCCTTACTTGCGATATCACACTTTCACAGGCAGGAACAGCAGAATACAGAATATGCTAGAAATCTTGTAAATGCACAATATTGACTATTCTAAATATGTAAGGGTTGGCCCCACTTTTCCTGAAGGAGGCTTTAAAGCTGCATTTTCACCTGTTAAATTTACTTAGTCGACAGTTTTCTCCAGAGTAACTTAGAGTGTTAAGATTATAATTACTATAGTTACAAACTTACCCATTTAGGCAGCTGGGAAATTCTACTGGAAGAATTTAGGGTAAGTACCTTATGCAACACTACTACAGCTGGAAGTAGGGATTAAACCTACAACCTTTGGGTTCAAAGGTAGGAGCTCAAACCACTACACTACCAGCTACCCCCAGCTGTCCTTACCTGCCCCACTGAGCCATCATTCAGGCTCAAGCGGTGATAACTGTCTTTAATGGCATGAAAAATACCAACTTATTAATAAGGCAGCCAGTAGTTACAGTGCTGCCATATGAAGTGGTGTACATACATATTTCACCTGACCAAAGAAAACTTAGAATGTTGTTAAAGTTGATGAAACAGCTTCGGGGTTAGAAGTTGCGACGTGTCGTGAAAGTCAGTAGGTGTTCGCATATCCCATAAACCCAACCAGAAACTTTTCATGTTGCATGTTGTCTGTTCTCTTCCGTAAAGTCCTCTTAAAACACTCCCGTGCTCAGGTTTTATTCCAGGTGTGGGTGTCGGGCCAGGGTTTGTACCCTTTCGGAGGGCTCGTGCCTGCTGCCCAGAGAGCTCGGACAAAAAAGAGGTAAATGGGGGCTTGGGCTTAAGAACTTGGTTCGAGGTGAGAATATGATTAGGAATGTCGCCAGAGTTAGAGTTGGCGGTTCTGGTTCGCTGAAAACAGTGCACGTGGGGACCTGAAGGTGAGGTGCTCTTCGTATAACGTGTGTTTGATAGACAGCTGAGTGTGGCCGAGAGTTTGGGTTCATACTTCCCTCCAAAGATGTTGCTTTTACAAACTCCGGTGGAAGCATGTGTAGGCTGATGAAATGAAACGCATAAAAGAGACACAGAAGAGCTGAAACTAAAGGAAAATACGGGTTTTACGCTGCAGTCATCCATACATTTAATGTAGCTGTCGAAGTTCCTCCATCAGCAGTTGTGCGTAGAAGCTGCTCTTCCTTCCCACACGCGTGCGTCGGGGGCTCAGGATTGGCCGCCTCAGCAGATGGGCTTTCGAAACTCTGCGGCCGGTTTGCCCAACCAGACGGCGATGCTCCTGGCGATGTGGACACCGCGGGGCGCAGGAACTTTCGCCTGCTTTCAGAGCCGGGCCACAGCCTGCTGCTGGGAATACAGGCGTCTCTGTCTGCTGGGAGGGGGCAGTGCTGGCTTTGCTCTAGCCCCACACGTAGCACTATGTGACGAGAAGGGACAGGAGTCCACAGCCACTGGGGGGGGGGGGGGGCGGTTGTGAAATTACTTGTGGTTCAGCTCTCAGACTGATAACTGTCCATGGGGGCGGTAGCGGGTGCAGGGGGGGACACAGAGGTCACGCCGTCCGACGGACAGAGGTCAACATGGGAAGGTCTCCCTGGAGCTGGACTACATGTGCACAGGGCAGTTGAACCCCAAGAGCCTCAGGTGACATTAGCTGCTGTATACCCTGACGTAGACTGACTTAGTGCTCATGTTTGCTGAGGAGACGGTTTACAGTTCACTTTTCGGCAGGATGTTCGGAAAGTTCGGCATCTAGAAACCGAGGGCCAGAACTGCCCGTATTGTTGACCATTTCCACTGCAGCCTGATACAGGCAGTCAAGGCCTCTGATTATGTAATGAGCCAAACGAGATATGGGACAGTTAGCAGGAGCAAATATGCAGAGTGTCTGCTGGGGGCTTTGGAAATGGTGCAGGGTGTGGTACGGGGTGTAGTACAGGGTGTAACGGTGGCGTAAGCTACACTGTGGTAAAAGACAATGTCACGAATGGTGAAAGTGGACGTATGGGGCAGACAAACGGTTTTTCATCTTGCTTTTGTAACACGGACAACAGACGGTGTGTGCAGGGAGAGTCACCGACTGCCAGAGTTGCGTCCTGACGTCAGTGCGAAACCAGGGTTCTTGAAGATACCCCAGGAATCCTACATCTGGATTTCCGCAGCTGGTTTCTGCAGGAACGCATCTGGGATCTTCTCAGTCGAACCCGGAGTGAACGCAGTCAGAAGTGTTATATAGTCATGGGCACGTAGCCCAAAATCACTGCGAGTCACAGCTTCATTTTACTGAGATGCCTCTGATTTAGTTTCATTAACCATCATTTGGCAAATTCAGTAGCTGCAGATGGACAGTGGTGTGATATTAATAGCCTCACTTGATGAAATGCTCATGATTCATATTTTAGGGTTACACATCTGAGTATAATTTTGTGCATATTGGGGTACAGGTGTAAATGTAATTTGTTTTTCAAATATGAACAAATTACTTGAGCTTTGTGGTTCATGTCCATAGTGCCCCCGCCCCGGGTCTGGGGTTCAAGTCCCGCTTGGGGCGCCTTCCAACAGAGTAGTGTCCCATCCTGGGTGTGTCCCCTCCCCCTCCAGCCCTGCGCCCTGTGTTGCTGGGTTAGGCTCTGGCTCACCCCAACCCCGCTGCAACCCCAAGCGGCTTCAGACTGTGTGTGTGTGATGTGATTTTTATTAATAACCTTTTTTAGCTGGCACTTTTTTACACGATTACTTACGATCTGAGGTTTGCACACTAAGATGCTTATAGTGATGTACCCATTTATACAGCAGGGCAACTTCTACTCTATCAGTTCAGGGTAAGTGCCCTTGATCAAAGGGTACTAGAGCAGGAGATGGGAGTCTAACCCCGGACACTGGATTGTAAGGCGACTGCTGTAACCACTGCGCCACCTGCTGCCCTGCCAGTTTTGTTTTGATCATGTAGTGAGAAAAGTAACAGAGGGATCCTGATCAGTTAGGTCTCCCTTCTTGTTGCGTTGCCGAACGGCCGTCATTGGTCTCCAGAATGAGAAGCGATGGGGACTCAGACAGTGATGTAAGGCAACGGCTCTAACCGTCATTCTGCCTCGCAACGTTAGGTCCGTACAGCGGCGTGGTACCGAAATGATGGAACTGTTTGTACAATAGAGGAAATCATGGTAAGCACCTTGCTCAAAGCAATTGCGGCAGGAGGGGGACACCCAGGTGCCCTAGTGGACCGTGTCTTCCCAGGGGGTCGCGGAAACGAGATACGATTTGCGCGGAAGTCTACCGGAACTTTCCGGACTGAGGGGGTGTGCAGCACCAAGTGACTTTATCTTCTCACTTTGCTCCACATCTGCGCTGTAGTAAAATGTCAAACGCAGCACTGCGCGAGTGTGTGCGTGCGAGTGCACGCAGCACTTGCGTCCACCAGCGATACGGGCCTCGGGGCTCGATCGCATCAACTCTGTCCCAGTCGGGGGAGGACCAGCACAAAGGCAGCAGAGTCTGAGGCCTCCGTTGCAAAAGAAAGGACGTTGACCCACGGTCGACAGGGAGACACTGCTGCCAAGTGGCTGGACAGGGTCGCAGATAAAGTCCACCGCCAACACGCCAGCAAGGAGAGGTGGAACTTGGACAGAGCCGTGCTCTCGTGTGCTGCGTTCGCACTTTCTCTCGCCCTAAACGGCGAACAGCGCTGCCTGCGCCGATGGGGACGGGGGGACTTGGGGAGAAAGGAGCTCCGACAGCGTGGGGCGGGAGGTGCTTTTAAAGGGCGCCGTAACGATCGCTGTTTATCTGGTGTTTTGTATTAATAGAGCTGTGCGTAACTGCTTTGATTCTGTTCTGTACCGTGGTGTTTTACACCAGTTGGTTTAACTCATCCTTGAAGCGTTTCATCCAGCTGACCTCAGCATGAGCCAGGTAACGTGACAAAGTACCATTTCAGCAGGGTATCCCACGTATGCGAGAAATCATGCGATATGAAATACCGCGTGCGTTCTCATGTAAGATTCAGCGATATGTTCTACACCTTCGTAGGTGGTGAGCATCCAAAAGTTCGGTGCCTCTTTAGAAGCAAGAAGAAAGGCATTAAGCCACCCGCAAAGGTGATCGCTATTGACAGAAGTGTGTCGAAGGGCACTAAGCAATATCAGCAGAATTTGTCCTCAGGTTTCCTGGACCAATCAGAGCTGTGCTAGAGGCCGGGACGCCAGCTTCGGAAGGAGTTCACATTAAGGATTCAGGCCAGGGCAGCAAAGCCTGGATCGTACGGACCCAGAGACCGTACGGATCGCCGCACCGGAGGAAACACCCGCACACGGTGGCGTTTACTCCAAATTTTATTCAGGACCCTACCAAGAAAACCGTTACATTTCTCGACAACAGAAGCATACGGACACCTGACGGAAATGCCGTCGCGGCAGAACTTAGTGACAGATTACATCTGCAGAACATACAGTATATGGTTAAATATATCACTTATTAAACATACTAAGGTACAATGATTTTCAAATATGCGTAATAATAAACCGCTCTAGTACGCTGAGCATCGGTATGTTGGCAAAAATCAAGTACATATAGCAATAAAAGACATTCACAAGTGTTGGTGGGCTGTCGGTGAGTCGACGTCGCGATTGCTTCACACACTCCGGGGATATGCGATTTTACAAAAAGAAAAAAATAGTGAGAAGCTATGCAGTAAAAAAATAAACTTTTCCCCAGAGAGCCTCCGAAAACATCTCACCTACTCGGCTATCGAGCGGCAGGATCCTCCCGAGAACAAACACCCTGAATCCTTGTATGGTTTACGTTCATCCTGCGAGAGCCTCGCTCATTCCTCGTCTACAGGGATGTTCAGTTACAGTATTAAGTACAGTACGCAGTACACGGTTCGTCATAATAGTGCACCGAGCACCAGGAAGCAATAAGGAAACTCTGTTAGCGACTGCCTGCATGCACCATGGTTCAGATAAAATCGGCTGACCAGCACGGCATTGCCAGAAAGCATCCCTGACCTCTTGCGGTAAAATACAGGCCAAAAACCTTCCTTCGCTCACCCTATCCCATCATATACTGTAATCACTTCCACAGTTTCTAATACAGAGCGTTAGTTACAGCATCTTCGTCGACAACGATACAGTGAGGAGAAGCCACACCCCTAGCGAGTCTGTGGCCCCTCCTATTTTTCCAGAGTAATTAACACTAAACGTGCATGTAATGAGTTATTGTACATATGCATCCCTGCGTCGTGTGTGTGTGTGTTTGTGTGTGTGTGTGTGTGTGTGTGTGTGCGTGCGTGCGCATTTTTCCTGGCACTCCCACATGCGTGCAAATTCCGACAGATCGGCGAGGATTTCGGGATGTCATGTCCTGCGGAAAAGGCTCCGTATCGCAGCAAAACACCGAGGGCTCGCGGCCCAGAAGAAGCCGGCGAAAAGTCGAGGGTTCCACAAGCGCAGCCGGACCTGGGAAAGAGGGAGCGGAGAGTCTGAGCACCGCCTGCAGCATACAGATCTATCTGTTTCTGTCTAATGGGTTCACCTACCTGCTGTACCTCTGTCATGCTTCGCTTTGTAGTCTCACATGATGGAGCACACCGCCGTCTGCAGCGTCTGCACGTGGCCGTGGGGACTCTTCCCGACAGTCCCGTACCTGCAGGGCAAGGAAGGAGGCGGGGAAGTCACCCGTTGAGCTGCTCGGTCTACGCAAGCCGTCCGGCACGACAGGGAAGCACCGGGCACCCCGGACTCCGTCTACGTACTGCTTGGCTGCGCCGTTGAGGTTGGCGGGTTCCGAGTGGTAGGCGTGCCGGCCCTTCTCGCCAACGGCGAGCGCATGGGGGGGCTCGCTGTGGCTGATCCGCAGCGGGTGGTAGTGGCTCTTGGGCTCGTTGTGGTTTGCGGGCAGAGCCATGTGGCCGTCCCGCGCCCCTCGACGGGGCTCCGGAAGCTCCGGATCGAGGTCCCGGCGCACGGCCTCTGGGGACGACACGTCCACCACCTGGATGTCGGGCACGGACCCGGGGCCGTGGTCAGCGGGGCATTCCGAGTGTGCCAGGTGCAGCTTCTTCATGTGGTTGATGGCCACAGCTGCGTTGAAGGCTTGCTGAAGTGCAGATAAAAAGAAGGAAATTAAGAAGGAGAAAATCGTAAAATGTCAAGATCGTTTTGCAGCCGAAAGATTGGGAATTTAAATCCCAAAAGGAGAAGCGCTGCTGCCGAAAGACCCACCAGAGTAAAGCACGTTGCATTAAAGTCCCCTGTTTGGCACAACCGAGGAGTTTATTACCATTATTGCTGTTACCTGCTTACTTCCTTTTTATTATTTGTTCATTTATAGGACGCTTTTCTCCTACGCGTCTTGCTCGTAGGTGAAATTTTTATTTTCTGAGTTGCGTGATCCTTGATCGGGAGAACTGCAGAGGGATTCTAGGCTTGGTTTATACAATGCAAAAGCTTTAACCACTGCGCCACCTGCTGTTTACAATGCGCACATGCAAATGGTGTTTGCTGAAAGCTGCGCTACATGTCATTTACGACAGCACTTGAAATGTCAGAGGATGAAGGGCTTATGAAGGCTGATGTGAAGTTACATTTACATTTATTTATCTAACAGACGCTTTTCTCCAAAGCGACTTCCAACAAACTCTATGTAGTGTTACCAGGTGGTGAAACAAAGCCTCCTCCTGCTGCATGCTGTACTCCACTTTCACCACTTTCACCTTTCAGGGGCCAGTTTAAGCAACACTCAGGACTGCGACAGAGCTTCTGCGCTACGGCATCGGAAGGATCTTCCGGCGTCGGACACTCGGGTGCTCTTACTGCGCACTACCCGACTTATCGGAAATGTTCCGGCTCCTAAAGCAGTTCCACGGGACGAGAGGGTCCTGCACTTCTCACCTTCCACTTGGACTTGGCAAAGTTCTTCTGCATCTGAGCGCTGACCGAGCGGTAGATGTCCTGGTTCCGGGCCGTCTCCCCAATGATCCTGTCCGAAGCGGCAAAGACTAAGGGTCATTGGAAATGGTCTACCCTGGTAAAAGGCCTACAGGTGGCACACGACTTCAGCTCCACTCATTCGGTATTCAGCTGACACTATTATGAAAAGTACCTTTCTGGAGCAGAGTATTCTTACATTTACTCATTTATCTGACCCTTTCCTTCACAGCTCCTTACACTGATTTACCCATTAATACAGCTGGTTAATTTTTACAGTACCAGTTCAGGGTAAGTACCTTGCACAAGGGTACTAGAGCAGGAACTAGGCTCGGGGCGGCGACCTTCATCTCCGGAGGCTCTAACCGCTACGCCACCTATTGGCCCAATTCTACCTGCAACAGCTCGAGCAAGTGCTGCGCACAGAGGCCCTACAGCAGTGGTGGGACTGGGATTTGAAGCAGCGACTCACTGGCCAGCTGGATCGGCTGCAGCTGGAACTCACCAGGGGTGTCTGAGGGCCTGATCGGGGGCGTAGCGCATTTTAGGGTTCTTCTGCATCATGTTTCGGATGAAGTCCTTTGCTGAAAGGAACCGTAATGCGGCAACGAGTGTCAGCGACAGAGAAACAGCGCGTGTCCCAGGTTGCAGGTCATACACGTTCGCATTCCGTAAGTCATGAACATGACCCCACGCACACGCTTTCCCCACCGGGTCACTGCTAAGGAGGAGGAGAAAGCACAAGCTAAAGGTGCGAGCGGGTCCACATGCTAACCTGAGTCTGATATGTCATCCCAGAAGGGCGAGTCAAACTCGTACTGGGCCTTCATGATCTTGGAGAAGAGGCGGGTCTCCGTCTCCTCGTAGAAAGGCGGGTAGCCACAGAGCCTGCAGGCGCGGGAGAGACAGAGTCACCTGCAGGCCGGAGAAGGTACTACAGGTAGACAGTGAGCGCTGGATGGAGAAAGGAGCGCTGCTGGTTTAGTGCTTGTGTGTGTGTGTGTGTGTGTGTGTGTGTGTGTGTGTGTGTGTGTGTGTGTGTGTGTGTGTGTGAGAGAGAGCGTTACTCCACAAGGTGGTGCTCTGTTTTTCTCCTGGCACATCACTGATGTATCTCCGGCTCATCCTGGGGTGACCGGACTAACGGGGTAGAGGGGGTCCGGTCATGTGACCAAGTCCATGCACTTCGGCATTTCCATTCAAATATTTTGGTGAAACTCGTACGCCACCTTAAATAGCCATTTTTCCTGTTTAATTCTGCCAATTACATTTGTGTGACACTTTCCTCCAAAGTGATCTATAATGTTGAGCTAATTACAATTATTCACCGATTTCTATAGCTGAGCAATTTTACTGGAGTAACTTCTGGTTCGGTACTTTACTCAAAGGTACAGTAGCTGGAGATGGGATGTGAACCAGCACCTTTCAGGCGCAAAGGCAGGGGCGTTGACCACCGTACTACCAGTTGTCCCAGTTAATCACCCACTGAAGAGGAAAATGACGATGATGATGATGATGCCACGTTGGAAGATGGCAGCGTTCATGACGCTTGTTTCAAATGTTTTATGTTACTGTTAAAAATATATCTACAAATATTAAAATAAACCTTTTAAGAACTGATGTTCCCTTTTGAAGATTTTTTGAAAACTCCAAAAAATATATGAAAAAATAATATTGTGAAGCCCAGGACCGTCTGGTCGTTCCAATTTCCGGTCACCTGAGGTTCGGTCGTATGAACATGAACCGCGTTGCCTAGTTTCGGGACACAGTCCTAACTTTGACCATCCTCCTGGGTGGAATACGTGAAGGTTGCTCCAAAGAAGCTTGAAGATTGTGGAAAAAGCAGGATATAAACGAGTGCAGCTTGTGGGTTTTCGCATATAATACTGGGTGTTTGTTCTGAATATCTCCTCGATGTGACTGAGGCTGTGTGTGGTCCATGTGCTGCTCGACTGAGGTTTCGTGTAGAAAGTCATGTGTGCTGTGCGTGCGCGTGTGTGCGCGCACGTGCATGCACCGCACCCTCATGGCTCAGCACGTGTTTTACACGCAGTACTCACAGGATGTAGGTGATAACTCCGATGGACCAGCAGTCCACCGCCTTGCTGTAGGGTTTCTGAGCCAGAACCTCAGGAGCTGGAGGACAAGAGTTGACGTCAGTTTTGTGTCTGAGAATTTTGCCTGAAGAGATTCCTACGGTAGTAACTTGCAATTTTACCTCTTTACACGGCTCTGCGTGTACGATTCACCCAGGTTGCGGGAGCTCGATGTTCTCTACTACGGTGTACCGCAGTAATTTCACGGCACAGTTTGTACCTTGTTAGCCCCCCGGTGCAGGCGACCCCAAGCCTTAAATCCGAACCCTAAACTGTTAACGACCGGTCATCTTGATATATTGTGCTTATTCAGCCTTCTATTGAATTTACTACCAACATATAACAACTTTCAAAGCGCTTTTACTCGGACAAATTTTCACTTCATATTCTACGTAATGACCTCATAACGCCGTAATATTTCCTTTTCAGGCCTGTCCCACGGAACACCCTTCGCGACCCTCGCTCACTCGGGTCTGGGAACCTCTGTCCCGCTCTACCCGCTCTAGTTCGTCCGCTGGCTCCGTTCCCCACCCGCTTTCGTTCCCCCGCACTCCCGCGGAGCCCGTTCGTCCTCCGTACCCACGTATCCTGGAGTGCCACAGGCAGTGGACATAATGCCGTTGTCCTCCATCTTGGACAGACCAAAGTCGCTGATCATGATTTTGGAGTTCTCATCTTGGCTGAAGTAAAGTAAGTTCTCAGGCTGCAGAGCGAAAGAGAGAAGAACGTTTTTTGGTCATTTCGCTCAATGAGCAGAACCCTTAGAAACTGCCCAGCGTTCGGCGATCCTTATGTTGCCCTGCTGCGTAGTCCGATTCAATTCGGGAATGGAAACCCACGCTACCTTCCGCCCCAGGCTGCTGCCTCTGCTGGATCCTCATCTATGTGTTTCTGAACTTGAGAGGAGTCGCACGCTTCTGAGCCCCCACACAGCCCTGACTGCAGTGTGGCATCATTGTAACCATAGTAACAAGCTGCTGGTCTTAACGCTTCTGCACTTGTTTGATCACCTCTCCTCTGCGTGTGTTTGTGCCTGTGTACACCAGCAAGCATCCATACCTTGAGGTCACGGTGCACAATGCCGTTTTTGTGGAGGTAGCTGACGCCGTGCAGAACCTGCCGTATCACAAGGCTTGCATCCTTCTCTGTGTACACGCCGCGGTCCAGAATGCGGTCGAAGAGCTCGCCGCCGGAGACGCTGGAAGACGAACCACAAAAAAACCATCAGCGTCTTTCTCACCGTCCCTGCGGTCCAAGTGGCGACCACTGGTACTTGACCACAAATTTCCTTTTGTACCAAGAAAAGACGTGTCATTTAGGCCAATTTTCTGACACGCATCCCACCCGCACGGCCAGGTGTGCCGCCACAGAGAGGAAGCCCGGCACTCACAGCTGCATGACGAGGTAGTAATGAGTTCGACTCTCGTAAAAGTCCTCCAGTCCCACAACGTTCTCGTGCTTGATCCTGAAACGGGGAAAAACGGCAGCGGGTGAGTCCGGGGCCACAAGGCATCACACTCGCATCATCCTGTTCAGTCTCCCGATGTCGCTTTTTTTCCACTTATTCAGTCTGCCTGCGGTTGACGGTATGACTTCTCATTAATCGGTCCACATTTGTCTCTATCTGGTCCGCTGCATTCAATCCAGGCCACACAATTCGGACCAGAACAATAAACCGAAACGGCATCGGAACGTTGCACCAAGCAGCTGTGTGAGAGAGACGGCGAGACGCAGTGCATTATGGGAACAGTGTGCACTATGGGAACAGCATTATGGGAACGGCTCAAGGTTCCGCTCTAGCACTCTGCAGTCTCGCTTGCCTGTTTGCACATTTGTGCTTGTTTCCTTTGCTTCGCACCATTGCGCTCTAATTTTATTCATTTATTTATTTAATATATACGCAACATATGGCGGGGGGGTGCAGCAGGCTTGACCGGGTCCTGCTCTCCGGTGGGTCTGGGGTTCGAGTCCCGCTTGGAATGCCTTGTGACAGACTGGTGGGTCCCCCCACCCCCAGCCTTCTGCCCTGTGTTGCCAGGCTAGGCTCCGGCTCCCCGCGACCCCGCATGAGACAAGCGGTTTCAGATGGTGCGTATGTGTGTGTGAGATATACGGCGTTAGTCATCCCCCATCCAGTCCACGCACAGCATCACACTAAGTCTACTTTAGGAAATCATTCTTTTGATTTTGTTGTCTAATTAAATCAATAAATGTTATTAATTGTTATTTTTTTCTATTTTTATGTTTCACATGACTTTTACCTTATGATATGAGGCATCACTGAGGGTGACTTTGGGGATGGGCTTGGAACACACAAATTTTTTCCCATAAGAAATAATGGAATAAGTCATTTTCATTTTTCACACTCTGCCCATTTTCAGAAATTAATTACTAATGAAGCTGCAACATAACATAAGCACATAGTTTAGTGATGCACACAGTGTCCACGGACTCGAATCGGAGCGCAGAAAATGAAGCGTCACACAAGTCATCGTACACACATTAAAGTGATATAAGAACAAACAATTCAGGCGATTAATCCTCGGTGCCGCATTCCAGTGAATCAAAAGGGCCTGTACCGCGGTATCAGTGTTGCAGCGACTAAAGGGCTCCTCACCTCCTCAGCACAGCGATCTCATTCTCCAGGATGCTGTCCCTCTTTGGCTTCTTCTTGACGCACTTGAGGGCGAAATGTTTGCCCGTCTTCCTCTCCTTCACCATGAACACCTCGGAGAAGGCCCCCCTGGATGAGCAGTCAGAGACGGACAGGACAGCTCAGAGGAGGCAGCCATCCAGCAGGGGGTGCAATAGCTAAGGACTTGTCTGGAGGCTGGAAGCAGTAAGCAGTAAGGAGTAAGGCTGCCCTAGGAGTGCCATTCTAGAACCTTCAGTGAATTCACTGCTAGTGCCAGCACACCCATCATGCCCTGTATTCTTTGTCATTCTTCTTTTACGACGGGATAAATCCTGCGCTGGAAAATCAGTTTGTGAAATTACCGCAATCGAAAGCACGTGTCATCGGCCTTTTACTCTTATATAACTGTATTAATTTCTTTATCGAAGCGGATTAAAAGTCAAGGAGGGCGCAGCGCTTTGACGCCCAGTGATTTTAGCTGCTTTCTGAAACATCGAGCCGTCAACAGAAACTTTGAAAGGGGGCTGCGCTTAACGCACAGGGGGTGGGGGAGGGGCGGGATTGTGCAGCTTAGAGGTTCGTGCGGGAGCCTAATTGCATGTCCTGTTCCTTGTCGCTATGTTGGGCCGTGCCTGGGAATAGCTGCCCTCCCCAGGAGATTAGCCCTCTAATCGCTTACGTAATGGAAACCGGGGCTTTGCGGAGGACAGGTGTCTTGGCCGGGCACCCGGGTTCGAGGTCTGGGAAAGCGGTAAATCGGTAAGGGCCCCCTTACTGGGGAGCCGCCGTGGGACGAGTCCGGCGTTTCCGCGTCTCTCCGACGCCGAGCCTGCAGGCTTTATTTTGAGTCTCGGGGCCCTCGGCGGGAAACGCGCTGCGCGAAGCCCGGAGCCGGCACTCGGCGGGCCCCCTTTACGAAAAATGTACAGGATGATCATTTGCCGAACACGGCCACTTGCGGCACTTGCGGCACTTGCGACACATTTCACGTGGGATGGGACAGGACCCAAGACCGCTGGACCGTTCAGTCCGCCGTTGCAAAGACCTTTGTTTTTTTGACAGCGATATGGAATGCGGCCTGATGATCTTACATGTTTGGTGAGGGAGGGCAATTTGTTGTTACGGTTCGAGTCTGAGGTTCTCTCTGTAAACGCAGTTTCAGGTGGCCAAGGTGTTCCCTTTTTCCCCCGCTAGAAAAACGAACGTGATAACTGAGACGAATTCCGGGACGTCTGGATACCGCCGTCTTTCAAACGCGGACAGCGTAGGAGACAGCGTCTCGGTGTTGCTGTGACCCAGTGCCGCTCATGAAATTCATGTAAAAGGTTTGCAGGTAATATTGTCGCGTTACCGCTAAGATGAGAGCCCTCGGACCTCGGGGTTCGTTCCTCTCACCGATACGCTGCACCTCCCCAATCGCAGTCTGAACCCTGAACTACCACTTTCTCCCCAGGCTTTTCAAAGCCACATTTGCACCACAGATTCTAAGGACAGAGCCAGGAGTGACGTGAGTTCCGGAACATTCCGGCGGGGGAACGATGGCAATTACTATGGGAATAGCCTTAATGGTGAATGGACCTTGCAGATCCTCCAGAGGCACAACCCCGCGGCTGCTCTCTCCTGCACTGAAACGCCTCCGAGACGGAGGAAACCCCACCCCGCGCCCCAAGGTCCCCCACATCCGCCTCGCCGCTGTTGTTTGTTTCGTATCGTATCACGGCAACAGGCTCCAGGTCCCCTTGCGCTCATTAGCGTGATGTTAGGACAGCAGACGGTGCCAAGCGCTCAGTCATCTGTGTATCATCCTCCTGCTGCTTTTACCCAAAGCGACATACACACAGCTTGCAGTTCACTGTTGACCTGTAAATACAGCTGGATGTTTGTTAAGCAATTAAGTACCTTCATCGGGGATGTGGCAGCACGGCCTTTCAGCCACCGCGCCACCTGCTGTCCACTGTGGGTCTTCAGTTACAGCGTCTCGCAGCTGTTGTTACCGTGCTGGCAGCAGGGGGCGCAGCGGTTAACACTGCAGCACCCAGGTTTGAACCGCAAATGCCGCCGTAGGACCCTAAATCAAGGTACTTACGCTGAACCGATACGGTAAAAATTACCCTGCTGCATGTGGGGTCAATCTCTCTCCAAGCAGCTTAACACTGTCAGTTGCTTTGGAGGAAAGTGGCAGCTCAATAAATAAATAAAATAAACACCACGAGGGCAACATACAGTGTGTCTGACACACGTGTGGAGTTTGGTCGAGCGTTTTTTTTTTTGGTTTCGTCAGCACTGGCCACCAGGCACTAGGGAGTGCGTGTGTCCCCAGAGACCACCCGAACCCGCGAGAGCCGGAGCCCAACGGATCTGGTGCCTGGATGTGCACGTACGTTAATTCAATCTAATTTTACTGCAGTATTTTCCTTTCCTTCAATGTATTTAAAGAAACGGTTGTTACCTAATGATCACAGTGTCAGAAAGCGTCCTTTGTTTCACATTAACTTTCCACACTTGCCGTTTTTCTGTTAGGATTCACTCGGGGCAAAAAACAGCACGTGGGAAAGAATGGTCTCCGGAGACAGACCAACGCTCACGCGCACATACGCACATACGCGCACACGCACAGCCTGAGAATTTACCCTGGACTACGGTCCCACGCGGTAAACGCAGGTGATCTGCCCACTTCCACAAAGATGCGCCCGTCCAGCTCAGGTACAGGACACCCAGGAGAAGAAGGGAGGGCACATTGTACCGAAAAGGGGCTATTAATCACCCTCGCTATGTTGGGGGGGGGCAGTTAAAGAGCCTTACTGAGCCCTGGGGCAATTACCTAGGTGCACTGACCCAGGAGAGCCAATTAACTTTTTGCTTGTTAAGGTAAGAGAAGAGCTCTTCTCACACCCTTCTGAAAGACACGTATGCAGTAAGTGTTTCCGGGAGTGTGTGTCGCCCCCCCAGACTTCCTTTTGTCTTCCGCCAGTCATGTGTTGACGCTTTAATATTTACGCCGCAGTTCTGCCATTAGGTGGACAAGCGCATCATCAGCCAAAGGGAAGACATCGTGGTCTCACAAAGCCCTGCCGTTGGACCATCACTCCATTACTCCATCACTGCTTGGACTCACCTGCCCTTGGAAAGAGTCGCTTTCAGCATCGCAGCTTTCGGTATAAGCGGCACCCGGAGAGGACAGGTGCTCCTACCGCACAGAGGACCGGGGCTCCCGACCCTCATCCCACCGCTGCCCCACGCCTCTCGCCCCAGACCTTTCCGCCCCGCTGCTCCCTGGCTGAGCCACCCGTCCTGGAACGTCTCGTTGCCCGAAGCTCGCTGACGTCAGCGCGCATCGGGCTGAGCTGTGTTTAGCACCTGGCCTGGATCCTCAGCAAGCCCAGCGGCACGTCGAGTCCCATGAGGAGGAGCCTGCGAGACGGCCAGGGGCCCTGCGGGCGGTGGAGATGGCAGCGAGCCACGAGCGCGGGGCCAAAACGGAAAAGAGGCTCGAACCAAAACAGCCTTTGGGTTTCCGGACATTAGGTGCGGAAACCTGGCTGAAAACACAGCTCGCTCCGTGCAGGTCTGTGCAAAACTCTAGCAGCGGCACAGAGAGGCTGCTGGAGACGCTAGAAGTGGTGAACACCTCGTGTGCCGCGATGCCCTCTGCACCAATCTCTGTGCTACAGTGACACCGGAGCGCGCCGAGGAGTCTAACCGTCAACTAACTGTAAAACTGTAGAAGCCACGACGCCCTCTTGAGGGCCCGTCGAACGATGACAAAGTGCCATTCGCTTTTGGAAACGGCGCAGTCCGTCATGCTGCCAGCAGGTAGTGCGGTGCTGAAGAACTTCTGAGCTGCGACCACAGACTTGAGTGCAGCTTTGAGAGGAAACTGCGGTTTGCAAAAAGCCTAAATTCCTAAATTTCCTGAAACAAAGTGTCCAGCTATACATGTGCGCAATAAAGACATCTGTGGAGCAGCGTGATGATCATCATCGGTCATTTGAGAGATAAAAAGGTTCTGATTGTGACCGTGCTTCAGGGCTCTCTGTCCACCCTGGTCTTGTTGCCATGCAGACAGACACCATAAGGGAGAGTCATTCTGAAGGAACCGTGGGGGGGGGTCATGTGACGTGATTCCTTGGCGCAGGTAAAGTAGGTCTGGCACCAGTCCGCTCCAGCAGGTTGGGCTCCTGGAAATTTTAGCTCATTGGCCACCATCATAAGACGGCACGGTGGCACAGGGAGTAGCGCTCAGCCTGTGTGGAGTTTGCATGTTCTCCCCGTGTCTGCGTGGGTTTCTTCCGGGTACTCTGGTTTCCTCCCATAGTCCAAAAACGTGCTGTTCAGGTGCCCCCGTAGTGTGTGAGTGACAGAGAGTGTGTTCCACTGATGTATGGATGAGTGACCCATTGTCGGTAGTGTATCTAGAAGTGTAAGTCACCACGGTGAATAAGGTGTGTGGGCTGATAACGTTACATAGTATCCACTGTAAGTTGCTTTGGTGAAAAGTGCCTGCTAAGTGAATAAATGTAAATGTAAGGCTTCTGCTACGATCCAAGTGTCTCATACAGCTCCTTGATCAGAAATGACTTGAACAGCACTGGTCAACAAACCCATGACTCCCTCAGTCAAAGGTCCTGTATGCCCCTCCCTTGCAGGGAGCAGGGAACAGGCTCATGGACTAATGCCATGAAAAACAGAGCCCACCGCTAGTGCCCCCCCCCACAGCAAACAGCCGTACTTACGATCCCAGCACCTCGATGAAGTCAAACACCTCCCGGATGTTGTCCGTTCTCTTCTTCCAGTCGAAGGTGTCCTCCTTGCGGCCCATAGCGACTCAGACCTCAGCAGGGATTTCTGCAACCAGGTGGGAAAGGGGAGGGAGAAAGGTTTAGAAAGGTGTTCCTCCGCAAATCAATACTCGGCACGGCCTCCGCGGTGATCTTCAGCCTGGTACTTCGGCGTGGGCCCCAAGGGGACGGAATTAGAATCCTGGGGCCATGCCCTCCCCAACGAAGGTCACTGCGGTCCTCTGACCGCATGGAAGCACCAAGCAGATAGGTAACTTTACCTGTCAAACAGGTGCGTCGTGTTTTTGAAACGCTCTAATGGAAGGTGGGGGGTGAAGCTTGTTGCGTCCAGGAAATTTTCCACATCAGCACCACAGCGCAGCTCAAAGCCTCACTCTCAGTGTCGTTCCGGCAAGATCATAGATGTACCCATCGAAAAATTGCTCTTGGTGTCTCTGAGTGGCGGGGGTCGGGGATGGGGGTGCAGCAGGTTTGAATGGGTCCCGTTCTCTGGCGGGTCTGGGGTTCGAGCCCTGTTTGGGGTGCCTTGCAACAAACTGGCGCCCCGTCCTAGGTGCGTCCCCTCCCCCTCCAGCCTTACGCCCTGTGTTGCTGGGTTAGGCTCGGGTTCACCGCGACCCCACTTCGGACAAGCAGCTTTTGCCAGTGTGTGCGTATGTGTTTCCGTGTGGTTGTCCGAGACATTGGAGAATGAGGATATCCGACAGATGACTGAGATCCGACAGCGAGGGATCCAGAGAGGTCAAGGTAACAAAGGCGCATGCAAGCCATCATGAGTTTACGCAACGCCTCAATGAACTCACCCTGCCCCCCTTTCCAAGGTGGCTGATGACGTCTACAGGTCGCCGTACTGTCGCCCCAGGACACCATGTAAAGGCTTTACCGCGGTTATGTTGTTCGCAGCAGCCTGGCCAGGGTGCAGGATTAGCGCTTTGCAGAAGGTGCTAGTTAAGTTACCCCGCGATGCTCGGCCTCCTTCCAGCCACACGGCGCATTAGCGGCGGAGTTAGTTCCGATGGCACCGAGCCACAAAAGGCTCAGAGACGGTGCCTCCCAGAGGACCATCTACCCGGAACGGCACAGTTGATGGAAAAAGGGCTCCATGTGCTCCAAAAGCCAAGCGGACGCAGGATCGAGTGCAGAGCTTTGCTGGACGGAAAAGCTAAAACCGATCGATTCCGCAAGAGCATTTGCAGAACAAAGCGCAGAAAGAAGAATGAGGCCTGAGCCGTGAGCTTTAATAAGCGAGCAGGAGAGTGAGATCGCACACAACAAAACACTGCTGCTTTGAGAGATGCTCCTGTGGAAGAATGTTTCTCACAATATACAGTACTCGGAGTATTGGCAAAATACTATGAGTACTGGTACAGTACTGCGCTCCGACTCAGAACTCTGAGTACTGGGACAGCGCTGCACTCTAGTCGAGTACTCGGAGTACTAGTACAGTACTGCGCTCTGATTGGCTCACAGCATCGGTTCCCTTCAAACGAAACGGAACATTAATCCCCTCATAACCCGCCAAAATGTGATTGGGGGGAGGGGGGGCGGCAGCCAATTAAGAGGATTCTATTGATAGACTGTTATTAGGGGAATTACAGTGATATTAGCTGAAATTATGAGTGAGTAAAGCCATTAATACTGATCACGGTACAGTTTTAGTGCCAAATTCCACTGCGGCGAAACTTAAGCCTTCGGAGTAGAAACACTGTAATTTGTCACTTTTTACACCTGTTACATGTTTCACTCGAAGCTAAGTTGGAACAAGCGGTGGAACGAGGTGGCGAAACACACCAGTAATGCGTGCGTGCGTCTCGTCCTTCTCCCCTCCAGCCATCCCCCCCTCTCCCCTCCCTCGGCTCGTGCGCCATTCGGCTCTGTTTCCACGAAAACGCGACTCCGCGGGGGGTCGGGGCGCGCGCTCACGCGCTCCTGCGGCACCGTCCTCGGAGAAAAAAACAAAAAAAAAAACAAAAACACCCGCGGCCGGGAGTTGCGCTCAGCTGGACTGCAGCACGTGGAAAAACCGTGTTTGCGCGTTAATCACACGATTAACGTCCCGCACGGATGAGTCTCTCGTTGCCCTCGATCTCAGAGAGGCCCATTGAGAAAGTCGCGCGCGCTGAGTCGCGCGTTCATTCACAAAGTCAGTGCCGCACGGACGGGCGCGCGCATCACTGTGGATTCCGCAACACCAGAACGCCCAAATACTCAGATAGGGAAATGCTCAAATACCCGAATGCCCAAATACTCAAATACCCAAATACGCGGGGTGGCGCGCGCGCCTTTATTCCTTTATCTCTCCTTACAATAAGGTCGCGCGTCTCACTGAACGAGCGTTGCAACGTCCACAGCAAAAAAGGGACACGAAGCTGCTGCTGCTTCCCCCCCCTCCATCCCACTCTTCTCTTCGCGCATCATGATGCTGATCATCACCCTGTTGCAGAGGTCGCCATGAAACATGCGCACCTGCAATGTGAAATATGAGCAGAAGAGCAGAACCGTACCTTCTGGCAGGAGCGGAGCGGTTAAGGGCCTCTGAGGAGCAGGGATCCTGCAGGCTGTGCTTGTGAATGGGATGAGCAGCGGATGAGCCTGAAGGATCCTCGTTCGTCCAGCCTCCCTCCCTCGCTCCCTCCCTCGCTCGCTCGCTCGCTCACTCCCTCTCTCACCTACCTGGAGACAAGCTCTGCTCTGCTCTTCTCCGACTCTCCTGCCAAGGGTTCGACGCTCTCTGGGGCCGGATTACACTGCTGACAAGAGCAGAAATAACCCGTAGATAAGAGACTCCAGGTCTTCGGGGAGGGAGGGAGAGAGGGAGGGAGGAGTCAGACAACACGAGCCAGCGGGCACCGGCTCCTTCCGCAAATCATCTCGCCTCCATTTGCACATCGTCTCACTCCATGTCACGTTTATGAGACGCTTCTCCCCAAAGTTGCGCACAACTCGGAGTAAACGAAAGTGCATCATTAACAGACAAAGCGCTTTAGACACAGGACTATGGGCACCACCATGTTTCTGGTTCACATCCCTCTAGTTGCTCCTATAGAAGCACATTCAGATAGCAGATAGATGAATAATGATGGCAGGTGGTGTTGGACTCATTTATGATCCAATTTATGCAAACAAATCAGGGCTTCATTACACGTGAAAAAAAGCACACAGCACAACACTTCCTTTTCACTAACAAGCACAAGCAGACAGGAATTCTCAATGTTCTGATCCAAGGTCAGACACCTTCTGCCTTAGGCCACGTGGTTCGTCACAGTGATGTAACGTACCTTCACGTGTAGGAGACCATATCGTTGTGGCGAAGATCTGAAAAATGTCCATCCTGTACCCAAAATGCTCAGGGAAAGTACTGCGCGAAGCTCTACAAACTCCAGGTTTACATCATGCTTCAGGGCTTCAGGCCACATTGGGACGGACACCAAGAACCAAGATGCTTTTGATTTTGAGCCCCTTGTCAGTGGAACCACCAAGCAGTCAGAGGTGGAGGAGCACAGAGCTCTTGCTGGGCTGCAGGGAGCGATCAGCTCCCGCGGGTATCGGGCAGCAGATCTGCTGATGGACCTATTTTGCGTAACCGGGGTTTAGAACTCGACCGACGTACCTACGGGAAGTGCGGTGTCAGGTACGCCTGGCTCTCAAACCGAGTTGCGTGAGGATGAATCAAAACGTATCCGCAGCAAGATCTGTTTTGAAAACTTTCTGAAAAAACATATTACGGACAGGTAAACTGGTAAAATAAGGAAAAAGCACATTTAAGGTCTCCTGAGCACAGCGAGGCGCCGGGGTGAGACGCTTTCGCCCTCTGGCAGCACGTGGACGAGGGATGTGAGGGCGGCGACAGGAGGCCTGTTACGAGCGCGCTGAGCTGCTCCCGGGCGACTCATCGGCTCCCTTTATCCAGGCGCCGGGTGAGCGCTTACGTAACGAAGGTCTTGCCCTGGACGCAAGCGGAACGGCCCACGGCCCCACGTCAGCGCACACCCGCTGCAGCATAACGACTCAAATCATAACAGTCATCATAACAATCACTGGTGGGCTGCAAAATGTGAGCACCTTCCGTTGGCTCCTTCTGGCTCTGACCAAACTGCTGCTGCACTTCCCCAAATAGTTTGAGTCTCTGTACCTTTGCATTGTCACTTTTCGCTAATTATCCTGCATATGAAGGTGAATGACGGTGGAACACAGCGAATAAGATTAATAACACTGCTCAAGAAAGTTTTCTCTTTTTTTGTGCCACGACCTGAAATCGGTGTACTTTACAGTACTTTTTTACGCTGAATTCATATCTTTTGGTTTAAAAGATACAAACAAAGCAATTAACTTCTGAAAAAAATGTACTTATTCGTTTCAGCCTGTGTGTGTGTGTGTAAATAAGGCTGTGTTTGTACACCTAAAATATATACAAACTTACGAGCGAATGCTTTTCGGCTGTATTTGGCCTCAGCAACATCGCTCTTCAGCGTCCAGCACTGGTCTGCCAACACTGGGACTCCACTTGTCTCGGTACCGTTTTCCCCAAATATCTTGGTGAAATCTTTCGCTGCGCTCATCACTGACTGCCCAGAGATTGTCTGGGAAAAGTGCAAGTGTGAGTCCAAAAAACGCGGCTTTTTGGTTCAAATGCCCCATCTAGTAGCGGTACCAATAATACAGCATGATATGTAAATATATTGGCACATAAAAACTATGTGACGGAGAAACTCTGAAAACATATTTGAATTCAGCATGCAAAAATACATAGAAAACAGGCGTTTCTTCATGGGACAAAAAAAAAACCTGTTCACCAGTGTAATGTAACAAAAGAAGCCATATAATGAACCACGTGGCCTAATGGATAAGGCGTCTGACTTCGGATCAGAAGATTAAGGGTTCGAGTCCCTTCGTGGTTAGGGGGGGGCAGGTAATGCTCACTTGTGCTGTGTGGTTTCCTTGAGGCTTAATAAGCCCCTTGACCCTTTTATAAAGGAGTTCAACACAATCTGTGATGATCATCTATATATTTGCTATTTGAATTTCACTTGTACAGAAGCTAGCGGAGGGCTGTGAACCAGCAACACGCTGGTGTCAGACCCACAGGCTGCGTAGGGCAGCTGCCTTTGGCCCCAAAGGTCAGAGGTGAGCGAATCCACCGGGGGGACACACTTGTTCCACACTGCAAGACTGCGTGGAAGTGCATCCGAAGGAGCAGACGGTGGTTGGTGCTACAGCTTTTCAGGATGAAATCCCACCTCGTGCCGTTGTACCCTGGATCAAGGTTTAAAAAAAAAAAAAAAAAAATCACCCAGCTGTACAACTGGGTAAAACACTGTAAGTGGCATTGGAGAAAAGCATCAGTTAAATAAAAAAAGTGAAACCACACAGAGGAAGGGAGGTCTGCATTCCGTTGCAGGAACATTTACTTCATAGATGTACGTGAAACACTGCCCGGGCGCGATGACATATGCAAGCACGGTATTTTTGCGGTAAAGCGCATTCTCCTCATTCACTCACGGGGGACAAAAGCTTAGAAAAAAATCCGAGCCTGTGGACAAAGCGTCGCGTCCCTCTTACGGTGTGCGTGACGGCACTGCGGAGCTTCGAGTGCAACATCAAGCGCCCTGAACTCACTGCGCTCAGTGGCTTCCTGCCCATCGCTGGGCACCGCCGCCCTCTCTCTGTCCCGGGTGCGAGCGGCTTAGAGCCTGAGCTTACAGAAAGAAAGAGCATCAGCTCCTTCGCTGCCCTAAGAGGATCTGCTCTGCGTGTCCATCGCGCCGCCAGGCTCCTGCGCTTGACGTCACTCGGCAGGACAGCGAAGGGACGCGTAACCGCGCCGTGGAGCCCTTGAGGGATGCGAAGGAGCAAAGGAACCCCTGCTGGGAAAAGGTTCATAAATAAGTCTGGAGAAGAAACAGAGCTGTGTCAGAGAGTGATGTTTCATTTCAGAATTCTACTTATTCCACAGCGTTATTCTCAGAGCCATCCTGCACCGCACCGCAATTTTCAATCATCCGCAATGTGAGCACAGTAATGACTGCATATGATCACGCGTGAGAGCGTCATACCTAACGGTGGGAAGTTTTAGGGAGCAGCAGGTGGCGCATTGGTTAGAACTGCTGCCTTCCAGATGAAGGGTCCAGCTTCAGATCCCAACTCCCGCTGCTGTCCTCCTGAGCAACATACATACCCTGAAGTACTCTAGTAAAAATGACTGTGCTGCATGAAGAGATGCATCAGCTAGAAATGAAAATGTGTAACTTTTTCCAAGAGGAACTCATGGTGTCCTCATGTGGTGCTCGAGACTCGGGAGGTTTAAAAACCCAACGGGCCTTTTGTCGGAGCCGCCGGGTACAGCCGTGGGAGGGACACTGACCACAGCTAACGTGGAGCTGGTGACGGCCGCCGCTCCCTCGTCACCATGGCGACCTGTAAGTGATTTGCTTATTAACGTTGTCACCCGAGGACTCCCTCCCCTCTATTTGCATGCAAAATATTAAAATATGGAATATGGGAATTTTGCAACGTAAGCCAGCAGCCCCACTTGAGGAGAACGTGGTTCAGTTACTTTGCCAGCGCCATGAATCCTCTGGGAACCGCGGAACCAAAGCTTCCAACGGCAACAGCGTGGCGACATGGAGGTGGGACTATCGCCTCTCATTATTATTGTTGTGCGGCCAAATTACGGTTTTACTCATTTTTCCAGGAGTATTTTTTTCCCCAGAGTAAGATGGGAAGCTTGTGAAGATGACCCCAGGACACCCCCTAGGGTGTCAATTAAGCACCCACCCCCTTACATGCTAACAGACATGTAGCGGACACTTTCCTCTTCCTGTGTTGAGTAACTTACACTGATTTACCCACGTATAGAGCAGGGTAATTTTTACTCCAGCAGTTCAGGGCGAGTACGTTGATTGCAGCTCCAGCCACTGTGTCACCTGCTGCCCCCCCACACCCTTCGCTCCAGCATCCCAACGAGGTCTCGAGGAGTAAGATTTGCTCAGACTTCAGCACGCAGTGTCTGTTGACTCATTCCTCTGACTGGTCGCCACGGCAACATGAACGCCACTCTTTAGAAGCGTCGAAGGACCAACGGAACGACAATCGCTTTGAGCGTTTCCTTCGCTCTGACGATGCGAGCCCACGTCTGCAGTAGGAGCTCTGAGGTATGTGTCACACAATAACCCAAGGACGACACTCCATCCTCCCACACTGCAGTTCACCGCCGTATATGGGGATTACTTTTGAGTACTTGGCCCTTTTGTTGGTACTCTAGAGTGACTTTGGCAGAGCAGCTCGAGGGGACAGTCGGTGCCAAGTGCAGCATTTCCATGTTCCAGCAACGTGCATCTCAAACGCTTCTTGGTGCAGCACTTTTTTACTGTCTGCAGTTATTTACACTGGTATGTACTGTATGTCTGTGTGTTTACTCTGTATTTATGTCTATAAAAACTGCCTGACCGCACTGCTCCTGCCTCCCACACCTGCCAGATCACTGCACTGGCATGAAATCGGCTGACCGTTGACCACCAGCCACGGCTGTGGTCACATCGGAGATGGGCAGGTTACTCGCTGCAATCCGGATTATTCCGCTGGACTTTCTTATATAAGCCGAGGAGGGAGCCGGGGTACCGCGGTATGCAGTAGGTGCAGCAGATGAACAGTGTGATTAAAGTGCAGTATCCCACAAGAGAGGCTCTCAGTTCACAATGCAGGACTGGCCTGGCTGAAGGGGGCGCTGGGTTGCCGGACCTGTGTACTAATGAGGGTGATGTGACTGAGGAAATGCAAAGGGTCCTGCATGGGCTCAGTGACTACACAATAAATACTCAGTAAGTACACAGTGAGTACTCCACTCATGTAATACAGAAAGAGCCTCAACTACAGCTGTCATCTCATTTGCATACAGCAATGTCAAATTGTATTTAACCCACTATTATTACTCATTTATTCTTACCAACACTAAATTTAGCAGAATTTGACAGTATGAGCTGGAGAGATGCTGAAGAAGTGGCGGTAGGTGGTGTCATGGTCACCCTGTTGTGTAAGTGGGTAAATCAGGGTAAGTAGTTCTGGAGAAAAGTGCCACACAGATAGCAGAATTATTCATTTATTCTTTATCTTTCATCAGCGAACTCAATTCAGTGAATAATTATGGCTCAAGAACTGCTTGTGACATGGGGGCGGAGCCACGACTGAATAGTCCATCAATTTTCATCACAGCTGTAGCACTCAAAAGACCCACATATTAATCATTAATAAAACACCTCACATGTGCGGTGCCATCTCCAGCGGTCCCTCTGCACCCTCAGGTTCACTGACCTGTGTGGACCGGTCAGCGGGCCCACTGTCCTGGATCAACCCCTTCCCCCAGAGAGGCCACGGATCGGGCCATTGTGATGTAACGGTTCCTGGGAACGATGCAGGAAGAGCGGCTTTGCTGGTGGCTTATTGGAGCTTGGCCCCTGGTCTCATCCTGTTAAAGCGAACGCTCTGCTGACCCACATGGAGCACAGGACCCGGGGCCGTTAAACCGTTCCCAAAAAGTCTACCGTCCTTGAACCTGCTAAATAACAGCTACAGCTTGTTGCACATTTTGTATTATCGGGTTGCTAAGCAACATCATCCCTGGTCCCCCAGCTGGTCAGTTACTGTTTAGTCCAACTGCCCAACTTAAAAGTACAACCACAGAACCACTGACTGGGATTCAAACCAGCAACAGCCGAGCCACATGTCCGTGAGGCATCTGCACTACGAAACACTTGCCCACAGGCTACAGAACGGTCAACGGGCTCCAACTTGACCGTTTGCACCAGGACGACTCGGTCAGCCGCTGTGAGCAAGCGACAGCTGTGGTGCGGTCAAAGTGCGGTGTGGCGTCTGCTCGCGTTTGCCGGGTGGAACACAGTACTTCAACACATTCAATCATCTAGAATGTTCAGACCTCAGCGTGGCACTCAGGGTACCTGCAAGTGGCTCCACCTAGTGGAGATGAAACATAAACTCAACTTACAGCCACTTTTCATCACGACTGAGGCATGACACGTGGTCCGGTGCCCTACCTGAAACCTGCGGAAACAGGGCACTGAAAAACACAAACCAATCAAACACAGCACACTAGTGCCATGAGCCAGAAATACAAATACTTTTAAAAATAATTATTTTTATTTGTCCATTGGAATGTACTGTCCCAGCAGCACAAGACTATAATAAAGAAAATGACAGAAACCTCCGCAACACTGCAACAATAGTTCACAAATAATTTATAACATGACTTATTAGTTGTGTCAAATTCATATTTCAAAATTAGCATGTACTGTAAATGTGAAGTTTAACCCAACTGTATAGTGGTAATAAATTCCTCAACACTGTGGCATTAACACTTTGCTGTAAGTATTTTTTTAAAAAAAAAGTCCAGTAATGTCCAACATCAGCATAAAGCCGCTGCAGTCGCCTAATCTTTTGTCTACGTGCTTTAAAAACAATGAATGAGCACAACTTATGGGTAGTGTGCGCTGCGTTCCGTTCTCAAGCCCGAGACTGAAGCAGGTCCTCGCATCCTGAGGGACGTGACCAGAACACACACATTAATGAGCACACGTAGGTGGGAAGTGCGCTGAGGGAAAGCAAAGCACAACAAGCATCGGCTACCTGTTCAATATCTCAGCAACCAAGTGAAAAACTCTCAAATTGGCAAAGAATAAAGCAATAATAATAACAACAATAGCAATAATAATGTAATCAAAGTCCCCTTTATAGTATCAATAATAATAGTGGCAATGATTATTATTATAAGTCTCAGGCTGAAGTGCCTTATGTGGGACAAAGAGACAGGCCGCCCCCCTCCCCAAACAAGCGTGTGCCTGTGGCACACTGGCACGTGGCCGCAGCCAGGCACTATGAGCCGCCCTCCTCGGTGGAGGGCGCGAGCTGGAGCCAGCCTGCAGGGGGGAGTGGGGGGAAGGTGTGGGGTCTCACCTCCCTCCTTGACTGAGGTGTGTGTGGCTGGGAGTCCAGAAAGCCTGGGAGATGAATACCCTGTGTGACTACTGGAGGCCAAACTGACACTTGACCCTGAGCATGTGTGTGTGAATGTGCGTGTATGTGTGTGTGTGTGGGGTTAAGTGCACCATGTTTCAGAGTTCACCTGAGAGATCGTGAGATGATGTCAACATTTGTTTCTGTGTGTCAGCAGTGTTTAAGAGGTGTGTGTGTGTGTGTGTGCGCGTGTGTGTGACCGTGCACGCCTGTGCCGCTTGCTCAGGCCCAGTGCACCTGAGCCCCCCCCGGACAAGGCCTCTTGGGCTCCATGATGGACACCCCATGCAGCTGCTCGTTGATCTCCTTCAGCCGCCGCTCCTCCAGGAAGGCCACCAGAGAGTTCCTCATGTCCACCACATCCAGCATCTCCTGCAGCACCCGCTCCTCCTCCTCGCGCTGCTGCGGCGTCTTCTCAGACTCTGAGTGCGCGAGTGCGCGCACACACACACACACACACACACACACACACACACACACACACACACACACAGGTGTTAGGTCAGTGCAGGCACACCAGACAGGTGGTTTACTCCTGCCAGATCACAGCCCTACCATCCATCTCTATGTAGCGCCGGAGTTCTGCCTCCAACGTGCTCTGCTTGTCCTCCAACTCCAGCTGGCGAGACCTGAAGTGGACAGACGGACAGACAGAGGGACATGAGGACACCTACAGTACAGACAGCCTTGAGACACATCCATTCGGATCATGAGAGTTTGACTTTACGAGGAGTTTCGTTCAACGCTCCTAATTCATTTTCTAAAACACACACACACACACACACACACACACACACATTTTCGGAACCGCCTATCCCATACGGGGTCGCGGGGAACCGGAGCCTACCCGGCAACACAGGGCGTAAGGCCGGAGGGGGAGGGGACACACCCAGGACGGGACGCCAGTCCGTCGCAAGGCACCCCAAGCGGGACTCGAACCCCAGACCCACTGGAGAGCAGGACCTGGTCCAACCCACTGCGCCCCCCTTTTTCTAAAACATTTTTATAATATTTATGTGGTCCAAATTTGGACTCAGCTTCTCCTGATAGCTGAGGTGTGCGAAACCAGAGCCACTGTGTGGTCTTCTTCCCAGTTACAGTTTGTCTCGTGCTGTGTTCAGTTCAGTTCAGTTCAGTTCTCATCAAAATACAGACAGAATACACCAGAAATACACACGCTTATACTTACGAGAGAAACCTAATGCAAAAAAATCGTACTGGCGCACTAGAGCCACACCCAGCGTCCCCTAGTTGGGGAGTTCGTACGCTTCACTGGCGCATGTGGGCGACAGTTCAGCTAAACTGGCATTATGGGATTTAATCCAGCTGGGAACATGTTTTCGCACGGGAACACTCACGCCACCATCAGATCAGACTCTTCGGAAACCAGGGCGTTCTTCTGGTGCACCAGCTGGATCCACTGGTCGATCAAGTCTGAGGAGCCATCGGAGCCTGGGGTCGAGAGCCAGGTCAGAGGTTAATCATGGTGAATGATGAAGAGTAACATCCCCCTCAGCTTTTATAAAGGGACACAAATTTGAATAAAAATAGGTCAGGAATTGCACAATCCAACTTTCCTATCACGATTAGAAAAATGTCTGCCTCCTAATGAGACCAGTTGTGAATTTTAAAAGAGGCAAACATTTTATTTACTTTATTTTTGTATTGTTTTCATTTATCCATTTAAAAAAAGTACCTAGTAAAGAAACCTGTGTCTATCTGCCCAGGTGATAGAGGGTGGAAAGGAGCACAAATGTAGAATCTGTGTATGTGTATGAAACTTGTTTCCAGCTGTTTTGAAGGAAATATTAAAATAAAAATGAATGTAAAAGTTTTTTTAGTTTATTATAGCTATATCTGTTCACAGAACCTAATGAAGAAACAAATCAGAGTTATTGTCTGTTATTTAGCTTTTATTGACAGTGACTTTTTGGGTAAAGTGATTCTGAGATACAAACAAAGCAAATTACAGGCAGACTTTGGCTCCTAAATGTGTTGATAAGAAGCAGGTATATAGACTGTTCATGAAAGAATTTGCTTTGTTTTAAATGTCATCACTGTAGTGTTCAGACTGTCTGCCAGGGTGCGAAGAGGGTGGTATCGGTCTACCACGAAAGCCTCACCTGCTTCTCCTCTGAGCGCCCGCTCCAAAACCACACCCTTCTCTTCCAGCTCTTTGAAGGTGACTTCAATTTCCTCCAGGCGCCTCTGGATGGACTGTGGAAGAGCATGGACATTTTTCATTTGGTGAATCAAATGGGCTATTTGGCTCTTGGGCTACGCAAGTTAAAAAAAAAAAAAAAAAAAAAAATACTATTTGGTAAATACTAGGGAAGAAAAAGTGTGTCCAACAGGAGGCGGCACTGAGAAGAGGACAGGCGAACCTGTGCTTTGTGGAAGCGCTGCATCTCACAGAGTTTGGCCCGGCGCTCCAGGGTCCTCATCTTCAGCAGTTCTAGCTTCTGGGCTTCATCTGGGTCAGAGGGGACCATCTGAAACTGGACACAAACAGGGCTAACAGTTACTGAGCCAGCGTTAGGGTTAGTATAGCTAGGGTCACTAGAACTGTGAGCAACATGACTTCACCCTTAGCTTAGCTTTCAGTAATTTGTGCTTCCTTACCTTCTCATTAAACAGGTCCACTCCATCATCTACACAGAGCATATTTTCTACTTCGTCATCGTCATCATCATCATCCTCTTCGTTGTCCACATCCGATGAGGTTACGTCAGCCTGGGAGGCTGCACCTTGACGGTTAGAAAAGCCAAATCGCCCATTGTTTATGACTCACATGTGAACGTCATGTATAAAGTCAGACAACTGCTGATTGTTTAAAGTACATCGGACCAACTTACAAACACTATTGGGAACAGAAGACTGAAGCTATTTTGGCCACAGTCACAGTTTAAGCCTAATTAATCTTGTCTCTTAGTTTATTTAAACATTTGATTCTACAGCTGGAAAGGGCTCAAAATAAAGATGTAACCTCCACAAACTCTTGTTCAGTGCTGACTGTTGACCAATTCATCCCATAAACACGGGCAACACTGTTGCTACTGATTATCGACTCTCAGGAACACCAAACCCAAGATGTAAACACTGGAAAAGAGTTTAATTAAGGTGGCCCAACTCTTCAGTTCTGTTTGTGTGTCTACTTCTGCCATCTACCAGCATCATGGGTAAACACGTGTCACATTTTGCATTCCTACAGATATTTCTGAAAATAAGCGAGGTAAAGAAATTAAATGTAATTGAAGGCCAAAAATACAAAATATACAAAATTGGAAAATGAATGTATACTTAAAAAAGGCTGAGACAGGTGTGTTTATTGGCCTGCATGTATTTATCCATCTCTCACCCGATTTTTGCACGTGGGCCCCAGCGACGCAGAGCCGGTGGTCTCTAGCAAGCCGCGGTGAGGAAAGGTTCCAGGGGGAGAACTTGGAGCGCGTCTTGGGGTTGTGTGGCGCCTGGGCCTGAGCCTTGGCTGCCAGCTCCTCCTTCCGCCTGAAGGACCTGCGGTTCTTCTGATCCCGGATGCTACCTGTGAGTGTGCTACCCCACGCACCCGTCTCCGCAGGTGCACCTGGCTCCAGGAGGCTCCTTGGGGGTTTCGGAGGCCTGGCTGTGGTGCTGCTGGAAGATGGCGCCGGGGCCTCAGAATCTGAGTCGTGGCTGAAGCTCAGGCTCCCCAGCTGATTCCGCTCCTCCTCTGTGAGCTGCAGTTTGCGCAGGGGCTGCTTGGGTCGGTGGTCTGAGGCCACCTCCTGGCATGGCTCCTCCTCGGTTGATAGCTGCTCCACTCCCTCCCTGTCCTCATCGACATGTTCTGGTGTTAGCTGCACGGAGACTGAAGGGATCTTTGGTAGGATGTTGCGTGGTTTGGGCACTGGAGGGAGCATTACTGCAGCACCAGGCTCATCTTCGGCATCCACCTGCACCCTGATGGGCAGGTAGATGGAGCGAGGTGCCAGAACTGGGGGTGTCTCATGGGGAGCCTCTGCCCTCATTTCACTCGGTGAACTGATCGAGGCATCGTCCTCACCACTGGCCTCCTCCAGGGTGTTGACCACAGCGTTAGGCTTGACCTCGGAGTCTCGATGAGAACACACTGATGGGTCTGCACCCTGAGCCAGAGGTGAACCTGCCAGCAGATTGTCTTCCTGGTCCTTGAGCATTTTGATCTCTGTGGGCCCTGGAGATGCTGAGGTGTGATCCTTGTCTGGGAGACCTGAGGGGGGCTGGAACAGCCTGCGCTCCCCGTTCCTCCCGCTGAGTCCTTGAGGAGCTGTGGTAGAGTCCTCACCAACGTCCTGAACACACCAGGTTAAAGAGAAATGCTGAAATCCAGATGTCCTTTAACCTCTGAGCTGCTTTAGAGCCTCATCGTATGTCGAGCTCGGCCACCTGACGCACCTGCACATGCTTCTCCTCCTCCTTCTCGAACGATGACTCCTCAGAGTGCTGCACACACAAGAACTTCCCTGGTGGGACACGGAATTACACCAAACACAAGACACACAGGAGAGTCACAGGCACCATAAACTCAAAGGCATTAATCATAACTGTTGTATCCTATGTTCCCAAAGCCCCCTGGTTGTGGCCTGCTGTTCGACCTTATGTACACAGAGCGAGAATGTGGGCGGATGGGCTCACCGCTTGCGTGGTTGAAGAAATAGCCGCCCAGACGTAGGGTGGTGCCACACTGGTGGCAGGTGAAACAGCTGCGGTGAAAGAACTTGCCCTCGGTGCTGACCCGCTCTAGCACGTAGACCCGATGGCCACAGAAGTAACACAGCTCACTGCTGCCCTGGGGCGAGGTGGGGGGTAGTTGGGGGGGCGCCAGCTGTGGAGAAGGGCGGGCCAGGCCTCATACTGTCAGTGTGTGTGTGTGTGTGTGTGGGGCTATGTTTGAGTCTGAGTTACAGCACACCCAGCAACAGTGCAGACAGAGCACTCAGAACAACAGTACTCAAGTAGAAGTATCTTTGCTTTCAACAGGAATTACTCAAATACAAGTAAAAGTACTCATACTAACATGCACATTATCAAAAGTTAAACAAGTACCAGGTCAAAAAAAACTACAAGTACTGAGTTGCTTTAATTTAAATTGCTCAATCTGTCTAGTTTATGGGAAAGTTGTCCATGTAGCTACAGGTTCATTTAAGACATCAACATTAGACAGTAGAAAGCAGTGCCTTGAGAAATATTACAGAGCTAGTTTAGAGCAGTTAAAATGTTCGTTAACAACGATTCACTTATTGTAACATGACTTTTGAGACTGACATTATCTGGCAAACCCGAGAATGCAAGTGTAAAGTGTAGATGGTTGTGTTGTGCGTGTGCCCTTTAGGGTTAGGGTGCAATACAGGTAGCTTACCATTAAGAGTTAAGATTGATACCGTCTGGGTTGGACAATCCCACTGAGGAACAGGACTCAAGTGGACAAGACTACCCACCTTTACCTTTAAAACTAACGGTATGCTGAAGTTACATCCAACATTAAAATACAGTAAATGCAATTCCACAGAATTCGTACTCAAACATTTGCTATGAAATTACCACACATGAACGTGTATCACTACACTACCCTGGAAAGAGCCTTTTTAGTAAAGGAAAATGGATAATTCACCAAAATGACAGTTGCTGAAAAGCAAACCACAAAAATACAGTGCACTGTATTGCTGACATCACACTTTCTCTCTCATGGGGCACATACAATCTGAATATTAATCAATGTTCTAATGAAGATTTATCAACCTTTGAAAACTTTCTAGAACATGCCATTCTCCAGCGGCAGTTGTAAGCAAATCAAAATGCTTCAGGACAATAATACTCAGTGTATTCATATAAATTCATTGCTTTCACCTGTATAAATGTTCACTGTTCCTTTTAAATATTTAACTTACATGTTGGCAAAATGCAAAATTCCATATCTGTTTGCAGAGTCCATATAGATAAGTTCAACGATAACTAACAGGAGTAACTCTCCAAATAATAGTTCAAAAGTCACCTCCTGCTACACTGAAGAGTAAATAACTTCGTATGCATATTTAGATGTATTTTTCTTTCCTCATCTCTTGCCTCCTCTTTCCCTGAACGCCGGTGCTTTGGAGTCGGAAGCAATTACTGGGCTACTGGAGTCGGTAAAAACGTACCGACTCCGACTAAATGTACCATGTATGCCGGCGTATAAGTGGACCCCCAAAAATCAGAGGTGTAATATAGGTTTAGGCCTCTACTGGCCGGATAAGCCGAGCCGCAAAATAACGTGCAGCTTTTGGGCACTGCTGCGGACTCGGAGTTGCCAGCTATTGCTGGGTGACTGGAGTCGGAGGTTTTGTGCACCGACTCCACGGTCCTGCTGAACATTCCCCGGGTTGTCATTCGAGGTGGGATAAAACGCAACACTAACCCCTGACCGACTGCTTTCGCGGCACAGAGAAATGCCGTGAACTCTTTCTGGCATTAACATATGCGCCTTACGCGTTGTACTGTACGGTTACTGGTTCGAATCCTGCTCCTGCCACTGCTCCGTTTCCTTCGAGCAACTGCCCTACGCTCATGTGCTCTAGTGTAAACACTCTGAGGTAGAAATATGTACGGAGCTGTAAAGCACTTTTGGTTAGCGTGTCCCATACATGGCGAAAGAAGGAAACACGCAATAGTGTGTGAAAAAACAAACATCCACAGAATTGGAGGCTATCGATCTGCGCCGTAAAAGAGCTGCTCGGCAACTCTATCCTGGCCATAAGTCCAGGGGAAAACTGGCCGATAGCTGCCGACGGCCAATGAGAGCCACAGAGGAAGTCACCTGATAGTAAGGAGGTCTTGCTATTGGTTCATGTTAACACTGACTTGATTGGTTTGAGGGAAAATGATGACTGACAGCTGCCAACAGCCAATGAAAGACACAGAATATGTCAGCTGACAGGCAGGAGGTGTTGCTAATGCTTTATAGTAAAAGAGACTTCGCTGACTTTAAGGACAGGAAATAAAAAGAAACAAACAGGAAAAGATGAAAAGTAACGAGAAGAGGGTTGCAGAAATGTAATGGGGAGTAAAACTACATATCTCACTTTCCAAATGTACTGGAGAACTGTTGCCAGCAGTCCCGATGTTTACTTAAGTACAAGTAACACAGTAAAGGTAACTTATTACCACCAATCTCTCAGCGTGTTTCCGTAAGGGGGCACTCAGTGTCAGAGTGCATGTTCTGAGGGTTGTGCTGCACTAACATGGTGCTGAAGTGACTCCCACGTGATGAAGGAAGAGACCGCCAGAAACAGGCCGTCGTGGATCGTTCCAAACTGCTGCTCTTCGCGTTCCCAGAGTCCCTCACCAACCGGCAAGCTCCCGAGGCCAAGTAATCCTAGTTCCAGCATGCATCACAGCATAAAGCCCTCGTGCACGTGAGTCAGTAAAAACAAGCGTTTAGCCACCATTTTCGCATTAAAATGGACTCCCTGCAGGCACGCCTCTAACCTCCAGGCTATCACGTTCCACATTATCACTTGAAACACATGCAAATGCCGGTCGTCTCTCCTCCAGCTGCATAACACTGGCAACGTGACGCTGCTTTTCTTCCAAAATGAGTCCGGAAAACCAGTCCAAACCGTTCAGCATTACGAGTGCCGAAGCACAGCTCGTCCTGGACAGCCTCAAGCCGTCAGTCAGCTTTCCAGAAGAACGGCAACACGAGCGACTATAGACCGTTGAGTGGATTATCATACCACGAAGTAGGGACCCCGGCCCACCCCATTACCCTCGACCTCTTCCCACGCTCACAGTACAGTAACGGTGGCGGCTGACCGCCCTCGGCGTCAACCGTTTCAACAAGACCCCATTTGGTCTCCAGCAGCAGTGAACTCTATGAAAGGTGTGCTGTCGTCCCCTTGACCCCCATGACCCTCCAGCTCTGCTTCTGCTGTAATACCACGCTAAGCGCGGTAGGGCATCATGGCTCTCCTCCACGTTATCTGTAACCCTGCGCTTGCAGGTTATTCAGGGAAAAAAGATTCCTTATTTTCCTGTAATCTAAAGTGTGCTGGAAAAACAAATGTGTGTTTGACAGATAAAGTCTGAAGTCTACATCAGTGAGCATCGGGAAGCGCAGACAAACGCAGTCGTCTCCAGCAGTCACCCGAACGCAGACGTGCGGAGCTCAGCGGTTCCAAAGGAATCCTCAGGACAGACGGAGAACAAGAGAACGGAAACTCACACTCTGCTCCTTCTCCTCCCCCATCTCTTGCTCCTTTGACTCTCTTCTCTCTCGTTCAGCTGACAGTTTCTCCTGCGCCAGAGGAACGACGACCATGTGAGCCATTTCAGAAGCGAGTGGAGATGTTCAATTTAACAAAGCAAACGTGATCACGGACGGTTTATTCCCACTTCATGTCACCATAGTTTCACAGCCTTAACTATATTAATACGTTACCTAAATTCAACATCATAATAAAGGCACTTTCTGAAACAGCCTTTATAAGTGATGTGATTTTGCAAAAGTTTGCTAATTACACCATTATATTCTGCGATATAAAATAGAGGCACAGTTGCTTATAAACAAGGAATATGATTCTAGGCCTCAAATATGGGTAAAGAGCAAGGTCTGTGCAGAAGGGAATGACACACATGAGTATCCCAACACGGACAGGTGTGAAGCCCCCTAGGTTGTGACGGGGCTGGAACCAGTCGACGAGCGCTCTGGACCACAGATGCCCTACATTCTGCTTGAACCTGTGACCGATCCACACTCCCAACGAATGTTTATGGCACCCGGCCTTATCGGCTGTTTCCACAACGTCTCGCTCCGGCAGCTTTGTTTGTGCTCCCCAGTCGGCGGTGCGAGGAGAGGCGCCCCCGGGGCGGCCCTTACCTTGCGCCGCTGCAGGGAGTTGTGCTTCAGCTTGCTCAGGAAGAACGCCACTGACTGGCTCCCTGGGAGGGACAGCGTCTTCTTGGGAGCCGGTGTCTCCTCTGGATCTGAGCGGGAGGCAGAGGCACCAGGCTGAGGTCAAGGAATTCGAAGGAGCATCGCGGAGAGAAGACAATCCCTGGCAAGAAGCCCAACTATTTTATTTCCAGCATCTCTATTCAAAAGTCCACGTGCATTTTCCTAAGCTCGTGCACAAGCCCACGCACGCAGCTTATCTCCTGCCCTCCTGCGCATCGCCTTTCCATGCGGCGCGCCGCTCTGCATAGGCAGACACGCCCACTCTGGCGATTGTGCAATTCCATCACATCGAAGCATATCCTTCCCTTAAACAGCATCCTTTTCTCCACCACATTTAGTAATCCTGTCCGCCGCTTCAGGTGCAACGGCAGCCAGCATCACGCTGCCATTCGTACCTGCATGAAAGGAATGATGAAGCAGGTGCAACCATGGGACGCGTCCCCAGTCATCTGTCAGAGGAGCCCGGTGCAGAGCAGCGGACAGTCCCACCCCACCTCACCCCACCCGAGCGGACTGCACAGATGCCACTCAGCTTCCAGCCCTTCCGTTATACTTCCCACTCATTCGCTCGCTCATTCACCGATACCTGAACAGTGCGCAGCCCCCAGGCAGCGGGACCCCCCTGAGAGCAGCAGCAGCAGCGACAGATCGCCCCCCAGGGCACCAGCAGGACTGAGCGGCAGTCCCGCCCCTCGTGTTAATAAGCCATTTCCTCGGGAGCCCGTCAGCCTCGGCAGCTGCTGCTGCGGCTGTGAGCGACGGAGACGGTCAACCCTCGGCCCACGGGCATTCTGGGTAGTTGTCTTAAAGGGACAGCAACGCAGCCAATTCCTTATGGGAATGGGGCCACGAGCCCACAGGCTGCTGCGCACACCTACAGACAGGGTATGTAGCGGTAAGATCTTTCCTCACTTTTTCCTACTGCCTGATTACATTAAGGTACTTAAGGAGACCCGAGAATTCTAAGATTTCTGTCGTGCCATCAGAGAAATCCATTGCATATTGCATACGCTATCTGTGTGCCCTGCAGTAATGTTAAATAAAAAGCACAAATAAAATAACAACATTGAAATGTCAGCTTCTTCTTAATGAGGTGGAGATACACACACCAGAGGACACCACCGTGACCAGCAAGCAGTTGTGCCTGTTCCGGAAAAGTCTCTGTAGGAATGCCCCAGATGGCTCAGCACAACAGGAATATGTTGGAAAAAACTGTCATTAATCATTTAGGCTCATTTCACACTGCCAACTTCATGTGGCCCAGTTCCTGTCTTTGGCATGTTGGGATTTTTTCCTTTAAAACTAAAGAAGACATCCAAGTGAAGACCGCGAGAAATCCATGTCACCGGATCCAGGGTTGTGCAGCGTTTCATTTCGGAGAAAAGACAAACGAGATGGTCTCAAAACAACCCGATAAAGCAAAGTCAACTGGGTGACCAAAAAAGGCTGCTACAAGTAATATATGTAGCGCTAATGGAAAAAGAACCTTAACTGTAAGTTTTAAAAAGGACAAATGCAGGCCACGGGTGGAGCACGTGTTGGTGGTCGTGGTGGGAGTTCACCTGCACACTTGTGTTGTTTCAGGGATTCAGTATGGACCAGTTGTAAGTGTGGGCAGCTTGCCAGTCAGTAGGCAGTGACTTCCATTGAAAGTGTAATTCACCCTCATTTAACCACATTTAACTAGCAGGAAAGATTAGAATTTAAACCCTATGCAAGTTCTTTTTTTTTAAAACCATCGTGACATTAACAAAATAAGTAGGAGGTCATAATGATATAAAATTATATTAACATTAATGCATGAAATTAAATTACCATGTAATTAAAGGGACAATGTAGCCGCAGATGGCTGCAGTGCCGATAGCTCACCAGTAGGCGGCGCCGTCCCCATGAAGGAGTTGTACAACTGGGTGAGGTACAGCACCATAGAGAGCCTGTCCGGCTGTCCCTGCGCCAGCATGTCGCCGCCTGACATGATTGGGGAGATGCCCAGTTCCTTTTCGGCCACGTCGAACGCCAGCTGATTGTTGTGGGCGGAGTTGTGCTTGTCAAGGGAGTCAAAGTCACTGCAAAGGGGAAGAATAACACGTTTGTACTCCATATTGGTCATAACCCCGCAACAGGCTGACAGTACCACGATGTGTCCCGCGCCCTGCGATTCCCTGCACAGGTTACAGATGATCACGCAATTGACAAGCAATTGCTGCAAGTGGATGGTCAAATATAATAATTAAAAACAGATAAAATTCAGATGAACTGATACAGGACTTCCTGCACACCTGGATGGTGTGTTTTTCTTCTGTTCAGCGTGTGAAACGGAGGTCATACATCATCTTACAAATGTAGGAGGTCCTATATCCTACACCTATCTTTTTTCCATTTCTCCCCCTTACAGCTAACAGTTCCAACCCGTTTACTGCACTATACAGCTGGATGTTTTACCTCATCTGGGCTGGGACTAAACCTAAGGGGGTGTGGCTCACAATCTTGTGGGGTGGGGCTCGAAATTATTCATTTATTACTTTGCCAGTATAACTGTACACCTTGTTGTTATGTGTCATGATGAGCTGCTGTGTGTGACTCCTTGCGGGGACTAAAAGCAACAGGATTACATGATCCTACATGATCCATAATGGGGTGTGGCTTACACACGGGGCAAGGTCTGAAGTCAAAGAGGCGTGGTTTATACTCACATGAGCTTTGGCCTGAAGTGGTGGATGAGGGCGCAAAGCGCCAGTCCAGACCTCCATGACTCGGTCAGGTCCGTCACTGCAACCCCCTTGTAGCCAGCGGTTTGGTTCTGGCACCAGCTCAACAGATCTTCATAGCGCCCGAATGAGTCTGAGATGAACACCATGGCCATAGCGATCAGCCACAAAGCTGCTGGTCTGGTGTAATCACCGTGTGACAAGAGTACCGCTCAGTGGGTGTCACCAATTAATTAGTATAATCATAACATCATGGTCATTATCAATGCTGTGTGATACCCTGTAATAAATACAAGTAGAGTCATGGTACAGCATCACAGAGTGAGCTTCATGCTAACTGAAGGAGCTGGAGATGCACCCCAGCGAATGGGGCTCCAACCTTGGCGCAGGTGCGGAGCCTTGTTCATCCGCTTGAAGGAGGACCTGCAAGCATCTATGTGGTCTTCAGTATCGTACAGGTTCCGGACCTTGAGAGACGAACAGGAAAGAACGAGTTAATGAAACCTGAGTAAACCGTCCAACCCTGTTGTAGTGCTGCAGGACCCAACTGTGCTTGTTACCATGGTGACAATGGTCACTGGCTGATCACTGCTCAGGCGGCTTGCTCACCTGAGAGGCCTTGATGGATCCCAGGTTGATGTTGGGGTAGCGCGTGGTGGGGTTGATGCTGTACGCGTTGTAGTTCTTGCTGGTGTTCTCGGGGGTCGTCTGCGACAGCAGCTGATAGACGCTCTCCCTTTCCATACAGGTTTGAGGTAGACGGGAGTGAGAAAAGAGAGAGCTCAGTTCTCCAGGGTCCTTCTTGCAAAGGAACTGCATCATTTGTAACTCTGCACTTCTAGCATGAAGTGAGCGTTACCGTTCAGCAAGGACATCCACGGGGTTCGCACCCAGTCCCCAGCGCCTCACCATCCAGGCTGCATCGAAGGCAGCGAGAAAGCCCCGGGCCACGCCTGTTCCCAGGGGCCAGAAGGGCTGCGGACAAACGCACAGAGCACAAGGCACATGGGTGTGTTCATGTAGATTAGCCAAACAGCCCACGTTAGCACGTTAGCATCTTATCTAGGCCTGCTGTAGTGTTACTCTACAGGAAAGAGGCAGTTGTGCACCACCTCCTACAGGCATCATGTCGTGACACCCACCTCCACCAGGCAGTCGCCCACCAGGCCAACGAGCAGCTTCTTGCCCCTCCTCTCCCTCACCATGGACGCGTTCTCGGCCCGGTACATGCACGTGAAGTCGAAGACGGCTACGTCGGGGCGGCCGGTGTGGTCGCAGGCGAACTCCAGGTGCGGCAGACGGCGGCCCGTGGAGAAGTGGGCCGCGTCGTGAGCGTAACGCAGCAAGGCCTCCTGGTCCACGTTGGCCGGGGAAAGGAGGGTCTCCGCATTGCTGTGGTCCTGCAGTGGGGGATCTCAATGTGAAACGGGTTCGACATCTGAAGCGTGTTGTGCGGCACAGATATGTGAACACATGACAATTTTACCCTTTACCTGTTTAAATAGCAGCACCTTGTGCTGAAGCTGTTAGGAGTACAATACACAGGACACCTTGGGTCCTTAACCACTCTACAGTACAAAGTGAGGAAGAGGTAGGGAAATGTTGCAGAGTAATATACCAACCATCTCACACTTGACACACACTCACAGTTACTGCTACTGTTTATATTGTTATGGTCTGTCATTCTTGTCTAAAGCACATAACTGTTTCATACAGCGATAAACGTGAACATTTTCATTGTAGTAATTCCAGGTAAGTACCATGCTGAGTGGTACAAGGGCAGGGTCCGCCGGAGGGGCTACAAGTCTACTTTCTTACGTTATTTGACACTACCTGACAACAAGAAGACTTTTAATTTGTTAAATTAAAATAAAAATAAGGCCTACGTATATGAAACTGCTTTGCCGTACTACTATGTACCTACATTTTTCTCCATCCATCGAATCATCCAAACATCCATCGAGATCCACCAACCATGTACCCAGTGAGTGCTGCGATGAAAATTAGATGCATAAAACAAAAGGTCAATTATATAATCATTTTAATGAACTAATGAATCCAAAGAGCCAGGAAGAAGAGTGCACAGAGCCAGAGATTGTATTTATAAAAAAAAAAAAAAAAAAAAAAAATCACCCCAGCCAACCATCTGATATCGATCTTCAAAAATGCAAATCATGGTATTTTTCCTCACTGCAGTCTCCTGAGCCTCACTGTACTGGCAGAAGCAACCTGCGTGAGGTGGTGACAGCGGGAACCTCGGACATTCTGGCACTACAGCGCTGGGAATCGAGTATAAAACTGGATTTTCTGTAAAGGCTGTACAGGAAAAGGACGGTCAGTCCTGCAAGTCCTGCAGGTTCATGTTTTAATTTTTATCCCTTTTCTAACGCCATTTACAATTCCCATTGTGAGGAAGTCACATAGTTTCTACATGTTAAAGAAAAAAACTGGTTCCTGGATGGAAAAATGTCAGATAGTGAATTAAAATATCACTATTTTATGCACTACACTTCGAACAGCAATACATTTTATAATATTAGCTACAATCTTTATTAAAGCGGTTACTTATAGGATGTCTTTTAAAGTTGTTTTTCACTCACTCACTCACTCGAACCACTAATCCACTGCAGTCACAGAGGTCCAGAGTCTATACCAGAAGCACAGGGCGCGGCACACTGTACGCGGTGCTTTGATCGTTTGGCTCAGAGATGTTCACGACATAAATAAAGACGGATCCCCAGACGACCACCTCCGTTTCACTGTCCAAAACACGTGGACGGGACACTGGTGGAGGCGCCTTATAGCATCACCGGGTGGTGTCACAGTTCGAGCTGCTGCCTTGCGCTCGAAGGGCCCGGCTTCAAAACCGACCTCTTGCCGTAGCGGACTTGAACAAGGTACTTACCTTCAATTGCTGTAGTACAAATTATAGAGCTGCACAAATGAGTGAATCATTTGAAGAAAAGTAAGAGCTAAAACGATGAATAACAGTAAATGTGCCATGTGAGATACAGTATATCAGATTTATATTAATCAGTGGTCGACATCTGGTTGCGATGATGGTCGTCGTCGTCGTTTTGCACCAAGTCTCCACACACAGTAAAATGTATTTATTGGGTTGTGCTCTTTTTTTCTTTGTTTTTTTGTTTTTTTTTTTTTTTAAAACTGTTCCTGCCAGCAGGGGGTGCGGTGGCGCAGTGGGTTGGACTGCAGTCCTGCTCTCCCGTGGGTCTGGGGTTCGAGTCCCGCTTGGGGTGCCTTGCGACGGACTGGCGTCCCGTCCTGGGTGTGTCCCCTCCCCCTCTGGCCTTACGCCCTGTGTTACCGGGTAGGCTCCGGTTCCCCGTGACCCCGTATGGGACGAGCGGTTCTGAAAATGTGTGTGTGTGTGTGTGTGTTCCTGCCAGCGTTTCCTCCACATTTCCTTTGTTGCTCTGCTTAACGACTGATCTGAACCGAGAGCCCGGGAGAGGAGCTGTGCTGTCAGGAGTCGGCCATGCAGGGGCGACATGGTGCGTGCGTGTGCGTGCGCGAGGGTGCGCTGCCTGCTGCTTCTGCCAATTGTACAAAAATGGGTACATGTTTAGACAATGCAATTTCACTTAAAAGGCAGTTCTTGTGAAACTCATTTGCTGTTGCAGGAGCTTTTCATTCTGTGGGACCCAAACGAAATGAGGGCTGAGTGTAAAAGAAACAGTTATTTGCCTATTTATACAGCAGGGTAATTTTTACCGCGTCACTTCCGGGAAAGTACCTGGTGAGCTTCGAACCCGAGTCCTTCAGACAGCAACAAGACAGCAACCCCCTGTTACAGACACCCCTTTTAACAAGAAAATTAAGTCCTCAGAAGAATGTTTTATACATGTATTCATTTAGCAGATGCTTTTCCCCAAAGCGACATACATTTCATAGAAAATACTATTTGTACATTACAATTACATTACAGCTTAATTAATAGCTAAGTACATTCTAAAAGTGACAACAAAAATTTTTTAATTATATGTATCTCTGTTCAAGGCAACGACCCAACTCCACCTGCTTTTTGAAATGGGGGTTAGATACATGTAGATAAACTCCTTACATGTCTGATATCAATGCTGTGAAGAAACCAATGTGGACAAACTAGAGCGACTTTAATGCGAAGAAGAGGAACCGAGGGTAGGAACCACGATATCTCATCGCAGAGGAGGAAAGTGACTGCAATGAGCATCTTTGACAGAAGCCACAGAACACAACACCCAGCTCTTTCGTCACCTACCGAAGGAACGCGCACGCACACACCATGCTGCTGTCGCAGTCCAGGTTCTCACGCTAACAACCCTCACAACTTCAGTTCCAGAAACTAAAGCCATGCAGACGCACATCAGAGAGAGACGTGAACAAAAGACTGTCCAAACTGAGCTGCTGGTAGGGGTCAAGCAGGAGGAGTTCTCCGGTGAAGGAGAAGAGGAGGCAGCCCAAAGTGTCGGTGACATGCTTCCTTGAATAGAAACAACCTTTTCAAACACATGCACCGCAGTCATGAGGGACTAGCGGCAGGGAACCCTTAAGGGACAATGTCAGAGAGAAGCATCCGTTTGGAGAGGCCTAAGCAGGCTGGCTACACTGGAAGGGGGGCAACTTCAGGATGAAGAGATGCTCCATCAAGAAGACAGCTCTAGCCACCCCCACTCTCCACATGAGGCAACGGGCAGCACAGCGGCTGATAAACTGGGGTGTGTGACCAGGAGATTTCAGCAACAAATCCTGGAAAAGGAGCTGCTGTTGTACCTTCAAGGGGTGTAGAACTGAATATCCACGCTTTAGAAAACTGGTACAAATAAAAAAAAAAATATTGTGAGCTAAGGAAGAATTTGCTCTGGTTGACTGTTGAAGTATACTTCCCTCTGGTGAGCGGTCATCTTAGGTGGGGAAAAGAACGTTTTGAGCTTCCGAGTCATCCAAGCACATTCATCCTTGACACAACATGTCCTCACCTGCTTTAAGACACCCGTGTTCAACAGGCTTTTCTTCTTGGCAGTCATTACAAAGTAGTGGGTGTCATCCTTGTAGTAGACAATGTTCTCCAGATCAATGCCTTGAGGGGGATGGAAAAAAGAGAACTTCAGTCTAAACCAGTCTGTACATGCTTACTGGTCCATGGAAACTCTTTTTTCAGTTCAGTCAAGAGCTTCTCTTTTCATTCCCTTCTCAGCTTGGTGACAAAACTTAAGTTCACTCAACAGAATGGGTGAGAAGGAATCATAAAAGGCAAAAGGTGGGATGGAAGAGGAAAGTCGTGTATGGACAATTACAATAGTGTCCGTTCTGCCAACTACGCCAGCTGATGGCACCACCCCCCCTCCACGAAATGAACGGTGTAGGTATGACACCAGGTTCCTCGACCACTTTGTATAGCCTACAACAGACATTCCAGGCAGCAGTAAGGAGATGACAACACTGCTTAACAAACTTTATTTTACACAACACCTTTAAAAGCAGCCTTACAGTAAAAAGAAGATGTCTACACAGGGTTATCTAAGGGCACTTTAATGTTCCAGTGACACAAATTCACCAAGTGATCGATGTGTGTGCCCTGTGCGCCTACCTGTCCACAGAGCTTTCATGAACCACTGGTATCAGAACACATATACTGCCTGTGCGAAAATACAGATACTACTAGCACGGTACAAGACCAACGTAGGTGAGGACTGAATGAGGTCATGTTTGTATTTTCCCCCTGTGGACTAGCTTGTTCCCCTCGCCCACATTTCCTTCTCCAACCTGTCTCCGTGTGGAGGTCCTGGAAGAACTTCTGGTTATAGATGCGGGCCACACCGCTGATCTCCGCAACCTGGGCCTCAGTGGCGGTGTGGTGGTTGATGAAGTTTGCCGTAATGCCGATGGCCAGCTTTCCCCGGAGCTCTTTCCGACGGAAACCTGGGAGAAAGGCGGGAGGCAGGCGGGAGGCAGGTACAAGTCGCTGTTGACGAGAACTGCTTCCAAAACCACATGCGATGAAGGGAACTTAACTGCGGAATGCAAATGTGAGTTCCTCCGCTGTCTCTTCCGTGAAGATCTTTCTGGAAATGTCTCTTACCTGCAGGGACAAAGCGGCCTCCGCCAGCTGATATGAGGACGTCAAACTGGAAGGACCCTGCTGGGTGATCCACTGGGCTCAGCTGGGCTCTCCAGCCTAGAGAGAGAGTGGAACCTTGGCCTCATGATCAACTGCCTGCTGACACGCTTTCATAATTCTGTTACACTTGATAAAAAGCATCTTCCAACAACAAATATACTGACACAAAGGCAGAAGGGCAAAGTTTTTACCCTTGTTTTTCCTTCTTTGTTTTGTCTTTCCATTCTGCATCAACCCCAATTTCTCTTTATGGTCCAATAGACTGGCGTTCAACCCTAGCTTTGGTGGACCCATGCGTACGCCGATTTTTGTTCCAGCTCCTCATTACACCCCCTGAGCTGCTGACTGCATGCACTGCATCATCCAAACAACATTAAACCAACTGAATAAGCTAATTACGCTGTGTCAAACTCAAGTGTTGCTGTTCGAGAAACATTTGCGAAAACCGCATTCAGCCCTTAGCTAATGTGTTTGGTTCCCTGTGGTTTTAAATAAACAAACCCAAATGAAGAGCTGAAGGCAGAGTGCAGAAGGAGCCGCAGGGGCTGAAAACTTGCACTTGCAGCCAGAAGGGTCCCAGTTTGAATCTTAGAAGAGGGTAAGAAACATGGTAGATGCAAAGTCTTAAAAGTTTCATGCATATTCTGCACACCATGCATTGATGATGCAAGACAAACAGTTTTGAGGATCTAAGCCACGTTCATGAAACAGAAAAGAACATCACATGAATCATGCATGACCTCATAATTGCAGACTAAGAAGCTGACTAGGGATCAAGTAAAGAGAGACGTAATCATAACAGAGCGAACCTGCAGGTGCTGGAACTGGAGCTAACAGTGCCTACACCTGAGGGAGTGTGGTCTGGTTGAGAGAGACAAGTCCACCTGTGAGGTCCTTCACACTAGAGTGAAGATCAGAGCTGCTGGAGTCTACACCTCAAGAACTGAGGCCTAGCAGAGAGAGAAGTCTACCCATGAAATCCTTGATGTGAGAAACCTACTTCTGAAACCCCTGAAAGTAGACTGAAGGTCATAGATGGGACACTGGGGTTTAGACTTGAGGGAGTGAAGCCTACCTGTGATCTCCTTGCCGTTGGACTGAGGCTCCACCAACCCCTTGTACTCCACCCCAATGTGAACCTCCACCCCCAGCAACAGAACAACCTTGAGCAGAATGAGCTGCAGCTGACGAATGCCTGCAGAACACACACGCGCACACACACACACACACACACACACACACACACACACACACACACACACACACACAAAATGAGTAAACATGGACACGGTCACTCACGAACAGAGCAACGTGGTGATCAGACACAGGTCTTTGAACACTGATTCCGTGGAGTAAGAAAAGATATAATAACAATGATCCAGGCAGCAAGAATCAAATCCCTACAGTCAGAGCCAACCAGATTGAGATAAAAGAAAAATAAAGGGAATCGATAGTCTTTCTACACATGTGAATTATCTTTTACACTGTTCATGCAACTTCCAGTACCCTGGAAAAACCAAAGGGCTCTTAGAAACGAGTTTAACTGAAGAGAAACATCTACAAGAAATGAAGTTGAGAAGTCCCCTGTGGTCTGGCATCTTAATACCATGGGACACGATGCTGAGCTCTGTTTCATGGGAATTCAATGCATGAAGCTGTCAAGTAGGGGTGGTGTCTAAGACACACGTCTGCTACAGAGGGAGAGTGAAACTTTCTACATCCTGCATCACCTAATGGCCTCAAAGAGCTCATGTTTCTACTGTTGATCATTCAGTTCTTTGCCAGCTGTTTTCCATGCATCAGTCCTTCACCTATAAGTCTTAATTTTTTACTATTTTAACCTATGGTGTTATTGTGCTTATAATCCTCATACTGTCCTTGTCTCTTAAGGTTTATGTCTGCTATTCACTCATTGGGATTTAGTCCACTGTTGGTCAACAATCATGACGTCATAAGCTGTTCCCTTTCCTGTACACCGCATACATGTGTCTCTTGGTGGAATGTAAATGCACGCTGATGAGGGCACTGAGCCGAATTGCAAATTGTTACATGTTATATGATAATGTTCTATGTTCTAACGTGAGAAGGAGAACTTTGGTGGTGGTCACTGACTAAGAACAGGATATACCACAGAGTTCTTCTCAAGAATGCTGCCTGTGGAGTGACCACTCACTGATGTGGTCCAGAGATCCAGAGCAGAACCTGCCATAGAACTTCTTGGCAGCGAGGCCACGCAGGTCGTGGATGGTGTAGGGCCACAGGTGGAGCACGTTGTTCCTGGAGAAGGTCTCCCGCTTCTCAAGCAGTACCACCTTGGCACCCAGCAGCGCCAGTTCAATAGAGGTTCGAAGCCCACAGGGGCCAGCACCTAGAACAAGGCACTGGAACACGGAAGGAGAGCAATCAGCATTTTGACCTCACCATAACGGGGACACGAACAGGAACCGGTAACCTTCCACAAAACGATCAGTACATCTGGCACTGTTGTCAAGTCGTTCCAAAAGGCTGTTGCCGAGCCGAACGTACACCGATCAGCCACAACGTTAAAACCACTGACAGGTGAAGTGAATAACATTGATTAACTTGGTACAATGGCACCTGTCAAGGGGTGGGATGTATTAAGCAGCAAGTGAACAGTCGGTTCTTGAATTTCATGTGTCGGAAGCAGGAAAAATGGGTAAGTGTAAGGATCTGAGCGACTTTGACAAGGGCCAAATTGTGATGACTAGATGACTGGGTCAGAGCATCTCCAAAATGGCGGGTTTTGTGGGGTGTTCCCGGTATGCAGCGGTTAGTACCTACCAAAAGTGGTTCAAGGAAGAACAACCGGTGAACCGGCAACAGGCTCATGGGCACCCAAGGCTCACTGATGTGCATGGGGAGTGAAAGCTAGCCCGTCTGGTTCGCTCCCACAGAAGAGCTACTGTAGCACTGATAGCTGAAAACCTTAATGCTGGCCGTGATAGAAAGGTGTCAGAACACACATTGCATCACAGCTTGTTGCATATGGGACTCTGCAGCCGCAGACCAGTCAGAGTCCCTATGCTGACCCCGTCCACCGCTGAAAGCGCCTACAGCAATGGAAGAAGGTGGCCTGGTCTGACAAATCACGTTTTCTTTCAGATCATGTTGACGGCTGGGTGCGTGTGTGTCATTTACCTGGGGAAGAGATGGCAGCAGGATGCACTATGGAAAGAAGGCAGTGTGATGCTCTGGGCAATGTTCTGCTGGGAAAGCTTGGGTCCTGGCGTTCATGTGGATGTTGCTTTGACATGTACCACCTACCCAAAGATTGTTGCAGATCATGTACACCCCTTCACGGCAACGGTATTCCCTGTTGGCAGTGGCCCTGCCACACTGCAAAAATTGTTCAGGAAGGGTTTGAGGAACATGACAAAGACTTTAAGGTGTTGACGTGACCTCCAAATTCCCCAGATCTCAATCTGATCCAGCATCTGTGGGATGTGCTGGAAAAACAAGTCTGATCCATGGAGGCCCCACCTCACAACTTAGGGCACTTAAAGGATCTGCTGCTAACGTCTTGGTGCCAGATACCACAGGACCCCTTCAGAGGTTTTGTGAAGTCCATACCTGGATGAGTCAGAGCTGTTTTGGTGGCATGAGGGGGACCTACACCATATTAGGCAGGTGGTTTTAATGTTTTGGCTGATTGGTGTATATAGTGGCACAAAGGACAGAGACACGGAACAAGTAGCATTAAGAAGAACAAGGTAAAGGTAAAAAGAGAGGTGATGACTGAGGTCCAGGTCCAAGTCCAGGTCCAGGTCCATCCAGAAAAAAAAACCTACAGAACGCAGGTGAAGTTAGTGAATGACGTGTGTCTGCGTCCTGAGGAAAGTACATGTAGGGTCCCTTGGCACAGTAGCACTGCTGCAATAAAAAGTTGAGACACAGCCGGTACATCACACACCCGTTACAACTTTATCACTGGCATTTCCCCACTCTGAACTGCGCAGTACGGCCGACGTGCACGTTTACTGACGGGAAGTGACCTCAGATGGCAGAATGAGGGCCAGAGGTCCTCACGGTGCCGACGGTCATCTCGACCGGGGACGACCGAGTCGACCCATTTGTCAACTTCACCGTCTCGTTGACTTCCGTTCATCTCACACTTTGTCTTACACTGTGAGGACTGTGCAGAAAGCCACTCGCAGAAGACCAGCAGGAGGAGTGCAGGTTAGAGCTGCGTCCTGCTGTGTGTACAAGTGGCTCATTTGACATTGCAATTTCAGCTTGGATAAAGATCAAGAACATTAATAAAAGTAACAAAAAAAAAAGCACTAATTTAGACATATTATGACACATTCAAACACAATTTCCAAGCACAAGGAGGACGTCACGGGACTCGTTTTGCGGCGAGGTGCACATTTCACACGTGGCGAGTACCGTACCGACGGGGTGCTGGGATACCGAGGGAGCATCGCCGTGTCATACGGCTACTCGGTCACGAGCGTGCGAGCTGTTCTTCCTCACGCTCATCGCCTTCCGGCACCAGCTCGACAGCGACTCGCCTCACCCCCCACAGCTCTACGCAGCGTCACGTCACAGAAAGGACTGTTTCAATAACGCGTATTGTTTTCACGAACAAACCAGTAGGTCACGGGGTAAACAACGCAACAAGTACCTCACTGGGCGTGGTTAATGATGTCTCATTAGAATGGTCACCGGAATTTCAGTGAAAAACACCCCTTGCTTTTACAGCACCGTCTCTTCTATCAGTACTCGTATCACATTTTTCTCTCGCTGCTCTTCTTATCATCGTATTTCTCCGTTCTCCCGGCTTGATCGGGGCAACACGCAACGTGCTGACGATTACGATCCGTTCCCGTACGTCAAACACCACATAGCCCGACTCTATTACTCGTTCGTCCATCCGACACTCTCCACACTCACTGACACGCTTAGGTTTGTTCATTTATAAAACTGGGTCATTTTTACTGTATCGATGCAGCGAAAGTACTTTGATGAAGGGCACTACAGCAGGAGGCGGCACTCGAACCCAGCACCATCGGCTGCGAAACAACACCTCCGAACAGTACGCTACCTGCTCATGAGAGCAAACCACACAACAGACAGAAGGCCTCCCCAGCGTGACCCCGGCAACCTCACCTTGTTCCCAACGCAGGCTTGGCCCTGCCCGTAGTCCGGGTGGGCGGCCCGCTTGTCCAGCTTGGCCCACAGAGCCTTGGCCTTCCAGTAGTTCAGCCTCTCCTTCAGCTTGGGGTAGAAGCACCGGTGGTCCTGGGGGTCCACGTCGAGGAGGCGGCAGAGCGCCGAGAAGCTCTGCAGCACATCCTTGCAGGTCTGGGCCTGAACGAAGCAGTCGAAGGCGGCGTGCGATGGATCTGGGGCGTCCTCCTGGGGCATGGTGGCTGGAGCAGCTACCGGGGAGCCGCTTCACTGCAAGATTGTGGAACATGTTCACCAATTATTAAAACACGCAAGTACTCACCACATACAAAACTGGTTTTCACTAACTGGAAGTGGTATTAAACTTCCTCAAATATTGAAGGAGGAAAAAAAAAAAAAAACAACCTTCAAAATTTCTCCTCGTATAGCTTCAGCTTCTGCACGGTTGCACAAGTTCATCGAAGATGAAGATAAAGAGAGGACTTCTCCTTATGAGCTTCCATCAGGCCATCCAAAGAGACCTGCAGGCACTTCGGGAAGGGAGCATCCACAACTCTTGGCTTCGGGCAGCTCCAACTCTGCGGAGAAGCACACGTTTTTGCCACGCTATGGGTGCGCACCGCTGCCGTCGAGTTTGTCTGCACCTGAGCTATTTTAACCGTATCTCATTTACAGAAACAGAAAAAAAGATACGTACTCCTCATTCCACCGGGTCACAGATGAGAGAAAACGGCATTTCCGTTATTTCAAGACTTGGTTTCAAAATTACTGGCACCCTTCCCATGAACACAACTGATTCCCAGGTGAATCATCCTTTTCCCACGTGAGTCGTCATTTTCCGTCTTAATCCAGCCCAACATCGTGTTATTCGCATTTACAATTATTCATTCATTTCACACCGTCCCCAAAGCATTTGAGAGCATTAAGGTACTTACAGCAATTTACACATTTGTACAGCAGGGTAATGTTGTAGTTAGGTGTTCACACGCATGAAGTTTTAAAGCGACATCATAACTGGCATTCTTCTCCAGCGTCCTCAGTGAACACAACGAAGACTAAAGAAGCACAGAAGCAGGAAGGCCGAGGTCTTCAGAAATGGAATTTTGCATAAACTGTCCCACCGCTGTCCACCGTGAACCCGTGGAGCCGCACGGAGCCCCAACCGGAGGCCATTCAAACTCAAACACCGCTCCGTCCAAGAATGCCGGCTAACGTTCTGACCTCCTTCCGTCTCTCTCCGCACCTCTGTTCCCGACTGCATCACCGAAAGCCCCAGACAGGAAACTGCAGCTCAGCCAATCAAAAAAGGTTTACTTTCTGAAAGTGGTCCATGTTTACTCTCATCATTCTGCATCAGTCCTCTCTTTAGCCACTTCCTGCCACTGTGTTTGAGAAACTTATTGCGACAGCACGGTGTGGTTTGACAGCTGTCTGAGGCATCTCTGACGCCACGCTTCGTGAAGCAGATGTTCTCGCATCGCTTCCCCTCCCGGAGCCCAACGTCACACGCTGCTTCCTGGAGACGCACTGCATTCTAAAGATAAACAGGGACGAACGGCTCCTTTCATGTGTCGGGTCAGCATTACCGCATTATTTGTGGTAAACGATGTATAAATACAGCGATTATAACAAATAGCGGTCTCAGCATCTTCAAGAAAAAGGACGAGACATCAATCGAACACTTTACCGAAAGCGTCACGTCAAGTCCTCCTGCGGAGTCTGCTGTGACACGTTTCGTTCTCTAATACCGGACCGAGCCTCTTCCGGTTCTGACGCTCACGTGCCCATTGTAGGCGCTTTCGTTTCGGTGGTGGACGGGGGTCGGCACGGGCACTCTGACCGGTTTGCGGCTACAGAGTCCCATACGCAGCAAGCTGTGATGCGCTGTGTGTTCCGACACCTTTCCATCACGGCCAGCGTTAAGGTTTTCGGCCATCGGTGCTACAGTAGCTCTTCTGTGGGATCGGACCAGACGGGCTAGCCTTCGTTCCCCACGCGTATCAATGAGCCTTGGGTGCCCGTGACTCTGTTGCCGGTTCACCGGTTGTCCTTCCTTGACCACTTTTGGTAGGTACTGACCACTGCATACCGGGAACACCTGACAAGACCTGCTGTTTTGGAGATGCTCTGACCCAGTCATCTAGCCGTCTGGCCCTTGCAAAAGGCACTCGGAGCCTTACGCTTTCCCATTTTTCCTGCTTCCGACACATCAAATTCAATAGCTGACTCTTCACTTGCTGCCTAATACATCACACCTCTTGGCAGGTGCCACTGTAACAAGATAATCAATGTTATTCACTTCACCTATCAGTGGTTTTAATGTTGTGGCTGATCAGTGTAAAGACAAAAAATAAAAATATTAACAACTTGCACACCTTTAAATTACATACATTCTGTTAATGCATATTTGACCTGCGAAATCCTACCCAAGATGCTGGGTTAGGGTAGAGTTTGGTATCAGCAACCCACTTGAAAGGTCTCAAATGGATTCCAATGTTACTGGTCACCCATCTTTTGTCACAATACCATGGACCACCCAGGGTGAAAGGTCTTGATTTTTATTCATAATTCTACTGGCTACACAGGGTCAATGGCGAGAGTCCATAATCTCAATACTATCAGATACCAGATCAAAGGTTCCAGTCCTTACTCATTATGCTACAGGTGAATTTCTCAGTAACTGCTGCAATTACGTCACTAATACAGTGCAATAAATCACATGACATGCCAAAACAAAGCAATAAAAAGCTGTGGGGTTCCAACGGCAGAAAACAAATGAGTCACAAGCTCAGTGACAACAATGGAGTCAGGATGAAGTACTCTATCAGATGCTCATAGGTGTTTTCACTGGCTTGGATCTGCTATCAATTATACATTTATCCTCAAAATTACTCTGATCTTGAAGGTTCCATGCAGACATACTGTAGGTGGAACAGAAAACGGAAAACACTTTGCTCCTGCAGGACCACAACATATTCCACTAATCAATCACTCAATCAATCAGTCAATCGGGCAGCCAACCTATATTTAGTCTAGTGCAATGTAACACTGGCCAATCATAGTGCACTTTTCCAAAGACACAAAATCAGACACCCGCTGGATAAAGCAAAGGTACTGTCAGGTTTGTAGAACCTTCTCGAGAAGATGTGTGCTTTGTGACCTGGCGCATTATCTGCTGGAAGCTGAAGCAATGTACCTGCTCAGCAACAACTTTTGGTACATTTAAACAATGCTTAGCTGATACAAAAAAAAAAAAAAACCCACAGTGTGTATAAAGAAAACCGTCCCCACGCATTACACTCCCTCCACCAGTCTGCACTTATAACAGGAGACAGAATGGCTTCATGGATTCTTTTTTGACAGACAACATTTACCCGCTCTTCAATTTTCCAGTTGTGGTGACTGTATGTCTGCTGGACCTCACCCTCTTGTTCTGAGCTGACATCAAGTGACCCCGGAGTGGTCTTCTGCTGCTGCAGCCTCATCCACTTCAGGCTTTTAAGAGATCCTTTCTGTGCATCATTTTTGTACTGAGCTGCTATTTTTGCACTTGCAGCCTTCCTGTTTGGCCATTTTCCTCTGACTATTCTTATTAACAAGGCGTTTCCACCCACACAAGTGCTAAGTCAACTCTATCACTTACACGTTCTTTTATACCCTAGACTCCGTATGTGTGGTATAGCTGTTTCTGAGATGAGGAGGCCATGTGGGGCACCAACGATCATGCCTTCAAAATTACTTAGATTGCACATCTTTCCCATTCTGCTGCTCAGTCCAGCACTAAGTGAAACTGTCATCGCAGTGTGCATGCTTTGTGTATATACCGAGCTGCAGTCAAATGATTTTCTGTTTCCATTAACAAGTGCTTGTACCTAATAAAGTGGCCAGTGCGTGCATAAATCAGAACTAAAAAGCAACATCACTCATTTATCAGAGAGCGCTATGGTGCATTTTATACACAACGTCTGAGCAGAAATATCTCTTCGTTCTTCGGCCAGAAGGAGCTTTCAGCACCAGACTAACGAACTTCCTTCACGTGTTTTAAAGAGCCACTGAAATACCCTCCCAATCACACGGTAAAACATCGGCCTGAACTGCAGGCGTTCATAAGACATTAATGCAAACGGAAAAAAAAGGGAAAAGCCTTTCAAATGTATCCATTTTCAAATGCTAAATATAATTTTGCCACAGTGTGCATTTTCTAAACAGACTCTAAGAAACAGATCATATCATAACTCAAATGCAAACCTCCAGGAACTTAACAGTGAAAATGAAAATAACACACTGCTTCAGCAGCTCTCTGCACAAACAGTCTCTTCGTTACTAAATCCCATGAAGCCACATCAGGATGCCAGCGAACAATTCTCCGTTTCCTGTTGCAACGGACGCTTCCGTCACGCCCGAAACGGGGCTCGCGAGACCCTTCGGTCCACATTTCACAGGTCGGCGCACAGAGCGCAAAAGCAACACGTGGCCCCCCAGCAGAGACCGGAGGTGACAAAGTGCGGTCAATGCTTTGACATCCTGTAGCCTGGGGTCTCTCGCCGCACCAGAAATGAGACCAGACAAGAGCGACGCGTCGCTCACGGTGACACAAAAGGCAAGAGAGCGACGAGCAGAGCGCCGAGGGTCCGTCCGCTCCGGCGCTGCGGTCTGTACGTCCAGCTCTAAAGTATCCCTCGGTTCCCCGGTCACCCCGCAACAGGGCGGCGCTTTCGCTCGCGGTGGGAGGCCGGGGGGGGCCGAGCGGCCGAGGGTCGCGGGAGCGAGGGGAGGATGCCGGAAGAGCCCCGAAGGAGGCGGGGGACAGGAAGAGGAGGAGGAAGACGACCGCCTTGGGGCTCGTCTCACCTGGCCCACCCGCGAGCCCCGCCTACAACCTGAATGCGCCTCCGGGTCTCCGAGCCACACGGGAGGAATGCGGAGCCTGGGGTGAAAGAGCGGAGCGGGAGGAGGAGGAGAAGGAAGAGGAGGAGGAGGAGGAGGAGGAGGAGGAGATCCTCTCAAACCGTAACGTCACATGCGCCACAATAACACGCGGCGACAATATAAGTCGAGTCCCCGGGCGGATTTACCGCAATAAAAACTGGAAGCCAACGGATCAAATGCAGGAAAAACACCCCCAACTGGACTGCGTGTCACTTGTTTTACACTTCTTTAGAAATGGAAAGAAACACTCATAATTATATCACAGCTACAGTGAAATAGTGTAATGAATCATTAAATCATAAATCATTATGTGTCAGTTTTACCTTACTGAGGTCAGTAGAACTTGACCTGCTTTCGATGCACTGAAAAGTCCACAGTGACACTTAGAGCAGCGAATTCATCACTTTTCAAACACAGAACAGAGAACTGTACAGGACTGACACCGACTCACTGAGGAGGTGTAAAAAGAAGGTGTGACCCGAGCAGAACCTGCGGTAAACCTCAGTAACTGCAGTAAACACTGAGTGAGTCTGCGTTTATGTGGAAGTTTAAAAAAATAAAAACATGAGAAAAACAACAGACACCCCCCTCCCCCCGAGAGATCATTCGGTGTGTGTGTGTGTGTGTGTGTTCGAAACCCCTGGCTGGCGTGTGATGATGTGCAGTTGTGTGTGTCTGTCTAGTCTAGACTAGACTCTACTAGACTAGACTAGACTAGAACCACTTCACTTCGCACAATCCAGACCCAGATCTGCGCGACAAAAGAAAAGTAAGTGTAACAATTTAATAACAACATTCATATAACTAAACGTACCGCTCTCTTCACCCCTCCGCGCTCCTAAACAAAGTAAACGTGGTACAAACCCGCTCCTCTTCCCCACGTGACACGCAGCGAGTGTCACAATGTCGCGAGCGCCGCCCAATTCCGGGACACGCTCGCGCGCCCAGACCTGCCCCCACCTGACGCGCACCTCACGTGGATCTGTAGGGACGCGGTGACGTCACAGGGCGTGGCTCCTCCCCCCCCACTGGCCTTCGCGCTGTGGATGATGCTTTTTTTTATCAAACGGTTAAAACGCTCGCAAGACAAGAACGTTAATTTAGAACCTAGCCAGGGGACATTGACAAAATAAAAAATTAAAACACAAGAAATTACAAAACACCTCAATAACCAGACATTATCAACACCTCAAACATATTACAGAAATATACAGTCTTAATGGCCTTCTTATTATTAAAGTCCTTGATAGTGTTTACACACACACTTTCAGAACCACTCGTCCCATAGAGGGTCACGGGGAACCGGAGCCTACCCGGCAACACAGGGCATAAGGCCGGAGGGGGAGGGGACACACCCAGGACGGAACGCCAGTCTATCGCAAGGCACCCCAAGCGGGACTCGAACCCCAGACCCACCAAAGAGCAGGACTGTGGTCCAACCCACTGCGCCACCACGCCACCCCATGTGTCTACATACTGCTTAAATCCTTTAAGAACAACAGAAAATGAAGGTTTTTATTATCAAATTTGGACCTGTGTATATGATATTTGGCTAAAATTATCAATAAATTCATGATATTTGCCTGTTTCTCTGTACATCTATCAAAATGAAGGAATCAAAACAGTACATATTCATAGTATGAAGCAAAATCCTTACACAGCTGATCAATAATAAATTAAATACATCTCTCCACAGCTTTTCGGTACAAAGGCAGCGCCGGAAGAGGTGAGGCTCAGTCTCTGGGTGCAGGTTACAAAAGAACAAAAAGAAAAGATTTACAACGATCCCATCCTTGAGTCTTCCAAGAAAATGCTTGACAGGGTAGAATTTGTGTATGATCTTGAATGTGATTTCCTTAACCTTGTTAGTTAAGAAGTGTTTGTGAGTCAGCAGCCAAATTATCTCCCATGGGACCTCGTCAACAAATGTGTTCCAATAAGCGGTGACATAAGGAAAGGTGGCAACTTCATTCTGAAACAAAGACCCAACCGCTCTGTTATTATTTCTGGGAGACCGGGAGAAACAGATCCTTCTACACGGAGTATCAACTGGAATCGCTATAGAAACAACAGCAGGGTAAGTGTCACGCCCCCGACAATGAGCGGAGCAGCAACACCTGCCAAGGTGGACAGTCAAGGGGACGCAGGATAAAAGGAGGTCCGCATCCACACACCGATGCGGATTCTTGCAATCGCCTTGCGCCTTGCAGTCTCAGCGGTCCTGGCGCCTCTTCCTGACCTTAGCCTGTTCTCCTCGACCACGATTTGGGTTTCCCGGTTTGTGACGTTCGTACCACGAAGACCCTCGCCTGTCCCCGACCTTGGTTTCGCCTTGTCCCTGAAACCTCATTACTTGAACAAAACTCACCTGCCGTTGGGTCCTATACTCACCTGTCTCCAGTATCTGTCCCATGACGGTGAGAGACTGTCCAAGTAGAGCCACAGAACCATTAGGAAGAGCCTTCATCACCAGACCAAACTCTTCCTTTGCGACATGAAACCCAAAACATGACACAAATTCAGTGTAACTCATAAGAACTCCTCGTGAGGTCAGCATGCAAATGTCATTCCAAATGTTTTCCCATTTGGAAACATCGTGATAAGACTGGACTCTTAAGGAAAGACAGCAATGATGGAAAAATTGGAGGAAAAAGAAGAGGATGGGCAGAGTGAGCCACAGTGACACTGTGGTCCAGACCCAGGACACACCGGAGAGATGGTCTGTCCTGCTTGACCTGTTGGTGCTGCAGCGCTCACCTGGATTTGAAAATGGACGGGACGATTTTGGATGGATTTTCTTAGCCGTCTGAAATCCTGTTATTATTTTTTAAATTAATTTATTATTACAAACACAAAGTTCTTTGGTGCAAAACTTGGAGAGACAGTCAGCTGCACAAGTGCTCCGCTCACAAGCGACAGGTGTAGTTATTTTTTTAAGGTCTTATAGTTACACAAGGAAATGTGCACTTTTATAATGTTATTGATACATGGAGTGAAATAACTCAAAATAAACTGTTATGTTAGGAAACGTTATTGTTTTAAACAAATGCACACAGTAAAAAGATGCAATAGAAAAAACCAGTTTACATTTGTAGAAAAAGCACACACACACATTTTCTGAACCGCTTGTCCTATACGGGGTCGCGGAGAACCGGAGCCTAACCCGGCAACACAGGGCGTAAGGCTGGAGGGGACACACCCAGGGACAGGATGCCAGTCCATCAGAAGGCACCTCAAGCAGGACTTGAACCGCAGACCCACCAGGGAAGAGGCACAGGGAAAACCCACTGCACCACTGCACCACCCACAAATAAACACATGTACATGTGAATGTGCGCCTCTCCAAGCTCACACAGGGACAGCGAGGAGTGACTCTCCCAAAGCCCGAACGCAGGACAGAGGGGCTCAGTGAATGTGGAGGTGAACCTGTACAGGAGGATCTGTTCACCATTGTCTTTGCATTCGTGGCTTCCAGCACGCTGCTCCACAATGAGGATGGATGATGGTGTGAGAAGTGGACAGCCTCTCAGAGTGTGTTTGCTAAACTGCCCTGGTTCCAGTTTTCTGTCTGTACTTAGCAACTTTACAGAGATTTTTAGTCTCATTCCCGTAGGTTTCCTCCCTACCCAGCAAGGTTCCCAAGTTCTACTGTAAAATGTGGCTTGTCATTGTGTGCAAAACCCTTCTCTTTGTGGGAATAAAACCACATGCAGTAAATAGTGTCTTGTTGAGAACAGTTTTCACTAGATACAAAAGAGGAGGGCCTGTAATTAAATGTGCGGACATGACATCTCAATGTTCATCCTAATAACTAACGGGAATGGAAAATAGAATAAGGCAGACAGGAACAACAACATTATTTCTAACACTTTTATTTTATTTTTTTTTACAAGAACATTTTTCTGAATTAATAGAGCCCAAATTTTAGACATGTAGTGATAATAAGTTGTGTAAAGGCAAACTTTATGTCTTGATTATAATACACATTACATAAAGAAACCTATAATTATATTAATGTCCCAAGTAATCATTTTAATTTTAAACTCATTTTAGAACAATTTTACTGCAGAAAACAATCTGTCAGACAATTAGAATACGCAACCTAATGAGAGGGAGAGCACAAATCAAAAATGCAAACCCAAACCAAGTACTAACTCTATACGTATAATAAAAGCTTTCAATTACAAAACCAGTTTAAAACATAACAATCAATCTTTTTACAAATAAGATTTTTGTCCACAGCAACTTATAATATTCAGCTATTCATAATTTGCCCATTTACACAGCTGGATAATTTTTTACTGTGTCAGTTTAAGCTCAGTGCTTTTAAGAAAGGGTTAGTTATCACCTGCAAGTGCTGCTGCATAGAATTCAGGGTGAACACATGTATGTCCCACAGATCATAATTGCTGACCAAGCTCTACAAAGATCAGTGACAATGAAAATAACTTTAAACAAGAAAATCACAAACTCTTAGAATACACCAACATTCATTCATCAATGTGTTTTATTGGTTCACCTAATTAGAGACACTGTGGTTTGTGACTACGTGTGTGTGTGTGTGTGTGTGTTCTCACTCCACATCACACAGGGACACTGAGGACCCACTGTAATAGACTCTAAACACAGGATAGAGGGGCTCAGTGAACGTGGAGGTGAACCTGTACAGGAGGGTCAGTCCACCAGAGGAGACGCTGTAGAAGGACAGAGTGCCGGACACACAGTCCACACACACTCCTACTCTGGGGGAGGGGGGAAGTACAGGTATATCAGTATGTTTATTATTGTGCCAGACAGAGTAGCTCCCACCATAGCAGATCAGAGCCCAGGAGTTGTTGTTTTTTCCCAGCCGACAGTCTTCTCTGTCTCCTTTCCTGCTGATTCCTTTATAAGTCACTCCTATTTCAGCAGCGCTTCCAGTCCACTCGACCTCCCAGTAACAGCGACCAGACATACTCTCTACACACAGAACATGAGACCAGTAGTGAAATCGGTCTGGATGATCTGGATATGTCTGCTTTTTTTCACTCCATGTCACCTTCCTGTTGCCCTCAGACAGATACAGGTCTCCATTTGCTGTGTTGGGGTCCAGCGTGAGCTGGCACCAATCTACAGGCAGAAATTAGGCAGACATCAGGTAGACATCACTGACCTCCTACTCTTCAGCTGCCACCTGCTCTCTGTCATAAGTGTCCGTATCTAAAGCACAGTGTCTGTTGTTGAAGCACTTGGTTTACTCAGAGTTGTACGGCACTTCAGAGAAAACCATTGGTTAAGTGAACTTCTTCTTCAGTAGGAGGTCAGTGTTTACTGAAGACCACTTGAGAGGCAATGAGTCTATTTGGCGAAGTCTGAACCAGCTTTGCACATCTTAACACTGCAGCTTTTGCCTGCTCCTCTTTGTAAAACTGCTGAAGCTCTGTGAAGCTGAATGGGATCTGAGTGAACTGCAGAGTTTTATTATATAATAATAAAATAAATTATATAGTTATTTAATTATAATAAGACTTCCAACCCTTCTTGCATAGACACAACCTCACAGAATGATGCTGCCACCACCATGCTTCACAGTAGGGATAGTGTGTTTTTCGTGATGTGCAGTGTTTGCCTTACACCAAACATAAAAAATGGCAGACCAAAACTTTAACTTCGGAGTCATTAGACCGTATAATGTTCTTCCACTTTGTTTCAGAGTGGTCAGCTTGGGTTGAATTAGACTCAACTGAACTACCCTACTCTAAATCTGTCAATGGCACAGAGAGTGTACACTTGTTCACTACAAACACTTACATTTGAGGAGCCCTGGTCTTATCCTGCGCTGTCCACCATTGTTCACACTGTAAGAGAAGCAGAAGAACACAGAGTAACTGAAAGACACATACGGGCTGTCTATGAACATATGTATAAGAGCTAGTAGTAATCACACACACACACACACACACACACACATACAGAGTACTTACTGCAGTGTCTCCAGTTTACAGTGTGGATCTTGCAATAGATGAGAAAGCTGCTTCACTCCTGAGTCTCCTGGGTGATTGTAGCTCAGATCCAGCTCGCTCAGTTGTGAACAGGGGTTCGAACACAGAGCTGAAGCCAGAGAAGCACAGCCTTCTTCTGTGACACAACAGCCAGAAAGTCTGTGGAGAGACACACACTAAACACTGTATTATCACTGATACACAAAGCACTGATCATTTACAGTGTGTATTCCCCAGCAGTACTGACCTCAGTGTGCCCAGTTTACAGTGTGTATTCCCCAGCAGCACTGACCTTAATATCTCCAGTTTACAGTGTTGGTTCCCCAGTCCAGCAGAGAGTAGCTTCACTCCTGAATCCTGCAGGTCATTGTCATTCAAGTCCAGCTCTTTCAGGTATGAAGAGTTTGATGTAAGAACTGAGGCCAGAGCTTCACAGCATCTCTCTGTGAGTCCACACATCTTCAGTCTTAATGAATAAACATTGAAATATAAAATAAACAATTTGTCATTCTTTCTTCATCATAAACAAAAAAATCCTGAGAATGAGCAATATAGTTTGCCCCCCTTTATCCACCTCAATGTCTCCAGTTTACAGTGTGGATCTTGCAGTAGATGAGAAAGCTGCTTCACTCCTGAGTCTCCTGGGTGATTGTAGCTCAGATCCAGTTCTCTCAGTTGTGAACATGGGTTCGAACACAGAGCTGAAGCCAGAGAAGCACAGCCTTCCTCTGTGACACAACAGCCAGAAAGTCTGTAGAGAAATACAGACATACACACCCTCAATTTGTGTATTGCCATTGATACACAAGTTACTGATCATTTATAGTATGTATTCCCCAGCAGTACTGACCTTAGTATCTCCAGTTTACAGTGTTGGTTCCCCAGTCCAGCAGAGAGTATCTTCACTCCTGAATCCTGAAGGTCATTGTCACTCAGGTCTAACTCTTTCAGGTGTGAGGTTTCTGAGTTCAAAGCCAAGACCAAAGCTTCACAACATCTCTCAGTTAAATTACATTTCTTCATTCTGGAAACAAAAACATTAAAGGATACATATTCAAATTCAATATTCTAACAAATATTGTGAACGATATTAAACAGCCACACCTGCAGCACTCTCCACCAATTACTCCTTCTCCCATACCCCTCATTCAGGTTGAGACACAAACCTGCTCATCTCCCTTCAGTGGGAATATTGAGTTTTCTCTCTCTGTTAACCATCCTCGTGAGTCTGCATCCAGAAATATCTGTCTCTCTTCCTGCCCTGGCCGCACTCACTGACAACACTCCACTGATCCTCCTGGGTGACTTCAAATTGCATGTCAAAGACATTCATATAACCAACCTTTTGCTGTACTTACAGTCTTTTGACTGCTCAGTCTCCCAGTCCTGTAGGAATTGTGGCCATCCAGCCCTCTCTGTCACTCTGTTTCATGTATTTAATAATTTCTTTATCTCCTACCAGCCTTGCATCACCACTACTAACCACTCTCATGCTTCTGCTTCCTCGATCGTGTCCTGAAACTTACAATTTCCCCTGCCTGCTTTCCTTTGCAACACCAACCTCTCTCCAATCCACTGCACAATTCTCACATTCTTCCATAGACGAATACACCAGTGCCATCTTCATTTTTCCTCTTTTTGACTCTTTCTGTCTTCTAACTTCTAGACCAGCTCATTCCATCTCCATCTTTTGGTTATTAGACACACTCAATGCCAATAGAATCAAACACCATTGTACTGAATGGAAATGAAAGAAATCTAAAAGTCTTGCAGACACAGCAGTTCATAATAAGCTCCTTTCATGCTCTCACTCTGTTTCTTCAGCAAAAACTTGTTTCTGGAATAAACTATAGTCTGCAGTCAACAATGTACAAGTCCTCCATCTCCCAAAGTTCCCGACACCCAACTCTGCCTCATCCATGCTATTTTCACATAACTTATTTTATCTGAGGTTCCTCCACAGGAGTGCTGGGCTCACTCTCCATAAGAGGATTAAGAGTTTAGGGATGCAGGAGAGCCTTGAAGCAGAGTCACTGCTTCTCTGGACTGAGAGGACCCAGAAGTTCAGGCAGGTGGTAAAAATGCCCCCTGGGTAGCCAGTGGAGCTATTCTGGGAATTTTCAACTGGGATGAGACCCCAGGACAGACCCAGAACAAGCTGAAGTGATTATATCTCAGGGTTAGCATGGGCGCAGCTTATTATGATTGTGACCTCTGCCAGGACAAGTGAACGGAAACTGGCCTGTCAGCTACATTTGACACTGTGAAAAACTAGAATCTGCTTTTCTCTATGACATCTTGGAGTCAATGAATTGAGTCTTACCTATTACGTAGACCTTCCCAGCTAGACTGAGAGATCTTAGTGGAATGACTGATTTTGCATAACAACTGACAGCCATTGGGGAGATCATACTGGACAAGAGATGTAGGCAGTTGATACAACTGAAAGATGTGAACAGAAAATTCAAGGGTTTTGGAAAAGTAGAAGGGAGACTGGTTTGTAATTCTGGAGGAGGTTCCAGAGGGCTCTTTAACAGAAGTGAGATGTGGCTAATTATAATGGAAGAGATGAAGTGACCTTAGTATAGACTGGAATTAAATATTGTATAAATAAAATGAGCTGTGGAGTCTATTGTGGAGATGTACAGTAAATATTGTCAGGCCATTATCACATGTGTTATAGGACTTACAGAGCAGCTCTGGAGACCTGGATCACTGGCAACATCCTCTGAAGACCTTTATCACGTAAGGTGCATTTCCTCAGGTCCAATACACTCAGTTCCTCTTCTGACATTAATAACACAAAGGCAAGAGCTGACCACTCTGATAGTGAGATGTCTTTTCCAGAAAGACAGCCTGTGTTCAGCCAATTTTGAACTTCCTTCACTAAATTATTGTCATTCAGTTCATTCAAACAATGGAAGAGATAAATGATTCTTTCTGGGGGATGATTTCCCTTAATCTTTTCTTTTATGTATTGAACATTTTTTTTAACATTGCAAGATTCTCCTGCCTCTATCAGAAGTTGCTTTAAAACTTTCTGACTGTTTTCCACTGAAAGTCCAAGAAGAAATCGGAGGTAGAGGTCCAAGTGTCCATTCTTGCTCTCTAAGGCCTGATCTACTGTTTTCTTCAGCAGGTTGGGATCAGTACTTGACAGAAATGCATGCAAAGCAGCAAGATACTCCTGCACACTAAGATGTATGAAGCAGTAAACCTTCCCCTGATACAACCCAAACTCCTCTCTGAAGACTTCTGTACACACTCCAGAGTACACTGAAGCTTCACGCACATCAATGTCAAACTCTCTCAGATCTTCCTCATAAAATATGAGATTGCCTTTGTTGATGTTGTTGAAGGCCAGATTCCCCAGTTTCTGAACAAATTCTTTATCTGATTCTAAAGATTTCAGAGGGTCTGTTACTTGTTTTTTCAGATACTTCTCATTCTTTAAACTTGTCTGAAAGATGAGGAAGTGTGTGTACATTTGAGTCAGAGTCTTGGGAATTTCTCCACTTTGGTCCTCAACAAAGAGTCTCTCAAGAACAGTGGCTGAAATCCAACAGAAAACTGGAATGTGACACATAATGTAGAGGCTCCTTGATGACTTCACATGTCTGATGATCCTGTTGGCCAGGTCCTCATCACTGATTCTCTTCCTGAAGTACTCCTCCTTTTGGGGATCTTTGAACCCTCGTATCTCTGTCACCTGGTGGACACAGTCAGGAGGGATTTGATCGGCTGCTGCTGGACGAGAGGTTATCCAGATGAGAGCAGAAGGACACAGATTCCCCTTGATAAGGTTGGTCAACAGCACATCCAGTGATGTTGTCTTTGTTTCATCAAAACAGATCTCATTGTTCTTGAAATCTAGAGGAAGGCGACACTCATCCAGACCATCAAAGATGAACAAGAGATTGGAATTTGAGAGCTGAGTGGGTCCAAACCCTTTCAGTTCTGGGAGAAAGTAGTGAAACAGCTGTATCAGACTAAATTCTTTATTGTTAATCAAATTCAGGTCCCGGAAACGAAGAGGAAATATGAAACAAATGTCTTGGTTTGCTTTTCCTTCTGTCCAATCCAGAATAAATTTCTGCACAGAGACAGTTTTTCCGATGCCTGCAATCCCCTTTGTCAGCACAGTTCTTATATGTGTTGCTTTTCCAGGTAAAGGTGTAAAAATGTCACTGCATTTGATTGTAGTTTCTTGCACAGCTGGTTTCTTGAGTGCTCTCTCAATGTGTCTCACTTCATGTTCATCCCTGATCCCACCAGTACCATCTTCAGTCATGTAGAGCTCTGTGTAAATATCATTCAGAAGGGTTGGGTTTCCTTGCTTAGCTAATCCTTCAAATAGACACTCAAACTTCTTCTTCAGATGGGATTTCAGTTTCTGCTGACAGGTCATCAGGAGTTCATCTGACAAAACAGATGGGAGAAAAATGCTTACCATCTATGAGTGAAGTAACAGTTCTAAATATTTAGAGCTCCAAGTCAGAAACAGGAAAGATTTTCTCCACTGTTTTTGATGTACAGTCTTCACCCACTTTACAAAGGAAACGTATCCCAGAAAAACCCCTCATAACAAGTATGTTCATAACTCCAAGACATAATTAGCATCGTTTTCAATGATAATAATCTCACTGAAAGTGTGCATGCAGCAGGTACTGTAGAGTATACACCATACATAAACTTACTGTATACTGTAAATGTAGTGTACTGAGTCATTTTAAATGGTATGTTTCAGTTAATAACTATTGTTTTGAGATTTATATAACTTTCTTCCTTTGACAAATGAGGGATCCAGCAGCCAGACTCTGTCCACGCTTCAGACTGATAGACATATTTTTCTTGCTATTTAAGAATTTTCAGGTTGTGTTGTATCTGGAATTGCACAGGAGGAGTCCAAGCATCGACATCACATTTCAGTCATTCTGGCCCCCCAGTGCAGCATGGAAGCAGTTTTCTGACTAACCTTGAAGACAAGGCACTGACCCACCACTCTTCATGCAGACCCCACTGGACACAGGTAAGGCAGGTAATTTGTACTGCTGGACACTGTCAAAAGAAATAGGAAAGAAATTATTCTCATGCCCCCAAATTCAGTTTAATGAATTCATTAAGAAGAATTCAGTAAGGAACTCTTCAATGGCAAAATGGTAAAAGCTCCTACGTGTTCTGACTCCCAAAAGTGAGACATTTGTAATAGTTTACAACCCCCCCATTTATACACACACACATTGACTGAAACCGCTTGTCCCAGACAGGGTTGCAGTGAACCAGAGCCTAACCCGGTAGAGCAGGGCATGGAGCTTGGGGGGGAAGGGGACACACCCATGATGGGACGCTAGTTCGTTGCAAGGCACCCCAACCGGGACTTGAACCCCAGACCCACCAGAGAACGGGACCTCGCCAAACCCACTGCACCCCCCCCCCCCCCCCCCCCCCCCCATTTAACTGCTACTTTTTTCCAAAGAAACTCACACTTATTTACCCATTTATATAGCTGGGTAATTTTTAATAGAACAATTCAGGGTAAGTACCTTGATCAAGGATGCTACAGCAGGAGGTGAGATTCAAAGCTGCAACTGTGCCCAAACACAGTAGTTCCAACCACTATAGTACCAGCTACCCCAGTTTATTTCTTAATAGTATTACACTTACTTTCACACACACAGTCTGATGCCACCTGTCCCAAGAGGGGGTGCAGCAAATCAGAGCCTAATCCAGCAACACAGGGTATAAGGCTGGAGGGAGAGGGGACGCCAGTCCGTCACAAAGCACCCAGAGCAGGACTTGAACCCCAGACCCACCACAGAGCATGACCTAGTCAAACCCACTGTGCCACCCCACCCCCTCGTCACTACTACACACACACACACACACACATTTTCAGAACCGCTTGTCCCATACAGGGTCACAGGGAACCAGAGCCTACCCGGTAACACAGGGCGTAAGGCCGGAGGGGGAGGGGACACACCCAGGACGGGACGCCAGTCCGTCGCAAGGCACCCCAAGCGGGACTTGAACCACAGACCCACTGAAGAGCAGGACCCGGTCCAACCCACTGTGCCGCCGCGCCCCCTCGTCACTACTATTTCAGTATAAATATAATTATTTATATACATCTTAAATATAATCTAATAACAAATATACAATCTTATTATAATAACAACAACAAGAAAAATAATAATAATACTAATAATAATATAACGCTGTAAGTCTGTCACATGCACTGATTCAATACCTCTAGCTCTTTTTAGTTACTACATATTGTGTGTCATCGTTCTGGAACACAGGGCAGGAGCCCAGACTCAAATGTGGTGTGTTTATTTCGAGCGAGACAGGAGAATGGTCAAAAGCAGGCGTGGGCCAGGCAAGGTACAAACGTTGTCTGAGAGGGGCGTTACCGAAACCCGAATCCAGAAAACGAGAGCCGTAGGTCGGGGAGCTGAAGGTGACGTAGAGGGGAAACAGGAGTGATGATCAGGGAAGGAAAACGATAGACAGAGCACAGATCGCGAGGTGAGAGCGGGGTCCGAGGAGGTTCTGTGATCTGCCCTCTATCTGGGCGCTACTCTTAAAGCCTGCTGCTGATTGCTGGCAGGTGCAGCGGTGGAGGGCATGGCTGGGGGCGTGATACTGTACACTTAAATGCTCACAGACAAAACATACATTTGATATATGATACCTTCAATGCAAAACAACACAACAGCGAAGACAAAATAAATGTATGAAAATGAACATTTGATCCGAAGACCAACCTTTGATCTGTAGACATTTCTCCTTCACTCAAGTTCACTGGAATACCCATTGATCTGTCACTCTTCATGGACACACAGCTGGGTACCGGTGACACTGATCTGTCCTGCTGAAGACTGTCAAGAGAAATAGGAAAAACATTTCTCATACCCCAAAATTCATATTAAATTTACAGCTTGTAGGTAAGGATTTATTATTTTATAGCTGCTTCTCCTTGGCCCCCTCGGTGCTGCTGATGATGATGGTGTCAGGACCCCCACTGAGCACACAATCTGGGTAACGGTAAAATTTTCACAGAAATTCGGCAGGAATGAGACAGCTGTTAGTGTAGTGGTTAGAGCTACAGCCTTTTGCCCCAAAGGATGCAGGTTTAATTCCCACCTCCAGCTGTAGTACCCTTAAGCAACATACTTATCCTAAAATTGCTCCAGTTAAATTACTCAGCTATGTAAATGGGTAAATAACAGTAAGTATCTTAACACTGTAAGTTGTTTTAGAGAAAAGTATCAGCTAAGTTAATGTTAGTTTCATTTATTAAGGGTCTAGTAACTGAAGAATTTTTTATTAATGATTTTATACAGCAACAATGTAATAGTGAGTGTGGACTGGTTTGTAGAAAAGAAAGACTATACATCAAACATAAAAGTGATACCCTTTATGCTAAAATATCACCAAATCCCATTAAATTGGACACAAATACTTAAATAGCACTAGATGTAAGAACACAACATAAACTTCAGATTGCCATCACTAATTATTCTCTAATACTGCATGGCATATTCTTCTTCTTATTATTATTATAATAATAATAACAATGTCATGTTATTCCCCCGGCGCGGTTGCGTCGGACCCAAGTGCGGGGCACAGGAAGCTTGGTCAAGGGGCGATGCAGTAGACATTGTCATGGAACAGGCAAAGGGTCACCGATGTACAAACAGAATCCAAAGGGGCAAATCCAAGAACCGTAATCCAAGAAACAGGCGAGTGATCAGGCAAACCAGTGAGTCGGAGACGAGGAGCAGGGCGAGGAACGAGGAGCAAGACTAGGAGGGCAAGTGATCAATAAGGCTGAACAAGGTTCCGCATCGGGCTGTGTTCCGCAGCCCCTTTTTTAAGCTTGTGCTTGCTAATTCAATGCAGGTGTTCCCTGTTGCGCAGCCGTGGGGGGCGTGACAAATAGTAATAATAATAATAATAACAGATAAAAAAAAATAATAATATTAATAACAGGTTAATAATAATAATTATGATAATCAAAAATAATAATAATAGGAAAAAGAAGAAGAAGAAGAAGAATACATTTACATTACATGTATTCATTTAGAAGATGCTTTTCTCCAAAGCGACCTACATCTCATAGAAAATACAATTTAATGAGCAGAAAGACAGACAAAGATGCAGATGTCTGATTCCTAAGTACAGTTGACCGTCCTGTAGGTCATAATTGGGGCATTAAACTTAATCTGGGCGGCGACAGGAAGCCCCATGTAATCAACCCAGCCAAGTGCGAGAACTGCTGGACACACTCTGATTTATGACAAGAGGTAAATATTTTTTGGCCGCATTGATAAAGAAAAGGGGGGTGCGATGGCGCAGTGGGTTGGACCACAGTCCTGCTCTCTGGTGGGTCTGGGGTTCGAGTCCCGCTTGGGGTGCCTTGCGATGGACTGGCGTCCCGTCCTGGGTGCGTCCCCTCCCCCTCTGGCCTTACGCCCTGTGTTACCGGGTAAGCTCCGGTTCCCCGCGACCCCGTGTGGGATGAGCGGTTCAGAAAATGTGTGTGTGTGTGTGTGTGTGTGATAAAGAAAAGGAAACGGAACACATTTTACTGGCAGTTTCCTTTGCCTGATGTGTTTGTGTCTTTCTCTTATCCCTGTGTTCAGTGCTCTGTGTCAACGTGTGAGAAGAGCTTCTATAAAAATACAGTGAATTGAACTGGTTTGAAAAACAGGAGATACTCTCAATGTGGGATACCAGCGACGGTCTTTTTTCAGTTTTCAGGTAGGATTATAGATATTAATGTAACATCTTGTACATGTGTTTTGGGAACATTTTATATATCTGCGTTACTGTAAAAAGGAACTGTGGGGCCGGATGGACTCAGTCAAGTCACACACCACTCGTACCGATCAGGGCCGGGTTGGTCTGGAGCCTATCCCAGAATGACTGGGCGCAAGGCTGAAGACGGGTTCATCCTGGACGGGATGCCAGTCCAGCGCAACACATGCAGGTCATGAAGTCAAAACAAAATGTTAATTTTTTGAGTTTTTTATGTAATTGTTTTACGTTAAGCCATATGATATGTGGACATTAAATACGCACATAACACAACTGTGTACTTTAACGAGTGAAAACGGACTGAACACGAAACTGACGCTTGACACCGACGCTCATTTACATGTATTAATTTATCAGACGCTTTTCTCCAAGGTGACAAGCATCTTGTAGAAAATACAATGTGTTCATTACATTTACAGGAAGAGACACTTAGATGCAGATGTGTGATTCTAAAGTACAGTTTGTTTCTTTCACCACACGCACCAATTTTCATCACGAGTAGCTGCACAAAACTTTCAGAATATCAATGATTCCTACTACATTCCTAATTTTTTTTTTTGACTATAACACATTTATGTTACATTACAGGAGTATCTGTGTGAAGGTTTATCTGGGGATTATCTCAAACTTATAGTGCATGAACATTTACACCTTACATGAACTTAAGAGATCATGGACAAAGTGAGTCTGGAAGAGGTGAGTTTTCAGACCCTTTTTAAATGTGGACAGGGATTCAGCAGTTCTGAGTGAGAGGGGAGGTCGTTCCACCACAGCAGAGTCGGAACCGAGAACCTCCGTGCTTTACTTTTCGTGCGCAGGACCACCAAGCAGGCAGAAGTTGATGAGCAAAGGGATCTGGTTGGGGTGTAGTGGTTGATCAAATCTTGTAAACAGCTGAGAGCAGTTCTATTGATGCATTTATAGACAATAACCAGGGTGTTAAGTTTGATCTTGGCAGCTATAGGAAGCCAATGCAGAGAAATGAGTAGAGGAGATACATGGAAACACTTTGGCAAGTCAGACACAACTTGGACAGCAAAGTTCTGTATCAGCTGTAGAGGTTTGATGGCAAGTAGCAGGAAGGCCAGACAGGAGAGAGCTGCAGTATCCAGACGGGATGTCAACATGGTCTGGACAAGTAGTTGGACAGAGTCAGTTGTGAGGTACTGGGGCATGCTGGTCTGGAAATTACTCTGGACAGAGAGAGTCAAGAGAGGAAGTTAGGACAGAGAGGAAAATGTTAGTGGCATCGTCTGTTGATAGATCTGAGAATTGTGAAGCAGAACGGAGAGTGGACAATGTGGCAGAGGCAAAGCAGGAAGGCGAGAGAGATTTTAAGTTACCGTGCAAGGTGAAAATGGTTGCAGAAAAAATAGAGGGAATAGTGGTGAAGCAGGGTTGGAGTGGAGTGACAGAGAGGACAGGACAGCCACAGTTACAGGAAAATACAAGGTCAAGGCGACTGCCAGCTTTGTGAGTAGCAGGGGACTGGGACAGGGTGAGATCATGGTAAAAGGACTATAGGAGCCACAGAAGGCCACTTGTATGAATGTCATCGACACGCAGGTTGAAGTCACCCAGGAGAATCAGTGGAGTGCTGTCCCCTGGGAGAAAGCTCAACAAGATGCCAAGGTCATCCAGGAAGTGGCCAGGAGGGCCAGGGGGGCAGTACAGGACAAACACAACAAAAGTGATTGGGGAAGTGATAGATACAACATGCCATTCAAAGGAGGACACATTACGCAGGTGGAGAAGGAAAAGCTTACAGCACCTGGGATTCCTAGGAGATCTCCCACACAAGTACTAGCCAGGCCCAATGCTGCTTAGTTTCTGAGATCTGACAAGATCAGGGGCTTTCAGGGTGATGTGGCCATAACAATAATAATAATAATAATGGGAATGAATGAGAATGAGTTTTACTGGCCAAGTGTGCTGACACCCACAAGGAATTCACTGTGGTTCTTGATGCTTCCAGTATTTACAGACAAACAGCTGACACAGAAATATAACTATAGTATTTATACTTATATCTATAGCTATAAAATAATAAACATATTTACAGAGTATATAAACACGAGAGTATAAATAGTAGTCTAAATATAAAAAAGGTAAATAAATAATAAGAAGTAAATTACAAAAGTGATGGGATATTGTTGCACTAACAGGAGACCTATAGGGGAGTGTTGCTTGTTCATGAAAGTAATAATAATAATAATAATAATAATAATAATAATAATACTTGCATTCATTGAGCTATTTTGTGGTTCTACATATTGTACACTTGAATGCTCATAAACAAAACGTAAATCTTATGATACCTTCAATGTTTGAAAGCAGTGAAAACAAAGCAAATGTATGAAAATGAACATTTACTTTTGATCTGTAGACATTTCTCCCGCACTCAAGTTCACTGGAATACCCATTGATCTGTCACTCTTCATGGACACACAGCTGGGTACGGGTGACACTGATCTGTCCTGCTGGACACTGTGGACAGGAATGGCGAAAGTTACTGTCATTGACAACATCAGTGAGAGACCTGCTTAACTACATCTCTTTACTTCAGTCATAACCAAAATAAGAGACAATCCACTCCATGTAATGAGCATGTATGTACTATAATAATGAGCTTTAAGAGGACACTGAGTGCAAAATTGTTCACCCCCCTTTTACAGGAACTACTTTGTTCAGTTACAGTGACAGTATGTGAGGAAGCACAGGGTGTAAGACCTGGTACAGTGTGGTGCACTATGGTACTGTATGAGCCCAACAAGTGAGGGGTTAATATAAAATCAGCAAAGTAAGCTTACTGATTTTCGTTACAATTAATTATACACTAATGCACAGTGGCGTCACAGTGTTCTTCAATCTGCACACTGCTGTTAGAGTCCAAATGTAATATTCTGAATTCTCACACTGAATGCATCACATTTATCTAAAGAACCACTAGAAATATTTACTTAAAAAATACCTTTTATAAAGCTTTGCATGTTTAATAATACATGACACATGACAATGTTTGTAGGTTTAAAAAATAATTCCATCTTCATAAAGTGTTCTGATGAATTCCAAAATAAATCTGCATAACAGTTATGTGCTGCATATCGACAATAGGAAATACACATAAAATTAGCATAGAATTATTAATTTTAAAAACATTTCATAGAAATTTTAATATTTATTTGTATAGCATAATTCCTCCACTGAACCTACATATGGTGCGCAGCCTATTAGGTTCAAGTATGTTTCAGAGTCTTGTTGTGTGTTGAGTGACACGAGGAGTGTGTGACAGTAGCTTGTTGCTGAGCATCTCATTTTAATTGACTTATTCTGTCCTGAAATGCATGTTGTGTGAACATAAACACCTTGGTGACACTCAGGAGAACCTTTACAGGGTCTGTTAGTTGATCTCTGATTCATTCCAAACTGCATAAGTTCATGCTTTTCTGTCGAGTAACTTACCATGGTGTACCAATTTATACAGCAGGGTAATTTTTACTGGAGAAGTTCAAGGTAAGTACTTTTAACTACAGAGCAAGATGAGATTTGAACCTACAACTTAAAGAGAGCAGCTCTACCAGCTACAGTGAAGATGCCAGTGTTCAGCCTGTAGACCAGCAGAAAACACCCCCAGAGCTCCTCTCTTACCTCTCCGGTGTCTGTTTCGGGACAAGAACCTCCTCCTCATCGTCCCTGGAGGAACTCGTTTCTGCGCGTTTCATCTGAGAAGATCAGGATAACCCTGAACATATATTTGCATTTATTCATTTAGCTGATGTTTTTCGCTAAGGCAACTGACAACTATTTACCCTGGATGGGGCCATTCATATCAGTCTCGCTCTCTCTCACACACACACACACACACACACACACACACACACACACACACACACACACACACAAACACACTACCTGCTGTGCCACTGTGCATCCTGACAAAAACATCAAACTCTTGTAAATCATTAATGACTCAATACAACATTTGCACAGCAATGAATTCTATACTACTGGTTTGTGCTCATTTTTTTCTACTTTCCCCCCACTACTGCAGTAGGACAGTTTATCACAGAGTATTTATTTATCTGGGAGTATTTTAGCATATGTATGACACAAAATTTTTTACACAATAAAATTTATTGTACTTACTATTACAGTTTTAATATTGTAAGGGTGCTGAGGGGAGTTGTAACAGGTCTGTGTAAATAGTTGTTATTGGTGTTCATATCTGTACATAGTTGTGTCTTCTTATTGGTTGTTGTTCTGTTTATGCGCAGTGTGTCGCGAGGAGAATTCTGGGGAGTTCCGGGGGTGTCCCCTTAACCGTGGGTTAGGAGGACTGGGAGTGACACAGGGGGATTTTCCAGTATTTGGGTCTACTTGTACTGTTTGAAGTGTCTTTGTTAAGACTACTGCTAAAGACATGTGTTAATTTATTTATTGAATAAAGATTTTAATTATCAGAAATGATGAATAGAGAAATTTATTCCTGTTAAGACAGTGTGCGGAGCCACATACCCTTTGGGTGAGGTGGTAATCCATTTATCCATTTTGATCCGTAAAAAAAAAAAAAGACATATGTCCCAGGAAAGGGGACTGTTTTCTTTTTATGGGTTTTGAATATGTTATGGGAGAGAGACTTTGTTATTGTATTGACAAATGCATTTTATGTAGTAGCTTTTTAGTAAGCCTTGTTGACCAACTCAGGAAATGTATTTTTAAATTTGTTTGCTTGCAGATTTGTTGATAACTGTTTTAATTGTGTATTACATGAATAACGTTATTAAATAAAGTTAAAAGAAGAAATGTGTCCTATAAACAAAGAGAACGTCCCTACCCTGCCTGAGCCGGTTCTAGTACTAGTAGCTCCGTAAAGGTTAGCTCGGAAAATAGTGAGAAAAACATATTATGTAAGTATAACGATTGACCGCTGAATAAATAAACGGTTACTGTGATAACCCGAATGAGCGCAGAACCGCACCAGAGATAATTCCAAAATGTTTGGGGTTTATGAAGGTGCTAATCAATAAGACGGTCCGCTGCCTCTTCCGCAACCGCTGACACGGACACTTTTAAGAAGGAATCTAACAGACCCCCTCGGTCTCCACGCGCACATGCACATGCGCACTCGCCTACCTCTTACGTCACACGCATCCTCTGAATCCCGCCCTCAGATAAAAAACGGAAGACAAATACAGTATGACAACAAACTATTTTCAATTAAATAACAAATACATTATTACATAATACATAATTACAATATTAGTATGTATCAACATCTGAAGTCTCTTTGGATTAAAGGAGGTGATTTGTGTCACCCACGGCCACGCAAAAAAAATATTAAATAATTGCGTACAACAACAACAGTCAGGTGCTGATCGACGAAAACTGTAGTGTACGAATTATGATGATTAAGTTCTAGATCGAGTGGGTTTTTATTGCCATACCCCATAATATAGCTTGCATACAGTGGAGTGTAGTTTCTCCGTGCAAGGCAGAACATCATGGACACTAGCTAGCGGAGGCCGCACAAAGAACGGTATTTTACTGCACGATTCGAAAAAAAAAAACGTAGAAAACTGAAAAGCAACAGTTATTGACAGCGAGAACAGTGTTATTTACCTCTTTCGGGTTCAGTAAAACTTTTCAGGTACAGGGAACAACAAGGAAGGAGCTTCTTCGACCCCTGGACTCTTCGGACTTGTAAACAGCCGAAATTTCTTTCACTTCTACTTTACTTTTGCTTTTGGTTTCTATACAGTAGGCAGTGGTGCAGTGGGTTGGACCAGGTCAGACCAGGTCCTGCTCTCTGGCAGGTCTGGGATTCAAGTCCTGCTTGGGTGCTTTGCAACGGACTGGTGTCCTGTGCTGGGTGTGTCCCCTCCAGCCCTACACCCTGTGTTGTTGGGTTAGGCTCTGGTTTGCCATGACCTCCTCAGGACAAATGGTTTTAACCTGTGTGTGTGTGTGTGTGTCTTAGCTCAGGGTCCAGTTTTTGTTTGTGAGTGTAACATGTCTAAATGAGCATCATCTTGGCTATTTCTTACAGTTGAGTTTAAGCAATAAATAATATTGAACATCTTTGCATGAAAAGAATAACATTGTGAGCAAACAAGGTGAAAAGTTAAGTAAACTCACACTTCCTCTTCTTATTAAGGGCCTTTAACGTTTCAAATCCTGTTTTAACACATGATGTGGCAGCAGTTTCCAAACCCACCATTAAATGAACAGCATTGTCCTTCCCCAACATTTCATCCCCTGTGCTACAGAACGATGGCCATTGCAGTCCTGAGGCAGCAGGGGGTGCAGTGATTGAGGCTGTTTGACCCCCACGCCTACTGCTGTAGCCTTTCGTAAAACACTTCAGTGAAACACTGAATTATTCAAGAAAAATTTGCCCATCTGTGTGAACGGGCGTTGTTTAACTTTGACTAAAGGTGTTGGATAAGCCCTGGTCTCTCTGTGTTGTAAAAGTGCACTTTTCTGAAAATCAGTCTTCACCTCCTATGTGTTTCACTATATGTTGTCTTGAAGTTGTACATAATGTTTCATTGTTATATCTATTGTCTATACACTATGTCTGTGTATTTATTGCCTGCTTTGTATTTATAACTCACAGTGTGTGGGAGACAAGCAGGCAAGAATTTCGTTGTGCGACGTACACCTTTACTACGTGCACATACTGACGGTAAAGTCGACTTGTGATCTGATCTTCATCTGTTGTGATAATAAAGACAGTCATTTTAAAGAAAAATATGCATAGTATGTTATATTGTCATATCTTTATTGAGCAAATGGTTCAAACAATGAAGGTCATTGATGGAAAAAGTATGTGAACCCATATATAGTGGATAAAATAGCAAAAACCACACGAAGAAGCAGCTTAACTGTAAAGTAACTGAATCACAGTTAAAAAAACAGCTGTGAAGGTGATTGATATGCAGTGTGATCTGAATCAGTCTGTTCAAGCAAGGCATCCCAAAAATATGTATGAACCAACACGTATTTGTACAATGAAATTGCAATATTAAATACAGGGGGTGTACAAAATGAAAGAAACATGTAACGATATATTCGCAACAAGGACCCAATAAGGAGTAGGGCCACTCTTTGCCTTCAAAGCAGCTCCCATCCTTCTTGGAACTGAATCAGCTCCAATTCCAGTTCAGCTGAAATTATCCTGAACTGTGTGTCGTGGGATATTGCACTGTGCTTTAGACAGAAAAGCCTCCAGTTCTTTGAGGGATGAATGAAATCTGCTACAGACTCTGTGCTCCACAGTTTCTCGCAAAGGTTCATTGACTGAGAAATGAATGTCTTGCCTCAACACAAAAACAAAACACACCCATATCCAGTGATCTATTGTCTGCTCTTTTTATTCCTGATCCCTGCTGTGGGATGAAGAATAACTCCCAGAATTCTCATTTGGTCCATCACGTCCGTGCTTCGTGAAGGTTTCTCAGAGGTTTTTTGGACCAGACCTTTCCCTCAACAGGATGACGGCACAGTTGCGCCAGATGATGGGTGGAGTGAACCTTTCACAGCTGTGAGTGTGACATCAGCACGGGAACACTGCACTCTTGGATGCCTGGGGCCTCTGTCAATTGGCCCCGAGACACCGAAGCACCACCCTCCCTTCCCTCTTGTTGACATCTGCAATATATCAGCAGCTCTTGAGATCTCCTCTCCCTCCACCCAGAACATATGCAGTGTTGCAATTTGCATGTTTTTGATGCAGAATGTTTAGGAATATTTTTCCACAAAGTGGTGGTATTTATTTATATGTGTGTGTGAGACTGTGAACCTCAATCCTCCCCAAAGTGTTGTGAGTCACTTAGGACTGCAGGACAGCTTTGAACTGATGCATGTTTACAGATGGAATTCAGTTTATGGGTAGAGCAGCACCACGTCTTGTATTCCAGAAAACAGTCTAGAGTCCTTTAACTACCCCACCTACTGGTGAACTTACAGACACAAACTCACAACCTCTTGTTCATATGAGACCTTCTACAGCTCAGCTTATCTGTGTTTGGGCAAAGTGATGGATTATTTGTGACAAGGGGTTAAAATTCCCAAGTGAGAGCTGGGTCCTCTAGATGTAAGGTTTACCCCAAGTCTAGGTCTGGGGCTGAGTGCCACATAGTACAACTGGATCCTGGATTTCCTCACCAACAGACCCCAACATGTGCGGATTGGCAGTAATACCTCCTCCCCACTGATTCTCAACACTGGCATTCCACAGGGAAGCATCCTGAGCCTAGTGCTGTATTCCTTGTTCACACATGACTGTGTGGCCAGTCACAGCTCCAACACCATCATAAAGTTTGCTGACGATACCACCATTGTGGGTCTGATCACCAACAACGATGAGACTGTCTACAGAGGGGAGGTGAGGCTCCTGGCAGAGTGGTGCCAGGACAACAACCTGTCTCTCAATGTCAGTAAAACTAAGGAGCTGGTGATTGACTTCAGGAAACAGGATACGGCTAATGCAGCCATCTACATAGGAGGGGACATTGTAGAGAGGGTCAACAGATTCAAATTCCTCGGGGTCACCCTCACTGCCAAACTCACATGGACTAAGCACATAGGATCGACCATCAAAAAGGCCCATCAACGTCTCCACTTCCTCAGGCATCTGAAGAAAGCCAGGATGTCCACTACAGTCCTCACCACTTTCTACAGGTGTGCTGTGGAGTCCGTCCTCACAGGGTGTATTACATTCCAGGGGTGGCAGCTGTTCCATACAGGACAAGAAAGCCCTACAGAGGGTGGTCAAAACAGCTCAGGGAATCATCGGCACACAGCTACCAGCAGTCGAGGACACCTACACCACATGCTGCCTCAGAAAGACGATGCGCATCGTGAAAGATCATAGTCACCCCGCACGGGCACTTTTCTCTTCCCTGCCATCTGCAAAACGGCTTAGGTCTATTCGAACCTGCACAGCTAGGTACAGGAACAGCTTTTACCCCACTGCTCTACGAGTATACAACACTAACCAATGTGCCACCTTTAGTAACTGCTCCACCCAAGCACATTGGCAATTTACACTCCAACTTTAAGCATTCTCATTCTCTCGTTCTGAGTTCTCTGGCTGTCTACTGCTATTATTGTTATTATTGTTACGTTATTTATTATTATTGCTTTTGCATTACACACTGTCATTGTCATTGTTTTGTTTTGTGCAGTATTTCTATTGTATTTGTCCTTGTCCGTAGTTTGTGAAGGAGTATTCAAAAAGAATTTCATGATAGTTGTACATGGTACTTGTACCTATGACAATAAACTTGAAACTTTCCCAACTCCAGAAGGACATCTTGGACAGGTAGGGGACAGAGTGGATGTGGAACAAGATGGAAAATCTGTTTTCCCAGAAGAAGCTGAGCATCTCCACTTGTTAGACTCAATCCTGCAGCCTCCTGGTTGAGTCCAAACCAGCTATTTCACCTGTTTGTCCACTGTCCTACTCAAGCAAAGAGCTGTTAAAGTTATTTAATGTCTTGGTGAAAACTATGTGTACTGTAGGAGTTTGAGCAAAACACAGTAGAACTGTGTTCTGCACTTTTCTCTCATGTCCTTCTGGAATGGGTGGAGATCCAGTGTGTTTCTGTGGGGCTTGGGGGGGGGGGGGGCTAAGGGGGTTCAGATGACGTGAACAAATAACAGCTGTGATTTAAATTGTGATTTTCAAAGACTTTAGAAAGCTTTTGTGTGTGAGATGAATGTTGTAATGTGAAGGATGTGAAGTTCAGGACGATAGATTTATGTTTATTTATGTACAGTATTCATTCAGCAGACGCTTTTCTCCAAGGTGAAAAACATCTCATAGAAAAATACAATGTGTCCATTATGTTAGCAGAAGGAGACACTGAGATGCAGACGTGTGATTCTAAAGTACAGTTAGTTTCTTATTTTTCACCATGTATGTCTTGTTCCTGCTCTTATCAGGTCTCACATTGACTTTCTGTCAAATCGAGAGTCACTTGCAGAAAATATTGTATTTAATATCCAACTGTTACCTAAGCCGAGGGATGCGGTGGCACAGTGGGTTGGACCACGGTCCTGCTTTCTGGTGGGTCTGGGGTTCAAGTCCCGCTTGGGGTGCCTTGCGACGGACTGGCATCTTGTCCTGGGTGTGTCCCCTCCCCCTCTGGCCTTACGCCCTGTGTTGCTGGGTAGGCTCTGGCTCCCCGTGACCCTGTAGGGGATAAGCGGTTCTGAAAGTCTGTGTGTGTTACCTAAGCTGCATGCTGGTAGATACCATAACATGTCAAGACCATCCTTAGGTGTCAGGTAGACTGGAGAAACCTGAACATCTAGTGCTGGAGACCCTCTGATATTGTTCTTTCAGTGTTTCTGGAATCCATGGATCTGTTCTTGTTCTAAGAAATCAAACCAAAGGGAGGTATTGAAGTGAAACATTAATTTATTGGCTATAAATCTCAACAGTCAATAGAGGCTTTATTGTCATTTCAGCCATGTACAGCAGTACACAGTGAAATGAAACAACATTCCTCCAGGACCATGGTGCTACATAAAACAACACAGTTAGTGACACAGACTGCATAAAGTGCATGTGTGCAAGACTAGTGCAAGACATGACAACAATTACTAAAACAGGACAGTAGTTCCAGTGTCAGTCCAGTCCCTGAGTACTGAGGAGTCTGGTGGTTTGGGGAAAGAAATCTGTATTGGAGGCCATCCCAGGTTTTCATACATAGCATAATTCACTCACTCTTTCGCTATTGGCAGCCACTCACCCAAGTCAGGGTCATGGTGGTCTGGAGCCTATCCCAGCAACTCAGGGTCCCTGGCTAGTCAGGGTCCACCCCAGAGGGAACACCAGTCTGTCCCAGACGTAGTTTAACTTTTACCATGAGAAAAAGGTATTTTCTTCATAAACTCTTCACATTTTTAGGTGGCAAATCTAAAAAAGATATCACTCATATTAATTGTATGAAACTGGTATTTAACTGAGAAATTTTTCCATTCCGAGAATGGTTCTACTTGGTGCGCTACTGACGGGACAGCAGATGGGGTAGTGGTTACTGCTGCTATCTTACACTCGAAAAGCCAGATTCAAGTCTCTGCTTGTGCTGACGGACCCCAGCAGGAGTCGGACACACTACGTTTGGTACCTTAGTGTCCAGCAGGGGTCAGCAATCATGTTTGCTAACTCTTTTATTAAGTTTGGGTTAATTTCATTACCCAACATGTGACAGTGGTGAAGTTATTTGCAGTTGAGCCAACAATCAGCCAATGGCAGCAGTGTGGTACACAGACATCCCTTAACCTCAGTGGAGGTCACTGAGTGAAGATCACTGAGTGAAGAACAGTGCTTTCAGTTTCTGCTGACTCTGCAAGTTCAAGTGACACAGAGTCACGTACAGGACTTGGACCTGGAGTGTGGATCAGCACTAGATTCTCCAAAGCGATTCAGGTCTGGTCCTCCTGGGTCACTGTCCTGTGGTTTGTCCAAGTCTCTTAGACCTTTTGTCAAAGTGAAGACCCCGACCATGGGAGGACACTGCAGTGTGGAGCAGTGGGCGTTGCTCCTCTGGAAGGCGATGTTTGAAACATACGGCTAAAGAACAAGTCACACAGGAACATGACACATTCCCATACAGCACTTGGGTTCCCTTACGGTGTGATTCCAACCTATCCGGTCAGAACATGCACTCCAAAATGAGAAGCTCAAGAATCAAATACCGCTTCTTTTTATTGCAAGGTCGTCTTATGAATGACGAAAATCCACAAATACCAGAAATTTCAGCTATTTTTTATATTTAAAACAAGCAGCTGAGTGATTCCATGTCATAGATGGCAGTAAAAGCACATACTGTTATCTGCTTGTACCGTCCTGTGCTCACTGTAGCATAAGGCCCCTGTTTCACCTTTTTCAAAAACTGTGAATCAGACGCCCATCACATTTGCTTCCCATTAGTAGGTGAGTAATTATCTGCAGTCGCCGCACTTCTCGTGCCAGGCAAATGAGAAACATGGTGACAGCAAGGGTGGAGAAGGTTCCTGAACACCCAACACCAGATCATTTGGATCTGATTCCCATGTTCTACCCTTCATGACTCTATGGAACTGGCTGCTCATATGGAAAAGCTGAGAAATCTTTGTGTCCCATTCAGGCATGAGGCAATTGGTACATGAAAGCATCATGGGAAGTGTGTTCCAGCATGCATTTTGCAGTCAGATGCTCTTGGACTGTGTGAGAAGTTTTTAAAAGCTTTGTGGTACAGCAAGATTTAGCTAGAGTGAACTTAAAGTGTCTAAAAATGGATTACAGAACATGATATCATAATTTACATATAATTATGTACTATTTTTATGAACATTTATTGGCTCATGCCTTTGTCCATGGTAACTCACAATGTTGTCAGCTTCACAATGATTTGCCCACTTGTGTACCAGGGTATTTTTCAGGTTCAGTACCTTCATTAAGACTGCTACAGCGGACGGTAAATTCGAACCAGGGACCTTCAGACTGTGAGGATAGAACCCTAAAAGCACTTGCTGCCCTTGTATGAACTATGTTTATTTATATTACATGCATACAGTACCAATGAAAACATTTATAACCCCTGATTGAAATGAGACATATCCAAGACAAAAGAAACTGGAAGTTTGAAGCTGAAGTTGATGTTACAGACCAATGAGTAAATCCAATAAATATGCAGGTCCAACCAGCAAGTTTAAGTAAGACGCAGAGAGGGTTTCAGTTGTGTCTGTGTAGTTCCTACTGTCTACCGTGGTGGCGGCAGTGTAATGATGTGGGGATGATTTGCTAGTCACATAGCTGTGATCTTTACCAAGTCCATGGCAATCTCTGCTGGTACTGCTATCACAGTTTACCTCAGAGGTATGGCATTCCATCTGGGTCACTGCTAGTTGTTCAGTACTCCATTCTTCAGCAAGAAACCACCCTGAAACACACCTCAAAGCTGTTTAAGAACTATCTGGAGAATGGAAGAAAGTGAAGAACGGCTCCAGCTAATTACCCGAAATATAAAGAAGTTGTCATTTATCAAGCCACTAGTTTCCAGCAGGTGAAAAATTTTTGACCAGTAGTGTATGCGTAATATCTACAGAATTATTGTGATTTAAATATTTAATGTATATTTGTGATTATGTATAAAATTTTGGTGATTTTGATAGCTCACAATGCCCCATTGTTTCTGACCTTTTCACCATGCCCCTATAGCAGTATGCGGGGAGTTTCTGACACACACAGTCAAACCGAACAGACCTAGAGCTACCTGACGATCAGACACACACATCTAAGTGTCCACATGGATCCATGAAGTGTTCTGAAGTCTATCAAAGTGGACAGAACCAGGGCGTTCTGTGACTGTGTCTCTGGAACTTGGCAAAGTTCTTCCCAACAAATTCAGCTCTGAGACACTACAGCAAACCCACCCTGTTCTTCCTGGGAGGAGGATGTAAATAAATCCAGGCTCATGACACTGATACCGCCGCTTGTGCAATTCATGTTTGGTTCCAGGTGGCTTAGTGGCTTGGATATGTGGAGGACTCATACAGGTTGAAATCTTTTTGTCCTCTATAATCCTTTGTGAGGCTATAAACTGAAGACCATAGCGTTACTAGCGGAAAGTTGAAACAACCATCACTTTGCCGGCTAACACAACGGGGCTCGGCTGGTCTGGGTGGGAGAAGCCATGAGTTGGTGAGCGCTGTAATTTGTGCTTCATTCTTCAAGTTTCCCATATTGCACAACTGCACTGAGAAAACCAAATTCCAGGAGAAGAAAAAAAACAATTCTGAGCTCTCAGAGGAAATTAAAAAACTTGCTCAGGAAAGAACTGCAGCCTTAGATCAGCATCTCCAAAAGCCCCCAATCTCCCCAAAACATGGATTTTAAAAAAAGACTCAGCAAGCATTAACTCGCCACACCTGGTGCTGTTTTCTGCTTAACAAGTCGTCATCCAGACGAGCCCGTCTGTCGAGGAGATGGAGTGTGCTGGGGTCACAGCTACACAGCAAATACTACAAGGTCATCAGGTCTTCAGCTCTCCAAGTGGATCTCGATCACCAACATGGCATGAGCTTCCAGCAGGGGGGTGAAGATGGCCTTCAGAAAGATGGCAGTACTGCTGAGAACACATGCGTGTGTCAGGGAAATCATGAAAGATAAAAATACAGCATAAAATATGAATTTCGATTAAACACATAGATACTTTTGTCCGAAGCAACGTGAGGCAACAGAGCTACCAGCTGTGCCACTGTGCCATCTGCAGTGAAACCGCCTCATTCTGCCTTTTTAATGGAATCTCTCACCCTTTGGCTTTTCTGGGCATTTGTCACGCATAATGCCAACTTAATTTAAAGAGCGGCTGGTTATTATTACATGGATGAATGAATGGTCACGGTTGACCAGCACAGGGGGTTGGGGGCAGCTTTTTGACTTTAAGCCCCCCAACCCACAGCTCTCTTTTTCTCCTCCTCCAGCCTCAGGATCCTCCTTTTGTCTCTGTTGGTTTCTGTTTTTCCCCACATATTTAATGGAGTGTGATTTCATTAATGGTGCAGCTTGTTGGTACTTGTCGCACTGCACTTTTTACCCATCTGAGGAAGAAACTGAACTGTACTGAACGTTTACTTTATGGCACCTCATTCATACATTTAACAGAATCGTGTGTGTGTGTGTGTGTGTATGTGTGTGTATATACACTGCTGAGGGCAGATCTTAATCCATTCAGCGCGGATCACCTCAGGCTTATCTGTGTGTGTGTCAGAGGACAACTCTTGTTTTCTTAACAAATGAAAGGACTTTTGTTTGTCTGGAACGTCTCTGTACACAAGCACGCGCGCGCGCACACACACACATGCGTGCAGACATTCGAAAACAGTTCTATACTGTCCTATAAATTAAGACTGCATGAGCAGAATAAAACTGGAAAGCTTCAATGTGGACGCTGTTGGCTGTAAAATGTGCAAAAGTGACGGAATCGCAGGGAGCGACTTTGGGGACTTTTGGAGAGACGAGTTCAGGACAAACAGTGAACTTCAGCTTCATTGCACTGCAGCAAAACAACAAGGAGCACTTTGGTGTAAACACAACAGCGGGCAGAGAAATGAGCTCCAGCACAAAAACACACAGCCTGTCCTTGCAATTGACAGCAACAGCAGTGTGTGTGTGTGTGTGTGTGTGGAGGAAATGCACCTCTAGAGGACTTTGCACGCTGTCTCACGCAAGGAGTCTGGGCATGTGTGCGTCTAAGTCCTCTGACCGAGAAATGCCTGCTGCGGTGTGTGTGGGTGTACGCTGGAGAAGGAGGCTAAAGGGGTGTGTAGGAGTGTGGCGGAGGGTGAAGGAGTCCAGAGAGCTTTTCCGTATCTGGAACACATTAGACGTAGCTCTGAAGCTAACGCTGAACGTCCCCCTGCGAGAGCGGGGTGTGTCCAACCCCTGTCCACTCTCTGGACACGCTTAAAGGCTCCGCCAGGAGGAGTCTCAAAGTGTGCACACTCACACACGCTGTCACACACCTCAGGATCTGAACCGAACGGAGACGCCGAGAATCATGTCGTGGACGGCCGTGCTGTGGTGCCTGCTGGCGTTCTGGGTCACCGGGGGTCACCAGCTGACCGCGGAGAACAAGACCACCATTGTGGAGCTCCATAACCGCTTCCGGTCGCTGGTGGTGCCCAGCGCTGCAAATATGCGCCGAATGGTAAGAGCTTCACGCGTGAAAAGAAAGGCACATCGGTGTCTTCGCCGCGTCGGATGGGCTGAGACTCGTCCGCTGGGGGATGTTTCATGAGCCCTGGGAACATGAGCTCTTCAGGCAGGGTGTTAGATCTCCTCCTCCTGAGGGTCTGGTGCCGTGATGCCCGGTTTGGAGGGGAGGACTTCCTCCAGGACCACAGGTTCTTTGATTCATTTCATTCATGTCAGTGGGCACAAACAGCAGATGTAGCTCAGCGGGACAGTGTGTCCTTTGTGTGTATGAGGTCCTGGGTTTGATCCCCAACATGCGTATGGAGTTGCCTTTAAATGACCCAACATACAACAGGTTGCTGATGTGTATTCAGTGTCATCATTTGAGCTTCCTGTGAGAGTTGTGCTTTCATTTGATCCACTGTCCATCTTTATTTTCCATGGTGCCCCTTAACGTCTCTTCCAGCTCCACAGTCCAAGTGGGGTCCATGTCCCTCCTGTCCTGCTTTTTCAGTGTCCACCTTCTCCACCCATACGGTGTCACACTGGAGATTCCGCTGGCCGAACGACACTTGCCTTTGTTCCTGCGGAAGCATGAATGCATCCGAGGACCTTTTCCACATCTTTCCAGCTGAGCAAGTGCTCATCTTTCCGACTGCTGGATTCCTTTCTGTTGATTATTGATTATTGATCCTAAGAGGTAGAATGACAATGAGTCGTATGTCTTGACCATCTACACTAGAGCTACCTGCTGTTCCAGTCGTCATGATGTCATTGTCCTTCACATTTGACTGTAGTCTCGTTTTTCAATCTCCATCTTGACTGACGTTAGCGTGATGTCCTTCTCATAGCCACATTGTATTGATAATGGTATTGACAATGGTATTGATGATCCTCCCACCTGTTCTGAATCCATCTTTCTGCTTTCCTAGTCCAACGTCTCTCATAATGCCCTCAGGTACCAGTTGGAAAGGTTAAGAGAAGGTGTGCAGCCTCGTCCTTCAGCTTTGCCAAGACATGAGAAATACCCAAAATACTGTTTCAGTCCTTTGTAGAGCTGTGCCTGTTACAGGCTGGTCTCCGTTCTCCTGCTCATTATTCTGACATGACGAAATTCCAGGCATAGAGTTTCGCAACATGACTGGCGGGACTTTGGACTGAGTCTGAGCTCGCTTGACGGGGCTGCGGAGCCCCTGCTCTTTCTCTGACACGAGGCGATGTCTTGTTCGAGGCCTCGAAAGGATTTAAAGAAAATAAACGCAAGGAACTCGGCTGTGTCTTTTGTAGCCTTTCATAACATTTGAAAGGAATGTTTTCATTGTTCGCAGAAAATTTGGGACACAAGCATACCAAGCATGTGAAGACGCTCTGTGGGAGGCTCAGTTACCGCACGGGGGGCCAGTATTGACTGACTCAAATACCAGTGCACCGCACGCCTGGGTGCATCTGCATTACAATGAATTTTTTCGTCATTTTCCGGAAAACCGACAACTGGAAAGGGTTGGGAGCGCAATACAAGAGGGAAATGAAGCCACTGTTATCGTTATTTCAGGTAGTCATGGCAACGGAGCTGTCTGAAGCAGTTATCAGTCACACTCACTGGCCATGAAAACAATTGTGGTCTGCGTGCCTCAGAGGATTTCAGCAACACATCCAAATCCAAGGGCATAACATCTTGGCAGGGACTGTGGAAGTGAGAAATATTAGCAGTAGTTCCTCGAGGAGGAGTTACGCACACCGTGTGAAATCGCTTGTCTCAAGCCGGGTCGTGGCAAACCGGAGCCTAACCCAGCAACACAGGGCACAAGGCTGGAGGGGGGAGGGGACACACCCCGGACAGGACGCCAGTCCGCCGTAGGGTACCCCAGACCCACCGCACGGCGGGACCTGGCCAAGCCTGCTGCACCACCACGCCTCCCAGGAGGAGTTACTCGCTGCACAAATACTGGGCAGGGAAAATGAGCTCTGGTGGAGTGCTGGGGAACAGGTCCTCCTCTTGTTGATAGCACTGTCCTCACAGTGGCTTGAAGTGAACTCAAAGCAAAGGAGCCCTTTTTCAGCCTTCCCTGGTGCAGCGGTATCCCGCAGTTGGAAATGTCCCGTCCATGACTGCTGACTGACCTCGCTGTAGGCTGTGTCCTGCAGTACACCAATTGGACGTGTTCGCAAGTGATGACTGTACTTCACTGCGTCAAGGTTTTCGGTGTACTTCATATGAACATGAGATGCTGATGGGTCTATTTACACCATCTTGGCTTCTGAGCCGTTTGAGGGAATCATAGCTCCTGGACTTGGTCTACTAAAAGCCCATTAGGATGCTGTGAAGGAAGTGTTAGGTTGAGTAGGGGATGAGGAGGGACAGCACAGCAGCTCTTGTAAGATCATGATGGTTGTGGGTCATTCTCATATTCTGCCTTCGGGGCTCCGATTAGCTCGTTGAGGGTGGTAAGAGTCAGAAATGTAACCTGTGGAATCTCACCTGTGTGCAGGACACGCATTGCACATCTGTCCTCCTGAAGGACCTTCACGTGTTTCAGTGACTGAAATCCATCAGAAGGTGTCAGGTATTGTTTAGTGTGGCTCTGGCTGTTTCCATGGTAACTGTGAACATGGCAGTCTTTTCGACACCTGTCCTGCATAAGCTTCTTCTCTTCATCTCATCTATCTACATTCACTTTCTATTTGTTCACTTACTAACACCTCTTCTTCAAAGCAACTTGGACTTTGGTTAATCACAAGGATCTTCCTGTTTTTACCGTATCACTTCAGGGTCCGTCTCTTGATCAATAATACTGGAGCAGGAGGTGAGGTTCAAGCGCAGGTCTTTTGGACCTCTGACCAATAAACTACCTTCTTACCCTGTTTAACGTTAATCAGAGAACCTCTTCTGAATGCAGGGGGGTGACAGAAATCAGGGTTCTGCATTGCTCTACATTTGGTATGGGAGTGACAGCAGGTGACACACGACACTATATGAGTGAACTGGAGCTCTGGCACAGCGACTCGGCTCCAAGGACGGTATGTATGGTATCTCCAACATTCCAACGGCCTGAATTAGCAGCCAAGAAAGCCTTACCTCGCAGAATCTGCAGGGTCAGGTATCATGACCACCTAACGAAGTCAGCAGTCGGACAGAAAGCCCTGGGAGTTCAGCTGAGCTGGAAACAATGAAAGAACCTGGTTCTTTTGGTTCATATGGTGGAAAGAAACAAACTAACTGCACTTAAGAATCAATCACACGTCTGCATCTAAGCGTCTCTTTCTGCTGATGTAATGAACACATTGTATTTTCTATGAGATGTTCATCACTTCGGAGAAAAGTGTCTGATAAATGAATACATGTACATGTAAGAACCTGCGTTCTGATCAGTCTGAGGATCAACGAAGGAATTTTCATGTTGAGTGAACCGTAGAGCTCTGCGCTCACGGACTTTACTATCACTCTGAGGGTCCAACATTTCAATGCCCGTGTTCCCTCAGGTGCGATAAGCGCATATCACATTCCAACTCGTGCCGCTTAAGTAGCCCTGAAAATGGACTTGTTACAGCTTGTGGGGAAAATTCCAATTGGTTCTGGGCCCATCTCGAACACTGTGGTAGTGTGTATGGACTGGTTTGAGGAAGGCGAAGGCTGTGTGACACATTCTGCAACTAGAGAATCTAATCATAGTGGTGACAAGCAGAGGATGGAAAGGCAAACACATGAGTACACTGGCGATATCGTGGCGTACCAGAGCGGCCCCGAGAGAGTCGGCGCACCGAGTGTATACCTGAGCACAATCCGCACAACTGCACGTCACACTCCTTTCTCTGGCACGATACAAGTCAAGCTGTAATACCTGATAAATGACACGTAGATCCGTGTTTAAGTGACTCATTTGTGGACGAAGACTAATATTGAAGTCAATTTTTATCACCTTCCCTCTACGGACTGTGTGAGAGTGTCACTCCGATGAGTCAAAGTACCATTTGTGAGGCAACGAAACCAAAGGTGACAAAGTCGGGATATGATTGATACCTGTTATTTGGGCGTTAATACCTGTGCGTTTCAGGATCCTTCTTTTGTGTTTGTGCAGTTTGTGTTGATGCTGCTTGGACCTTTACCTGACTGTGTTCATGGTTAGAATACATTTCCTCCAGTTTAATCCCTGCCATTTTCGGACCTTGACTTTGGGCCGAGATTTATCGCAATCAGGTGTTTACCAATCGCAGAAAGCAGGTGTGTTGTGTGAGCTTTCAGTCACAGGATCCTCACTGAAATGCTCTAAATCTTACCTCTCAGGTGACTCTTACCAGGTGGCTTGGCACAGGTGCCTCTCTCTCCCTCCAGCTCTGTGGGCAGGTGTTCCACAGGGCACAGTACGTGGCCCTTCGCTCGTTTCTGTTTACACCACTTCCCTTGGCTCCGCCGTTCCCTCTCACTGGTTCTCTTATCACTGCTACGCCAGCAATACACAGTTCCTCCCTTCTCCTCCCACCGCTGACACACACATAACCTCGTGATGGGTATCACGTCTTTCTGACATTGCTGCCTTGGTGAATGATCGTCATTCAGTCTTAGACTCAAATTCAGTGCCTCCCTCAAACAACTCACTTGAGTCTCTGCTTCTCCCAGAACATTGAGCTCATGGCCACATCTTGCAGACACCTCCTCTTCAATGCTTGTACAATACCCCCGTTCGTCACATCTCACTCTACTCAGCTCATGGTCCAGGCCATGGTGATTCTCCACCTGGACCATTGCATCTGTCTGCTTTACCAGCTTCTGCTATCAAGCCTCTCCAGCTAATCCAAAATGCTGTAACACAAGTTGTGTTTGAGCCGACAAAGCATTCTCTCCTCGCTGTCCCCCTCCATTGGCTTCTTGTAGCTCCCTCCGTCAAGTTCAACACTTTTGTTACGGCCTACAGAAAAGTCAAAGGATCCTCACCCTGATACCAACAGGACCTGGTCACTCGCTACAGCCCAGCAAGAGCACCACGCTCCTCCACCTCTAACCGCTTGGTGCTCCCACTCACCAGGGGCTCAAAATCAAATGTCTTGGTTTTGTCCCCAATCTGGTGGAACGACCTCCTGTGTCACTCAGAGCTGCTGAATCCTTCACCCATTAAAGAGGGGTCTTGAACCCATATCTTTGAGAGCCACTTTTCTCCTGATCTCCTGACAGCTCCATAAATGAGTCCAACACCACCTGCTATGATTATCTTTCTATTTGCTATGTGAAAGTCACTTCTGTAGGAGCTACTGGAGGGATGTGAACCGGCAACATGGTGAAATCAGACACACAAGCTCTGCTTCAGTAATCCAGTATCTGTATCTAAATGTCTTTATCTGTGGTGATTGGCTCTTTACTCTGTGTTGTACATCACTTTGGAGGAAAGTGGTGCAAAACGCAATAATTTAAACATGAATAACTGTGTTGACTTTGTCAGCTTGTCAAACTAGTCACCTGCTGTATGAGCTGAGTCAAAGTCTCCCTCTTGTGGAAAAGCAGCTTCACCACAGTGAAGGAAGAGGAAATTCTCCAACCGTCTTCTGATTCATCTTAAATTATGGGCTGCAGTAATTCTTCCTCTTGTATATTCCTTAATTAAATAATTATTTTTAGACACAGCGAGTGGGATCTGTGCCATTCTGTGTATATCATTAGTCGCATGGGCAGAATTTTAAAGTGACAATTTTCATTCCGCTCAGATGCACCTCTACTAATACTCTTTGGCATGTGACAGGCAGAAGCAAAGAAAGCCCCTGCAATGTGGTAAATGAGGCAGCTGTATTTACACGTATGACTCGTCCCAAGCATCAGATTTTCACCCTGTAGTGTAGTAACGTCGAAAGTGTGCCGCTGTGACAAATGCCGGAACATTTCCTCATAGCTGTGATGCAGTAAAACTAATACAGTGCTGCGCGTCAGAAGTTACTCCAGCAATTCGTTGGTTGATTGAAACTCCCTAAGATCGGTACTTTTGGCACTTTTACTACAGTACTTTCTGTGTAGTGTAATATCCAGCGGAATGTACTGTATGTCAGAACTGTGAGATCAGTAAAGAGCTCTGAGAGCAGCTGATGGTGAAGCAGGTACAGACATGACCCTTTCCCTCACCTCTGAATCGCAGCACTGGAACGAGTCCCTCGCAGCCATAGCGGTGGCCTACAGCACCAAATGCGTGTGGGATCACAACCCAGAGCTGGTGGACATAGGAGAGAACCTGTTCATCACCAACGGACGCCTCAATGTCAGCAACGCTGTGACCGACTGGTATGAGGAGCACCTGGACTACACCTACAAGAACAACCATTGCCAAGAAGACAAGATGTGTGGACACTACACACAGGTGTGTGCAGAACAACGCAATTGGGGGGAGGGGGCAGGAGAGTGACACACCACATGTGACACTTTAAACTACGGTACGATGACCGCGCTCCCATTCTCCTGCTGCATCAAGAGGCAGACCCGCTGACCTTTGCTGCAGCAGGGGCAACAGGGGGCGTAGTGCTTCGAGCCACCACCCATGGATGTAAAGGTCCCAGGCTTGAATCCCAACTGGGGCAGTACCCCAGGTTACTCCAGTAAAAATCATTCTGTCGTTTACAGTAAACGGATAAATAAGTGCTTTGGAGAAATGCATCATCTGGCTGAGTAAATGTAAATATTAGCGATATCAATATTGGTATCGAACAGCCTCTTGTCAGAACTAAAACAAGAGTTATTCTTCACGTCACGATTTGTTCATAAGATTCCCTGCGCAGATGTGCCCAAATCCTGTCCATGGAAATAAACCAGTCTGATATTTACTACTCAGCTGATAACTTTTTTTTTACAAAGCGCTTAATTTTATTACTAACCTTGGTTTAGTTTACACCTTTTTCTGGGGCAACTTACCGTGTTACATTGGACAGCCTGCTGCAGCGAACAGGGTAAATACCCTTGACAAAGGTAGAAAGTAGAACCTTCTGTTAAGTACAAAGCACTATTTCTAATACTTTATAATTAACAGAGAGCACTACTTCCAATACTTTAAGAGAAAATATTATATTATTTATTTAATTATATAATTAGGGCTGTTGTGTTAGAATTTGTGCTGTTGTGATGATGACCCACTGCTTGGCGACTGATTTCGAAGTGATACCTGTCCCAGGTGGTGTGGGCGGACTCGTATGCCGTCGGCTGTGCGTCTCACCTGTGTGCCAAGATGACGGGTCTTCAGTTCGAGAACGCCAACCTGTTCATCTGTAACTACTATCCACCGTAAGTGTCACTCTTCAGAAAAGCACCTTTCTGCACGCTGCTCGCTCGAGCGCCACGGCCCAATTCTGCACGCTGTAGGAGCAGATCGGAGGTTCCCAGTTTGCTGGTTTTCATCTCTTCCTCTTGTGGGTGCATTTTGGCTCAGCTCATGTGTATCTCGCACACACACATACACAGACACACCTTATATTACCCTCATGTTCACAGTTCATATGTTCATCAGATACATCAAGTACAGTACATTATGTTTTTAATTATATTTTTCTTAGTTTTGCAGTTAAATGGTAATTGAATTTTAGGGCTGCAACCAGTTCTCACAAGGTGATAATTGCTGTATTTTACCTGCTCTGCCCTGGACTGGCCTCCCGAGAGGGACTTGTGCATTGCTGCAGCTATCTGTGTACACGTCATAACTTTTCAAGACATACAGGTGGAAGAAGGAAAACAGTGCAGTTGCACGGTAGCTTTTTTCTCTGTGCATGAACTACGAGTGCAAGAAGAGAATAGGAGATGAGGGACTATAGCACACAGCCACCAAGGCGGAGTGCGGTCGGCAGAATTCGAACGCATACGAGGAGACGTCTATCAATTTCGAATCCATTGCCTTAACCACTCAGTCACAGCTACTCGCCCTGCTTTGGCTCCCACGGGCTCCCCTCCTCCTCCTCGCAATCCCACCCGGTTAACGTTCTTGGTCAGCCAGCCCGCTTTGAAGAACACCTCCGGCAAAGGGAACTGGCGGGACACGTTCAAGACCTCCGCGCTTCTACGGATCTTTCTGCAATTCCCCAAAACGTTTTCTTGTGGGGAGGTCGCGAGCCGAGGTGCGGAAAGAGCAGCTTCTGCTCCTGGTGGCTTTCGTCAACGTGAGAAGAAATGCGGCAAATTTTAGCAGGCTGCCGGGTGACAAAGAGAAAAAGTTGCACTTCATCCGGTTGTTCGAAGGGCTCTGGTAGAAAAGTACATCATTTGGAAATCAAGCTGTCTACTTGCTTAACGTGGGACTTAAACCCACAATCATAGGATTAAGAGTCGCATGCAGTACCGACTAAGCTAGCCAGGTACATGCACCCCACCTCTGCCAAGGTTTAAACAGTTAGGTGAGCTAGACGGATAAACCACAGTGCCATTCCAGTAATGCCTCTGCCTGAGTGCCTACTGCTGGTAGCAGATGGCTTCATGATTTTGATTCTGGCCCATGTGCAAAACTGGTGGCAGCTGTAGGGCTCGTCAACAATTTGAACCCAGGACCTCTCGCACCCAAAGCAATACTCATGCCCCTAGACGAACAAGCCCTTTCTTCTACAGTGTTACATGATGCGGTTCGGCCCTTAGAAAACACATACCACTTTCCCCTCAGTGGACTGATCCATGCCGAGCTGGGGATCCAAGATGCCGTTTACCAACATTATCATTATTACTTGTTACACATTGGCTTACAAATTGTTACTTTCTAGAATGCCCAGGAGGGGTGGGCAACCACTGGCCTGTAGACCCCCCGAGGGTTTTTTCTCCCTCAGCCTTCAGTTGGGAGTTTTTGTTCCTTTCCCCGGTAGCCAGCAGGTATACTTATAGCTCTATAATAAGTTCTTCATTATAGTAGCCATTAGTCGACTGTCTTCATCGTTTGTATCTGTTTTTCTTGCTTTATGCCTTTGTTAAAGTGCTCTGTGTCACTGCGTGAGAAGAGCGCTCTATAGAAATAAATTGAATTGAATTGGGCCATTTGGTGACACAGAAAGAGCAGTCGCAAACCTTCAGCAATGGCTCCTTCATTCGATTAACAGCCTTCTGTCTGATCTTAAAGTGGCAGCACAACAAGGGTACTCAAACGTGTTATTACGCAAATTCCAACATCCAGCCAGGACAGGATTGTTCTTCTTTCCCTCTTTGGATGGTGAGGTACTTGCTGAAAACGCACAGGTTCTGGCAATGACCTGACAGGTAGAGGCATTCCCTCATTTGGAAAATGAGAGTAGGCAAGTCCTCATCCAACACATGAAGGCAGAAGGGGCAACGCTATGCCAGTAGGCCACAGGGCTCGTCCGGGATTTGAACCCAGGACCTCTCGCACCCAAAATGAAAATCATACCCCTAGACCAACAAGCCACGGAGGGGCAATCTCTATTTTGATCTTTTGGCCCTGAGGTTCATTTCCTGAAGTCAACAGGGTCACAAGCATAACCACACATTCCTTCATTTACTGGGTCAAGCCAGTAGAAGGCTGCCACCCTCCTACATGTTTTTTTCCTTCCGACTGGAGCAGGAGCAGCGCACCTGACTCCCGATCAGAGGGTGACATCACAGCTCTTTTCGCTATCCTCCAAAGAGCATCGTTGGAGTAGGGTAGGCCCTGGAGCAGCAGCTTGTACTAGCTTTAGAGAACATCAGGAAGAGCTCCACAAACCTTGGGAGGTCAGTGGCAACACAGACAAGAAATCCTTGCTGCGTACCAGTCTTGCAGAAAGCCCTCCTGCTGCAGACCAGGGGTAAGACAGGTGTGCTCTGGTAAACACACAGTCAGTGCAGGACTAGAACGCACAACCCTGAGGTTAGGGGTCTTACACCCTACCCACCAAGTTAGTCAATCTAGAGCAAGAAAAATTAGGAAGCAGCACACACTGAAATTGAGCATGTCATCTTTCTGCCTACCCTCAGTCATTATGCTTACTTACCTTTCTGACTGCAGCTTGTGCTTCCCAGGTCAATTTTGCAGAAACTACACACACTTTCTGAAACCACTTGTCCCATACAGGGTCATGGGGAGCCAGAGCCCAACCTGGCAGCACAGGGCATAAGGCTAGAGGGGGAGGGGACACACTGAGGACGGGACACCGCTCCTCTGCAAGACACCCCAAGCAGGACTCAAACCCCAGACCCAGCAGAGAGCAGGACCCGGTCTAACCCACTGCACCCCTGTTCCACCACATGCCCCTTTACAGGAACCAGCAGTTCTAAAATCCTAACACTCCCTTACAGCATTTACTGGATAGAGATTGTTTCTTTCCCGCACAAGGCAGCTATCACAAAAGAGTGAGAGTGCCTCGAACAACACTTTGCGGCAAAAAGGAACTTTGCGTAAGGGAAATACCATGCCTTACCGTCTCACCTCAGCAGCACCACAGCGGCTACTCACGGGGGTGACCCACGGAGTGCTCGCCAAAGGGCTTTCACCTGCTCCGTGATCGACCCGAGTTGGTATGCCCAACCCTAGCCAGCCTGGTGCTCCCAGGCTGCCCGGGGGCACCATGTTGATAGCAACTGTGCTAGTTTGCGTCAACATCAGGAGGAGTTTAATGAACTTTGTGAATACAGAGTTGACACAGACGAGAGAACCTTGCTTCACGCAGGTTTCAAAGAGAGCCCACCTGACACTGAGCGGCAGTAAGGCTTGTACCAGCAAATCCACACTCACCCAACATGGGGCTTGAATCCATGATGCTAAAATGAAGAGACCCATGCTTTTCCTACTGAACTAGCTAAGCTTGCTCTTCACTGCTGTGCTGAGGTTGAAGCACTTAGGTGAAGATAAACCATGATCCTGGTGAAGCTGTACCAACTCTGGCCAAACCAGTGATGCCTCTGCCTAAGCACCAAGTACTGGTAGCAAAACGCTTTGCAGTATCTGCTTTGAGAGCTCCAGTACTTCTTACCTTCTTCCTGTGCAGGTCAGCAGGATTACCTGGATTAATGCATGGACTAACCTCTCATACTTTCCCTCTTGTAGGTACAAGACAAGAGCTTCTGTTGTCCAGGTGTGTGAATCTCTGAGCTGTGGGAAGTCACTGGTGCAACTGATGGCTCAATGGCCACTTCTCTGTTTTGTGCTTCTAGGGGCAATTTCAAAGGAAAACTGCCCTACACCAGTGGTGAGCCATGTTACCTCTGTCCAGCAGGCATGTCGTGCAAAGACAAACTTTGTGGTAAGATGGTTATGCCTTTCCAAAGTCAGTGGGTCACAAACAGGATCTCAGGTTGAGCCTCAGGTGTCGAATGAAGCATCATCTTCACCGCACTTCTCAACTGAAACATAAAAATTCCAAGTATTTGCCCAGATGATGTCCAATTCTGCTGTGATGAATTGACATTTTCCAATGATCCACACAAATCAGAGCAAAGTCTGGCACCTGTCAAGGACATAACGGGGACACACCTTGCCTGGACAGCAAAGCTAGTGTGTCCAATACATGCAGTGCACCATCAATGTAGTTGATGTACACATTTTTGATTGGCAGGGTGCTGAGGGGCTGGAGTCAGAGGTTTACATAGTCCCTTATCCTTTGTGTTGCCACCCACCTCTTCTGACTTGTTTCTTGCAGCAACCGCAGAGAAGCTGATCTCCACCAGCCAGCCCACATCCTCCCCCAGGTCTACCACCCAGAGCCCAGCCACGGAGAATAAGAGCACCCCGTCATCTTCAAAAGAGACGATGCCCTGGACCACCTCACTGCCACGACTTAACTACACTGGTGGAGCCTGTGCAGTAACTGAGGGGTCCCTGACTCTCCTGTCCAGTGTTTTGTTGCTTCTTCTCACAATGTGATTGCACCTCTTGCTGCACCACCTCCAAGACTCAGCTTGGAAATGTGTTCATTTGTGCTACACAAACTGGATCAAAAAGTGACCACAGTCATAGGATCTTCATTTTTAAGTAACAGCTCTTCCAACCCTAATACTGTGTGACATAATTCATATAAATAGGAGTTTGTGTCGGTTTCGATGACACCACACATGCTCACAGTGACACTGCATGTGATTCTGATGACATCACATGCAATTCTGATGATGCAATGCACTGTTTTGATGATGTCAGACACATTCCACTGATGTCATGAGCACTTGTGGTGGTCTCATATCACCGAAAGCTCAACTTCCTTGGAAAATCACGATGTGATTCCAGCTCTTTCGAGTCATGTGCAGCACAGGGAGTCCTGTGCGTCTGATCTTCCTGCATGTAGAAACTCAGATGGGCAGTGAGCGCGGGCCTTTAGGGGAAGAACCAAGAAGGTCCCAGTAGATTTTTCAACTGTGACTGGAACCCTGGATCTCCTGCAGCGCTGTGCTCGATTCAGCAAAGCCACTGTGTGTACATTATATTCTGTGTGGGGGAAAAAAAAATCAGTCTTTCCTGTCAAGGACTTGAGGAAGCCTGTTGCCATGACAACAGCAAAGCTGTATTGCTGACATAACCGTGTCAATATAAGAACGATAGTTATTTTATCGGTGACTTTTCTATTTCGTAAACAGGGTTCTAGAAAATTCATTAATAGACTCTGTCTTGTCCATTCTGTTACTGAGTGAAATTAAAGACCATTTTATTCATTTGCTGCATCTGTCTGTACTGCAGTCTGAAGTGTCAGTTCATTAAATGCAGTGCATGGGCCAGATTATATTTAGTGCTGTGTTTCATTGCGTTTGAATATGTCATTTAGACATCAGTGTAAATATGTGAGGGGGTGCAGTGGTACAGGGGGTTGGACCACAGTCCTGCTGTCTGGTGGGTCTGGGATTCAAGTCCTGCTTGGGGTGCCTTGCGATGGACTGGCGTCCCGTCCTGGGTGTGTCCCCTCCCCTTCCGGCCTTACGCCCTGTGTTACCGGGTTGGCTCCAGTTCCCCGTATGGGACAAGCGGTTCTGAAAATGTGTGTGTGTAAATATGTGTCTTAAAGCTATGTCTTTTGCTGAGATCTACATCGCTTTTGACAAAAGCGTCTGCTAAATGAATAAATGTAAAAGTAAATGTAAATGTAAAGGCCTGCGCTGATTTCTCAAAGAAAGGGGATGTCATGTAACCATAACCGTGTTTGTTTCTTGGTCTTTATGTGCGCATTTTATTGGCAGACTGTGCGTCCAGGCCATTTATGCTCTGGACCTCAATATTGACCATGTGACCGAAGCTTGCTGCCAGGCTGCAGGTGTGAGTGCGGAGCTCTGAGGACACGGAGTGCTGACGGCAGCCTGGCTCAGCAAGTGACACATTGAGTGCAATGGGAGTCCAAGAAGGGCACAGCAGCAGCCTGCAGGACAACCGGGACATCCATGCCAAGTGCTACTTGTTCTCCACATCGTTTTTCCTGCTGTATTTGAAGGCTGACATCGCTTCCTGACCCAGCTCCACGTGTTCTCTTGCCTTCAGCTCACAGCCACGTTTCATTCTGGGCTAAAATTGGTAAACATGAAAAAACAGAACAGTGTTAACCTTTTGGGTGTCAGGACCCTTGGTTATGGTTTAACCGTCTCCACTGCTTCGTCATAGATAGAGTATATTGAGATGCCTCAAGGTAAAAGATAACCTTGTACCCCAATCCCGAGAAGTGGCCAATGAACATTTTTAAAGAGCAGTACCACAACTGATCGCGGGATGGCGCTCTAGGGTTGAATACCCGGCACACACACACACATTGCAATGAAATGTGGGGAGTGGATGGAGCAAAACAGGCCAAGCAAAAATTAACCAACGTGAGCTAACAGACTTCACAGGCAGTTACCAGGAAACGGAGTCCATCTGATGAGCAGAAGGACGGATAATGCAACGCAGGCTGAGGGATTCAGCCCAGGAGATGGAGCGCTGGGGGACACTGCTGGACCACGGGGCACAGCTCTGTCCTAAAGTGACCGGGAAACCAGGGGACACTGCCGTACCATGTTTTGAGTACGGTGACTGGGCACCGAGCCTCTAACCAGCCGGTTAGTTGTCTGAATCCCTCCCAATTCTTTGAGTACTTCTTAGTCTGAAGGACTTAGTAAAGAGCGTGACCAGAGTCAATGTGGTAAATCGATCACCACAGACGTGAGACAGAATGGACAGGGACATGTAAAATTGCGGTTAATTGTCCTGGACTTGTTTCCGTGACGCCACACACCACATATAATATTTCTCAGCTAGAGCAGCCACAGCGCTGCCAAAGTATTGGGTGGTGGAGAAGCTACAGCCGTTGCCTTGCAGTTCAAGGATCTGGGTTCGAATCCAACTTCCTGCTGCAGCACCCTTGCTCAAAGTACTCTTACCCCCCAAAAACAGCAAAAATGACCCTCCTGTATAGAGCTAAATGAGTGTAAGTTATTGCCCAAACCTCACACGGTAAGTTTTGTGCTCCCGATATGACTGTACTAAGAACAGTTTTACGAGTAAGAATAGTTTGACAAGCAAAGGTTCTTTATGTCTAAAGAGAGTCATGTGACCAATAGGCTCAAGTTCAACCGTGCCTCGTGTTTCGGTCTTTATATTTTTAGGGTTGTTTGCTTTGTATGTTGCACTAAAACAAAACAAATCTCCTGTGGCCTCGCTTTGACAGACAGACACACACACACACACACACACACACACACACACACACACACACACACACACACACACACACACACCGGGCATAACAAACTTGCGCAAACCACAGTTTAGGAAAGTACACCAGCTGCTCCGATCACATGGTCCAGTGTTTTCGCCTGACAACAAGCTCTGATTGGCTGCTCTGCTGTGACGTCCTGCTCTCCTCGGCCAATGGCAGCAGAGGGGGTGAGGGGGTAGGGAGACGTAGCAGCATGAAAGAGGAAGTGCGGTCGGAGCTGCAGATGTTTCCAAGTGCCACCGACACTTCCTGGCTCCCGTGGCGGCGTGCGGGAAACGAGGGGGCCGTGGCGTGGGGCCCGGGGGAGTGGCCGGTCCCTGCCATTGTTGGTCAGGCCCTCTTTTTGTGCATGTTACCGAGAACCCCCCACGGCTCGCGGTGAGCCGCGGTACAAAAACAAGGCCGTCTAGCTAACGTCCAAAGCTAATCCCTTCTCCGTTCCACCTCCGGCAGCTCGGCCCCCAAGAGGCTCGGCCTCCGCTACTTTAACTACAGAGCCCTTGGGTGGAATGGCAGCGGCATCAGCCCTGTGTACAGCTTCCTGTCCTTAAGAGCCCAAAAATGGGGAGCAGCAACTCAGAATGGCTGCCATGAGCCTGCTGGTGTGCCATGGTCTGTGAAAATAGACAAACAAACACACGTGCGCGCACGCACGCACGCACACACACACACACGCGAATATCCAGGTCAAAGCCCATTCGCTAAGTGATGCAAGTGCTGTGCACCCTCACGTTACGGAAAGCGGGTGCCGCTCCAGGCGTGACGTACACAAGCGCTTCACGGTGAGCGCAGGAACGTGGCTCTGTTTGGATTCCACTTTTCCTGTGAGATGTTGCTGTTTATATCTGACTTCTTCGTGTTTTTACGTGTTTTACAGCTTCCTTCATTGCCTGCGCTCTTCTCCCATTTGGGACAAATTTTACACATTACGTGTCAGTTACATAATTAGGGCAGCTCAGCCAATGAGAAGCTGAGTGGAAGCACCCTCTGGCCGCCCTCCAGGACACGAGCCCACAAACCTCTGCGGATTCTGCACGATTAGCTGTTTGCTTGGCCTGTATGTTTTACCGACCCTTTCTGCTGACTAGGGTGTTATCATTGCGACCTTCAGCTGTGTTATCGCTGCACACACGCCAGCAGACAGTCGAAGCGTCCGGTGATGACCCTTCCTCCTCGGTCACTTTCCGTCCTGCTGATGATTCCATAAGATTCAAGACCCGGAAGATGAGATGTAAACCTACAGGTCGTTTATTTTATTGAGCAGGGTTTCGGGGGGGGGGGTCTGAGATGGTATTTGGGGTATGATGCCCTCTGACCATGCCCACACTGTTACTCTGAGTCAGGCTGTGATACAGAGGCAGTGGGGGCGTGGTGGTTAGAACTTTACCTTCCAGTAGAGCAACCAGGATCTGAACGCCATCTCCAGCTGTAGCCACCCTTGACCAAGGTACTCGCCCTGTACCAACAGAGTGAAAATGAACCCGCTATACTAAGGGGTGAATGATGGAAAGCACCTTAGCGTACAAACTTCTTTCACTTTGTAACTTGTTTTGGACAAAGATGTCAGGTAAATATGTGAATGTTACCCAGGGTGTGTATGCATGTTCCCTGTGAGATTCCAAAGTTAACAAGGGGAGTGGCGCTCAGGGTGGGGTCCGTGTGTATGTGTGTGTCAGACGTGACCCTGACGAATGGCTGTTCTGCAGCCGCACGGTGTGGGGGGTTGGGGTGGGGGTGGGGGCAGGTAACTCAATCACTCCACACCTTCAGCACCACCATATAAGGAAACCCTTGCGGCAGGGCAGCGTGAGGCTGGTTTTATTGCAGCACTAGCGAAGCAACGACGGAAAAGGACCCAAGGAGCCGAAACCCCCCCCAGCGAGACTGAAAAAGAAATTAATAAATGTAAAAAGATGAAGTTAAAATGAAGCAAAGTTTCTCACGATTAATCAAGTGCCATAATGTGGACATGTTTCTGCAGAGTGTATGAGAGACACGTAATTACATGTGTGATGACCAAGTCCTCAAGATAAGACTGAGCAATAGCAATGTATTGCTTTAAAGGCTTTACGCTGTTTTAGCCATCTATACAGCTGGGTAATTTTTACTGTGTCAATTCAGGTTGTAAATGCCTTGATCAAGGATACCACAGAAAGACAACATTCAGCTCTCTGCCGCTCTAGTCCAAAGGCAAGTGCGCTACCCTCCATATTACCAATAATAATAATAATAATAATGATAATAAAAGTATAGTGAAGTAAGAACATGGGGGTCATATTTGCTGTGGAATCATTCCCACAAAGTCTACTTGTCGTTGAACCCTTGAGGCTGGTCTGAGAAACCCGAGCAAAATTATTCGGCTAAATCAAAGTCAGCACAAACTATTCGACATGATTGAAGAAACATTTCCTAAGGGACTGACCCCCTCCGGGTACTAAATGACAGGGGGCCGTGCGCGGCGGGCGCGTTTACCACGTTCGTCGGGACGAGCGCTGCGAGGGCCGCCGCTCTCGGCGCCGGCTGTACGGCACAGCGAGAACAAACATACGTGTGCGACGTGCAGGAGGCGGGGCCAGGAAGGGGTTAACGCCGTACGGCCCGCCGGGGCGGAAACAGATGACGGGTGTGTTTGCCTGGGAAGGGTGCGGGCTTTCGCCATGTGGGGGTTTGTTTTGAGAGCGGGGGCTGGGCGTGCGCAGCGGAGCCGGGGCACGGCCGGCTGACGCGGGGGGGGCGGCCCGGGGGGCTATGGCTGCGCGAGAAGCTCGTTTCGCACTCCAGTGCCCCTCATTCCCCGTCCCCCCAGCCACCCCACCCCCCACCCCGCACCTCCACGCAACCGGTGTTTGTAGAAGGGAATCCAGACATTTGAGAGCAGCTGCAGCGGCCCCAGATTGGCAGCATCAGCGGGGACACGGCGCGGACAATGGGGGCTTTGTGGGGGAAGCTGGGGAGAGGGTCGGGTCCGAGGGCCACGGCGGGGGTGTGCGGTAAACAACTGCGAGACAGAGCAGCCCTGTGTAACCCTCACACCTTACCCTGCGAGGGCGGGGGATTTTGGCTCCATTGTTCCTCGTTTACAAGGACAGGCTTCACAGTTGACTTCCTCTTTGTGGAGCTTCGCTCTTTGTGCGCGCAGGAGTCGCCCGGGCAAGTTCTGCGGCCAAGCGTGCTCTTCTCAGAGACGTGTGCGTCAGAAGAGCGGCACGGCAACGTGCGTTTATTGTCCAAAGCGACTTACAGCAAGGTGTCGGTACACTGAGCCATTTACCCTGATTTACCCAGTCACGGGGCACGCGCACGTGCCCGAAGGTCGGATGAGCAGACGGTGGAGGACTGACTCCCGGACGATACCCCGCATTATTTTCATTAATATTCCGCCTAGAACTGGAACAGCAGAGCAGCGCTGGGACGCTTTTGTGGGAACAGCAGTTGTTGAAAGTCACTTTATTTCATTACCACAACTGATTTACCTGCTTGAAACGTTTTAACAATAATGTAAAGATATTTCATCATCAAGGGGGGTGCAGTGGTGCAGTAGTGCAGTAGGTTTGACCGGGTCCTGCTCTCCGGTGGGTCTGGGGTTCGAGTCCCGCTTGGGGTGCCTTGCGACAGAGTGGCGTCCCGTCCTGGGTGTGTCATCCCCCCCCCGGCCTTATGCCCTGTGTTGCCGGGTTCGGCTCCGACTCCCCGCGACCCCGTATGGGACAAGCGGTTTCAGATGATGTGTGTGTTTCATCACTTGTGTGGATTTGGTAGGAAGTGTCATGAACGGCATAGTGTCACCGAAGGATCGCTCGCTCTGCAAATGTCGACTTTATGTCCGATCTTGAAAACCCGGCACGGGGTTCACCATGCGTTCGGGGTCAAACATGGTGAAAAAGACACTACGGTGAAAATGAAACACAAAAAACTCAATCGCACCCTCCGTGTGTCACATGATTACAGGCGGTTTCCTTCGACGTGACCCCCGTGGCCAATCCTGCACGGCGGAATCCGTTCATCCTGACGGAAGGTCTCCGAAAAGCCGGTGATGTTCAGTCGCGTGGCAAACTGTGGAGGACCACAAAGCTCGACGGCACCAGCATGGCCCTCCTGTAAACAGACGGAACGGGCCCTCATACTACCAACAAGTCCTGTTTCCGTCCGATCTCATGTCCTGCGGTACCCCGGCTGTACTGGGGCTGGAGGCACAGGTGACTGAGGCACAGCGGACCCTTGAGTCACCTGAACTCGACTCCTGCGGCTTCACGGAGCCTTCTGCTCACGTGGGCCTTGCGTTACGGTGGTGGAGATGGCAGCCAGATTCCGGGGCTTATGTGTGGGGAGGGCAGGAGACACAAGGTGGTGGGGCCAGGAGGGCCATTTGTCCCAGACCTCCTCCCACACGGGGGGCCTCACCTCAGACAAGGGGGCGCTGTAGGAAAACATAGAAACGAGTGGAGCCAGAGCACATGAAGCTGAACGAAACCATCCTGTCACACCGTCCGCAAATAAAAGATAATGCCATTGTTGACATTAAAATGTTTTTGCCTCTCGTGGACAGCCGGGGCTCTGGGTGTTGAGTAGGTGGGATTGTGAAGAGAGCAGAATCGAAGTGTGTTCAACAGGACCGTTTCTGAAGGCCAAGGGCTCTACATGTGCATCTCATTGTTCTGCTGAACTGCCGACAGGCACCGCACTCCAGCCCAGCTGACGCAGCACACAGTATTATTATTATGATTTATCATGATTCTTCCCATGTGTCTCTACTCCTCGTTTCTCTCAATAGACTTCCTGTAGCTGCCCGTGTCCAGTTCAACATTCCGGTTACTGCCTGCAAGAAGGTCAGAGGACTATCGGACTATCACCGCGATTCCTACCAGACCGGTCACTCCCTACAGCCCAGAATGGGCTTTGATCTCCTCCACCTCTGGCCCATTGGAATGAGTTCCCGCTGTCCCTCAGAGCTGCTGAATCCCTCCCACATTCAAGAATCGTCTTAAAGCCCTCTCTGTCAGAGCCACTTGTCTCCTCATCTCCTGACAGCTCCACAAACGTGCATCACACTCTTTGCGAGCATTACCTCTCGGTTTCCCCTCAATCTCCACGGAGCTACTGGGGAGCCAGCAAAACCAGCAGTGTTGGACAGTCACATGTCTTTCTCTAAAGCTCTTTGTCTGTGGAGGATGCACTTCTGTTTACTCCGACTCGTCCGTCATTTTGGAGAAGAGTGTCTACTGAACGAAGACTGTATCGCACACACTCATTTTAACAGTCATGATTACAGCACATTTACTCTTGAACGTGCCTCTTGACCGTGGGAACCATCTCATCACAAGTCCAAGTTCTTGTCCTCCAGGCCACCTGCTGCCTGCTCACACCGCCGCAATAAGTACAGTTTTCCAGGGCTGGGAAGAGCACGGATGTGTTTATTTATGCACCGTCCCTGTGGAAATGTGGTACAAGCACAGCGCAAATGTGGTAAAAATGCCCCTAAAACAGCCCCGTTCTCAGCTGGATGACTCTGTGAAGCGAGCCCACGGTGAACCACGGAAGCTCAAGCCGTGATTTTGGAGACATCCCAGCGGGAGTAGCAACAGGGACGCACTGCACGTATGCAGACACTCTCACCGGTGACATGCGGCCTCCAAATATGCAGCGAAACACAGAGCACATGTTCATAGGCACATACAGTGTTTGTCATAACTCCCCGGTTGAGGAGCAGGTCCTTCCCCCTCCCCCCCCAAAGTTTTGTCGCCTGCAGCTCAAACGACTCTTTTGTTGAGGTTTCAATGTTGGTGGCATTTGAGTTCTAGCAGCGCTTTGGGAAACTTGCAGCAAGAGCTTTCTCTCATCCACCGTTCCTCCTGGGTTTGGCCTTCAAACTGGACTCAGATGCAGTAAACGGAGGCTTTACCGTGGTCCTCCAGTTCCTTCGAAAGAGAAAACCTGCCTGGAAACAGAGGGCAGCCTATGAGGAGCCGTCTTGGCCCATAAACGTGGGCAGGCTGTCTGGGGCCGAGTCAAAGTTCACGCGAGCCGCCCCGAAGTCCCCTCCCCTCCCCCACCCCCCGCGAAGAGGAATGAAGGAAGACCGAGGCCCTCAAAAGGGTCGAGGAGACCCATCGGAAGACGCCGGACGCGGCGCACAGCGGCGTGTCGGCAGGGAGATGCGGGAAGCTGCAGATGCCGCCACTCATGCATACAACATGGGTCCAAAGGTTCGAATGTTTCACCGGTACGATCGCGGAGCTTCGTCTGATAACTTCCAGAGTTCTTCGCAACTGGAAGTTCGTTTTCGAAGAAGAAAATTAAACATGTCAATCATCCACATACTTGCAAACGGAGCTTCTGATGTGGACGTTGACCATGGAGTACATGTCCCTGCCTATGATGGAGATGGATGGGGTAGCTGGCAGTCTAGTATCTAAGCTCCTGCTGCATTTGGACCCAAAGGTTCCAGGTTCAAGTCCCACCTGTAGGAAGCTACTTAGCATACATTGCTCTGGTTAAAAAAAAAACTCCCAGTTGTACAAATTGGGAAATAATTAGAACGGAGTAACACTCTAAGTCACTACTAAAGAAAAGCATTGGATAAATGGTTCATCAAGACTGTTGAGGAAGACAAATTGAGCTCTTAAATGAAGTGGTCAGACCCCATTCCAATAAGCTTGCGCCCAATCACATTCCCAGGATAAATGTGTCAAAGTGCCTGGGACAGCCCTACATAGAAACCACAAGACACCACCCATGTCCTGGGGGACATTCCCTCGATGAGCCTCCGTGATGTTTTGGCTGTTTTCAGGAAGTCTGTTCAGCTACTTTGAACTTTGGCAACATCAAGGCTCTGAAGTTGTGTCACAAAAATCTCAGTGACAAACTCATCGCCCCCCGCCCCCAGGGAGATGTCCAGCGCCTTTCGAGGACTTTTACGCCTTTATTGGTTCCTTTTGTGAAGCGCTCAACACTCCCTCTGACTCCACCATCGAAGGTAGCACTGAAACCCTGGGGAGGGTCTTGTCAGTGGGATGAGTCCAGCAGAACGAGAGCACCCTTCGAACCCATGTCCTAATATCAGTTACTAATAATCATATACAGACTTCGAGTTTATGGTAACGTGTGGTTGTTTCTGTGAGCAGCAGCAGTCGTCCCAAACCACCAGTCTCTTTTTTCACACAGTATCTGTCCTGGACACCAGACACTGTGAGCAACAAGAGGTGCAATAAGGTAAATTACAGTTATTCACTTAGCTGACACTTTTCTCCAAAGGCACCTACCATTATTTATCCCTTTACACAGCTGGTTAATTTTACTCGAGAAGTCTGCAGTAAGTTCCTTACTCAAGGGTACTACAGCTGAAGGGGGAAATCAAACTTGTGACCTTTGGGTCCGAAAGCAGCACTTTTAAGCGCTGCACTACCAGCTGCCTACATCAGAGCAAAGCCCTTCACCGAGAGTAAAAGTTCACGTTCTCGAAACTGACTTTTCTACACAATTCTCAAAATAAACGCTGAGCGTTACCGACACGGCACTGCAACGCCACGCACATCCTGTGTGCAGCGAAACACCCACGTGAAACGCGGTAAAGCAGCACCTACCTGGCACTCAGTGGTATCGGCAGCAGTGCGGAAGGGTTGCGCTCATGGTGCCGTCAGCTGGTCCCTCCCTGAAATCTCGGGGCTTTTATGCGCGACACACAATCTGTCGCTCGCAGTGCTACCGAAGTCCATTTTGAGATGGACGTCCATCAGACTCATCACTCAATCAAGGAAGAAGAGACAGACGTAATAACTCGTCCGATACCTTCGGTGCCAGTTTGTACACAAAGAAACTTACACTAGTTTACTAGTCAAGCCAAGATGAGTACATCATTGGGGATCTACAGCAGGAGCAGGATTTGAACCCACACCCTCCCTATGGCTCAGCAACAGCTCTGACTCCTAGACTAGAAGGACATGCGGTCTGTGCCCTCCCTCTGCAACAGATTCACCGTTCGCAGTATTTCTTTACAGCAGGTGGCGCAGTGATTGAGGCCCATCTGTTTTGCAGATTGGTTTCACACTCCGGCTCGGGGAGGTGTTCCGCTCCCATTCCTTCCACCGCAGCGCAATCCAGCAGGAACTGCTTCATCAAAACTCACACGCCGTGTATAAATGCTGAGATGTCTGCTCAACGGGGAAATAAATAAAAACAAGGCATCGCCATGGCGACAGCTGTCAGATTGCTTTCGTCATAAACGTGGCCTGGGGGGGGGGGGGGGGGAACACCGTTGCTCAACGCTGTTTCCATTGAACACTCATGTGCGTTGCAGCTCGGCAGACAGATTGAAACGCCGTATCGCAGCCCGTGGCAAAAACACATCCGAGTTTCCGTACCGTTGAGCACAGCGCTGGTCCACAGAGGGACCCCCCGCAGGGCAACGAGCTCAGGTATCTCTCACCTCAGGGCTTTTTAGGGCCGCGGGGGCCATATGGAGACAGGGGCAGAACTCGAGGCACAGGGTTTCTAAGCGTCAGTGGAAGCTCGAACATTACGGTTAACGCTGTCACACCCTGCCTATGTGGACGTCCCATTTGGACCCCCGGCTGTCGGCAGGCGGGATGAGGTCGAGAAGGAGGAGGACCAGAGTCCACCTTGTGTTACCTTGGGCCTCCGTCTGTCTCTGTGGTAGTGTTAAAATACAGTAAATATAGTAGGAAACAGCGTGGAAGACGGGGGGGGGGGGTCACACGTTGGGGGGGCGATTGTCTATTATTGTTATCTGTTACCATTTTTATTCAGGACTTATGTACTTAGAACAGATGGTAAAAAAGAAGTTCCATGGCCTTGCACAAAAAGGACAGAGGTTCAAATCCAACCTCTTGCCGTACCTCCCTCGATCAAGGTCCTTACCCTGACTTAACATGGTAAAAATGACCTTGGTGTATAGATGGGTAAAGCAATGTAAGTAGCCCAGTGTAGAAACCTCACACTGTAGGAACACAGAGCTTCACTTTGGAAAAGAAGTCATGTTTTACTGCATGTTCCGAACATACCGTGCGTTTACCTTACTTGCTGATCTGGTGCTTCTCCAAAGCTCCTTACACCGATTTACCCTTTTACAGAGGTCTGTCATTTCCACTGTCTGTTTGGGGTTTACTTTATCCCACTCGAGGGGACTACAGCAAAAGGTGGGATTCGAACCTCAGCCCTTCAAGGCTGAAGGAGGCAGATGTACCCACTACATCGCCTGTTGTCTTTTTAGTTCCCGCAAGGGTCATTTTTTTTACACTCTCAGGACTTGTTTACGTGTGTGGCTGCACTTCCCTGCAGCAGTAAAGGAGAAAGTAAACGTGATGAACAGCTGGAGCGTTTTGTCCAAACAATGAGCGCGGGGGAGCAGCGTCGCCCAAACGAGCTCAAGAGCTACGGACACGAAATATGCAGCCGAAATTCCTTCCTGATATTGCCGTGTTATTTTGCGCGGGGGGTGGGGGTGCAGCAGCGTGGAACGAGGCTGTTGCATCACGGGCAACACGGCAGCGCACGCAGCCTCGCCACTTGTTGCCCAGGAAAGGCTCGGCCGGGGGCGGGGGGGTGCGGGTGCTAAGCTCCACTGAATGGGGACCTTTTGCTAGCAATTTAGGGTCAGGAGCTGGGGGGTTGCGGGGGTGGGCCGCCCCAGATGGCGGCGTGCAGCCGTAGAGCAGCGGAGCGGCTCGGCGTACAGAGAGCGAGCAGGACGGCCAGGGGGTGGGGTGGGGTGGGGTGGGGTGGGGTGGGGGCCCCGCTCCTTTATTGTCTCCTTCCTCAAAAACACCAGATGCTCCAGCATGAAAGGCCTGGTGGGGCGGTGGCAATTGTCCCGCTCGTGTGCTGGCTCCCGGACCCTGGCGTCCCCGCACCCCCCCCCACCCTCAACCACCCCCCTGGAGATCAACAGGCCAGGAGGGACCCGCATCTTTTCACCGCTCGGCTTATTCAGCCGCTTTTTTTTTTTTTTTTACCCTGCTCTGTTTTATTGGCACGGGGGTGGTGAGGCGAGGGGCTGAGTGGTGGGGGGTGGTGGTGGTGGTGAGCTACTGCAGTGCTGCGTCCAAAACATTCCTGCCTCTTTCTTATGGAAATGATGGAACCCTTATGCAAATTGGGGGCTGTTTCGGGAGAAGCTCAGCCCCTTGCAGAATTGAGCTCGGCTCTTATGGAAATGAATGATTGTCATACGCTTTCTGGCACACGCTTTGTTTGTCTGGAACCAACGCAAGGCGAACAGCAACCTGAGGGATCAAAGTGCTGCAGATCTGCGGGAATGGAGGAGAAACCCAGAAGTTGGCAAGGGGCATTTTTACCACGGTATTGTGCAGTAATCAGAGTTGGGCGTTCATGGCGATACCTTGCCTTATAAAACCTATTAGATATCAGTGTACACAAACACACACACACACACACACACATATACACACGTGTATACACATACAGCTCCTGCTGAAACAGATACACTATTAGGGTCTGACAGAAATACATTTTTATATAAAATTCCATTTTTTACAGACATTGACTTCTGCAGACGTATCTGCAACAGAATGAAGCTTTTACTCACCTTTATTAAACTGTAATGAATTATGTGAAAATGGGAAATCTTTCTAAAAATATGTGACACATCATGACAGCCAAAACTAATACCTGGAATTAAATTATTACTGCGTATCTAGTACAAATTAAGAAAAAACAGTGTCAAAACAACATCAAATAAATCCTCAGAAGAACAGTATTGATGCACTGAAAAGGAAAAAAAATCACATCGCAGGAACATTTTTGGAAACGTAAAATCAAATATGACAGAAAATAAAACCAAGAAAATCTAAACTTAACATGAAACAATCGATACAAAGTCCTGAGTCTCAGAATCTGCTTGACTTTACATTTCCTCTAAAATTTCCAGAATCAGTCTAAAATTTCTCATAATTAATCTGAAAACACTGGAGTCCACGACAGTAGACCCTGAGGGGTTGGGGTTGGGGTTAGAGTTAGGGTTAGGGTTATGGATTAGAGTTAGGGGTTAGGGTTAAAGTTTTTTTTTTTTTCTTCAAACTTTATTTGATAAAGTTATCAATAATACAGAACTAAAATAATACATTAAAATCCACAATCAAACAAACCCAACACCATTTTCCTACAGTTGGTCAACAAAGTTACTAAACAACCATTACATCAAATACATTGTCAAGACAAAGTCTTTCCCATAACAATCCCTTCTGGCTTCAAAAAATATAACTGACCCATGTCTTCCCCACAGCAACATACCCAAAAGGACTGTCCCCCAGTAGCAGCTCAACCGAAGTCATCATCACTAGGGTTAGGGATTAGGGGTTAAAGTTAGGGTTAGGGGTTAGTGTTTAGAGTTAGGGGTTAGAGTTAGGGTTAGGTTAGAGTTAGGGGTTAGGGTTAGGGGTTAGGGTTTGGTTAGGGGTTAGAGTTAGGTCTTAGGGTTAGGTTAGGATTAGGGGTTAGAGCTACACACAGCTCACACCTCACCTGTCCTTTCCAGTTCTGCATTTAGACATTATTACATGGCCAGAAGACATAGTCTAGAAGAGGATAGTGTGCTTTCGTGTAATATAATAATAATAATACGGCTGTGTACTGCTGAGTAATTAATAAAAAAGCTTCTTCAACTCAATATATATAGTTGTGGTCAAACTTGATGGCACCTGACCAATTTTAACCATATGTCTTAAAATAAACAGAACCAGAAAAATTATACCGAATTAGAAAATATATTTATGCAGCTACTCGTGTGACGAACATTGGTTCATATGGTAGAAAGTAAGAAACTGTAGTTAAGAATCACACGTCTGCATCTAAGTGTCTCTTCCTGCTAATGTAATGAACACATAGTATTTTCTATGAGATGTTCATCACTTTGGAGAAAAACGTCTGATGAATTAACACATGTAAATGCAAACATACGTACTGCTTACTTCAGTTTTTTCACCTACAACTTAAAACTACAACAGATTAAATGAAAAAAAATTCTAATCTTTGCCAAAATGACAACCTCCCTTCGCATGAACTCAGCAGCTTTTCTGTGTTAATCTAACCCCTGACCCCTAACCCTAACCCCATACTGAGACCCAACTAGTTGGTCGCAAGCATGAACTTCTGAACTGAAAAAAGAGCTACGATTCTTATCCAGCTTAATCGTCCAATAATTTGGGAAAAAAATGTCACTTGGTTGCCAGTAGATTCGGTCAGAACTGTATTTTCAGTTGGGCTGTTTTGAGTTCATGAAATTCGGCAAAAAGCATAAAAAACTAAACTAAGTGCAGCTTTGTTTCTTATCAGAATGAAAAGATCACAAATACTGTGTGTGTGTGTGTGTGTGTGTGTGTGTGTGTGTGTGCGCGTGCTTCACCTTTCGAGCTGTGTTAATGTTTGCTGTAATTCAACATGACCTGTTTGTAGAGCGCTCTGTGTGCGTGTGTGCGTGTGTGTATTCAGCACCGTGTTCCAGGGTAAAGAAGAGATACGAGCAGGACTTTAACCGGCAGCTTTCTGTGTCTTCACCCCCGAAGCAGCTCCCCCACAAATGCGAGCGATTCTTTTTCTTTATTTCTTTCATGTTTATTTTGTCACAGCAGGAGAGAAGTGGGCCACAACAATGCGCGCGCACGCACACGCGATGGATGTACGAGGAAGATGCAGGCTCGCTCAGAACGTCACAGAACTGAACAGCTGGACCCAGAGCCGCCATGCAGCCCCCGAAAGGAGATCCGAAAGGCGGAAACGTCCGGCGTTCATTCAAATGAGCCCCAGCTCACTTTTGACTTGACTTGACTTCTTTCGACTCTTGGGTCGCCCACGTGGCACGTGTGTCAGAACGGCTGACGACCGACCGACCGACCGAGACCGACGGACTGACTGACTGAGATTGATTGACTGACTGAGATTGACTGACTGACTGAGATTGATTGATTGATTGATTGACTGACTCACTGACAGTTCGGCCTCGGCGGTTTTCGGAGTCGCTCCCGGTTGGCGGAGCACCGGTTCGGCCCGCAGGACGAGCGCCAGGAGCCCCCGTGTGCCGAAACCCTACCGGGCCGCCGTAACCGGCTCTAAGCCCCGAGCGCCGCACCGAGACGTGTTTGCGCACGGAGGCCCCGCCGCGGCGTTCTCACGGCGGTAAACAGCCAAACGGTTAAATATCCAAGAATGAGGAAGCTGTGGACGGGAGATGCGCCGCAGTCACGAGGGACTTTCATGAGCTCGCTGCTGAAGAAAGAGCAGAAGAGAAATGTTGTACTGGGGAAAAGGAGGACAGACGCCCACAGCGCTGACCAGATGTCATTTCGCTAAAATTGCTTACATCACCAGATGAGTGAGAGGATGGCGAAGTGGCACGTTGCCAAATATCACTTCATTTCCAAAATAAATAATAAATAATATATATATAATAATAATAAACAAAAACCTGCTTCCAAACTAACTTTACCTCAAATCCGTTTTCAGTCAAGCAACAAAATGTTCGTTGCTGATTCTCAAGTTCTTTCCCTTCCCTGCGATTCCGGACAGCCTAACGGCAGCGGCAGAAACGGGGCACAAGGGCGTTTACCGCGTTTACCAGCACAATTACAGCAAAACGCCGTACAGCTCAGTTTTGGAACCCGGTGAAGTTTCCTAGATATGACGTCACCAGAGAAAACACATTTAACATTTTCTCACCCACATTTTGGAGAACGTCAACATAATCGGACCAACACAGTTTGTTTGTTTATACACCAAAATCTAGAGCAACTACAATGCAAACTGTTACACTGTAGCTCTTAATAAAGCTGGAAATGTTCTAACAATAGTCACACTAGAAGAGCACAGCAGCACAGCATGCGCACACACGCACACACAGAGTGTCAGGGCTGCTCAGTTTTCACGATAACACCCATAACGCACAAAAGCAGTTAAAATAAACAAGAGAACTGCCATGTCCGCTGTCCTCTCCAAGATAAGAGTCCTATGTAGGGCGTGTCTCCACATGTCCCCACACGTCCCCGCAGGCCCAGACATGTCCCATCACAGTGTTCACTGCAGGCCCTGCTGAAGCGAACACCGATTGCTTGTTTCATACAGATCAACTTCCACTGGCCTGGAAAAAAAGGTCCATAACTTTAACGAAGCGCTTGTTATTATTGTTATAATAAAAATGCATTCAAACTCCTACATATACACATTTAGAATTGTTTTAAGTTACATGCAAATCAGAGTAAAAGAAAAAGTGCACTAACGACAGAGGAAGAGCTTTAGACACACACACACACAGGACTATGGAGACACAGCTTGTGTATGTGACGCCACCATGTTGCTGGTTCACATCCCTCCAGTAGCTCCTATAGGAGTGACACTCAAATAGCAAATACATAGATAATCATAGCAGATGGTGTTGGACTCATTGCTGGAGCTGTCAGGAGGCCAAGAGAGAAGTGGTTCTCAAAGAGATGGGCTCAAGACCCTTCTTCAGTGTGGGAGGGATTCAGCAGCACTGAGGGACACGGTGAGTTTGTTCCACCAAAAGCAAGAGCCAAAACAAAGAACCAACTGATTAAGTTTTGGGCACGTCAACATTTCAGGTCCTACTGTTTGTAATTTGGATTATTTCTCTGAAGATACTGAGAGCAAATAAAGAAAAAATTCACCTTGTGAATGTACAACCAGTTATATAAGCAGAGGGTTCATTTGTAGCTGAAGACACATCATCAATTAGAGTTCTTTGAAAGACACAAATGGTACAGATTGTCCAAGAGTGGACAGAATAGGGTTTATTTAACACAACTTCACCGCAATAGATCTTCATCAATCTTTACAATCACGTCACTCACTCAGAATCAGACACCGTTCCAGCTACATACCAAATAAAATCCCTCAGTGTTCTGACCCAAGTGCCACTGATTTAGCACCTCCCAGAAAGTGACCGGTGTGGGACGTGACTGGGCTCACCTGGCCTGTGAGGACACAGAGTGCCAGCACACACACACACACACACGTACTTTCCGTGGTTTTGTGCTCACCAAGGTGAAACTTTGACTAAAGCGATGCGGGGATTTCTCTGACCTTATTTTTGGTCACCGGGGGAGGCGGCGGCGGGGGTGGGGGCGACAGCCAGAGCGCTGAAAGAGAGGAAGGAAGAGGGGAAGCGTTGCAACAGACACACAAAGCACAGCACAGGGACATTTTATCAGAGAAAACAATGGCCGATATAGCAGCCTCGGCCTTGTGCGTGACAGCAGATCGCAATATATGCCACTAATGTGTTCAAGAACAGAGCAAAACACACGGTGGACAGTGCCCTGCTGAACATGGGGCAGAAACCAAGACACTTGTATCGCTCAATGGCCTCCCAAACAGTACAACGGCATTTAAGTCCTCATTAACCAACACAAGTGACCACGCACAAACATACTTCCCGTAAACTAAATCATGGTCATTTTTAACTTTACTAATTCAGGATAAGTCCCTTGATAAAGGATACTGTAACAGCAGGGAGATTCAAACTAAGTACTTTATAACTGCAAAGCAACTTATGAAAAATTACCACCTTTTCAGTATTCCACCCCCATACTAGAGTTGTCAGGGTAAAAACATACCGATTACTGTACACCCAGCTTAAAGCGGCTTTGGAAATGCATCCAAGTATACCCCAGACGTGATCACGAAAGCACACCTCCCAACCTTACTTTGAGCGTGCAGCTTGCCACGTAGATTTGCAACAGAAATGTAAACATAAGCTGGTTGGATTTCATGATGATCTTATGGAAAGTTAAGGGTTTAAAGAGAATATAAAAGCTGTACTCCTGCACCAGAAAGCCAGCTGGAGCCAAAGAGGAGGAAACCTAACACACATCAACTGGATTAACTAGAAGTTAATGGAAAAACAAACTTTGATGTGACCAGCATTTAACCCCTTTTCACCAGTCATAACTATGGGTCAGCTTCTACTCAACAGCACTTCCATCCTCCTCATTACCACAAACCCGTCATACGCAGAGCATTGGTGTAACTAGTATGTAGCAACTACACAGTTGTGTAGGTCCACCCTGCAAGGTAATTCAAAGCAAACAAAACACAGCAGTCATGTGAAAGTCATAAAGGTTTATTTTAAAAATTACTTTGTCTCAAGTAGAAAACTGTACATGCATCTATGTACACAAATCCAAAATAAGGACAAAATGTATACTGTTCAATATAGCTTACAAATTACAACTGAATAAACAGGGGCGGGAACCACAGTAAACAAGTTCAGCTGCTCAACAGCTAAAAGTGAAAATGCTACAAAAGTGAGAACATCACACTCCAGTATCACCATGATGATGTGTCAGTTTGGTGCCACCCCAGAACAGGCAACGGACTCCAGACAGGTTCACAGATGCGTACCCCCACCCCCACCCCGCCAACCCTAATGCACAATTGCCCATTTGTGCGGGCTCACTTAAACTTACAATAAAACATCTGTAGTTCCAATGCTAAAAATTCATATTTAAAACAAGAATGTGCAAGTAGACTGCTCAGCAACGATCTGAGAACATCATGTGTACAGCTCGGCAGTGATACTTCATATCATCGCTCCAGTTAAGGCAGAAGTGAAACCTTGTATTGCTTTCAAGGCTGAAGAGGTGACGGTTCAACATTTGATCCAGCACGTTACATTACCAACTGCAGAACTCATTTTTGGTTTCATAGTTAGAGGGGAGGAGAAAATTTTTTTTTGAAAAACCCACACCTGATTACAACAAGTAGTGCATTTAAGGTTTTTTGGCAACCCCTTAAAATAACCAGTGTCCCCCAGTATGCGAAACCATTATTGCACCAGATTCCACAGCTGGGAACCCAGTATGAAGGAAACTGTGCCATGTCACACTGGAAATGGTACAGTGCTGCACATTACTCCATTGTCAGTTTCGGCTCACTTAGACCCCATTAGATAGAGCCAAGTAAAGAAAGGCCAAAGTAACATTTTCACAATGGCAGCATGAACTGCTGACATCAGACCGTGCTTTTTGGGGGGGGAGGTGTGGACAAGAGCCTTGACTGAATAAATATTTTGGGGTCAGAGCACAAATAAATACAACTTATGCCAAAGGAAAAGGCCCAAATAAAAAGGGGGGTGGATGAGCAGCCTGAGGTCCCCACCCTAGTGGTGCACGCATCACCCATCTAAGCGCCCCTTCGCCTCGCACAGTTTAACTGGACACGGTCATCAGGTAGTTTTTCGGGGGGCTCGTGCGCCCCATCATGAAGTGGTTCTTGCAGTTGATGGCTCGCCCGTGCGAGCTGCTGGAAGCGGGCCCCGCGCTCGCCGCGGGTACTTCGGCCTCGTACAGCACGCAGATGGAGCCGTCCTCGCCGATGCGGTACGACACCTCGTAGGGGTCCACCCACAGGGTCAGCTCCCGTGGCAGGAGCAGGTACAGCTGCTGGCTGCTTAGGCCAATGCGGCCGGCCACTTTGGCAATGATGGGGTCCATTTCGTGGTTAATCCGAATGCAGCGGTAGCCGGAGCCCCTCTGGGGCCTGTCTGGGAACCAGTGGTGTTTGTAGTGTTCTAAGAGGGAAAGCAAAGCATAATCAAAGTTAACCACAAAAAGTCTAAACATTCAGTGCTGAAGTAACAGTGACAATGGGCTCTAGATGCTAACAAAAGGCCCGATGGGAACAGTTTACCGCAGTACAGACAGCACAGACTGCAGATAGGAGCCTGCAGCAGAAACAAATACGATCTGAAGTGGCACAAAAACCATCAAAACAGCCGCGAACTTGTAACATTGTAACAAAGGGCTCACGTTACTGCTACAAAGTGATGAGAGATTAGAGAAACGTTAAACGCCACTGAACAATGGAAACACAAAACGCTCAACAACTGATCACTGGAAAACTACCGATGAGATGACTACTCGCACTTGGGAGCATAATCCGTTCGGAAACACTGGTGGTGCCGCGCACCCACCCATCGATTTGGCGACATTGTTTCGACTTCAAACACCACCGACCACTCACTGCACTGCTGTGAGCACTTCTTGTACTACAGCAGCTTCGACGGCTACTGCAGTGCAGAAACACAAGCGAGCTGTGCGCGGAAACACAACCACCATGTGTTTGGACACACCGTCTGCCCGTCCGTGACCCGTCTGCGTGTGTGTGGCGGATCCTTACCCGAAAGCGCCTGCTGCAGACACTCGCTGAACACCTGCAGCTGCTGATCGCTCAGGAAGCCCCGCGTGGCCAGCAGACTGGTCACGAAGTCCGCGGCCGCCGCCACCTCGGGGGCCATCTCCACGCTCGAGACGCCGTACTGGGTCATGGTGGGTTTCACAGTGTGTGTGCTGATCCGGATGGGAAGCGCTGATGTTCGCAGAATCAACGACGCCCACTTAGAACCGCTCCTTCAGTGCAAACGCTTAAATGGTTGAGCGCTCTTTCTGGAAGTCCTGGTTGAAAAACACCGCACAATTATTTCCATAAAAGATCCCAGCAGGACAAAGGAGGAGGCGGAAAAGCTGGAGGTACCGCTGCCCGCCAGCACAGTAGGCACACGAAGGTCCTGAGTTGTGGTCCGAACGCCTCTACGTTCGCCTTTTAAGACGACCAGCACAAAAGAGTGACATAATCTGACTATCTACTTGATTGAAAGGAGCTCTGGACCAATGGGTGCTTTGAGACGTCAGGCAAGGATCGGATTGGCATTTTTATTGGCTCACAGTGCAGCAAAACTTACCCGCCCACAACCGTAAAAGGTGTGCATGCAAATAAACTTCCGTCGATCGTTACGGAGAAACTGACGTCAGCACGAGCGCTGACGACAATACTGGAAAATACTGAGAACATGAATTTCGCGTTTTGGTAAATATAGAAGTCGTTGGTCTTCGAGGGAACATACCAATCGAAAGTTAATAACGGATTGGTAGTTACTAATCTTAGTCCCCTGTGTGAAATTAAAAAATAAACCAACGAAAGGCATCTGTCTGACAGTTAAGACTTTTGTTTTGTTCTCAGCTCACAGGACTCAGGAGTCTGCTGAGGAGAATTGCCACATCGAGAAGCGTTGCTGTTCGCGGAGTCAGTCGATCCTAAAACCCTTTTGCGTTTTGTTTGTCGGAGTTTAATGTAACTCAGTTATGCTGTTATTGAGGTACAACCGAACTGCGCGGTGTTATGTTGACTCTGAATACGTTTGTATTGTTTGTCACGAATTTATCACCGGGAGAAAGAGAGGCTCTAAATATACAGTAATTATTTGAGATTTATTTTAATTATTTAAAAGTTATTTTTATATTTAATTTATGCGCCGGTGGTTATAACCAGCGCAGTTGCACCGACTAGCCAGTGTAGGGAAGCCATAAGGAAATGAGCTTCAAAGAGCGCTTTACTATTAAAAGTACCACGTATGGACACTGTTAACAGGTGAGGTGTTGAAAAACGGCTTTAGAAGTGAGGCACTTTGACGACGGAAGCCGCTGTAATGGACTCTTTCCACCGAACGTTAGCCGTTTTCTGGGCTCCCGGAAGCGCTGCTGGATGTTCAGCCTCGCGCCGCCCCACCGCGTCTCTCTCTCCCTGCTGTTCCCGTGAAAAGCGCACGTAGCGCTCGGCGCGCGGAGCACGACGCAAACGTGGACGCGCACGTACGCGTTCCGTGTCTGGTACGGAGTGTTCCGGCGGCGATGTTAAATGGGCTTGAAATAAATAACGTTAAATAAATGATAAATAATGCAATGTCAAATAATCATATCGACTATGTATGTGGCGAAAAGACGAACAGATAAGAGTAAGTGAAGAGGAGAAGTGATTGATAGCGCAGAAAGAAGAGTGCTTTCATGTGGCACAGATAATATATATTATTACAGGGAAAGTCAAGCGGAATTTGTACGGCGAAGTGAATTCGACGACACAACAAAATTTTGCTGTCGAATCATTTATGATACGTGCAACAAAACAAATGCACCTTTGAGGCTGAACAGCGATGAAGCAACGCACTGCACACACCAAAACAGTAAAAACACACGTTTTTAAAACGTTTTAATCTCTCAAAATCAGTGACAGTTGCGTTGGATCTTTGGCTTCAGACGCACTACTAGAATAGAAACCAACATGAACAGTACGTGCAGCTCCCTTTTTTCAGCGTTTTAAACTTTTATCGGTAACTCCGGATCAAAGGAGCGCAGTTTTAACATGGTGCCTCGCGCCTTCAGCGCGCGAGCGCCACGTTTCCGAGAGTCCGCGGTCCACATAAGAAGCATAAGAAACGCGTGAATGTGAGGCGGTGATGACAGTTTGCCTATTTCTCGAGGGTGTGTTGTTTGCGCACAGCTGTGGCGCACGGAACACCGCTCACAAACACACAAACACACGCACACACACCAAGTTCTGCTTTGATCCAGAGTTACTGTGTATTATTGTCACCACTGATCATCTCGCACTTTCCCCAAGGCCACTGACACTGTGAGCTTTCTCCATGAAGCTCTTTACGTTGATTTACCCATTTATTCAAGGGGTTAAGTACAGCATGCCAGCCCACAGCACTACAGGAGGGGATTCGAACCTGCACCTTCCAATGATCACTGCACTGCCCTCTGCCCCTTTTCATGCCATACCCCCATATCTTTATAATTGTGAACATGGGCTCTCTAAGTGTCTCGGCCCATGAGCCTTTCAGAAGTGCAGAAAAGTGTCTGTCTCTCCATGTAGGAGTGTGTTTGGAGCCCCAGGGGACACTGCGCTCTTTGCTGGGATCCCCTTGCGAACCGGAACAAAGCGCCAAGAGTTGCTGAAATGTGACGGTGCCAAATTTTGCGACTAAAACTGAAAAATGGAAGGAAAACGTGTGGAAATGTCATTTAAAACCCTGCAAAATCATCAAGTTTTACCAGACAGGAGAACCGGTGTTTTGGAAACGTTGCGCATTTGTAGAGACCTATTTTGTGTGGGAAACAAACCGTCGCTCCGTGTAGTAAGAGGGTCATATCTATTGTTCCTTTAACCAACCCCAAGCACACTGCTACGCTCTTCCACATCTGCCCGCTTGGTGGTCCCACAAACGAAAAGTAAAACACGGAGGTTCTCGGTTCTGGCTCCGTTGTGGTGGAACGACCTCCCCCTCTCACTCAGAACTGCTGAATCCCTGTCCACATTTAAAAAGGGTCTGAAAACTCACCTCTTCCAGACTCACTTTGCCCATGATCTCTTAAGTTCATGTAAGGTGTAAATATTCATGCACCATAACTTTGAGATCATCCCCGGATAAACCTTCACACAACTGCTCCTGTAATATAACAAATGTTTTTATATTTAAAAAAATGAATTTAAGAGGATGATCAGGAATCATGGATATTCTGATAAAGTTTTATGCAGCTACTCATGTGACGAACATTGGTTCATATGGTAGAAAGTAAGAAACTGTAGTTAAGAATCACACCTCTGTCTAAGTGGCTCTTCCTGCTAATGTAATGAACACATTGTATTTTCTACGAGATGTTCATCACTTTGGAGAAAAACGTCTGATAAATTAATACATGTAAATGTAAATGTAAACCAGCGTCGGTGTCGAGTGTCAGTTTCGTGTTCAGTCCGTTTTCACTCGTTAAAGTACACAGTTGTGTTCTGTGCGTATTTAATGTCCACATATCATATGGCTTAACATAAAACAATTACATAAAAAACTCAAAAAATTAACATTTTATTTTGACTTCATGACCTGCATGTGTTGCGCTGGACTGGCATCCCGTCCAGGATGAACCCGTCTTCAGCCTTGCGCCCAGTCATTCTGGGATAGGCTCCAGACCAACCCGGCCTTGATCGGTACGAGTGGTGTGTGACTTGACTGAGTCCATCCGGCCCCACGGTTCCTTTTTACAGTAACGCAGATATATAAAATGTTCCCAAAACACATGTACAAGATGTTACATTAATATCTATAATCCTACCTGAAAACTGAAAAAAGACCGTCGCTGGTATCCCACATTGAGAGTATCTCCTGTTTTTCAAACCAGTTCAATTCACTGTATTTTTATAGAAGCTCTTCTCACACGCTGACACAGAGCACTGAACACAGGGATAAGAGAAAGACACAAACACATCAGGCAAAGGAAACTGCCAGTAAAATGTGTTCCGTTTCCTTTTCTTTATGAGTGAATGCATCACAAGCGGCAAAAGGAGATTTACCTCTTGTCATAAATCAGAGTGCGTCCAGCAGTTCTCGCACTCGGCTGGGTTGATTACATGGGGCTTCCTGTCGCCGCCCAGATCAAGTTTAATGCCCCAGTTACGACCTACAGGACGGTCAAAAGACCTGTACTCTGATACCTGCCGGACCTGAGCGCTCCCTCCACCCCAGCAAGAGGGCTGTTCTCCTCCACATCTGGCCACCTGGTGGTCCTACTCCCAAAAGGCCTGAATTTGAAAGCCTTTCAGTTCTCAGTTTTGGCTGCTCTGTGATGAAACAAACTCCCTCGGTCACTCGGAGCTGCTGAATCCCTCCTACATTCAAAAAGGGTCTCGAACCCACCTCCTGGTCTGATGACAGCTTCATAAATGAGTTCAGCGCCATCTGGTGTGATTATCTATGAGGATGTGAGGATATGTCTTTGAGGAATTCAGCTGTGCGCTCACTTCCAGTGAGGTGCAGACTGTATGCAAAACCGTACCATGACCGCTGAAGGAGAAACACAATTGGAAATCAAACACCCTTAAAGTAATCAAGACTGCTTGAATTTCCTGTTCATGATTTTTTTTTCTTTATTTATCTGACTCCTTTGGTTAAGGCCACTTAAAAGGGTATATTTGCATATTAAGCTCTTTACCACGGTTCACCCACAGCCATAATTAAGCATAAAAAAGCCTGCAAATGTGACCCCGCAGTGGCGTGAGTGACGAGCGCTCGCTAAAAGTGCGGACTTGATGAGCTAAGTCTCCGTTGTTTATCTTATTCCTGCTTTCCTTACTCTTGTCCATATTTTCTCTTGTCTACATGGACCTTCGGAGATCTGGTGAGAGATGTGGCGCTCGGCCCTGGTCAACGATGGGTCTGCTGCTCTGTGCAGACAAGCACACTGGAGACACCCGTTGTTACATGACGCTCTGAAGCTGAATACACAGGTTCGGCACACAGTTGCCATGGTTACGTCTGGCAAACGGTGGTTACCGCAATTAAAGGCTAAAGCCTAACGCCGTAAGTCACCTTGGAAAGGGGTGTCAGCTAAATGAGCACATGTTAATGGGAAGGCATGGTAAAGCGCGGTGCTTTTCGTTGCGATTACACATCAGCGGGGCCTCAGTGGAACACGGTGCCATTTCTCGGCATCAGGGCGCGAGAAGTAAATTATGCGCATTTTCCACAGCTTCTGCATGCGGGCTCCGTGTGCGCTGTTGCCATGGCGTCCTGGAGTCATCTCCTTCCACGCATGTGGCGCCGCACTCTGTGCCGCTGCGATGGCGTGACGGTTTCACGCCACATCGCGCTATGTGACAGTGAAGTAAGAAAAAACAAAGTGTGGATGGAACGAGATTGCCCACACGCGAACCGCAGGTATTAATAAACTTCTCAGAGATAAATAAGTATCGAAGGGACATGTACAGTACACGCAGACGCGCACAGTGCGCCGTAATCACAGATGTTGCAAAAGCACGGAAAGTTCATCGACGGAGAACATGCGTCCCTGTCGGCGGGAAGAAGAGCAGGAACACGCCGCATCCGTGCCGTCCACGCGTGTCGGGGTCACGGGGGGGCAGTCGGCTGAGTGTGAAACTGCGCCGTGTTTTTCCCCTGTTGCAGGCCTCATGCGGGTTCCCGAAATGTCAACACGGCAGCCCGCAGCGCACGGTTAGAGCAGTTTCCCGCACACGTCCTGTGTGCGCGGCGCAGGTGCAGCCCGCCGTTCCTCCCCGGGAGTCGGAGTGAGACACACACCTGCAGACCTGAAACCCGGGCCGTGCACCTGGCGAGGCGGTTAGAGGGGGGGAGTTGGCGGCCCAGCCGGGGCTGTATCCACGGGGTCTGGTAAAAAAAAAAAAGAAAACCAGCACCAGGATTCATCCTAGGACTTGAACCAGTGACCCTCTGTCCGTCTTTCATACCCGTCCTGCTCGCCTTGTTCGTTCAGATTATTCGGCTTCAAGCAGAAAGCAAAGCTGCAATGCTGCGTGTGTGATTGTCACCATACCAACGCTTGTTTGCTTCCAGACAGTTATGCTTTACTCTTACTGTTGGTTCATTTTAAAAAACATAATTATTTGAATTTTTTAAAAATGTATCATTACATATTATTCAATTGTTTTAAAATTAATATTGTTGCATTAACATATACATTTCAAAAGATAATCGTTGCCCTTCTTATTTATCAAATTTTACTTTTTCAATTTAAATTATATATATTAATATAAAACATTAGATCGTCACTGAATTTATAGTATTACCTTATGCTGTTTTCCCAAAGCAACTTACAATGTTAAGGTTACAATTATTTGCCCATTTATACAGCTGGGCAATTTCTTTTCTTTTTTTTTTTTTACTGAAGCTATTGAGGGTAAGTCCCTTGCTCAGGAGGACCACAGGCAAATGCGGGGATTAAACCTATGCCCTTCGGATCCAAAGGCAGTAGCTCTAACCGCTACACTCCCAGCTGTCACACGCATGCTACTCTCTTAATTTCATTGTTATTGTCCTTGGCTAACCATATTGTTGACTGCAGCAACTGTGATATGTGGCATCTCTAAACAATCAACGATCAAAGTCTCCAAAAAATTTAAAAACCGAATTAAAATATGTCCATGTCCTGTCCGGTGTATTTATTTACTGTCTTGTGCTATGTTCTGTGTTGCACCATGGTCTCATTTCGTTCCACTGTATACAAGCTGTTTAGAGGAATGACAATAAAAACAACTTGAACTTGAACTTGAAAAATATCCGAAAAAGTGGGTATTTTAATGATAAACACATCATATCACCCTATATTTTAAATCTTTATGAAGATTCCTGTTCCAACACAAACTGAACAACTGCGTGTTTTCCATGGAAAAACAATCGTGGTAACCTGTGTGGTAACCTGTGTCATTTCCCTCATTTTACACCCTTGGGGAGCGAGTCGAGGCTGTGGGCAGTACAGTAAGTACAGCAAGTGGTGAGGGTGTAGTTCCCAGATACTACCAGTAGGGGGCACTCTTCTGTTCTCTTGAAAAGGGTTCCTTCAGTATCTTCACCTTTATGCAGTAAGTGCTCTTATGCAATCTGAATATTAAATCCCACTTTTAATGCTAATGCTTTTCTTATGTCATGTGCACTTTTTTCTTCACTCTAAAGGATTATTTATGGTTTAGCGGCAGCTGTGCTGTTCACTCCAGCTGTGCCACCTGAGTTCCGATGAGCTCTCTGCAGGTTCACCTCTGCTTGGACACCGAGTCGCCATCAGTGGAGTCCACCGAGTGTCCACATGGAGAAAGTTCCAGACAGTTGCACGCTGGACTTGTTAAGGAGTCTCACGTGGTATTTTAATTCTGATTACACTGAAACCAAAAACAGAAAGGCTCCTGGAGGGAAGGAACTGCATTCTTCAGACCGGTGTTTGTAGCTAGATACAGGGGGGATATCGGGAACACATCAACATCATAGACCCAGTAAGGAGTAGGACTGGCCTTTGCCGTCAGAAGGGCTCCAGTCCTCCTTGGAACTCCTCAACTGTGTCTAGTGGGATATTGCACCATTCTTCAAGAAGAAAAGCGTCCAGTTCTCTGAGGGATGAAGGAGGTGGAAATCTACGACACAGTCTGTACTCCAGAACTTCGCATGAAGGTTCTGCCATGTTTAGATCTGGTCATTGGGGAGGACATGGAAGGTGCTTGACTTCATCGTGTGTTTTTGAAGGTCATTGTCATCCTGGAACGCATGAACATCAGTGTTTGCCACTGCAGAACGTTCACCAGACCATCTCATGACTCCGGTGAGATGGCCCCCCCACCACGATTAACAACACGCTCTGTGTCGAAGGCATCCCTTGAATTCCTCCGAACGGAAACTCGTCAGGATGTAGGAGATCAAGTGAAGGACGACTCATCGGAGTGTATTACTTCTATCAGAACTTCAGGTTCTCTTCTCCTTACACCAGGTTATGAGTCCTGCTGCGTTGGCCTTGGATACGACCGGTTTCCGAATATCGGCGCTACCATAAATGGCAGCTGTGCGAAGCTCGTGACGGACAGTTTTTCGTGCCATTGGGACACAGAGATGCTCCTTCAATTGTGTGGTCATTTTTGAGGCTGTACTTCTGGGGCGTTAAGCACCTCTCCGTCTGTCCCCGTCAGTGAGCGCCCGCTTGTGACCGCTGCTCGTCGCCCTTTGCCACTACACTTTGTCCAAGTTTGATATGGGCTCTCACTTTTGCTGAGGCTCTTCCTCCGGACACGCTCAATAACTGCGCGGCTTTCGTGACCGATGCAACTCAGATCTCGACTATTTGCCCTCTTCGGAACCCTGTTGGTTCCCTCATGTTGGTGTGAAAACTCACATATCGAAGTGTTAACTGCCCGAGATCTTTTACAGCCACGCACACACACACGCGCACACGCTAACTGGGATTGAAAGTGATATGAGTCACCTTTACAGGTGGCGTAGTGCTTAGTTCCCATTTCTTTTCAGTTGAATCTCATCTCCTGCTATTGGACATTAAAATGGTCCAGTAAAATTTCTCTGCTGCATAAACGGGAGAAGCAAGGTACGCAGCTCCAGCCACTTTGCAGAAGAGCGCTGGGCAACAGAGTAAAAACACGGTCACATTTGTACCGAAGGTCTCGCCCAAAGGTACAGCAGCTGTTTCCCATCTGCAGCGGACCGACTGCCAGGGCTGCCGATGCCTCTCGGGGGGGCGTATGCTTTGCTGTCACGGCCATCACACCGTCCTTCAGACGCCCTCCTGCTGACATGGACGGGGGGCCTCGGCTTTCGGTGGGGGGGGGGGGGCCTCGCCGCTCTGCGCTTCTCCCAACACGTGCGCGAGGGTGCATGTGCTCAACCATCCGTGCGAGAGCGCGATGTTCCCGCCGGCGCGCAGCCGTCCGTCCGAATCCTCAGAGCACCTGCACGTGTGGAAACGCCCCGCCCCTCGAACCCCCGAAGGACGGAAGCGGCTCCGGGTTCGGGAGAGCTCTTCCAGCACGTGCTTCCGTTCCTCGGGGCGATTCGCGAACACGGCCTGGAAGTTTGCGGACACAAGTCGCTGAAACCCGCCGCTCCGGCACCCTGTGAGATACACGCTCCCCTGCCACTGTGTGTGTGTGTGCCCAGCTGAACGTGGATGGTGGTGGTGTGTGTCGGAGTTTGCACAGCCAATAAATAATGTAAAATCGACTTCAACGAGCCGGCTGAGGGCGTTTGCGAGAGAGAGCGTAAGACGAGCCGTTGTCTGGAAGCGACGCGCCCCCCCGCCGCTCCCCCTCGCGGTGTGCAACTCCCGCACATTTCCCCTCTTCCTCACGTTGGGTGTGAGGGTAACCAAGGACTTTGAGCTCCTCCAGAAAAGCTCTATCTATTGTTATTAACAACGATAATTCATTTTTTTAACGTGGGGCGCGGCGGTGCAGCAGGTTTGCCCTGTGCCCGCTGTGCGGCGGGTCTGGGGTCCGAGCTTCGCTTGGGGTACCTTGCGATAGACCGGCATCTCATCCGGACTGCGTCCCCTCCCCCTTGGGCCTTGCGCCCCCTCTTGCTGGGTTAGGCTCCGGCTCACCGCAACCCTGCTCAGGACAAGCGGTTGTGGACAACGCAATTGCATTTATTGGACACTTTCCTCCAACTTTGAGCTTTGATTTATACATCTGGGCATTTTGTACTGTATCCACTGAGGATAAGTACCTGGATAGAGCAGAAGGTGGGACTCGAACCCAACTCCTTCAGTTGTGACAGCTCAAACCACAGCTCCACCCGCTGTCACGGTCACTCCCACCGAGGTCTCGCAGCTTTTAGCCGCTTCACTTGCCCGAGGACCGAGGACCCGCTTTCGCTTGGTGGGGCCGGCAAACGGAGCGGTTCAACCCCCTCCCAGAATTCCCCGCGCTTTCCCAACACGCTCGCACCGCTCATAATGCGGCATGTTTTATTCATGCCTTCGTGCGCTCTGCTCGGCGTGCGCAGAGCCGCTGCCGTAAACGGGAGGGCCGAGGAACGAGGTCAGTGGCGCGCCGGGGGAGGGTCGCGCCCCTGGCCGAGGGACGCGAACCCGTGGCGCGCGCTCCACGGTCACGGAACACACGTCGGTGTTGCTGGCGGGAGCGTCAGCGTCGTGTGCTGAGCGACGCTCCACTAAGACGCCGCGATGATGCGAAGTGACATTTTGAGGCTTCCTGGAGCTCTCGCCCTACATTCCCAACTCGCTGTTGTCGCTCGAGTGAAACAAACCAGGCAGGCGAACAGCTCGACCGTGAGCACCACCGTCGCCCCTGTTTACCACGCGTTTACCGTGCGTTTACCGTGTGTTCACCGTGTATGCAGAGCACGAGGAAACAGCTGACGCAGCGCCCGCGTGTGTTGCGGCCTTTTGCGCTTTCCGCACGTAGAGGATGCGCCGGGACTCGTGCCGTGACCTCGAGGACCGCCGGGGGGGGAATGGGAACCGCCACGTTCATCTGTTTCACTTCTTCTGTTGCATTATTGATTCCCTTTGCGGTGCCCTCAGTGCAGCAGCTGGGGTTCGACCCCACAACGGCACATCTCATATTCGCCTTGCTGGAGCAAATTAAAGCACAACTGCAGCATTTCGGCGTCACAAACGTGGCGTTCGAGCCCGAGGTCAGAGGTCTGCTGACTGTGCCACACTGGTGCCGGGAGCTGCAAAGTGTGTTTCGTGGTGTAACAGCGAGGCTATGTAGGCCACTGGCCGCTGTTGACCGCTGCTGACCGCCGCTGACCGCCGCTGACCGTGACCCTGGTGGTCCCTCATCACACACAGCACCCCCCAGCCGTTCCAGATTCACTTCTATTCAGTAATGTGACACTTTTCTCCAAAGCGATCCTTCCCTGCAAAGTGATGTACAGTTTTCAGCTACTTACTCTCATTTACCTATTTAAACAGCATGGTAATTTTTACTCTATTAATTCAGGGTAAGTATCATAATCAAGGGCACTATGGCAGCACAACTGTGACCCAGTACAGGCTCTGCTGCCTGTGGCTCAAATGAAACAGAAGACGTCTCTGTCAGCACATCATTGGTCCTGCTCTCATGGGCATTGCCATGGGGGGGGGGGGGTCCTTCCCTCGGGGGTACAAGGGGTGGAGCTCAATGATTTCCTGCTGGCCTTTCCACCCCCTTCGCTGCCACCACCTGGAGTTCACCTCGTCCACGGTCCTCGTCCCTCAGCGTCCACGGTGTCTCTCGGCGTCTCCCATGTTGGCCCCTCCCCTCATCCGTCTCGACGCACCGCTCTCTCTCCGCACTCACGTCTCCGGAAAGCTCCGGAAAGGGCCCGTCCTTCAACAGGAACGCGCAGAAACGGAACAGAGCAGATCCGGAGGCCACGCTTGAAGGCTGTGTGTGAAGAGTGTTACGTTCCCAGGCAGTGGTGTGCATGTGCGTGCGTGTGTGCGTGTGTGTGCATACTGCAGTGTGTTGTGTATCCAGTGACCCCCGGAAGTCTTACTCAGCTATTCAGTGGAAAAGTGCCATTTGCAAAATGTAGACAATAACAGGATAAACACACAGACACACACACACAAACACACACACACTCCTGCAGGCACAGACCTACGGCGCTCAGAGACCAATAAACTCAGAGACGTGACTCGCAGCCCCAGCTGGTGCATTAATGTACATCCAGAAGAGCAGACAGCGAGAGTGAGCGTGAGAGTCGGCTGTTGATGCAGCTGTCTGACTCATTGTCCGTGTGTGTGTGTGTGTGTGTGTGTGTGTGTGTGTGTGCGTGGACATGTCGGTTCACCTGACAGTTTCCCTGCACCGTTTCATTATCATCAACCTGGGCATGGGGGCACCATGTGGCACACCTGTCCGTCCGGTGTCGGGTGTGTGAGGGACCAGGAGCCCCCCGTGTGAGCACCACACCGTGTGTGAGTGTTGCTTTCTGCTATATACATCCATCAAGTGGTCCGTGGGTGGAAGGCAGAGAGAGAGCAAGAGAGGCAGCAGCTCGAGGAGCGGATGAGCACGTGCCTCTGCCAGCTGATCCACAAACACACACACACACACACTGAGTGACATTAACAAACAAAGAGGATGTGCTCATACGTTGTCGTTGACATTTCTCAGTTATCCAGAACTTCTCTTCAGGAACTTTACAGCGATTTACCTATTTACACAGCAGGGTCATTTTTACCGTACCAGTTCAGGGTAAGTAGCTTGATCAAGGGCACTACAGTAGGCAGTGAGGTTTGAAAGCAGAACCTTCTGACAGCAAGGTGTGGGTCTGAACCACTGCGCCACCTGGTGCCCAATGCATAGTGCCAAGCTGTGTGAAGTGAACGTTCACCTGTAAACTGCTGTAAACGTGTGTGACTCAACAGCCGGGCATGACTGTGACACACACACACACACACACACACACACACACACACCTACAGCCTCAAGATCCACATTCATGCTATCACACGCGTGGTTGCACGGCGCTCCGTCCCATATGCACAGCTGTGTGTCTCTGGGTCCCAGTCCCTCGCACACTCCTTCCTCCTTTGTGTGTCAGGCCCAAGAGGGATGCTGTGTCCCGCTGTTCCCCCGAAGGGCTCGGAGAGGGGTTGGCCGAGGGGGTGGGGGGGGGGGGATTGGAGCACACCTGGGACTAGGGGTCTGGAAGAAGGAGGAACACGGCAGCAAAGAGCAGGAGGAAAGGAGAGAGGAGAAGCCTGGAGTCACGCACTGCCATCCGCTGGGGGAGGGGGGACCTCCTTCGCCTGCACTGCTCTACCATTGGCCGAGCGCGGCGCTCTTCGGCCCGTCACACTACAGTAATGTACAGCACATGAAGAGGGAGGCTGGCCGAGGGGGCGGAGCTTTGGCCTAAGGGGAGAGAGAGAGAGAAACAGAGAGAGAGAGAGGGTGGGGGGGGAAGGAGGCAGAGTGAGAGAAAGAGAGAGAGAGAGAGAGAGAGAGAGAAGGAGAGAGGGAGGGGGAGCAAAGGAGGCAGAGCGAGTGGTTGCCCAGCGCTGCCGCATCCTCACACCGTCACAGCGGACTGTCATTCTCCAGGAGCCATCCCATCGTCCGCCTCCACCGCTCTCGATCCCGCGCCCATGCCCGCGTGCCTCCGCTGGCCTCCTCCCCCTGCAGCCAGGCGCATCCCCTCTCGCTCCTCCTGCTCCTCCCGCTCCTCCAGGAGCCTCTCCGCACCGCGGTGCATCGGCCGTCCACATCTCCGTCCCCATGGGCTGCCGGCTGTCCGGGCCGTGGCTGGGCGATGGTGCTGGGGTGAGTGCCGTGCGTTTGGGTGGGGGTGGTTGTGCCAGCGCGGTGATTGACAGAAAGGGGTGATGGGTAGGAAGGCGGCTGGCTGCCTGCTGGGGATGCTCTACACACACTGCGCCCCAGTGGGAGGGAGAGCGTTGTGTCCAGAGCGTGTGTGCGCGCGCGTGTGTGTTTGTGTGTGCTGTCTCTCGGGATATGTGGGGCATCAGTATGTCTGTGTGTGTCTCAATGTGTGTAAGTATACGTGTATGTTAAGTGTGTGTCTCCGTGTGCACGTGACCTGTTGTGTGTGTGTGTGCACATTCCTCTGTACATTCACAGGAATGTGTGTGTGTGTGTGTGCGTGCGCGTGTGTTGTATGTATGTGAGTGTTTCGGCATGAACGCACACGTGTGTGTGTGTGTGTGAGTGAGTGAGTAATTGCGCACCATGTTTTGTAACCTTATGCATCAGTAACAAATCCTCAGAAAAATAGAAAACAGAAAAATTTTGGAGGAGTCACGCAAAACTACAGTTTTAAGCAGCTTTTTGAATAACTACAAAATTTTTTAAATATATAAATAACACACACACACACACACACATTTTCAGAACCGCTTGTCCCACATGGGGTCACGGGAAACCGGAGCCTACCCGGCAACACAGGGCGTAAGGCTGGAGAGAGGGAGGGGACACACCCAGGACGGGACGCCAGTCCGTCGCAAGGCACCCCAAGCGGGACTTGAACCCCAGACCCACCGGAGAGCAGGACTGCGGTCCAACCCACTGCGCCACCGCGCCCCTCCTATATAAATAACATTTTCTGTAAAATCAGTTTTCATCCTTTCATTGGTGTGAGGAAGGAAGAATTCAGTTAGTGCGTTAAATCAATGCATAGGATACACGGTGAGGAGAAAATGTGTGTGTGTGTGTGTGTGTGTGTGTGTGCATGAGTGCTCCATCCCCTGGGCACCACTGTGTGCACACACACTGCACACACTCCTGTGGCTCACCATGAGGATAACTCAGAGTGATGGGCTGAGCTCTGACCTCTTTCCAGCATTCTCTCCCTCTCTCTCACTCACACACGCGCACACACACACACACCATGACTACTAGCTAGTGGTACCATGCAGTACCTGAGCCACACACTTGCAGGGAGTTTTGAACCCAGATTAGGGTTTAAAGAGCCTCTATGTTTGCCCTAGGACCGCAATCCAAACACACATCTGGGAGAAGGGGTTGGTAAACCTCTTTCGTACACTGTTTTACCATGCCATGAATCAAATACGACTCAATGGCACCGATGTTGTCAAAGTCAACGAAATCTCAGTAATACAGACATCCGTCAGTTTTACTTCCGGATTGGGTTTTGGAGAAATCTCGGATATGGCTATAATCACTAGAAATTAGTTTCATTATTAACTTCGAGTCACATGAAAATTTGCGCAAATTAAAAATTAGTGAAAACAAAAATACTTTCCACAGACTGCCTTTCAAAGCCGACCGTGGAACGATTCATCCCACAAGCATGTGCAGTGTTCCCCGCCTTGTTGTTCATTACCGGCACTCAAGAATTCCACACGTGAGCAGCAAACACTGTGGAAGGGAGTTGACTGAAGGTGGTCGCATTATTTCGGTGCTCTTTACCGCCACCTATTGGCTTGATTGGTAAACACGGGTCGCATTTGCTTCACTTGGTGGAAAAATTGAACAAAACAGATAAGTTGAGAAAATGCAGTGAAAAATATATTAGCTGGAGATAAAATCTCAGCCTTCGAAAATCTGAAATTGGACAGTGTGTTAACACATCGATTGTAACTGGGACATAAGGAATACTCTGCTCCAGTGTGGTACCTGGATGTAAATGCAGCAAAGAGCACCTCGCATTATGCATTACAGACACCCTTCTGGGTGACCTAGTTTATAAAGTGACTTTACCCAAGACACAGCTGGGTGCTTGCCGGAGCCGTTCAGGCGCACCGTTTCGCCCGAAGGGCATCGCATCGCACTCGGCTGGACCGCGGCTCTTCATCCACAGCTCTTCCAGGGTCCTCTGATCACCGACACACCTGTCCCTGAGCCTGATCCCCACAAGAGGGCACATCGTACTTATTTACAGCACACCTGTATGTAGGAGGGCAGCGGGGGGGGGTTTAGAGGACTGGAAGGAGACGGGTTTAAACCCCCCTTTTGCTGCAGTTCTCTTGATCAAGGTACTTAAATTAAATTGAGAGAGCAAAAATTACCGAGCTGTAAAAATGGTTAAAGGAGTGTTAGTCACTTCAGTAAAAAAGCGTCAGATAAATGAACAAATGCAATTTCCACCAATTTTTACAACTGCATAGTGACTCCAGCAGTTCAGGCTGAGCAGCTGGTATAAGAGGCATTAAATGTATGTTTAAGCGCGTTTAAAACCTGCCGTAGTCTCGCTTTGGGGTGGGACCCGAACTCGCAACCTTTCAGAAGGGAAACAGTTCTATTTCGGTTGTAAACAAAGACAGGACTTGCAGGAGAGGCTTGGAGGCTGATTTATATTTTATTTGTTTACTCATTTAGCCGACTTCCATTTGCAGAACATCTTGAGATATAAAAGCCTCTAGTGACGCAGAGCTGGGAAAACACAATCAACGCTCTCTTTCTTAACCATGTAAACGCGTCATCGCCGCTGCTCTGGAGGGGGGTGCCTTGGCACGGTGGAGCGAGATGAAGGCGAGCGCACACAGCGCCGTACCCAGCGGTACATACATGTGCCCAGCAGTGCATACACACCCCCAGCAATACACACATGTGCCCAGCAGTACACGCATCCCTGGCTGTCTCGCTGGAGGGAGACGATAGCAAACGATGGGTGATGTGCACTCCTGAGGCCTGGCTCTCCTGCATGCAGTAGGCAGTTCCTTCAACGGCTCTGAGTTTGGTGTTGGGGGGCCTGAGGGGTAAGCGGGAGGGGGGGGGGTCTCTCTGCATACATAATGAGCCTCAAGGCTTCGGAGCCACCGAACAACTAGAGAAGGTTGTGCAAGCGCTCCATCTGGGGTGTGAAGCAGGGCCTGAAGACCTCGAGAAGATACAACCACCCCACCTGCTTAGTTAGAGTGAAGAAAACCACAGAAGAACCCAAATACAGACACTTACCCTGTACCCCGTGCACGGTAACCAGCGGGTAGTACCTGAAGTAAACTGGCTCTTCGTGTTACAAACACGCAAGTTACGAACTTTCAAAGATACAAACACTTTTTGTTTTTTTAAATGTATTTTCATCAAAGAACTATTTTTCAGAAATTTCTTTTTGAAGGTTGTATGGCTGTGCATCTGTGACCTGTACTTCCTGTGCTTCCCTGCCAAGAGCATGGATGGCAGTGAAGAGCGTCACAACACAATGGGGGTGTGTGACCATCTCCTTTCCGCAGTGTTCACAGCTCGTATCTGGTGTTTCTCCGATTTGGTGGTCAGTGATGAACATGATGAGGAATGTTGCACGTGTTCAGCGCATGAATGGGTCAACAGTGGAAATTGAACGGGAGTTCGTGGAGATGACACACATATTTTCAGTCATTAGCGTTCATCGGTGTCAATTTTCACGTCAGAGAGGCAGCTAGTAGCATAGCAGTAAGAGTTCCTTCTTTTGGATCCAGAAGTTTCAGGTTTGATTCCTACCTCCAGCTGTAGAACCGTTGAGCAATGTACTTCCCCTGAATTACTCCAGTAAAACTACCAAGCTATTGAAAGGGGTGACTAATTTAAGTAGATTAACATTGTAAATCACTCTGGAGAAAAGTGACAACTAAATGAATATATATAATGTAGCCTGAAGTCAATGAAATTGTTTCACAGTATCTTGGGCTTATTGTACTTTTATGAGGTTTTTATGGTGACTGGACAGATTTCCATCGTACAGGCAGTTCCCGGATTACGAACAAGTTCTGTTTCTAAGTCTGTCTTTAAGTCAAATTTGTATGTAAATGGGGAACTGTTTGGTACCGTTTGTGTCTAACATCAGTTGATCGAATATTTGTCTTAGAGTATAGTATATCGTCTACCTTTTTATGCATAAACATTAAAGAAACACTTCTACAAGCACTAAAATATCTTTAATAATAATAAGAATGATAATAATGTTACTACAGTATTTATAATAGAGAGAGAGAGACTTCAGGACAGAGCCTTTTACGTGCTTCATTATTTTCGCTTTGTCCTTCAATCATTGACCAAATGCAGCCTCACGCTTTTCCAATGTTCGTTGGCGTTTCACCTTTTTCCGATCGCTTTATTATTTCCACTTTAGTTTCGATCGTGATCGTTTTCCTTTTCTTTGACGCATCACCATCACGTGCATCTCATTTACACTTTGGTGCCATGGTTATGGGGCAAAAAAAAAAAAAAAAAAATCCAAATACAGCAACACACAAGACACTGTTAACAGCAACATGGTCCGACTGAAAAGAAGGAAGTCTTAGTCCTACCTCGGGACCAAGAGCTGATGAACCGCTGTAGACACGCAACATTTTGATGCCTGATGCAAAGTAGCACCGTTTGTTACTACGAGCCATTGTATGTGACTCAAATTTTTAATGTAATGGGCTTTACGGAGGGTGGTTCGTAACTATGGGTTGCGCGTAATTCGGGTGTTCGTAACCCGGGGACTGCCTGTATTTACATTTGCCCATGGTGATTCAGTCCCAAGAGCGACTTTGGAGATGCAATCAGAACGAGCTACAGAGTTGCAGGCCCAGATGTTTGGGGGACGTGGAGCCGTTGTGGTGAAACGTGAGCGAATTTACTGGGCGTGCCGGGAGCCGAGACAGCGCACTTACAGGTGGATGCAGCGGAGGGAGCATGCGCACCTCTCGTCAATCACGGTCAATTAGACTTGCTCACGATCACGGTCTCGCTGCGGCCACCCAGCCCTCACTGCTGCTGGGAAGAGTGATGATGGCCATGACGAAGGCCACCTCCAAAGCCTTTTCTAAATATGGCCAGCATGTTACTCAGGTTACACATTTTACTTGCTTGCTTCACTACATTTCGGTGTTTTGCACCCACCGCTTACATTTCCCGATTGTTCGGTTACCAGGGTAATGCTTTCTGATTATAATTTGCGATGCTCCGGTTTCGTTCGTTTGGTGTCGTTCACAATTTCTTGTGTTCCGGTCCTGATCGGCCTTTCGAATCACCCTGGATGAAAGAACTGACCAAATGCATAAATGCAAATGAACGAATGGACACAAAACACCAGTGCACGCAGACCGCATGGATTTCTCTGTGGGCTCCACTCAGTTGAGGACCCCCCCACACCCCCGTGTGACGCACGCATGCAGCAAATTCCTTGGAGACGTCACGTCCAAAGGGCACTGACTCATGTTTCGCCGGCTCCTGGAATATGACTCTGCCGTGATGTGTTCTATCTCAAACTGGTATCTGCGAGATCTTTTTCGGAGTATTCATATCAAAGGGCCACTTAGCTGGAGCCCCCGCTCACCTGGTGGGGACCCATCCAGTGCGACCAGGGTGACCAGTCTCTGTTATTATTGTTTTATTTCTGACTCATGTGTCATTATTTCATCCGATTCAGATCAAGGGCCGGGACTTGTCCCAAGTCAGCCAACGGGATGCCCTGCATTTCTTGGGTGGCTACGATGAGCCAATCACGCTACAGGTGGAGGGACGCAGGGGGAGGCACCACCACCACCACCATCACCACCACCACCACCCGTCGCGGCAGACGTCGGACTGCAGCACCCAAACGGAGCGACACTGGGATGCCTTCAGGTGCCTGGGCATCCCCGACGGGGCGACCGCCGGCCTCAGCACCTACGCTGACAGGCAAGAGGCATCCTGGGATATTGGGGGTTGCGTTTGACCTTTTGCAGACTTCTCAGCAGTAACCGTGCTGGTGAGGCTAAAGATATGCAGCCGTACTGTGTTTACACCCGTGGTATTGACTCCAGTCCCACGGTATCCTCCAGGCACTGCTGCGGTCACGCAACCCTGCCGAGCGATCGCTACCCTGCCAACCACTACCTTCCAAGCATCCCGATCAAAGTGGAGGACATGGACAGGCTGGGACACCAAGTAAGTCCCTGAAGATTTGCAGGGGGGGGGGGGTCTTCATCCAACAGCCTGCTGCCGTGGGTCAGCAAGGGGCATAGCGCTTAGAGAAACTACCTCGCATTTGAAGGACTTGGGGTTAAAGGTCACTCCTGCTGTAGTGCCCTGGATCCAGGAGCTTACTTTGAACTGAATCAGTGAAAATTACCCTGTGGTATAAATTGTAAACCAGTGTTTACCACTAAGTAGCTTAGTGTTCAAGCCTCATAATTACATTGAGCTTTTCTGCAAAGTGACTTACAATGTCATGTTACGGTTACTACAGCTGGGTAATTCCCCCCCGAGCAATTTTTAGGGTAAGTACCTTGCTCAAGGGTACTACAGCCAGAGGTGAGGATCAGACCTGTGGATCCAACGACAGCAACTCAAACCACTACGCTACTCTAACTGTAACTGCTATGCTACCCCAGTCATTTCGAGCAAAAGTGTTGGATGGGTGAATGAATGAATGAATGAATGAATGAATGAATGAATAACAATAATTCTGCAGAGTACACGAGCTGCCCAAATGTCCATAGAGATTTTTCCTCATACCGACACCCCCCATAACCACACGTGTGCGCACGCACGAATTCTCGTCTGAACAGGGGGTGCGCGGCTCCTCCCGGCACGCTCCGTCCTGCTGTCTCACACGCCCTGCCCCCACTCTCCTTTCGGGTGCTCGCCGAACGACGACTCGCGTGGTGAGCGGCGGCCGACTCCGAACCGCCCGTTGCCATGGCGCCGCGGAAACGCCATGTTAGAATGTTGTGCGCGTGGCAGCGAGTCAAAGCGACGCTTGCTCCCCCATCGCACTGGCGTCTCAAAGGGGTCTTTGAGGGCAAGAACAAACCTTCCCTGTGCGGCCGCTCCTGCGGGCACTCACCGCTTGTGTATTCCTTGCGATGGGACTTGGATGACAGTCGATACTCTCACACTTCTCCTCTTTTCTCCTTTCTGTTGCTTATTCGTGCTTATTTGGTTTATTGTTGTGTCAGAAATGGCCAGGATCAGCAGGGCTGTACCAGTGGTCCTGGAGAGCCGCTCTGCGTGCGTGCGTGCGTGCGTGTGTATACATCATTGCTGTGATGAGCACTTCGGCTCGCAGTGGAAATCGCTGTTTCAGCCACGTAATTAACGCAGCTCTTTCCTCGGTCGGCCCTCGCCTTACTGATGACTGGAAAACGGCACAAACTGCAGGCCAGAGGAACAGGCCCGGATGCTCAACATTGTTCTTCTGCTGGACTCTTTAACCACACCGTCAAACTGTGATGTGAATCATTTCCATGTGGTTAGTAACACAGGACCCCCTATTTGTGAGGGGGAGCACATACTGTAGTAGAATTCGACTGGGCAATATGATGATCCTGGGTTCAAGTCCCCACTCCTGTTGCAGTACCCTTGATTAAGGTACTTACCCTGAATTGACAGAGTTAAAATTTCGCTGAAGTCATCCTGTATTTATCTGATACTTTTCTTCAAAGTAACTTACAATTATTTACCCATTTATACAGCTGGGTGATTTAGGGTAAAGTACCTTGCTCAAGGGTACCTGCAATCTTTGGATCGAAAGGGAGCAGATCTAACCACTACACCACCAGCGGAGCGCAATAGTGCCACTCTAAGTGGCTTAGAGCACAGACCTCACACTTTAAGTGACTTGAGACAAAGGTGTCAAACAAATACCGTATTAATAAGCATGAAGGGTCTCCCCGTGTTCGAAATGGGAAAACCCCAAGACACACGTCTCCTGTGATCTAACCTCGCACGTCTGTCTCGACAGGACCCGGAGATGCCGAGCTGCCTGCCCAAAAGACGGAGCTGCCTCATCGGATGCTGCAACGCAAACACGGATGAGCCAAGCAGCTTTCTGAGCCAGGTACCGTGGTAAAGACATGTATTTGGGGGCAGCAGACCGACTGCATTGGGGACTAATAAAGTATTACTGTTACCTGCACGGGGTGCGGTGGTACAGTGGGTTGGACCGGGTCCTGCTCTCCAGTGGGTTTGGGGTTCGAGTCCCGCTTGGGGTGCCTTGCGACGGACTGGCGTCCTGTCCTGGGTGTGTCCCTTACGCCCTGTGTTGAGGGGTAGGCTCCGGTTCCCCGTGACCCTGTATGGGAAAAGCAGTTCTGAAAGTGTGTGTGTGTGTGTGTGTGTGTGTGTGTGTGTGTTAGTTACCTGTGCTCGTTCAGCTCTGTCATAGCTATCAAATATCGCACTCTTCACAAACAAAACACACTTAGATGCACTTGTTTATTTATTCAACATTTCATGGGAAAATACAAAACAGAGTAGAAAAGACAAAAAAGAAATCACTGCACGTGAATTGACATCGAGTGAACAAGCTGAGTCAGCGATTCGATGTGGGTACATGTGTCTCGGGTGAATTGGTGACTCTAAATGGCCTGTAGCGTGTGTGTGTGAGAGAGAGACGCTGCTCTATGGTATAAAGGTGTGAATGACTGTACAGTAGTTAGTTTAACGCAGTGACTCCAGCGCTGCGGACAGAGGCGGCGTCTCAGTACTCATCAATAAACATCTTAAGTCGTTTTGGAGAAAAGCATTTACTAAATAAATTAATGTAAATATGCTGCTCAAGCTGCGAGGAGCTTTCAAAATCCAAATTTAGTCCTCATAAATGCGAGGAAAGGCCTGCCGGGGTTACTGAGAGAAACTCCGCGTGAGATGGACCCCTCGACACTCGAATGGGCCCAGGTTCGACACATCTCCAGGTCTTCCTGAACCAAGAGCGAGAGCGTTTTACTGAAGCTGCTTTGAGGAGAAACCCTACTGTGTATGAGTGACAAGTCCTGCTGGACCGTCCTAAAGACGGACTGTGTGCTCCTCTGAGGAACGATGGAACCGATGGAAACGTGTGGAAACGTACAGCACGCCAGCCTGGTGTTTCACACGACACTGGGTCACACGGCTACCTCGCCTAAGTGTCCATCCATCTCCAAAGCCGAGCTTCCTTTTCTCCTTGCTGGTTTCTCTGCCAGCCGTCATGATTTTCATCACACATTCAATAACTTTCCCAAATTCGAGGCTGACGCACCTGCAGTGCAGACCCTGACTGACTATCTCGCCCTTTCCCACCTTTTCAGAAACGGATGCGCAGAACTGAAAGTTTCTGTACTTGAGACACAGGTGTCCATCCATCCCGGCGCCCAGGTGGGCGGCATGGTGGCACAGCGAGTAGCGCTGCTGTCACAGAGTGCCTGGATGGTGCGAGAGGATGTGGGTTTGATCCCTGCTCAGTCTGTGTGGAGTTTGCATGTTCTCCTCTGGGTGCTCTGGTTTCCTCCCACAGTCCAAAGACATGCTGTTCAGGTTCACCCCTAGTGTGTGTGTGTGTGTGTGTGTGTGTGTGTGTGTGTGTGTGTGTGTGTGTGTGTGTGTGTGTGTTCCACTGATGTATGGATGAGTGACCCAGTGTAAGTAGTGTATCTAGCAGTGTAAGTTGCCATGGCGAATAAAGTGTGTGGGCTCATAACACTACATAGAGTTCATTGGAAGGTGCTTTGGAGAAAAGTGTCTGATAAAATAAATAAATGTAAAACCTGGACTCCAGCCTAGTAAGTCCCCTGCGCCGTGTGGATAGTGATCTAGTTACTCTTGGTTCTGGTTCCGCTGTCACACGTACTTCAGAAAATACTGATAAAACTATGACAAAATGAGCCAATGGAAAATATAAACATGTTGTTTTCCAGGGCTTATTTTAGAAATGGTCACGAAACCATTGTGCAGTTTTCAGATGCGCACATCCACACCATCCTTAGAGCCCTTGTGTCTCAGCGACTTCAAAACACCTCAATTTAAAGCTGAGTGGGCTGACGTACCCCCCGTAGGCGATGGGCGCGTGCGCCGGAGTCCCAGCGCTGCCCTCGGTGCGAGAACATGCTTTGGCCCGCAGTTTGCGCACAGCAGAACCCCACGTCCCAAGGGCGCGGTGGCTGAACTTCCGAAGCAGGGAGCCAAGATGGGACGGCGTGGAGATGGGAACCTGCAAAGAGCCGACACTCATCCGAAGCGTCTTTCAACTTAATTATAGATACCTCCAGAATGTACTTTGTGTTTGGCCCGATTCAATGCACACGGGTCGTTCCACAACACTCATGATGAATTCTGATGGAACTTCAGTTTCAACATTCTGTCTTTTTTGTCTCTTATATTACTGAGATTGCAGCTTAACATATTTAGATTGATTTCCAAGTGGATACAGTCACGTTAACGTAGGGGTACCAGGCGGCGCTGTGGTTAGCGTCATGGTCCGACAAGGAGCCACTGGGCCGGATTCAAGTGCGGTGCTTCTTTATGGAGGGCTAGGTGAGAGAAGAGTCGGGGTCCGGCGTGGGGTCAGTTTACTGGCCTTCGTTGTCCGAGGAGGCGTTCCGGAGCCGAAGTCGAGAGTACGGGAGCAAGGAGTCGAGGAACCAGCGGGGTCATATCCAAGGGCTAAGGAGGGGGGAGCGAGAAGGAGCATAAAGGCGATCGTGGAGATATCGCACAGAGTTGCGGATGGATCTAATGAGGTTCTGCAGAAGGTGCTTTTATCCCCGCCCTCCGAGATTCGGTGCAGATGCAGTGGTTGGTCATCCGGTTGCGGGCGTGACAGTTAGAGCCACTGGCTTGGACTTGGAGGATGCAGGTCCAAATTCTGGTAGTACCCTTGATTGAGGTACTTAATCAGACCAGATACAGTAAAAATTACCCATCTGTACAAGTAGGTAAATTAGTGTAAGTAACTTGTACAAACCTGTCTGTCACCTAATTTGAGGAGAACAATGTTGATACATGATCAAATTATGAACTGAGCCAAGTAGAGATCACGTGTTTGTAGTTGTAACTACTGACATGTGCATTCCAATCCGTTCCAGAAGCTCTATGTAGACAGTCGGGTTGATCTTTTTTCTTATCCCGTGAGGGCAGAATCCTGTAGAAATGTTATTCTGGGGGGAACGCAGCCGATCACGTGGTTTGCGCCCCCCGAGCTCACAGCGTCATACCTGCTCTAGGACGGCGATGGGAGAGAAAGCCTGGTGTTTCATTACAGTAACTGCACATCTTGGAGAAGCAGCAGTGAGACGCACTCGGTGGCCCCTTTTGTGCTCGAGAACAGATGGCTGAAAAAAACACATTTCACATTCAGCTCTTTAGCCGAGTCTGTCACCCAGAGCGAAGAGCCGGCCGGCGCCGCCATCCCAGCTACAATGAGCGCAAAATGACACGAGTCGTTACGCAACGGCACGGTGCCGAGATCTGCGGTTAACAATGAGATCCAGTAGAACGCAGCTGACACACGGATGCCCTTTAAACACGCAGTTGTCCTTTAAACTTCATTTTATTCACTTTTTTCCATAATTTCTTTCTGTAGCAGCATAAATGCGACCAGTCAAGCCGGCAGCGGATGGTAAAGAGCAGCTGAAAAGGAACGGGAGAGTGTGGCCGCCTTAAGTCATCTCACTTCCACGCTGTTCACAGCTCGCGTCTGGTGTTCTGAGAGTCGCTGATCAACGGAGTGCAGAACATGGCACCTGTTCATGGGATGAATCGATCAGTATTGCGCGTTCAGAAGGAGTTAGTGGACATTTTTTTCTTTTAGCCATTTTATTTTTTTTTAAATTTAGCTCATGCAGCTAAGTTAATAAAATCGTTAGAATGTTTCACTATGTACTTTTTAACACTATATCCAAGACTTTCACAAAGACAGCTGTCGCTGACGGTGACGATTCTAAGGGTCCACGAAAGCTGTCCAGTCCACACACGCTGTCTGAAACCACTTGTCCCGAGGCAAACCAGAGCCTAAAAGGGCAACACAGGGGACACAGGTCCATCACAAGGCACCCCCAGCAGGACTTGAACCCCAGACCCACCAGAGAGCAGGCAGAGGAGAAACCCACCACACCACCACACTCTCTCTGTCCAATCTGCCACTAATTCATTTATTTTATTTAAGGGGTAGCAAAGCAATTCCTAGCTATACCCCTGTTGTCTACTGGATACTTCCTTCAGATAAATGGAGGGATGTCTGCATTATTAACCATTTATTAATTTATGTACTTGGAGTTACAAACAAAATAAATTGCCAACAGGCTTCCAGTACCATTTGTGTTCAAGAGCCTGTAAATTCCTGTACGCAAGTTCAGTTGATCCCTAAGCTAGTGGTGTCTGTTTTCCAGACAGAGGACGAGGACCCTGTGGTGGACAAGCCCCTGGGATATCTGCATCTGCTCCACGAGCTGGACAGTGGTCTGGGCTGCACCGATGGCAGCTTCCACCAGGGGGAGCTCTCTGCCGCTGAGACAGAGGAAGGGGTGGAGGAGCCCGTGTCATCCCCGCCAGGTCGCACGAGCCGCGGCAGCTCCCCATCCTCCGAGTCTCTCATTTCCTCCGAGCTCAGCGACTCAGGCTTCTACAGCGTCAGCACTGGGGAGTTCCGCCGATTCCAGAGGTTACTGGAGAAGAAGATCCGTCTGTACAAGGCACGGATGATCCCTCGAGACCAGAGAGAGGGCCTCAAAGCATGCTGGGACCTGGAGTCCATCCCGGAGGCCCTGACTTGCCAGCCGCAGAGCAGCTGGTCCCCCGAGGACAGGCTCGCCTGTCCAGCTCACAAGTGCACCAAGGGCTTGTCCTCGGTCCAGTTCAGGAAGGCCGGCAGTCCCCGGCTGAGCAGATACAGCTCCGGCGCAGGTTCCACGTTCTCCACCCTGGCCGGCCCGTCCCACTGCAGCACCCCTTCCTGTCAGCGGAGGCCGTCCCTCCCACGCCAGAACTCCTCCACAGAGTACCTTTGGAGGAGCCACACCTTGCACCGGCCCAACCCCCTGGCAATGGAACGAAGACGCGCCAGCCACCCAGCATCGCCCAGCTATCATACCGCCATGATGCATCACTGCAAGGAGTTTTCTGCAGGGTTCCAAGAAGAGGCAGAACTGGGTTCGGCTTCAACAGCTTGTAGAGCTAGCCACGGGCAGCGGGGGACCATCGGAGATCACCAGGACGTTCTACCGAGAGAGCTCTGCAGCAATGGAGACTGCAGCTTGGGCAGATGTGGGGCGGTGCCGGAAGGCGACTTCTGTCAGAGGAATCCAGGGAGGCAGCAGCAGCATTTCCACACCCTCAGCCATCCCCAAGATGTCCATGAGACTTGGCCTAAGTCGGCTCACCGCTGCGGCCAGAGGAAAGGCCTCTATAGCACCCTAGACAGCCGCAGCCCCAACAATCGGCGGGTTCTGTCCGGAAACCCTCGCGCCGTGCGCAACCAGCTGCTGAAGGCCAGGGCGTCACGGCTTGCAGATGAGCGCAGTGAGGTGACCACAGATGAGGAGGCCCGCGGAGAGGTGAGGACGGGCCGGTACTGGAGCAAGACAGAGCGGCGGCGGCACCTGCTCATGGCGCGGGAGCAACGCCAGCGCAGATTGGCTCGGGCTGGACCTGGCCCAGGTGGGGAGGGCGGAGGGCTTGGTTCCAGCGGCTGCAATACGGTGTTGGAGCTTAGCCATCGCAAGCTGAGCCGGCTGCGGAACCGCAAGCTGCTGGACGACTGGACCACCGTGGAAGAGTTGTTGACCCACGGAACTCGCGTAGGCAGCAGTGAGGAGATCCTGTGTCCGAGCCCGCTGCTGTCTGTCACCACCGTGTAATCCGGCAGGGGGACACTGACGTGGGATTCTTTATCCGAGTGCAGATAACCTCTGATCTCTGCTGGTGCTGGGTCAGTTATATTCCGTTCAGGAATGACAGGAATACCAGGACAGCGAAGTACAGCATCTAAAAACCCTGGTAAACGTGTTCAGAGCTGCAGCGGCTTATTGAATGATGGTGCAGCGGATTGGATGAAACATGACTGCAGCTTGACCGCAAGGCCTGGTGAGTCAACGGAAAGAATTATCTTCTCGGATCACCTGAAGTCGAGGACGCTGTTTGGAGAAGACCGAATGAACACCATGACATTTTGCATCGTTGGCATCATAATTAGCAATCTTGAGTATTGTCATTATTTGTTTTCTTGATATCCACCTCGGACGCTAAGTTGTAACCAGTTCGCTGCAACCGCAGATGTTTCGTCCGTACAGTGGCGTTGGAGAGACTGGAAGCAAGGCCCGAGAACACACACTTGGGTTGAGTCAAAGTGCCGATGCTCTACCGCTGGACGTAGGACAGCTCTCCGACCATAGACTCTGTTGTGGAAGTGCACGAGTGCACCGTGACTGTAAATATCTTCTCAGAATCATCCCCACGATGTTACGAAACCGGGTTGACTCACACACTTCTCTCCCCGCGACGATAATGTCCCACTTGTGCCACTTCCTACCGGAACCACAGCATGAGTGCCGCACGTACCCAGAGCACATTATCAGCATCGTTCAGACGAAAAGGACTCACTTTTTCAGCCAGAAGGATACGTTTTCGCTCCCCATGCCAGAACACCTTTCTCTTTCCAAACCGCACTTGGGCGCACCATCGACTCCGCCATCCACGTTCCGCATGAGTCGCACTCGGTGAGCGATGCAGGGAAAACAAGGACTTCTAACTACTCACTGCAGCGTACGTGGACTACTGACCAAAAATAACATGGAACGTGTGCGAGCGCACAGCTGACGCCGGGGTCCAGCTCCTTTCGTTGTGGTTTGTCCTTTTGGATTGCTTGTTTATACTTTTCAAATCACCTTTGGATCTACTGTATGTGTGGTTGTAATAAAGATGCGATTTGAACTGACATTAAAGATTTGGGACGGCCCCTGTAGCAGTTCCTTGTGCTGGAGGGTCTCTTTGCACCCCTACCTGCCTCGACACGGAAACAAACCACTCACATAGGCTCAGATAGGTCTACTAACCAATTACGAGTCAAAGAGAGAGCTTAAGTTGCTCAGGTATAGGACACACCCAGTACACAGCAAGGCCCTTCGGGACCAGGACTGAACACCCAGCTCTTAGATCATGGTTTCTTTATTGTTTTATGAATTCACTGATTGTTGTCTTCAGCTCCTCCAACAAAATATCAAAACGTCTCACCATTTATTCTAACAAACTGGTCAGTATGAAAGGACGTCCTGAAGGAATTCTGATCCACAAGGACCCCACTCGGTCAAAGTATTTGTTAGCCCATAACTTATGCACTGTGTGGTTGCAGTGAGTGAACAATAGTTGCACTGGTGGGGTAAGTGCACAGTGGACTGAAGACCAGGCCACTGAGCTCCTGCCTGTCGAGCGCCGCTCTTGGGTGCCGAGCTCTTCCAGATGCGGATGGTTGGATCTACAGCAAACATCTATCGCACTGCAGTAGTGCGGCCAACGGGCTCGAGAACTCCAGGGTAGACGAGGGTGCGGTGGTCAGGGCTTCAGTTCCAGTGTCCCCATTCCTCGGTCCACCTCGGTCCAACACGAACACTTCCCCGTGTCGAGGTAGGTAGATGCATTCTGCTCAGGTGCACTCAACATCACACCCGATATCAGGTCGACAGGACAGTAGCTCCCTTTCACACCCTTAGTGCGGAACAGACAAAATCATGTGTTTCTTCTGTGATTCCAGCTGTCACTTTTGCATGTTGTAATTGTGACCCCGAGTGGACATTTCTGTACCGGGATCCGTCATAATGAGCGGTAACATGTACAGCAGTTGGAGCTCCTGCCCTTGAGAGCGAGCTGGTTCTCACGCCGCACACTTAATTACCACTGACGGAATTCTATGAGCACAGCTCCAGGACTTGCAGAAGACAGCCCTCTTTTGATGTCCTTCCTTTCAGCTTCTGTAAAGGCTTCAATAAATTAAAAATGTTTCCAAAAATCCAAACTGATTGCGCAGGCATTTTTTTGCAATGTGTTTCTTGTGTATTCGTTCAGCATTTGCTAAGCTCCCCAGCCAGTGGTGCCCCTCTCAGTCTCAGTCATGCCTGCCCTGTACCAGAAGATGCTCTGTGAAGCACCTTTGTTGGACTTCTCTAAAAGATTTGGACTCCCTCCTGACACGTTGTTTATGACTTGAGGCTTGATTTGAACTTGACCATCATGGACGGTAGTCTAAGACACGGCCAGGCTTACATTTTTTATTTGTCTATCAGATGCTTTTAAGGAAGTGTACAACTCAAAATAAACAAAAAAGAGCTTTAGAGACAGGATTGTGGACACAGTTTATGTGTCTGATACCACCGTGTTGTTGGTTCACATCCCTGCAGCATCATCTATAGAAGCGACATTCAAATAGCAAGTACGCAGATAATCATAGCAGATGGTGTTGAACTCATTTATGGAGCTGTCAGCAGATCGGGATAGAAGTGGCTGTGAAAGAGATGGTTCGAGAGCCTTCCTGAATGTGAAAGGGATTCAGCAGCACTGAGGGACACAGGAAGCTCAATCTAACGCTTTCAGTTGCGGGTGACTTATGAGTACGGCCACCATGCAGCCCAATAGGATAGAGCAGCACACTCTTCTTGAGCTGTAGGGGGCAATCACATAGGTATTGTAGTGCAGATCCTTTGACCATCTGGTAGGCCATAACCAGTATCTTAATTTACATTTATTCATTTAGCTAACACACACACACACACACACACACACACACACACACACACACACACACACACATTTTCTGAACCGCTTGTCCCATACGGGGTCGTGGGGAACCGGAGCCTAACCCGGCAACTCAGGGCGTAAGGCTGGAGGGGGAGGGGACACACCCAGGACAGGACGCCAGTCCATCGCAAGGCACCCCAAGCAGGACTCAAACCCTAGACCCACCGAAGAGCAGGACCCGGTCCAACCCACTGCGCCACCGCACCCCCCCCATTTAGCACTAACACTTTTAGTAACACTTTTCACCAAAGCAACTTACTGTGTTAAGGTTACAATTATTTACCCATTTGTACAGGTCGATAATTTTACTGCAGCACCTCAGGATAAAGACCTTGCTCAAGGGTACTAAGCCAAAGGCACAGATCAAACCTGCAACCGTTGGATCCAAAGGCAATAGCACTAACCATTCTGCTACCAGATGTCCCTGATTAACAACCCACTTCATTATACAATTAATTCTTTGTAAATCTTAAAAATAAATGGATTTCAATTTCATTTTGGGAACTCACCAGGTAAAAATGCTTTTAGCAGTAAGTCCATCCTTCCTGCAGTTCGGTACCTCCAGATGAAGCCCTGCACCGTTAACTCTCCGAGGCACGCAGGGAATTAAAGGAATAATGTAGATTTAAAATCAATTGTAAGTCTTAATCAAAGGCATATTATTGTGTCCGCATTTCTTTCCTCCTGCAGCTTTACACTTAGATCATATTTACCGTTGTTGAGTCACACACGTTGTTGAGTCATTGTCTTTTTATTCCAGAAATGGGACTGAAAAATAATTGCGACTTGTACCCGGATTACTGCATTAGTGACTTATAACTGAGCTTGCACTGAACGATTTACACTGATTTACCCATTTATACAGCTGTTAAAATTTCTACTGTACCAAGGTTTCAGGTTCAGTGCTTTGCCGAGATGCACTACAGGTGCAAGAGGTGGGATTTAAACCTGGGTCCTTGGAGTCCAAAGGCAGTGACTCTAACCACTGCCCACCTGCTGCTGTTGACCAATACATTTCAGGGGGGGGGCAAATGGGGTGGTAAATATGATGATGTGAAGGCCAGTTTTATTTCTGTAAATCACAAGCTACTGGTCACGAAAAAGGTGCAAGCGAGGCAAGAAAGAAGAGCTCAGATGTTAGTCTTCGCGTCTACGCTCCTTGCAGCGGAAGTGTTCAGAGTGCATCTGAAGTCTCAGGACCGTAACCTGGGGTCGAGGTCCCCGAGCGAGCTTCTCGGGAGGCATGAGGCACTCCGGTGTGTCTCCTCTGCCAGCAGAGCACAAGGAAGGTGAGAAGCGCGCTCGCGATGGAGATGGACAGACTGTAGACGGCCACTTCCTTCATGGTGCTGCGGGAGTAGAGGGGCACCGCGGCGGTGTCGTTGAAGGACTTCCCGTTCGACCCGGACCGCTGATGGAGGGTGGCAGACTCCAGGTTCACCCACCTTTTGGGCAGGACCCTCACGCCGAAATAGACCTGCTTCAGCATCCTGTGACTGGCATCCTTCAAGTCGCACCAGTAGGTCCCGGCGTCGCTCTCCTGAACGGGGTCCAGGATCACCCGGTCGATGCGTGGCGCTCGCCAGCGTTCAAACAGCGGCCCTTGCGTGGTGATGACGCCGCGGGCGAAGCGCCAGCTGAAGATGTATCGGTACCGGACTGTGGAGAACTTGAGAGTGCCCAAGCAGTCGAGCTCCACGCGGCCGCCCACCTCCACGGTCTGCGTGCTCAGAGCACATTGCCTGGTGAGCACGCACGGCACCTGGCGCTCCCGGCAGTCGCGGCTGGCACCCTGCGCGTCCAGCCAGCACAGCTCCTGCACACGCGTCCCTGGTCCACAGGTGGCGCTGCAAGGTGAGCTGCGAGACACGACTTGTGCGGGGACCTCCGCCAGCTCCTGCACAAGCCCCGGCGACAGGGTGGGGAGGCAGCGGACCGGCCAACGGAGGACGTCACAGCAGACAGCCAGAAAGAGCCAGTGGAAGAGCTCCTCCATCTCTGGACCGGGAGAGGAGACTTCAGGAACAAACACACACCTGAAAGAGGGTTAGCACATTTTTTTCACCTTTTTTTAATTTTCATTTTCTTTGCTCATCTGATATTTTCTACTATGTGCCAAGCTATTACAGATTGGCAGTAAAGAGCATCCCGGCACAATATGAGCGTGCCAACACCTTAATTCAACTCATTTCCAGTGTCCACAGCCAGTGTTCACCAGACGTGAGCTGTGAACACTGTGGAAATGAGTTAAATTAAGGCAGGTACCTCCCCAGCAGTGGCCTCGCTGACCTCCCTCACAATACACATCGATATCATGGTGAAATCTGTTAATTTACCCTGATTCCTGCAGTCATACACAGCGAAGTTGCTCAAGCCTGAAGGCACATTTCACTTATACTTCTTATACTACTTTCACTTACATCACTTATTTACCATGATAATGAGAAATCTACACGTTTACGGGACTTGAAAAAATCTGACAAAAAATGGGCATTGAGCAGGAGCTTGTGGGGAGCACATATTTTCATTTTCAGTCATCTGAATTTCACTGCAGCTCAAAGTTAATAGAAATATAAAACGACATTACATTGTACTTGTTATAATTATATCTAACATTTCAACAGACCCAAAGAGCAAATAAATCAAGGGATAACTGCATGTACTGATTCTCAGCTGAAGTAAAACCAGCTTTGGAGTTATGAATGAAAGGAGCTACAAAGAGCCTTCGGGGACCCAGCTGTGTTTGCGAGTTGGGGAGTCAATGTGTCGAGTAGAAGTTGCAGGAGGAAAGCTGCGAACACCCACCACGGTGCACTCGTTGTGTGCCCGGCTCCTTCTGCGCTCACGATTTTCCTTTGTTCCGGAACCGACAGCGTGAGATGGGCGTCCAGTCACCTCTCAGATGAGACGAGCTGAGCTCAGCCTCTATTCGGGCTTCTGCAATGTTTATGTGTTGCATGGCAACGCTGTGTTATCGCTGCAGTTTCATGATGCCATAACAGCATGCAAACAACACGCAACTTGAGTGGCACTTTCATGCCAGTTTGCTGATGTCAGTGTGATTAAGTAATGTGAAAATATGAATATAAACTCATGCTATTGAAGATATGTGTACAGCACATTACAAAGTTAAGGCTGTCCTTGAGCTAAAGAAAATCTCCTACTGATAGTGTCACGGTGTCTCAGCATCGTTCATCCAGGTATCGGGCACTTTCGTTCCAAGGAGAGGCAGTAGGGCGTCATAGTTAGAGCTGTTTCCTGGCAATGCCAAAAATCTGGGTTCTAATCCCACCTCCTGTTGTAGTGCCCTTGATTAAAATGAAAAAAAATTGTGTCGTTCGGACTCTCGAAACACGTTTTCACTTATTATATTAATAACGCTCGAGACTGATCGATCCAGAATAAACGGAGACCGTTTTTGAAAAACGTGCCAAGAGGTTGTGAGAGACACTGAGATTCGAGGGGGCCGTATGAGCAAATAACAATAATAATATTGGTCATACAGGCTGCGCCACTCGACCATCACACACTGGTGGGGAGGAGAGTGCAGCTGCCAGACAACAAACAGTAAAAAAATCTTTTTTACCTATTTATACCGCTGTGAAAGAGCTCACCTGGGGAGCACAGCTTCCGACAAGCAGCACTGACAGCACATCTCAGTGCGCGCTTCCTGTTGTCAGGCCCCCGTCCCGCGCACCTGCTATAAACGGTATTTTAGCTCGTAGAGCTCAAAAGCGCCTCTTAACTGGATGCCGGCTGCTCTCCAGCAGACAGGTGCACAATTAGCCGAGACTGAGCACCACTTTGGCATCTAAGCTCAGGCGTGTAATTCGGAAGCGTGTTGGCGTGAGCGGTAGCACGTTCACCTCAGTCGCGGTAGCTTCACACGGACTTGTTTCCAGAGGACATGTGGTACAGCGCACCGCTTTTCCCCATGTTTGCGGCCTTGGATACGACCAGTTTCCGAATATCGGCGCTACCATAAATGGCAGCTGTGCGAAGCTCGTGACGGACAGTTTTTCGTGCCATTGGGACACAGAGATGCTCCTTCAATTGTGTGGTCATTTTTGAGGCTGTACTTCTGGGGCGTTAAGCACCTCTCCGTCTGTCCCCGTCAGTGAGCGCCCGCTTGTGACCGCTGCTCGTCGCCCTTTGCCACTACACTTTGTCCAAGTTTGATATGGGCTCTCACTTTTGCTGAGGCTCTTCCTCCGGACACGCTCAATAACTGCGCGGCTTTCGTGACCGATGCAACTCAGATCTCGACTATTTGCCCTCTTCGGAACCCTGTTGGTTCCCTCATGTTGGTGTGAAAACTCACATATCGAAGTGTTAACTGCCCGAGATCTTTTACAGCCACGCACACACACGCTAACTGGGATTGAAACTGATATGAGTCACCTTTGTGGCCGAGTTTGTAACTGTGATTCAGTTACTTCAGAGTTCAACTCGCTTTTCATGTGTTCTTTCCGTCATTTTCCTCTCTATTATACATCCTACTTAAAGACTGTCCAGTTCTTCATTTAAATGACCTTGAAAAATGAGACAATGCCCCCCCAAATTTTAGGAAGGCAGGTGGCACTTGACATTGCTTTGAAAGGATGGTCACATGTCTGACACACACAAGCCCACACACACATACATACACACGCAAGGCCGGTGCAGTTTATTCTAAACTTTTGCTGTATTTCCCATTTGGAATTTTACACAGATTACAGAAGACTAAAAAGATCATTCTGACCGAAAAACACATCTTAACCCAACAACAAATAAAAAATAGATACAAGAGCAGGAAGCTGCTGAAAATGTCCATTTTTTGAAAGCTGGAAACAGAATCATTTGTGTTTAGTGCTTCCTGCGAAGAGACGAGGCCCGCAGTCCGAAACACCCCAGAGAAGGACGGCAGTGACACGCGGATGTGGTCATCTTCAGGTCTCCCACGCACTCTGGCACTCTTGCAGTGGAGTGGGGTGGGGCGGGGTGGGGTCAGCGTGAGACAGGCTGCAGGTTTGGTCAGCGTGGCTCGAGCGTCCATTTAACCCCTCCCTAAGCCCAATGCCACACTTGAACCACAGAGACAGAGGACAGCAGTCAAAATCGGGCATCGTCTGCCGAGCGTCCAAGAGGGTGCTGTCCCCGCTCGTTCCAACAGGGGGCGCTGTATTTGTTCACTCAATCCAAACCCTGGACATCGTGTTGCTTGTATGTTGGTGGCACCAAATTCCCTGCAAAATTGACGTGACATTCTCTTTAGGCAACAGGGACACACTGGGCGAAGGCACGACAGCAGGACAGAGGATGGCACTGAATAAAGTCCAGTTTTCAATTATACCACCAGAATAAAAAAAATTGTACCCACCATGAATTATTTATAATAAATTCAGCAAATTTAAATCATAACAACAAGATTTTATACCAGCAGATTAATTAATCTATTAATAACTTCCGGAAATTCTAAATAATTTAGATTCAGGTACTGCCCTCCTGCTCACACTTGGAACAAAAATCTGTTGAAAACAACTCTTTTGTTCTTAATTCCCAAATCACTTTCACCACTAAGTCACAATTAACATGAGGGTAACAACAGATGTCCGTCAATTAAATGAACCGGTATATACTCCAAAAACCTCAAACAGAGCTAAAAATAAATCCTGTGTAACATTCTTTAACATTTCTACCATGTTAATGTAGCTCAAAAGTAATAATTCATGTTAAATGGCTCAAAAACTACATAGTGCCTGCAAACTGCAACTTAGTAACTGCTGACAGTTTCATCCCATAAACATGTGCAGTGCTCCTCATCATGTTACTGATCACCAACACTCAGTGAGACCAAACAGTAGGTGTAAAAACTACGGAAGCGGGTTCCATGAAGTTGGTCCCACACTCCTAATCAGTTTTGGTGGGCACACTTGTGTTTGCGCCACTAGACTCAAACAATTCTATTGTGAAATGAAACCATTAAACCGTTAAATGTAGGCATCTCTTGGTGAACTGCACTTCTGTGCTCATCGCTTCGGAGAAAAGTACCTGCGAAGCAAATAAAGGTAAATGCAAACACTCCTAACTCCACCGCTCCTAACGCTAGGAGCCAGTGTGTCTCACACCTGACATGCAACCGAGGTTTAGAAGCAAGCGGTGCAACTGTAGCACTGTCTCGTGGACTGGCTCAGAACTGCACACGTCTGTTTTTGTCCTCAAGCGACCTGCCTCGTTGGTGGACAATGTGACATTTATTTTCAAGCTTCTTTTGGTCTTCATCTAATAACACATATAACTACAGCTCAACAAAATTAAGAAGAATAATGTGAAAATTATGTGAAAAATGCTAAGTTACTGCACAGTTTCGAAAACATTTGTTGCAGCCATTTGTCAATTTTCAACAGCTGGCAGCGCAGTGGTTAAAGCTGCTGCCTTTTATCCAAAGGTCGCAGGTTCGAGCCTCACCTCCAGCTGTTGTACACTCCAGTAGAATTACGCAGCTATATAAATGGGTAAATAATTGTAAGTACATTAACATTCTATGTCGCTTTGGAGAAAAATGTAGAACAGACAACCCTATGATCTATCTGAGTAAAACCAGGATGGGTCAGATGTTGGTCTTAGTTTCAAATGACATCTGTAGAAGGTTCCTCAGCCATAACTCGCCTGGACCTACACATACACACACAGCTGGTAGGTTCCTCTGACTTTCCTGTTGTCACTAAATGGAAAAACTCAGTATGTCAGCTGTCTACATTGTGCATCATTTTTGATGTTTCTGCTGAGAGATCCGCAAGGAACGGATTTGCGGTCTTAAGGCCAATATTGTGCCTTGTTCAAAAGCAGAAATGACCACAAAAGAATAAAAATGGAGTATTTTCAATGTACCCCTTTTATATGAAACAGAAGTCACATTCAAAATGCGCTCAGAAACAGAGAGTAACGCAGTACAGAGCTTTACTGTAGAAGCACCGTCACACCCACACACCAGTCACATCACTGGTATATACACACACACACACACACACACACACACACACAGACGGACAAGCACAGCCCGTGTCCCCACCCGACATCCCAGTGCACACATTGCACAGGGTCAGCACTGTAGCAGGAGCGGAGCAGGACGGGTCATGAGCAAGCAGGAAGTAGACAAGACCAGCCACAGGAAGCTGGGCAAAGGGCAGGTGGACCGGACCTGGAACCAGGAGGACAGCAGCTCCACCAGAAGCTCGAGTTTACCCTCAATAGGTAACCGAGACTGCCTCGGGACAATCGTAGAGGTCCTCCTTGAACAACTACCAAAGTGCCAGATTATTAGGACTATTCTAGAGCTGCAGGGAGACACCGGCAGATTTCTACCGCTGCTTTAAAATCATCTTTCTTGCCCGCTTTCTGTGCACAGGGGCTGCATCCCAAATGCCTGACGTATGCATTGCTTTGCCGGAGCAGACAAGCGCAGGACAGACAGGCATTCGGAATCTGGAACACACCGCACCACCACTCATCTGTGCAGACAAGGCGGGAGCTTGGGGCTCGGCTGAGAAGCAAGCACCTTTGCGAAGCCCTGGGTGCCCAGGCTCCTTACCTGTGGCCGGCTGTCCCGTCTCTGCTTGCACCTTGCCCTTCGCTCCGCCTCCTTCCAGAGGGTACCCCCTGTCCCCCTTGAAGAGCTTGCTTTTAAAGGGGGAATCCCTGTCTTTACCTTTCGATCCCTTGGGCCGCCCTGCGGTCTTCTTCTTGGACTTGCCGTCTCCTTTCACGCCCAGCAGAGGGTGTACTTCTGCAGTAACACAGTGCACAACCGTGACTCCAGTTGGTCAGAAGACAAAATGCACACGTCCACACAAGTGACAGAGGCGACTGCTGAACTCCTTTTGGCCACAGACAGACGGACGTTCGATCACACCCTCGTATGTGAACCTGCTGCTTTTTAAATACTGCTCTACACGAAGACACATGGCTGAGGCAGCACTTCAGTGCTACTCCCCTATTGTGGCCTCGCTAATACCTGAGATATTCCTTGTGAGCCAACCTGCGCAACTGCTGGACGGGTAATGTTTAAAAGAAAGCACCATGACACACTTCTAGCAGTTCAGCCTTCTAACAAAAACAACTCAGGCTTTACACCTCAAACGCTGCTGACACCAGAGTGCTGTGTGTACCTCCTAAGGCACTAACTACTACCACTATGTCCAAATCAATAAAAGCACAATAAAAATACAGATAGTATTATTACACTCACTTTATTCCCTAATTAGGTTCTGTGAAAAATCACACATACTAAAAGAAAAAAAAAAAACTTTGTAATTCTAATGTTTTTATTAACTTCAAGATACAATAAATCTAAATTTTCCCTGCCAGTCTGTTTTGGAGTTCGTTAACGCCACCTATTGGCTGGACACAGAAAAACAGCTCAAATTCAATCTGTACAGACAGACATTTTTAACAACAGAAAATTGAAGAAAAAGGTCCTGCTTTGATTTTTTGGGGTCTTCATCTGAAAATCCTTATCACAGGAGATCATGAAAATGTAAACAATATTCCATATGTAACCATCTACAAAAAATATGAAAAACTGCCAAAATAAAGTGTAAAACAAAACACCTTGGGGGGCGAAGTCTATTAACTAGAAAAATGTCTGTAACTTGGAATGCTTTGAAAAGTTATAACTCGGGCCTCAAACATGATGAGCCAGGGTACACACCTAGTACTTCTGAGAACACTGAATAAAATACCAACACGTTTTGCACAAACAGTTGAAAGAGAGCTTTTGCGTCTGAGTGCAACCCCGTCTGCTAGTAGGGTTGAACTAAAATCGGCAACAGCTATGCTGGTGCGCATGAGTGTACGTGTGAGTGTTCGTACGTGTGTCTCACCATCGCTGGGGACACCCTGCAGCTCGATGTTTGTGGTTCGAGCCTTCTTCTTGGGCGGGCCTCCCTCTGCAGAGGGCTGCCGCTGTTTCTTGTCCCCGCTCACTGAGCTGTCTTCAGGGTTGGTGGCATCGGGTGGGGGTCCAAAGGGGTTCTCCTCGGGATCCTCCACCTCAGGTGCGATGGGGAGGTACAGCAGAGCCTTGTAGTCCTCCAGCTCCTCATCACTGCAGCAGAAGGCCTACCGCAGTTAACCTTTCACACCATCATTCCACAGAAGTGCAAAGAACGAATACGAGACTTATCTACATTATGCACGGCATATCTGGACATGTGTGATGCACAGAGGGGAGACTCAAAACCCAAGTCTGAGGGAACCAATCATCAGTCCCTTTCAGACCTCAACACGTCCAGTGTGAGGGATCCAAAGTAGAAAGAGTACTGTTTTAACTGACAATCAGTATCACAGACAAAAAAAAAAGTTACTGCCACCTTGTGCTATTCTTATGCAACAAAGAAAAGTAATAAAGGAAAGATGCCAACCTGCTGCAGAAGGCCATGATGGGGTCAACGGAGGTCACGTCTACCTCTTCGTCCTCCGCAGCATCAGCACCTGGAACCCAGATTCCACTGTGCTTGTTGTGTGAAGACCATGTGTATTCAGACCTTGCGTTCAACCCCACTGTCATCGTCATTCCGATTCAGGCTGCGCACACAACCCCTTCCGTTTACGCACTCGGGCACAGATGCCTTGGAGAATGGCACCATCATGAGCCAGATCCTCTGCCATCTGTCTTTCATGTGTGGTGTTTGTGAGCAGGGGAGAACAACCCACTTCTTCTCCCAGTAATGCAGCGCATGTTCTTCCAAACCTCATGAATTGTGGGACTCGGGTGTGTAATCACATGTCCTTGGCCCAAAAAGCACGTACCTGTCTGCTCTGGCTCGCTCTTGTCCTCATCTTCAATGTCAAACTCTGACTCCCTCTCCTCATACTCCACATTCTCGTCCAGTTCCTTGAAGTCGGGTGCGAAGGCACTCCAGTTTTCCTGAACCACAACACAATGTGTGTCAGAGGCAATCGCAGATTGCCCCCAGGAAGAAGTAGACCCTTCTAAGTTCTCCTGAATGACTGCACCCCCATTCTTTTTATTATACACCTGCTCCCCATGCACAAACACAGCTGGGACTGGAACTCTGTCTGCAATTTGTTTTGATTGCAATTCTAAAACCACTTTGACCACTAACTAACAATCAATGAAATGTACCTTCTTCATTCGTAGCTTAGGTTCTGTAAAAGTCTTGGATATAGCAGTAATAAGTACTTCGTAAGCCCCTTTACTGTAATATTTTCATTAACTCTGAGCTGCAGGAAAATTAAGTTTATTCAAATTGCCTGAAAATAATTTTTTTTGTCTCCATGCTGACTGTGTGGACTGACTGATCCCATGAACATGTGCAGTGTTCTTCATCTTCTTCACACTCAGGAACACTACATACTGTGGAAGTGAACTGAACTAAAGCTGTCCCACACTTCTGTTCTGACTGGATGTTCATTAATATGATTTATTACCTAGGAGAGTAAACATGTTGTGTTTGTTCCATTACAGACACAAATCTGAGGAAATAAGCAAACTCAGACATGGCTGTAGCAGAAAATTCTACAACTGATAAACATGGCTGTAGCAAAATGAGCCACTGAATGCCACTTGTGACACACAGGGCAACACAAATGGAGTACAGTGACAGTGTTCTCAGACAGATAAGCGTACTTCCAGAAAACACTGGCTCACTTACTCTTCCCCATATTACGTTCTAAGACTGTAACGTTCAGACAGCTCAGTTAATACAAAAACTGTGAAAAGGAGAGCCAGGAGCCAGGGTGGGACCACCGACTGCTGCAGTTTAATACTTTCATTGCAGACCCACCTGGTGTTACACATGTGGACAGAACAAGTTTCTGTCTAACAGCAGCTCGTCTCAGGAACACTCACCACTTGGTTCTGGGCCCAGATGGACACAACGCCGCTGGAGATTGAAGCGATGATGGGCCGCACCGGGTGCCACTGTCGGGGAGAAAGAGACAGTGATGTGGGCTGCGGGAGTAGTGGCATAGAAAGAACGAGGAGAGAAACAAGAGTGGGAAGGTGATGATCTCACCGCCACGTCGAGCAGCAGCTCTCCCCGCGTGCCGTGGAGGATCTTGACGAGGTTTCCGATGCTCTTCTCCCAGATGTAGAGTGCATGCTGCCGGGCCGAGCCTGCCACGATGTACTCCCCATCCCCTGAGAAGCAGCACTTCTTCCAGGGGGTCCTAAGAGGATGATGGAGGGAGAGACACAGATCCAATAGAGACAGTCAGTGAAAGATGAGCTGAAGCATGTCTGCACCAGCAACGTTAACTGTGAGGCCAGTCTGAGAACAGGACTGCACAGCTCCCTCTTGTGCCACGATACATGTGCTCCTTCCGTTAAAAATTCAGGGCCAAAGTCAAATAAAAGTTAAGAGTGAATTTTTTTTGTCAGTACATATAATCCAAATTAACCTGAGCAACCAAGTCACTCACGCCCTATCAAGAACTTCTTTACAGTATGTTACTTTGGTTCATGAAAATTATTTCTATATTTCTTAACATTTACTCATTTGTCTGCTGCTTTTCTCCAAAGCTACTTACAATTATTTACCCATTTATGCAACTGGGTTATCATCAGGGTTCATGTCTTGATCAGAAATACTACAGCAGGAGGAAGGATTCAAAACTGGGTTCTTCAAGTGCACCGCTACACACTACAGCACCTGCTGCCCCAACATATTCAGTATTTTCCTAATGTAATTCAGGGTCTGCCCAGAGGGTGTCCAAGAACCTGAGGGGACATTCATACAATAACAGAACAAAAGAGTAATAAGAAATTTCAAAATGCCATCTATTTTTTCCAATTACTTCTATGTGAAGTTCAGTGAATAACTGAGCTGAATTAAAATTAATTAAATTAAAACTTCCTTATTATTCGTTATGTCCTCTCCCACCTAACCTACATTCACACTGAACAGCCCGTGAAACACTCACAGGGTGCAGTCCAAGTCAAACGGCTTGTGGAGGCGGGCACTCAGATCCCAAAAAGAAGGTAACAGCAGTCCCTGTTGGGGGGGGGGGGGGGGGGGGGGGGGCGTATGTGCGCAAGTCATACCCACGCACAGTCACGACCGCACAATGTTTCAGAATGCAGAAACATCAGTGACTCGCATTTTGGAACAGCACCTGAAACTGCACATCGTCTCCACGAAGGACTCCACGTAAACGCAGATGGTAGGTTCAGCATTGGCACACAGACACTCAGTTTTACATACACTTTTGCTCTGTGTGTTGTATTAAAAGCATCATTATATTTTATTCATTCATTCAGTGCAATGGAGGCACTCACTTCTTTTGAAGCCCACCATGAAATATGATAGCCGCCCCCAACCCACTCCACCTCCTCCAGCAAGTCCCCCATCCAAGTGCCCACAGGTTCTACGTGAGCCACATTTTTTTTTTTAAATAAACTCAATATACAGAACAAGTGCATTATTGTGCCTGGTTTCCCACGTTCCTCATCAGACAACAACTGTGTGCAGAGAAAGCAGTTTCCTGGCAACTTCTGACTAAACACGTTGACGCAGAGCACTGGGGTGATAGTCCAATGGGCTGAACATGCCACATCAAGACAGTCTATGGAACCAAACCCTGAAGGGCTGCTGTGCTCCAGGCAGTGAGCCCGAGACACAGAGAAAATGCATTGTGGGTTATGTGTGAGGCCAGCAGAGGGAGCTGAAGCTCACCTGTTGACCAGGTCCTGCAGCTTCTGCATAGGCTCTGGCTCCCCGTCACGACCGCAGGTGAGGATCTCGCGCCCATCGTAAACTCGGATGATGCGGTCGGCCGTGTTGATGAGGAAGCAGCTGGAAAGAGGAGGAAGATTACCTGAACCTAATACTCTTGTTTTACCCAAAGCGAACCAGCTGCCCCCCCGACCAAAGCGTGATACCCACAGCCACTCAGGAAGGGTGAACACATGAGCACAGCTCCAACTTGTTTGCTGCGGGCCTAACATGCTCTTTCTTTCGTTTTGCTTAAAGCACACTACGGCTGCAGGCTGCATCAGGCAAGACAGAACACCTAGACATGCGTTCCTGGCTGACCGCAAGTGGAGCACTGACCGTACAACAGGAGGACAATTCGGCAAGGCAAGGATCTGAACCTCTGTGCATAGCCCTCAACCAATGTGTCGCTGGGGACCCTGCTGTTTACAGTGTCCTTGACCTTACAAGAGAGGCGGGGATCGGGCAGTAGGGGGCTCGCATGAGCCACTCACCTGCCCTTGCGTGCAAACTCAATGGACTTGATGGCAGTGGTGTTACTTGTCCCAGTTGTCACACGGAAAGACGCAACCAGGTCCTGGTTGTCCGTCTTTAGCACGAGAATCTGGGCAGGGAACACGTAATAATAATAATAATAATAATAATAATAATAATAATAATAAGAAGAAGAAGATGAAGAATAATGGAAGCCTAGTGGTTTCAGCTAACACCTCTTGTCAAAAAAAAAGAATAACAGCAGCAGGTGCAGCAAAAATCCCGACAGCGAATATTTATCAAAATTTTCAACTTTAACTTTATAGAAAGCGCTCATTTTTATTAAACTGATATTCAACACCAAAAAGCTGCCGTTATCACATCCAGCAGTTCCATTGTGCTCCACATTGTGAGTCACTAAATTATTGCCATGTTTCACAGCATGATGATGCTCTCATTGACCTCTGACCTTTCCCTTGGCGTTGCCAGTGTAGATGTACTCTCCGCGCCGATCGAAGGCCGCCACGACGTTGAGATCCGAGTCATCGTCCACAGGCAAGACCACGTGCTTGGAGTCTGCTAGAGTGAGCAGAACTGGCGCAGACTTCATGGGGCACACAAGAACTTTGTTCCTGTCAGAGACAAGGGGTTGTGTCTACGTATGTGTGTGTCTGTGTGCAAGTCTGTGCACACATATGATGCAGGGGCTCCTCTCAACTAGGGCTATGTGCTCATATCTCTGCCACCATTGCCTCTCAACCATAACCGTTGCACTTCAAATATCCAGGGTTGCACAGCAAATGGCTCTGAACAAAAATCGTATGACAACCAAAAATGCTGGCAACTAAAATGAACAATGTACATTCTCACTATTTTCTTTGACTCTTTATTTTCACTGACTTAACAGGTCAGAAGTGATGACTGTGGGGTCTCAGAAACACTCACTGATCACGGGGGTGGAACTGCACTTTGAGAATAGGCGAGGGGAAGCGGAACCGCTGGTCACAGTCGCCGGTAAGTACGTCCCACAGGGACACAATGTTGTCCGTGGAAGCGCTGACCAGTTTGTGGCCATCCCGGCTCCAGCTAAGCGACACACCCACCAGTGGGAGGTGGAGGAAGGGGAAAACAAAAGCCAAGAGTCACACTGGAGACCTTGAGATTCCCTTCAAAATCTTCTCTAGCAGCAGGGGCAGCTGACATATGATTCTATAGAACGATCTATTTTTTATTCAACATTTTTCAGCTGCCATTCATAAACAACGGCAAGACAAACACTAAACAAATCCAAATAAAGCTGCTTTGGGACACGCAGCAGCTGAGTCACCTGCCCACAATGCAAGTTTGCTGGAACTGTGCAAACGCCTCACAACACACAGAGGCCTCCCACACATGCGTGGCGTCAACCCTCCCACTCACCAAAGCGAGCACACCGGGTGTATGTGCGCACTGATAATTTTGGCAATGCCGCGTGTGAGGAAGTCCCAGATGACGATGCGGCCATCGTTGCAGCCCACGGCCAACAGAGTGCCCCAGCGATTGAAGGTGCAGGTGAGCGCCATACTGATGCAGTCCAGGGTGCCATCGGCCTCCTGACGTGAAGGGCGCACCACAGCACACAATCAGCATTCCCACTGCTTGAAATCACTTGTCACTACTGCTAAATGACCGAAAGCACAACACAGTAACACACTTAAGGTTACGTAGCTGTATGTTGTGAAAATGGGGCATCTGCCGAAGGCCTCAACGTAACGTAAATGCAACGAAAAATACCATCTACATAGAAACAGAGGATAGAGGCTGCTGTTTTTCCATAACAGCTATTGTTTTGAATATACTGACTACTATTTTTATAACTTGTAGCTGTTTCACTCTACAGGGGAAACATTTTACTCTGGGGATGACTGATGGTGCGATGGACAGTGTAATAAGCATGAATGCTAAACAATTCATCGAAACAAACGGTTATTCTTTTGGATTCTGTTTAAACAACACTGGATTCATCCACAGGCAATGATCCATAACTGAGCTACTAACAGTTGAGTAATGAGTTTTATATAACTTACCTCTGGGTAATTCTGTCCAAAAGACTCTGGAGAAAAAAAATAAAACATGTTGTTGGTGCATTTATACTGAGTAACCTTTCTGAAGAAATGACAAAAATACAGCTTTGCTAGAAAACACACTATTGAATAAGCAAACATCATGTGCACTCAGGTTTATAGTACAGACTTCCCTCACATGACAAGTGTAATTTGTTGCTGACAATCTGCAAAATCAGATCTTAATTTCCAATAAACTGAAAAGGAAGAAATAATGAACCATGGAACACTCATGAAACTTACAAAACTGAGATTTTGCCATTTTCTCCTCTCTTACATTCAGAGATGAAACCTGCCACACCTAATTTACAGTATAATCATTTAGTGTTCATGATTACACATGTAAAGAAATACTGCAAATCACCATTGTCCTAAAATGTGCTCAGCTTATAGTACCGTACGGTACAGTACAGTACAACCACAGACCTTCGGCTGTTTGCAATAAGTGGCGACAAAGGGTTAACTAGGTGGCCTGCTAATTAAATCATGGGACATATAACTAAAACGTTTACACTTAAACCAGTCTTCTAACACCAACCATGTTACACATATCTCGAACCCTTATTAATTCACACCAGAAATGCCTTTTCACGTGCAACATTTATATTTACAACTGTCACTCATTCACTGCAATCCACCTACAGACATCTGCTTGTACAAGTGCTCACAGGATCATGTAGGAAACATTAGAGCCAAGTTCATCCGGGGGGGGGGGGGGGGTCGCCTCAGGCAGCTGTACTGTGTACAGTGACATCTGCTTGTACCACATTCAATCAATGTAAAACACAAACACATGATAGACTGAAAGAGAAGGAACACCTTAGTAAACCTTTAAAAGACAAAAAGGTTCGTTTTGCTGTCTGACACTGAATTTAGCAGCTCGTGAGGGAGGAAGGAAGGAGCTCAGTCACACAGACAGAGTGAGTCTCTGACAGACCGACTCTTCATCATGCTAACGCACACAAAACTGAACTGAGACCGAACTTGCATGCTTATTAACATTTTTTTTCGTTCAGAATTTTATTTTGCCTTCTATAAGCATTCTATCACTTCTATAAAGCTGCTCGTTCTGCTAAAAAGACGATGCACCGCGACTGCGAGCGGCTCCTTCCCGACGCACTATGACGTACGCTAGCTTAGCTAGCTGCTAGCAGCAAGCTAAGTGGACCGACAAGCAATTCATTCATCGAAAGGTTATTTACCGAGCAATTCCAGATTCATGGTATATCCTTCGTCTTGCAAGGAAACAACCGTAGATAGAAAAACCCCCAAAAAAATAAGTTTATTCGGGTCTTTGTCGTTCACTTTGAAACGTCCATAGTAAATTGTCGTGTATTGCTGTTAGCTACAAATGAAAACGGCGACTGGCGCCCAATAGACACGGAGGACCCCGCGGTGTGCCCATGGCTGCGCCTGAAAAAAAAAAAAAAAAAAAAAAAAAAAAAATTAAAGTAAATCGGCAAAATAACTCTTCGGCAATGCCTCCTAGCATTATTCAAAGCACACTGCGGAATATCTACGATATCCATTTTATCTCTGTGTATCCTTAAAAAGCAGGCGTTTACAAAGACACCTATATATAACCACTTCCTAGCGCTATTGTTTCAACGGGCGTGAAAGTTTCACACTGTGGAGAAAAAAGAGGAAAAGAGAAAGTTTTCATGAGTGCATTGTTTTCCAAATGCGTGACGCTCAGACAAAATTACTTAATTACATATTTAAGTAAAGATGATTTACACTTAATTATTATACACTCTGTCTGTATGAGAAGAGCGCTCCATAAAAATAAAATTATCAAAGCAACATGATCATGAGGCAACTAAGTTTCCACTGTGTGAACTGTGTTTTATTTCGTGTTTCACGCGTGCTCACGGTCCAAAGTGTGTGTGGCTCCTTTCCGATTGTCCTAATAAAGGAGCTCTCATGTGGGTCAGTGTAGCCGTGTGAAAATAATGCGTGTCCCAGACAGTCTGTCTCAGCCGCTGGATTAGAGCGAAAGAGCCGCCGCGGCGAACTCCAACACCCACAGTGCAGCTCCCTGCTACAGCCTACTTTACCACGGTAACTCCCTTTCCCTCCGCTACACTGTGACTGTGTGTGGACAAAGTCCACCCCGGACACACACGGCCACTTCGGCTTTCACTCTCTGTCACACACCCAGCGCAAGCAGTGAGGTGGCCGCCGCGGGCTCACACAGCTGACCTGCCTGCAGCAGTGGGTGGGGGCGGTTGGTTCGGGGCCCGAACCTGTGGGACCGGAATAATTATAATTATTATTTTCTGAGTGTGAGTGAGTTAGTTGGCGGGGAAGTGCGCGCGGAACACGGTAAAATACACACGCGAGTGTGGGTTAACGGGCCCCCCGCCGAGATGGGGAGCCACGACCACCTGTTCAAGGTGCTCATCGTCGGCGACGGTCACGTGGGCAAGACCTCCCTCGTGCACCGTTACGTGGAGGAGCGGTTCTGCAAGAGCTACAAGAGCACCGTGGGGGGTAACGCTCTAAGTTCTGCGCCACTCTTTCGTTTCTTTTCTTTCTGCCTTGTGTCCACATGATTGTTTCACCATCATTTCAACTATTAACGTGGTTTCCGTATTGCTCCAGCATTATTTTTTTTGTCCTTCTGCGTTTTTAACATTCATTGACATTGTTTCGACGTTGTGACTTTCACTTCATCATCTATTAGTTGCTCATAACTTACATTTAGCCTTGTCAGTCTTACATCACCTGTCACCTGATTCAATAACCTTGGTCTGTGAACAGATTAAACTACTGACAGCTGAAATGTGATCAAAATCCAGACTTTTCCAACTAACGGTGAACAATGATGCGGTGTGGACATTGTTTTAAATTAAGTCTTTCCTTCCATAATGAACGTTCATATTGCCAGAATTCACAGGCTGAGCAGCCTCACTTCCCTCACGTGCCAGCGCTCCCGCCACGAATTTCCGTTTTCTACTATCCATCTGTCCACTCGTAAACATAAACATCTCTCAGAAATCTTGTGACATTTTATTATAGTGTGAATTCATCGTCTATGATGAATCTGGAGAACCTGGAGGAGACCCATGCGTACATGGAAAGAACATGCAAACTGCACACAGACTGAGCCGCGTTCAAACTCAAATCTAAACACGCAGTTCCAGGGCTGTAAGGCTCTCGCTGTGCCACTCGACCACCAAAGAACAACACAATAAAATAAGAAAACAACAGTAAGATAAATGATGAGTGGGAAGGGTAAAAAAACACACACACACACACACACACACACACACACACACACACACACATTTTCAGAACCGCTTGTCCCTTACGGGGTCACGGGGAACCGGAGCCTACCCGGTAACACAGGGCGTAAGGCCGGAGGGGGAGGGGACACACCCAGGACGGGACGCCAGTCCGTCACAAGGCACCCCAAGCGGGACTCGAACCCCAGACCCACTAGAGAGCAGGACTGCGGTCCAACCCACTGCGCCACCGCACCCCCTGGGTAAAAAAACATAAATGTGTAATGCATAAGAAATTTTGAACACATGGGCCTTAAGCTTGGATTAAAAGGTACATGGGAGCAGTTCTGACACCTGGACGTGATCTTGACAGATATTTTCTCAGTGTTTAAAAGATCAGGCAGGAATTTGGCAAATTTGGTTTAAAATGTATCTTATTTGCGGCTTGGGAATGCGTTATTTATTTTCCCACTTAATGCTAAGGAAAAGTTCATTTTAAGAGGTTTCCCATTCCAAGCAGTTTTTCTATTTTGCAAAGGAAAGCAATCAAAGTGAAATGTTGAGTGAAAGATGTGCCGTGCAGTGGAGGAACGAGGTCTTTCTCTGCTTTTGCAGTGGATTTTGCCCTGAAGGTTCTGCCATGGTCCAACACGGAGACGGTCCGCCTGCAACTGTGGGACATTGCAGGTCAGGTCAGGTCATTGTGGGGTAGCCTATGCTGCTAAAGACATAGCATGTTTCTCCAAATGTCTGCAAAAATGTAGTATATAAAAACCAAAAAATCATGTTTTAGCTTTAATAATTAATATAGTTATTGTAAATGAATGTATAACTCACCTTTTGTCTGTTATGTCTCCTGATCCTTTGTTTGGCACCACATAAAGAATAAATTGCACTGAATTGAATATTCTCTTTATACTGTCTTGCCAGACATAAGTTACTGGGATTCTGGGTATGCATAAAAGGCAGCTTTATTGAAATATACCCTATGCCATCATATTTAACCTGTTCGTTCAGTTGGTGTGCATCAACTTCAGTGCATCTTGTTTTAGACACCCCTGTGTCATAAAACAGGAAAATTTCAGTTTCCTGTTTCAAAATTTTTCTTGACTTGCCTGCCTGCATTTGGTTATGACTCAGCTGGTTCATGTTTCCACTCCAACCATGACTGTGAACGCACATAAATGGCACACATCAGGTCAGGAGCGCTTCACCTCCATGACCAGGATCTACTATAAAGAGGCGTCGGGCTGCGTGCTCATGTTTGACGTCACCGACCCCTCGAGCTTCCGCAACTGCCACAGGTGGAAGGAGGACCTGGACAGCAAGGTCCGGCTGGCCGGCGGCAGCCCCGTACCCTGCATCCTGCTGGCCAACAAGGTAAAGACCCCTTCACGCAGCGGATCACGTTCCTGCAACTTTAGCCGTGTTTGTGCTTCAGCTGGACCCATGTTTGTGCTCCTGCTGTTGTCATCCGGGAAGGTGTTTGAAAGAGAAAAACTTCTTCATTGCGCCTTTCTGGAAGTACGTGACTCATCCACACCACTCAGGGTAGCATGTAAAAATAGAACTTCCCTGCTAAGCCAAAACAGACCTTATCCAGCTGGTGTTTGATGTGAGTTTTATTGGGTTTCTGGACAGCAGGTAGGAATATTTTTCAAAGAGCTGGACCTTCATATTCCTCAGGGAAGCCCTGCTTTTACAGCCTTGCGTTACCGAACCAAAAGTGTGCATAAAAATATCCACTACACTTCTTTTTTATCATGAGCTTTAAGCAAGCAAACAGCATTCAGGAATTAAATTAAGGTTAAAGTACTTTCGTTTTCATGAATGGACAGAGGGATGGACAGACGGATAGGTAGACAGATGCTTCATTGATCCCAAAAGTATGAAGACGTTCTTCCTGCTTTTTGCTTTATGTCCCAGTGCGACTTGTCGCCATGGCAAGTCTCCCGTGAAAGTGTGGAGGCGTTCAGCGAGTCCAACGGCTTCGTCGCCTGGATTGAGACATCGGTCAAGGAGAACAAGAACATCAGTGAATCTATGAGGTACGCCGTTGGCGCTGTGTGTCATGACCCCGACACGTTACTGACAAACGGAGACGAGAAAGAGCAAGTCGAGCGTCATTTTCCGCCGGATGATTCTCCATTCGGTCTTCATGTGAGTTTTCCCATGAGGGTAACCATGTTCCTTGTGTTGCTGGGCAGAATGCTCGTGGAGAAGATGATGGCATCCCGGTCCATTGCCGCGACCCCCGAGAAGATGGGCAGTAGCTTCAAGCTAAACGATTTGGCCACACCGATGGCGAGTGAAGATGGGGGGTGTTGTTCTGGTTTGAGGGCTGACCCATAATGCTACCCGTTCTTCTTCTTCTGATTTCTCCATTTGAACAGTGCCTTTCGTGTGGCGGACAGCTTAGTCACAGGTGATTAAGAGCATAAATGGCGAGTATTACTAGCAAAACCAACTTTTATTTGATTTGTAATTAATCTTTTCTTATGTTTTCTTATCTGATCTTTGTCAGTCTCCACTGAAAACTGCAAAAATGATTTACCAGTGTGAACCCACGTTTACCCTCCAAGTACTTCGGAACACCTCCCTTTGTTGTCCCTCAATTGCTGTCGGATTTTTGTAGTTTTCTGCTCTGCAAGTGGGACAAGTACAGGTGTTACACTGAACGTTGCTCCGTCAGACCCTACACCTTAAAGAGCACTGACTTCCTCCACTTCTAGCCGCTTGGTACTCCCACACATGAGGGGTCCAAAATCAAAAGCCCCCTTCTTCTCAGTTCAGTCTCTGATGTAGTGGGATGAGTTTCCTCTGTACCGCCAAGCTGCTGAATCCCTCCCACATTGAAGAAGGGTTTCGAACCCATCTCTTTGAGAGCCACATCTTTCCTGACCTCCTGACAGCTCCATCGATGAGTCCAACACCATCTGCTATGATTATCTATGTATTTGCAGTTTGAAAGTCACTTCTCTAGGAGGTACTGGAGGGTTGTGAACCAGCAACGTGGCACTGTCAGTCACTCAAGCTGTGTGTCATTAATCATGTGTCTGTGCCTAAAGCTCTTTGTCTGTTCTTGATGCACTTTGTTTATTCTGAGTTGTAGGTCACTTTGGAGAAAAGCAACTGATCCATGAATAAATGCGAATGTATGTCACTGAAGAGCCTTATTTATGGCAAACAACGTCCTTTCGAACCCAACCGTGTGATATTGCTCGACACAGACAGACCACAGACACACAGCCAATAACTTTATAGTTCCCCGTTGTTCACAACAAAAGAGAGAACACTTTATTTTCGCGACGGTGGAACTGTAACAAAATTTCAGTGTACCATTTATTATTATAATAATGATAATAATAACTTGACCCTCTTGATGATTTTGCATCAGTGATCTGATTCATGTGCATTTTGCGCCGGGCCACGCGTGCAAAGCTCGTGTGTGTTTGTGTCCGAGGCTCCAGCGTCACTTCAGGAGCCCACGTCTTGGTGAAGACACAGATTTGATGACTTGTGGTGCTGCCCTACGCTCCTCTCGTTGGACCTCTCTGAGTAGAACGAGTGTCTCAGGCCAGGTCCCGGCGACAGATGCTCGGACTGAACGGCAGAAGTGATGCGACGCCATGAGCAAGCGACCCATGTAGCACCCACGGTCGAGGGAGACCCCGGGTTCGCCGACTCCTCCACCCGGTCGGCGAGCCTCGAACCTTCCGGAGGAATCGTGACATCGTCGAACGGAAGTGGCACAGATGGCCGACTCGGCACCGGCGCGACTGCCTTAGAGCTTCTTCCGACCCGTCCGCAGTTACTTTTTTTATCGGCGTGCATTTCTCTGCCGCTTTATCTCGCCGTCCGTGCGGCGGAAGCTGCCAAGTGTGTGCACGCCATGCCGAGCAACACAAGCTGTCCTCGGCCACTGCAGTCACCGTGCTTTAATTAGCAAACGCAGAAACGCGTCTGTGACGGGTCATCTCCTGCGCCAGCAAGATGAACTCAGGAGGCCCGTGTTGAGTGAATCGCAGTTTTCGCGGGAATCGATTAACGTGTCATTTTCAGCAGGCAGACGCACGTTATTTCTCGAACCTTTCATTCAGTTCTCAAGGTTATTCATGAGGAAACTGCACCTTCATCTTGAGCCAGGGAGAACACTTGATAAGCCACCGTCTGACCTCGATGAATCGTTACGCTGTCTGACAGCACAAACTGAGCACTTACTGTATTTTATCCATGCAGTGTTAGCTGAGGAAAGCGTGTTTATTTCCAGGCACTAACTATGACCGCGGACGTTGTCTTTCCGGCCCTTCCGATGTGTGCGGACAACAGCTTTCTCCCCTTAGGTGAGCAGGAGCTCACAGCATTTTTATGAAACCAGTACATGTAATACTTTCGCTGCATTTGTAGAGCTGGTACCATAGCTTTACATGAGTCATGGAAGAAATCTGTCATATTGGGACATTAATTATACACTGGTTGCTCCTGTGGCAAATGTTTGAAGAGGGAAACCTTGACTGTTTTTACTGATTTTTAACCGCATTTTCTTCACTGTTCTATTATGTAACATTTGTCTGTTTCGAAGGAACAACCCTAACCCTGTCCCTAACCCCTAACCCCTAACCCTAACCCTAATGAGCCGACGAATTAGCTGGCAGTAAAGAGCACCACATGGGACAGGGGTGTAGGACCAGATGAATCCAGCGAACTCGCACAGTGTTACAGCTCGTGTCTGGTGTTCCTCAGCGCAGTGATCAATGAAGGTGAGGAACGTCGCACCTCATTATGGTATGAATCGCTCAACAGTCGACTTTTAGACACTATTTTATTGTTAGTCATTTAAAGTTGTTGCTCTAAGTCAATAAAAATGTTCAAATGAAAGGTCTTGCAAAGAATTTAATTTCTTACGCCTACTGGATATTTTTAACGTAAATAAATCATGTGGAGTGTGTGTATTTATTCCCTTTCATTGAATGTGTCCATCATAAACACGTAGAAGCTGAGGAACAGATGATGAATCCGGCAGCAGTCATAACTGAACACCTCCTGCTGCTGAGATTATTTACTGTGAGAATTGTAGTTTGATGCAGGCTGGAGCTTAAGTGTTACGCAACAGCTACTCTTACTACTTTTTATTGTTGCTACACTAACAACAACAATAGATTATTATTATTCTTATTATTATTATTCGCCCCGGGACCGGACTGGACCAATAAGGCAGCCGAACCCGCGCGGACAGGCGGTCCGGCTTCGCACGCCTGAGTGACCCGCCGCGCGCGCTGCCAACAACGCCGGCACGACGCTCGCGGACAGGGGGCGTGGCCGTGTCCCCGTGACGGCCGCCGGTGCGAGATATAAGGGCTCCTCTCGGCGCGCCGCTTTTCCACAGACCGCAGTCAAGCGAGCCGGCAGCCGCGAGCTTAACGAGTCACGAGCAGAGCGGCGCACGCCGGGTCCGAGAAGCCCGTTCTGCCCAGCACGCCGCATAAACGTGACAGCGGAGCGGCGCACGTGACCGGCAGTGGACCAATCCCGCGCGGAAGGGGCGCAGACGTACGCGCCGACGACCGGCTGCTGCCGAGCACGCGCAGTAGCGGCACCTCTTATGAAACCTGAAGAGCGCGGCGGAGACGGCAGCGCGTGAGTGCGACACCGCCGCCGAGCCGAGCTGAAGCGAAGTGAAGCGAAGCGAGCGCAACCCGGGCGACGATGACATTTCCAGCGGGGATGACATAGAAAGCACCCCGGGAAACAGCTCAGGTGGGTGCGCGCGGCTGTCGCGGCGCCTTGGGCTGGGAAAACTAGGGAGCGAGTGAGGAGCGCGCCGCGGTTACGTTATGTAACTGGTGTGCCGCTGACCCCGTTTCGCTCGAGATGCGCGCTTAGCGCTCAACTTTACATTCTTTCACACACACACTGTTCTGAGCAGTAATAACGCCGCCGGTGAAATATGGACCGGCGTGGCGCGGAGACACTGTAGGGTCGATGCTCGCTCGCTCGCGCGCGCGCGCCGCCGTGACTTACACAAGTTAAAGTTTCGAATGTCGTGTGCGCGCGCCTCTGACCTATTTTCCGCAGTCGGTCGGGTGTCGGTGTGTTTGGCTTCTCGACGACGAGAAGAAGAAGCCCGTGACTGAGCGGTGTGTGTGCGTGTGTGTCACTTTCGGAGGTTCGCCGAGATTGTGGAAAAAAGCCGAGCCGAGGCGAAGAATGATGAGGAGGTGCGCGCGCGCGCGCTGCGCTGTTTGCCCCGCTGTTGTCCCACTCTGTCTGGGCGCACACACCGCATTTCGCAGCGCAGCCTCCTCACACCACCACCAGTTGTGAACTTTGTGTTTTTTTTTTTTTTTTTTTTCCGACTCCACTGACCGCGCGCGCAACTCACTTGTTGCCTCCTGACTTGTACTTTATTTTGATGTATTCATTTATTTAATCGATAAAGTTGCGGATGCGCTGCTGGTGGAAAGCGGTTCTCTAGACTCCCACCCACCACGCAGCTCAAGCCACGGTCACTGAGTGTGTTGCCGGGGCGCGACACACCTGGCGGCTGCGTGTACCCCGTTTTCCCAGGGTAAAGTGGAGTGTGAGCCGGAGGTGTGTGATGGCGCGCGCACACACGCAGACTCGCGCAGAAACGTGTCCTCGTTGACAAGAGGAGCGAGCGCGTGCACGGCATGATACGGACGTGACGCTCGCCTGCTACTTTGGCTCTGGCATCCGCGGTAAAAGCTGTGGAAGTGAGCGCTGCCTATTTCCGATTTCGTGCTGTTAAGTGTTGTGTAACTCTCGTTCATTCATCCATCCATCGTGTGCGCCCCCCGCCCCCCAGCCACTTTCCTGCGGTTACAGCGCCCCCTTGCGATCAGCGCTCCTTCTGCAACTCCGCGGCAGCTCCTGTACTGCGAAAGTGTGTGTGTGCGCGCGCTTTGTGGTGTTCAGGAGGGGAAACTGCGCCTGAAACGTGTGTGTGAGAGAGAGAGAGAGAGAGAGAGGCACACAGTGTCACACTGTCACACTCAAAGTGATGACACATATGGGTCAATGCCCCCTGCAGATCATCATGGCTCCAAACTCCATCCACTGGTTCCGGAAGGGTCTGCGTCTCCATGACAACCCTGCGCTGCGCGAGGCTGTGCGGGGGGCGGCCACCGTGCGCTGCGTCTACTTCCTGGACCCCTGGTTTGCGGGCTCCTCCAACCTCGGGGTCAACAGATGGAGGTGAGCTTTTCGAGAGTGATTATGAACCATTATTAAGGCATGATCGCATCTGTTCGGTTCTCAAAGATAGGGTTTCGTGATGCTTCGAAATATTTTGGGATTTGTTTTCCTCTTGGAGATCGAAGTAAAGCGGATGTTGTGGTTCTTGCTTTTCGGTGGGTGAAAAGGGGCTCGTAGCTTTTTGCGGGGCTCTGGGTGGGTTTGGGTACGGTCCACGGTACGAAGACGAGCTGCTTTGTGAAGTCCTGACTTTGTCTTCCTGACCGTGCGAGCGTGCGCACACCCACACGTTTCGCAGCATTGCGTGGCAGGGCTGCGCTCGTACCCGGAAACGGACATCAGGTCCAAGTGTAATGGACTTAGCGGGTCACAGAGGCTCTTATCCAGGTTACTCCCTGCGGGCCCAACTTTCCACACCACCTGGTGCCGTTTCGGTGAGCAGAAGGAGTTCGAGGACAAGCTGTTCAGTGGGGCGTCCATCTGTCTGTCCGTCCATCCATCCAGCACAGAGCTGCTCCCAGTGAAACGACCGCCAGCTTGACCAAACCACACCGTGGTGTGAAAGAGGCTGAACAGCTGAGGCAGGAAATGATGTAATTTCCATTGACTGACTTAATGTGTTTTTGTTCAAAGTGTGTGTGTATGTGTGCAAGACACTTCCAGGGTTAAGTCAGTCAGTGTGGAGAAATTAAAAGCAGTGTTGTGTTGTAAGAATGATGAGGGGTGTCATATGTACTGTAAAAAAAAAAAAAAGTATAGAAGTTCATGAACACACACGTGTGTGTGTGTGTGTGTGTGTGTGTGTGTGATGGGACTGTAGTGTTCTTTAATCAGAGCACTGTGGCAAACTGGGTGCAGGATTTGATGACTGGTCTGAAGGTGCTGCCACACACATGCACGCGTGCACCATTAAGGCTGAAATGACCGTTCTGCGACATTAGAAGGGAGATGCACGGCTGTGGCCCTCGAGCCTCTGGAGCTGGAGAAGAGCGGAGGAAGGACCGGGGTAAAATTGCCACGTGGCTGGAATGGCTTTCTTGGGAATTGAGATCTGGACAGATGGACGGGCTGTGCGGCGCGTTTCCTGTGCTGTGGGCGGACAGAATAATTTCATTGACAATCAAGGTCCGGGGAGGTAAAAATATCCACTAAGCAGCCCAAGTAGCTTTGAATAGAGGAACACCTTGTGGTCCAGGTGTTGCTCACCTGTGTTTAGTGGGAAAGCTGCTCATCTGATGGGTTGACAGCCTTCCGCACGCACACGCAAACCCCTCATCACCGCGCTGCGCCGCAGTCTTTGTGCGCTTCCAGTATGTGAAGTAATGAAGAGGAGGAAACCAAAGTCTGGTCTGGCGACAATGTTAATAATAGTAATAACAATGTAAACATTATGTAACTTGGCTCAATAACCTCCTTACACACATTTGCCCATTTATACAGCGGGGTAATTTTTTACTCTAAATTTACAGCAAGTACCTTGGTCAAAGGTACTAGGGCAAGAAGTGGCATTTGCACCCAGGGTCTTTAATTGAAAGGTAACAGCTCTAACTGCTGTGCCACCTGCTGCCCCCCCCATTACCTACACTGTACTGGACTCGCTGCTTAGCACATTAGTCATTTCTGTATTGAGGGTACAAGAGCATCTTCAGAAAGTGTGTGTGTGTGTGTGTGTGTGTGTGTGGGGCCGATCAGTAGGGGGAGCACTTACCAGCCAAATGAGGTGTGGTGCTGTCACTGCCACGTGTGTGGTCTGACCGGGCCTGGTGGGGTGGGGGTCCTTAGTGGAACCTGTGTGTGTGTGCGCACACCTGTGTGAGAGAGAGGATCGTTGTGTGCAAGAGCTTTTCACTGGTGTTCCTCCATCTCCATTGGATCACCACCTGTTTTTTACCGTGTTACACGAGCACGGAGTTGCACTGACCGTGCAGTGGTGGCTTTCATAAATCAAATTATTCTTAAGGGTTAGGGTGTCTAGGAATGTGATAAAGTACATTTCTCTCTCGCGTGTGAAACGGAAGGTGTTGCTGAGATTGAGAATTATGAAAAGGATGCGATTAATTTTATTTACTGTTATAACTTCTTGCGCGTAAGATTTGAAACAAACATCGGTAGGTTTTGTAGTTTGTAACCTAGTTCCTGACTGCAAATCATTGAATTCTGAAATGCTGTGTTGTAACAACCCAAGTCCAGCCCATGAATAGTGACCCTGCCTACTATCCAATAGACCACACCCTCTAAAAATTGGGCCACACCCACTTTCAATATTCCCTAACTGAAGTACCATCAGCATTCTAGTTTTTGTAGTTATTGCAGTAGAGCTAATTTAACACTGATTCCTGTAGCCTTGCAGTAATTTAAGTGTGAAATCCATTAAATAATTATTTGGTATAATAGTGTTAAATTAGTGCATCTTCGTTTGTTCATGTAGCAGATGCTTTCCCCCAAAGCTACGTTCTGCTCTACGAGCAGAACTGCATCAGCAACAGATGCAGTTTCTGTCACTGTTCCAGCCAGATGCGGTTGGGATCACGTGAGGTCATAATTTAGGCACTTTACATACAGGCATCTTCATAGTTCTGTAAAATGAAGTGGATTATGGCTGATCTATGTAATAAGGAATAAAAGTCCTCAAACTACTGGAATGTGTTAAATGACATCTTTATAATAAAGATGAGGAATTTTTTCAGTGTTTCTTCTTTCATATTTGAGTTTCCTGCAGTAAAACACACGGGTCTTTCTGGGTCCACTGGATGCGGCTGTTTGGATGTTTGTGGGCGGGGGATCAGAACACCTGATCCTTCCCCTGAACCTACTAGTGGTAGGAAGAACTTGATGTGCAATATGCCAACACCACCACTAAGGGCGGGACATGAAGAGAACACGAGTCCTGTCCAGACCGTCCAGGTGGAGACCGAAGAAACGGGACGGTAACGAATGCGTGGAATAAACCGAAGTCGTGACGAGTGGAACCGCGGCGAACTTCAGAGCTGAGCGCGAGGACGCGGAAGTCGTTGACCGTGAAGGGGGTTGAGGAGACGCGCTTGGCAGAGCCGCACCGAACATCTGCGGAAGGTCCTCGGAGGAGCTCGTACCAGTAGAAAGACGAGCTCTGATCAGCCAGTGGAGTTCCCAGTGACGCTGCGTGGGTGTGGAAGGTGGACACCGAGGAAGCGGCACTGGAGGGGACCTCGATGGACGCCGGGGACACCCAGGAAAACAGACAGATGGATGTTGGGTCGAATGAGCCACAACGGTCACCGGAAACACGAAAGATGAGACGCCGGTCACGTCGGGAGAAGATGGGATTCTTTCTGAGCTGGACGGCGACTGGAAAAGCTGGAGGAAGACGAGGACCCCCGACAGCCAGACGGAAGGACCCAACCACAGTGGTCAGACACGTGGCTTTCAGCACTGAGGACACCTATGGAATCCCTCCAGAATGTTCCATCCTCTAATGACATCAACTCAATAGCCCTTGATTCTTGACATGCTGTCCGTTACAGGCTTCTATGGCAACCTGTACATAGTTGACAGGTCCCATGGAGGGGTGTCTATGGTCCCACTGCAGTCTGCTTTATCATATGGTAATGAGGACAACTAAGGTGTTGCACAGGGGGAACGCCCACCTGTGTTCGCAGGTAACCTGTTGGCCAAACAGATGCTCCAAATCCATTAATAATGACCGCGGCGAACCCCGGGTTTGAACGTGTTGCCTCGGAGTGATGTGTGTTTAGTGCAAATGGGTCACAACACAATGCTGTATTGTTATTCATGGTTGTTTTGCAGCCCCGTCTGCTGATTGTATGTTTTCAAAAGGGCTAATGGCCTTGTGTAACCTGTGGCTTTCTGCTCTCGCCATGTAGCGTGGTGACCGGCTACTGCTCAACATCCTCTTGCTGTCCAGGTGTTTATTAGTACACCCCCCCTCCTGTGGAAGCTGTGGCCTGGTTTCATTCCTGCTCTATTAATAATTCCACATCATGGGAGTGAGGAGGCTGAAGGTGAAGATGTTTACTGTGCCTTTAAAACAGTTAAAGGTGTCCCCTTCATCACCATGGTGGGAGTCTCTGGCTCAGCGAGCGCATGGGGACCGGGGCCTGAGAAGGGGAGGGTGACTGGTCCACAGGGCTGCCAGTGGGCATTTTTGGACTCTGAAGTAGAACCCCCTGTGAGGGTGTCGGTGGTTCGAAGGCCTTCGAGTTGAAATGGAGGTGCGCTAGTGGGGCGTTTCGGTCGTCTGGTGCAGGAACTCGACCGCTGGCTTGTCCTTCGTGTTGTTGCCCCATGAGCCAGCAGGTGGGGTGGTGGTCAGAGGCATTGCCTCCCGATCAAAAGACATGAGTCCCACCTCCTGCTCTTGTACCCTGATCAAGTTACTCAGCGGTAGTGTAAAAGTTACTGATTTACCCTTTGGTACACCAGGGTAAATGCTGTGATGCACACAGCTCAGTGTCACCCAGGAGGAAAGTGTGATTGACATAACGGTCAATAAGACCAAGGTGACCGCACTCTTTTCTTTGCTCTGCCCTTATTGGTCAGTCGGTCTCATCGGCAGCATCTCGTTATTCCATTGATAAGACTTTTTTTTTTTTTTAATTGATTTATGTGCATAAGTCAGAACTGAGAATTGGAGCTGCTGACGTTGCCAGTGACCCTAAAAGGCAGTCATGCGGCGCCTCGGTGCCACTTTGGTTTATTATGATGAATATTTTTAAGCCTCTCGCTGTAAGTCACCTGGGAGTGAAGTGTGTAACAGTAAAACCAGCAGCTCTGCCCTTTGCATCTAACAAATCCCCCTTTTCCTGTATTAAGGATGGAACACAAGTTGAAAATGGCCCTTTAGATTCCATTTCTGCTGCTGTTAACCATACCCCCACTGGTGACATGCCCGGAACCGGAAGGCATTGCCATAACTGACCGCCACGGAGGGAATGTGGGTTACTGTGCCGCCATATCGCATTTCAGTGAGTCACCCGTTGCTATGGCGACAACCTACTTTCGGCAGGCCTGCCTCGCAATGCTGCTGCTCTGGAACCCGTTCCTCCATGATGCCAAAAAATGTGCATAATGTGCCAAGTCGGCTTTCGTGGCGACATGTCGTATTGAAAGTGCCGAAAGGAAGCGAGGGAACAAGCTGTGGAAACGCCATGTTTCTTTACTCTTTAAAATGCAGTACTGTCGCAACACACGCCTCCCTTTGCGGCAGAGCAGTGATTTGAGCTGTTGGCTCACAGCCTTTGAACTGGGTCTGAGTCCCACCCCCTGCAGAGGTACTCTTGATCAAGGAATTTACCCTGATTTTATTCATGCGGCAGAGTAAAGCTGCCAACAGCACTACAGCAGGAGGTGGGATTCGAACCTTGGCCATGTGGTTCAAAGGCAGCAGCTCTAACTTCTGCGCCAGCTTTTGCTCCAGTTCTAAAGACCTGAAGATTGGATGGGGGGCAACGGCGGGTCCTGCAGGGTGTTGCGTTTCACACCTCCCCCGCTGCGGTGTCTGCCGTCATCGATGGGGGCGGGTCTTGTGCTAAGTCTGAGCTCCCAGAGGCCCCCTGCATAGGGGGGTGTCCCATCATCCCCGGTGCTCCTTGGAGCCGCACTGCCTTGGCCATGTTTAGTCTGCCGCCAGCCAGTATGTGTGTCACAGTTACGCTGTTATGTAAAGTGTTTTTACTGGGTCAGGAGAGCAAAAGCAAGTTGAAGACACCATGGCCGTTTCCATGGAAACGGTGGCTCTCCGGGTCCCAGATGTCTCTCCCGTTTGCCGATGTGCCCTTCATCGCTTCCTGCTGGGAACCTGGGTGGACGGTGCCCCTGTTGGCATGAAGACTGCAGTGCGCAAAGCGCATCCCGTTTCGCAAACTACGGTCCGGTGCTGTCCGCAAGAGTGCCTGATGGTCCGTCTGCTCCAGTCGATTATCCCTGGATGAAGCAGTCTTGTCCTGTGAGGTGTTTACTCTGATTTACCTGTTTATACAGCAGCAAGTACCCTGATGCAGGGTTCTACAGAACGTGTGCAAAACTGATGCTCGTTTGTGTCTTTATACAATCCCTGTGTCCACATGCTTACAGTGCAGGTTAATGGGGGGGTACTCTGGGGCTTGGAAAGGAGCAACCCTTTTTGTGTGTGTGTGTGTGTGTGTGTGTGAGAGAGAGAGACGCGGTGAGGTGGGCTGTTTTGCGGTTTCTGTGACATTTGGAGCATGTTGAGACGACAGATAAAACGTGTTTGGTCTCGCCACTCCAGCTAAAAGGAGGTTACTAGGCTAACCCCACCCCCCCCATGGAACTGGGCCGGGACAGTTATATAAGGACTTACGTCTATCTTGGCTGCTGACCAGCAAACGTGAGTCCAGGTGTCTGAGCTCAGCTGCCCCAGACGAGCTGGTTTGAAGCCCCCCCCCCCCCGTAAAGACCTGTTGTTTCTCCTAATCTAAACATGTCAGCTGCCTCCATGGGGTCGTTGTGCTTCAGTCATTAATTTGCTAGTTGCCCGGGGTGGCTTGACTAAGTGTAATATTCATTCATCACGATGAATGAATGATGACCGTTGACTTGGAGATTCCCTATTTTACACTTGATACTGCGGTGTATAAACACTTACTTAGAGGTTCAAGAGAAGGGCCCCTCCCACCTTGCGGGTCCAGTGCCTTAAGCACAGCGCCACCTACTGGCCACATCAGCCTTGTCAGTTTAGTGTCCATCTTCCTGGTGGCCGTGAGCTGAATGGGCCCATTAAGGGGGGGGTAAACTGTACCAGCGTGCGGTTTCGGCGTCTGCTGGGCAGATAAAATTAAGCCCTTTTGGCCGAGCGGCGCAGCCCCGATTCCGTACCACGGTAAGCAGATCGAGCCGAGAGCCAAAAGGACGCGACCCAAAGTCCTGAATGGAGCCGTCCTGGTGCTGCTCAGCTGGCCCTCGTCTGATCCCTGTGTCTGATCCTCCGTAGCCTGGCCGCATGTTTCATTTTGTGGGACGCACGTGTTCGCACCAAGTCTGCCCCCACCCTCCTGTGGCCCCTCCCACAGCACAGCGGCATCGGAGGACTGAAGCGGACAAGCGCTGCCCTGCTTCCTACGGGCTCCACACGGACACCTCTGCTAAATACCGTACCCTTCTGGCCTGGTACTGTTAGTGTAACTTACATTAATTTACTCGCGTGTACAGCACGGCAACTTTTCCTCTGTCCGTTCAGGATAAGGTCCTGGCTCAAGGGTACTACAGCAGGAGGGGTTTTTGACCCCATGTTCCTTGAGTCCAAAACTGGTGGCTCTACTTATTCTACCACCTGCTGCCCTTAACATCTTTTCTTCGGTATTAGTGTTAACGTTCCTGTTGGACTCGACTGTATTTTTACTGCAGGAACTTGAGGTGGGAACCACAGTCACGAAAGTTCTTCCTTCCCTTTCCAAAGGCGCATGAACAATAAACATGCGCTTCGTTTCTTCTTCAGAAAGGTGTCGTCGCTCAGTGGGATGAATGGAGTTCCCACCTGGAGCTCGTGGCCCGAGGCCATCGCCAGCAGGTGTTGCGATCCAAACCAGCCTCTAGAGCTGATGGCTTTTTCCAGGTCCTTAATCGGAGCGCCACCTGCCCGCAGTCTGTGCCGAGGAGCAGATGGGTCGTGAATCGAACCCGGGCTGTGAATGGGAGCAGGGGGGTGGATGTGACTGGATGAGAGTAGGTGCCCGGGGGCAGGTGGGTGGGTGTGTGTCCCAGACTGCTCCTCTGGTAGCCCAGAAGAGGCTGAGCTTGAGCTTAGCGGAGATGGACTTCAGGACAGCAGGTTCCCAGGTACGAATCCTAAAATGGCAACAGGTGCAGTGACTGTTGGGCTATAAAGGACTTTATACCCTTAAGCGACTTACCTCACTGAAACACCGGGCTGTGCAAAAAGGCAAGATGTGGAATCTGGCCGCTTGGCACTGACCCGCTGGCCCAGCTGCTCTCCGGAATCCTGTGTGAGCTGATCGTGTTCTCCATCCATCATGGACTCATGTTTGCTTCCTGCCTGTGCGTGTGCGCTAAATTTATCTCAAGACATGAGTGAAAGCAAGTTTTCCCGGAATAAGGAAATGGCCTTGGGCTGGCCCCTAGAGAAGTGGCAAGCAGAGTGCCCCTAGTGTTCACCTTGTGGTACTACAGCTTGCGTGGAATGAGTTTGAATTCACTGGTGAGTAGAAGTAATGTTTATGTCCAGAAGGGTCCAGCTCGATACTACAGCCTGTTGGGAAGGGACACGCTGGATTCACTGATCTAAGGTACACGTTACGCTAACAACGCAAGTGAAATGACACAGTGCAACACTGCAGAGTGACGATGGAAAAGCGCTCAACTAAGGTCTTCAATCCAGTGCAGAACAGGTTTGTGTTGCCATGACAACTAAATGACGTTTCCAGAGCGACGTCAGCACAGCCCATCTTGTGCATCACGAGTGCTGGAGGGTGGTATGCAAGAGGACACGCACGTTTTGACAGCATCATTTTGTGTAACAGGATGCTCATTTGCATTCAGAATGAGCTCTTGTTGCCATAGAAACGCCAAAGCTCTACTCTTCAGTGAACCTGACCAGCTGCACCTTTGGTCCTCTGTTCACAGCAACTGTATTCATAGAATAAAATTTGATTGGATTTGATGTTTTTTGAAAGGCTGTAACTACATCACTGTTCACCTACGTTTGTACGTAAACGTACCGTGGCCTCGATAAGAAGGTATGTTTTTAGCCGTCATATATCTGCCTCTTTTCTCCAAGGTGACTTTATGAGGTTTGTGCATTAAGCTACTTACACAGATTAACCTATTCATACAGCTGGGTAACTTTTACTGTATCAGTTCAGGGTAAGTACCTTGCTCAAGGGTATTACGGGGGGGATTCAGACCCAATGTGATGAGTCTAAACTCTGCACTGTCTGTTGCCCCATATTGTTGGCTGCTGGTGCCTAGGATTCGTAATCATGTGCAAGCTGTCACCTGAGTGCTAGAGGACCAGAACTTCACGTGGCAGATGAGCAGCCTGGAGCTCAAGACCAGTTGGACTCATGTCCCATCTGGTCTCCCTGTTAAACTGGAGTGAGCTGATCACTGACTTATCAAACTAGTTGTGTGTTAAAGCCTTATAGTTCATAAGCGCTAGTGATTTAGTGTGTACTAAAGAGGTTTGTCAGTGGTAGGGATGGGTATCGAGAACCAGTACTAAACTGGTACCGGTTCCTGACTGGTCAGTACCGAAATACGGATAAGCTCCTGGACAAATGGTGCTGCTATCGGTATTTATGCAACGTTAATTCAGTACCTTATCGACATGACTACATAGCAGGCGTTTTCAAATCCCTAACCGTCTCCAAGTGATGACGAATCTGCTGGCGTTGGCGATTTACGCTTGACATTTCGTAACTGCACGTTTACATTCTGTGCTCTCCCGTCACGGCTGAGGGCACAAAACGTTCGAAAGCGGGGGCTCACTTTACTAACCTTAGCTGCATTTTCATTAAGTGCAATATATGTAAAAAGGGGGTTACAGGAGTAATCGAACACAAATACAACATTCTATAAATGTGAAGCAGTGGGGCGCGTTTGAGGGCCTTAGCACAGCGGCTGCTGCACCCAAGTCCTCGAGTCGCTGCAGCCTCCCGCCTCCGATGCTGATGGGATTTTTCCAAACTAGAAATGAGAGCATCCCGACCTCGTCAACGTAACACTCATCATACTTATAAAAATAAATCTGTAGTAGTAACTGTCAGGACACAGCATCAGTTTTAAGCTCCCTATCATCTCTGTATTCTGTTTACATATCTTTATGAACAGTTTTCCTTTAGCTTCTGAGAAGCTCGAGGGCTATAGTTCTTTGTAATATTGTTTGTGTTTGCTTCTGCTATACACGCACACACAGAGTCTGAAATGCTCGTCCCAAGTGGGGGCGCGGCGAGTGGGAGCCTAACCAAGCAACACAGGGCATAAAGCTGGAGGGGGAGGGGACACACCCTGGACGGGATGCCAGTCCATCGCAAAGCAGCCCAAGGGGGACTGGGACTCGAACCCCAGACAGCGGGACCTTGCCAAACCCGCTGTGCAACCGCATCCCCCTTTAGCTTCTGGTAATGAAGCAGTATTAAAGCACCAGACCACCAGACATTTGTAGCAGTTGCTCCTCCTCCATATAGAGGAAACTCAGGAAACAATTTAACTTATTTCTGCAGAAAAGTAATAAAGTAACTACTGAATCTTTTCATGTCTTTGTATGTCATGTCTGTTTTTGGCACCAAATTATGGAGAGTAGTATCAATAAGAGTAGTGATAAAATCCTAACGAGACCCACCCATAGTCTTTTGGCTCATACTTGGGCAGGAGAGGTGGGATTTGTTAGCTGGGGGGTTAAGAGTAAGCGTTGCTTCTAATCCCTTGTTTTACACATCAAGTAACTTAGATTCTTTCATCTTTCCTCAAGACCACTTGCAATGCTAAGATATCTATTCACTTGTACAGCTGTGTAATTTTTGAGGAGCAAATTAAGGTACATGCCTCACTCAAGGGTACTACAGTAACGGGAGATTTGACCCAGCGACCCTTAGCGCTAGAAGCAGCAGTCGACACAACGCCTTCAGTAAAGCAAAGCCAGCGGTTTGTTATGGGACCGCCAAAGGGGAGTAAAGGCACTGCACCGCATAAGGACCAGATGGTGGAAAGGTCATGGATCGCGTTTGCCTTGCGCCTTGTCTTTGTTCAACTAGCTACAGGTGCATTCTGGCTCCGTATGGAGGCGTTACCCTCTTGGGACGTGGAAGCACTGAAGAAACACTCTCGCGTGGTAGGATGCACCCAGTTGCCTAAATGGCCTCGTGTTCTTCAGCCGTAACCCCGCAGTGAAGCACGGTCACGGTCCAGGAGGCCCCCAGCAGACGGCTGTGTGCACCGCGCACGGGTTCCTTTTGCAACCGTGTTGGCAACCCTTGATCGTGCGGCTGCGGTCGAAGACTGGAAGGTGTGACTTGAAACGGTGCTCAGTAGCAGGATTGAGCTCGGTACCTGAGGTCCAACAGTAGCGAGCAAGATCGGAACCCCGGCGCAGCTACTCGGCAGGACTGGTGCTGTAACCCTGCGTCGTCTCCTCCCTTCGAAGACCTGAGGTTATTGGAGGGAAATCGGGAGGCGAGCAAAGACTACAGCGTGAAACCCCGAAGTCAGCAGTGCTGGATTAGGTGATGCGTGTGTTAAGGGGTTGTATGCCCTCCAGGACGCCTCACCATCTTCAGTAGCTAGCAGTATTACTGCTCGAGGCTCCCGGTTTTGTGCTCCTGACTTCAGGTTACCCTTGAAAAGAAGTGGTTTCCGAAAGGTAGCCGTGCCGTGAACACCCGCTTCCTGAAGGTCGTCGCATGTGCTTTTTGTCAAGTCTGGGTTACAGAGGGATTTTTTGACTGACCAGTTAGTCTCTTTCATACTTGGAAATCTTTTTTTGGGAGACGTTCGCTGGCCAAATTACAAATTTTGAAAGGTGCACAACATTTCCAGTTTAATTACATTTCACTTATTGAACTGTTGTCACATTTTCTGTTTTTCTTGAAGTGGACACAACTTGTTTACATATCCAGGAAAGCCAGACCCTAGCGTGTGCAGATTGGGTTGGCAGAAATACCTCCTCCCCACTGATCCTCAACACTGGCACTCCACAGGGAAGCGTCTTGAGCCCAGTGCTATATTCCCTGTTCACACATGACTGTGTGGCCAGTCACAGCTCCAACACCATCATAAAGTTTGCTGACGATACCACCATTGTGGGTCTGATCACCAACAACGATGAGATGGCCTACAGAGAGGAGGTGAAGCTCCTGGCAGAGTGGTGCCAGGACAACAACCTGTCTCTCAATGTCAGTAAAACTAAGGAGCTGGTGACTGACTTCAGGAAACAGGAGATGGTCCATGCACCCATCTACATAGGAGGGGACATTGTAGAGAGGGTCAACAGCTTCAAATTCCTCGGGGTCACCCTCACTGCCAAACTCACATGGACTAAGCACATAGGATCGACCATCAAAAAGGCCCATCAACGTCTCCACTTCCTCAGGCATCTGAAGAAAGCCAGGATGTCCACTACAGTCCTCACCACTTTCTACAGGTGTGCTGTGGAGTCTGTCCTCAAAAGATGTATTATATCCTGGGGTGGCAGCTGTTCCATACAGGACAAGAAAGCTCTACAGAGGGTGGTCAAAACAGCTCAGGGAATCATGGGCACACAGCTACCAGCAGTCGAGGACACCTACACCACACGCTCCCTCAGGAAGACGATGCGCATCACGAGAGATCATAGTCACCCCGCATGGGCACTTTTCTCTTCCCTGCCATCTGCAAAACGGTTTAGCTCTATTCGAACCCGCACAGCTAGGTACAGGAACAGCTTTTACCCCACTGCTGTACGAGTATACAAAGCTAACCAATGTTCTACCTTTAGTAACTAGAGTTGGACTGCTCCACCCAAGCACATTGCTTAAGGGGCAGTATAATTTACCATTCTCATTCTCAATCTCTCGTTCTGAGTTCTCTGACTGTCAACTGGCATTATTGTTACTACTGTTACCATAATTTATTGCTATTGCACTACTCACTGTCATTGTCATTGTTTTGTTTGGGCAGTATTTCTGTTGTCTTTGTCCGTAGTCTGTGGAGAAGCATTCAGGAAGATTTTCATGATACATGTACGTGGTACTTGTATCTATGACAACAAACTTGAATACATGGAGAGACATTACTCTTTTATTATAGTGGATTAGTGATAACAGTCCCAAATGCGTTCATATGTTGAGGAGTAACGGCGCTGATGCTTATGACTCCCCTGTGACTGATCTTGTAACGGTGACTTTGTTCATTCACAGTTTGCATGGTGTTGCCACTATTTTCTCCACCCTGTGTGCACCTGCTGAGTTTGCTGTGATCACAGAGCATAATTAATTGAGCTTTTGGCTGTCACTTCAGGTTCCTTTTGCAGTGCCTGGAAGATCTCGATGCCAGCCTCCGCAAACTCAATTCCCGCCTCTTTGTCATCCGTGGGCAGCCAGCCAACGTTTTCCCCCGTCTCTTCAAGGTAAAGCCCTCCCCTCTGCTGCGTGACCTCAGCCCCAATACAAATGTCATGCCAAAATATTCCTCATGTTCTCATATGATCCGGCTTATACTAGCTCATCGTCACACACTGGAGTATGTGAAATGACCATTTTGCTTTGGTTTGTTCTCTGTCTTCCTCCAGGAGTGGAAGATCTCACGGCTGACCTTCGAGTATGACTCCGAGCCCTTTGGTAAAGAGCGGGATGCAGCCATCAAGAAGCTAGCCACGGAGGCTGGGGTGGAGGTCATTGTTAAGATCTCACACACCCTCTATGACCTGGACAGGTATCACACTACACTAGGAGAATTACTACTCAGTGAGCACATTCTATAGGGAATTTCGTGAAAGCGCTTCTTGGCTTGTCTTCAGCTGAGCGTAGCAACAAGTCTGTATTTCTGGTGTAGGAATTCTTGACTAAATTGTCAGTGTGCCATCTCCCCAAGTTAGTCCTCAGCCTTGCCTTCTTCTCTGTGGGGTAGGATCATCGAGCTGAACGGTGGGCAGCCTCCCCTCACCTACAAGCGCTTCCAGACACTGATAAGCCGCATGGACCCCCCAGAGCTACCGGTGGAGCCACTGTCAGAGGCCTTCATGGGGACCTGCATCACACCTGTGTCCGATGACCACGGGGACAAGTATGGAGTGCCATCGCTGGAGGAGCTCGGTGAGTCATGGCTCTGGGCTGTGAGTTCCTGCAACTGGTGTGATTTAAGACCTCAAAGAGCAATTTGCATTTAAATTAACATCTATTCAGTTAGCAGACACTTTTCTCTAAAGCGACGCACATCTCAGAAAAATACAGAAATTGCATTGCGTCAGCTGGGATTTGGGTGCATGTACGTAATTCTTGAGTACAGTGAATTTGTCACATACTATCAAACCAGTATTCATTACATGAGTTGTTAACTTTACCATTATTAAATGCAACAAACATACATGTTTATCGAGCAATTATGAGATCGGGAGAAGTGAGTCCGAAAGGTGAGTTTTGAGACCCTTCTTAAATGTATAGAAACTGAACAAGTTCTAAGTGAGAGGGGGAGGTTATTCCACCACATCAGAACCAGTAAGTTTTGCGCTCTTGATTTTGAACCACCAAGTGAGCGGAGTGCAGCAGTCTGGTTGGGTTGTAGAGAGTGGGCAGGTCTTGTAGATGTTTGGTAGCAGATCCATTGATGGTTTTGTAGGCCGCAACCAGAGTGTTGAATTTAATCCGGGCAGCTACAGGAAGCTCACTGGGAGATGAGGAGGAGAGATGCATCAGAAGGTCCTTTGGTAGGTCAAACACAACTTGTGTAGTAGCATTCTGTATCAGCTGGAGAGGTTTGATGGCAGTAGCTAGAAGGCCAGGCGAGAGAGTGGCGGCAGTCCATACGGGACGTCACCATGGCCTGGACAAGTAAATGCGCAGAGTCTATTAGATAGGGACGGATCCTACGGATATTGTGCAGGATGTATCTGCAGATCTGATTTGTGGTTTTGATATGTTGAGAGAAAGACAGATTTGAGTCAGTCATCACTTCTAGGTGCTTAGCTGACAAGGTAGGTAAAAATGAGTGAGATGTTCAGTTTAATAGACCATCTTGATGGAAAGAGGGCCAGCTGGGAAGTGAAGGATCTTTTTAGGAGAGGTTGAGTTGTAGGTGGTGGTCAGACATCCAGGCAGAGATGTCCGAGAGGCAGGTGATGACGCGAGTGGAAGCATCTGTAGGTCCAGGTGGAAAGAAGTGAAAGAGCTGGGTATCATTGGTGTGACAGTGATTGGAGAATCCATGAGAGCTGATGATAGGAAAGAGGTGTAGTCTGAGAAAAGTAGGGGGCCCAGTACCGAGCCCTGTGGGACACCAGTTGAGAGAGGCTGAGAGGATGATTGGGAGCCATGCCAGACCACTTGGTAGGATCTGTCTGATAGGCAGGACTCAGACTATTTCGGTGTAGTACCCTTGATGCTAAACGTCCAAGAGAGGAGAGTAGAATCTGGTGGTTGACAGCATTGAATGCTGCAGACAGTCGAGGAGGATGAAGACTGAGGAGAGGAAGGTCGCTCTAGCTGACTGGAGAGCATCTAATACTGAAGGAGAACTGTTTCGGTGGAATTTTCAGCTTTGAATCCAGACTAATACACGTTACGGAGATCATTCTGGGCAAGGAATGTAAACAGGTTGATCTGTCTAGAGTCTCTTGACAGAAAACGGAAGAGGGGGACTAGCCTGTATCTGAATTGTCAAGACAAACACGCATTTCTTGCCAGGATCCTTTGGCACTTCTGTTTCTATTTGAGGTTACATCCTTTTGGCTGTGAATGAGTGAAGAAGATGCTGAATCTCCAGCTTATCCAGTATCATCACTCCCTTTCTGTTCAGGATTTGATACAGAAGGCCTTCCGTCAGCAGTGTGGCCGGGAGGCGAGACGGAGGCTCTGACACGCATAGAGAGGCATCTGGAGAGGAAGGTAAGCAGCAATCCTAGGGAAGTAGTTCAGCAAACAGATGTGCAATGGCTTCAGCTCAGACTTGTGCCACCTTACTCCATCAGGCATGGGTTGCCAACTTTGAGAGGCCTCGGATGAACGCCAATTCGCTGCTAGCAAGCCCCACTGGGCTGAGTCCCTACCTGCGCTTTGGCTGCCTGTCCTGCCGTCTGTTCTACTTCAAGCTGACTGACCTGTACAGGAAGGTAAACCGCTGCCCCTCAATAACTCAACCCAGACAGAGATAGTGGGGTAGAGCTTGAATTGTCAGCAGTTGTGTCTACATTGTTCTACCGGATGGTTCTGGTTGTCTACTACAGGTGAAGAAGAACAGCTCTCCTCCACTTTCGCTATACGGGCAGCTACTGTGGAGGGAGTTTTTCTACACGGCGGCAACCAACAACCCACGCTTCGACAAGATGGAGGGCAACCCCATCTGTGTGCGCATCCCATGGGACCGGAACCCTGAGGCACTGGCTAAGTGGGCTGAGGCCAAGACGGGCTTCCCATGGATTGATGCCATCATGACACAGCTAAGGCAGGAGGGCTGGATTCATCATCTGGCTCGGCATGCTGTGGCCTGCTTCCTTACCCGAGGAGACCTGTGGATCAGTTGGGAGGAGGGAATGAAGGTGAGATAGGGTCAGAGCAGGACCCAAAAGACAAACTGTAGATGCCTTAAGCGACGGGCTATAGAATGACATGGGTACTGTGGCATCATGCTGTCACTTGAAGGCCTCGTGCTTCATTCTCCATGAGTCGTGTCTGCCTTGATTCCCAGGTTTTTGAAGAGCTGTTGCTGGATGCGGACTGGAGTGTGAACGCAGGCAGCTGGATGTGGCTGTCCTGTAGCTCTTTCTTCCAGCAGTTCTTCCACTGCTACTGCCCAGTGGGCTTTGGCCGCCGCACCGACCCCAATGGCGACTTCATCAGGTGGGTAGCCCCGTCTACAGCCTATAGCCCTCCAGTTAGACAGACCAACCAGTCGCAGCAGCTGTCCATTCGCTATCGCTGGCCAATGTGCTCACGGGAACTCGGCTTCGGGCGTCCCTATCACCGCTGTCAGGGTCTGGCAGTATTGCAGCAGCACTCGTACAAGCATGCGCACATACATTGATTGGAATTTTGCCTTATTCTGACAAGAAAGGCAGCTAGGAGGGACACCTTTCTCCAGATGCGAATGAAACCTGCATTTTCATCCTCCGACGGGGGTGTGAATCGTTTCGGTTGGCCGGATTTGTACCGATTAGGTCCTTTACGTGGTCAAATGACTACAATTATTGTGTTGTTTGCGTATGACTGTTAGCTGTGTTTTTGAACAGGGGATATTCCGTTTTCCTTGCCTGAGATCATTTAGCAGATAATTAACCAGTGGTACATTGTTCTGCGATCGCTACCTTATCAAAAGAAAGTCGACATTGGCTGCAGAAAAATCGGACACTGTCAAATGATTAGCTAAGTGATGTGAGACAGAAAAATGTCTAGCAACAAGAATATGGCCATTAAATCAATTAATTTATATCACACACGAATTAAAAAAGTATTCAATATGCAAAGTAGGATGCGAAGGCATTTAATCAGATGTTGGTTATGAAAGCCAGATCTCTTCTACCTGTCTTCAGCACTGTCATGACTTTGCAGGTTCTAGATATTTTGGACGTTGGGCTTTAGTAGAGCTGTATTGGGTGGGGAGACACGTTTAATCACAGCAAGTCTCTACACCGTCCCAGAGGTTGAGGGGTGAAATTGGGGTGTCGTGTAGGTGTCGGTGCAAGGAGGGCAGCAAATAAAGATGATCGGGGAAGGTGGATGAGTCAGGGTCTCGCAGGTGTCCAGGCTCAATCCGTCCGATAGGCTTGCAGGTTTCCAGTAAGTCCATCCGATAAGCTTGCAGTTGTCCACGGAGTCAATTCTTCTGATAGGCACGCAGGTGTCCGGAGTATGGTAAGTGCAGCACCAAAACATTCTAGCTGTAGCCCAAAAAAAGAGAGACACAGACCAGTCTGACACTTGATTTTTCTTCACTGTGTCTTTATAAACTATTCTTGCAAAGCCTTGGAAGGCCCTCTTCTCTTTTTTCCTATAATTTCTAATAATAGTAGTTCTGGTGCAATATTGGAACCATGGTATGCTGTGTAATGAATGTGTAGCTGTGTGTGTGTGTGTGTGTGTGTGTCTGCAGTGGGCATGAGGTGAGTGAGTGTGTGTGGGGAGTTTCTCTGAATCCACCATCCAGACTCTTGTTCCACTGGTGGCTTGGAAGTTGTTCTGTCGTCAGTTGTGTCCCTTCTTGTTCTGTCTCTCCGGGGCTTCGGGGATTGGGTGAAAAGTTCAGCTTTCCCTCTCCCCTTTGTAAATTGTAGTTGATTGCTTTTAAGACGAAAGCCATTCTCAACCAAAGCACCTGGAGGCCTGCTAACTGTGGCTCCAGCGGAGAGCGCTTTAACGGCGCAATGCGGTGGCCTGCTCCGCCCGGCTGGGTGGCGTCTCATTTTCTCGAAAGGGATTTTAACCGCTTGGTAAGGAAGTGCCGCCCAGTGGCCATGCCCAGTAGGCAGAGCGTAATAGAAACCTTTCAAAGAGGGGCCAGCGGGAGATGTGGTGCAGAGCGTGTTGAACGGGCACCTGCCTGATTCTGAGACCCCACCTGTCGTCAGCCCCTTTCTGTTGAATGTGTTTTGTGGCTCTTTGCCTGGTGGACGTAGCCCTGCCTGTTCTCGAGTGAGGTTGTAGCCGCCAAAGCCCTGGCTTGGATCAAACGCAGCCCTGCGCTGTGTTGTGTTCAGGGTTGTCTCTGCAGAAAGAAAGGAAGTCCTTAAAACCTTCCCTACTGTATCAGGCTATAGAAGTGTTGTCACTTGCGGTCATTCCCTGAAGAAGCAGGCTTTTGTTGCAGAGGGGACAGTAGTGCTCTGCATATTGCTTAGCAAGCTGAGAACATTCCTGGCGAAATGGTTGCAGTCCCTTTTGGCCAAACGAGGGGCTACCTGTCCGAACAAAAGAAGCAGATTACCGCGTTGCTCGTCCCACGGTTAGCAGGTGTCTCTGCTTTGGCTTGGGATCGCTGTCGTCTCAAAAGCGACCAATGGCAGTCGGAGGGGCAGGGAGTGAACCTGAACCTCTTACTCAGCCCGTAGCTTGGGGGGTGGGGGTGGGTGGGAGGGACTGGTGGGGGGTGGGATGGGTGGGGAGGGGTCACTGCCTCTGCTTACTAACGCGTGTTATAGTAGGAATCTCCGTAGCCCTCAAAGCAGGCAAGACCTTGGGTTTAAAGCGCGTCGGTCTGCTGGCCTCGGTGCACCATCCACACCCTCTGTCCGGGCTCTGGTAAGGTGGACCAAATAGGTAGGTGGCCTTTCCCTGTTCAGGAAATCCAAACATGCAACTTCTATTGTGACTTCACGCCCAAAGCTGAGTGACCCTGCTATTGTGGAGGGGTGTGGGGGGGAGGGGTGTATCAACACACGAGAGGCCTCTGGACAGCTGGTTCTCAGTAGTCAAGAACGGAAACGTTTACGATCACCTTGGAAATAATGGTTGGACCATAAGCCATCCCAGCTGGTGGTAAACCTTTTTAATGTAGGAAAAGCAGGTGAAACTGCAGGCAAAATTGATAGAAAAACTGCAGTGATAAGATCCCTTGTCTCCTTTCCCCCACCCTCCACCATTCAGACCCCCAGCTTGCTTAGAGACTGAGTAACCTCCCGCCATCCAAGTGCGGAGGGAGAGGCCTGGGGGCTCACTGTGTTGTGGCAACTGCTGATGCATCTCATACAAATGAAAGCAGCTTTTCTTGTTGCCTTTGCAGAATAACAAGCAGCGAACGGGTGCTATGTTAAGTGCATGTCTGTTTCCCCACTCCAGCATGCGTCTTGAACGAATGAATGTTTATGGCCCGATAATCCCCAAGTGACAGCACCTTATTTAGTCAAGCAGTGTTTGGTTCCCCGTTTCTTTCCCATTGCAGCAAAAGCACATACACGGTTTAACGGCAGGATTCCACACGTTTGCCTGAAGTGACGCTCTTGTGATTTCAGCTGTACTTCAGGCACTAATACCAAGGCACCGTATTTAGGGAGTATGTTCTGCTTTGGCCGGTGAGGTCCAATAACATGGATCACAGGTTCCAGATATAGCACCACCTTAGGTCATGTTCATTGACATATATATTAAATTCCACATAGAACAATTGTAGTAACGAGGGTGAAGTTCATTAAAGTGACACGTGTAATTACGTTTAGGGAGTCTAGCCTTAGCAATGCTCTTTCAGATTTTTCAGGTTCTTTAGTTTGGCCCTTTCCTATATCATTAGACCTTATGCCAGTGTCCAGTTTATACTGGTTTACCTGGTTCACATAAAGGGTTAATGTCAGAAAGGGCATCTGGTCATAAAATTTTTGCTCTAACCTCACCTTCAAATGAGGTGGCACTTAGAGGTAAAACGGCCAAACCTGGGTCTCCTGGAGAGACGTGCTGTAAAACTCAATAGTAACAGCAGTAGTGATGTTCCTCGCATAAATGTTGTGGAGTAGTCATAAAGAAGTCCCACTAAACAAAAGACCTGAGTTTGAGCTCTCCCACTTCCATGGCAAACATCTGCAGCATATGTAGTACAGTCACACCTATTTGTCAACATCAAAGGGGTCCTTTAGGTGATTTGTAAGTAAGTCATCCGGTAATTTGGATTTGGTATTCGACCCTGTGATTTAATCTCTCCCTATTTTTGCAGACGATATTTACCTGTTCTCCGAGGTTTCCCTGCAAAGTACATCTACGACCCCTGGAACGCCCCAGACTCTGTGCAGGCAGCTGCCAAGTGCATCGTCGGTATCCACTACCCCCGACCCATGGTCAACCACGCTGAGGCCAGTCGGCTGAATATCGAGAGGATGAAGCAGATCTACCAGCAACTTTCACGCTACAGGGGACTTGGTGAGTCCTCTGTCTCCCAAGGGTGGCCACAAGCGATTAATTCCTACAATTACATACATTTATTTTATGTAGCAGACCTTCTCCACAAAGTGACATGCTACTCAGCGTTAACAGAAATGCTTTGCACAACGGGCAAAGAACTTTATATGCAGAGACGCAACTGTCAAAGCAGTCAGTATGTCTTGTGGCACCATTCTGGCCTGCATACATTATATTTGCATTAGTTTATTTAGCAGTCACTTTTGTCCAAAGTGGCACCCAACCAGGCAAAAACAAAAGTGCATTTCATCAACGGATGGAGGGATATAGATGCAGACACACAATTGTCAAAGTACAGTCAGTTTTTGTCTGATGTTGTTTAAACAGTTTAGAAATCCTTCTTGAATGTCCTTCATCTGTGCAGAGTGTGATGTGAGATATGGACAGGTCCTGTGGCTGATATAAGACATAACTGCACGATGAGGGTTATGGCTTCAGTGTGCTGGGAAAAGCAGAGACTTGAGCGGAGAGTTGCACCCAGACTCTTGTGCAGTGAAGAAAATAATTGTCACATTAGTCTGAGTTCCCAAAAGGCAGGTAAAACTGTTGGGAGGTGAAGAATCTTACTATTCTACAGACTGAGCTGTAGATGATCAGTTAGTCATGTAAGTAGTGATGTTTGAGATTACAGCTGTGGTGCTTTGGGGGTAAAAAAGAGCTGAATATGTTCAACGCAGCAGTGATAGGAGAATCTGAGCAGCAACAATAGGGGCAGGAGAAGCAGCGTAGATTGGAGAGTAAGGGCCTAGTACTGAGCCCTGTGGAACACCAATTGAGAGTGACTGAGGGCAAGATGGGGAGTCACACCAAGTTACCTGGTAATATCCATCTAGACTCTACCATAGTGCTGATCCTTTGTTTCCAAACTGCTTTAGTGTGGAAAATAGGATCTGATAGTTGATGGTGTCACATGCTGCTGAGATATCAAGGAAAATGAGGAGAGAGGAAAGCTTCTAGCCAACAGGAGACCTGATGCTTCAAAGAGGACAGTTTTGGCCGAATGGCTGATCCTGAGTCCAAACTAATACACCTCAAAGGGGTCATTCTGGGCAACGAATGCAGATAACTGCTTGCAAACTTCTAACTTCAGATGCGAGTCCCCTACAGATGAGCAACTCTTCATACACATTGTTATCCAGATGAGTTACCCTTGGTTAAAAGCACTACATGTAGGAACTGACAGTAAGTAAAGTTTAGAGTTCATCTCTGCCATGACAAATGCAGGGAATGGTTCACAAATGGCTTTTGGCAACATTTCTGCTTCTCTGAGTAATCCACTAACTGGACTATATGTCCTTGGCTTACAGGCCTGTTGGCTTCAGTGCCGTCCAATGGAAACGGGAATGGGGGCATGATGGCATATTCTCCAGGGGAGCAACAGCCTGCAACCACCACATCTGCCTCTTCTGCATCCCATGGTGAGCATCAGCACTGTAATCTCCAGTCATTAAGAATATATATTCTGCAAGTGTGCTGCAAGTACCCATTTTCCTTACTTCCCCAGGAACAGGCACTGCTGGGGGCTCTGTCACCAACGGCAATGGCAGCGGCAGCATCCTACTTAACTTTGATAGAGAGGACCATCCAGGACCGAGCGGAATGCAGCAGCATGGTACGTGCAGCTTGCCTACACAAATAGCTTGGGCTATTCTGTAAAGCAGGGTGTTTTACCATGTTTCCTGTGTGTGTCACACTCTTAGGCTACCACACTGCATCAGACCCAGGGAAAGGCATGGCACGGCTCTATCAGGCTTGCAGTTCACATGAGTTTGCTGTGCCACAACACCCAGGTACTTCAGTGTTAACCAAAGTCATCAAATTCAGACGTGTTTTCTTTTTTTTCTTCTGTGCAGCACTGATTATATTTAGGATGCTAGTAAAAGAAAGCTTTGTCTTTGTTCTAAGTTTGCCTGATGGTGCAGAATGACTCATTTCTGTGTGGGGGAGTGCACTACATCGTAAGAAGAACTGAACTTTTGTGATGTGTACAAAGTGAAGGGGTGGTGTAGCCAGAACAAAGCTGTGAAAGGGTGGATGAAGAGGAGGAGGTTAGAGATGAGGGGCACCAATGAGGTGGCAATAATGAGACCGCTATTGTGAGTATTTCCGGCCATTCGCAGAGTTGCTCACAGCTGCCTTGTTGCAGGCCGCCTCGGTCACAACGCTGGCAAGAGGGAGCGGGAGTCGGAACGGGAGACTGCGGGGGACACAGAAACACACTCGTCACACAAGGTGCAGCGGCACAGCTCAGAGGTCAGTCTCAAATGTCACAGGCACAGCCAGCCTACTCCGGAGGGGCAGTCATCAGTATGAGTCCAACAACAGCGATCTCAGCAACCAGTGAAGAACAATAACCATGTGTTCCGTTTGTGTTTCAGAAGAGCTAGGAGGGACAACACTGTGTCTTAATCATTTTACCTGCTGAAAAGCTGAACGTCAAAGACAATAACATCAAGAAGATCTACTGTTTTAAAATGTTTTCACCAGAATACTGTTCAACTTTTTTTTTTTTTTTTTTTTTTTTTTAAAAAGAGTTTGACCCTTATCTGAAAATAATTGGCAAATATTGACAATTGGAAAACTAATGTTGTTTCGAGACCCCGGGATTAAAAGGTGAAAATGTGACTTGGTTAAGCTTTCAGTTTTGGGGTGAAATGGCCAGGGCTGTTGTAAGAAATGAACCGTCAGGACAATAGCTTCCTCCGAGAAGCTGTGCACAGCAATCCAAACAGAATCCTGCTCTCAATGCCCAGTTCTTCAACCTCGGCCTTAAATGCAGGAGTAAAATTTGACGGCAGCTGTTTGGGGCGTAAAATAGAAAACAGGGTACATCTTTTCAGGCAACTTGGAAAGGAGAGGGCGAGCAGATAACCTTAAGAGTAGGTGATCTCAACCTTTTTCAACATCTACATGTATTCCTTTAGAAGGTTCTTCTCTAGTGTCTGTCCAGGTCTGTAATATCTGTTTGACTTGCTGGGGTCCTGCTGTCCAGAATCCCAGAGTGTTTTATCAAAAGTGATCACCAGCTCCTACGTTCACCAGCTTGTGTTGCGCCTGATCCTGTTCCATTCTTTAAAGGCTAATACCTGGACAGGTGTCTAGCGTATGCATTTTACAAAACGGCAGCTATTGGTGTGCAGCTCCATGCAAGGTTTTTTCTTTTTTCCACCCCTTCATCTGCATTCCATAGTGAAAACAGCTTGGAAGATGAAGTTGTTGCCATCAGGATTTCCATCTGCTTTGAATAAGAAGTCATTGAATGTGACCTCCCATCAGGGTTGCATTAGATATCTAATGCCTGTCCACTCACGGTGCAAAGGCTGTTTTTTGTACATAAATTTGTTTGTATAAAAATTTGTACATATATATATTTTATTACTGTGTTTGTAACTTTGTAAGCTGATAAATTTGCATCTCGTTCTTCAGAAAGATGTAGGAGTGCAGGTTGGGATTAAACAACCGTAAAAATTAGTTTAAAACATTTCCTCAAAGATTTCTGCAAGCAGTGGACAGTATTGTGGAAAGTACTATTTGACCCCAGTCCATCCTTCCCTACTCATAGTGAACAGTGCACAGAGAGGTCTTTTCGCTGTGTTGCCCATACTATGGATACTGTGAATACACAGCTGGCCATGTCAAATCTGAAAGCTGGCTAGGTTTTTCTCTCCTGTAACTTTACATACATAGGCATCCGATCTAAAGTATGTGTTTAAAACCATCCAGAAGTATCTGCATGGGCGTTAAACAAAATAATGTGGGAAGATCTTTAAAAAAAAAAACTACGTGGTTCCAAGCGTTGGAGTTAAGAGGTCGATTTTGGTGGAGATTACTGTATTCTGAGTAGTGGTCTGGGACTGACAGTGGCTCCCCCAGGTGGTCACCAAGGGTTAAGAAAAAGCTTTACTTTCAATTATTAAGTCTGACTAAAGGTTATCTGGAAGCAGTTTTCATTTTACCCCATCCAAACTTAGTCACACATTTTCACCTCTTCTTTCCAAAGGGTGTCTTTCGTTTTCTTAGTAAAATTGTAGAAAAATCTTGAATATTGGAGACGTTGGTATCGGTAGAAAAACACTAATGTGTCTTTACATGTCACTCGGACCTCAGCAAGATACTTGTGCATAAAATGAATATTACTGTAGATGATAAAGCTGAGCAATGGACAAGTACAGCAAAATCCTCTGCATTTTTATAACTTTTTAATAAAACATAAAAGACAAAAATGTGGGTTAAGTCAAAGAAATGCTCAGCCCTTTTATGCCATTAGTCAAAAATGCATCACTGGGTAAAGTTTGTATGTTAATGAAGTCTATTTTAGCACAACAGCTCTGTTCTGCTTTGTTGCCCTTGACAACAAAAAAATCAAAACATTCCTAATGGTCCAAATGCTTGTAAATTATACCTCACAAGTGGAATCAATAGTTGAGATCCACGCATGCATAAGGAAGCTGTACACTGCTTGTATAGATTAACAGCAGAACTTCTGACTTTGTATTTGCTTAAAGAACTGTATAAGATTTCTCACTTCCCAGATTGAAACGGCTCAATGCCAGTTTTAAAGTGGAACCTGGCTCTGTTCATATGCCACCAGGTACTTGTTTTTGTTACAGTTGATGACTCATGAACAATATGAAATGGAACAAAGATAGGCTTCTCAATCTAGCTTCTTAGATGTGAATGTTTTTGTGAAAATTTATAATTGGACGTAGAATCTAAATTTAATCTCAATTTTTTAAATATAAGATTATTCACATTACTTTGCCCTAATTCTTCAGGAACAGAAAGCCTGGTTTGTTTCGAATTGTGGTTTCGGAAGGGTTTTGTTTTGGCTGGAACAAGTTGGCATGTTCTCCTCCTTTTCTTTTTGTACCTTGCAACCTGAGAAGAAAAGAATTTAAAAAAAAAAAAAAAAAAAAAAGTGACATGGATGGCTCACACTGATGTGCTATTATCATTCTGGCCAAAATTGCCCCAATTTTAGTCCCTACCCTCAGAAGTGAACAGCTGGCAATCCCACCGAAGCCACAGCCAGTGCGGAGAAAAAAATCACGACCATCTTGGGTCTTGCCATCCCCACCCAAAATATTTGTAACTGGAAATCTGCCCGAGACTTAATCAAAGTAAATTACTTTTTCCAAAGAGGTATTACTAACAAGTCAGCAGTAAAGAGTGGTTTACTGAAAAGATGGCATTTTTTTCTTGTGTCCACAGATGTATTTTTCTCTGCATTTTGGAGTTTGTACAGCTGTTGGTGTTAGTTGGGGGGAAGGGAATGTCACAGAAGAATGTTTTTGAGCTTTTTTTGTAGAGCAATGCCTGTTGTGTTAATGAGGCTATTCATTGTAGTTGTACTTTTGTTTGCAATATATAAATATAAGCCTGCTAGATTTTTCTTTCTTCTCACTTTCATTATAAATTCTTTGTTTGGAGAAGTAAACACAAAGCAAATTACTCTATGTAGATGTACTGTCTATTGCTGATCTAGTTTGTGAATTGTTGTATTTGTGCTTAATCAAAATGGCAACCCAAATAAAACCATTGAAACTTGATCTTGGTGTCTTGATTCTTGTAACTGTGAGCTGTTACACACTGTATGAATAATTTCAGGTGACAGACTCCAAAGGAAAAGATGTCACATGTTAATGTTAGGATCTGATTATAGGTCTCTGCTCCATACTAATTATGACTTAAAACAGGCGGCACGGTGGCACAGCGAGTAGTGCTGCTGTCTCACAGCAGCTGGGTGGTATGCAAAGACATGGGTTTAAACCCCACTCAGTCTGGGTGGAGCTTGCATGTTCTCCCTGTGTCTGTGGGTTTCCTCCCACAGTCCAAAGACATGCTGTTCAGGTTCCCCATAGAGTGTGAGTGACAGACAGAGAGAGAGAGAGAGAGTGCGTGTTCCACTGATGTATGGATAAGTGACCCATTGTAAGTAAAGTATCTAGCAGTGTAAGTCACTGCGGTGAATAAAGTGTGTGGGTTGATAACACTACATAGAGTTCACTGGAAGTTGCTTTGGGGAAAAGTGTCTGCCAAATAAATGTAACATATTGCAGGGATATTTTACCAATAGAAATAATGTAATATATTGGTAGTGTGGACCAATGTGGCATAATGAAACGAGTGAGCAGACCTGTTCAGATTTTCACCTTCTTGCCTGCAGAAGGACTTCAGTCCTGTTTGGTTGACATTGCTGTTTTTAAAGATCCTCAGGATGAATAAACAGGAACTATAAAAAGTCAGGTTGCACAACACTACAATTGATATTTATCATTCCTATCTAACCATAACTGCAGTAACCTTCAATCCTTATTTTTAGGTATTTTACAGATATAAGTTACTAGGACAGGGAATGTACCTGTAACTCCTCACCAAGTTTCCCAATGATTGGAAAATGACGTTTTTTTTAACGGCGCACTGTCACTTTAAGCGAGACGCGCGCGCGTGCGCTCTCTCTCTCTGTGGGCGGGAATCGCAGCTACTAGTTTATGTAGCGGTGCAGTATTATCTTCAAAAATGCGTTTTTTTCTTTAAAAATTCCCTGAAATACCAAAACATTTTTACTTTAAATTTTGAGTAAAAATATATCCTGCTGGTCTAGGTTTGCAAGCACCAGACAGGTAATAACTTCGAATGGTACTGACTGAAAAAAATGGGAGTTTTACCCGGAGGAGCCTCTCGATAGATACCATGGCATTTGTGACTGAGATGTTTTTTCGTCAGACTAGTTTATCACCTTGGGAAGGTGCTCGTGAGATAAATTTCTCCTCTCTCAGTCAGTGTTTTCCCAGCCTCCGTCGTCACTCATCTCGTCGCTATTAAATCAATGCACCCGCTTTTTACCAGGCCAGGGCACCGTTGCGTTGTACAAACCCATTATCAGGCTTCCCTCGCTGCTGGCGAAGTTCTACAAAATGACAATTACACTGTTTTACCTTTCGAGACAGCTAGGAGCTGCGCCTTTAACTGGCCGCGTGACTCGACGCTGGGAAGTGGTCGAGAGCGCGCGACGTGCCCGCGAACGGGGTTTCCGCACAGCAACGCAGCGGCATCTGCCGGCGGATCCTCGTACTGCAGCTCATTTATTCTTTGTTTCTTCTACTGCGCTACACAGCGATGACTTACAGTACAGCACATTTACATTATATATTTACTGTATTCATTTAGCAGACGTTTTTCTTCAAAGTGACTTACAGTGTCACGCTGTCTGCAACTGTTTACCCATTTATACAGCTGGGTAATTTTACTGGAGCATTTTGGACAGTTTGGACCCAAAGGTTGCATGTTTAAATCCCACCTAGTGCTGTAGTACCCTTGAGCAAGGTACTTGCCCTAAATTACTCCAGTAAAATTGCCCAGCTGTATAAATGGGTAAATATGATAGGTAGCTTAAAACTTAGTTGCACTGGAGTGTCCTCTAAATGAATGAATGCAATATTTTCTACTCTTCTCTTCGCCTCTCATCTCACAATATCTACCCGCTGTACAAAAACAGGCATCATATGTGACTCTGGTTCACTGAAATGCCCCCCAGAAGAAGTAGGAGTAGAGACAGGTTACGAGCACAGTATTCGAGATGAAGAGGACATCCAAGCAGGTGGATATGGTGGATTTGAAGAAAAGGGGGGAAGAGAGTCAGAAAAGTTAATTAGATGACCTGAAAAGTTCATTTAAAATAATGAGTTCCCAGGGTGGGCGCGGTAGCGCAGTGGGTTGGACCGGGTCCTGCTCTCTGGTGGGTCTGGGGTTCGAGTCCCGCTTGGGGTGCCTTGTGACGGACTGGTGTCCCATCCTGGGTGTGTCCCCTCCCCCTCCCCCTTCAGCCTTACGCCCTGAGTTGCCGGGTTAGGCTCCGGTTCCCTGTGACCCCGTATGGGACAAGCGGTTCTGATAATGTGTGTGTGTGAGTTCCCAGGGTAGCTCAAGCCAGTCAGCTGAACTTGATGGAAAGGGACTCTTCTTGGACAGCACTGCCCCTCCAATTCCACACACACAATCTGAAGCTGCTTGCCCCAAGCAGGGTTGCGGCAAACTGGAGCCTCACCTGGCAACACGGCGTAAGGCTGGAGGGGGAGGGGACACACCCAGTCCACCGTAAGGCACCCAAAGCAGGACTTGAACCCCAGGCCCACCGGTGAGCAGGACCCAGCTGGACCCAGCCAAACCCACTGCGCCACCGTGCCCCTCATCCTCCCAATCCAGTCCAGTCCAAGTTAATGAACATCAGCTGCCAGTGACTGCAAGGACAGTCAAGCTCAGCATTTCAGGCCATTGGTTGGAAGATAAGAAGAGAGACTGAGGGAGTGAAATAGTACAGAGCATCTGGGAAGAAAGTGTGTCAATTCTCAGTTTTGGCCCCAATGTGCTTCAGTGAGCTCCCTCTGTCCCTTGGAGCTGCTGAATCTCTTGCAGCATTCAAGAAGGGTCTCAAACCCATTGCTTTCAAAACCACTCCTCTCCCGATCTCCTGACTGCTGCACAAACTTGCATCACAGCATGTGTCATCATCACTTCTGTGCTTCCTATCAGTTTTGCATGCAGTCACTCCTGTAATGTGTGCTGGCAAAAACTGTTGTATTGGGCAAACTGGCTGTGTGTCGACAATCACTGCATCTAAAACTCTTCATCTGCTGGTAAATGCACTTTTGTTTACTCTGAGTTGTACGTTGCTTTGGAGAAGCGTCCGGAAAATAATCAAAAGGAGTCCTTGCAACTAAAGCAAGATGAAGGTTCAGAAAATCAATGGGTAAACGGAGTGAATACAACACTGAAACCTTAACTAAAGGGACAGCGCAACATTTTCTAGGTGACAAGGTCATCAGACAGGGCTGTGCAAAAGTGCGATACCGACTATGAAGAAATGAGTCGTGGAGCTGTGGCATGACGTGCTTCCGCTAACCGAGTCCTCTCAAGCGCTTCTGCCACCTACACCTGAGATCAGTTATTGCACATGCTCTGCTCTGTAATTCCAGTGCGAACTGGGAGTAGACCCCCCCCCCCCCCCTCCTTCTGGGAGCAGCTGACCTCCCTTGCAGCAGTGCACTGCTGGGGGTTTACACTGACATTCATTCATTTAACTGAAACATTTCTTCAAACAATGCAACAATTTCAAAACCCGTAGGCTTCCGCGGTTGGTGTCAACTGACTGGGAGTTTTGTACTTCTGGATTAAACTGCGTAACGCAAAACTCCCAGTCAATGTAACAATTTGTACAGCTGGATAATTTTTATTAGTTACACCAATTTTAGGGAAAGCAGCTTTCTCAGAGGTTCTACAACAGGGGCGTGAACCTGCAACCTCTGAGTCCAACCAAACCACCACACTTTCTGCTACACCACTAAAGCAGCTTACAGTGATTTACCCATTTATGGAGCTAGGTAGGTTTTACTCTATCAGTTCAGAGTAAATACCTTGCTCAAGGGTACTACAGCAAGAAGTGGGGTTCAAACCTGGCTTTTTCAGATGCAGGGCAAGTGCACAAACCACTAGTCCAGCTGACATACCACGTATTCACTTGTGCTCAGTTCAGGCCCGATACACCAGTGGAAGTCCTCTATATTCTAGAACATTCTGTTCAGAGGGAGTGCTGCTTTCAGCCAAACCCTCAGTGGGAAAGCCAGCGTAGCGCACAGCAAGGGAGGCGTGAGGAGCGAGGAGGAGGATGGCACACCCTGCTGTACGGACAGCGCTGGTTGCTACCAACAGGGAGCCGCAGCAGCTCGGCACCTTGGGAGTTGAGCCATTGTTTCCCAATTGAGCTGTTACCACAGGAACCTTCTAGATTTCTGGAGCACAGCCATGTGGCCCTACTCATCACCACAGTTTTTTTGGAGCTGTTTACACGGTTTAAAAGCTCAAAATTCATCAGCTAAATATGCCTTTTTTTAACCAAAACATGATTAATGTCACACACATTTATTTAGTCAGTAGCCTCCTAGTATCCTTCCGAGCAGAACATTGGCACAACAAGCAGACTAGCGACACAGTCGGAGTTTGGTTGTGACCTGCTTTAAGGCAAATTAAACTTGGATGGAATGGCAAACAAAAAACTGACCAGGAGGTGGCGCAGCAGCTAAGAGCACAGGGTTGTAACCTAAAATTGCTGGTTTTACTTCGACTCCCTGCTAAAGCTGTAGAGCCTCCGAGTCGGAGATCTGCCGCAAAGTGCTCCGGTGAAAATACACATGTATGTAAAATGAGTAAATGCTGTTATTCGCTTTGGAGAAATACAGGTGAACTTGAACTCCGACAGTTTCATCATGAAGTGGAAAACATTTTCCGTTAACCTGTTTTTATCTGTTCAAACGTAATAGCCTATTTCTGATGTAAATGAGTCCATATGAACGTCCTGCTTATTACTAGTGCAGGAGCTACGACTGCACTTTGTCTGCTGGCTCACTCCACACAGCTAAAAAAACAATGTGACACTACAGTGTAAATATATATTAAGACCACATGTCTGTTCTTCTATTATAACCACGCTGTGAATGCAGCACATGACCATGTGGAAACACTGCTGTCAGTTGTCAGCTGATTTTGTGCCACTTGATTTATCGGGTCTGGACCGCTGGGAAGGTGTAATGTTACCATTCTCATGAAACACTGTTATATGAGCCGCTTTCTTGCCGTTGAATGACGTTAAACGAGAAAACTCGCGATCCTCCTTAGAACAAAGTGATCACCTCTGGCCTCTCGGTGGTCTACTCAAGGTGTCCAAAATCAAAAATGCATGGGGTCTCAGTTTTGGCCTCAGTGTGGTGGAATGAGTTCCCTCTGTCCCTCAGTACTGCTGAATTCCTCCTGCATTCAGTAATAGACTTGAGATTTGAACATCGCTTCTATAGAATAACTGGGGGATGTGAAGCACCAACACGGTAGTGTCAGACACACAAGCTGTGTCTATAATCCTGTGTCTGTGTCTACAGCTCTTTGTGTGTTGTTGATGTACTTTCTGTCACTCCAAGCTGAACTTTGGTTTGGAGAAAATAACTTGTGAGAATTAATGTAAGTAACAAAAAACAGCCATGAATTTGATACTGAAAACAAGAACTTTTACCCTTGAGACTAGAAACAAGAGTCTCAAACACCAAGTCACCTGCACCCGTCAAGAAAATTACCCACTCGGTTGTATTAGGTAATATTTTATTATAATGAAATTACAAATAAAACATTTCTATGACAAACTCAACTACAGTTGCCCTTCTAAACAAGGGACACTACACAGACAAAAACTAAAGAAAATTGTTGCATTGATGTGCAGCCTTAAAAAAAGAAAGGTTCACAATAGAAATATGAAATGCAAGGACAGACATCTGAATGTTGGAGAAAATGACACGGACTCTCTTTACAGGAGTGGAAACCTCCGGGGGGCATCCCTGAGGTCCATGCCCCATAACTGGTGCAAAACAATGTAAAAAGGCAACCGGGTTTGTGAGCAAATGCATCACAAAATGCCTGGATCAGTTGTGCACATGTGTAGTTATGGAATATTGGTTTTAAAAGTAGTTTTTATCATTTAAAAGAAGTATACAGCCCACTCCCTGAACTTACAGCATGGAGAGAGTGTCAATGTTCTAAACCCAATTTCATATCCAAACTTTATCTAGATTTGGAGATTCCATCTTTACCCAGACAACAGAGGGCAAAACTCAGCTGACCTGGTGCAAAACAGTACAATGGATGAACGCGGGTCTTGTTAACACCAAACTTCCACTGCCAGCACACAAGAAGGTGTTAATCGTGGGACTGAACAAGATCGTACACCTCCATTGTCCATCGCAACAAGTTACAAAATTTAAAAAAAAAAAAAAGAAAAAAAAATACTGAACAGGAAAAGGAAACAAATGGGAAAGCTATACAAGGCACTCGGAATAAATGCGAGGAGTCGGCTTCATCCCTGTGTCCTGCCGCGAGGCTCGCGGGGCGGAGGAGCGGGCTGCTTGAGGCGCCGTCGCTCGGCCTCCCCGTCTCACTCTGCCTTGTCTTTGGTCTTTTTTGTGAAGGGCACTTTGCTGGCTACCGTGCTTCCCACCGTGGACACGCCCCCCGTCACTGCGGCCACGCCCCCTTTCACCAGGCCCACGCCCACGGACGGGACGGACGTCACGGCCGATTTGGTGATCTCTAAGCTCTTGCCGCCCAGCCAGGCGACGCCGCCCACTGTGGCTCCCACCACCCCTTTGGTGGCACTGAAGAGACCTCCTGTGACCCGCCAGATGACCCCCGGCTGAGCTTCGGGGTGCCCTTTCTCATCATCTGTGTGGACAGACAGACAAGGGAACGCGTCACGGCTCTGGACGCCAAGGCCGACATTCCTCGGGATGCTATCAAAACCAGACTTAAGGGACACTGACGTAGCAGGATGTCCCCCCCGACCCACCCACACCTTTCAAAACAGATTCAGCAAAATGTGTAAGAAATGTAACTCCTCCAACTTTCGTTTTTCATAAAAGTGTAAAGTGTGCAAGGTGTGGTTTTACCCTGTAAAGGAACTCAATAAAAAAAATGAATTTTTAACTTCCAAATGGACTCTTGATCAAGGGAGACTGAGATCTGCTCAGGCCAAAAGAACCTGAATGAAGAGCTCAAGATGAAGTAGAACCACACACTTGAGTTCCAGAAGCTCTTCACTTATTTTTCTGCATCCATAGAGCTTTACAGAACGTTCACTTCACGTTCACCGATTTTTTGAAGGACACAAATACATACGTGTAAATTGTAGTTATGCTGAAAAGTAAAAGTACACATTCAGCCACCTAGTTCCTATTCACTAACCAGAAAGAAAAGGATGAACCCCTTAACACTCAACAAATCCATACGTGGCAGGTGTGTGAAGCCTAATTATAATGTTGTCCAGTACATGTAGTTCCTTACAATGGTGAGATCCAGTAGCCAGAGGATTCCCCCCCCCCCCCCAACCATGATCGGATCTCACCACGGTTCATTCGCCAGTCAAATTTAAGCCAGAAAAATATGGCTGAGAAGCTGTGCCTTGGATGTGTTCGGCAATAACAAAATCCAGCACGCTAACTTTAAATGCCTCTAACAAAATATGAGTGTGTGTATTTGGAGAGTGTACAAAATTGCAAGCTGTGAGTAATCTCGGAGAAGCAAATTAAATAAAAAAAAAAAAAAAATGCGAAGACAGCGTGCTGCCTTCTTTTCGACGCCGCTTCCCCTCGGGAGCTGGACTCAGCCTGGACGGATCCCAAGCCCCACAGGCTTTGTCGAGGGGCAGAAACACGAGGACACATCCATTCCGGCCCATTCCAGCACGCGGAAAGCCTTCCCACAAGGCATCCGGGCAGCTGCTTGTGATGGCAGCAATCCTGTGGCTGGTGTCAAGTGTTTTTTTTTTTCTTTTTTTTAAAAAAAAGGAGCAGAACAGAGGCTCAGCTCACAGGATTCCTTTTCCCACATTCTTAAGGCGTAAGGCGCGCCAAAGTGGCCACCGGGTGGCGCTCGTGCGCCTCTTGCGTCACCGCGCACCGAGGAGGTAGAAACACAGTAGAGTACAGTGATGTGTTGGCTCACCTGCAGCGGGCTGGCCGGCCGGGGGCTCTGGCTCCTTCTCCTCGTAACAGCCGCCGTGTTGCGCACCGGAGTTCACGTCCTGGAAACGTCACAAACCAGGTGTGAGGCACGTGCGCCACGCGCGCCACCGTGGATGCGCATCGAGCGGCTCCTGCTCGGGCTTCACCGTCGGGGCCCCGGGCGGGATGTCAGGGGCCGCTTCCACGCGCATCCCGCGCAAACGAAATCATGTCAGATCCAGGGTAAAACCATCATGTCAAGCTCCTGGTAAAACAAAGCTAGCAGTGCACGGTGGCAACTGTCTGAAAGAAGGAAAAACTGCTTTGGTGAACTCTTCACCGTGGAAACACAGGACGGGACACAAACACAAAGCCAAGTGTGGTTAAAAAACAAAAAAACAAAAATACTCGATGCTGCTGCACGGTGGTTCTTTTTATGGGTGTTTATGATCGCAGCTTCCGCGCGGAGACAGACAGAGGAGGGCGAGCTGCTGCTCCCTGGTGGGACCTCCATAATTAGAGTCCTTCTCCAGGGCTCCTGCTTCTAGCAGCTTCCATCCGACACGTCGGTGCACCTTGAGGGCCGCCAGCCCGGTGCGGAGGTGGACGAAGGACCGGGGTTCGAGAGGGAGACGCTCCATCCATCCCATCGAACCATCTAGATTGCGCAACTGAGGGCGAGATCAGCCGCGCGCCACAAGTGTGGAAAACGGAACTTTCACGCGAAATGATTTCGCACAGAGAGCCGCGCGCGCCCCTCGCTTCTTTCTTTGCTCAAGCACCGATATTATATTAAATATAAGTGACGTCGTGTGTGTCGCTAACGGTCGGATTGAAGAAGAACGCACCGCAGTTACTAGTCTAATAATAATATTATCGATGATAATAATCACCATCCTCATATTGACCGCTGTTGTTGTTTTTAATCATTAATGTAAGCAATAGGAAAAGAAAGAGCTCTTACCTTGACCATGATCGCTTCCAACCAAGTTCGCGCTCAAGTTGTTTGCGTGCAAACGAACCGACGGACAGCGAGAGAAAGAAGCGAAGTCGCGCAGTCAGTCAGTCAGTCAGGGGCCCCGCTGATCTGAGCGCGTTCACGGTAAAAGAAAAAGAAAAAAGTAAAAGAAAAGACACGCCAAGCGCGCGGAACCGACACTCCTGACGCGGAGCTCCGCGCGATCCTCTCTCTCTCTCTCTCTCTCTCTCTCTCTCTCTCTCTCTCTGTCTCTCTCTCTCTCTCTCTCTCTCTCTGTCTGTCTGTCTGTCTGTCTCCGTGTGCGTGTGTGTGTGTATGGGGGGGGAAAGCTCCGTACACGCAAGCCAGTATTTTGCTCCCCTCTGCCGACGTGGCGCTGCTGACTGCCGACGTCGGTCTCGCGCTCGAGCCGGATCTTGCGTCACTCGACAGTGTTTCTCTCCGCTCGGGACGGGTCCTCGGCGGCTCGCGCTCTGCCGTCTCCGCGCAGTGTTCCCAGTCACCGTCACCATCCGCGTCCGCGAGTGTCTCGCGCTCTTCTCTTCTCTTCAAGTCACCGTCCGCGTCGCGCAGGTTCAAAACCCCTGAAGTGTCGAGCGCTGTAGGTGGCGCCGTCGCGCTGACAGAATTCAGGGTAAATCACCGCTAAATCCAAGTACGGTACCTTGCTAATTCCTGCAGGGAAACGTGGGAATCGTCACTTTTTAAAGGGTAATATTTGCCACCGATTATTATTTCCGAGATGCATAAAATTAGTGGAATGTGTAATAAAAGTGTGATAAAAAATCATTGCAGTGCCGGTTAGATCGAAACGGACTTTATCATGAAGCCATAACGAGCGCGCAGACAATTTCAGGAGCAACACACACACACACACACACACACACACACACACACACAGAGGACGGCCGGACCACGCGTCCTGTACCACAATGAAACATCTTTCAACCGCCTTTAATATGAATGTACTACCAAATCATGTATTTCAACACCGAAACAAACATTCTTTATTACAATAATGAACAAAACTGTAATAAAACGTGTATACACCTCTAATTACATTTTTGTCAGGGTTTACACGCGTATTCCACACGTTATACAATTCACACAACTCAACAGAACCCCTTGCTTTCTTACTCTTTAGATGTCGTAAATTCTTATGACGATTCAGTCTTTGAAAGGCTCATTTTAAATGATCAATTACTCTGTGACGTCATAAATTTCTCGATCACCGATCGAAACAATGTAGCTCCTCCCCGATGACGTCACCGGGCGTTTTGGACCAGCATCGTCGTCCTTTGATTGGAGGCCGGACACAAAGCGGCAGCTGATTGGCTGAAATTTCGCTCCAGCGTTTGCGATTAGGACGCGCCCCCAACTGGGAAAGCGTGGCACGTTGCGCATTTTGGAGCCACTTCCACTGCCTCAGCTGTCAGTCGTGTCATTGAATCTGTGTTGTTTAATTATTATATTCAAACAAATCAAAACAGGGCATCTAAAGAGTGCGTGACTGCATAGCTTTCATCTTGCAAATGAAACTATCTGATTTTTATGAGGAAGCGCTCGTATTAATAGCCATAAGACGCCGGATCGTTAATGTCCAGAATGAGTAGATATTCAATATTTCCCGGATGGCTAATTGTACTAATTAGGTGATGGTAAGCAGTTCAATTAATAATTGAAAATGTACCATCACAGCGCCACCAGGCCAGTTCTCAGGTGTTCCAGATGACTTGAAATAAAAGCATCTGTCAATGAAAGAAATAATGAAACCTCATGTGTGGGTCATTACCTGTAAGGTCTCAGTAAGCAGGCTGATGGTTCTGTTGGGTTCAGGGATGTCCCTGAAAGATGTGATTGGTTACCTGCGGGAACAGGGGAGAAAGTACTATGCCACGGAAAAGGACCAGTGGCTGAGACTAGAGTGCCTTTACAGAAAGAGGTATTCAAGTGCCAGTGATTGTGGGGGGGTCCTGGATTTAGTTTATGATTCTTGGGCTTTCTTTCCACATTCTCTGTTGCTGCTAATATTAAAAGTCAGGTTTTGTGTATGTGTAACATCTGGTTGGGTACATTTGATCAAAAGATTTTTGGTTCAGGCTCCAATGTAGATGTATGACTTCCTTCTGTCACTCACCACTGCTGAATCCCTCTCAACATTTGAAGTCTCTAAATGTCTTTCAGATTCACTTGTCCCCTGATCAATGGGCTTGATAGACTTTTTTTTTTTTCCTCCCCCCTCCTTAACTCTGCAGCTACTTGAGTAAGGTATATTGTTTTTTTTACAGTGCTGAGTATGTGACAAGCTGACTGTACTCAAGGATAAGGTGTTTGTATCCAGAACTTGCCTTCTATTGCTGTAATGATGCTTTTCTATTGTTCTCAGCTACATACATCACTTTAGAGAAAAGCATCTGCTAAATGAATAAGTGTAAATGTAGATCCTTCAATGTCTCTTCCAGGCTGTGGCATCAGCTCACTGTTGTGCTGCTGAAGTTTGTTCAGTCTCCAGCTCTTTCTGTGGGGGACAGGATTTTGAAGGTCTGTACCACCAAAGGTGTATGTGTGTGAGAGGTAAAGAATCCTGGAGTGATTGTAAGGAATTCTCTTGACTTTCTCTCTGCTAATTCAGAGAGGTAGATAACAACAATGACCTCACATTTATTCATTTAGCTGATAGTTTTTATCCAAAGTGACTTGCAATGTTGGTCACCTTCATGTCATCTTCTTTCCGGTGTGCAGAACATACTAGTGTTCTGGGTGCTTTTGTGCTGCTTAGCAATGCTATCCCATGGCCCTGAAGCGGTTTCCCCCCCCTTATCTCCCCACAGCTGTATGAATGTTTCGTCAGTGACTTTGAGTACAAGTAAGTTCAGAAATATCAAAAGCAGAGCTACACTGTCTGACCTGGGGACATGCTTGTCTTAAAGTACTTAAATTGAATGGGGGGAAAACTCATTTCAAAGTCAGTGTCTAGCAGTAGCTACCAAATGACTTTAGCTAATGGAGCTGATGGCTATATTCTGACACTTGTACCTTATCCTATGAACATAATTGGTGAAGTCTTAACTGGGCATCAGACACCACAGTAGAGTGAAAGGAGGGTGAGCTCCTGTATAAGGATCACATTGGGTGAATGAGTAAATGAAAGCGTAAGGTTAAACCAACCACATGTCTAGTGGTAAACTTAATAAAAGTGCCCATGAGGAACAGGACAATGCATCACATGTTGGTTGCTATGTGGTAATTTTCAGCCTCCAATCAAAAGCATAATGGATGTGTACCTTTACTTGGTCGGCAGTTTCCGCAAAAGTCTCGGATGTAGCAGTGACTTTAACACGGGCGACATTAAATCACAGCTGTAGCGCTCTGCGCCGCTGCTCGCTTTCTATTGCTATTTGCTGCCCTCTAATGGCGAGAAGCAGAAATGCAGGTCTTTCATTAGAGGAGAAATAAAACTGTGGAGAAGATGCTGTCAGAAATGAATAAACAGATCTCTGTACCTTTTAAAAGAAATGTTCGTAATGTGGTACAAGTGTACTTTTTGCTGTTTCAGTACATGAAGGTGGATTTGCTTTATATTTTGTCAGGATTAATCCAATGTTTCTTGTGGAAATTCTCATCATGGCTGCGCCACAAATGCGGAGTGAGTTAAACTGGTGAAATCTGAACCATTACTAATGCTGGCTTTTGTCTATAATAATACTGTGTAAACTTTTTTTTTTTTTTTTGCTTCTCCCTGTGACAACAGACTGGCAGAGGGCCACAAGACTCTTTGAAAGAACCATAGAAAAGGTAAAACTATACTTTGCAAAGCAGTGTCATAGCCCTGGTGCTGATTGTTAAAATGTGAGTGGAGATGACATGCAATATTTCTGTAACTACTGCAACACAGGCATCTACAGCCTGTTACCAAAGGCACTGGCTTCTAGATACAGATGTTTTCCAATTTATTGCTAATCATACTTCAATTAAGTTTTATCTAGTGTATATGGTCTGTACTTCACAGATGGGCTCTAGTCACTGTGACCTTGCACTGAACAGGATCTTATAAATGGATAGGTAAAACTCCAGTATTATGGCTTTTATTAAAAATTAATCAGTTCTGGTTTTTCCTCAAGGTGTGGAGCCTGTCTAACATGTTAGTTGTGCTTTGCAAGCACTTAATGTTTTATGCTCTTGTATTTTCCCCACTTTAAATTGTGGGACAGCAGTATTGCACTCTTGTGTTGAGTCTGGTGCTGTGGACAAACGAAACTGCAAACATGCTTCTAGTTCTCTTCCACCTCTGGTCAGAAGTTGAGGAGTTGGTTTACTCGCTCGTCATAATTGAGCGCAAGGGAAAAACTGCTAAAAATTACCAAAAATGTATAACCCCCCAGTCAACTAGATCTTTGGCCTTTATGTAGTCCCAAGGAGGTTTTTATTGATTAATCTATACTTCTGGAACAATGACCAGTAGTGGTTGGATCTCTATTAATAGAGGCGCTGGATGACATCCCTCAAGATGTTCATCAACATAGTCACACTTATTCCACAAGAGAATGAACTAACCTGCTTCACATTGTCAGTTAAGGCATGCAAGTAATACAGCCCTCTGTCATATTTAGGGTCAGCTGGTAGCATAGTGGTTAGAAGTGCTGCCCTTGGATCTAAAGGCTGCAGGTTTGATCCCCCCCCCACCTCTGGCTGTAGTACCCTTGAGCAAGGTACTTGCCTTAAATTGCGCTAGTGAAATTACCCCGCTGTATAAATGGATAAATAATTGTAAGCTTGTAATAACTCTAACCTTAGCATTGTGAGTTGCTTTGGAGATGTAATATAAATTTCATTTGCTTTTCTCCAAAGCGTCTTCCACAAAAGGACAAGTTTAATATCAAACATTATCTGTGCTACGCAGCCCCTGCAATGGCATGGTGTCCTGGTGCTTTACAGTAAGACAAGGCAGTGATCTTGACTTAATTTGGCTCATGCGATTTCTTCATAAATGTATATTTTAGTGTGGGGTCTGTGCTCTTGCATCGTACGTTTCCAGGATAGATGCTGGAGCTCGATGACCATGCGTTACACAAGAAGGAAGTAAAAGATAAGCTAGGAACAGCTTTTCTATGGTACAAATATTGTGAAATGTACAGGTCTTGGTAGTAATGGTCATCCAGCTCTGCAGGACAGAGGATTTTCTTAAGTGAGTTTCTCACTCAACCCTGTTGTGAGGAATGGCTGTACCTACGCTATGGGGGGACATCGCTGTATCTGATGCCTGTACACTTACCTAAACTTAATTGCTTGAACTTAGTCTAAATGTTAGATATTTCTGTGATATCTTTGACTCCTGGCAGGTGAAGCACAACGATGAAGCATTTATCCTCTGCCTCACCGCTATGGCTGGTGCCAGGATGTCTGCCGTGGACCTGGTCGGTGCTAAAGTATGTTGGAAACAAACATTGTTGCTACTGTTGTAAAGACATACTGACAGGACGTGATCCTCGATCACTGTCAGATAGTAAACATTTTAACATTCGTTCTTTAGTCACGTCATCAAAGTCCGGTATTTCATGCCCCCTGAACCTCATGTATGGTTTCTGAAGAAGCAAAAGTGGAATATTTCTGCTGCAGTCCATACTTGATGGAGCCGAGGCCCATCTGGAGCGGATGCCTGCGGTGACGCCAGTCCACGCCCGCTTCTACACCACCGTTTGCAATTACTACCAGGCTTTGGGGCAGCCTGCCCTCTACTACAAGTATGCCCTCCGCTTCATGGCCTGTGTGGATGTAGAAAAGCTCTCAGGTGAACTCCCATGGTGTCTCCTGTTTATCTGAAGCTCAGTTTAGTTGGATTTTTGCACGTGAAGCATGGCAGGTGGAGCTATTGCCCTTTGACTGCAAGACTTGCTTTCGGCTTCTGTTGTGGAGCTTTTGATCAAGGCACCTACCTTGAATTGATACGTGAGAAAACCTTGGTTTATAACCGGCTGAACCATTGTAAGTCAGTTGGGACACAAAGATGAGATTGCCTTGGGGGCATGTCAGATAAACACTTTCATTGGGGGGAGGGGGAAATCTGTGTACTATGGCTTCTGTTTCTCAAAACTGATGGTACGGCTATGAAAACATTGAGTTGACTGAAGTCACCCCTCATGTCAGATACACACACATTTTCAGAACCGCTTGTCCCATACGGGGTCGCAGGGAACCGGAGCCAACCCGGTAACACAGGGCGTAAGGCCAGAGGGGGAGGGGACATACCCAGGACGGGACGCCAGTCCGTCGCAAGGCACCCCAAGCGGGACTCAAACCCCAGACCCACTGGAGAGCAGGACTGTGGTCCAACCCACTGCGCCACCGCACCCCCCTCATGTCAGATATTAAACCTAAATTTTGTTCAGATGGTACCACCACTGCGTAAATGACTAATGGACCATACGTCTCAAACTGTGCCTCCTACTTTGCCATATTTTCCTGCTACTTTAGACTTCCATCTAAACCTTAGACCTCTCCTTCCAAGCCTTTGGTTAGATTTTTGCTAAATTAGGCACATGTATGCCTCGGCCAAAGGTATTCTACACCATTTAGCTTGCTTTTTTGCAAAGCAGCTTGGGAAGAAGGAAGGGATCAGGTTATACAAAAGTGCAACAGATGAAGAGCTGTAGATATACTGTATTGTTGGATCAGCTCGTTTGATACCACCTGTTGCTTGTTCACATCCCTCCAGAAGTGCTACTGAAATGGATAATGGGTGTTGCTGAACTAGATATTCAGAATACTAATAGATCTGGAAGAGTGGTATTAAGATCCTTTGTGAATTCTGAGAGGGAGTAATTTGCTCTTCTAGACGGTTGTTTTGTCCTGATGTGCTGGGCCAAGATAAACCATCCTACAGCCAAAGGTTGAGGTGTAGGAACTAATCAGGTCCTGTACAATAGGTCTTTGGGTGCCAATGGGGCATGAAAATGTTTAAGTGGTGCAACTCGAACTGTGGCATTCTGGGCCAGCTTCCAGATGGAGGCTGGAAGACCTGATAAGAGGCATCTGCACAACAGGTTGGGGGTTGCAATATGCTGGCTGAAGCTTCTTGGGTCAAATGTGACTCCCAGGTTCTTGACTATTGCTGCAAATTGAGCTTCCCCCAGATGGGGGGAATAATGGAAAGCAGGAGGGTTTCTGTCTTGGACTTCATCTGTATGTCAACCAAGACTATCTCTAGATTGGATTTATGTGGCTGATGGGCAAATTGGCTTTGTAAAACACTGACAGATGCCAGCTTTGGACTGGCAAACTGACTACCATCCCCTGGCTTCCTCCAGCTGACCTACGACAGCAGTGGGCTGTTCCTGTGGTCCTGGCTGCCCTTGTTGCAGATGATGTGTACAACTTTGGACATCTGGTGAGAACCAAAGGGTTGTTTTTGGGCAGTATAGGTTTATGAAAGAACTGCTCTATGCATATTTACTGAGGTCCTGTTCAAGAAATGCCTAGCTCTCATTGACCTCACCACACCTGATGGATCCATATATGTGTAGCTCACTTATAGTGGAGTGTGCCTACACGTGTATTCCAGCTGATGAACCCTATCCTGAAAGACCTGCAAAATGAAGAGAGACAGTGGCTAGTTGATTCAGTCACCATCTTTTACCATGGGAACATCAAGGATTATGATGCTGTGAGGGACACCAGTAGAAGTGAGGTGTGTTGTATCAAACCCTGATCTTGATATGAACTTTTTTGGAACATACTGTAAATTAAGCAATGATGCCCAAGATCTCTTGGCCTTTGAAACAAAAAATGGATGGTAGTATCTGACAAAAATTTGAAAGTTACATACTTGGTTTGTTTCAATAAAATGTGTGGTACAACTAGTCTGAATTATCAAATGGAATCCTGTATGTCTTCTCTCAGGCTGATCTAACAAGACATGAGAAGAAACTGAGGAAGAAACTGCAACTGCTATGCCTTATGGAAGTGAGTCTGACTGACATCTTTGCTCATGAGCCTTCAAGTTCTTGTTGTTCCCCACTATATAGAGGGGGGGAATGTTTCTGTGGAGACCATGGTGGTGCAACACAGAACAGAGTACAAGACAGTAAATAAGACAGGATATGGGCTGTGAACTGTAGGAAGTTTAGTGTATGGAGTCATGCTGGGTTTGCTGTTTGACTGTGCCAGGTGAACATTGGGAGGCAGCAGGGTGTTGAGTAATCTGTGTCGGGGAAGAAACTTGTGGTGGCACAGATGCTCCTGTGCCTTCTGCCAGATGGCAACAGGGAGAAGACTCCGTGAGAGGAGTGAGGGGTCGTTCACAATGCTGGTGGCTTTGTGGATGCAGCAGTCCTTGTATGAGGTGTCTGGTGGGTAGAGACTGATCTTTTCAGCTGTTTTCACAACTCACCGCAGAGTCTTGTGGTCAGAGACTGCAGTTCCTGTACCGTGCGGTGAGGCAGATGGTCGGAAACCTCTAGAAGGTGGTGAGGGTGGAGTTAAGGGCCTGGACTTGAAACCAAAGGGTTCCTGATCAAGTACCTTTAAGTATTTAACCTGAGTGTCCCTTCAATGGAACCTTCTACAAGTAGGAAAAGTTGGATGTAAAGACCTGTAGAACTTTGACAGCAATAACCCAATTACTGATTCTGCCATCTTGCCTTTTCAGAAAGTGAACTGAAGTCTGACAGTTCTGTGACTTCAATTTTCTGAACAAAAATCTAATCCTACATGTTGGGAAAGAAGTACGGAAACTTTAATTGCCCCCAAATCTGGCTTGCAGATGATCTACATTAGACTGGAGCTCCACGAATCACTAACTTTTGAGGAAATTGCTGATGATGCAAACCTGCAACTGGATGAGGTGATTGTCTACTCTGCTGACTCTCATAGTGGGATAATACCCTTTGAATCATGTTCAAAATGAATTTGAGCTGCAATTGTGGTGGTGTTGTAGGGTGTATCTACCTCAGTTTCTGTCCTGATTTTTTTTTTTTTTTTTTTTTTTTTTTTTTTTTTTTTTTTTTTTAAAAAGTGGGGGTGGAGGCCTGAAGCTTGGTGATGTAAGGGTACCACAACTGTAACACTGGGTGTGCTGCCTTCCTGACCTGCTTTCACCAGGTTGAGCCACTGGTGATGAAAGCACTTTCCTACGGTCTGGTGAGAGGCACCATTGATGAGGTGGCCCGTGAGATACACATGACCTGGGTGCGACCAAAAATTCTGGATGTGGAACAGGTAAGGTGACTAACTGGGGGACTAAATGAGGGGCAGGGCTGCCAGTCTTCATGAGCAGCTTTTCTATCGCAGGTCTCGTGACCTGAGGACCCCCCCCCCATTCTATAGTCTTTCCACTAATAGAAGCATTGCTTGGGCAACTACTTGAGTACAAAGTTACAAAATGTGCAAATTTTGATCCCTAGAACAGGAATGTCTTCTGGACAAACTTGGTACCTGATAGTATGACTATGCACAAATTAATGGGTTTCTCCATCTTCCTTTAAAGATGTATGATTCCAAGGACCGCTTGGACAGTTGGTGCACATACATCAGGATGATGATCTCTAAGGTGGAGCACAAAGCTCAGGAGCTTCTGGTATAGCTTCAGAATGAACAAGCAGCACCTTTTACAGAAATGTGAAGACCTCATCTTGTGTAAACTATGCTTAGTGTTTCTTCACCCTTTGCATGGGCCTTATTACTTTAAATCTGAATTTATAAATGCTGGTAAATGCAATAAACTGACTAAACCTCCTTTTTTTTTTTTTTTTTTTTTTTTTTTTTTTTTTTTTTAAAAAAAAAAAAAAAACTTTTTTCCATTCCATACAAGACACGGGTCTGTCAACAGAAGATCAGCTTCTGTGGATAAGAAGGGTTACTATTGTTCCCATACAAACAATAAAATGGATTCGGAGAACTGAATTGCCCATTCTTCGTTCTTCTGCATTTCGGCACCAATAGTTACACCGCATTGCTTTAGAAAGGCACAACGTTGTAAACGTAGCACAGTGCAGAGAGGGAAATGTTTTTATAAAAAATTCTTTGCCTGGTTTTAAAATATTAACTGTGGTTTGAAAATGACACATGTGCCTTTAATTCATAGGCAAATGAAATCTTGCGGTCTTCCACCAGAGCTTTGAAGAGGGTGATACTAGGTTGAGCATCTCACCACTTTAACAGCTGTATTTACCAAAGACTGCATACATTAGATCTTAACTTGCAAGTGCATAATTTCTGAAATCTATACCCCATTTAGTGATAGACCTCAGAATCTTTGCATCACCTGTAATTCCTTTAGAAAGAGCATGGTGCTAAGAATGAGACTGGCAGAGTACCAGGCTGTCAGGTTTCATCCCTCTATGCAGTCTCATCATTGTAATCAAACCAGTGACTGTCGTATCATCTGTGAACTTCACGATGTTTGTTGCAGGGGCAGGGAGACGGTCATGGGTGAAGAGTGCAGACAGCAGAAGACTCAACACACATCCCGGCAGAACACCAGTGTTTAGGGTGAGAGGGGAGGATGTGTGCTTTCCTAACCTAATGTTCTGGGGATGGTTGCTCTGGAAGTCCAGAATCCAACTACAGACAGCTGTGCTTAGGTCTAGGTTGCGGAGTTTAGACACCCGTACATCGGGGATCACCGCGTTGAAGGCCGAACCGAAGTCAACGGAGAGCATTCCGACATACGTGTTCGGTCCATCCGGGTCCGAGGCAGCGGGGAAGACGAGGCCGATTGCATCCTCTGCTCCTCCGTTTGCCAGACAGGCAAACTGATACTGATCCAGAGTGGCAGGGATGATGCTTTTCATACGCACCAGAATCAGCTTCTCGAAGTACTTTGACATCAAGGGAGTAAGCGCAATCGGGCGGTAGTCATTCAGCAACTCACATTTTCCTGTTTGGGAACGGGCACAAAAGTTAGTTTTTAGGCATGTGGGGACAATGGCGCTGGTCGAGGAGAGGGTAAAAATGATGGTGAAAACTTCTGTCAGCAGCTTGGTACAAGCACGAAGTATGTGGCCTGGGACACCAGCAGCGGGACCAGCCGCTTTCCTCACGTTGACACTGTGCAGAACCTTTCTAACCTTGTTAGTGTCTGGTGTCAGCAGTTGATGTTGATCAGGTGGCTTAACTTTCCCTACTATTGCATTTAAAAAAGAAGTCCAATAACACGATGATTTTATGACTAAAGAAAAAATTCAAATTTATACGACGGATTATTAACAATTTTTCTATTTTTTAATGTGGGACTGGCAAAGCTGCAATGCTCCCGTCTGGTACTGTTCCTTACATTTTGTAAGTCTTGATTACGTTGTTGTTAAAAACTTATTTCAAAAGCGGCGATAACGAATTACAAGATGCGTTCCAATCTCCAGCCCGGAAAAGCAATGGAGTGAAGAGATGACCTATGATTGGTCAGTGTACTGTCCCACGTGACACGCTCTTTTTCGATTATTCGAAATGCTCTCCATGTATCAGGCGTTGCGCACATGCTGCGCAGAACGCCTATGGGCTCGTGGGTGGGGGGGAAACTTATGAATCACTACAGTAGCCTATACACATTTCTTACAGATTGTGTTTGTGTGGCATGCTGGCTACAGGCATCTGCCATTTCAGCCTTGAAACGTTCGACTGTTGGGTAAAAATGTATGGTAATGTGAAACCAACAAGCATAAAATATTTTATGCTTACATTGTATTCTGCAATACGAATGAATGCCAGAATGTGAACTTGACGAAGAGCGAAGCGAACTGCACGAGTGGCTACGGCAGGCAAAAAAAAAAAGAAAAAACATACTAACAGACACAGGAAATGGAAGACTAGAACCATCTAAATTGATATATAAAAACCCATATTCAGACGATTCTTAAAAAAAGGGGGGGGGGGGGGGTTATTAGGACTACGTTGGCCACGCGGGTATGGTGGGGTCGAAAGCTCGTGCTGCAAATGCACCGTTAAGTCAGTCACGTTTTATATGGGTGGGAGCTGGCAACAATGATTCTTTGTACATTGGCAGAGGGAATAAAACGTTTGGCGCTCTCCCTGTCGCCTGGTCGTCATACGTCTGTGCGGAGGGATTCTGGGACACTTCCGCTACGTCATATCCGCCGCGGTAAACGGTCAAAACAGCTAAACATCGATGCAAGCTATGGAGCGATGTCTCAAAATTTATTATTGATAAATTGTGTAAGGATTTTGCTTTGTGTTATGAATGTGTACTGGGTTCTTCCGTTTTGATAAGCACACAGAGAAACAAGCTTATATCATTAATTTATTTATCATTTTGACTAAATGATATACACGGGTCAAAATTTGCTAATAAAAAGCCATATATATTCTGTTTTTCTTAAAGAAGTTAAGGAGTACATTGACACTATCAAGGAGTGTGATCATGAGAAGGCTATTAAGACTTTCTTACTGTGATATTTTTAAGGTCTTGATGTAATGTTTGGTTATTCCCAGTGTGTTTTATGTTTTACGTTTTTTTTTTTCTTTTTTAAATTCCCCCTGGCTAGGTTGGTTGTTCTGAATTAATGTTCTGGTATTCTGTGTGATTTGTTCAAAATAAAAAAATCGTGGATATATATAAAAAAAAAATTTAAAAAAATCGATGCATTTCGAAAGAGCAATGACTGTCTTGCTGAAAGCGTATCGCTGTATCTCTGCCTGCTCATCTACTTCTCTTATGTGTAGTCAATTTTTATTGGACATCTTTAGAAAAAAATTGCTCTCTCCCCGTCGGGGAATCGAACCCCGGTCTCCCGCGTGACAGGCGGGGATACTCACCACTATACTAACGAGGAGCTGCGGATTGCTCTGATTTCGCGCCACATTTTAGATGCGGCACACAGGTCCCCGTAACGCTGCAGGAGGTGGTGTAACGTGATATCACGGCGGCCACACGGCTTCTCCGTCTGAAATCATCTTCAATTTTGTCCTAAATCATGTGTGAAATTATTCAGCGGTAATGCGTGAAACCTCTTTGGAAACAGGTTAACATAACGCGGTGATATCACTTCGTTGTCACTGATGGAGAGAAGTGACAGTGACCATCTAATCTAAATCTATGCCATCATGGCAGGGACTGTTTCCATATATGAAATTATTTGTATATGATTTTTTTTTTCTATTATTACTGTAATATCTATTTATTGTGTTATCCGTTTAAACTGTTTAATTTTTATTTTTACACTTAAGTGTGTATTTTATCTTGTTGTCTAAGAACAGAGGGAGTACCACTAGTTTTGTTGTAATTGTACAGTACAACAGTACAATAACCATAACTTATAAGTATCCTATTCAATGCAATACTGAAGGGAACTTTGACAGTACACACAGCTCCAGCTGTTTGTTCTTCCTCTGGTTTACATTTATTTATTTATCAGATACTTTTCTCCAAAGTGACTTCCAATGAGCTCAACCCACACACCTTATTCACCTCAGTAACTTACGCTGCTAGATACATTACTTACAATGGGTCACTTATCCATACAGCAGTGAAACACACTCTCTCTGTGTCACTCACACACTCTGGGGAACCTGAACAGCATGTCTTTGGACTGTGGGAGGAAACCAGAGCACCCATTTCCTTTGATTTAGTGTTCTCTAACAAGAAGTAATAGACTTTTTATTTGTGATCTAAATGCATAAGAAAGGAGTCTGAAAATTAATATTTAACCTTTGTTTTATAACATCTATTTTTTTGTTTAATTGTAGAAAAAATTACGTTTTCAACTAATTGGTACAAGCGGTTTGGGTGTACAATGGATAAGAGATATAAGGCTGGGTGTCCAGTTAAAGGATAATAAAATTGTATTCTTAACAATAAAAGCAGGTTATATCTGCAGTGCCAAGACTATTGTAGCATAAACAAACGCTGGTACAAAACAAGTTATATAAAGCTGACAGCAAAGTCTTTGGTCTTCAAAAGAATGAACAGGTTAAATGAAGGGCCTTTGATCCCTGCTCCGTGTGTGGTGTTTGCATGGGATTTTCTTTGGGTGATCTACTCTGTGTGTCTGTGTGTGTGTGTGTGTGTCTGTGTGACTCATTGTAAGTAGTGTACCTAGCACTCCAAGTCACTTTGGGTGAAAAAGGCGTGTGGGCTGAAAACACACTACACAGTGTTCACTGTAAGTCACTTTGGAGAAAAGTGCCTGGAGAACTACATGCATAAATGTGAACTCATAAAACATGATGTTTATAAAGTTATAAAATGTCATATAGCAGGCAAGGAGAAGTAACTCAATTTCTTTACGAGTTAATGCCGGCAATTGATGTTTTTTCCATCTTTTCTCCATTTTTCAGTAGGCTATTTCACAAGAGATGCGACAGGAGCAGAATCTTCAATGGCTCAAATCTGGGCTTTTCTGTTCTTACATGTGCACCTCCTTTAACTGCCTCTAGATACCGCTGTTTCAACCCGGAATAAGGCAGTGGTGACCCGGAAGCTAAGAGTTATTCGTCTTGATTGGAGTAGTACACCCGGGGTAACAGGAAATAGCTGGGAATTGTGGGTGTAAAGAACGCGAAAGTTCTAGTTATTTTTCCTTCGGTGGGCGAAAGGGGTCTATGAAATATTGAGCGGAAGTCACGTTAAGAGGTGAGAAAGATTTTTTTTTTTTCCGCACAGTACATAATTATTATTGTTTAACTACAGAAGTTGCACATTATTTCTTGTTACAATAAGGAATAACAAATTGCGATGATGTGTAAACACATTCTTCGCATTTGAGCCTTGAATGTCACCAGACGGGCTCGTCGTGTGAACTGATAGTGAATGAGCGAGGTAGGCGAGCTGGTGAAAACGTGCTGCGGATCAAATATTTCTTTCGTGAGCACGCAGTATTTAAATTAAGACTAAGAGCAGTTCAGTTCTTCCCCCGCCCAGGCAGGCAGGAGCGATGTGATGTTTGGAGCGGTAGCCCTGCTGTGCTCATTTGTGTTTGTTTGACGATCGTGCGGTGTTTGCAGCGTTTCTCTCACTGTCGGCGCAGTGGACGCCTGTCGGAGGAGCGCGGTACTGCAGCCCGCGGCGCGCGTGCCCGCCCGTTTCCAGCCGCCGTCTCGATGGAGGAGGAGAAGGGGCGCGCGGAGCCCGAAGCGCGTCTTTCCGAGCGGGAGAACAGAAACCATGGCAACGGCAGTGTCCTTTCTGCGTCTGCAGTGAGGGACCCGCGTTCTCTATCATACTAGTGTCGGCGGCAAAGCAGTTCTTTCTTGTGTCCGAGCACAAACAAAGACGTGGTGGTGTCTGGTGAGACATCTCAGACTGACTGAGTCAGGGTTCCGCTGCAGTGAATGATGAGCAACTTGGTGAAAGTTTCCGTTCCTCTCAAACAAAGCGATGCACGAATGACCTTTTCTGGTGCAGCTCAGAGGTAAGATGCGGCAGAAACCCACTTTTCGTAGGCCCACTTTGTTGCACTGACGCAATAAAATTGTTCTTTCTCTTCTTCGTGCTTTAATGGATTTAAGCATGAACATAATTATCACTATTTTTGACTTATCCTGCCTTAACTAAAAGTGATACGTGGTATGCTGTATTGTTATTGCATAATATTCCTTTAACGTGAAAACAGAATTGAAACGTTGGAGTATGTTTTCGTTGACGGAACCCGCAAACAGTAAACACTAAATGCAGTTCAAAATTTTGGGATTCAAAATTCAATTTTAAAACCAGCTGTAAGGTTAAAGGCAAGTGTTTCACCTGTAAATTGTTTTAAAAACAAGCTTTTATTATGTTGCGCAAATTAAACGGGATTTTACTGTAGATCAGGGGTGTCCAGTGTGCAGCCAACCGCTTCATATAATGTTGTCTGCAAGAAATTTTGTAAAATTATTAATATGCAGTACAGGTTGTCCTTAACTTATGACAAGATCTCACTCTGACAGCTGAATTGGTCATTAGTCACGAACCTCCTTGTTAACTGTAAGACATATAAACAGCCAACATACTGTATATGAGTGCTATGTTTAACAGGGCTTTGTTATATATTTTTAAACAAATTTCACATGTTATTCAAACAGACCTCAGTAGTCTTTGTAAGAGAATTCTTTCTTCTGGTAGTGGAAATGTAGTATTGTGAGATTTTCTGAGTTAAATAGCTACATTACGGTCTTCTGTTTTCTAATCTCTTTTGTTTCATTACATACTTTAATTAAAGGACCTTGCACTGTATGAAAACCAGATATCAGCAATGCTGAATTCAACAGTCATTTCCTGACCTGCCCCGTATGAAATGTGTACTGTGAATATTGAGACCATGAACAGACTTTCAGGCTTTGAGAAAGTTTGAGATGTAAAAAATTCAACTGTGTTAATTTCAGAGTTTAAGGACAGCATTTGAAAAGTATTAAAATCATTGTAAAAATCTTTTTTTTTCCTTCCTAGTGGAATGGGTGTCTTCTATCAAGCTATTCCTGATGTTGGGGCTGATGGGAAAAATGTAATGAAGCTCATTCCAGTCCAGAGGGTCAATGGACAGTTTGTTAGAACACATATTAGCTCTAACGTGCCTAACACTTGCAAAAATCCAGACAGTGAAACCCAAAGGGTATTTGCCCAACCAATCCATTTCACTCCTGCTTCACGCAGTAGTTTTCCTGTTACAAGATACGTGCTGCAAAGTCCATCTGATGTGAACTTCACAGTTAACCCTGTCAATGGGACAGGAAATTTACAGGAAAGAGTAACTGTAACAAGGAACACACCAATACAGGTCCACGTTCCTATAGTGACTGCCAAGGTCACCCCAAATGTAGTGCCTGCAGCACCACCTGTGTTGAATTGTGGAAAAACAATAGCACTTGTCAATAAGAAGCAATTACAAGTGGCAGTAAAATCTCCAGCACTCCCTAGTGGACATTATCTTCAAATCCCACCCAACGCTGAAGTGAAAAGCATTCCAGCATCTGCACTTCCTCATGCAATAAAAAAGCACATACTCACTCCACCAGAGAATAGCAGTTTGGATGTCTCAGCTGCCACAAAAAGTCTGCCGACTGTTGTTTATGTGTCTCCAGTTAATGCCCTGAAACTAAACAGTCAAGCACAGACTGATTCAACGCGTCCTGCTGCCCTTAGTGTCAAACCTTCACCGAAAACATTTCCTCAGCCTCTCTCTGTTCCTGCTGCAAGCTTCTCTCAGCCTGCAAAGAGCATTAGTAAGACAAACCAAGCCCCTGGAACGCCATTTAAATGGGTAGTTCAAGAACGGTCTGACATGAATGCACCGTTCCTTGTTCCACAGGACTCTTCTATGACCTTGGATATTCTGAGAACTCTCGCTCAGATGGAGAAAGCGCAGCAAAGCGTTTCCAGTAACTCCTCTCCCAGCGACAATAAGTCACCTGTCATCCCAGGGATGGACAATGCTTTGGTCATGTGCAAAGGGAAAATGTTCTTTGTAGCCAAGAAAATGTCAGAGTTTGATCATCCAAGTTCACTGCAGAAAACCAGCAGAAATGCTGGTAGCCCATCAAAGCGCGTTATGACAGAAACCAAAATTCAGCCGTCCCCTAACCAGTCTTCTAGCACTTCACATGAATTACCAAAATGCAAAGTGCCAAGACTAGACACAAGGTGTATTACCAGCAGTAACAAGGTAGATGAGGTTATTGACTTGTGTGATGATGATCCTCAAGAACAATATGTGAGTCTGAAGGTGAAAGGCGGTGATTCACTTGAGTCAACCTCTAGCAAAGTAGTAGATGTTGAAGAAGTAGAAGATGAAGATTCTAACGTGATTTTCGTTTCATACATTCCACCTAAATCAAGTAAAGTAGCTGAACAGGAAAGAGAACTATGTGAAAAGTTTACAGAAACAGAGATGGAAATCAGACAGGAAGAGGAAATTGAAAATTCTCAGACTGACGTCCTAGAAAATGCGACAAAGCAGGAAAACAAAATCTGTGAAGAACCTGGAACTGATCAAACCACAGAAGAAACCCAAGAAGAGGGAACGGCCAGAATCAATCCGGTAGAAGAACCTGGAACTAATCAAACCACAGAAGAAACCCAAGAAGAGGGAACGGGCAGAATCAATCCGGTATTTACAATTTTCTTTTTTGTGTCGAAGTAACTTATTTGTAGCATAATGACTGCTGTGGGGGGCGGCGTGGTGGCGCAGTGGGTTGGACCGGGTCTTGCTCTTTGGTGGGTCTGAGGTTCAAGTCCCGCTTGGGGTGCCTTGCGACGGACTGGTGTCCCGGCCTGGGTGTGTTACTTCCCCCTCCAGCCTTACGCCCTGTGTTGCCGGGTTAGGCTCTGGTTCCCCGCGACCCCGTATGGGACAAGCGGGTCAGAAAGTGTGTGTGACTGCTGTGTGGGAAAAGGGCTTGTAAATGTTGAAAAGGTAAAAAGAGAGCCTTTAAACATTAGAAGTGTGGAGAAAGGAAAGACTCTTTATGTCTTGAGTTGCAGTGTGCATAATTTATGTGAAGAAAAATCGAAGAATCTGTAGTGAATGGCTCAGAATAAAGTGCATAGAAATAAGATTCAGCAGATATTCCTACTGTAGTACCCTTGATAAAGGTACTTATTTTGAAATAACACTGTACCCTGTTGTATAATATGGGTTAATCAGTGAGAGTAACTTAGCATACAAACAAAACACTGGAAGTCACCTTGCATCAATGAACCCTGCCAGAAGGGAGCTAAACTGTTTAGACTGAAAGAAGATTAAAACTTTAACAAAAAATAAGGAGCAGAGCACAGTCACTGAGGAAGGAACAGATACTGTGGACACTTTGTGGAGGTAGAGGCAACAAGAGTAGGTCAACGAAGAGATGTGGGGAATGTATGAACCATTTATGGACACAGGTTCTTCAGAGTAGATGAAGGCCACTGTGTGATGTTTTCAACAGCAATACTGAAAGTAAGATTTACAGTGGAAGAAGCAGAAGGTGGCCACAGAATGCAGTTTTACAAGGTTGAGTTTATGGTGGTTCATTCATTCATAAGGACATGGCTGAGACACAATTAAATCTGGTCTGAAACCCAGGGAATGTAAAAAAGAAATTTTCTCAAAGTATGTGTAGAGGTCATGTGAAAGTGTGCTTTACTAGCCAGCGTGAAGGGAAAAATAAGCAAGTCTTACCATGCTGATAGGGGGGGGATGTTTTGCCATCACACACAAAAGAATTGGTCAAAAAGAAGGCACGTAAACGCTTACATTTATTCATTTAGCAGATGCTTTTGTCCAAAGCGACGTACCTCTCAGCAAAAGTACAAGTTATGCATTACATTAAGTGAAGGAGAGACAGCTGCAGACATGAAAGTCTCAAGCAAGCATAGTTTGTTACCTACCACTTGCTACACCGAGGTTCATCGTTCGAGTAGGTGCATAAAACACAGGATAGACAAATCCCGATACCCTCCCACTAACCAGTCTAGTATCCTCATTGCTATTTTGAATTGTAGAGATGCCAGTTGTGGTTAACTGTATCAGCAGAATTTGAAGAGAATGTAAATATAAATGTGAAGAGGTCAAAGAATCAGTGCAGTTGTGAGAAGAGTTGTTTGAATCAAGGAAAGAACATGTATTACTAACACTGGCAGTTTTAGTAGAGTTCACTGCTGTGGAAACTACATTGCAGAGGAACTTGCACTTCATCTGAGAGGAAGGGAGAGTTGAGAGCCACATATTTCCTCTAATTAGCTGACCTGCAACACAGAGTTTATCATTTTCTTCCATCTTTCAGTCTCGTGAGGTCAAGAAGTTTCCCTCGAGCTCTGCAGTCCACATTTAAAAAGTGTCTTAAAATGCACCTTTTCCGGACTCACTTCGACCATGATCTACTAAATTCATGTAACGTGTAAATGTTCATGCACTATAACTTTGAGATCAAGCCTGTTAAACAATGGGTAAACCTTCACTCAGCTACTCCTGTAATGTAACGTAAATGTTTGTGTGTGTATACATATATACATATATAACATAAGCTAGGAAGGACTTGTAGATATTCAGATAGTTTTATACAGCCACTCGTGTAATGTACATAAATTCATGTGGTAAGGAACAACTTGTACTTAGGAATCGCATGTTTGCATCTATGTCTCTCTCTGCTAATGTATTATTAATCTATTATTTGATTGTATTGCACAGCAGTACAATGACAAAGTCTTCAATTCACTCTAATGAACACATTGTATTTTCCATGAAATGTATGTCACTTTTGGAGAAAAGCGTCTGACCAATGAATAAATGTAAATGTAAGGAAAACGAGAACAGTCTTGCAAGCGTACAGCAATCGGTTTGGAGATGAAATTAAAAATAATAAGGAAGTGTAAAGGTGGACAAAGATTGTCTGTAGCACGGGAACCAGGTTTAGCTGTATCAACTATAAATACGATAGTGAAGGATGCTACATGTATAAAGGAGCACATGAAAAGAACAGCTACCATGAAAACAACAGTAATGAAGAAACATCAAGGTGCAATAACATGGAAGAATTATTAATGTTGTTATGTTGAATGGTTGGGGTGGAGGAGGGGGGAATCCAACATATGTAAATTTTGACTTGCGTAAGGGGTTGAAGAACAGTATATTTGTGTAAGTCGAGGGGTGTCTGTAATTCTCTGGTGTACTGATATGTTCAGAGTATTTGCAAGGTTGGTTTTATTTACCCCCTTTTCTAATTTGTTCTGTCCATGGTATTTTTAGTGTCCTATAGCATCACTTTTCAGAAGAGGCTATTCTTCTTTCATTGTCTTATTGACCATGATTCAGTGTCATAGAAAATGACCAACAGATCATTTTAGTATTTTGAATCATCTTGATATGTGTAATTTGTGGCAGACAGTTATTTTGAGGAAATTGGTTTTATTTTGCAGGGCTGTTCTTGGACCAACCTCCTTTATACATCTGTCATCAATAAAGCTCCCAGGTGTTTGTATGATAAAACCTTTTCAATTATTTCTTCCATCCACTATTAAGAATTGTTCTCGTGGCAGTATGTGTACTAGTAGTTAGCAGCAGCAGAGTTAGGTGAAGGCTTTTTGAGGTTTTCTCTGGAGAGGGCGAAGATTAAAAACTAGTTTTAAAGGTCACTGAAAGGTCACTTTGCATGCATGGTAATTCCATCATAAAGAAGATTATATTTCCTTGCAACAGTGAAAACAACGTGCCTGTCTTTGAAAATTTAGATGTTTATCTTAAAAGTACCACTACGGATCAGTGTAACACAAACACTTTAAGCACTTCGCTAAAGATGGTCTCAAAACATTTAGATTTGTCTGCAGAATCCAAATGTGTACAGGCTGTCTTTGTATTACAAGTGCTCCTCCTATGAGAATGTGGACTTTACAGCAAATGTAGTCTTTATCCTATATTTGCATAATGAAAAAGTAAAATAGCAAATCTCTACCTCTGATTAAAATTTGCAGTAATAAAACACAGAATTCTCTTTAAATAGTCTTGTTTCTTTATAAAACAGGAGCATACATATGTATAAGGAGTTTTGGACATGTGGATGTTAAGCCTGGATTTAAAGGTGTCTGCAGCAGTTCTGATGTTCTGCACATTATTTCAAATTAGATTTTGTTTCTCTTTAAAATAATAAGGCAGAAATGTTGGCATATTTGGTTTTAAAAAGGCCAAACTTTTTCAAAGTATTTTCCTTGTTTAAGAATGTTCAGAATTCTTTTTGCAAGCACCCCTTCAGGAATGAATGTCATTATTCAAGGTAATCCTGTATATTGAACAATACGTGCTCAATTTTTTTTTTGCTCTGGAAAATTTTTAGAAAAAGATGGTTTCAAAATCAGAATTTCGACTACCTGTAACTTTTGGTTTCAGTATTACCCATCCACTGTATTCCGTTCCCAATTCATTCATAAAAATTGATTGAACATAGAAAAAGTAATGAAATTACTTATTCCATCATTTCTTATGGGGATAAATTCCAGTTTGTTTCAAGTCCAAGCTCCCCAACAATTACTAGTAGTAAAAATTTTTTAACATGGTTTGGCCTTTTGAATTGTGTGCGTGTCTGAAAGCTTTGTTATCTGCTAAGGTAAGAAAAGTGTGTTCTTTAACTTCTTCTACAGTTTAACTGTTTACTTGGTCTGTACTGTGACAGTGAAGTATTTTGCATAAATTTCATTCATGAATCTTCTAATGTGTATAAAATTGAAATTTCATAAAGCATAGTTACTCTGATAGTGTGCGTGGACTAGCTTGAGTAAGATGAAGGCTCTTATGTTTAAAGAAATGAATAATTTTGAAAAGTAAAACACAATGGTAAAAGACATTGGAAACAGACATATGGAAAAGCAAGCAAGAGCGTAGACTGGGAGAATGTCACTAAGGGTATAGATATGTTGTTCCCACAATGCAGTGAATGTCAGTCTCTCTCACAGCTGCTTGGCACAGTTTCCAAATGCACTCTGTTTATCATGCTGAACTAAATGTCTAGGTCCGGGCCAGATGAGGGAGACTGGATATGTGCAAGCACGGACTGCTTAATGATAAATGGTATTAATAATCATGGGCTGCAAAAGTGGGGGGAAAAACAGATATCAGGACACTGAATAATGGGGGATGAGTGTATTTTGTTCAGACTTACTTGATTCGTCAAGTCTCTTGGTCTTGTGTTGAGTAAACATAGCCATAATTTCTGTTCGATTAGAAAATTTGCAGCACTTGTTTGCTTGTTTTTACAGGGCGTGGTTTCTGAGAGGGAAAACACACCTGAGAGTGATGTGCAGCTGAAGAGAAAATTTGGGATCACAGCTGACGTCCAAATAGTTTTACAAAGGATCTCTTCCACTGAGTCAAAGGCATCTCCAAAGAAGGTCCCTAAAATTGGTTCAATTAACAAACGTACATTAGATGGCATTCGGAAGCTAATACAGAGCTCACGGATTGAAATGAAAACAAAAAAGCTTATTGAAACACAGGTAATGTGGTCTTCGTACTTTTTGGACCAGTGACTTGCTGAATAAATCCAATGCCACACGTCACCTCACAACTCATGTATTTCAATAAGAGGTTTGCATTCTGGAGAGCCAGTTAATTAAAAAGGGGAAAATTAAAGTTTTTCCTTGTCTGCAGGATTAAAGTACTATAAAACATTACACTTTGCATTTCCAACTAATGCTTGTTTTCTCTAGTAGCAATTATTGTAGTTAACTTACTGTGTAGCTTCACTTCAAAACAATTAATATATTAGAAAATTATAAATTCTTTCATCATATTTTCACTTTCTTATATGTACCTCATCATCTGTTTGCATATGGCTTACTTTGCAATAACCTTTGTCATTGCTGCTGAGTGAGAAATGTGGAAGGTCATTCTTACAGTTTAATGCAGGAGCATAAGCAAAGATAGTGTTCACCAAATATATCTAATCAAAATTTAAGAAGCTCAATAATAATAAGCTCAATCAAGATTCATTCTGGGTATTTATTAAAATTAAAAATTGATTTTGATTAACCCTGAGTTACTTTTAAAACAAAATTATTAGACATTTACTTGAGCATGCTCCTCTTAATCTGGAAAATCTAGGACAGCGCTCTCACTCAGAAGTCATACCAACATTACACTCTACAACATCCATCCGCGTCACAGTCTGAAACTCAGAGGTGCCATTGGAGGTCACTGTAAGTACTTTTATATTTTACAGGTCCCTTCTCCAAAGAGAGAGACAAATCTTCATGAGAGCAACCTCCATGATGTAAAGAGGAAGGCAGAGAAGCAGTTTGAAAACACTGTTGGTGAAGATACAAGTCAAGGGAACATCTTAAGACCAGAGGGTAGTCCTTCTGCAGAGATAGAACCTGCATCACGTATAGAAACTTTTAGAGAGCAAAGGGATGAGGAAACAAGTGAATCTAGTGCTACGTCAAAGCAATCAGATTGCATAGCTTCAACTTCAGGAACCCCAGAGTCTATGGAGGTGGCCAAGCAGGCACCAGATGTCGAGGAGAATATTACGGAGGAATCAGAACCTGCAACAGTCTCAAATGGATGCCCACTGGCAGAGGCTGGGTTGAGAAGTGGTGGTGTGCCCTCCAGCAGCGTCTTGCAGTCCAAGGTCACACCGCCAAAGAAGGGGAAAGGAAAACAGTGCAGAGCAGTGCAGACAAATGCAACGTTTGATTTGCTGACGCTTGAGAGCATGGATGTCTGCGACTCATCTGCTGTGTTGTTAGAATCCAGCCCATCAAGAACCTCCAGTAACGGAACTAGATCCAGTGAGCTTGAGGTAGCTGATGTGGAACTAAAGGAATACCTTCAAGATGCAGTGCCCACTGTGACTAGTGCCGAAGACACAGGGCCAGACTCTGTGGGGGAATGCTGCCTGCCAACCTTGACGGAGTCCACTTCTGGCTTAATTGATGAACCGCCATGGAACGATTTCTTCTCTGCAGCACCCATGGACCCAGAAGAAATCAAGCGACATGAGAAAATTAAACGGCTGAAGGAGCTCCTTAAGGAAAAAGAAGCAGCCCTCGAAAAGATACGAAAAAATATGCTATAAGGTGTTTTATTGGACAATGTACAGTGTTGAATAATTTATTGAAATTCCTACAAAACATGTATAATGTTTTTTCTATATCATTGCAGGTCCATTTAAAAGTAACAGTTTTAGTGGTGAGCATTATTAGTGTGATTTCTTCCTGTCAGTTATACTTTTACACTGATCATCCACAACATTAAAACCACTGACAGGTGAAGTGAATACCATTGATTAAGTCGGTACGATGGCACCTGTCAAGGGGTGTGATGTATTAGGCAGCAAGTGAATAGTCAGCTGTTGAATTTGATGTGTCGGAAGCAGGAAAAATGGGTAAGCATATGGATCTGAGCGGCTTTGACAAGGGCCAAATTGTGATGGCTAGACAACTGGGTCGGAGCATCTCCAAAACAGCAGGTCTTGTCGGGTGTTCCCGGTGTGCAGTGGTTAGTACCTACCAAAAGTGGTCAAGGAAGGACAACTGGTGAACTGGCAATAGGGTCATGGACACCCAAGGCTCATTGATGCATGTGGAGAGCGAAAGCTAACCCATCTGGTCCGATCCCACAGAAGAGCTACTATAGCACTGATAGCTGAAAACCTTAATGCTGGCCATGATAGAAAGGTGTCAGAACACACATTGCATCACAGCTTGTTGCATATGGGACTCTGTAGCCGCAGACCAGTCAGAGTGCCTATGCTGACCCCGTTCACCACTGAAAGCGCCTACAGTGGGCAGGTGAGTGTCAGAACTGGACCATGGAGCAATGGAAGAAGGTTGCCTGGTTTGATGAATCATGTTTTCTATTAAATCGAGTGGACGGCTGGGTGTTTGTGCATCGTTTACCTGGGGAAGAGATGGCAGCAGGATGCACCATGGGAAGAAGGCACGCCGGCGGAGGCAGTGTGATTCTTTGGGCAATGTTCTGCTGGGAAAGCTTGGGTCCTGGCATTCATGTGGATGTTACTTTGACACGTACCAGCTACCTAAAGATTGTGGTCCATGGTACGAACCACGTACACCCCTTCATGGCAATGGTATTCCCTGTTGGCAGTGGGCCTACCACACTGCAAAAATTGTTCAGGAATGGTTTGAGGAAGATGACAAAGTGTTCAAGGTGTTGACTTGACCTCCAAGTTGCCCAGATCCATTCGACCATTTGTGCGATGTGCTGGAAAAGCAAGTCTGATTCATGGAGGTCCCACCTTGAAACTTACAGGACTTAAAGGATCTGCTGCTAACATCTTGGTACCAGATACCATAGGACACCTTAAGAGGTTTTGTGGAGTCCGTACCTCGATGAGTCAGAGCTGTTTTGGCGGCACGAGGGGGACCTATACAATATTAGGCAGGTGGATTTAAAGTTTTGACTGATCGATGTATATGCAAACTACTTACTCTCGATTTATTTACTATGTAGCTAGGAAATAGGGTTTATTCATTTCTTCACAAGTATTTATTATAAAGCTAATAAAATGTGTTAGTTTTCATACTGACATTAATTTTTGCGTACTGTTCACTTCCGTTGAAAGTGTCTTTTTAGCGTTATGAATACAAGCTGAGGAAATGGTATCAGATGTTATGAGCATCCTGTTGCAGTGGTTAATATGTCAGTTTCTTGGTGGTGGCCCAGATACATAACATTACCATAGAGTTTGGGGAAACTTTGAGGAGTTGTGGTAAACATTGGGAAGCAGTTTAGTGATAATTTTCTTACTGCTAATTAAAATTTCACTCTTGAGTTTCTTTTTTGCTTTTCCTGGTGTGGGAGATGGTAGGGCGCAGCAGGTTTGGCCAGCACCTGCTGTGTGGTGGGTCTGGGGTTCAGGCGACTGACCGGCATCCCTTCCTCGGTGTGTCCCCTCAGCCTTGCGCCTTGTGTTGCTGGCTAAGACTCCAGCTCTCCGCGACCCTGCTGGGGACAAGCGGTTGTAGCTGTTGGTTGGGTGATGGTAGTAGCGGGCAGAGCGAGTCAGCCCAGATCTTTCTAACCCCAGCCGCACACTCTGACCAGCTGTGAGATATACATAAAAGCTGAGTGTACTCTGCCTGGACTAGGGCTACCGGGAATTGTCCCTGGAGCCAGGCCGGGGGTTGTGTTTCTTGACAAGTGACTGGGTGACCTACATAACCTGGTCGGGTTCAGTCTGAAATGGCAATGTGGAGCCACCTTCTAGGCTCAGCACCTGCAAGGTGAAAGGAAGGGTTGGGTGTGATGGCAGGCAGGAGTGGTGTGGACTTGGATGGACTAATTCAAATTTGTCCATTTAAATTGGCTTTCCATAAAGGTTTTTGTTTCAGCCCAAATTTAAGCAAGGCATCACTAACAAGAGCCATAGCAACGACCACTTTAAGATCCACAGCATGTGGTGCAATACACCCATATGCCAGTACAGTAGTCCCCCGCTATCCATGGGGGATATGTTCCAAGACCCCTTGCGAATGCCCGAAACTGCAGATAGTATCAAAAGTTACTTGAACACAAGCATTGTGATACCACGACGGTCAATCTGATAACAGAGACAAGACTAAGTGATTAATGGGCGGATAGCGTATAAAGCGTGGATATACTGGACCAAGGAATGATTTACAGTACAACAACATTTCATCACACCATTCAGAACGGTGCGCAGTTTAAAACTTGGGATTTGTTGATATCTGGAATTTTCCATTTAATATTTTCGAACCGCGGTTGACCGTGGATAACTGAAACTCGGAAAGCGAAACCGGATAAGGGAGAGGGGCTACTGTACTGGTATTTGTAATTATACAGATTGAACTGAATAAAGGAATACAATGTAGCACCACCTTGGCTGAACACGAGAGCACTCTTCAGCAAAAGGCTGTTCCAGTTGCGGTGTCCCAAGGAGCTACCACAAGTCATTTCCACTAGTAGCCATCATGCTGTACAGGGGGGTGACGTGTGTCATCTCACTACGTCTTACGCCACCTCACTTCGCCCTGCCCTCTCTTCTCTATGAACATGCTTGCTTGCTTATTATTTATGTCTATTTCATATCTGTATGTATGTACATATGTCATGTGTATGTATGTATACTGTATATTGTAGGCTGTTGCAACCATTGGGGATTTCACTCTGTGAATAATAAAATCTCATTCATTCATTCATTCATTCATTCGTTATACATTGAAATGAAACAGCTTCCATTTCAAGCGTACCTACTTCATACTCATGAAAACAAATTGCAAATTCATATCACACCCATCCCACACTTCCCAAACTCAAAGAGAAAGTGTTACATTTCCCTTCTCATACTTGGCATTGATGGTGAGCTAGCAGACCACATTACATCCAGTTAAAAATAATGAATAATAATGTTACAACCATTTAACTATATTTGTAGTCCCAGCTTCTGGAATGAATTTATTGCTGAAGAAACAAAAGATCAACTGCTCTATGTCGGGTGCTGCATGACAGAGCAATACAAGTCTTACGGTGATTGCACAGCACAAGAGTACAGTGGGCCTGAGGATATGTAGTTTTATTTTTACCGTGGTCTGATTTACAGCATTAAGTGATGATTTAAAACATTAAGTGGAATCATTTAGCAGATACTTCTCTCCAAAGTGACAACACTCATCAAACTTAAGTAAATCTCACAACAGACAGAGGGCTTCACATGCAGATGCAATTGTCTAAGCAGTCAGTTTAAAGCTCAGATTTCTATTTTTTAAAATGGGGGGGGGATTTGGGGTTTGAGTCCTGCTTGGGGTGCCTTGTGATAGAGTGGCATCCCGTGCTGGGTGTGTACCCTCCCCCCTCAGCCTTGCACCCTGTGTTGCTGCGTTAGGCTCCGGTTTGCCGTGACCCTGCTTGGGACAAACAGTTTCAGACAGTGTGTGTGTGTGTGTGTGTGTGTGTGTGTGTATTTCCACAACCTACTAATCAACCCTAACAGTTGACTAATTGCGTGTGTAACATTCGTCAGCTCTAGGGCACTCTCAACTTTATTATCTGCACCGTCAAAATGTTAATAATACAGATACTGTAAACCTTAGTTTATTCATGCTTTGGGATCTCTAGAACTCTTGGAAAAGGCTGTAATATATTTTTAAAAAACGTGGCTCTCCATCAAACAATAGTGAAGCATATTGTTTACAGGTGGAAGACATTTTGCACTGTTGCTGCTCTCCCGAGAAGGGGGTGTCTTGCCATATCAGTGCAAGTGCACACTGCGCAATTCTTAAACAAGTGAGAAAGAACCCCCAGGCAACAGCTAAGCATTTACAGAGATCTTTGTACTTGTCTGTGTTCATGAGTCTACCATAAGAAAACACCAAACAAGATGGGTGTTCACGGGAGGTTACCACAGAAGAAACCACTGCTCTCAAAAAACCCTGCTGCCCATCTCAAGTTTACTAAAAACCAGCAGGACGTTTTACGGCATTACTGGAACGATGTTCTGTGGACAGGTGATGCAAAAGTTGAAGTTATTCATAAATGTGCACAACGTTATGTTTGGAAAAAACAAAACACTGCATACTAACAACAAAACCTAATTTAACTGTGAGGTCTGGTGGCGGGAGCATAATGCTGCGGGGCTGCTTTGCTGCCACAGCTCCGGGATGGCCTGTAATCGTTGAGATACCAATGAATTCTAAGGGATATCAGGAACTTCTACAGCACGATGTCAGGGCATCTCCCCGGAGCAACGGCACAATTCCCTGTCCTGAGTTGTCGTCCTCTGTTTTGTTCTGACAGCTTTGATAAAGGTGTCTTTCCATCTTAAGGGCAGCCCTCCTGGTCCATCCCTCAGAACTGCTGAATCCCTCTCAACATTCAAAAAGGGTCTCGAAACATCTCTCTTTCAAACCCACGCATCCTGACCTCCTATCGACTCCATAAACATTTTGTATTTAAGTTAAAAAATACTCTCCGATTGCACTTCGCATCTGTATCTTTATCGCTCCATCTGTGTGCTCTGTGCTGTACATCACTTTGGAGAAAAAAACATCTGCTAAATGAATAAATGTGAAAGTAAGTGTTTTTGAGTTTACGTTTACCCTTAATTATAGCAAATTTTCCCAGGCATTTAGAATTTCTGCCGCCAGGTGGTGCAAAGAACCAAAGAGTAAAGTGCTCAGCTGTGATCTGCTGTGACCTGCTGAGACAGCCAGAGTCCCACTTCATTCTAAGGGGATTTGATCGCATTCTTTGTTCCAAACATTCGCTGCCACTGCGCACACGTGTGGTGCTCCGGCGCCATTTCGACCTGCGCTTCATTTGTCTTCAGTCTGTCATCAGCTGAGAGCAACTCACCAATTCTTCAGAACACATTGTGACCGTGATGTTCATCATGAAGATGATCTGATGCGGCTGAAAGCGGTTGAAATTGTCTTTACTTTGTTCCGAAAGCAGAAACTTACTCACGCGTCCAAAATGAGCTCTTCTGTTGGGATTTCACTCTGCTGCCTTTCAGCTGTAAGAATGGATCCTTGGCCATCCCAGCGTTTTCCAGCTCAAGGTGCATTAACCACGTCCTATTTTTCCCCTTTGGAGATGGTGCCTGGCAGCGAGCAGGTGGCCTTCTGTAACTCGACAGCTGCGGCAGCACAGATCCTCGGCCGGCCGCCGCACCTTAGCGCGAACATCCGTCCGTCCGTCCGTCCATCCATCCGTCCATCCATCCATCCATTTTCTTACCTGCTTGCCCTACTTGGGTAGCAGTGGCAGTAGGGAGAGCATGTATTTCATTATTATGTTTACTCCTTGGACATGTGTTCTGGAGCAGCGGTGAAGCCCTTCTGCTTGGCAGAGCAAGACAACATGATGAAGACACTGCAGTGTCCTTCCATCGCGTGACAAACGCACCCTTGGATGGACATCTGTGGTGAGGATGACTTCCCGTGGGCTTTCTGACATTGCTATGTGGCCGGACCTGGCGGCGGCCGCTGCCTCCGCACCAGCGATGAACTCGGAGACGATTTGCTCTAAAATGTATCTGCAGTCAGCCCATCAGAGCACCGCAAACCGAGATGAGGCCTCGCGGTGCAGCTCCAAGCCAAAGACTGTTCTGGAGACACGCTCGGCTTGGCTCTAAACAGCGCATGCTGTAGCTGCATCCCATCGGTTTTCCTCTCGAGGATGTTCACGATATTTTCCAATACTATTTCAATACTATTTATTGTAAATGATTATAATAATAATGAAAATAATAATAGTTCAGCTGATGCATTCATTGACCAGAGAAACTTGGAATATGTGATACATTGTTACAGCAGGGTGTTTTTGCTGGACAATTTCCAAGGTGCTGCAACAGCGTTGTGTGTCACGTTCCCATTCGCGTTCATAACCAAATGTTTTAGCCACTCTAACAAGGGTTTGAGCGTAATTCCCACAGGCAGTGTGGTCAGGCTTGCTCTGGCGTTTTCACACACACACACACAATTACTTCACCACCAAACTATTTCAGGCGCTAGTGAGGGGCTCGAATGACCAGCACTCTTCAGCAATTCTGCATTTAAACGTTCACTGCACTTACTTCAGACGGTTCCATCTGGTCTTCTGCTTATCTGCTGCCTTCAAACCATCTTAGGCTCCGAGTTGTCACGGCTCTGTACACCTGCTATTTACTCTCAGAATTCCTCGTTTACCTGACACTTTTCTCCAAAGCAACTTACAATGCTAAGATACTTACATGTATTCACCCATTTATAAATCTGGCATATTTTACAGAAGCAACTTAAGGTTAAGCACCTTGCTCAAGTTAGGTTAGGGTTAGGGTTAGGGTACTACAGCAGCAAGTGACATGTGAACCAGTAACCTTCAGATCCAAACACATCAGCTCTAATTACTATGCAAGTGGCTTCCAAGTTCTCCTCTTGTTTTCATCATTTTGGGAACTGAAGTACGTGTCATTTTACTCCAAAGAAACCTCCTCCTGCCTCTCTGATTCATACAGGTGCCACTGACGGGATTTGAATGCACAATGACAGTTACTTAGCTACTACGCCATCAAGTGGCCTCACAGGGCATTGCACTGCCTTCACATGGGGAACTCCCGTTAAGGTAGAAGAGACAATCATGTTCCCACCGACAGATTTACACACACGGCGTTCAGTCTGATTCTATACGGCTCCAAATCAAAAACGTGACACCAGCGAGGAAAACCCCCAAAATGTTCACTGTTCCTGCCTTTGCACGCCTCCCCACTGCGACAGCCTTACAACAAATACGGCGACACCCTAAACTCATATCCTCGACATGATTAGAAAAACTGAATTCTTTATTTAACCCAGACTCATAAATCCCCATGTTATGCTTGTTTATCAGCCATCTTTTTTTAAACACGGTTTATTGTCAAAAAGCAGCAATTATAGCACTTAGGATCATAAAGAGAACATGGAATCAGGTCCAGATATTACAACAAACAACAACGCCAGAGGGAATAAACAAGGAAAAGAAAATTCGCAAATAAATAAATAAATACATAAAATAAACAAGCAAGTAAACTGGAAAGAAATATAAAACATAAATGTACAGAAGAAGTAAATAAACACTTATTCATCACCAATGGGATAAGATGCCAATAGAAGCACGATTCTTACGGCTTGCTATTTTTAGAAAGAAGAAGGCTTCTTGTAATGTTTAATTTCTATTACAAAAAGGGGAAAGAAAGACTTTGAGTTACTAAATTTACACCTGTGTATGTACTGTAATATTCAGCTAATAAAAAGAGAAGATTAATTACATGGGAGGTCTAGCTATCATCTAGGTGGCGCAGTGGGTTGGACCAGGTCTTGCTCTCCAGGGGGTCTAGGGTTCAAATCCCGCTTGGGGTGCCTTTCAACGGACCGGCGTCGTCCTGTCCTGCGAGTGTCCCCTCCCCTTCCAGCCTTGTGTTGCTGGGTTAGGCTCTGGCTCCTCGCGACCCTGTATAGGACAAGCGGTTTCAGATGATGTGTGTGCGCCTATCTATCCTTATCTCTGTCACATTTATGAAATCCAAGCAAAACATGTGTAAAAGTAAAGGGAAATGAGAGGAAAAGCAGCTTTCCACTGCATTGAGAAGGTCCAACTAGACTCTTTGCGCGTATAGACAGAATCAAATAGGTGCAAAGCGGTTTCTGAGGGACCTTCGCAAAAAGAGCACCTGGTGTCAACGTCTTTTTTAAGTCTGCGGATAAAACTTTGTGAATTAATTTACAGCAGACTCCTCTCACGTTATTAGTCAAAAGGAATTTCATGGGTAACGTCCACGCCTTTTTCCAAGGGATATTATCGACGAACGTATTCCAGTACGGGACCGCATACGGCACTGTAAAAACATCCCTTTGGAACACGGCCCTGATCGCTCTGTTATTTCTGCGAAAACTGGGCAAGAAACAGATGTGCCCCACAGCAGAGGAACACGGATCCATGTCGGGAGTGACAGGGTTGAAAAAGGCTCTTGGTTTCTGAACTACATGATGACACCTGAAGGTACACACACACATCTTTTCAGAACCGCTTGTCCCTTACGGGGTCACGGGGAACCGGAGCCAACCCGGTAACACAGGGCGTAAGGCCGGAGGGGGAGGGGACACACCCAGGATGGGACGCCAGCCCATTGCAGGGCACCCCAAGTGGGACTCGAACCCCAGACCCACCGGAGAGCAGGCCTGTGGTCCAACCCACTGCGCCACCGCACCCCCCCCACCTGAAGGTACTGCATCGAAAACGATGGCAAATTCCTTTGGTGTAACAGGTCTCTTATATTTATTCAGGAATTCATCACAGTTCCTTAGATGCTCACTAGAATTAAAGAGCTGTTCCACCAACAAAATGTGGTTTTTTAACCCATCTTTCAAGAAACAAAGACTTGTGTTTGTACAGAATATCCCTGTTGTTCCAGCTGACATCGACGTGGAAAGAAGCTGTGTCTATAAGCCAATGCCCAGCTCAAGAGCACCTCTTTATGGAAATTTGACAGTTTGATGGGGACTTTACTAAGACCATAACTGCAATATTAGGAGAAATCAGAGGCCATTTCTCAGAGAAGCACAATGAGGATTAATGTTTCTTTTAAATATTCAGTGCTGCAAAGTCAAGGAAATTCATACCCTCACATGCATACATATGTGTTCATTATTACAGATTTTTTCCATCATAACGTGTCTTGTTCTTCCGTATATAATGGAAAAGCATCTTGTCGATTGTTTTAGTCCGTGAATTATCAACATGGAGAGAAAGAGCAGCGTATGTTAGTCTGGATAAGCCGTCTGCCTTCCTTTGTCAGCAGAGTTCTCCATCTTGATGACAAATCTCTCTGTAACCAGGAGTTTAATTTATCCATGTGTTCATCTTTTGTTATTATCACACCCAAGTATGTCACTTGTGCTTTCACAGGAATACCACATATATTGGGGTCTTCATTATTCCTGGTAGCCATTAATTCACATTTGTTGAGGTTGACAGAGTCCTGATGCTTTGGAAAATACTTCACAGAGCAGCAGCTACTCATATTTGAGAGGAGGAGTCCCTGAGAAAGACTGTAGCGTCATCTGCCAATTGACTAATGAGGATTTGTTGTTGCTCAGCAATCAAAATACCCTGCAACTCACTTTCCAACAAGGAGGTTGAAAGGAGTTGCGAGGTGTGGGGAGATTGAACAGCCCTGTCTAATCGCGGGAGATGGACCGAACGTCGGACAAGTCCCTTTGCTTTTCTCAGACATCATTTTAACGTCGCGCCTCAGCTGTGCGTTATGACGTCACCGCGCATACGTAAAACCCTACGCGACGAACCCGGATGTGTAGGACTTCCGGGATCAATCTAGTAGTGTCGGTACGTGGTGTGCGGTCAGGGTACGGCATTCTTTTCTTTCTTTTTTGTTGCGCAAAACGGGTAAGTTGTTTTATTGCATCTTTATGTTTTGAAATGCGTGGCTGAAGTTACCTGTTCGAGGTTGGACGTCCATGTGTGTGTATGTCGCGTTGCCACAGCAGCATCTTCTTCGGACTCGTCTCTTTCCGACGGCGCTGCGCTGCTGCTGCTGACTGTTTTGTTTCACTTGAAATTACCCAGATAACTTCATCTTCTTGTTCGCATTGTAATGATTATATTTCCATTTGTACTTTTCGAGCCAGCAACTAGAGATGAGATGAGATACTTGGTTATTGCCATGTAATCATAATGATTAATGTAAGACAACGTGTATGTTATGTATCATAAAATATGACATGTTGAGTGGCGGCCCACTACCAGCAGAAAGAAAGAACACTTGAAATAAGAAGTAAATTATTAATAAACAGGTAAATAAGAATTAGGCTGAAACTGTTTTGATGTAAGAAATATATTGTGTGCGTTTTAACAAAAAGTAACTGCGTTCTATTAAAGAAGACTAACTGAGATTTCAGAGTAATATAAAAGAGTTTAAAAGTGACCCAATAAACTTTATGGACTTGCCACTCTACTGGGTGGGAGCCCTGTTCAGTGATGCTCTTCTCCTTCGTCTCAGCTTCCTGCGGCACCGCTGCTGCTCTCGTCACGCAGAACTGGGAAACTCGAGGCTTCGGAGAAGCACCCGAGCCACGATGGCGTCCCGACAGGATGGAACCCAGCAGCAGTCCGCTTGCCCGAAGGCCCTCGATGTCAAGCGGAAGGAGGCTCTCGATGCCTTCGAGCTGTACGTCCCCGAGGAGGCGGAGGTCCGTACTGTTCCCGTTAAGATGTTGCCCCTGTCCGTCCTGAAGAGGATGGGCCGGTTAGCCGCGCTGGGCAAAAAGAACGGCCTGACCGAGGGCGATGGCAGTCTGACTGCCACCTGGATCTCCCCTGTGGTTGTCAGGGAGAGAAGCGCCCCTCACGGGTGCGGTGACAACAGTGCGGCCAAGGACAGGCTCTCCAAGCTTGCCATGGTGTCAGCTACACAGCTGTTCCACTATTGGCTGCCCATTACCTGTTCGAACCTTGTGGCATTCAAAGTGCTCAAGCAGTTTTTACCATCTGGGCATGACCAGCAGAATGACCCTGAGAAAGAGATGATGCAGAAAGCCAGCCAGGTCCCACCTCTGCACCAGGGTGGTCCCCTCACCTTCACCCAGGACTCCATCATCATACTCAGCGGGCAGAGCTTCCTGTTTATCAAGAAGCTGCGCCAAGCGATGAGTTCCAGAAACTGCCGTCAGTCTTCTGCATCGTGCATTGGGACTCTGACGGCTGCTGAACGCCTCGAACTTGGCAGTGGGCCGTCGTGTCCGAGGTGTGGACGCAGTAGCTCCGTTGTGAAGGTAGTGCAACCAACGAAACCGTGCACGTGCCGGGCAGCCGCAACTAAACACTGAAATGCCCAGTAGTATTTTTTAATGGCCCTAACAACGCGAAATCTCCCCTGTGAAAATCCTACCAGGGCATCAGCATTATTCCATGACACTGGGAGAAAAAGACAGAGGTCAGAGCAACTAGTAAATTATTTCAAATTACTGGAGGATATTCTCCAAGTGCATTACACTGGCTATTCATGTTACTTGTCAAATTATGAACTTCTAAAGTTGCAAACATTTTCCCTCATTTATTTTCTGCATTTCCTAAAATGTGCGTTTTGCAGCAAAACCACTTTCAATGATTAGCTATTAATTGGCAGTAAAGAGGACCCTTGTAGAGTAGGACCACTTTAATTCAACTCACTGCTTCATTGTTTACAGCTACTCTCTGGTGTTCTTCCGTGTCTGTGGTCAAGAACAAGGTGAGGAACGCTGCACATTTTTTGGGATGAATTGGTCAACATCCTACATTGGATAGGAGTAGGTGGAGATGTTTTTATTTTTGATCATTTTAAATTTTTTAATTTTCATGTAGTTGAGTCTTACAGAGAATTTTTTTCATTGTTGTAGCTCCATTGAAGATTTTTGCAGGTTCTAACCTGCCAATAAATTGGGGAACACTATTACTTTTATGTATGGTTCACTTATAGAAGTAACTTAGGATTTACAAACAAATCAATTTGTGAACAGATATCAGATCTCGTTTGTGTTCTTGAGCAGCCGGTGATTTCTGGCAGTCTTTTATGGGGTCCATTTGTGGAGAACTTTAAGAAGTCCCATGTTGTAGGAAGATGACTCCTGAGGCAGCAGAGTGTCAGTGGAGCTTCCTGGCCCTGCTAATGTATGTCTTTCCCCGCCTGTGCCAGGGCCTGGATGCGGAGTCCCAGGACATCAGTGAGCAGCAGCGGTTCAGCATCACCCAGAATGTGCACGTGGCTCTGAAAAGAATAGCTGCCACTGATGTAGGGAAAGACAGTGGTGCAGCACCTGTGAATCCTTGCAGTTCCAGCGAGGTGAGTAAGCCTCACCACACCCCTTCTCCACCACATCTTCACTTCTCCAATACATGAAAAGGGGAGTTACTGTACCTCATCTGCAGTAAGACCTGGTTGTGCCTTGACCTTTGGTGATTAAGCAGGGTACTGTCATGGCCTGCTTGTCCTTCTTTGACATGTGATTCCGAATAAATTTCTGGGTTCCAGAATGTGAAAATATGCCTGTTAAAGGCTAGATTGTCTTCTGAGGCCTGAAAGCAATGTTACTTCTTTTTGCTCTAGAATCAGGATGGCCAAATGTCCCCCTCTATTGGCACATCTACAGAACAGCATTCCAGCAGTGTAGCGGAGGAAGATGCATCCGATGGACAGGCTTTGCAAGGGAGTGAACAGGTTCAAGTTCTGGACAGTGGTGAACCACTGGAGGAGGACATTGGAGAGGAAGACCTTGCAGAACCTGCATTAAAGAAAGCAAGACTGACCGTGCCTTCAGACTTTCTATCAAACTGTGCTGAACTGCTTGATGAGGGCTCAGGAGTGTGTGAGGAAGATGGCAGCAAGTGTGAACACCAGACTCGAGACGGGGACACTGGGGTTCAGGGTGGAGCGGCGGCGCCTACAGTAGAAAATGAGGAACAACAGAATACCTGTGGAAGCTGGTCCGAGGGCGAGGGTCAGGCTAATGCAGGAGACCAGAGTTCCCATGTATCGTCATATTTCTCTTCGTCTGCCCTGGAAGACACAGTGGCGTTTGACTTTGAGCAGCTGGCGAGGGAGGAAAGGATCAACCGGATTCGAGAGAGACTCCGGGAAAAGGAGGCTGCTCTCAGAAGAATGGAGCCCCTCAGCTGAACGGTCCACTGTTTTGTGTCTTATCTGTGCTGGAAATATGGTGCAAAGGCCTGAGCCCCATATCCATGCTGGAGAGGGAGAACATCTGATGTGTGCAATGAAATGCTGGATCCTTTAATAGTTGGTTCCATCATTCTTATGGTACAGTGTGTTTAAGGGGTGGACAGTTGCGAGATGCGCACCTATGGACATTTTTATGACTGGAGTAGCTGCCTACCTGCTCCAGCCTCACATTAATACACTGAGTGTGAAGGACTTTATTTTTTTTCTTTTCAAAGTGTCATTTCTTGGGTAGAGATGACGACAGAGTGGTGTGTAGAGTCATGTCAGTAATTCGTCGCGTTGAAGGCGTTAAATTGAGCCTCTTGTTTTTGTTGACTCTGTATTATCGCCTGTTTTCTGTACTCTGTGCACTCTGTCCTTGCGCAATAAATGCGAGAACACTTGCCTGGCAGCTGCAGTTCAACTTCTTTATTTTGTTGCTCTGTGTATTTGCTTTACGAGAGGCCGTGCTTGTAATTTATGGCAGCTTCTGCCACATCCAGATTTTAGCATGGTTGGCGGAACGGGCTTGGGACAGAGCACAGGTTTCAATTTCTGCCACCGCACCTTCCGGAAGAGCGAGGTCATAAGCGGAACCTGTAAGCTGTACTAACACAGTGTCAAACTGCCCACTTTGTGAGTCACTTTGAGTAATGGCGCCTGATTGCCTTTGAACGACATTCTATTGTTTACCACATGGTTTTATCCACATACAGAACCCTGCTGTTTCCCCACATTTGGGGATGTTCACCTAGGCTCCAAGAGCAGGGCCCGTAGTATGATTCGAAGGAAAACACTACCACCATTATGTGCGTTATGGCTACAAATGATTAAAGTAATGGCTGCGCTGATGAAGTCCGGAGTGCCGTTTCCCCGCTTGGTTATATAATAGTTTTGTCTAAAAGTCCATCTGGTGAAATTCTTCATCTGGAATCGTCCTCGGCAGCAGAGAGAGATGACCAAACCACAGAATTGGGCCCCAAGAATCCCAAGTAACCCTCTGCGCTCCTGTTCAAGTGCTTGTGGCACCGGAGGAGGCCTTCGAAACCACTCGGTTTTATGCGAGGCTGCGAACGCTCCGCTTTCCAAGTTGTGCCTTAACCGCCCTGTGAATGACAGCTGGGGCACCAGGGACGTGTGGCGTGAGCTGGTGTATAAGAAGCGTTGTGCTCGGGGCCCACGGGGTCCGTGGTTCAGAGGTGCTGGGGCTCCCAGCAGTTGTCATCGCTGTAAGGAGTGCAGAAAAAGCGCTCGGGTCGCTGCAGCAAAGCGGCATTTAAGGAGGAGCTTCCAAGGAGCTTTTCAAGGTACGATCAGGTGTTCTTCAGACCCACTGCACTCTTTCCCTGGGGTCTGGAGCTGAACGCAGGCCGGGAGGTCCGAGGATGCGTCGGCTCTGACGCGGAACGACTGAGCTGGACGGTATTGACGCGGCAAGCGCTGTCTGGAACCGCTGTGAACTGTCGCTGTTTCTCTGTCGACGCCCACAAACGTGGACTGCGGTGAGTCCAGGCACAGGCCAACGCCACGCCGGTATGCTTTCGGCAGAGCTCGGGCTCTTGGCCCCCCAGCCCTGTCAGCGGCGCTTTGAGGACGGTGTGTGAGCGCAAGATTCAATTTAATATTTTTGAGGAGTTTCAGTTGGAATGTGGGGGGTGGGATGGGGGGGGGGTGGGATGACTGGTTTCCTTTTCTGGAAAAAGAGGCGTGTCTAGAGGGCGGGGCCAGGCTGTCCGTGTGGCCGGTGCAGCCACTCGCAGGGTCCCGATTTGCTCTCTGGGAGAAGCTGCCCCTCCCAGCCGAGCGCCAGGCCCCTCCCACCCCGGTTTTAAGAGCGCCGTGCGCGGCTGCCAGGGCCGACAGGGTCTGCGGAGACGGGACCGAGTGAGAGAGGGCCATGCATTCCTTGGGGCGACCTGCACGTTGTCCGCGGGCCAGAGGCTGCCTGCCCAAGGTATGCTGCTGAATCGGGGTGGGGTGGGGTGGGGTGGGGTGAGGGGGAGTGGTTGCTTTCCTGCCTCTCCTTTCATTTCAATTCACGTTACACTGACAGCCCTTGCACAGGTCACTGGGGACCCCTCAGGGGTTGCTGGGGAATCACAGGTGTGGGGTCCTGGGGCCCAGTGAGGGGCCTCTGAGCTGAGGGTCACTCGGACCCGCCGGGTCAGAACCTCTGCTTTTCCTCTCCAGCTTCCACGTAAAGAGGAACAGCAAGGTCGGTTTGTTTGTTTTCTGCACTGGCTGTTTTCCTGCTACAGTTGTGTTGCTATTGAAGAAGTTGTTCTTTGCTGTAAACAACACAACAATTAGCACAGTTCGGTGCGGTTAACGCACCCACAGCAAGTCCAATGCAGCTGAGCTTCTAGGGTGACCTGCATCTCCAGATCTCTCCAGAACTGGCCAGAGTTGGGGCTCTTCTGGCTCTGTGTGTGTGTGTGTGTGTGTGTGTGTGTGTGTGTGTGTGTGTGTGTGTGTGTGTGCGTGCGTCCGTGAGCGTGTGTCTGGCTGCCTTTCCACACGACCGCGTCGGGGGGTTGGAGCCGTGCTGCTTTAGCCCTGGGCGCAGTTCCTCTGCTGGATGCCCACTTGGAGTGCAAATCGGAGCCCAGGTGCGCTCCGGCAGGCGTTCGGCTGAGATGTTGCTGCGCCAAGTACCAGGCCCGCGGAGACGGGTTCGAGATCCCCTTCGCGTCTCGGCACGCCGCTCCGCTAGCCGGTCGATCGGCTGGCCGCTGCTCCACCGGACCCGGTAACTGACGGAAATGCGCTGCCAGGCGGTACCGGCGAGGAGGGCTCGGAGCGACCGTCGCATGGCACGCGCCGCCCCGCCCACACGTCCATCCACGCACTCTCGCGTTCTGTGTTTCAGCGGAGTGAGCTGCGGTGGGGGGGCGAGGCACTCCGGGGGTGACCACCGCCAGGTCCCCTGGCTGTGCAGGAACTCCTCCAGATGATGAGTCACACAACACTGCTGACTCCAGTTCCCCTGGTGTGTGTGTGTTTGCTGGGAGAGCTCTGCGCTGTTGTGAAACACACAGGCTGCGTCTGGAGATGCTCTCAGCTTCGTTTCTCACACGCACGTTTGCCCTTCTGTCGCGGCCTGTTCTTTTTACCGTGGTATCCGTAGCGCGCTCGCTCATCTTCGCGTTTACGCCCGCGCGCCGCACCTCGTGTGGCTCTCGCACTTTCTGCGCTTTGCCGCAGGCCGCGGCAGGGGCTCCTCGAGCGTTGCGGATGTTTCCTCGCGTAGCGGCGGGACTTTTTTCGGTTTGTGCCGCGTTATCGCTTCGCGTGCAGGCTTTGCTCCGCAGGCATCCGCAGAAAGGGGGCGTAATTCCCCGCCGCGGCCGGTAGGCCGAGCGGTGCTCGAAGACGCAGCGTCGCGACCCGAGCAAGGTCGCTCCGGGTCACCTTAGGCGCCTGGACAAGCTGAGCTCTAAGTTAGCGAGTAAGGTAACTTGGACGCAGCGTTGAGTCTAAACATGCATAGGCGTCGCTGGTGATGCGCACTGTAAATACACCGGTAACAGTGTAAATTTCAACGGCACTAATGGCTCCGGTGTATCACTGGGCTGAATTAACGTTTATTCCCATTGTCCCGTTTTCCTCGGCTGCTCCAGGTTGGCGGTTCCGACGGTGGCCTGGCACTGCGCTGCGCCGCTTGCCTTGTTTACACCGTAATGCGTGCGCCTCTCAGTGTCACCTGTGCAGCGCTTTGCACGTGTGTGTGTGTGTGTGCGTGTGCACACCTTTCAAAGCTAATCATTTCCTTCCTCGCGCTAAGTGCTGTTTACCGCCAACAGCCGCCCCTCGCTCAACTGCTATTATCCGTCCGACTGCCGCCCCCTTCGGTCCAGTTAGGCAGCTTTCTAATCAGAGCGCCGGTGCGGTCAAGCGGACCGCTGCATTCGGACCTGGGCGTCTCCCCCTCCTCCCCCCCCCCCGCCGGCAGCCACCTCTAATGTGTGTCATTGTGGCCGGTGTGTCAGGACTCAAATTAATGGCAGCACTGGTCCGCAGGAAGGAGTCTGCTCCGTGTGCGTGCGTGCGTGCGTGCGTTTCGCTTCCCGTGAGCGAGCGCATTCGACCAAAACGTTGCTCCTTCAAGTTGCAGCAAAGGCGGTCTATTAATGGGTATTATTAATTAATATTAATACAGTGGCGTCGCTGGACCTGTTGCCATAGCGATTTCTGCGGATTCGTGCATCAAGGGTGTGCTGCGTCCATGAACGCGAGTGTCCGACGCCTCCCTCCCGCCCCACAGGTGTGCTGCTGGTGGTGCGGGGTGTGCGTGCTGTACCCCGTGCTCTGCCTGGCCGCTCTGCGCGGCGGGGCGGAGGCCATGAAGGCGCGCTGCGGACGCGAGCTGGTCGCCGACCTGGAGTTTGTCTGCGGCGACAGAGGCTTCTACAGAGGTGAGCGGCCGAACGCCAAACATCTCCCGCCCCGCGCTTCGGCGGAAAGGTAACGCGGCAGCGTGTCACCGCTGAGAGTTACGTTTACGTTAATCCCCGGCACGCGTGGAACTCGCACCCTGTCCGCGGTGGTGCGGCGCTGACCGAGCTGTTTTTAGCTCGTTCTGGAGCGCAGCGCTCGCTCCGAACTGTAGGCGTCAGTGTCTTTCGAAATGTCACAGCGCGCACGCCTTGCCGTACATGACATGCCAGGTTCTGTCGAAAACAAACGGTTGAAGTCACAGTTAAGGTCATCGGTAACGGTTTTCCCCGCGCGCTAAAAGAACTTTAGAAATCCGCCAAAAGTGAGTAATATTTGTCTTCGTCACATCATTTGACTCTTGAGGCCGCTGTTCGGTCCAACGTTGCTTGGAGGTCAGCGAGCCCTCGCTGGTTTAGTGCCGTTCTCAGGTCCTCTTATTTACGGTGTCATTTTATAAGGCCAGCAGGGGGCGTAGCGGTTAGAGCCATTGCCCCGCAAACAAAGCACCTGGCGTTGAACGCCCGCACATACAGTAGCACCGTGGATGAAGGTACTCTTACCCTGCTCTTTAAGTGGTAAATCGCCGTAAGCGGCTCAGCATATGAACCGACACGAGTACACAGTACGAATAATGGCATTATTATTAATTTTCGCTCTCCGGCTTCAACCGGCTGTCCTCCACAAGAACGCCAGTAATTCCTGGAAAAAACTCCACACATCTTATTTCGCTGAAAATGGATTCATTTCAAATAGACGTTGTGGACAGCAGTAGTACCGTAGTAATTTTATGCGTCTGATATTAACTTATTTTCAGTTACTGCGCCCTACCGGACCCCCGGGTTACGAACCCGTGCCCTGTAACCGAGCCGCACAAGTCCCGACTAGCAGGTGGCCCCGTTTGCCGCTCGCTCGGCCGCACGATTCGAAAACAAGGAGCTCGCTGCGTTTACCCCGCTCGCGGTTACGTGCCGTACGGCGTCCGGTCCCTGCGGTGAGGATCAGCTCCCCCCCCGAAGACCCCACACGCAGCTCTTCTGCTCTTGCTCTTGACCTCATTCCGCTCTGAGGGCGTGAGCTGGACGAGAGCGAAAAGGGACCGTTTTTCTCCGCTTTTCTTTCCGTTAGTGGCGTTTCGAGCGCAGCGGCTGCGTTCGGCTCGAAAGGGACAGAAAGAAGCGCGCCAGACCGAGAAACCTGACCGGCGCCCAGCGGGTTGTGCTTTCGAACTCCACGAGGGCTCCTCTCTTTTAATGCCTCATGCAGGGACCCAGTGCGGTCGAAGAGGCAGGTAAAATACCCACCTGTGTGCAAAGCTGCACATTTGCATAAAGGTGTCAGATAGGCAAACATACAAGCTTCTTTTGCTTCCATAAATGCACACGCACGATTGGCTGCCTTCGCTCGTTTGCCGCACTCGTTTCCCTAAAGCAAGCGACCGCGTGGGCCGCTTGCACTCGTTCACCAGGCTAATTTTTCACCGCTTCAATTCGCCCCGGCAGGACATGGGACTCAAACCTGGGTCCTTTGAGTCCGAGGAAACGTTCTAACCCCTGCGCCACCTGCCGGTAGATCTTTGGCTTTACAAGGGAGGTTGCGGTGTGGTGACGAGGTGTGTTGGCTCCACCCCCCCAGGGAAGGCGGCAACTTCACGCGGCGGCACTCGGCTGCGTGGCAAAGGCATCGTGGAGCAGTGCTGCCTCCGCGGCTGCGACCTGCTGGATTTGGAGGCCTACTGCGCGAAGCCACGGCGCTCCCGGAGATTCGCCCCAGCGGCGGCACCGCCGCCGCAAGCTACGGTGAGACGACACCCCGAAGCAGCGCGTTGGACCTTAGAGCTGGGGAGGCTCTGTCGAAAGCTACAGCCAGCCACGTTCATGTTCCTTGGGATGCTGAAAGAAAACGAAACAATACAGTTGTGTGGACACAGTATTTAATACTAGCACCAGAGGAAGATGACCCGTAACATACCATGTTTCGGTAAAGGGTTCACGTGTTTAAGTATTTCCATTTTTAATCCGTTCTTTTAGGCTTTCATATGACTTCAGTGCTTGGGTTTCATCCTCAAAGTCACCACCTTTTTGGTGATTCTGGTTTTTGCAGCCGAATGTTTTATTCACGCTGCTGGCTGGACGAGCCGTGGGTATGAGCGGCGGTGTGAGAGAATGCGGGTTTGCATGTTCTCCCTGTGTCTGCATAGGTTTCCTCTGGTTGCTCTGGTTTCCTCCCGCAGTCCAAAGACATGCAGTTCAGGTGAATTGGTGATACCAAATTGCCCTCGGCGTGCGAATGGACGAGTGACTGTGTAGGTGTGTGGGTACCCCGCGACGGACAGGGCGCAACCCCCTCCAACCTCGTGCCCAATGCTCTTGGGATAGGCTCCGGATCACTGCGACCCAGCTCAGGACAAGCAATTATTGAAAACGGACGGAGGAAAATACACACCTCACAGGAAGTAAACTGAAGCTGTCTTTCTGCTGCCCCTCCTCCAACTGACCTCCTGCAGGATGGGGCTCTTGGATTTACCACTTATGCACAGACACATCTGGTACTTGTGACCAGACCTGCTTTTTCAGCACTTCTCCTGGGATGTAACCCTACAACCCCGTGGTCGGATCTCTCACGTGCCGTTTCGTTCTGCAGGAGGACGTGAACATGGCGGAGCTGCGGAGGCGAACGGGCAGACCGCCGAAACCCGTCGCTGCGGCACACGACGGATCCGCGCCCCAAGAAAGCCTCGCTACGCTCCCGAGGAGAGGCCTGGGCAAGGCGCGGAGGGGTGCCCGCTGGGGACGGTAGCGCGGTAACCCCAAGGGACCGAGGGGGCGCCACCGACTTGAACTGAACACTCACCTGCTGCTCTGTATTTATACGAGTGCCTGCGAGGAGGGCCTCGGCACCTGGTCCGAACGGCCCCCCGCGCTCACACGCTGTGCCCTGGTGGGTGGGGCCACATGGACTCGTGTTTTGTCTGTGTATTTATTGCGAGGCTTCAGCCTTTGAGAGCGAGTGTGTTTGTGGCGGCGAACGGGGGATGCGCCCTCGAACGCGGCCCAGGTGGAAGGAGAGGGAGGCGCTGGAAGAGGGATCTGCAGGCAGGAGGGTGATCGAGATGGAGAGGACGGTGCCGCAGGGCTCTTTCTTCCCTCCTCTTTTCTGTACGAATGACTCTTTCTTTGCCTCCACGAAAGCATGTGCACTATTGAGCGTTTTAAATGCTTGCTTCCTTAAATGTCGTACAGTGTTATTGGCTTTAATAACTTGAGGTCCGACACTTTTACTGAAATATGTCCTAATATATACTGTAACGCTTTTATAGAGAAACAAAGTTGGTGTCAAAACTGTTAGTTTTTGCACTAAACTCTTCTTTATATTAAATGTATAGAGATTCCAAGCCATGACTGCGCCACACCGTACCCTCTGTGTGTGTGTGCGTGCGTGCGCGTTTGTTTTTATATTCTCCGCAACGCTTTTCTTGAGGCTGTTGGTCCCATAAACTTTAGTTCCCAAATCACACCAGGTGACGTAATTTCCTAATGCCAACAAATAAAAGTGAGCTGGAGCGAAAAGCGGGAGGCCGTGGGGCGCGGGAGCTCCTGCGCAGTCGGGGTGGGGCGCGACCCCCCACCAAGCGGGGAGAGGGGCGGGAGCTCCCGCGGGCCGCAGGGATTGCGGCGCATCCGTCCGCGCCGAGACGAGGACGACCTCCGAGCGTCCGCGGACCCCGCAGGAGCGCCACTCGCCCTGTCCCAGCCTGTGTCGCCCGGCATGAAGAAGACTCTCGAGCGACGGAAATGAAATCGGGCGCAGTCGCCCCGGAGACGTGTCTCGTTGGAAGCGGACCGTCTTCATCGAGTTCCCGACCCGCATTTCGTGCTGCTTCGAGTCGCTCTTTCACTCCGCGTCGTTTCGCACGACACACGGGGCGCTCGACGCTGGCTTTCAGCGCAGCCGTGTGTTGTTTGTGTTTGTTTGTGCAGCTTTTTGTGGCTGAAGACCCCCCCCCCCACCCGCAATGAAAGGTCCATTCAAAGTACATGTGGAAGGGGCCTCTGAGGGCCTCCTCTGACTGGACCTTCTCCCCTGCACGACGTCCGAACCGATGGTCCGTAGCTGAGCTCCTCGGTACCGGAGGCCTCGTTCCAGCCTAAGGCAGCGTCGCCGTTGACGCTCAGGACAAAGGGCTCCTTCCCTGGCGTAACACACACCTGGGCAGCCGCACACGGGCGGTGGCTGCAGCGGAACCCGCTTCACTGCCCTACTAAGTTTCCCCGGAGTCGCAAGTTTACGGAGAGCCGGAGTGTCGAAGAACTCGAGACCAACAAGGTTCTGGTGCTTGGAAGAGAGACTCTGTCGTAACCTTGAGCAGGGTAAATACACTCACTCGTTTCACACTCTTCTCCGAAGTGACATCCAGCGATTACTCCCTTGTATCAGTACCTAGTGTCCGCTGACATCTTCATCCAAGATCACTCACATTACTTATTCAGTACTTTTCTCCGAGGTAACATAGTGTTGTGCTACGCTGTACAGCAGGGTACTTTATACTGTATCAATTCAGGGAAAGTACCTTACCCAGGGATACTACAACAGGAGGTGGGATTTGAACCCACTGCCTTCAAATCCAAAGGCCCTAACTGCTATGATGCGCTGAATGTCCCGCAATCATTCACCCATCTCTACACCGGAACAATGTAACGTACGCACACACACAATGGGCTGAAACACACGTGTTTAGGAGGAACCACATGCAAACGTCCCACAGACTAAGAAGGACTCGATCCCACGTGCACTGTCCGTGTACTGCGTGCTACCCGCTGTGCCGCTGTGCCACGGGGCCCGTGCACCGACCCCCTTGATAAACTGGATCAGTGTTAAAGTACATTTTCTGCTAGGTCTGGAGAACAGATGAGCCTTTTGCGAAACTCACTGGCGAAATAGTTACACAGATAAAGCACAGACACACTTTTATGTCCTGATAGTAACACAGTAGCACTTGGTGTGCAGCGAAAGTATTTCCGAGAACATCCAGCCGATTTAAATTAAAACTCGGTCGTTCTGAGTGTGTGCGCGTGTGCGTGTGCGCGCGTACGAGTGGAATGTACGTTGCCTGAAGGCAGGAGGTCGGCGGAATTTGGCTGAGCGAGGGCTGCAGTCCGGGGTGAGGTGTTGTGGTGAACCTCTGGTTTTGGCTCCTGCGGTTCAGAGACGGGGTCCAGCTGAAGGAGCCCAGGACTGCGGTGGTATATAGACCCCCTGCGAAGGCTTGTTAAAGTGTGGTAACCACCACCCCGCCCTCCCCTCATACCGCTCATTCACCCAGCAAGTTTGCCCACCCGTCTACTCATCCACTCGGGCGGAGCCCCCACCCAACTCGCTTCTGTCGAGATCATGGGAACCGCATAGGCGAAGCAGGAGCTCCGACGACTCCTCTTACTAGACGAATAATTATTATTTTGATCACAAAATCCTGTGCGAATGTGACATGGAATTGGCATCTCAGCCCAACAAGCTAAGAAAGACGAGTAGAAAAAATGTAGAAGGGTCGCTAATTTTCCCATGAACTCCGTTGCCTGATAAGATGAGTTTTTTGCAGGGACACATGATGTCTTTATGTGCTTCGGCTACTTTTAAGCAGAATATCCAGCGCTTTAGGCAGCCGCATTTTCAAAAGCAGCTGCCCCGCTGCCGAGTTCCTGCTGGGGCTCAAGAAGAAGGGCGTTACGTTACCCCGTGAGCTGGTACCAAGAGAAATTTATTATCGAGCGGATTTAATACACCTCTCCTCGTACGTTTAGTTTCTTCTTCTTTTCCTTCTTGATGGTCGTTAATGACAAATTGTGAGGGGTGGGCAATCGCAGCGTTTCTCAGGTTGAGTCTCGGGGCAACCGCTCCAGCTGCAGACCCCCAGCACTGCCCTTGGCGGTCTGGAGATAAGGGGTCCATAGAGAATTTGTGGGCTTATCTGGAGCACCAAAAGAGAACAGCCTTCGCCAAAGGGGAAACAAGGTGGCCGAGCGCCTTCCCCCTTCCTGCCCCCGAACCGACCGGGAGAGGTCGCGGACCCATGGTACCCCTCTTTTTGTGTCAGAGACCCACACGTTATCCACGCACGCTGCACGCTGCACGCTCGTCCTCACCACCGCCATACCCGCTCGCACCAGCCTTCCGCTCTGTCGCCCAGCTCCACACGCTCACTTTTTTATTTCGCTCTCTCGTACTCGGCAGACCCCGAACCGATTGCTTGCTTTGTTTCCCGTCCTAGAAGTAGTGCGCGGCAAAAGCTCGGCTGGCGAGACAACTGTGACCCTGAGTGGCCCCCCTCCCCTCCTCTGCAACCTGTGTGCAAGTAAACTGCAGAGATAGAGACAGGGACAGAGTCAGGGGGGTGATGGGCCTGGGGCCTGCGGTAGGGGGTGACCTAGGCCGCAGTAACTGTCTGTTGAGCCTTCAGGGAAGATAAGAAACTGAGAGGCCTGTGATCCAGGGGAGAGTTTATCGGTCCTGCGGAGTGTGTGTGTGGGTGGGTGTGTGTGTGGGGGGGGGCGAGGCTGTGGAAGGAGGTAGGATAGGGTTTTATCAGGACAGCAGGACCAGAGAATGCACTTCAGTCGTGGTCAACATCTGTTTCTTATTATGCTCAGAACGGGAGAAATAAACTTTCAATAAGCTGATTTATTGGGCTCCGGTGAATGGTCACCAAGCTACATACAAGCCGTTGAACCCAAACACGAAAATGTTTCGCCAAAGGAGCGAAGGAATGACCTTCAAGTTACAGCAGATGGGCAAAATTCCACGCCAAGATGCCCAGCTCTCCTGCTGGAGAGAATGGGCGGTAAATGGCTTCTGCCTGTTGTCCGGGGGGCTCGTGGCTGTTGCTGCGGTAGGGCTGATCTCGCGGCCAGGCCAGCGTCCATACGGCGGGACCCTTCACCCTGGACGTGGCCCTTACAACATGACTTTATACTTCTCCAGACCAGTTCTGCAGCCTACGTGCAATTTAACTACATATCAGATAAACATTTCATGAACGTTCACATTCTTAAACGTGCTGCAGCAGTGGTCTTTGCGAGACCGGAACTGGAACCGGAACCTTTGGCTTTAAACCCAACTGCACGGCTCAGTGTTGTTGTGGTAAAGTAGAAGACATGGATCATTATGATCATTATGAGTGGTGAAACTCAGTGGTCAGAGAATGACTTGGAACAGCACAACAGGATCGTCTCTCTGCTCTCTCTCTCTCCCTCTGGTCCGTCTCTTTCTGGTTCACCTCTCTCACTTTGGTCCATGTCTTTCTCTCTGCTCCATCCTTCTGTCTGCTCATCTATCTCTTACTCCGGTCCATCTCTCTTATTCTTGTCCGCTACTGTTACTTTGGTCCACCTTTTATCCTCTGGTCCGTCTCTCACGCTCAGCTCAGTTCACCCAGGGTCGTTAGCTTTTAGAAAAGGCCATCACATCACCATCTCACAACTTTATATAACGCTGGTCCTTCTCACAGCAGCTGGACCAAGCAGATGGGAGGAAGAAAACAGAGAAGAGGCAGCTGGGAATTCAAGGGCTTCTGAAAAGATCTTTTCTTCTTTCCCCACCTCAACGTCATCCCGCCCCAAGAAAAATATTGACGGCTCGTTCAAATGTGCAACATACTGACACCTGTTCTGCTGCCAGATAATGCATCCGGTGGAATCTGTGCAGTACCATCCTGCATTTGTGCGTCACTCTTCACCCTATCAGCAGTAACTCCCCTGTTTTACCTTGCCCCCATGGCGATAATGCCCAGGGTTATTATTTCCAAAGGTGATGAGGGGTGAACCCATTATTAACCCTTTTCATAAAATACCTTCATAATGAGCTTCTGTTGAATTTTGCACATTTATTATTATTTACTCCGATAGCCAATGCTTTGTCTACAAGGTCATTTACAGTATTAGGCTTGAACTCTAAACTACTTACACTGATTTACCCATTTATAAAGCTGGGTAATTTTTACTATACCAATTCGGCAAAAGTACCTTCATCAAGGGTACTAGAGCAGGAGGTGGGACTCAGACCTGAGTCCTTTGACTGCAAAGCAGTGGCTGTAACCAGTACATCAGTTGACACTAATTTTAACCCCTTGTGAAAAAACATTGTAGTATCTTTGTATAAATTCAGATGCAGTTCCACTTTAATTAGTACTACATTAATGCTTAAACCTCTGTGCTGAACATGGTTGCATGACAACAGTTGCACGGCAAATAAGTTTAAACATTTCTATTTACCGGACACGTTTCTTCAAAACAATTTACAACTTTTACTCATTTATACAGCTGAGTAATTTTTACCACAGCCATTTTAGAGTAAGGACCTTGCTCAAGAGGACCAGAAGGGGGATTTGTGACCTTTGAGTCCAACGGCAACAGCTTTAACCATGACACTACCAGCTGTTACAGACCATTTGCAGGGCCTACAAAACACACAGCAGGAAGCAAAAGTTTAGATACAACTATTTATTGAACATATTTTATGATGTCTTAGCAATGACACGTTTGTGCTGTCTAGACTTTCCTTCTATCACTCACTTTTGCTGGTCAGAGACACAGTGGTCTGGAACCTATTCCAGAATCACTGAAGGTATACACTGGACAGGTAGTCACAGTCTCTCTCTCTCACACACACACACACACAAAGGGCAATTTAGTGCTCCCAGTTCACCTAAATTGCATGTCTTGGGACTGCGGGAGGAAACCCACGCAGACACGGGAAGAACATCCGAACTCCACACAGAACGAGTGGAGAATCAAACCCGCATCCTCTCACACCACCCAGGGGCTGTGAGACAGCAGCACTACTCACTGTGCCACCGTGCCACCGTGCCACCCGTTCGTGATGACTTGGACTGTTAAGCGCTGTCTGTCTCACAGCTGCCACGCTTGGGGTTTGCTGTGGATCTGCGCGTTCTTGCTTTCTGGAGCCGCCGTGCCCTTTTCTCTCGAGCGAAAAGCAGATCCCGACAGCACGGCGAGAACAGCGAGGATCGCACCGTGGGCCATGCAGAATGCGTCGTGCTCTTCGGTGCCACCTACTGGCAAGTTTCTCCACTAGTCTATACATCAATGACGTGCGAACAGAACGGAAATTATTTACATTTCTGCTCTTGGCAGATGCTTCTCTACAATGCAAGATGCAGCAGAGAGGAAAGAAACGTGCGTTCCACAACAAACAAAAAAGCAGAGGTACGAATGACGCCCGCTTTGTTTGATGCTGCCACTTTCCTTATGAAAAGCTACATACGGGCAGCAAAACACATAGATAAATAAAACAGATGGTGCTGCACTAACTTACAAGGCTGTCTGGGGCTTTTTTGTATATAGAGTAGCAGTCAAAAGTTTGAGTGCACATGCTTGAAATTGGATGTGCCTGAGCCAAAAAAAAAGCACACAAACTGGACTTTTTGTCAATGACGAGGGCAGGAGACCGAGGAGTCTGTGTGAACCCAGTCACGGGTTCTCCGTCGTTGGCAAAAAAAATGGAGCAGGCAAGAGCCATAGTCGGGGACAGGCGCGGGTTGGTCGATGAGCTAACCTTCTTCTCGGGGTGAATCTGGAGTCATTTCAAAGAAACGATGACGAGGTCGGGAGCCATGGATGTCGGGAACAGGAACGAGGGTCTGGGACGGGCGGGGAGGTAGGTAAAGTTCCAACAGAGTGCAGACGAAGCGAGTTTCTCTGAAGAGGTTTCGCAACCAGGGGTGCAGGAACGGTCTCTTTATACCCTGCTGCTCCGATTTGGGGCAAGTGCGAGCGTTTGGGGGCGAGGTCGTGGGTGACACTTTAGAGGAGTGGCGGTCATTCATAAGAACCAGTGAGTGAAAATATTAAATATTTGGGTCCAAGTGATGAGTATGAGCCTACAAGGTGGCTCCGCCAGACTGTGCAACGGCTTTTTCCCTCAAGCTGTCAGAATCCTGAACTCTCCGTACCTCCCATAACCACCCTTTACATACCAGGGTCCTGACCTCTGACCACTGGAACCAACCCCCCCGTCCAGAAGGACACTAGACATTTCCATACGGTCTGCAGAGATTGTCCGTTCAGGTCCCTGACAGTCACTGCTGAAACCTCACTTAAATTGGGGTCCATCCCAAGTATAGCTGCTGTATTTCTTAAGTACATTCCACATGGACCTACATTAGGTCACACTACCCCTCTTTTCCAAACAATTACCGCACAAAAAAAAACTCACTTTTTAGCATTACAGCTTTTAAATCTGTTTACATTTCTATTCATTGAACCGACCGCACAACTGCACTTTATCCCAGTGTTTTTAGTTTCGTGGTCAGTGATTGAGAATTGTACTGTAGTAGTAATGCAGTAGTACATGTTGTGTACATTGTCCTCCATGTGACACCGTAGTCCTGGAGAACACCGTTTCACTCCAATGTATGTTCCAAACATATAGTGGGGGTGACAATAAACTATATGTGCAGTGAACTACACAGTAGTGAAGGAAACTCCAGCTGATGTCCTGGACATGAAATGCTGTCAGTTATGGAAAAAAAAAAGGGTTTCCAGCAGGTTTACTCAGACTCGAGTGGCGCAATACAGAGCTCATTGACTATTTTCAACTGCGTGTCTAATCCAGGGTCACAGTGGCCCAGAGTCTATGGTGGAGGTGTAGTGTGTGAGGCAGGGTGAAGCCCATTACAGGGTGATCAAACACACTAAGAGCACTTTAGCTCCCCCATCTCACCCGAAACCCATACGAAGGTGGGGGAACACCCAAACCGCGCAGAATGATCCGGATCAAACCCACGAACGGCCTCTTGCGCTACCGTGTGACGCTTTTCCGAAAGGCGTTACAGTTGCTGGAGGTGGGTAATCTTGGAGAAGACGGCTTGCGCCGTCACGCGCCTTGTCTCCTGCAGGAGAACATTGTCAGTTTTAATCCCACATCCGAACGACTGAGAAATAAGCGTCGGAAATAACACCGAACCACTGTCGAGGTTTCGAGCACGCTACCTGCCGCCGCCGGTCTGGATGCCACCACTGGAGCCTTAAAGAAGGTATTCGAAGTACAGCTGCTCTGGTGAGCTCTCCAGCTCACAGCTATGCAAGTGGCTTGGGATAACAGTGAGTGCTAAGCAACCAAATAGATGAGGTAGTGTTGTGCTGTCACGTGACTGCCGGGAGGTGAGCAGTTCGCTGATGATACGCTGGGGACGCAAAACAAGCAAGACCCGAAGTCTGCACAACTGGCACGCCATACTTGTGTCACTACTACTGGAAGAGTCGTGTGATTTTCAGATGACTCTCCTGCATGCACAGGGGCCGGTGCGCTGGAACACGATCGCACGCAAACAAACAACATCTGCTTCTATCAACATCCCAGCACCGAGGGGTTTGGAGTTTCCCCGCATGTTTCGCTGAAGGAAAGAAAATTATCGGGCAAATTCTGCAGTTGAAAATTTCAGGAATCTTTCAAATTCATTCAACTGTTTTTCTGCACAGCATGCGAGTCGGTTGCTCGAATAAACCCCTTTCGTGACGTCTTGCCTTTTTTCTGACACTGCGTCAGGATGCAGGAAATTTCAGCAGAAGGGGCTGAATTTAAATAACGTTCTTTAACGCCTTGGTATAAGTCCGAACCGGTATTTTCCATTCCTGTTTATATTATTCCCATTTAAGTATCTATCGGCGATTAGTCTAATGTCTTCCACAGATAGGGCAGCTCCGTTAAGCCGTACTTTCCTATTAGTACTCTTTTCCTTTCTCGAAAACAATCAGCAGCCCCAGACTGTGACCCAGCAGATGTAGGTGTTTCGGTACACACAATCGTGTGCCTCTTGTTATTATTTGAGAACACTCTGTGACTGACACTTTGTGTTGATCCCCTTGTGTACTTCTCGGTACCGTATCTCAGAAAGAAAGCGGAACGAAGGACAGGACGAGAGATTTCGCAGTCCCGCCCGAACTGCTCACCGGCCCCCGACGAAAGCAGTGCCCAGGGCCATACGTCAGAATAAAAGTCTCGTTTAATTAAAATCCCGCTTCAGCCATCAGCGTATGATTTATCACAAATCAAACACAGCATGCGAGAGATTAAGTTCTTAGATGCTGTCATCTGTACAATAATTTGCAGTCTTCCCTGGCTAATGTAATGCGGTTAAAGAGGAGCACTGTTTGTCCTGTTCCAGAGCGGCTGAGAAGCTCCCAGCCATGTCACCAACCCAACGGAATCAAAGCCGCTTTGTAGTTCCTGGGTCTCCCGGCCACACGTTACTGCTGCCGTGCAGACGTGAACTGGTCCCCATCGCAGCGCACACTATTTAAAGATGTGCCATTGGGAGACTCCTCAGTGCCTTATGTGACAGGTGTTGAAAATAGATTAAAATCTGGGTTTTCATAACAAAATTTTTATTAAGTATATAAAGCTGTTATAAATGTGCGTAAAAAATGTTATTTGTATGTCTCATGTTGGGGGGCGTGGTTACGCAGCGGGTTTGGCTGGGTCCCGCTCTCTGACAGGGCTGGGGTTCAAGTCCTGCTTGGGGTGCCTTGTGATGGACTGGCATCCCATCCTAGGTGTGTCCCCTCCTCTTCCAGCCTTGCTCCCTATGTTGCCGGGTTAGGCTCTGGTTTGCCGCAACCCTGCCTGGGACAAGAGGTTTCAGATGGTGTGTGTATATTTCATTGATAGTCATAGTATAGTGATTTTGGAACTGGAGGTTTCACACTTTTCTGCTAAGAACACTCCTTTACTGATGTTCTTCCTAGGCCGAATAAGTGATAATGTGGACCTTCTGAGCTCATGATTAACCCCCGGCAGCATAGGGCTCAAGGCTGGAGGGGGAGGGAACGCACCCCGGACAGGACATCAGTCCATCGCAAGGCACCCCAAGGGCGACTCGAACCCCAGACGCACCGGAGAGCAGGACCCGGCCAAGCCTGCTGCGCCGCTGTGCCCCCTCACGTTTACACTACATTCCAAGTTAAAAAAAAGCCCAAGACAAGCTCAAGCTCTGCAGTTCCTAATTTGTAATGTTTTTTTCATTCTGACCACAAAACCTGATCAATATAAACACACAAACAATGAACAGTCCCTTAAATTTACTGCCTTACCGACTAGCATGGTAAATTGTTAAAACCAAGAGTTCTGTCACTGATAATTTTTTACTTTTTTTGATGCGCAAAAATCTACGTTAAAAGGCGCACGCAGCTAAAACGCAGAAAGCCCGGTAATTCGGACTGGCTGAGAAGTCTCCGATTTCACATATTTACTGTATTGAAATGCTATTTGGAATTTTGTTGCATCATTGTTTTTTGTCCCTCTCTTGTTGTTTTCTTGGCGTTTTTCTGAAACCAAACTGTACTAACTTGGGTTTTTTATTCTATAATGGCTCTCAAACAGACAACTTGCTGTTTTTGTGGATTTTTGTACTGTTTAGATTTTATACACCGAGGCGGTGCGTAATGGCAGCGGGTGGGCAAAAGAAACCCGTTTGTGCGCCGCCATCGTCAGACATCATCGTTTGGTTCGCCCGCATCCCAACCTCGGCGCTGACTTTGAATCCGCGACTTACTCTGGCAGCCCTGCTGCGGGGACCGGGACCGAAAACCACGTTTAGTGCCCTTCATAATACAGTTAAAGAAAAACAAACATTAGCATTATACTAGAGTGAAATGAAAACGAGGAAGGAGATAGGCAAACAAAGAACAAGCCGCAAACATGTATACCAAAGCATTCCGATGTTGCCGACCGCCTTCGGACGGACCTATCCGGTTACAGGATAGAGGCCCTCACCCAGACGCAAGCATCTGACAAGCTGCGTATGCTCTCCTTGAGCTGAGGACGTCCGACATTAAACAACTTGTCAGAACGACTATCTTCTTAAGCCTGGATAGTGAACATGCAAGGCGATGTATCAGCTGACTGCGCACAGGACATGCGAATGATGCAAACTGCAGGAATGCAAGACGTCACCATGTGACGAGAAAACCATGACTGGCGACCCACTTAATGCTACTGAGAACCGCTGGACAGAAGTACATCATCTTGCTTGGTTACTGTCGTTTTCCATGCGGGAACCGTTGCTCGTTTATTGTTTGCGCTCGGAGGACTTGTCGGAGATCTGTGCTTCTGAACGCGGCCTCGGATGTGTCTCTGCGAGGTTAGTAGGTCACTTAGCTCGGGTCTCCTCCTATGAGGCTCTCAACAAACAGCGGGCCCACGCGGTGCACTCCCACATGGCCCAGCAGGTGACGACACCCCTCGCGACGTCTCTGGCAGAAGAACTGGAAAGGTGCGGGCCGAGCCTTTGTCGAACTCCCGGCCGCTCCCTCTGGAGGATCTTGGAACCGAAGGGGTCCGGCTGCCGACTAGCCCGCGCTCCGGGACACCCGCGGCAACGTTCTCGCTCACGCTCCGCAATCTGGCAGCCAGTATCTCCCCCAGCTCTGCAATACACAGGATAGCGCCATCTCATTATATAATCCATTTCTCCATTTTCTCATCGTGTCCCAAAACAATACTCTTTCGATAAGCTACAATGTTAACTATGTTAATGTGATTCGTTGGTACGTTTTTGCCGTGTCCATAGCAGCCTACTCCAGACTGAACCCGTTTCTGAAGATCAAGCGGTTCAGGTCAGGAAGATGCAATGAATTCAAGCATGTGGCTGTATGAAGGCCCTACTGTAAATTGCAAAATGAAAAAATACAAATTTAACACAAGCATGGAGAATATGTGTCATTGGAGTTTGACAGTGCTCTCAGACCCAGCTGAGCTGTGGTGTAAATGCCCATCCGTCCTCAATAGATGGCGACATAGTCATCTTAAACCCTTAAAACTTGCGTAACACAAAACACTGGAATAATTAATAGTCCATATTGCACTTTTGTTGTCATATACAGGATGAAGAAAAAAACATGAGGTGCGCTACATCATTAGGCCATCTGTTTAATACCATAACTATAATATTCTATGGACATGAAATATACTGTATATTGTTCTGTACTAATTTGCACAATTTGTCTTTCTGTGAAAAGCATTCATCACAAAGCACGTTCTAAATACACTTGGTTCGGAAAAATTGTTTTTCATTTCTAATATGCATTGGTGCTTGAAAAAAATGCCTCGGCAAACAACCAAATTGCTTAGAACTCTATTTTTTAAAGATAACCTAGACAACAGCATTATGAATCCTACTGTAATTGTGAATGAAGCATGAAATTCACCTTAACTGGCATAAAAACAAACTTTCAAAAACTTTACAAACATGAAACCTGAAATTCTCACAAATTACTTTATTCAAGCACTGATTTTGCACAATATGCAGACATTTTACATCTGAGGCCTTCGTATAACATCATGGTAAGAAATACTATACCTTGCAGAGCCATATTCCACCAAACATAAAAATTATTCTTCTGAATCTTACAGAAGAATACAGTTGTATTTATCCATACTGTTACATTGACATTTACATTTATTCATTCAGCGTACGCTTTTCTCCGAAGCGACGTACATCTCAGTGCACTGTGTGCATTACATTAGGAGAAAGAGACATAGCTGCAAATGCATAAAACTCAGAACAGACAAATCCTGATCACCATCCTACAAATTAAATTTGTTTTTTTTTTTTTTTAAAAAAAAAGGTACTCAAACAATTTACATACAGGAGTAGCGGCTGTGTAAAGGCTTATCTGGGCATAATCATAAAGTTATGTCGCACGAACATTTACACCATACGTGACCTTGAGAGATCATGGGCAAAGTGAATCTAATGGAAGAATATTCTTTCTTTCTTTTAAGATATGTTGTACTTTGTTGCATTTTACCTCTTTGTATATTTATATATTTTTTCCATCCGTTGCCAACAACCATTTGTCCCAAGCGGGGTCTTGGAGAGTTGGAAATTCACCTGGAAACACAGGGCACACAGTCAAAGGGGGGGGGGCGGGAAATACCCAGGACGGGACGCCAGACTGTCACAAGGCAGCCGAATCAGGGCTCAAATCCCAGACCTGCCATACAGTGGGCACCAGATGAACCCGGCATGCCGCCATATGTTTTGTTGAGATTATTATTTTTATTTAATGTTTTTGGGGGTTTGGTAATGTTTTACATTGTATTTTAGAAATATTTCATATGTGGGGGGGGATGGGGGGACAGTGCAGTGGTGCGATGGTGCAGTGGCACAGTGGGCTTGGCTGGGTCCCACCCTCTGGTGGGTATGGGGTTCAAGTCCTGCTTGGGGTGCCCTGTGATGGACTGGCATCCTGTTCTGGGTGTGGCTGGGCTAGGCTCTGGTTCATCATGACCCCCTCCCTGGGACAAGTGTTTTGGTCAGAAGGTGTGTGTTTTCATATATTTTGGAGATGCATGTATGTGATATGATGTTTCAAGTTAGGCTGCTAATGGGGAATGGTCCTTTCATGGTCTTGTTGGTGTGTGGAAGATGTAGGTCAGTTGTATTTTTTTTTGAAGCCAGAGAGGGGGATTTTTTTGAGTCTTGAATGTATGTCATTGGAGAAACACACACACACACACACACACACACACACACACACACACACACACACACACACACACACACACACACACAGAACCGCTCGTCCCATACAGGGTCGCGGGGAACCGGAGCCTACCCGGCAACACAGGGCGTAAGGCCAGAGGGGGAGGGGACACACCCAGGACAGGACACCAGTCTGTCACAAGGCACCCCAAGCGGGACTCGAACCCCAGACCCACCGGAGAACAGGATCGTGGCCCAACCCACTGCGCCACCGCACCCCCCTTTATTGGAGAAACACTTTATATGATTTTATTGTGATGATGTATTTCATACGGGGGGGTGCAGTGGCGCAGTGGGTTGTACCGGGTCCTGCTCTTCAGTGGGTCTGGGGTTTGAGTCCCGCTTGGGGTGCCTTGTGGCGGACTGGCATCCCGTCCTGGGTGTGTCCCCTTCCCCCTCTGGCCTTACGCCCTGTGTTGCCGGGTAGGCTCCGGTTCCCCGTGACCCCGTAAGGGACAAGCGGTTCTGAAAATGTGTGTGTGTGTGTGTGTATTTCATACGGGGGGGTGCAGTGGCGCAGTGGGTTGTACCGGGTCCTGCTCTTCAGTGGGTCTGGGGTTTGAGTCCCGCTTGGGGTGCCTTGTGGCGGACTGGCATCCCATCCTGGGTGTGTCCACCCCCCCTCCGGCCTTACGCCCTGTGTTGCCGGGTAGGCTCCGGTTCCCCGCGAACCCGTATGGGACAAGCGGTTCAGAAAGCGTGTGTATTTCATGTAAAAATTTTTTTGTAAGTTTTTTGTTCACCAGCTGAAGGAAATATAGTTGTTTGCAAATTTGTTTAGATTGTAATTGTGTGTAATATTAAAAAACTCTATTTCAATAAAGTTTGTTAAAAACAAAACAGAGAGGAGAGGACAGCTACAGTTACAGAAAAAGACAAGGTCAAATTGATTGACTGCTTTGTGAGTAGCAGGGGACTAGGACAGGGAGAGATCATGGTCGAAGGACTGCAGGAGCGACAAGCTGTTCCTGTACCTTGCTGAGCGGGTTCGAATAGACCTGAGCTGCTTTCCAGAGGGCAGAAAAGAGAAAAGTGCCCGTGCGGGGTGACTGTGATCTTTCATGATGCGCATTGTCTTTCTGGTAGCCGTGTGCCGATGATTTCCTGAGCTGTTTTGACCACCCTCTGTAGGGCTTTCTTGTCCTGTATGGAGCAGCCGCCACACCAGGATGTAATACACCCTGTGAGGATGGACTCCACAGCACACCTGTAGAAAGTGGTGAGGACTGTATTGGACATCCTGGCTTTCTTCAGACGCCTGAGGAAGTGGAGGCGTTGATGGGCCTTTTTGATGGTTGATGCCGTGTGCTCAGTCCATGTGAGTTTGGCAGTGAGGGTCACCCCGAGGAATCTGGATTTCAATGCCTGGGTTTTAATCCACTCAAGCTAAAATGAATCTCAGGTTTTAGTGAATCTATTTGGGGATAGGCCAAGGTCAGCTGAGGTCATTGCTACAGTGCTCATGCACCATTCTTATCTTTATGAGAGGAAAAGCTGGAATGATACTCCTTGTCCAACACTAAATCAACTTGGCTCTCTGTGTACCTCTTTCTTTCAGATATTATCTTACCTTTCAAATATCTCAGCGCTGTTCTTTGGATGTTGCAAATTTATAACTGGTCTAACTACAGACAGATTTTTGCAGATGTTTGTACCTTGAACCTGAATTTTACATGAAAACAGACAGAAGTGATGAACGGAGAAATTATAAGTTGTCGTGGAAAGCTCAGTGATATCAGTGAGAGCCCTTGAATACAAAGAGTCACTTCCTTTAGATGCCACTTCCAGACTTTGACAAGGGCCGTTACTGGTATCAACAAGCTTTCCATGAAAACTTGTAACATGTTTAAAAATGAAGTGTTGGGTACACTTAAAGAAATTATATAAAAATGTTTGCATGCAGCTTTTAAAGTAAATTGTGGTGGAGGAAGTGGTGTGGAAGAAAAACTCAGGAAAAGTCTTTCTCATAGGAAAAGTTTAATGAGTTATTTCATTCAGCCAAGCAGGATTATTGCATGTCATAGGCAAGTTCAGATAACTTAAAAATTGGCTAAATATCTCAAGTTTATGTACCACAGCAGGAGGGGGCACGGTGGGCAATGGCTGGGTCCCGCTCTCTGGTGGATTTGGGGTTCAAATCCTGGTTGGTGAGCCTTGTGATAGACCGGCGTCCCGTCTGGGGTGTGTCCCCTGCCCCTCCACCGGGACCTACCCCTGGAGCCAGGCCTGGGGTTAGTGTTCCTAGGCGAGCGCCTGGTGGCCGGGCAGCCCACATAACCCGGACGGGCTCAGCCCAAAAAGGCAACGTGGGGGGTCCATGTGGGCCCATCAGCTGCAAGGTCTAACATGGGGGTCGGGTGCAATGCTTTTCAGGCAGCAGGAAGGAGCAGGGTGGCATGTGGTGTCGCGGCCCCTCGCGACACAAACTGGCTCTTTGCACGTGGAATGTAACCTCACTGGGGGGAAGGAGCCGGAATTGGTGCGTGAACATCCCCAGACAAGCCTTTATACAGCTGCTACTCTTGCATTGTATGTGATTTTGTGTATCTTGTTATTATTATTAAAAAAAACATTGGTAGGAGGTTATCAGGATTCATCTATCCTGTGTTTTAAGCACCTACTTGAACGATGAAGATGGGTGCATCAAGTGGTAGGTAACAAACTAGGTTTACTTAAGAGTCACATGTCTGTAGCCATGTCTCTTTCTCTTAATGTAATGCACAAATTGTATTTTTGCTGAGCTGTACGTTGCTTTGGACAAAAGCATCTGCTAAATGAATAAATGTAATATAATGTAGTGGGAGGTTGAGAAATATCAACTAGATATAGTCGGCTCTGGAACCAAACAACTCGATAAGGGGTGGTCTCTCTCCTACTCAAGAGTTGCACAAGGTGAGAGGTGCAGGGCAGGTGTGGGGATAATCACAAGCACCCGGCCGGCTGCCATACGGTTGGAGCTTGTCCTGGTGGACGAGAGGATCACCTCAATGCGACTTAGGGTCGCAGAGAGGAAAACTTTGACTGTTGTGTGTGCTTATGCACCAAACAACAGTTCAGAGTATTCAACCTTCTTTGAGAGGGTGGGTGGGGTTTCGGACAGGGCCCCACCTACAGACTACCTAGTCCTGCTAAGGGACTCCAATGCACACGTTGGCAATGACTGGGAAATCTGGCGGGGTTGACTGGGAAGAACGGCCTGTCCAATCTAAACCCGAATGGTGAAATGTTATTGGACTTCTCTGCTAGTCATGGTGTGTCCATAACAAACACCATGTTCGAACACAAGGATGCTCATAAGTGTACTTGGTACCAGAGCTTCTTGGGCTAAAGGTCAATGATCGACTTTGCTGTCATTTCATCTGACTTGAGGCCACATGTTCTGGACACTTGGGTGAAGAGAGGTGCTGAGGCTGTTGGATTAGATGATGGGGAAAACCGATGGACAGACCCAGTAGACCCAAACATATAGTGAGGGTGTGTTGGGAACGGCAAAGCAAAGCACTGGTGGTAGATGAGATACGCCTGGAACTGCTTAAGACCCCAGATATTGTGGGGCTGTCATGGCTGACGCGCTTCTGCAATGTTACATGGACCTCAGGGACAGTGCCTTTGGATTGGCAACCTGGGGTGGTGGTCCCTATCTTTAAGAAATGGGACCGGAGAGTGTGTGCCAACTATCGGGTATCACACTTCTCAGCCTCCCTGAGAAAGTCTATGTCAGGGTGCTGGAAAAGAGGCTCCGGCAGATTGTTGAACCTCAGATTAAAGAGGAACAATGCAGATTCCATCCTGGCCGTGGAACAGTGCACCAGCTTTTTACCCTCTCACAGATAATTGAAGGGGTATGGGAGTTCACTAATCCAATCTACACATGTTTTGTGGACTTGGAGAAGGCCTATGACTGTGTTCCCTGGGAAATTCTGTGGGAGGTGCTTTGGGAGTATGAGGTGCCGGGACCACTACTGCAGGCCATTCGGTCTCTGTCCACACGGAGCGAGAGCTGTGTTCGCATAATTGACATTAAGTCAAGCCCGTTCAGTGTGGGTGTTGGACTCCGCCAAGGTTGTGCCTTGTCCCCACTCTTGTTTGTGGTTTTCATGAACAGGATATTAAGGCGCAGTCGAGGTCAGGAGGGCATTCTGTGTGGGAGTCGGTTGGTGATGTATCTGCTTTTGTGGATGATGTTGTCCTTTTGGCACCATCACAGTACTGCCTCCAACACGCACTGGAATGGTTTTCAGCTGAGTATGAAGTGGTTGGTATAAGGATCAGCACCTCCAAGTCTGAGTCCATGATTCTCTCATGGAAAAGGAAGGCATGCCCCCTCCAGGTAAGGGGAGAATTTGCCCCAGGTGGAGGAGTTTAGGTATCTTGGGGTCTTGTTCACGAGTGAGGGGAGAAGGGAGCGTGAGACGGCTGCAGACTGGGAGCAGGATCAGCAATAATGCGGTCACTGTACCGGGCTGTAGTGGTGAAGGGGGAGCTGAGTCATAAGGCAAAGCTCTCTATCTACCGGTCGATCTACATCCCTACCCTCACCTATGGTCATGAATTCTGGGTAATGACCGAAAGAATAAGATCGCGGATACAAGCAGCTGAAATGACTGTTTCCCGCAGGGTGTTGGGACTTACTCTCCGTGATTGGGTGTGGAATTCAGACATCCCGGAGGAACTCAGAGTAGAGCCGCTACTCCTCCACATTGAGAGGAGCCAGTCGCGGTGGTTCGGGCATCTGATAAGGATGCTGCCTGGGTCCCTTCCTTTTGGAGGTATACCAGGAACGGCCCACTGGGATGAGGCCCTGAGCTTGGCCCAAGACCTGCTGCAGGGATTATATCTCCCAGTTGGCCTGGGAACGGCTGGGGATGAGCTGGAGAAAGTTGTGGGGAAAGAGGTGGCTGGGCCTCTCTGCTCTCCTTGTTTCCACTGCGACCCTAGAAGGACAAGCGGGCAAGAAAATGGATGGATGGATGGATGTAGGGTTATCGCAAACCTATAGCAAACTGGTTCACAGAACATGATCACCAGCTTTGGTTGAGTTTGGCAATGTTCTGCAAAAGTAGTTGGTTTTAGGTAAAATGAACTAAAAAAAACTTTTCTTAACAATGCACAAATCAATGAGGCTCACTCAAACTTCTCCAAATACTAAAGGTAAGTTGTTTGTAAGTCTGACTTGAGGTTGGCAACTGCATTTAGTTTATTCGCACTGGGTTATACTAATGTAGAATTTTAGTAACAATCAGTTAGTAAGACAATCACATATGAGTAACAAAGTAATGAAGCATTAATGTTTAATTAAGCACTTATAAAACATCAGCACCCCAGCATGATATACTTTTCCAAGAATGAGTTTAACAGGTTGACAACCAGATTTTTTCTCTTTTTTTTCCGTTTTTCTTCTTCAGGCTGAAAATCTTTTTTTAATTTAATATTTCTGAATTCATCACTTCTGCCGTTTTAAATCTATATTTGATAAATAAACCATAAAAAACCATCATGCCATTATTGGTAATGCCTATTCAGTTGGCAATGCATAACCATTTATGAGTAACAAAGTAATGAAGCATTTATAAAACATCAACAACATCTCTGTATGATATATTATACCAACAACAAGTTTAACAGGCTGAGAATACTACATCACTCCCTGCTGAGAAAATCCCAGTGGGGACAGACAAGTCCTCAAAATAGTCCCAAGGGTGAACTCATGTCCAGCTCTATCTCTACGAACATCTCCAGTGGGAAGGGAGGGAGTTCTTAGTGTTGGTCAAGGGCATAGGAACAACATAACTAGTGAGGAAATTTTAAAAAATTCGAAGGACTGCTGTTACTCAAAAAAAGAAAATTGTTGGAGCTCACAGTTAATTGTTAGCTATCCTACTGCAGTATCACACAATTAGTCGACATGGTTACACTCACAAAAAATCAAGAGGTAGCGGAGACTGAATTAGATTGTTTTGTTTCTAAGGAATGTCACTTTCACATGAAAGCTTTGTGAGATTCACTGTCTTTAGCAGTGGTTATGTGCATTTTGGTCAGATGAGCAAAGATGACTCAGTTGACTTGATACTTTAAGTGTTTGCACAATTACACAGTACAGCACATGGTTTGCCATGCACGACACTTAAAACACTGTGTCGGGTTTACTCAAAGGCAACTGAATGTGGACATAACACACAGTTGTTCTTTCATTGTATGTATTCCTCTGAGTTCAGTGTTAAGTTGACAATTTTGTGTTGCTCTGCGACATATTAAGTGAAGCTAAAAATTTTAAAGTAGAAGCCATTGATTTTCATGAGTAATGCTTTTTGATTTAACAAATAACTTTTCTCAGTGTGGGTTCTCACAAGAATGAACAACCTGGTGCCTTTTTAAGATATCTGCACGGGCGAAACTCTTCGGACACTGATCACACGCAAATGGTTTTTCAAGAGAATGAAAAACCTGGTGCTGTTTTAGATTATCTGCACGAGAGAAACTCTTTGGACATTTATCACATCCAAACGGTTTTTCACAAGCATGAACAACCTGGTGCCTTTTTAAGTTACCTGCATTGGAGAAACTCTTTGGACATTTATCACATCCAAACGGTTTTTCATTGGAATGAACAACCTGGTGGTTTTTTAAGTCACTTCCCCTGGGGAAACTCTTTGGACATTTATCACATCCAAATGCATTTTCACAAGAATGAACTACCTGGTGCTTTTTTAAGTATTGTGCACGGGAGAAACTCCTTGGACATTTATCACATCTGAATGGTTTTTCACAAGAATGAACAACCTGGTGTGATTTTAAGGTACTTTCACAGGAGAAAGTCTTTGAACATTCGCTGCATACAAACAGTTTTTCACAAGAATGAACAACCTGGTGCTTTTTTAAGTATTCTGCACGGAAGAAACTCTTTGGACATTTATCACATCCAAACAGTTTTTCACGAGAATGAACAACCTGGTGCTTTTTTAAGGCACGCTGATTGAAAAAACTCTTTTCACACTGACAACATTTGTATGATTTCTCACCAGAATGAAAAAGCTGGTGGTTTCTTAAGTTGCCACTGTCAGAAAAACTCTTTCCACATTGCATACATTTGTACGGTTTTTCACCAGAATGAACACGCTGGTGCTTTTTTAAGGTACTTCTGTACCTAAACTTCTTTCCACAATGATGACATGTGTATGGTTTTTCACCAGAATGAACACGCTGGTGCTTTTTTAAGGGGCTTCTGTCACTAAACCGCTTTCCACAAAGATGACACATGTATGGTTTTTCACCAGAATGAACACGGTGGTGCTTTTTTAAGTCACCTGTACGAGAGAAACTCTTTGGACATTTATCACATCCAAACGGTTTTTCACAAGAATGAACAATCTGGTGTGCTTTTAGGGTACCTGCACGAGAGAAACTCTTTGGACATTTATCACATCCGAACGGTTTTTCACAAGAATGAACAACCTGGTGCGCTTTAAGGGCACCTGCACAAGAGAAACTCTTTGGACATTTATCACATTCAAATGGCTTTTCATGAGAATGAACAACCTGGTGCTTATTTAAGGTACTTTTATAGAAAAACTTCTTTCCACATTGACTACACGTATACGGTTTTTCACCAGAATGAACACGCTGGTGGGCTGTTAAGGTACGTCTGTGGCTAAACCTCTTTCCACAAAGATGACAGGGGTATGGTTTTTCACCAGAATGAACATGCTGGTGCTGTTTTAAGGTACTTACTCGGAAAAAACTCTTTCCATAGCGAATACATTGAAATTTTTCCTTAGAATTCTGGCCTTCAGCAGTAATACTATCATGAAATGGCTGTTTACTGGTGCTGTGATTTATGCCACTGGTGCCAGGTCTCATAGATTGTTCCAAAGCACCTTCAGCAGCTGAACTGCTATTTGGCTCAACCAAACTCTTCTGTGAAAGGTCATTTGGTAAAGAATTCTGCTCTGATTTCACTGCATCTGTCTCTTGTTTATGTTGTTCAGTTAACGGAGAGAAGCTTAACTGATACCCCTCTATGACCTCATGCTTCTCTTTTATGGGATAAAATGCAGCTCCGTGCATTTCTGTGTTTGAAACAGAGGGCTCCTGTAACAAAGATTTCTGCTCTGCCATAACTTCACCTGTCTGTGATCTACATTGCTTGGCGAACAGACATGTACCAGATTTTAACTGCTCTGAGGGAAAGCAGATCATCTCTGTGGTGCCGCACAGCTCACCATCATCACTCTCTTCCTTTATGTTGAGCAGCACAGACTCCTGTTTAATTTGGTCAACACCCAGGTGCAGCCCTGAGCCCAGCTGTTCAGTGCTGAAACCCTGTATTTCAGTACAATCAGCAGGGTGAGACATGTCCTGCTCAACAGGCTCAGTTTTTATGCGCATGTCCATGACTGCTGAAACCTCTGAGTCAGGGGTCGTTAGGTTCCCAGAACAGTCCAACTCTGGCAGGAGGCCATGAGGTGTTCTTGAAGATTGTTCACCTCCTGGTTCTGCCATGATGATCTTTTATGTCTCCTGTCTCCTGCTGCCTTGGTGCTTCTCCTCTACTCCTGGGTTAATACATGCTAGGGGATAGGTGAGGAAGGGCAATAACATCAGTATCTGCCATATGTTACATGTATCAGTATGTATTTGGCACAAAACATGCTCAACACAAATCATGAAATCATGAAAATGATCTGTGAATAATACTGGAACTGAATGATCTGGATGCTCATGACACAATTTTCAGATTAGCACCTTTTTTTGCAGGGAAGCTCTTCTTAAACAAAGGAGAAGATGTGGGTTTGATGAAACATTTAGATTTACACATCATTCAGCAGGCACTTTGCTCAAAAGTGACATGTATCTCAGAGAAAAATACAATGAGTGCCTTACATCAACAGAAGGAAATGTAGATGCACTGCTATATTTTCCTGCTATATTTAGACATTCACTCTAAATATTCCAGCAGAAATAATGCTAAAACGCAAAATTAACTTTACTAAATTTCTTCCAGTCAAATTACCTATCTATATAAAGTGGTAAATAGTTGTAGATAACTCCACAAAGACAAATGCTTACACCTGTAAGCACTACTTCCCCTGCTGGCTCCGTAAGTTGCTATTGAGAATTGGATGCTACCTGAAGCTCTTTCTAGTCTTGTTACAGTTACAAAAACAAGTTGTTTCCAAAAGCTCCTTACCTGTTAATACAGCGCCCGAGTATGAGAGACGGTCCCCATCACAACTCCCCAAGTCTGATCTCCTGTCACGGCTCTCAGAACTGCGAAGAAAGGAACATTTTTTGGAATGAATTCCCAGGACTCTCCCCGTGCTTGTGGAAGGATGCTGCATGCAATCTCCACCCACAGGGGCTGTGATTCGGGAAACAGTGTGTCAGGTAGGAGAACATGAATGAAGTATCTGTTAGTTGTCCCCAGTAAACTGTATTCCCGTTTCGGACAAGTGCCTTTTTATACCAAGGGACCACACCCACTGCAACTCACTCAACGCTAGCGCAAATTTTCAAAGTTCCACGGACACCCTAAAAGTGCCAAGGCAAGATTATGATAGTGAGTTTTGAATACCATCCAAGTATCCCTCAAAAATGTCTAGGGTTCTTTTCAAAGAAATGGAGGGAAGGAGGAAGCCTTTTAAAGGAACTGTAGTCCCACTGGAAATAATGTAAAAATGTTTTGTAACTGACTGAGTCATAATTTTGGCATTTCCATTCACTTTAAATTAGACATAAAGGCCTACATGCAAGTAATTTTAAACTGTACAAATATGATTAGCGAGGTGTACTTTATCTTTGTTTATTCTGTTTAAACTTTCTATATGTACCCCTGATGTTGCCTTTCTCACTTTTTAATATTGTTGTGGAATGCTACATGTACTCTTGTTTGTATTTTTCCTGTTTTTGTTGCTTAAATTAAAAACCTTTCGTTTGATGTATTAATTATCTAATACTTAATAGATAAAACAGAATTTTTAACCAGTATACAGACAGTGTATACACTACGAGTCTCTATTGTAATTATATGAATTAGTTATAGAAAGACACTTCAGTATTATATACACTTGGCAGGGAGGCACATAAAAATTTTTTTAAGAGCCACCAAAAAGCTAGGGCTGGCACCACTCTGATAAAGCATGAGAGCATTTGGTTTTCATGCAGGAGGTATAATGTTGGCCTGCACAATGACCCTTCGGCATATTTTACTATGAATGGCAGGACGTGTTTTCTCCTTTAATCAAAGTGAGCCCCCTTGCTGTCATCTGTGTGAGGGGGCCATGAAGAAGAGCTGTGGTTGGGGGCAACGTAAAAGTGAAGTGTAGAAAATATAAAAATTATATACTGTATGTACTTTACAGTTTGCATTGTGCACTTATAAACACACTCTGCACATATACTTTTCATCCGTGTTTGGACGTAACAGCAACACGCGCCTGTGTTGGATTCTCGTCCGGACGTTACAATATCTCTGAAGAATCTGCACATCGCTCTTTGATGGTCCTTCCTCCAATAGTTCATCTTTCCAGTGTACTCTGATGATATTTCTGTTAGTTTGTAAAGGTTTACATGGTTAATGTGTACTAGATGTGTAAATTTTACTTTTGTACTCTTTCCTGTTTACCCCCCTACTTTCTGATGGCTGCGGGTTCTGTTTACACTGCATTGTTTACTGATATTTGGTGTTTTACCTGTACTATACTGCGATTCCCTGAAGCGTGATGCCACAGTAATTGCATGATGTCAGAATGAGAAACTTGTCACCACTTGTGTTGTCACTGATGGAATGTGCAAAATAAATATAACATATCAATATTTGTTATTTGTCCATATACTTCTAAACACTTTAATTATTGCTTGAAGTGTTATGTACATACCAGTCTTCATGGAACTTTGAAACGGTTTCTGGAGTTCTTAATACAGAATGTTTGGAATTCAAACTAGATAAATATGCATCTACTGTTTATTTATTTTCATACGCTGAAATTTTAGTGGAATGTCCAACAGGTATGGGGGTGCGGTGGCGCAGTGGGTTGGACCGCAGTCCTGCTCTCCGGTGGGTCTGGGGTTCGAGTCCCGCTTGGGGTGCCTTGCGACGGACTGGCGTCCCGTCCTGGGTGTGTCCCCTCCCCCTCCAGCCTTACGCCCTGAGTTGCCGGGTTAGGCTCCGGTTCCCCGTGACCCCGTATGGGACAAGCGGTTCTGAAAATGTGTGTGTGTGTGTGTGTCCAACAGGTATTTAGTCGTAGTGTTGTGTTGTTGTAGGTATGATTGTAGTGTTGCGTTTGTGATAGTTGTAGGTGTGCGGCCCAAAAACACTCGTTTGGCTTCTTCCTGCCTGCTACCCTCACCTGAAACACACTGCTGTGGACACAAGTCCCGTTGCGGACTGTAAAGAAAAGGAGGAGGCGGCGGCACCTTCTTGGAGAGGGTGGGTGGGGTTCTGGACAGGGCCCCACCTACAGACTCCATAGTCCTGGCATAGACTTCAACGCTCACATGTTGGGAATGACTGGAAAATCTGGCGGGGGGGTGATTAGGAAGAACGGGTTGCCTGATCTGAACCCGAATGGTGAAATGTTATTGGACTTCTGTACTAGTCATGGTTTGTCCATAACAAACACCATGTTCAAACATAAGGATGTTCATAAGTGTACCTGGTACCAGAACTCCTTGGGCCAAAGGTCAATGATCGATTTTGTTGTCATTTCATTTGACTTGAGACCACATGTTCTGGACACTCAGGTGAAGAGAGGTGCTGAGCTGTCAACTGATCACCATCTGGTGGTGAGTTGGATTAGATGGTGGGGAAAACCCGGTAGACCCAGACATTTAATGAGGGTGTGCTGGGAACGACTGTTGGAGGACCTTGTCCGGAATGATTTTAACTCACACCTCCAGGAGAGCTTCTCCCATGTCTTGAAAGGGGTAGGTGACTAGGAGTCTCAATGGACCCTGTTCAAAACCTCCACTGTGGAAGCAGTCAAGCAAAAGCTTATTGGTGCCAGTCATGGCAGCAACCCCAGGAACCCGCTGGTGGACACCGGTGGTGAGGGAAGTCATCAAGCTGAAGAAGGAGGCCTTTAGGGCCTGGTTGGCTCTGGGGACTCCTGACTCAGCAGATAAGTATTGGCAGGCAAAAAGGGTGGCAGCGGGTGCGGTTGCAGAAGCAAAATCCAAAGCATTGGAGAAGTTTGGAGAGGCTATTGAAAATGACTATCAGTCACCCTCAAAGAGGTTCTGGAGAACCGTTTGGAGGTTCAGGAGGAGCTTCGCTCAAGTTGTGCTCAGAAAAAGTGGAGAAACTCTGACCTCTAATGAGGACATTGTTGGGAGGTGGAAGGAGCACTTTGAGGAACTCTTAAACCCGAGACATATGCCTCCCTTACAGGAGTCAGAGCCAGAGGCTTCTGGGTATCAGAGTCCATTTCTCTGGTGGAAGTCACTGAGGCAGCTGGAAAGTTCCAGAGGGGCAAAGCACCGGGGGGTGGATAAGATTCACCCGAAACTGCTCAAGGCCCTGGATGTTGAGGGGCTGTCATGGCTGAAACGCCTCTGCAATGTTGCATGGACCTCGAGGACAGTGCCTTTGGATTGGCAAACTGGGGTGGTGGTCCCTATCTTTAAGAAATGGGATCGGAGAGTGTGTGCCAACTATCGGGGTATCACACTTCTCAGCCTCCCTGGGAAAGCCAATGCAAGGGTGCTGGAAAAGAGACTCCGACCGACAGTTGAACCTCGGACTGAAGAGGAACAATGCAGATTCCGTCCTGGCCGTGAAACAGTGCACCAGCTTTTTACCCTCTCACAGATAATTGAAGGGGTATGGGAGTTCACTAATCCAGTCTACACGTGTTTTGTGGACTTGGAGAAGGCCTATGACTGTGTTCCCTGGGAAATTCTGTGGGAGGTGCTTTGGGAGTATGAGGTGCTGGGACCACTACTGCAGGCCGTTCGGTCTCTGTTCACACGGAGCGAGAGCTGTGTTCGCATAATTGACATTAGGTCAAGCCCGTTCAGTGTGGGTGTTGGACTCCGCCAAGGTTGTGCCTTGTCCCCACTCTTGTTTGTGGTTTTCATGAACAGGATATCAAGGCGCAGTCGAGGTCAGGAGGGCATTCGATGTCATTCTATTCTACGGTTTGCAGCTGAGTGTAAAGCAGTTGGTATGAGGATCAGCACCTCCAAGTCTGAGTCCATGATTCTCTCACAAAAAAGGAAGGCATGTCCCCTCCAGGTAAGGGGAGAGGATTTGCCCCAGGTGGAGGAGTTTAAGTATCTTAGGGTCCTGTTCACGAGTGAGGGGGGAAGGGAGCATGAGACAGCTGCAGACTGGGAGCAGCGGCAGCAGTAATGCGGTCGCTCGACTGGACTGTAGTGGTGAAGGAGGTGCTGAGCCATAAGGCAAAGCTCTCCATTTACGGGTCGGTCTATGTCCCTACCCTCACCTATGGCCGCTACTCCTCTACATTGAGAGGAGCCAGTTGAGGTGGTTCGGGCATCTGATAAGGATGCCCCCTGGGCACATCCCTTTGGAGGTATACCGGGCACGGCCAACTGGGACGAGGCCCCGAGGTCGGCCCAGGACCCGCTGGAGGGATTGTATCTCCCAGTTGGCCTGGGAACAGTTGGGGATACCCCAGGCTGAGCTGGAGGAAGTGGTGGGGGACAGGGGTGGTTGAGCCTCTTTGCTCTCCCTGTTGCCACTGCGACCCTAGTTGGACTAGCGGGCAAGACGATGGATGGATGGATTTCAGTACATATATTATTCTGTCATACTGGTAAATGTTTATACACTATTGAGAATTTTTTTTAATAATCGGTAATTAGCATTTGCCGTTATACAGAACTGTCACGTCTCCATCAACCAGCACATCGGCGACACCTGCTGTTCCCTGATGGGAACGCGGATAAAGAGGGATGCCGAGGAGAAGACCATGCGGAACCTTGTTCAGCGACCCCTCTTTCCAATCTGATTGTGTTACCTGTTATTCATTCCAATCTCGACCTTTGCCCGTTTACTCTTTGACCACGATTCTTGCCTTGTCTTTTGAACTCTGTTTGCCGATCGCCTGTCCCACAACCTCTCTCTTGAATTACATCTGTCTGCTATAATAAACATTGATTTGAAGAACTCTGCGCTTGAGTCTGTCATCGTGTGGAACGAAAACATGACAAGAATATGACAGTTTCAATGTATTTGTGTTTTGCAATTGCTCTTATACGGGAAAAAACAGTTATTGCATCACATTCGGAAATGCTTATATACACTATTAAGAAATAAATGTATTTTAAAACGGGGGGCGCAGTGGGTTGGACCGGGTCCTGCTCTCCAGTGAGTCTGGAGTCCCGCTTGGGGTGCCTTGTGACAGAAAATGTGTGTGTGTGTGTGTGTGTGTGTGTGTGTATTTTAAAACAGTAAATTTGGAATTGATGTTCTAATGTTGGGCGCGGTGGCGCAGCGGGATTGGCTGGGTCCTGCTCTCTGGCGGGTTTGAGGTTTGAGTTTTGAGTTCTACCTCGGGTGCCTTGTGACTGACTGGCGTCCCATCCTGGGTGTCTCCCCTCCCCCTTTGGCCTCATGTGCTGTGGTGCTGGGTTAGGCTTCAGTTCACCGCAACACCGCTTGGAACAAGCGGCTGTAGACATTGTGTGTGTATATGTGTGGTGCGAGAGGATGTGGGTTTGACCCCTGCTCAGTCTGTGTGGAGTTTGCATGTTCCCCCTGTGTCTGCGTGGGTTTCTCCTAGGTGGTCTGGTTTCTTCCCACATTCCAAAGACATGCTGTTCAGGTTGCCCATAGTGTGTGACAGAGAGAGTGTGTTCCACTGATGTATGGATGAGTGACCCATTGTAAGTAGTGTACCTAGCAGTGTAAGTCATCTTGGTGAATAAGGTGTGTGGGCTGATAACACTACATAGAGTTCACTGGAAGTCACTTTGGAGAAAAGCATCTGTTAAATAAATAAATGTAAATGTTATTTAGAAGGGGGCGCAGTGGGTTGGACCAGGTCCTGCTCTCCGGTAGGTCTGGGGTTCGAGTCCCGTTTGGGGTGCCTTGCGACGGACTGGCGTCCCGTCCTGGGTGTGTCCCCTCCCCCTCAGGCCTTACGCCCTGTGTTGCCGGGTAGGCTCCGGTTCCCCACGACCCTGTATAGGACAAGCGGTTCTGAAAATGTGTGTGTGTGTTATTTATAATAAAACCGTTTCAATATATTACTGCATTGTTAATTTGAAAAGAAGAGTTCATTTGCATTTGCTGTTATTTGGAATATAAGTTTCAATGCATACATTATTACATCGTAGTGGTAAATATTTCTATACATTATTAAGAAATACACACACACAATCTGAATCCACTTGCTCGAAGTGGGGCTGCTGCAAACCGGAGCCTAACCCGGCAACGCAGGACACAAGACGGCCTGAGGGGGAAGGGACACACCTGGGACGAGATGCCAGTCCGTCGCAAGACGCCCCAAGCAGCACTCAAACCCCAGACTCACCAGAGAGCAGGACCAGGCCAAACCTGCCACACCACGACAATGTGTGCGATTATTTATGGAATTGTAATCATAACTGCATTATAGTTTTAAAATAATTGCTAATTTGGAGAAGTTGAGTCTGAAAGAGATTTCTTTAGATATTTGAGACCCTTCGTGAATGTCAAGAGGGATTCAGCAGTTCTGAGTAATTATATTTACATTTATTAATTTATCAAGACACTTTTCTCCAGGCGACGTACTGTGTCGTACAACTCAGAGAAAAACAGAGTTCATTACATCACCAGAAAGAGAGATTTGGATGCAGACACGTGATTCTACAGTATAGTGAATTTGTCACATACAAACGTATTGTAATACCTTGCGGTATTATTTGTTATTTAATTGTAAATAGTTTGTTGTCAAGTTTGTGTTTTAGTTTATTCTTTACCTGAGGGCGGAGTTCAGCGAATGCGTGTTACGTAAGAGGTATGCGAGTGCGCATGTGTGAAAGCGAATGGAGGGACTGTGGGAAGCTGTGTGGAAGTTGCAAGTGCGCATGTGTGAGAGTGAATGGAGGGACTGTGAGGAGCTGTGTGGAAGTTGCAAGTGCGCACGTGGTCTATTAGACTGCGTCTTAAAAGTGTTCATATCACCGGTTGCGGAAGCGGCATCAGCCCGTCTTATTGATTAGTACCTTAATAAACCCCAAACATACTGGAATCATCCCTCATAGTGCGGGTTTGTATTCAATTGGTGTCGAAGCCCGGGTTTATTGTTTTTTTTTTTTTTGTCCCGAACCCATCGCGACTCCCTAACAGAGGGAAAACAAAACAGGCACTCGAGAATGCTCGGACAAAAAGAAGCCCATCACAAGGTAAAACTAGAATACAGTGAGCCAAGTGACTGTAAAACGTACATACCAGAACCGGCAAGACTTGCGTTTTCGCGCTACTATGAGGGGGCCAGGTCGCCAGGTCGCTACAGACGCGTCATATCCGGGGCGCGGAAAAACAGTGTAAACAAAGATGGCGACACCATCTGATACACACCACTTAGCATATATCCTATAGAGTTGGCGAAGTTTTCCGGCCGTGGAAGTTGAGAGGCATCAGCACTTAGCTTTATAATTGACTTATGAGGCATCAGCTTGTTTAGTGCTGCTAAGCCCAGAGAAAGATGTGACAGACTCCGGTTGAGACACTAGGGCACCTGGGAATTTACCTGGCCTAGTAATGTCACGCACGAGGACCAAAGACAGGTGAGTTGTGGACCCAATTGTGGGTTGGTTTTTATTCTCGTGAGTCAGGTTTGAAGGGCAAAGCAAGAAGCTCAGGAACAAGCGTGGTCCCTTCCAGGGGTGAACCGGGAACAGTAAACAGACAAGACACGACACGACACGCAAGGCACTGATGCTGAAACTGCAAGACCACTAGGGTGATTGCAAGAATCTGCGTCCGGGCATGGATGCGGAGCCTCTTTTATCCTCGGTCTTCGTGATTGGATGCAGGTATTGCTGCTTTGCTTGTTCCCGGGGGCATGACGCATAAGTTGAGAGTTCAAATACCGCGCATCAGGCAGCCCCTTGAGCCCTTCCAAAGCCTGCGAAGAAGTGCTTATATGTCCATGCCACCTAACATTGAAAGGGAGCCGGCCTGGGACCGGTTTATTCAAGCACTCACAGCTGATCAGCTCCGCCTGCATGTTCAACTTGCTCACCCCTAATCATTGGGGGAAGCGCTGGAACTGGCGGTAGAAAGATTTTTATAAAATATGTATCCATTCATCATTTCCGACTATTATGATATTTGTTCAGTAAAGAAAGACTTAAAACTGTCATGCCACTGATAGAGCCAAAAGAAAATCAATAAAACCCACTAATATAAGGATTGCATGACAGGACCTTTGAAACACTAAAAAACATATCCTAAGGGTAAAAACCATAAATAATTAAAAGGAACTTACCCCGCAATTCCACCGCTCAAGAGGGGCAGTCCCCTGGCCTGTTCCCAGGGTGTTACCATACACCTTATCTACCGTTCTTGGATGTTTTCCTTTTCACAACACATTTACATTTATTCACTTAGATGCTTTTCTCCAAAGCAACCTACAATGGATACTATGTAGTGTTACTAGCCCACACACCTTATTCACCAAGGTGACTTACACTGGGTCACTCATCCATACATCAGTGGAACACACACACTGTGTCACTCACACACTCTGGGGGAACCTGAACCACATGTCTTTGGACTGTAGGAGGAAACCCACACAGACACGGGGAGAACATGCAAACTCCGCCCAGACTGAGCAAGGATTAAACCCACATTCTTTTGCACCACACTATAAAAAGTGATATGTGGTTCTACGGAAAAAAAAATTAGGCAAAAATATTACAGCAATTATTTTAAGTAAATGTCAATAGCATAAATTAAGTGAAATCTACTTAAAATTACCAAAATTTGTCTAAAAAACAGCATCTAAAAAAAACTTGTTCATCCTACTAATTATTTTGACTTATCTAACAAATAAAGTTATATTACTTGGTTGCTTTTTGTACATATATAACATTTTAAGTCAAACTAAATAAATTAAGCTTTGGTTTACTTTTGTGTGACTTTTTAATTACCTGCAATTACAATTTAATTGCACAGTTGTATAGGAATTACATGTTAAATATTAAAAGATCGCTCTGTTTAATTCTGATTTGTACAGTTCCAAAGAAATTAGACTTTAGGTGAAATTGAAGCAGCAGTCCAGTTCTTACAAACAATACAGAATCTCAATAAAACTTACAAAATATGACAAAAAACTCACAGGCACATGTAGTTAAGTATTTTGTAATATTTGTACAATGTTGTATTGGACATGTTTTATATTCAAAAAAAATGTATGGCATTTTTAAATGTACAAAAAAAAAAATCATCCTTTTCATCCAAGTAATGAACCAAGCAACGAATGACAGCTTCTCTTGTCAATGGTAACATCACCAGGGTTCTCAAATGTAGCAAAATGTACTATTGATTACCAGTGCCAATCATTTCTAAGATCTTGTTGAACATATCCAACAAAATCAATTAAAGATTACATTATTTTAAAACACCTGATGAATGGCAACCATTTTGTCTTGCAAAGTTTGCCCAATTGCTCCTCCTTTGGCACAGAATATGCTCAACAGCTTTGAGGTATACTGGCCCAACATCTGCATAAATTTTGGCTCTAGATCCAAAGTGGTAATTCTCCTGAATTCTTCATTCATCTGAAAGGAAATAACAAAACAAGAAATCTAAATATAAGTGCTATATACAAATGTACTGCATTTATAGGGAACCTCACTATATTGGCTTTATATAAATTAAATGTATTGCTTGTTATAAACAACTTGCATGTCTTGCCTTAAAAACAGGAAATTACTGTTATTAAAAGTAACTTTTAATGCAATTTACCCAAGATATAAAATGACATCTTGTTTTTAGCTACGAATCACAGTTACATCACATATCGAGGCGCTATTTCAACAAACATATAGGGTTTAATGAGTCCCCTGATGGGTGATAAGTGACACTGTCAGACAGACGTGGCTGCAGTAAAGGCTACCGCACTTCACTGTTGGCTTTGTTTTTCACAAAGACACTTAATACTAATTTACTTTTACAATAGCTACGTGATATATCATTTAATGTATAACTTCATCATCATCTTCGTCCGCTTATCCGGGGCCGGGTCGCGGGGGCAGCAGTCCAAGCAGAGTCCTCCAGACTTCTCTCTCCCCGCACACCTCCTCCAGTTCCTCTGGGGAAAACCCCAAGGCATTCCCAGGCCAGCCGGGAGACATAGTCTCTCCAACGTGTCCTGGGTCTGCCCCGAGGCCTCCTCCCAGTGGGACAAGCCCGGAGCACCTCCCCAGGGAGGCGTCCAGGAGGCATCCGGAACAGATGCCCGAGCCACCTCAACTGGCTCCTCTCGATGCGGAGGAGCAGCGGCTCTACTTCGAGCTCCTCCCGGGTGACTGAGCTCCTCACCCTATCCCTAAGGGTGCGCCCAGCCACTCTGCGGAGGAAACTCATTTCTGCCGCTTGTATCCGCAATCTCATTCTTTTGGTCATGATCCAGAGTTCATGACCATAGGTGAGGGTAGGAATGTAGATCGACCAGTAAATTGAGAGCTTCGCCTTACGACTCAGCTCCCTCTTCACCACAACAGACCGGTACAATGACCGCATTACCGCGGACGCCACACTGATCCGTCTCAACCTGCCGCTCCAATTTTCCCTCACTTATGAGCAAGACCTCGAGATACTTAAATTCCTCCACTTGAGGGAACAACTCCCCCTTAACCCGGAGGACGCAGTCCACCTTTTTCTGACTGAGAACCATGGCCTCAGATTTGGAAGTGCCGATTCTCGTTAATGTATAACTTGTCTAAAGCAATAAATTAAATTTTCCCTATGTTGTTTTTAACAATACTTGAAATCACATATTAGAAAGCTGCTGTAAAAATAAAAGGTTGTCATTTAATGACTCACCTGCTGGGGGTAAGAGAACAGGCCATCTGTCTTTAAAATCCACAACTCTGGGGGACAAGTTGACAACTTCATGTCTTCTGAATGCAAAATTTGCCATTTTTTCTTTGATCACCATGGTATTGTCCCTCTTTTTTACTTCATTAAGCAATTCCACTCTTTCTTGCTCCAAACTCTCTTCACTCTGACCTGTTGGGTATGGTGGCAGGTAATTCACTTCTGCTTTCCTTGGCTTTTTGACATTCTTTGCAGGTTTCCTGTTCTCAGGATTCTTGTTTTTCAGTGTGTTACATGTGACTTCAGGACAACCAAACTTGCTGAGTCGCCTTCTGTAATCAGTCATTTTGTACTTAAGACTCATCTGCCAGCCGTAATATTCACTTAAGGAACCAGGTTCTTTTAGACTTGGATATTTCCAAATAAGTGCTTCTGCCACACTGATAATCTGCATGCCTGAAGGATATGCTGTATAAGCATGAATAGCCTGAGTCAGCCTTTCAGTTATATTTCTCTTTACATTCTGGGCACTCATAAGAGTGCCATCTCTCATGTAGGCCTCCATTGCCTTTTCAAGCACCATCTGTACTTCTGGAGAGAAACAAGGGATTGGAAATTCTTGAGGCCATGATAACCTTTCTGGGCTACTCTGTGGAGAAAGTATGAGTGTGAATGAACATTGATGCATGTGGTGAAAGAAGCAAACTAACTGTACTTAAGAATTAGGCATCTGCATCTATGTCTCTCTTTGTGCTAATGTAATGCACACATTGTATTTTCAGTGAAATGAACACAGCTTTGGAGAAAAGCATCTGCTAATTGAATAAGTTTAAATGTTTTTCAATAACAAATCGGAGAATATCCGGGCATCAGTCATACCCTGTACTTCGATCCAGACCATTGTAAGTGGTTCTGAGAATGATAGTTGCTGTACACACCATTTCAGTAGCTTCAATGTAATAACTGTAGAGGAAATTCTCATGCTAGTTTGCTCTATGAAAGGGACTACCTGTCCTTTAGACCCAGTTACGTTTATGCACTTAGATGCTTTTCTCCAAAGCAACTTACAATCAGGGATACTATGTAATGTTACTAGCCCACACACCTTATTCACCAAGGTGACTTACACTGCTAGATACACTACTTATAATGGGTCACTCATCTATTATTAATACATCGATACTTAATATCTGTATTCCGAATGCTTTTAAACTGGCCGTTATTAGACCCCTACTAAAGAAATCGGATGTGGATTGTAATAACCCAGGTAATTATAGAACCATCTCCAACTGATGACCCATCACATGTAATGTCTTTAGCCAGTTGTTTTACCAGTATAAAATTTTGAATGAGTAAAAATGTATTTCTGAATGCCACTAAAACAGAGGTACTTGTGGTGGGTGGTGATGCCAAAACTCTTGACACAGTCACCCCAATCTACCACAAATGGTATAAGCTTCAGGCGTACAAATGGTGTTAAGGATTTGGGTGTCTTGTTGAATGGAAAGCTGTCATTTGTGCCTCATGTAAATGCTTTGACTAAGTCATGCTTCCTTCAGTTGAGAAACATAGCTAATCAATTCCTGTGTATACAGGATGCTGAGAAATTGGTTAATGCTTTTGTTTCAAGCAGGCTGGACTATTGTAATGCTTTATTATTGGGTTGTCCATACCAGACTGTATCCAGGTTACATTTAGTACGAAATGCTACTGCAAGAACTGTCACTAGGACTAGGAAGTACGACCATATAATCAAGCTACTATACAGCAACAATGCCATTATTACTTACTTACTTATTAAATCGGCTTAGAAGTCTTATTTAATCTAGAATGACCAGGAGGGATGGGCAGCCACTGGCCCTTGGACGCCCAGAGGTTTTTTTCTCTCTTGATTTTTATTTGGGACTTTTTGTTCCTTTCCTCCATGGCCAATAGGCATACTTATAGTTCTATAAAAACACTGTCATCACATGCATCCAGCCCACACCTGCCTGTCATCATGGGGTTAAAAGGACCGGAAGTCTACGCCTGATTGCGGAACCTCTTACAAGCAACCACAACTCGAGTCTCTACAGCTATACCCGTCCGTTCTACATCTTGCGCCTCTGGCTTCTGACCTTGCTTTGTTTCATTGACTATGTTCCTTGTGTGTTCAAGGTTTTGAGGACAGACATCACCCAACCCATGCCTGTTCCCAACTACTGCTCTTGTCTCGTGCTTTTGGAATTGTTGCTCATTAAACAGATCCCGCGACTGGGTCCCACTCACCTTCGTTCCGGCTTCCATTGTTTTGGCATGACAGAAGGTTCTGCCTCGTCAAGTAGCCCAGCGGTTCTGGATCAGCTGCAGACAGCAGTTGGGGGGGCTCTCACAACCAGACACTGAAACAGACACCGAAAACCTACAGGAACTCATCCTGGCACTCCAAGCAAAAGGCATCGTGGAAGCAGTAAGCGAGGAGGCCGCCTTTGCCCTGCCCCCTGCAGCATCGGTTCCTGTGTCAGTTCCCGTTTCGTCAGTGCACACCCCGGACCCACAGCTAGCCATGCCCGAGAAGTATGATGGGAGATGAGACACCTGCAAAGGTTTCCTGCTCCAGTGTGAGCTGGTATTTGCTAACCAGCCACATTCGTATCAACCAATGACAGTAGCAATATTACCTACTTGTTTTCCCTGCTGACTGGTCCGGTGCTGAAATGGGCCGCAGCTGTCTGGGGGAACCAGGCTCCCACCACCTATGAGCTGTTCAAACAATGCTTCTAAGCCATCTTCAACCTTCAGCTCACGTGACAGGATGTATGTGACCAGCTGATGCGAAGCAAACAGGGCAACCGTTCAGTTTCGGTGTACAGCCTAGAGTTTTGTACCTTCGCAGAGTAGAGCGGGTGGAACAAGGCGGCCCTCATGACCAGCTTCCGGAATGGCCTCAATCCTCGACTTCAGGCCGAGCTCACCTACCAAGGGGAAGGCTGGACCTTCGACTGGTTTGTGGAGGCCGCTGTGACAAATCGATAATCTGGGCTGGCAAGGGGCTTCTCCATCCAAAGAGGTAGCTGCTTCATTTCTCGGAACCCCCCCCCGACGTGCAGGAGCCCATGCAGCTGGGACAGGGGCGGTTGTCTTCGGCTGAGAGGCAGCTCTGGCTCAAGAGCATACTATGCCTGTACTGCGGGGACCCCTGACACCTCTGTGCCTCCTGCCGGTTCGACTCCCACCGCTGAAGGATTCCCACAAGGAACCACCGGTCAGAGTCTGCTCTCACCTTATCTCCCAGCTCACAGTACTCGTGGTCCTCTCCTGGGGAGGGGACCAAAACTCCATGCTTGCATGATCGTGGATTCAGGGGCCACGGGCTGTTTAATGGACGCAGCATTTGCATGCTCCCATGGCTTACCCGTGAGGGGCTGTAACGTCACACTACGGGTCAGCGCACTAGATGGGCAGCCTTTGGACTCCGGGGTAGTGGAGGCACGAACCAAACTCATTGGCCTCCGGGTTGAGGTTTGCCATCAAGAAACGATTGTTTTCTTTTTGATATGATCTCTGGACACCCCTATCATCCTGGGGTTTACCTGGCTGACCTGTCACACCACGGTGTTCGCATGGAGCAAGAGCGAGTTGGTGGAGTGGGGGCCACGATACGCAGACACTTGTCTAGATCTCCCATGTCAAGCCACCTCTATGGAGACCACCGAGATGGCCGCAGCGGGGTTCTTCATTATTGGGAAAAATGGCAGGGCCTACGCCTTTGTATCAATTATTGGGGTCTAAACACCATTACAGTCAAGCATCCCGATTCTTTGCCTCTAATTGCCGCACTGGAACGGGTCCACGGGGTTTGGGTGTTCACAAAGCTGGACCTGGGGAGTGTGTACAACCTCATCCAGATCAGGGAGGATTATGAATGGAATACAGCATTCAGCACTGCCCTAGGGCACTATAAATACACAGTCATGCCATTCGGTCTGTCGAACGCTCCGTCGGTTTTTCAGACCTTTGTGAATCGTGTACTGGGAGACCTGGTCAACCGCTGTGTTCCGGTATACCTGGGCGACATACCGATACTCAATTTTGCCAGAACAACATGTTCAGCAGGTACAACTAGTTCCAAGACAACTGTTGGTGAATCAGGTCTACATAAAAGGAGAGAAGTGTTTGTTTGACCAGACCAGGTCCCCTTTCTTGGATTCTTGTTGAGTGCTGAAGGGGTGGCAATGGACCTGGGACTGCACAGTGGCACAGCGAGTAGTACTGCTATCTTACAACACCTGGGTAGTGTAAGAGGACGTGGGTTCGATCCCTGCTCAGTCTGTGTGGAGTTTGCGTGTTCCCCATGTCTCTGTGGGTTTCCTCCGGGTGCTCCGGTTCCCTCCCACAGTCCAAAGGCATGCTGTTCAGGTTCCCCCAGAGTGTGCGAGTGACAGAGAGAGGGTGTGTTCCACTGATCTATGAATAAGTGACCCATTGGAAGTAATGTCTCTAGCAGTGCAAGTCACCTGGTAAATAAGGTGTGTGGGTAGATAACACTATGTAGAGTTTATTGGAAGTCGCTTTGGAGAAAAGTGTTTGCTAAATAAGTAAACGCAAGAAAATCCAGGCAGTGGGGGACTGGCTCAGACCAGCAACTGTGAAACCCCGGCTGCGGTTCTTAGGTTTCGCAAACTTCTACAAGTGCTTTATTTGGGATTCAGTGCTGTTGCCTCTCCCCTCACGGCGCTGACCTCAGGAAAGGGGGCTCGGCTGGCCTGGAGCCACGTGCTTTCCAGGATCTCAAGGAGCAGTTTACAACTGCACCCGACATCGCGACCCTGCTTGCTGTTCGTGGTGGATGCCTCTGTGGTAAGAGTTGGGGCAGTGTTGTCCCAGTGGCCAGGGACTCCCCCAAAGCTACACCCTTGTGCAGACATGTCCCCAGCTGAATGCAATTATGACATAAGCAACAGGGAGTTGCTCACAATCAAAGGAGAAATGGCGCCACTGGCTAGAGGGGGTGGCACATCCGTTCATGGACTATCGAAACTTGGAGTAGCTACAGTCAGCATGCCGACTAAACCCTCACCAGGCCAGATGGGCGTTTTTTTTTTTTTTTTTAAAACCCCTTTTAGGTTTATCGTATCCTACAGGCCGGGAACAAGAACACCAAAGCCGATGCCCTATCACACATCCCGAAGAAGGACCAGCAGATGGCCCCACTAGAGCCCATCTTCCCAGAAAGGTTTGTGGTTGCCCCTGTGCGATGGCAATTCCTCCAGGATCTCCAGGCTGTGCAAGAAGCCGAACCTGGACTAGCAGATAAACTGATAAGGAGTATGCGGCAGTTTGCATGCGGTTGACACTGCTGCAGTGGGCCTGTGATTCCCCGGCCATTAGACACCCTAGCGCCTGCTGGACACTAGCCCTCCTACAAGGCCATTTCTGGTGGCCTTCGCTCTTGTCGGACATACAGGAGTCCGTGGAGGACTGAGCTGTATGTGCCTAGGCAAGAACCTCCAACCTGAAGCCCGCAGGCCTGCTGAAGCCCCTCCCTGTTCCAACCCGGCCCTGGTCACACGTGGTGGTTGAGTTCCTGTTGGATCTGCCTCCCTCCAAAGGTAACACTGTGGTCTGACCACTTTTCCAAAGCATGCCCTCTGATTCCCTTTACCCAGGCTCCCTATAGCGTTTGAGTTGGCAGAGGCGCTGTTCCACCATGTCTTCAGGTTCTGTGGTCTCCACAAAGACATCATGTCCCACCGAGGACCCCAGTTCTCCTCCCAGCTCTGGAGGGTATTCTGGCACAAGTTACAGGTGTCTGCGAGTCTCATGTTGGGGGAGTGCCCCTGATGCAAATGCAGATGGAGAGGCTACATCAGGACATTGACTGATTCCTCAGGAGCTATTATTGCCACTGACAACCTCAATGGTCCCAGTTTCTACCCTGGACCAAGTATGCACATAACGCCTTGTCCCACACCTCAATGGGGATCTCCCCCTTCCCGTGTGTTCTAGGGTTATCAACCCCCATTTTTCCCCTGACATCCCAGACCCAGCAAAGTACCCATGATCAACACCTGGCATCGGAGCAGCGAACAGGCCTGGCATGCCATAAGAGAGCACCTACAAGCGAGCATGTGGCGGATGAAACAGCAGGCCGATCGGCACCGCCGCATCTTCTCCTTCCTTCCTGGACAGAGAGTCTGGTTGTCTATTCACGACATCAAACTGCAGCTCCCCTCCAAAACCTCAGTCCTCGATACATCAGCCCCTTCAAGGTGCTCCATCGGCTCAACCTGATGACGTATTGGCTACAACTACCGCCGACAATGCATATATGGTCCACGTTCCATGTCTCTCTCCTCAAAGCGTATTTGCACATCCTTCTTTCAGGCTCCTCGGGCGGTCGCAACTCCTCTGCCTCTACAGGTAGGAGATGCTCCCACCTATTCGGTGGTCCCAGCTCTTCTGGACTCCCGGCAATAGCGGGGGGCTTACAGTACCTGGTATATTGGAAGGGATACGGTCTGGAGAAACAGTCTTGGGTACCCGCTCGGGACGTTCTTGACCCAGGGTTAATCCCCGATTTTCACAGGGACCATCCAGACTGGCCAAGCCCCGGACCGGATGGTCCCTGTGAAACCCCAGACTTGCCCCACAACAGACACTAGCTGAACCCAACACACCACCACACCCCTCGTCTAGGGTTTATTTAAGTGCCTCGTCCACAACCAAACGCCATAAACACTTTTAAAGAACAACTCTAATAGACCACCCTCGCACTTCCAACTCACCTACAGCTCCTCTCCCAGTCTCTGCACTTGCTCTCACACGTGTGCACTCCTGCACCTGTTGTCACATGGATTCTCTCAACCACACCCTAAGATACTGAACACAATAAAACACAACCGTAACTTATTTACAAATGATACCACAAGGTATGACACTGCCCTCCCCTTATGGAAACCCTCGACCCCAATGGTTCATAATAAAGTAATTTAGATAGGCAGGCCTCTGCCTTTGTCTCTTTGGCCTTACTCGGTCCTCCCCAGAGCAGTGATCAAGATTCCCCATTAAATGAGTGTCCTGAGAAAAGTTAGATGTGGCTTCAGGGGAACTAGGAGGTGCCGAATCAGAAGGTGGCAGGGTATCCATTTCTTGAGAGAGCTCCAGAGATTAAAAGGGCCCCATCCTTACAAACACAGTGATAGCATTTCCCTTATATCGAGCCAATCTGTCCCTGTGTAGGACAACTTTCCTACTCTTCGGAGGAACCCGTACTCTATAGACTACCTACCCCCACTCACTCTAGAACTCTGGATGGGCCTACCCAGTGGTGGTCAAGTTTGGGGCACCTGCCCTTCTTCTGTTCAGGAGTATACACCCAAACTATTTGCCCGGTTTCAAAATGTCTCTTTGCTTCCGACGTTGACATTGCACTTTTGTTGCATGCCTGCTCTCTCCAGCTGGTCTCTAGCAGAAGTGTGAGCACTCTCCAAGTGGTCCTGCAGCTTTCAAGCATACTCTGGGCCTGGTTGTTCAACAGGAGAGTCTGGCGGTTTACCAAAACAAAGCTCCATGTTCGTCTTGATTGCTGTTGCCAGTATCAGCAAAGCAGAGGTGCCGTTTGTGCCAGTCACGCTGATGGTTGGTAGTGAGGATAGCAAGCTGCTGTTGCATGGTACAGTTGAACCTCTCCACAAGGTCATTGCTTTGGAGGTAGAGTGATGTAGTGTGGGTTTTCTGTATGCCCAGCCAGTCACACATGGCAGCAAAAACTTTGGATTCAAAGTCCCTGCCCTGATGGCTGTGGATGGTTTCAAGTGTCCCGAATCGACTGAACGTGATTTGCAGCAATGCATCTACCACTCTGTCCACCTTTTGGTCTGGCAGAGCATACGCTTCAGGCTACTTTGTAAAGTAGTCCATTGCACATTCGTTCCCCTTTTTAGTACCAGGGAAGGGGCCCATGTCATCAACAGTCACCCTCTCCATTGGTGCTCCCACTATCTGCTGCTGTAGTGGAACATGGGACTGGTCTGGTGGGGCTTTGTTGGCTGTGCACACATCACACCTCCTACAAAAATCATGGTGGTACTGTCCCCCAGAAGAGCCCTGCCTCAGTCTGCAAAGGGTTTTGGAGACCCCGAAGTGTCCCGAGCCTGTTCCTCCATGGCAAGCACCCAGCACAGCATCTCTAAGCACTTTAGGCACCACAACTTGCCACATCTCCTCCCCAGTGGCAGGCTCCTTCCAGGCTCACTGCACACCCCCCTCTTTTAGGTGCAGTATGTTAAACTTCCTCCATAAACCTTTGATAGCCACAGAAAGGGGTTTGGTGATGTTAGCATGGCCTGCACACTTGAAATGAGGCAAGTACTGATGGGAAGATATTCGGGTCGTTAATGTCTGCATATAGTTGTTCTACTGCTGGAATAGTCATTGTGCCGACAGACAGTGGGGAAACTTGTCCCTCTCCCTTCCGTGGGTGCCATGTCACCTGTCACAGTCTGTAACTGCACAGGTCTGTTCCAAGACAGTTCTAGCTGGAGCAACATCGATTCTCACCAACATGACTGCTGAGCCAGTGTCTACCAGAGCTGTACAGGACATGTTCCCCACTAAGATGGAACTTAACAAAAATTTTCAACCTTAGTCCATCTGACAGTCACTACTGGATCCACTGCCAGCTGAACACGATTCCCGGTTCATGGACGAAGGGGCCCGCATTGTCTGGGCTGCGCCCCCGCCATTTCCCTGTTGCTTGTTGGCTAAGGGGCAGTGGCTAAGTAGGTGACCAGGCTGACAACATTCCCCGCAGTCACCCCAACCGGGTTGGGGAGGCTGTGATGCTACTGCACACAGAATATCCTCCACCCACGATGGTCTGTACGCCGACACATCTGATGCAGCCGCTGTTGTCGCAGTCTCTCTACATCACTTCAGTTTTTTGACTCAGATCTGATATAGCACCATGGTCAGCCACCAGGGACCATAAAAGAGCACTTCCACAGCCCTTTTCATTACTTTTTTTTGCACTTACAACCTGGCTCAGGATTGTACGGGGAAAGAAGGCATCCCAGACAGGGAGGTTGACGACGATAACAGCACTGGCAAAGAAAATGGCAGCAAGGACGGTGAGGACGAAGATGGCTGTTGGGGGTCAAGTGAGGCTGTCTCCTCCAGGGAAGTAGCATCATACTGATCTCCCTGAGGGGAGACCCACCTCGAAGAGCAGGCAGAGGAAGGACTACCAGGGACATCGGAGCCTCTTGTTGATGAAGCCGACGTTGGCTAGAGGACGATCGGCAATGGAGGTGGTAGCAGCAGTGAAGATGAAGACTGCGGCAAAGATAACTGCGGGGGTGGAGGCGACAACAGACTAACCTGAAGAAGAGGTGGCCAGGACCGAGAAGAGGAGTTCCGCTGCTCCGGGAGGCTCTTCAGACTTTGAGGAGCACTCTCCTATGGATGCCATTTTTGCCCAGTCTCTTTCTTATTGTTGAATCATGAACACTGACCTTAACTGAGGCAAGTGAGGCCTGCAGTTCTTTAGATGTTGTTCTGGGTTCTTTTATGAGCTCCTAGATAAGTCATCGTTGCGCTCTTGGAGTAATTTTGGTAGGCCGGCCACTCCTGGGAAGGTTCACCACTGTTCCAAGTTTCCTCCATTTGTGGATAATGGCTCTCACCATGGTTTGCTGGAGTCCCAAAGCCTTAGAAATGGCTTTGTAACCCTTTCCAGACTGATACATGTCAGTTACTTTGTTTCTCAGCTGTTTTTGAATTTCTTTAGATCGTGGCATGATGTGTTGCTTTTTGAGATCTTTTAGCATGCTTCACTTTGTCAGACAGGTTCTCTAAGTGATTTCTTGATTCAGGTCTGGCAGTAATCAGGCCTGGGTGTGGCAAGTGAAATTCAACAGCTTTCCAAAAAATGTGGTTAATCACAGTTCATTCATGATTTAAGAAGGGGGGGTAATTATTTTTTCCCCCCCACATGGGGCGAGGTAGGTTTGGACAGCTTTTTTTCCACCTTAATAAATGAAATCATCATTTAAAAACTGCATCTTGTATTTACTCGGGTTATCTTTGTGTAATATTAAAGTTTGTTTGATCTCAATCATTTAACTGTGACAAATATGCAAAAAATAATAAAAAAAAAAAAAAAGCAGGGAGGGTGCAAATACAAATACATACAGTGCTGTGAAAAAGTATCATTCACCTCTCTTGCCAAAATGTTAATAGGAGATATGTGTTGTGAAAAGGTAAACGCCCAAGAACAGTAGCTAAGGTGTATAGTAACACCCTGGGGACAGGCCAGGGGACCGACCCTCTTGAGCAGTGGAGTTGCTAGCTAAGTTCCTTTTAGTTATTTATGGTTATTAGCCTTGGGCTTTGTTGTTTAGTGTTTTAAAGGTCCTGTCATGCAGTCATTCCATTAGTTGGGTGCCACGGTGAGTAGCGTTGCTATCTCACAGTGCGTGGGTGGTGTGAGAGAACGTGGGTTCGCTCCCCGCTCAGTCTGGGTGGAGACTCTTAGTCAACCCCCACCTCCATTTTGGTAGAGAGTCGGGCAACCATGAACACTATGCCGTGGACTAATGGGGGCTCTGCATACCCGTAGGGCTAATCATCCTTCGGGGGTAACCTTCAGATTCCTAGAGCTATAACAGGTAAACAAGTTTTGTCCACTGACAAGACTGAAGGTACCATGGAAAAAGCACCAGACTCACCTTTATATGAATGCCAGCATTGTGCCAGGTCCTTCAAGTCCAAAGCCGGACGGACACTCCATATCCGCCAGCAACAGCCTGAGATTTATCACTCAAGATCTGAGGAGAGGACAACAGATCAAGCAGAGGCAGATGGGAAGGGAAGATGACGAGCTGTATGAAATTGCCAACATTGAACTTGACATTAAGAAACAACACGAAGGACAAGTTAGAAACGTCAATATTTTGATACAAACAGTGGCGACAGCGGACTATCAAAAAGGTACGACAGAAATAGTACAAAAGAATACTAGAAGCTCTAGAAGAAAGATTGAGGCCTGGGGATGTGCACCAGATTAAAGAAGCCTTATCCCAAGACAAGCTAGTGTGAGTGACTCTCCCAGGAGGCTCACCTGTGCGCACGTATTGCATTAAAGGCTTCTGTAACACAAGATGTTCTTTCCTATCACAGTTTGAGGTTCCACCAAGATGGCAAACTTCTGCTGAGGGCGAGCCGTGAGGAACCCGATAGAGGGCGCGATCGTCCTAGGAGACTTGCTGGTGACCGAGCCCGCGGTCCACAGATCGACTCGGACAGAATACGCCATTGTCATCAGAAGGTAGGAACATGTTTTCAAATCCATGCTGGTTAGAGTCCAACATAAAGTCCGGTTGGAGTCCAGAGACAAAACACATGAGCCATTACTCTCGGTTACAGAACCCTTATGCAGAAGGTTGGTTAGAGTCCAACCTATAAAGTCAACTAAGTGTTGGTGGGTCCAACACAGAGGCAAGTTTACGTCCCGGTGACAAGTACATTGGTGGGCCCAGTGTAGAAGAGAGTGTTGGTGGGTGCAACACATGAAGTAAGAGATAGATTCACGACTATCTGCTCAACAAAGCTAAAGGAATTAGGAACAAAGGGCAAAGGGATACGTATTGGTGGTCCAGCACAGCCAGGTGTGTGTGTGTGGGAATATATAATAAACATAGTATTTTGCATTACGAAACAGAAGCAAATAATAGGGGGATCACTCTGAAGTTTGCTGTGTGCGAATGCATAACCAGTAACGCTGGAGTGTCAGAGTAAAAGGGCATTAATTGTAAAAATAAATGTATTACACGTTTTGAAAGAAAGAAGGTGGTGTGTTTGATGGTAAAAGAAAAGCACTATGGGGCAGAATAATAGCAAACCAGATTGGGGACTGGATCCTGCTTATGATCCGGACAGGGAAACAAAATTTGAAAGATTGACAAAGAAGGAAAAAAATGGAACCATCATTAGGATCAGGTAGTGCAGAAAAAGAAAACGTGTACAGATGGGAATGAGTTTCAAGTAGTCATGTAGGAAGTGGCACAAGTATACTCGGGGTTATTGACTGAAGGGGGGGGTTCAATGGATTCGACAATAAGGCAGACCAAGGAGAAATTGAGAGAGAGAAATGTGTCGAGGTTCAGAGGTAGACAAATTCAGGATATGGGAACTGCAGCTCAGAAAAAGGCCTTAGAAATGGCACAAAAGCATGTGGCTGACCTCACCGGGAAACAAAAGGCAGAAACTGAAAAGCTGAAAGCAGAAAAAGGTAAGACTGAAATGTAAACTGTCCTAACCATCGCAACCCAAGCCTTCCCTGCAAGCAAAAACACCAAAGCAAAGAAAGAGGAGGAGCTTATACTGTACCCCGTGTTTCCACCCGCCTATGATGCTCAGGGGGTGGCAGGACCCTCTCCGAGCACTCCGCCCCACTCAGAATGAAGGAGAGGGCAACAAAGACTATGCAGGTAGCGGACGTCAGCCCCAGACTGGAGGGGGGTACACAGGCAAGTACCGCCTATAGGGGTCCCCTTCCCTTCTCCCCGAAAGGAAAGGTAGGCAAGGTGCAGCAATTCCCACTGGTCCAGATGCCAGACCCGAGAGGACCGTGTGCTGATAGTATGCAGCGGTTTGTGATGGTTCAGAGAAACTGTGACATTTAGGAACTGATTGATGTGGCCCAAAGCCTGCCTGACCCAAAACAGGTTGGGGGCTATCGTTTCTGGCCGGAAGTCCTAGACTTGGATGGCATCTACCAGCCCAGTGGAGGTGAGTGGACCCAAGTACTGTGCTGTCGCCTGAAAGGAGAATGGGGAAATGCACAAGAGGACTGGGAAGGATTGGACCAAAGTCATGCTGATTTCCATGTTCAGTGGACTGAACTGGGGGACCGAATAAAAACAAAGTACCGTAAAAGGCTTGACTGGTCGAAAATTTCAAGGGAAAAACAGAAACCTGATGAAAGTGTCTCAGAGTGGGAATTTAGTTTAGAAAACCTCATGAAAGATTACTCTGGTATTGAAGATGAGGATGAGAGGGCTTGTGCAGCGGTGTCTGTCTTCGTGGCTGGTCTCCTCTCTCCCTTACAGAAATCATTGAAGACGACATGCCTGGAGTGGGGACAAGCCAATATGGACACCATTCGCAGACATGCGCTCCACGCCGAAAACGATGCCAAGGAAGAGGAGGAAAAGAAGGCACGAAAACTAATGGCAGCTCAGACCCTGTTTTATCAGGGAGGATGGCAACCCCAAAGAGGAGGGCGTGGAGGCGGCAGAGGTCGTAGAAAAGGACGAGGTGGCCAAGGACACAGAAGAGGCCAAGACCAATGGCCCACCTCAGACACAGGACAACGGTGATGTTTCAACTGTGGGGCACCCGACCACTGGAAACAGGACTGTCCACAACCAAAGTCTCCAGGTCCAAGAGGGGGGTGGCCTGCTCTGCCTGGAAGAACCACCGCTCACTTTCCACAATAGGAAAGTGTGGGGGAGGGCAATGGGAACGACAATCCCGCTCAAGGTCAGTACATCGCTCTAACCTGGTGTCCTCAAGCTGACCCACTGATTGAATTAGAGGTAAACAGGAGGAAGATCAAGTTCCTGGTCGACACTAGGGCAACCCGCTCAACCCTGTGATCCAAGGAGGCACCAGGGGCCCCCACCAGTGGACGTTTTGCCAGTGTTATTGGCACTGCAGGTTTGTCACATCTCCTTGCTGAAACAGTACCACTAGCCATGAGTAGTCCAACAATTTCTCATGTTGTTCACCATGCTTTCCTTCTGAATGACTTTTGCCCTGTGAATCTTTTAGGAAGGGACTTATTGGCCAAACTGGGAGTGCAGACAATGGTAATAGAGGAAGGCACCAATCTGTCAGCCCCTAGGTTTGGTCTGTTTTCCCTTCAAGAAGCAAAATCATCCTATTGTGTGTGGTCATTAAATGCAAGAAACCAGCTGCTGTGTGATAAGATGCTTAAGCCACAACAACAACTGGATAAACTGCACTGCACAGCTCGCTTCTTCCCACAGTCAAGAGAGGATCTGTGGGGGGAGGACTTTGTGCAGGCTGGAACGGAAGGAAAACTGGAACTTCAGTTCCTCTTCCCCTTGAACGCTCAGACAGCCGCTTCTGTTGCGCTCACCGAAGAACAGCAAAAGTGGTACAAAGGGGGGGGGGGGGTCAGCTCCACATGTGTCATTGGGAAGAACTGGTAACATCACATGGCAGGACTTAGGCTTATGGGTTCAGGCATGTTTAACAAGACAGGACTGGGAGGCATTTGAAAGGGGGAAGTGGGTCACTAGCGATAGGGAGATATCCCGAGTCACTCTAGATAGGATGATATCTGTTCACCGGGAAATTGTGTGGGTGGACACAAAGGGGGGACACACAGGGTCACCCTGATTGGTTAGACCAGACAGATCATAGATTATGGACAACAGGAAAGAATGATTTTGGCTGTGTAATAACTGCAGAACCTCTGGTGGCTGTCCCAAAGTCAGATTACCGCCCCCATAGAAATCAGTATCCATTGTCACCAGAGGTTGAGGAAGGCATCAGTAAGGTACACGGGGAGTTAGTGCAGCAAGGTGCAGTGAAGGAAATTGCTTACTCTCCTGTTAACTCACCCATTTTACCTGTTCACAAAGCCAATGGCTCCTGACACTTCGTACAGGAAGTTAGGGGAGTAAAAGCTGCTGTTCACCCCAGAGCTCCAATAGTGCCAAACCCATCTACTTTTATTTCCTCCATTCCTGTGGTAGCAGAATGGTTTTATGTTATTGATCTGGCAAATGCTTTCTTTTCCTTTCCAGTTCATCCTGACTCTTGGTACTGGTTTGCATTCACCTTCAAGGGGAAATGGACGCTGACCCTCATGCCGCAGGGTTACACTGAATTTCCCAGCATTTATGCACAGGAAGTGGGATGTAATCTCGAACGGTTTACTGTGGAAAAGGGAACTGTGCCGATACAATACGTGGATGATTTTTTGCTTTGTTCCACCACCAGAGAGGCATGTGAAGCTGACATTCAAGCGCTGTTGTCTTTTCTTGCAGAAAATGGCCATAAAGCCTCATAGGCAAAACTGCAGTTAGTCAAATGGAAAGTGCACTATTTAGGTCATGAGCTGTCAAAAGAAGGATGCTCATTAGGAGCTGAGCGAATAAAGGTAATCCTGAATGCTCCGAAGCCAACCATGAAATGACAGTTGATGTCTAATGGGCATGATTGGCTACTGACCCCCTTGGATCCAAAATTATGCGTGACGTGCACAACTCGTGCAGGACTGTATACATGGACAGAACTTAGCCCCGAGAGATGAAGTGACTTGGACCAACGACGCTGAGCAGGTGCTGACTGACTTGAAGCAGGCTCTCACTAGTGCACCAGCACTTGGGGTCCCTGACTACGATAGACCTTTTGTTTGTTTCTGAGAGACAAAGTTTCATGACAGCAGTATTATGCCAGAAACATGGAGGTGGCCACCATCCCATTGCCTATTATTCTAAATGATTAGATTCAGTTGCTACAGCTCTGCCTGCCTGAAGGCTGCGGCAGCCACAACTGAGGCCGTATTAGCCACTGCCGACTTAGTTCAAATGCACCCACTGTTTCAGTTCCTCACACCGTCCATACCATCCTAACCCAAGCACAAACCTCGCAACTCACCCCCGCACGAATGATTCATTATCAGAATGAATTACTCTTGCAAATGTCACTCTCGAACGTTGTACTGTTATTAACCCTGCTACTTTATTAGCTGTGGAGAGAGATGGAGAACTTCACAGCTGTCTCGAGCTCTTAGAGCATGTCAGTAAACCACAACCAGACTTAAGAGAGAACCCGTTAGAGACGGCAAAGGTAGTTGTAGATGGTTGTTTATTGCTGTTGCCCAGTGGCTCCCCCTCCACTTCATAGGTGGTTGTATCAGATACAGGAAGTCCTGTAGAAGAGGCAAGATTACCAACTACATGGTCAGCCCAAGCTTCAGAGCTGTATGCCCTTACTTGTGCATGTCAGATTGGAAGAGGGAGTGAGGTGACTGTGTATACTGATTCTCGCTACGCTTTTGGAGTGTGTCATGATCACGGGGCACTGTGGAAACAGAGGGTTTTTAACAAGGACTGGGAAACCCATACAGCATCAGCAGCTAGTATCAGACCTCTTAGAGGCACTATTGCTGCCATCGCAAATGGCAGTGGTAAAGTGCCAGGCACACACAAGGGGTAAGGACCCTGTGAGCAGAGGGAATGAAAAGGCAGACTGGGGAGCAAAACGTGCAGCTTTGATCCCTGAAGCACCTATGGTATCATTGTTTCTAATCTCCACCTCTAATCTGGATGTTTCTTTATTGCAAACAGGTGCCACAGACAAGGAGAAGGAGACTTGGCTCCGTGTAGGAGCCAAGGAAATGAATGATGGTGTAATAGCTTCTACTAATGGCAAACCTTCCCTTCCCAGAAGTAGCAAAGATCATACACTGTTTGGACCACGCCTCCAATGATACCACGGTGGCCACTGTCTCCCAGTATTGGGAGGCCCCAGGGTTTTCCACCTTCGCATCAGCTTTCTGTCAGAAGTGACTAGTGTGTTCGAAATACAATATTGGTAAAGGGACGGTAGTGTTCCAGTCTCACACACCACTCCCAGAAGGTCCTTTTGATCTGCAAATGCATTTCATTGAACTCACATCATCACAAGGATTTAGGTACTGTCTGATCATCATCGATCTCTTCTCGAGATGGGTAGAAGCGTTTCTGGCACAGAAGGCCTCGGCACGCACTGTAGCAAAGCGCCTCTTAAAAGAGGCTGCCTAGGTGGAGTGTCCTGCTATTACAAGTGACAATAGGACACATTTTGTAAGCTCAGTAATACATCAACTCTCCAAATGGTTGGGATGTAACTTGAAACATTATCACCCCCAGAGTAGTGGGATGGTGGAAAGGGCGAATCAGACGCTAAAAGTTAAACTCGCAGAAGTGTGTGAGGAAACAGGTCTACCATGGCCGGACGCATCACCAATAGTCCTAATGGCTATGAGGGGAAAACCCACAGACAACTGGGACTATCCCCTTTTGCAGTTCTGACAGGAAGACCAATGCCAGCCCCCATGCCAGGTGGAAGGGTTTCCTTGGAAACTGTGGATGGTGATTTGCTCTCATATCTTTCAGGTCTCCAATGAATACTGAAGGCGGTACAGCAGCAGGTGCAACAGAACCAGTGGCCTCTAACCAGGGAGACATGTTGAAGCTGCTCCCCAGAGATTGGGTTCTCATCTGTGACCTATGGAGGAAACACTGGAACCAGTCCCAGTGGAGAGGTCCTCACCAAGTTCCGCTGTCTATACCCCACACTGTGAAAGTAGAAGGCATTGACTTGTGGACTCATCACCTACTGCCGTAAAGTAACCGATCCTGCAGCATCATGAATGACTAAGATGCCCTGGAATCCCTTCCAACGAACAGGACTGTGTGGAATGACAGGAACTTTGTTTCTTTTTTATATTAGCATTGGTGATTGTATTACTGTTTGGGAAGTCTGAGAAACAGAGAGGTAATCGAACTGAAACCTCTCTTGCTGAGCATCTGCATGAGAAACACCTACATGGTGTTAACACGTTTTTAGAGCCAAGTTCCAGGTATGCTGAAGCCGTAAATGAATCCCCAAGGAAGACGATAGGAAACGGGCTTTAGCTGAGTAGTGTTGGCGAGACATTTGAGAAAGTCTCAAGGGGGGAGATGTGAGAGAAAATTGTATCCATTTTACTTTTTATAAGGAACTTTGTTCACCTCTGAACCATGAATTAGGGTTTGCGATTGCTCCAGAAATGTGTGGTGAGAGTGGTAAGGCTGCGTCTGCAAGGACACATTACAACCGGAAGAAGTTGTGAAAGACTAAGTCATGAAGACTGAACTAACGGCCGTTATTAACCCTACCCCGTGGTGTATAAGTATCTGTATTCTGCCTGCCCTCGGTGTAACTCTCCCAGGAGCCTCACTCGCGTGCACGCATTGCATTAAAGGCTTCTGTAACAGAGAGAAGTTGATGTTCTTTCCTACCACACTAGCCACCTTAGCGCCTGAAGAACAAAACAAAAGCTGAAAGTGATTGCACAATGGGTGCAAAATTCAATCCCATCTCAAGGTCTAAGTCCTGCTTTTAAAGCCTTACATAGACATATTTCCACACTGAATATAGAAGAAACAGCTAAGAGTGTTGACCAGTGTATCAAACACCTACTTGATACTGTACAGCCTTCAAAAAAGGTTGACTGATGGGAAGAGGAAGATGGATCAATTATCAGGGACACTGACCAAAGAGAAAGGCACAGATGCAACAACATCTAGAAGAGCCCTCAGGCATATCCAGTACGCTAGAATCCAGAACCTGTATAGGAATAGAAAGCGGGCTGTGGACCAGATATAAGAGGCGAGTAGGACACAAAGGCAATTGCCACAGTATTGGATAATGACACAAACAGATACTGGGCAGGGGTGTTAGAAGCAAGTAAAATCAATGACCTAAGGCCACCACCTAAAATAGGTACAACATACTACGATACGTTAGATCCGACGAAGAAGCAGGATTCGTGATCAAGAGCCTACGTTATAATAAGGCTCCTGGTCCTGATGGCCTGTTTAATAGATCAGTAAGAGCCATAAACATTCATTGCCTGTGCCTACTATTTAATGGCATATTAATATCTGGGGTAGTTCCAGAAAATTTTAAACTCAGTAGGACAACACTGATTCCTAAAGCCTTGACACCAAAAGACGTGACGGAGTTCAGACCTCTCTCTGTAGGAAATGGACTGTGCCGATTGTACCATAAGATTCTTGCCAGGCGCATGTCTACATACATACGGCCCAACTTGACATAGAAGGGCTTTCACAGCATTGATGGCTGCAGTGTGAATATTATGATCCTCAGCACTATAATAGACGATGCCAAAAAGACATCAAGATCTAGCGATCCGTTTTGTCGATCTGCAAAAAGCATGGACTACAGAGTCGAATGAGTCGATAATTAGAGGAGCCATAGGTGCGGAGGTACCGGAGTTCATCTGCTGGTATCTACAAGAATATTACTCATCTGGGACAACAGAACTCCTTAGCCAAAGAGTCTGGATGACGACTGAAGTTAGACAGGGCGACCCACTGAGTCCGCTTCTGTTTAACTGTTCTAGACGAGGCAATTGAGGATGTCCATCATCTTAATAGTGGCTATAGGCTAAGGGATTATAAGTATAAATCACTGGCCTTTACAGACAACATGGTACTCATAGCAAGCACTGAGATGGGACTACGGAGACAACTAAAGATGCTGCTAGACTGCTTGGTGCTATCTGGCCTAACACCAAACGCAAAGAAATGCACTACACTGAGGATCATCGGCAATCCCATGAATAAAACCTGGTACTGCAACCCTAATACCATTGCGCTCATAGGACAGGATTGGGTGCTGGTTATAGATATCATGGGCACATACAAATACTTGGGGGTACACTTTGGCTTCAGTGCCTCAAAGTGGCACAACAGTGGCAATGGCTGTCTGGTAGCTATGGCGGTTGGATATACTCTGTATATCCTGGCAGGTTCAACCATGCCGCATTGGTACCGGACTATCGGTCATGCAGGTGGATCGCCTTAGCAGAAGCGGGCGTATGGTCCATCCTGTAGAGGCTGGAAGCTAGCTAAACTGAAGAGGTGCAATGGCCTGCCCGCCTAGCCAGCGGGGTGGCGTCATTTTCTGGCTAAAACAGCACGAAGAAATGGGCCTCAGTACCCTGCATGTCAATCGGACTGTGCCACGGCGGCGGTACGCCATCTGAGCGACGAGAGGCCGCTAAGAATCTCAGGTTCCAAGAAGCCGCCGCGGAACAGGACTAACCTTGCCATTTGCACCTACAACTGCAGGTCTTTGGCAAGGGGGAACGGATTGAACCACCTGATGGAGGAGAAGATGAAGATCAGATGCGACGTGTTGGGTCTGTGCGAGACTCGGCAGAAGGAGATGAGTGCGAGGTGGGAAGATGGATGCGCTATAAGACTAGGAAAAGCGGATGGTAGCAGATCAGTTGGGGGTGTCGGGTTCATCATAAGCAAAGAATGGACTACGAAGATCGCCTCATGCCATTTTGTGTCATCGCGTATCGGAGTGCTCAACGTGAACCTCTCGGGAAAGGCCACCCTTAAGATCATCCAGACCTACGCTCCCACCAGTGCCAGCGACGACGATGAAGTGGAAGAGTTCTATCGCCAGCTAGACATGGTGCTAGCTCGGAAATCCACTTACACCGTCGTGATGGGAGACTTCAATGCAAAGGTCGGAAAAGGGAGATTGTGTTCCAACTACAGGGGGATCACACTCCTTAGCCTCCCTGGGAAAGTCTATGCCAGGGTACTGGAAAGGAGAATCCGACCGATAGCCGAACCTCGGATTCAGGAGGAGCAATGCGGTTTTCGCCCTGGCCGTGGAACACTGGACCAGCTCTATACCCTCACTAGGGTGCTGGAGGGTTTGGGGGAGTTTGCCCAACCAGTCCACATGTGTTTTGTGGACCTGGAGAAGGCATTCGACCATGTCCCTCGTGGCATCCTGTGGGGGGTACTTCGGGATTATGGGGTTCAGGGCTCGTTGCTACGGGCTGTTCGTTCCCTGTATGACCGGAGCAGGAGCTTGGTTCGCATTGCCGGCAGTAAGTCAGACCTGTTCCCGGTGCATGTTGGACTCCGCCAGGGCTGCCCTTTGTCACCGATTCTGTTCATTATCTTTATGGACAGAATTTCTAGGCGCAGTCAGGGAACGGAGGGTGTCTGTTTTGGTGGCCGCAAGATCTCGTGTCTGCTTTTTGCGGATGATGTGGTCTTGTTGGCTTCATCAAGTCAAGACTTGCAGCGTGCACTGGGGAGGTTTGCAGCCGAGTGCGAAGCGGCGGGGATGAGAATCAGCACCTCCAAATCCGAGGCCATGGTTCTCAGTTGGAAAAAGGTGGATTGCCCCCTCCGGGTTAGGGGGGAGTTGCTCCGTCAAGTGGAGGAGTTTAAGTATCTCGGGGTCTTGTTCACGAGTGAGGGAAAAATGGAGCGGCAGGTTGACAGACGGATCGGTGTGGCGTCCGCAGTAATGCGGTCATTGTACCGGTCTGTTGTGGTGAAGAGGGAGCTGAGTCGTAAGGCGAAGCTCTCAATTTACCGGTCGATCTACGTTCCTACCCTCACCTATGGTCATGAACTCTGGATCATGACCGAAAGAATGAGATCGCGGATACAAGCGGCAGAAATGAGTTTCCTCCGCAGAGTGGCTGGGCGCACCCTTAGGGATAGGGTGAGGAGCTCAGTCACCTGGGAGGAGCTCGGAGTAGAGCCGCTGCTCCTCCGCATCGAGAGGAGCCAGTTGAGGTGGCTCGGGCATCTGTTCCGGATGCCTCCTGGACGCCTCCCTGGGGAGGTGCTCCGGGCTTGTCCCACTGGGAGGAGGCCTCGGGGCAGACCCAGGACACGTTGGAGAGACTATGTCTCCCGGCTTGCCTGGGAACGCCTTGGGGTTCCCCCAGAGGAACTGGAGGAGGTGTGCGGGGAGAGGGAAGTCTGGAGGACTCTGCTTGGACTGCTGCCCCCGCGACCCGGCCCCAGATAAAAGCGGAGGAAGATGGATGGATGGATGGATGGATGACTGGTGCCCTGTTGCTCTGACCTCCATAGTCAGTAAGTGCCTGGAGAGATTGATTAGAGACTATATCTGCTCTGTGCTGCCTGCCTCATTAGACCCTCTCCAGTTTGCCTACAGGAACAACCGCTCTACAGACGATGCCATTGCCTTCACTCTCCATGCTGTTCTTTCCCATTTTGAGAAAAAGAATACTTATGTGAACGCTGTTCGTAGATTACAGTTCAGCATTTAACACCATTGTTCCCTCCAAGCTCAGTGTGAAGCTCCCGGCTTTGGGTCTGAACAACTCCCTATGCAGCTGGATACTGGACTTTTTAACTGGCAGGCGTCAGGTGGTCAGAATAGGCTGCAACATCTCCTCTCCGTTGACCTTCAACACCAGTGCCCCGCAGGGCTGCGTTCTGAGCCCTCTCCTGTACTCCCTCTACACTCATGACTATGTAGCTACGCACAGCTCCAATGCCATCGTGAAGTTTGCCGATGACACCACGGTTGTAGGCCTGATCACTGACAGTGATGAGGCAGCCTACAGGGAGGAGGTGCACACACTGACACATTGGTGTCAGGAGAACCACCTCTTACTCAACACCACCAAGACTAAGGAAGTCATCGTGGACTTCAGGAGGCAGGAGAGGGAACACACCCCCCATCACCATCAGCAGGACACCGGTGGAGCGGGTCACCAGCTTTAAGTTTCTTGGTGCCCATATTACCGAGGATCTCACGTGGACCAGTCACACTGATGAAGAAGGCCTACCAGCACCTCTTCTTCCTCAGACAGAAGAGGATGAATCAGAACATCCTCAAAGCCTTCTACACTTGCGCAGTGGAGAGCATTATTACTGGCTGTATCACCTCCTGGTATGGTAACAGCGCTGGCCTCAACCACAGGTCTCTCCAGAGAGTGGTGAGGACAGCCAGACACATTGTGGGGGTTCAGCTTCCCTCCCTCCAGGATATTTACAACAGGCGGTGTGTGAGGAAGGCACATAAGCTCATCAACTACCCCAGCCACGGACTGTCCTACCTACTCCCCTCCGGTAGACGGTACTGGAGCATCCAGTCCCGCACAAGTCGGCTGAGGGACAGTTTTTTCCTCAGGCCATTAGGCTGTTAAACACCCAGGACTGAGACCAAAAAACAAAATCTGCTGTTTAACTTGACTGCATGTACATATTCTCTACACATACATTATAGTTTATTCGTTGTATATTTTGTGAATACAATTTGCATATATACTGCGTTTTCTGTGTACATTGCGTTATCCCCCCGTGTGTCATATGTATACTGTGTATATAGTGCATATTGCGTATACTGAGCAACCCCCTGTGTATTGTATTGTTCTACTGTATATAGGGATTGCATAGCGTACACTTATGTTGTACAATGTAGCTTGTTATACTCTCAACATTGCATTTTCTAGAGCTGCACTAAAGATTTTCACTCTTCTCTACATGTTATGTTGACGGTGATGTGACAAAGCTTGATTTGAAAGCCTTGGCCATATCTTGCAATCGTGTAGCAGGGTGCACGATAAACGCGTGACAAGACAATGTCATTAATAAACTACCAGACCTAATCACTGGTAAAGGATACCAGGTTCTCCAAAAGCCAAGGCTGAAAACCAAAGATGGCACTAGAATTCCCAACATTATCTGCTGTAACAACATACAGCTGTTCATCATAGATACGACGATAACAGTCGACGCTAGTCTAGGAGATACCTTGACAAAGGTATACAATGAAAAGAATAAAAATATGGAGGACCACAAATTATAAAAGCGAGAGAGGTGGCGGGCAATAAACTGGAGGTGCAGGTCGGAGCGCTCGTATTCGATTGGAGAAGAGGGCTAAGCAAAAAGTAGAGTTCCTAAATGGACAACTAGGCTTAACAAAGGAGCATGCGTACCTCCTCGGAGTGAAAGTTCTAGAGGGAAGTGTCATAATGGTGGACACCTTTAATCGACGAACAACGAAGAGCAGGATGAAGGAGGAGAGGACATAGAAAGCATATAAAGACCAAGGAAGGTGATGACCCAAACCCTTAGGGAGGTCATCAGTGGAAGGAGAAGGGCTTTCCTATATTTTCCACGTGCCGACTGCACACTGTAGTTGGAATTTTAGTCAGTTGAAGTCTGGCCGGGTTACTTTTTCCAGGTCTCCATGAGGATTTCCCCAGCCTTGACCCCCCCAAAAAAAAAAAAAAAAAAAAAAAAGCCTTGGGGTTTGTTATTTAGTGCTTTGAAGGTCCTGTAATGTAATCATTCCATTAGTTGGGTGGCACCATGGCACAGCGAGTATTGTCATCTCACAGTGTGTGGGTGGTGCAAGACAACGTGGCTTCGATCCCCCCCTCAGTCTGTGTGGAGTGTGCATGTTCTCCCTGTGTCTGTGTGGGCTTCCTCCCACAGCCCAGAGACAGGCTGTTCAGATCCCCCCTATAGTGGGCGAGTGACACAGAGAGCATGCGTTTCACTAATGTATGGCCGAGTACTCCATTGTAATTAGTGTATCTAGCAGTATAAGTCACCTTGGTGAATAAGGTGTGTGGGCTGATAATGTTATCTAGTATCCATTATAAGTCACCTGGAGGAAAGTAAATAAATGTAGTTGGTTTTATTGATTTTACTGGCATTCAAGATAAACAGGAAAGGATGTTATACCACATGCGTTTTTTCCCCCCACAGCTGCACACAAGGACCCAGTACAACCAATCTGAAACCACAGAGAATAGCAAACATCTTCATAACGTAAGACCATGAAACTTAACTGACCCAACCCACCCACCAAACCAAAACTAATCCCACCAACAAATAACCAGACCAAGGCTAACCCAACACAAAACAAAAACTACACCCATCAAAACACCTAAATCAAGCCTAACACAAGCCAGTCATGAAGCCAACACACTAACAATAACCAGCTATCAAATCACACCCACCATAGCCAAACCTACAGACCAAGTCTCAATCACCAACAGAAACCAGCTAAGTCTACTCCCACCAACACAAAAACCAACCATCAAATCAAACAGACCAAATCTAATACACCAACTCAAACCCATCAAACCATACCACCAATAAAACCAAGCCAACAAATCTACCAAACAAACCACACCCACCAACAAAACTAAACCAAGTCTCATCCACCATTAAAGAACCAAACCAAGGCTAACCAACAGGAAAGAGGAGGAAGGGAAAAAAAAAAAAAAAAAAAAAAAAAAAACCCACAGCCCATCTCCCAAACCCAACAAAGCCAAATCAACAGACCAAGCTTAACTCACCAACCAAACCAACAAACTACATCATCCAGGTACCAACATGAGGATTTCATTGAGGTTATCAAATGGGCACCTCTGTTCGTTGGCGTTTCGTTGAATTAGGCCCACAACACTTCTAGCAGACGCCACAGTGCAGTCAGGCATCCCAGACCCACCCCCCTCCACGCACATATTCAATACCCTTCACCCTCAACAAATACTGCAACCCCACTAACTCAACCAGTTAAACCACAGCTCCATACATGCCACCAAACCAACTGCAAATACCCTGTTCCACAAATTTAAACTATCCTACTTAACAAGGCCACACCTTAATTATCACCAGCTGCCTCCCATCACTTACCACCTGCCACTATTTTTCCACCATTATACACCTCCTTCCAGCCTGTAAACCCCAACTACCCTACTCTCTTTTCAACCACTGACTTGTTTTCTCAGCTGCTTCAGACAGCTCCTTCACTGCCACCTTAACATCAAACTCCCCCAACAATGCTGTAGCTGATTTAGCTACAAACCCTTTAACACAAACCTTTATTGGACTCACATGAGCCCGCCAACCACAGTACCTTGCCTCTGCTACCAGATCAGCATACTTTAACAGTTTCATCTTGTATGCCTTCCCAGTGGCATCCTCAAACAGCACTATTAACTCTACACAGTACGCTCACCCTCCGAATATAACACCACATCTGAATGCAGTGAAGTAACAGCAATGACCTGCGGAACCTTGGAGCTGCTTGCCCAAATCAGCTAACAGCTTCCAGTCCCATACATTACCCCACCTGCGAGGGCACGTTTGCCCTTACATAGTGCTACTTTCTCCTGCCCGCACAAAACCTAAACTAGCTAAACTGCCAATAGGCAGAGAATTCACAACTTTCCGCTTACTCTCAAACACACCTGCTAAACATCTAAGAACTTGATTATGGCGTTAAGTATAATGCCCCTGCCCCAAATTAACCTTACACCCTGACAAAATGTGCTTCAGTGTTGCTACACCACTACACAACTTACAAGAACCATCACCACCTGCGCAATGCTTAACATTCTGTGGTGTTGGTAGCACATCATAAGTCGCTCCAATAATAAAATTAAGGTGACTCGCCTCCTTCGCCCACACATCTTGCCAGCACAACTTTCTCCTCTCCACACCTTTCCAGTTCACCCACTGACCCTGCTTCACCAATGCAACCGCCTTTGCACACCTCACCTCCTCTTCCTACCCTCAGACCTGCTCAACAACCAACCGCCGTCTGTCTGCCTCCGGGTCAGCACGCCACAACTGCTGCAAATAGCCAGAGCCAAACCTTGCTTTCCCTCTCTGCGCGTTCCAAAGCACGTCCAAAAACATCAATGCCCCTTTTGCTCTGGACTGCATCTCTGGGGTTCCACCCCCTACCTGTCCTCACTGATGAGGCCACCTTTCTCACAATCTTGTCTTTTGACTCCGCTAGAGTGAGCTCCAAACCCACCTTTGCACACTTGTACTTACTTGTCCAGGCCATGGACATGGTGACTTCCCATCTGGACTACTGCAACTCTCTTCTGTGTGGCCTTCCTGCCACTGCCATCAAATCTCTGCAGCTTCTACAGAATGCTGCTACACGAGTTGTGTTTGATTTGCCAAAGCGCTCCCATGTATCTCCGCTACTCATTTCTCTCCACTGGCTTTCCTATAGCTGCCAGAATCAAATTCAAGACCCTGGCTGCTGTCTACAAATGCATCATTAGAACTGCTCCCAGTTATTTATAAGACTTAATCAACTTCTTCACCCCAGTCAGACCCCTTCGTTCGTCTACTTCAGCTTGCTTGGTGGCCCTGCGCACGAAAGGTAAAGCAGGGAGGTTCTCGATTCTGGCTCTGTTGTAGTGGAATGACCTTCCCCTGTCACTGAGAACTGCGGAAACTTTGTCTATATTCAAGAAGGGTCTGAAAACGCACCTTTTCCGGATCGACTTTGCCCAAGATCTCTCCAGCTCAGTGTAATTATTCATGCATCGTAACTTCATGAGCATTCCTTGATACAACCTTTATTCAGCCAATACTCTGGCATTCTACTTGCTTATTTGTGTATCTTAGAATATTTAAAAAAAAAAAAAAAAAAATTGGTTGGAGGGGATCAGGATTTGTCTAGCCTGTGTTTTATGCACCTACTCGAACGATGAACCTCGCTGCAGCAAGTGGAAGGTAACAAACTAGGTTTACTTGAGACTTTCGTGTCTGCAGCTGTCTCTTCCTCTAAATGTAACGCATAAATTGTACTTTTGCTGAGATGTACGTCGCTTTGGACAAAAGCATCTCCTAAATGAATTAATGTAAATGTTCTACTCCTCCACCAAAGTTGATACCAGCAGCTCCAACATGCCCTTACCATATAACGCTACACTACTTAAACGGCATGGCACTCCCAGCCATCTTTTTATCGCCGTACTAATAACCCACTCAAGCTTCTCCACCTCCCGGACAGAAAATTCATATACCATAACTGGCCACTTTATATGTGGCAAGAGCCCGAAATGCAGACACCACAACTTTAACTTCCCAGGGAGGAGGGACACATCAGTTCTCTTTATGCCTTCCACAACTACCCCCTTTAGTACCACAACCTGCTCCTTATCACTTAACACGGAACTATACCATCTACCCAAACTCTTAACTGGCTTCTCCAAAATAGAAGGAATTACTTCCTCATAGATGAAAAGGTTCTCCTGTACCACTTTCCCACCAACAATCGAGAGTACTCGATTTACTTGGCTTAACCTTCGGTTTAGCCCACTTCAAGTTATTGTTGAGCTTAGACAACAAACGATGCATACAAGGAGGTGTAGCCGTAATGGTTGTCACGTCATCCATAAATGTTGTTTTATTTCCGATTTTATCATTCACGTGACATTTTTTAGGATTTCTTTATTGAATAAAGATTTTAATTGTCAGAAATGATGTATGGAGAAATTTCAAATCTCTATCTACTGCCAGTTCCAGTGCTTCTCCCAATGACAACAGGTGAGCAAGTTGTACATGCAGGCAGAGCTGATCAGGCGTGAGTGCTTGGAGAAACACTCCGGTGGCACAGCAAGTAACACTGTTTTTTCACAGTGCCTGGGTGGTCCAAGAGGATGTGGGTTCAATCCCTGCTCAGTCCGTGTGGAGTTTGCATGTTCTCCTCGTGTCTATGTGGGGTTCCTCTGGGTGCTCTGGTGTCCTCTCACAGTCCAAAGACATGCTGTTCAGGTTCCCCCATAGTGTGTGTGTTCCACTGATGTACGGATGAGCGACCCAGTGTAAGTAGTGTTATCTAGCAGCGTAAGTCAACTTGGTGAACAAGGTGTGTGGGCTGATAACACTATGTAGTTTGCTGGAAGTCACTTTGGAGAGAAGCATCTGCTAAATAAATAAACAGGTCCTGGGCCAGCTCCCTTTCAATGTTAGGTGGCACGGACATTTAAGGACATCTTCATAGGCTCTCTATGACATACGTCAGTGTTTGGAGAGACTCACTGGGCTGCCTGATGTGGTGTTTCAACTCAGAGTGTAGGGAGTCTCGTAGGGTAAATTCCCCAAAGCACCTCTCTATGTACTATCTCAACCACAGTCCCAAAGTCACACCTATGGTGATTAGTTGTTGTTTCTGGTATTGCCTGTAGATGGCAGTAGTGAATGGTAGGTACAAGGAGGACACCTAAGGAGTAACTGACTCAGTAAGGGGACAGATTTAGAGGAGAGAACTGAAAACACATGTCGTAAAAAATCGGTGTTAATATTAAATGCCAAACAGAAAAAAACTCTGTGTATGAGTAAACACAACAACACCCCTCTCCTGGGCTCAGCAGCAGGAAACAAGCTCAACGTTAAAGGCAACTCCTGAGCTTTGTTCTTTTTCTGTGCAATAAGCTGCAGCAGCTAGAAGTTCGAACGGAGCAAGAAACGACTTCCAAAATCAACTGCTCGAAAACTTAGGCGTCTCTATGGTAGCTGGTCTGGAGCACAGGGCGCTGCCATCTTTGCTTGTTTTCCGCGACCCGGATATGACGTGTCTGTAGCGACCTGGCGCCCTTGCGGTGGCGCGAAAACACGAATCTTGCCGGTTCTGGTATGTACATTTCACTGTCACTTGGCTCATTAAATTGTAGTTTCACCTTGTGATAGGCTTATTTTTGTCCGTGAATTATCGAATACTTTTTGTTTTTCTTCCGACGTGAAGTCGCGGTGAATCCGGGCTTCGGACACCAAACCCGTAATGATCCGAGTCATGAGCACAGGCACAGAACCGGGATGGTTCCAAACTGTCTGGGGATTAAGGTGCTAATCAGTAAGAGGGGCTGCTGTCTCTTCCGCAGCCGGTGACATGAACACTTCTTAAAAAGCAGTCTAATAGATCACGTGCCCACTTGCAACTTCCACACAGCTCCTCTCCCAGTTTCTCCATTCGCTCTCACACATGCGCACTTGCAACTTCCACACAGCTTCTCTCCCAGTTTCTCCATTCGCTCTCACACATGCGCACTTGCAACTTCCACACAGCTCCTCTCCCAGTTTCTCCATTCGCTCTCACACATGCGCACTTGCAACTTCCACACAGCTTCTCTCCCAGTCCCTCCATTCGCTCTCACACATGCGCACTCGCATACCTCTTACGTCACACGCATTCTCTGAACTCCCGTCCTCAGGTAAAGAATAGAATAAAACACAAACCGTTTCAAACGTGACAACAAACTATTTACAATTAAACAACAAATAATACTGCAAGGTGTTGCAATATGTTTTGTATGTGACAAATTCACTATACTTACAATCACGTGTCTGTATCCAAATCTATGAAATCTATGTGATGTAATGAGGTCTGTTTTCTGTGAGTTGTACGTCGCTGGAGAAAACAGTGTCTTGATAAATAAAAAATAAATAAATGTAAATGTAATTACTGAGAACTGCTGAATCCCTCTTGACATTCAAGAAGGGTCTCAAATCTCTAAAGAAATCTCTTTCAGAGTGGTAAACACTCAACTCTCCCAAATTTTTTTAATGTGTTACAGACATCAACCTTGGAATAAATGTATATCATCAAAAAAATAATGCAGTTGATGTGTAAAACATGAAATCATGAGTGACCCAGTGTAAGTAGTGTATCTAGCAGTGTAAGTCACCGCAGTGAATAAGGTGTGTGGGCTTATATTAACACTACATAGAGTTAACTAACTGGGAGTCGCTTTGGAGAAAAGCATCTGCTAAATAAATGTAAATGAAATACCATGTCTTCATACTGTTTTTGTTTGAATACAAGTCAAAGTAAATTTACAAATCAGTCCTTTTTGTTTTTATTAGCATTTTCTACACTGTCCCATCTTTTTTTGGAATTGGGGTTATATATACCAGTACGACACAATATTTTGTGTATTTAAACTTTAATTCTTAATTACACCAATTGATTTCTTAACAATGTATATAAATATTTACCAGTACGACTCTAAAGACAGACTACAATATGCACAGAGCTCCTCTCCCACCTCTTAATTTTTTCCTGACGACGCCTCCTCCTCCTCCTCCATTTCTTTACAGTCCGCAGCGGGACTCGTATCCACAGCAGCGCGTTTCAGGTGAGGGCAGCGGGCAGGCAGAGGCCGAAGAGGTGAGTCGATCACGGGTGTTTGTGAGCTGCACACCTACAACTATCACAAACACAACACTACTATCACATCTACAACTATCACCACAATCAACACCGTAAGACAGTGCAGCGAATGAACACAATGTCTCAGTGTGACCAGTTACAGTAATAACAAGTTACATTGCACTGGGCTCTGGTGAAAATACTGAGAAATATTAAATTTTTCAGGGTAGTATCACTGCTTTGATGTGATGTCAATGTTCTTATATTTTCTACCAACACCAGTTCAACAAACATAAGTGACAAAGCAATGTGATGAAAGGCAGCTACACTGTACATCACATACAACTCAAAGGAGTCCAAAATGTTTTCCACTCTTCTAAGTGGGAAAAAAACTTAATACTGATTCATTAACGTTTTTACAAATGTTTCCACATACCTGTTGGACATTCCACAAAATTTCTGTGTATTAAAATAAAAATACATATGCAAATAACGAATATTGAGATATATATAATAATATATATTATAATATATATATATATATATATATATTTACTTTGCGCACTCCATCAGTGACGACACAAGTGGTGGCAAGTATCTCATTCTGAGATCATGCGATTGCTGTAACGTCACACTTCATCGAACCATGATATAGTAAATTTGCATATATTCATTTAGCAGACGCTTTTCTGTAAAGCGACTTACATCTCATGGAAAACACAATGTGAGATTACATTAACAGAAAGAGAAACTTCAAAGCAGACGTGTGATTCTTAAGTGCGGTTAGTTTTTCTTTCCACCATATGAACCAATGTTCATCACATGAGTACCTGCATAAAACTTTATCAGAATATCTCCGATTCCCCATCACCCTCCTAATATTTTTTTTTTTCTTTGGAGATGGTAAAGGTTTATCCAGCCATGATCTTAAAGTTATAGTGCTTGAACATTTACACATTACATGAACTTAAGAGGTCATGGGCAAAGTGACTCTGGAAAAGGTGAGCTTCAAGACCATTTTTAAAGCTGGACAGAGAATCAGCAGTTGTGTTGTTGAGCAGTTCAGCTGTTGTTCGGTTGTTCAGTCTGCAGTTGTGTTTCTCATAGCTGTAGGTGTGATCAACAGTACAGGTTAAACACCTTCAACCTTGGGCCCCAACATGGTCTGTTCAGCTTTAACCCTTATTTTACTCTTATGTTGTTAAGACCTTTGTTGTGTATTACTTTTTCAGTTTTGTCTTTGTGTACTTAAGAATACATTAACAGAGATATGACATGTTACAACGGTTGGGGGGTGCGATGGCATAGTGGGTTTGTCCGGATCCTGCTCTCTGGCAGGTTTGGGGTTCGAGTCCCGCTTGGGGTGCCCTGTGACAGACTGGCATCCTGTCCTGGGTGTGTCCCCTCCCCCTCTGGCCTTGCACCCTGTGTTGCCGGGTTAGGCTCCGGTTCGCCGTGACCCCACTTGGGACAAGCAGCTTCAGCTAATGTGTGTGTGCATGTTGCAAAGGACAACACTCAGAGAAAGGCATGTGTATGGCAGCAGCACTATCAATGACAGGTTCAGGGACTAGACATTTACATTTATTCGTTTAGCAGACGCTTTTGTCCAAAGCGACGTACATCTCAGCAAAAGTAGATAGACGAGATGAAGGAGGAGAGTTGTGGGGAAATGTTCTGAAGGAGTGAGGACGGAATCAGATCAAGCGAGCAGGTGGTGGCTCTGCGCAATATCAGGAGGTCAGCGACTTCAGATTCGGAGAGCGGCTTGAAGTTGGAGAGGATAGCTTTGCAGGGAGGTCCAGCACGAACCGGGCAGGGTGATGGTGAGAATTTATCAGTGATCGCTTTGACTTTGTCTCTGAAAAACAAAGCAAAGTCTTCAGCAGTGAGAGGAGAGGGGGGAGGAGGTGGCGGGGGACACAGAAGGGATGAGAAGGTGGCAAAGAGACTGTGTGGTTTTTCGGATGCAGACTGTATTTTGTTGTGGAAGAAGGTGGTTTTAGCTGAAGAGACAGCAGACTGAAAAGCAACTAAGAGTGACTGGTAAGCATCCAGGTCCGATGGAATTTTGGATTTACGCCATCTTCGCTCTGCCACCCACAATTTGGTCCTGTCAGCACGTAATGTATCAGACAGCTATGGGGTAGCAATGGGGTGTGCTGGTCTAGAAGACAGAGGGCAGAGAGAGTCAAGGGTGGAAGACAGGGCAGAGAGGAAAGTGTTAGTGGCATCATCTGTAGATAGATCTGAGAATTGTGGAGCAGAAGGGAGAGCGGCCAGAGTAGCAGAGGTAAAGCAGGAAGATGAGAGAGATTTTAAGTTACGGCAAAAGGTAACAATGGGTGCAGGAAGAGACGAGGAGTTACTGGCGAGGGAGGGTTGAAAGGAAATGAAGAAGTGGTCAGAGACATGCAGCGGAGTGACAGAGAGAATGGGACAGCCACAGCTGGGGGAAAATACAAGGTCAAGACAGTTGCCCGCTTTGTGAGTAGCAGGGGATTGAGACAGGGAGAAATCAAAGGACTGTAGGAGCAACAGAAGGCCGCTTGCATGAATGTCATCGGCATGCAGGTTGAAGTCACCCAGGAGAATCAGCGGAGAGTTGTCCCCTGACAGAGAGCTCAACAAGGTGTCAAGGTTATCCAGGAAGTGACCAAGAGGGCCAGGAGAGCGATAAAGGACAACCACAACAAGAGTGACTGGGGCAGTGATAGAGACAGCATGCCATTCAAAAGAAGACAGATCATGCAGGTGAAGAGAGAGAACAGACTATTCCCACCGAGGAGAGATGAGCAGGCCTGTGTCTCCACCTCTACCAGAGGAACAAGAGGTGTGAGAGAAGGAGTAGTTAGTAGAGAGTGTTGCAGGTGTGGCTGAGCTGTCTGGGGTGATCCAGGTTTTGGTTAGGGTCAGGAGGTCCAGTGAGAGATAGGAGGCGTAGGCTGGTATGAAGTCAGCCTTTCTCACAGCAGATTGGCAGTTCCAGAATTCCATGGAGAAAGTAAAGCAAGATGGAAGGTTTGACATGTGAGGATAAACCAGATTGCTGTAGCAGCGAGAGCGCCCAGGTCTCCGGCGGTGCTGAAATCGCACAGCTCGCTTCCCGTAGAAGACTTTGATGCCCGACATGTTGGACGCATGTTCCCTTGAGGACAACTGTAACAGTGGACTCCCGCAGGTAGACTCCCTTGTCTTTGCACCCCGAGTCTTCACACCAAGAGGCTGCTGCAACCGCTGCCGCTACGGGTCACCAGCTGCTATTTAAACCGGGGTACTGCCTATCAGCTGACTTCCTAATCAAAACCGAAACTACACCAACAATGGTGACCAAAACAACCAACCAACCAGACGCGATTAATCAAACTCACGGAGTCACACCCACTCCCGCTACAGGACACAGAAATGATCTGGAGAACAGTCGTCTTAACAAACCACTAAATACTACTTAACAAACAAAATAATTACAGTGCCATGCAACGCTACACAGACACACAACTGATTGTATCTATCAACCTGCACAGCTGCACGACACGAATGCGCAGTGGGAAAAGCGGTAGCAAAACAACTACACTTACCAGAAACACCACGAACAGCAGCGACGCACCTCCAATGCAAAATATAATGCACATTTGATGTATTGATCAGTAAGGTCACATAAAATACAAGATCGTAGTTTTATTTTCCCTTCTGTAATTTTACCTTTTAATGGTTTGCAGAATTTTATTTGGATTGCATTTTATATGGAAGGCTTGTATGTAATGTAATAATGGAACATTTAAATGATTTGTAATAGTTTTAACCAGACTTTTGAAGATCTGTTTCTTTGCATCAAAGTAATCTTGTATTTATATACTTTTTTATGTGTCTCTGACTTTGCATACACTGTTGTTTGAAAGGAAGGCTCTTGTGGGGTGGAAAACAGAGACAGAATACATAGGCCTGGGTAAGAGCTCTTTTTATTATTATATAATAAATATACATGATCAGCCAAAGCATTAAAACCACTGACAGGTGAAGTGAATACCATTGATTAACTCGGTACGATGGCACCTTTCAAGGGGTGGGATGTATTCGGCAGCAAGTGAACAGTCGATTATTGAATTTGATGTGTCGGAAGCAGGAAAAATGGGAAAGCGTAAGGCTCCGAGTGCCTTTGACAAGGGCCAAATTGTGATGGCTAGACAACTGGGTCAGAGCATCTCCAAAACAGTGGGTCTTGTGGGGTGTTCCTGGTGTGCAGTGGTCAGTACCTACCAAAAGTGGTCCAAGGAAGGAAAACTGGTGAACCGGCGACAGGATCATGGGTGCTCAAAGCTCACTGGTGCGTGTAGGGAGCGAAGGCTAACCCATCTGGTCCGATCCCCCAGAAGAGCTACTGTAGCACTAAAAGCTGAAAACCTTAATGCTGGCCATGATAGAAGGGTGTCAGAACACAGTGCATCACAGCTTGCTGTGTATGGGACTGTGTAGCTGCAGACTGGTCAGAGTGCCCATGTTGACTCCTGTCCACCACCGCAAGTGCCTACAATGGGCACGTGAGTGTCAGAACTGGACCATGGAGAAATGGAAGAAGGTGGCCTGGTCTGATGAGTAATGTTATTTCTACAATCAGTTTTACCAGGGAAGAACTGATGAACATTCGGCAGTACACACCACCCAATATTTTACTGGTTTTCAATTATTCTGACATTTTGCTGGACATTGTAGTTCGAGGTGCAGCAGCGCTGCTCAAGCTTTCCAAGACGCGCAAGCATGGAAGGCGAGCCAGCGCGCTAGTCAAGCTCCGACAGCGTGGCTTGAGAACTGTGCTGTATCCATCTGACGAATCTCCGCTCCCTACCCAACAAAATAGACGAACTTCTTCTCCTGTCCCAAAAAAATAAGGACTTGTTAAACTCAGCTGCTCTGTGTTTCACGGAAACTTGGCTGAATGAAGCCGTTCCGAACAGCGTGTTACACCTGACGGGCTTCCAGCTGTTCAGAGCGGATCGCGATGCAGAATCGGCGGGGAAATCGTGTGGCGGTGGGACATGCTTCTACATCAATGAAAGGTGGTGTACAGATGTAGCAGCGTTGAAGAAGATGTGCTGTCCCGATCTGGAAGCGCTCTTCATCAACCGTAAGCCTTTCTACTCGCCGCGGGAGTTTTCCTTGTTTGTTCTTGTAAGTGTTTGCAGTCCACTGCAAGCGTGTGTGAACGCAGCACTGCAACAGCTGGCTGATCAGATCACAGACACAGAGCAACAACACCTGGACTCTGTTGTAATCGTTCTCGGGGACTTTAATAAAGCAAATCTCTACCGTGAGCTGCCAAAATATAGACAACACATTACATGTCCTACCAGAGACAGTAATATACTGGACCACTGTTACACCACAATAAAGGATGCATATCACTCTGTCCCACGGGGAGCTTTGGGGCTCTCTGATCACTGCCTGGTTCATCTTATACCGACCTACAGGCAGAAACTGAAATCAGCTAAACCTGTAATAAGGACTGTTAAAAGATGGACTAACGAAGCAGAGCGGGACTTACAAGCCTGCTTCGAATGCACTGATTGGAGCGTTTTTGAGGCTGCTGCTACCAATCTGGATGAGCTCACAGACTCTGTATCATATATCCGTTTCTGTGAGGATATGTGCATCCTTACCAGGACTCATTTAACATACTGCCCGAATTAAATTCAAAACCCTGGTTACTGTGTACAAATGCGTCAGTCGAACTACTCCCAGCTATTTACAAGGCTTAATCAACTGCTACACCCCAGCCAGGCCCCTTCGCTCGTCTACTTCTGCTCGCTTGGTGGTCCCGCGCACGAAAGGTAAAGCACGGAGGTTCTCGGTTCTGGGTCCGTTGTGGTGGAATGACCTTCCTCTGTCACTCAGAACTGCGGAAACTCTGTCTGTATTCAAGAAGGGTCTGAAAATTCACCTTTTCCAGATCCACATCACCCAAGATCTCTCCAGCTCATCTATGGTGTAAATGTTCACTCATCGTAACTCCAGAAGCATCCCCAGATACAACCTTTATTCAGCCACTACTCTGATTCTGATTCTAAATCGTGTGGATGGCCGGCTGCCTGTGCGTCGTTCACCTGGGGAAGAGATAGCAGCAGGATACACTATGGGAAGAAGGCAAGCTGGTGGAGGCAGTGTGATGCTCTGGGCAATGTTCTGCTGGGAAAGCTTGGGTCCTGGCGTTCATGTGGATGTTGCTTTGATATGTACCACCTACTTAAAGATTGTTGCAGATCACGTGCATCCCTTCATGGCAAGGGTATTCCCTGTTGGCAGTGACCCTGCCGCATTGCAAAAATTATTCAGGAATGGTTTGAGGAACATGACAAAGAGTTCAAGGTGTTGACTTGGCCTCCAAATTCCCCAGATCTCAATCCGAATGAGCATCTTTGGGATGTGCTGCAAAAACAAGTCTGATCCATGGAGGCCCCCACCTCACAACTTACAGGACTTCAAGGATCTACTGCTAACGTCTTGGTGCCAGATATCACAGGACACCTTCAGAGGTCCTGTAGGCCTTTAATGTCTGATTTAAAGTGAACGGCAATGTGAAAATTATGATTCAATCAGTTACAAAAGATATTTTTAGATTATTTTCAGTGGGACTACAGGTCCTTTTAAAAGCTTCCTTCTTCTCTCCATTTCTTTGAAAAGCACCCTGGGCATTTTTGAAGGATTCTTGGATGGTATTCAAAAGTCACGATCAATGGCACATTTAGGGTGGCTGTGGAACCTTGAAAATTTGCACCAGCATTTAGTGAGTTGCAGTGGGTGGCCCCTGGGTATAAAAAGACACTTGTCCAAAACAGGAATACAGTTGACTGGGAACAACTAACATTATTCATCTTGTCCCACCTGACACACTGTTTCCCGAATCACGGCCCCTATGGGTGGAGATTGCACGCAGTTTCCCTTCACAAGCACAGGGAGAGTCCTGGGAATTCATTCCAAAAAATGTTGTGATGGGGACCATCTCTCATGCTAGGGGCTGTATTAACAGGTAAGGAGCTTTTGGAAACAACTTGTCTTTGTTACTGTAACAAGACTATAAAGAGCTTCAGGTAGCATCCAATTCTCAATAGCAACTTACGGAGCCAGCAGGGGGAGTAGTGCTTACAGGTGTTGTCTTTGTGGAGTTATCTACAACTATTTACCACTTTATATAGATAGGTAATTTGACTGGAGCAATTTTAGTTAATTCTGCATTTTAGTATTATTTCTGCTGGAATATTTAGAGTGAATGTCTTTGTTCAGCAGAAAAATACAGCAGTACATTTCCATCTACATTTCCTTCCATTGATGTAATGCACTCACTGTATTTTTCTCTGAGATACATGTCTCTTTTGAGCAAATTGCCTGCTAAATGAATAAATGAAATTGGAAAGTTTTTCATCAAACCCACATCTTCTCCTTTGTTTAATCAGAATCAGAATGAGCTTTATTGCCAAGTATGTTCACACATACAAGGAATTTGTCTTGGTGACAGAAACTTCCACAGCACAGACAGAATGACAGTGACAAGACAGAGGAGAAGACAGAGTATGTGAATAAGGAATAAAAAAATATATTAGAATATAAAGTTATAATTATAAAAGTTATAAAATTAAGAAGAGCTTCCCTGCAAAAAACGTGCTAGTTTGAAAATTGTGTCATGAGTATCCAGTGTATTCAGTACATATGGCAGATACTGATGGTAACTGCCCTTCCTCATCTATCCCCCAGCATGTATTAACCCATCAGTAGAGGAGAAGCACCAAGGCAACAGGAGACATACAAGATCATCATGGCAGAACCAGGAGGTGAACAATCTTCAGGAGCACCTCATGGCCTCCTGCCTAAGTCGGACTGTTCTGGGAACGCAATGACCCTCCACTCAGAGGTTTCAGCAGTCATGGACATGTGCATAAAAACTGAGCCTGTTGAGCAGGACATTTCTCACCATGAATATTGTACTGAGATAAAGAGCTTCACTGCCAAAGAGCTGGGCTCAGGGCTGCACCAGGATGTTGACCAAATTAAACAGGAGTCTGTGCTGCTCAACTTAAAAAAAGAGAGTGATGATGGAGAGCTGTGCAACACCACAGAGATGCTCTGCTTTCCCTCAGAGCAGTTAAAATCTGGTACATGTCTGTTTGCCAAACAATGTAGATCACAGACAGGTGAAGTTATGGCAGAGCAGAAATCTTTGTTACAGGAGCCCTCTGTTTCAAACACAGAAATGCACGGAGCTGCATTATATTGCATAAAAGAGAAGTACAAGGCCATAGAGGGGTATCAGTTAAGCTTGTCTCCATTAACTGAACAACATAAACAAGAGACAGATGCAGTGAAATCAGAGCAGAATTCTTTACCAAATGACCTTTCACAGAAGAGTTTGGTTGAGCCAAATAGCAGTTCAGCTGCTGAAGGTGCTTTGGAACAATCTATGAGACCTGGCACCAGTGGCATAAATCACAAGGCCAGTAAACAGCCATGTCATGATAGTGTTACTGCTGAAGCCCAGAATTCTAAGGAAAAATTTCAACGTATTCGGTATGGAAAGAGTTTTTTCCGAGTAAGTACCTTAAAAAAGCATCGGCGTGTTCATTCTGGTAAGAAACGGTATAAATGTTGTCAATGTGAAAAGAGTTTTTTCTATGAAAGTACTTTAAAAGCACACCAGGTTGTTCATTCTCGTGAAAAACCATTTGGATGTGATAAATGTCCAAAGAGTTTCTCTCGTGCAGGTGCCCTAAAAGCGCACCAGGTTGTTCATTCTCGTGAAAAACCGTTTGGATGTGATAAATGTCCAAAGAGTTTCTCTTGTGCAGCATACTTAAAAAAGCACCAGGTTGTTCATTCTGGTGAAAAACCATACACATGTCATCTTTGTGGAAAGAGGTTTAGCTCCAGAAGTACCTTAAAAAAGCACCAGCGTGTTCATTCTGGTGAAAAACCATATGAATGTAGTCAATGTGAAAAGAGGTTTTTCAATGACAGTACCCTAAAAGCACACCAGGTTGTTCATTCTCATGTAAAACCATTCAGATGTGATAAATGTCCAAAAAGTTTCTTTCATGTAAGTAACTTAAAAGCACACCAGGTTGTTCATTCTTGTGAAAAACCATTCAGATGTGATAAATGTCCAAAGAGTTTCTCTCGTGCAGGTAACTTAAAAGCACACCAGGTTGTTCATTCTTCTGAAAAACCGTTTGGGTGTGATAAATGTATAAAGAGTTTCTCTCGTGCAGAATGCTTAAAACAGCACCAGGTTGTTCATTCTCGTGAAAAACCATTCAGATGTGATAAATGTCCAAAGAGTTTCTCTCGTGCAGGATGCTTGAAAAAGCACCAGGTTGTTCATTCTCGTGAAAAACCATACAAGTGTCATCTTTGTGGAAAGAGGTTTAGCAACAGTAGTACCATAAAAAACCACCAGCGTGTTCATTCTGGTGAAAAACCATACACGTGTCATCTTTGTGGAAAGAGGTTTAGCTACAGGAGTACCTTAAAAAAGCATCAGCGTGTTCATTCTGGTGAAAAACCGTATAAATGTAGTCAATGTGGAAAGAGTTTTAGTAAGAGTGGCAACTTAAGATACCACCAGCTTTTACATTCTGGTGAGAAATCATACAAATGTTGTCAATGTGAAAAGAGTTTTTTCAATCAGCATGCCTTAAAAAAACACCAGGTTGTTCATTCTAGTGAAAAACCATTTGGATGTGATAAATGTCCAAAGAGTTTCTTCCGTGCAGAATACTTAAAAAAGCACCAGGTTGTTCATTCTCGTGAAAAATTGTTTGTTTGCAGTGAATGTTCAAAGAGTTTCTCCTGTCAAAGTGCCTTAAAATCACACCAGGTTGTTCATTCCCATGAAAAAAGGTTTGGATGTGATAAATGTCCAAAGAATTTCTCTCGTGCAAGTGAATTAAAGCAACACCAAGTTGTTCATACTTGTGAAAAACCGTTTGGATGTGATAAATGTCCAAAGAGTTTCTCCCGTGCAGAACATTTAAAAAAGCACCAGGTTGTTCATTCTCGTGAAAAACCGTTTGCATGTGATCAATGTCCAAAGAGTTTCTCCCGTGCAGATATCTTAAAAAGGCACCAGGTTGTTCATTCTCATGAAAAACCATTTGGATGTGATAAATGTCCAAAGAGTTTCTCTCATGCAAGTGACTTAAAACGACACCAGGTTGTTCATACTTGTGAAAAACCGTTTGGATGTGATAAATGTCCAAAGAGTTTCTCTAGTGCAGCATATTTAAAAAAGCACCAAGTTGTTCATTCTCATGAAAATCCACACTGAAAATATGATTTGTTAGCTCAGCAAGCACTGCTCAGGAAAATCAACGGTTTCTTCTTAGTTAACATTTTTAGCTTCACTTAATATGTTGGAGAGCAACACATAATTATTAACTTCACATTGAACTAGGACAAATACATACAGTGAAAGAACAAACACACACACTGACAAACTGCTTGTCCTAAGTGGGGTGATGGGGAGTCGGTGTTTAACCCGGCAACACAGGGGCTGAGGCTGGAGGGGGAGGGGACACACCCAGGACGGGATGTCAGTCCGCTGCAAGGCACCCCAAGCAGGATTTGAACCTCAGATCCACCAGAAGGCAGCCACTGCTTCCCCGCACCCCCTAACATGAAAGAGCAGCTGTGAGAAATGTCCACATTCAGTTGCTTTTGAGTAAACCTGACATGCTGTTTTAAGTGTCGTGCATGGCAAACCATGTGCTGCACATGCTGTACATGTATTTTCAGACAAGTGTTTAGAATGCTGGATGTTAGTATAGTGATGAGTGTCCCTGTCTGTCGTGCAGGAGACTGGGATTCGATCCCTTGCTGGGGAATGCATGAGACCAGTTTAAGCTGTGTTTGCAAAGTTGCAGTTATGCCTGTAGCAGCGCTTTGTATCCATCCATCCTTTTTCTGGGGGGGGTGCAGTGGGTTTGGCTGGGTCCTGCTGTGTGGTAGGTTGGTGGTTCAAGTCCTGCTTGGGGTGCCTTGCAGCGGACTGGCATCCCGTCCAGGGTGTGTCCCCTCCCCCTTTGGCCTTATGCGTCCTGTTTTGCCACGTCAGGCTCCGGTTCACCGCAACCCCAGTCGGGATGAGCAATTTTGGACTGTGTGTGGGGGAAAAAAAAAAAAAAAAAAAGGCTTCTCAGCCTTTTAAACTTCTTGTTGGTAAAGTATATCATACTGGAGTGTTGATGTTTTATAAAATCTTCATTAAATATAAATGCTTCATTACCTTGTTACTCATATATGATTGTGTTACTAACTGATTGAGTGTTAGCAAAATTCTGCATTAATACAACCCAGTGTGAATGAACTAAATGCAATTTCCAACCTCAAGTCAGACTGCGAAGTTGAAACAACTTACCTTTAGTATTTGGAGAAGTTTGACTGAACCTCATTGATTTGTGCATTGGTAAGAAAAGTTTTTTTTTTTCTTCTTACTTAATTTTACCTAAAACCAACTACTTCTACAGAACATTGCCAGAGTGAAAGTTTTTAAGTTACCTGAACTTGCCTATTACATGCAATAATCTTGTTTGACTGAATTAAATAATTAAACTTTTAATATGAGCAAGAGTTTTGCTGAGTTTTTCTTATACACCACTTCCTCCACCACAATTTACTTTAAAAGCTGCATGCAAACATTTTTATATAATTTCTTTAAGTGTGCCCAACACAATTTTTAAACATGTTATAAGTTTTCATGGAAAGCTTGTTGATATCAGTAACAGCCCTTGTCAAAGTCTGGAAATGGCATCTAAAGGAAGTGACTCTTTGTAGACAAGGGCTGTTACTGATATTACAGAGCTTTACACGACAACTTCTAATTTCTCCATTCATCACTTCTGTGTTTTCGTGTATTCAGGTTAAGGATAAAAACAGTTTGATCAACTGCAAAACATCTGCAAAAGTCTGTCTGTAGTTGTACCCATTATAAATTTGCAAAATGCAAAGAACAGTGCTGAGACAATGAAAGATAAGATAATGTCTGAAAAAAGGTACACAGAGAGCTAAGGAGTTCATTTAGTGATGGACTAGGAGTATCATTCCAGCTTTTTCTCTCATAAAGATAAGAATGGTGCATGAGCGCTGTAGCAATGACCTCAGATGACCTTGGCCTGACCTCAAATAAGTTCTCTAAAAGCTGAAATTCATTTTAACTTGAGTGGATTGAAACCCAGGCACTTCATCTATAACACAGCACGTATGCAATGTAAACAATGAAAACATACCAAAAAAGTGTGTATTTCAGATTTTCAGATGAAATATATAACATTATTTCAAGGAAAATCCATCCAACCATTATATCTCCCAGCCACTCCCAGGCCAACTGGGAGATATAATCTCTCTATTGGGTCCTGGGCCAACCTCGAGGTCTCGTCCCAATTGGTTGTGCCTGGTATACCTCCAAAGGGAGGTGCTCAGGGTCATCTGTACCATATGTGAGGAGCGAGGCAGAGCGTCCAGAGCGAGGAGTCGAACAGCGGCAGCCGAGACGCCCTCTTTCAAAAGAATGGAGTCCCATGTTGTGTATCATGTAACATGTATTGCTTAGTTGCACCTGTTGACATTGTCGAGCATTTCATTTGCTCGAAATGCGTGATAAATAATGATTTGGTGCGGAAGGTCCGCGATTTAGAAGGGTTCATTAAGAATTTAATTTCTATCCGAGAAACAGAGAGTTGGTTGGAATCAGCGTGTCCCGATGCCTCTGTAGTGTCGAACTCAGCATGGACACTTACAGGCCCCAGTACAGCTAATGAGAAGCCGGATACCCCGGAGCGCTCTCCTGGCGACTGGGTTACTGTTCGGAGTAGGTCGAATAAAGCGACGCATAAGGCACGGGTTCCTGGTTCAGGTTCTCCCGTCCAAACCCAAAACAGATATTCAGCTCTAAGCAGTTCACATAATAATAATAATAATAATAATAATAATATCCCTCCGTGAACCGCCACCTTAACATGGTGGAGGGGTTTGAGTGCCTGAATGATCTCAGGAGCTATGTTGCCTGGGGCTATATACCCCTGGTAGGGTCTCCCATGGCAAACAGGTCCTGGGTGACAGACGAGACAAAGCGCGGTTCAAAACCCCCTTATGACCATTAAATCAAGGTTCTCGTTTACCCCGCCCGGTATGGGGTCACCGGGGCCCCACCCTAGAGCCAGGCCTTGGGGGGGGCTCGCATGCGAGCGCCTGGTAACCAGGTCTATGCCCACGGGGTCTAGCCGGGCTCAGCCCGAAGCCAAGACGTGGAGCTACTCTTCGGCGGGCTCACCACCTGCTGGAGAGGCCGTAAGGGGCCGGTGCGTTGTGATTTGGGTGGCGGTCGGGGCCGAGTTCCTGGCCGACCCAAACCTCGGGCGCCAACTCTGGCTTTTGGGACTTGGAATGTCACCTCACTGGCTGGGAAGGAGCCTGAGCTAGTGCAGGAGGTTGAGCGATACTGTCTAGATATAGTCGGGCTCACTTCCACTCACAGCTTGGGTTCTGGAACCACTCTTCTCGACCAAGGGTGGACTCTCCACTATTCTGGCGTTGCCCAGGGTGAGAGGCGGCGGGCTGGTGTGAGCTTATTAATAGCCCCCCACTCCATGTGTTGGAGTCTACCCTGGTGAATGAGAGGGTCGTCTCCCTGCACCTTCGGGTCAGGGAACGGTCTCTCACTGTCGTTTGTGCTTATGCGCCTAGCGGCAGTGCAGAGTACCCGGCCTTTTTAGAGTCCCTGGGTGACGTGCTAGAAAGCGCTCCCACTGGGGACTCTGTCGTTCTACTGGGAGACTTTAACGCCCACGTGGGCAGCGACAGTGACACCTGGAGGGCCGTGATTGGGAGGAACGGCCTCCCTGATTGGAACCCGAGTGGTGAGTTGTTATTGGATTTCTGTGCTAGTCACGGTTTGTCCATAACAAACACCATGTTCATGCATAAGAGTGTCCATCAGTGCACTTGGCACCAGGACACCCTAGGTCAGAGGTCGATGATCGACTTTGTAGTTGTTTCTTCTGATCTTCGGCCATATGTCTTGGACGAGAGGGTGAAGAGAGGGGCTGAGCTGTCAACTGATCACCACCTGGTGGTGAGTTGGATTCGATGGCGGGGGAAAAAGCTGGACAGACCTGGCAGGCCCAAACGCATAGTGAGGGTCTGTTGGGAACGTTTGGCGGAGGCCCCTGTCAGAGAGGTCTTCAACTCCCACCTCCGACAGAGCTTCAACCAGGTCCTGAGGGAGACTGGGGACATTGAGTCCGAATAGACTATGTTCACACCTCCATTGTCGGGGCGGCGGTTCGGAGCTGCGGCCATAAAGTCTCCAGCGCCTGTCGCGGCGGCAATCCCCGAACACGGTGGTGGACACCGGAGGTAAGGGATGCCGTCAAGCTGAAGAAGGAGTTGTATCGGGCCTGGCTGGCTCATGGGACTCCTGAAGCAGCTGACGGGTACCGGCGGGCCAGACGGAACGCGGCTCTGGCAGTCGCCGCGGCAAAAACTCGGGCCTGGGAGGAGTTCGGTGAGGCCATGGAGAAAGACTTTCGGTCGGCCTCAAAGAGATTCTGGCAAACCGTCCGGCGACCCAGAAGGGGGAAGCAGTGTTCCACCAACACTGTTTACAGTGGAAGTGGTGCGCTGCTGACCTCAGCTGAGGATGTCCTCGGGAGGAAGTTGAGGCCGGGGACTCGGAGGAGGACTCGTCCATTACCCTGGCTGAAGTTGCTGAGGTAGTCAAAAAACTCCTTGGTGGCAAGGCTCCGGGGGTGGATGAGATCTGCCTGAGATTCTCAAGTCTCTGGATGTTGTGGGGCTGTCTTGGCTGACATGCCTCTGCAGCATCGCGTGGAGCTCGGGAACGGTGCCTCTGGACTGGCAGACCGGGGTGGTGGTCCCTCTTTTTAAGAAGGGGGACCGGAGATTGTGTTCCAACTACAGGGGGATCACACTCCTTAGCCTCCCTGGGAAAGTCTATGCCGGGGTACTGGTGAGGAGAACCCGACCGATAGTCGAACCTCGGATACAGGAGGAGCAATGCGGTTTTCGCCCTGGCCGTGGAACACTGGACCAGCTCTATACCCTCACTAGGGTGTTGGAGGGTTCATGGGAGTTTGCCCAACCAGTCCATATGTGTTTTGTGGACCTAGAGAAGGCGTTCGACCGTGTCCCTCATGGCATCCTGTGGGGGGTACTTCGGGATTATGGGGTTCGGGGCTCGCTGCTACGAGCTGTCCGTTCCCTGTATGACCAGAGCAGGAGCTTGGTTCGCATTGCCGGCAGTAAGTCAGACCTGTTCCCGGTGCATGTTGGACTCCGCCAGGGTTGCCCTTTGTCACCGATTCTGTTCATTATCTTCATGGACAGAATTTCTAGGTGCAGCCAGGGAACGGAGGGTGTCTGTTTTGGTGGCTGCAGGATCTCGTCTCTGCTTTTTGCGGACAATGTGGTCCTGTTGGCTTCATCGAATCAAGGCTTACAGCGTGCACTGGAGAGGTTTGCAGCCGAGTGCGAAGCGGCGGGGATGAGAATCAGCACCTCCAAATCCGAGGCCATGGTTCTCAGTCGGAAAAAGGTGGATTGCCCCCTCCGGGTTAGGGGGGAGTTGCTCCCTCAAGTGGAGGAGTTTAAGTATCTCGGGGTCTTGTTCACGAGTGAGGGAAAAATGGAGCGGCAAGCTGACAGACGGATCAGTGCGGCGTCCACAGTAATGCGGTCACTGTACCGGTCTGTTGTGGTGAAAAAGGAGCTGAGTCGTAAGGCGAAGCTCTCAATTTACCGGTCGATCTACGTTCCTACCCTCACATATGGTCATGAACTCTGGATCATGACCAAAAAAATAAGATCGTGGATACAAGAGGCAGAAATGAGTTTCCTCCGCAGAGTGGCTGGGCGCACCCTTAGGGATAGGGTGAGGAGCTCAGTCACCTGGGAGGAGCTCGGAGTAGAGCCGCTGCTCCTCCGCATCGAGAGGAGCCAGTTGAGGTGGCTCGGGCATCTGTTCCGGATGCCTCCTGGACGCCTCCCTGGGGAGGTGTTCCGGGCATGTCCCAGTGGGAGGAGGCCTCGGGGCAGACCCAGGACACGTTGGAGAGACTACGTCTCCCAGCTGGCCTTGGAACGCCTTGGGGTTCCCCCAGAGGAGCTGGAGGAGGTGTGCGGCGAGACGGAAGTCTGGGGGGCTCTGCTTGGACTACTGCCCCCGTGACCCGGTCCCAGATAAGCGGAGGAAGATGGATGGATAAATGTTATTTAGAATAAAACCGTTTCAATATATTACTGCATCGTTAATTTGAAAAGAAGAGTTCATTTGCATTTGCTGTTTTTTTGGAATATTACAGTTTCAATGCATACATTATTACATCGTAGTGGTAAATATTTCTATACATTATTAAGAAATACACACACACAATCTGAATCCACTTGTTCCAAGTGGGGTTACAGCAAACCGGAGCCTAACCCGGCAACGCAGGACACAAGACGGCCTGAGGGGGAAGGGACACACCTGGGACGAGATGCCAGTCCGTTGCAAGACGTCCCAAGCAGCACTCAAACCCCAGACTCACCAGAGAGCGGGACCCGGCCAAACCTGCCACACCACGACAATGTGTGCGATTATGTAATTGTAATGATCAAGTTTCAAGTTTATTGTCATAGATACAAGTATGATGTACATGTATCATGAAAATCTTCCTGAATGCTTCTCCACAGACTATGGGCAAGGACAATAGAAATACTGCACAAACAAAACAATGACAAACAAAACAGTGTCAATGACCTTTATAATTTATAGCACTTATTGCACTTTTAAGTAGTCACTTAAATGACTACCTGCGTGGCATGTTTGTAGTAATTTTTTTAATGGTTTATTTTAAAGTAATGTTGATTAGTTCAGTGGATGGTGTTTCTTAATTTTCTTAATTGTGTTTATATTTGAAGAGGGTGCGGTGGCGCAGTGGGTTGGACCGGGTCCTGCTCTCCGGTAGGTCTGGGGTTCGAGTCCCACTTGGGGTGCCTTGCGACGGACTGGAGTCCCGTCCTGGGTGTGTCCTCTCCCCCTCCGGCCTTACGCCCTGTGTTGCCGGGTTAGGCTCCAATTCCCCGCGACCCCGTATGGGACAAGCGGTTCAGAAACTGTGTGTGTTTATATTTGGTGAAATGTACATGTATTTTTATCATTCACCTGTTTTGCGAAAAGGAAAACATCCAAGAACGGTAGGTAAGGTGGATGGTAACACCCTGAAAACAGGCCAGGGGACCAGTACATTTATATTTATTCACTTAGCAGATGCTTTTCTCCAAAGCGACTTACAGTGAATACTATGTAGTGTTACTAGCCCACACACCTTATTCACCAAGGTGACTTACACTGCTAGTCCCAAGAATGGTAGGTAAGGTGTATGGTAACATCCAGGGAACATGCCAGGTGAACACCCCTCTTGAGCGGTGGAACTGTGGGGTAAGTTCCTTTTAATTACTTATGGTTTTTAGCCTTGGGGTATGTTTTTTGTGTCTTAAAGGCCCTGTCATGCAATCCTTATATTAGTGAGTTTTATTGAGTTTTATTTTAGATTTATCATTGGCATGAGATTTTTTTTAGGGTTTCTTTATTGAATAAAGACTTTAAACATCAGAAGTGATGAATGGAGAAATTTTAAATCTCTTTTTCCCACCAGTTCCAGCACTTCCCCCAATGACAAGGGGTGAGCAAATTGTACATGCAGGAAGAGCCGATCATGCGCGAGTGCTTCAATAAACTGGCCCCAGGCCGGCTCCCTTTCAACGTTAGGCGGCACGGACATATAAGCCCATCTTCACAGGCTTTATATGATGTATGTCGGAGTTCGCAGGGGCTCACCGGGCTGCCTGATGCAGTGTTTGAGCTCACAACATAGGGAATCTCACAGGGTAAATTCCCAAAAGTGCCTCTGTAGTGTCTCAACCAGAGTCTCAGTCACACCTGTCTCCGGGGCTCAGCAGCAGTAAACAAGCTGATGCCTCATCAGTCAATGATAAAGCTAACTGCTGTAACCAAACATTCTTGAAGGGTTTGCCTAGACACTTAGGGATCTAGAAAATAAAAAACGATAACCCACCCAAGCTGATTTCAAATGCCTTCAAAGTTTTTACTGGATCCAAAACATGTGAAACTTATATAAGACTCTCACCCACCCACTCAGTCCACGTGTACCAAATCCTGCCTAAGGCAAGCCCTGGGGGAGGAAAGACTCAGCATACACAAATCTGAAATCATGCACCACTAAACAGTCTAGTGCCACCACATCCAAACAATATCCCAAAATTAAGTCTTTTACACTGCTGCGCTTTTTCTTTTTCTGTCCAATAAGCTGAAGCAGCTACAAGTTCGAACTGAGAAAGAAACGCCTCCCAGCTTCCATTGCTGGAAAACTTCGGTGTCTCTATTTACGGGTCTCGAGCACAAGGTCACGGCGCCGCCATCTTTGTTTGAATTGTTTTCCGCGCCCCGGATATGACGTGCAGGTAGCGTCCTGAAAACGGGAATCTTGCCGGTTCTGGTATGTACTGTTATAACTTGCGGTTTTCTTTTTTTTTTTTTTTTTTTTTTTTTTTTTTTAAATAATTTAATCGCAAATAGTTGCTTTATTGTGTTGAACTAGGGTGTGGTTGAGAGAATGCATGTGACGTGAGAGGTGGCCATAGAGAAAGTGGAACCGAGTGAATTGGACGTGCGCGCGTCACGCCGCGTAGGCTGCTCATTTATTCTCGTCCGAGAGAGGACAGCACTCCGTCTTATCGTCCAACTTTAATAAACCCCCAGTCCTTTGGGGTTCTCTCTGGAGTAGCTCTGTGCTCTTTCGAGCCATTACAGTACATTTTTTTTTTTTTTTTTTACAGTCACCTATGTTCTAGTTTTACCTGGTTTGTGATAGGTTTCTTTTTGTCCGAGCATTCTCGATTTTAATTTTTTTCCCCTCAGCCAATTTGAATTTCCTTCGTCGCGTCCTATCGGTGGATTCGGGACAAAACCCAGGTTTTGGACACAAAACGTAACGACCGCACAGAACCGTACTATGAATCAATAATTCCAAAATGTTTGGGGTTTCTTAAGGTGCTGATCAATAAGACGGGCTGCTGCCTCTTCCGCAACCGGTGACATGAACACTTATTTAGAAAGCAGTCTAATACATCACGCGCGCATTTCCACTTTCCACACAGCTCCTCTCTCCCAGTTTCTCCATTCGCTCTCACACATGCGCACTTCCAACTTCCACACAGCTCCTCACAGTCCCTCCATTCGCTCTCACACATGCGCACTCGCATACCTCTTACGTCACACGCATTCTCTGAACTCCCGTCCTCAGGTAAAGAATAAAATAAAACACAAACGTGACAACAAACTATTTACAATTAAATAACAAATAATACCACAAGGTATTACAATATTTGAATGTGACAAATTCACTATACTGTAATCACGTGTCTGCATCCAAATCTATCTTTCTCTTGATGTAATCATGAACTGTTTTTCTGAGTTGTACGTCGTCGGCGCCGGTTGGTTGGAGAAAGAAGTGTCTTGATATATTAATTAATGAATGTAAATGTAATAATTCAGAACTGCTGAATCCCTCTTGACATTCAAGAAGGGTGTCAAGTCTCTAAAGAAATTTCTTAGTTTCAGGCTCAACTTCCCCCAAATGAGCAAATTAGCAATTCTTTAAAAGCAATACAATTACGATTGCGTGCATGAATGGGAGGAAATTCTGCTTGCTAAACTTAACCAACAACTGGTGTCTTCAGTGCCCAAATGCTTAAAAAGTGTTGTTATTACGTTACAGAGTAGTATACATTCGACTCCCCCAAATTTTTGGAACTTGTTACAGTCATCAGCTTTGGAATAAATGTATATTGTCAAAAACAAAACAATGCAGTTAATGTGTAAAACATGAAATGAGTGACCCAGTGTAAGTAGTGTATCTAGCAGTGTAAGTCACTGCGGTGAATAAGGTGTGTGGGCTCATATTAACACTACATAGAGTTAACTAACTGGGAGTTGCTTTGGAGAAAAGCATCTGCTAAATAAATGTAAATGAAATACCATGTCTTCATACTGTTTTTGTTTAAATACAAGTCAAAGTAAATTTACACATCAGTCCTTTTTGTTTTTATTAGCATTTTCCACACTGTCCCATCTTTTTTTTTGAATTGGGGTTCTATATACCGGTGCGACACAATAAAGTATGTATTGAAACGGTTTTATAGTAAATAACATCAAACTGATCTTAAAATACTTTTTTCTTAGTAATGTATATAAACATTTACTAATATCACGCAATAACTGTTGTCTTCCGTATAACAGCAACTGCAAATGAACTATTCTTTTAAAATAAATGTATTCTTTAATCATGCATATAAACATTTACCACTACAACGCAATAATGTATTGAAACTGTTTCATTCTAAATATCATCAGTTCCAAATTAAGTTTTTAAAATACATTTATTTCTTTGTAATGTATATAAACATTTCCTAATGTAGTGTTTTTTTTCCCCGTATAAGAGCAATTGCAAAAAACATATGCATTGAAACTGTTATATTCTGAATAACAGCAAATGCAAATTAACGATTTAAAAAAAAAAACACTTTTCTCAATAGCATATAAACATTTACCAGTATGGCATAATAATATATGTACTGAAACACACACACACACATTTTCAGAACCGCTTGTCCTAGACGGGGTCGCGGGGAACCGGAGCAAGGGTGCAAGGCCGGGAGGGACGCACCCAGGACGGGACGCCAGTCCGCCGCAAGGCACCCCAAAGCGGGACTCGAACCCCAGACCCACCAGAGAGCAGGACCCAGTCCAACACACTGTGCCACCGCGCCCCTCAAGTGTACTGAAACATTTATTCTAAATAACACCAATTCCAAATTGACTATTATTTTAAAAGCATCTGCTACATGAATAAATGTAATGGAAATGTAAATACAGCCAATACCTCAACAATGCTGTACAATACTGCAAGAATACATTTAATTAATTAATGGTATTATTCACATCACTGAGACTCTAAAGACAGACTATTCTCAGAGCTCCTCTCTCACCTCTTCATTTTTTTCTGACACAGCCTCCTCATTTTCTTTACAGTCCACAGCAGGACTCATATCTGCAGAAGTGTGTTTCAGGTGAGGGCAGTGGGCAGGAAGAGGCTGAAGAGGTGAGTCGATCACGGGTGTTCGTTGGTGAACGTCTGCTTCCTTGTGTATCTGGATGATCTCCTGAGCTATTCCAGGTCCAGAGAGCAACACGTCCAGCAGCTAAGAGAGGTGCTCCGAAGCCTTTTGTAGAACTGCTTATTTGTGAACGCCGAGAAGTGTTTATTCCACCAAGAACAGATTGCATTTCTTGTGTTTATCCTGAGCAAGGTAGGGGTGGCCATGAACCCGGGGAAAGTCCGGGCTGTGACGGGGTGGCCCCGTCTGAAGATCGTTAAGGCTTTGTAGGGATTCATGTTTGCCAGTTTCTATAGATGGTTCATCCGGGGTTACAGCTTGATAGTTCCGCAGCTCACCGCTCTCACCGCAGGTTAGAGCACCCTCCTCCCATGGACTGAGCAAGCCCAGCATGCTTTCCAGACCCTGAAGGACAGGTTCACCAAGGCACCCGTCCTCCTCCACCCGGGCCCCATTCTGCCTTTCGTAATGGTGGTCAATGCTTCGGTGGTGGGGGTAGGAGTGGTATTGTCCCAACAACATGGCTCCCCACCAAAACTACATCCATGTGCCTACTTTTCACGTAAGCTAACAAAACCAAGAATTATGACATAGAAAACGGGGAGCTATATCCATAAAGCTGGCCCTAGAAGAGTGGCGGCACTGGCTGGGGGGGCCACACACCCCTTCCTGGTGCTGACTGACCATAGGAATTTGGAGTACCTCCAGAGGCCGCCCGAGCCCCCGACAGGCCCAATGGGCCTTTTTTTTTTTTTTTTTTTTTTTTAACCCATTTCTGCTTCACGGTGTAATACAGACCAGGTGCCAAAAACACCAAGGCTGACGCATTGTCACGGGTGTATGATGGTACACCACTCTCGGGCCCCCCAGAGCCCATCGCACCCTGGCAGTGTTGTGGCTCTGGTGCAATGAGAGTTTCTTAAAGATCTCCAGGTGGCTCAGGAGACTGGAAAGCAGTACATACCAGTGAGCATCTGACTGATGCTCTTGTGGTGGGCCCATGACTCCCCAGCAGCAGGCCAACCAGGAAACATCTGAACACTGTCCCTTCTCCTGAAGCGGTTCTGGTGGCCTTCCATCCGAGAGGATGTCCGGGACTACACCTGCGTGCAAGCTAAGACCTCCACCCAGAAGCCGCAGGTCTGCTCGAACTTCTACCTGTGCCAGTCCGTCCATGGTCTCATGTAGTGGTTGATTTCCTCATGGACCTCCAGCTGCCCAACAGTAAGAGCATGGTGCTCATGAAGATTGACCACTTTTCGAAAGCATGCTGCCTTGTTCCTCTCCCAAAACTCCCTACAGCCCTAGTGATAGCGGAGGTTCTTTTCTACAATGTGTTCCGCTTCTATGGCCTCCCTGAAGACATCGTCTCAGACCGGGGCCTGCAGTTCACCTGGCAGGTCTGGATGGCCTTTTGGTGTAAACTAGGGCTCTTGGTAAGCCTGACTTCAGGATATCACCCAGAGGCCATGGGTAGGTTGAGCAGCTCCAGCAAGATGTCGGCCGCTTCCTGCAGTTATTGTAGCTGTAAGCAGCACCTGTGGTCCCGGTCCCTCCTGTGAACCGAATATACGCACAATTTGCTGACACACTCGCCCACGGATTTCTCCCCGTTCCAGTGCTTTTTAGGTTATCAATCCTTGTTGTTCCCCTGGCCCTAGCGACGTACCAGCGGTGGACACCTGGTATCAGGAGAGCGAGAAGGCATGGCATGCCGTCTGGGTTCACCTTCAGCGAAGCTTCTTAAACTACGAACGGCAGGCCGACTACCACCGCCACACGCTCACCTTTGTGCCAGGGCAATGGGTTTGGCTGTCAGCCAGGGACCTCAAGATGAAGTTGCCATCCAGGAAACTCGGCCTACAGTACATCCGGCCATTCAGAGTTCTCCGCCTCATCAACCTGGTGGTGTATCGACTCCAGCTCCCCCCTCAACTACGTGTATGCCCGACATTCCATGTGTCGCTCCTAAAGCCGTATGCCACATCCCTGTTCCAGCAGCCCCTGGATGCTGCTCCACCCTCTCCTCCTCTTCTCTTACAGTGCTGCAATTTTACGTTGCCCCCAACCACAGCTCTTCTTCATGGCCCCCTCACACAAATGACAGCAAGGGGGTTCTCTTTGATTAAAGGAGAAAACCTGTGCTGCTATTCATGGTAAAATATGTTGAAGGGTCACCGTGTAGGCCAACATTATACCTCACGCATGCGGTCCAAATGCTCTCATGCTTTATCGGAGTGGTGCCTGCCCTAAATTTTTTGGTGGTTCCAAAAAGGATTTTAATGTGCCTCCCTGCCAAGTGCATGTAATACTGAAGTGTCTTTCTATAACACACATTATCTGAACTGCTTCTCCCATACGGGGTCGCGGGGAGCCGGAGCCTAACCCAGCAACACAGGGCGCAAGGCTGGAGGGGGAGGGGACACACCCAGGACGGGATGCCAGTCCGTCGCAGGGCACCCCAAGCCGCAGACCCACCGGAGAGCCGGACCTGGTCCAACCCACTGCGCCACTGTGCCCCCCCCTTTCTCTAACTAATTCATATAATTACAATACAGAAACTCACAGTGTATACACTCTATGTATACTGGTTAAAAAATTGTTTTATCTATTAGATTATTAATAGATCAAACCAAAAGTTCTTTTTTAAATTTAAGCAACAAAAACAGAAAAAATACAAAGAGTACATGTAGCATTCCACAACCATATTAAAAAGTGAAAAAGGGAACATCAGGGGTACATATTACAACAGAAAGATTAAACACAGTAAACAAATAGGAGATACACCTTGCTAATCGTATTTGTACAGTTTGAAATTACTTGCATATAGGCCTTCATGTCTAATTTAAAGTGAATGGAAATGCCTGGCTCCGGGGGTGTCATCACTTGGAATGTCACAAAATCTAAAAATCTAAGTTTTAGATTTGTTTGTTTGTGGTTGTTGTTGTTTGTTTTTTTTTGTTTTTAATTTTTAATATTTTTTTCATTTATTTTGCAAGAAGGGGGGGTGCGGTGGCGCAGTGGGTTGGACCACAGTCCTGCTCTCCGGTGGGTCTGGGGTTCGAGTCCCGCTTGGGGTGCCTTGCGACGGACTGGTGTCCCGTCCTGGGTGTGTCGTCCCCGGCCTTACGCCCTGTGTTACCGGGTAGGCTCCGGTTCCCCGTGACCCCGTATGGGACAAGTGCTTCTGAAAATGTGTATTTTGCAAGAACACCTGTCGGTAACAAAACTCTGTCCATGCGGTCGAGGCTTGTAAATGAGCCTGGCTACAAGCATGTTTTTGCAGACCATGGTCACGTTCTAATGCTGCTTTCCAGTTTTTAAAACCTGTCGAAATGAAAGTTGTCTTTTTTGGTTGAAAGCAGCACCAAGCACTTGACATGGAAAACAAAGGCATGCATTCCACTCTAGAGAATATTCAAGCCGGGTCGTGACTGATACCAAGCGGCCAAAAAGCATCTCTCCCTCCCTCCAAAAAGAGTTCGGGGATATGATTTCAGAACCATCTGATGAGGATTTGCCCGTTTAAATCATTTCGGACAGAATTGCTGCATTTTTGAGTGGGTTTAATTGTGTTTTTGACACCTTCGGAAGCTGCTGATGAACTTACTCGACTCGTCTATTTCTCATTGGTGCTAGCTGTGTCCTAGTGAGCTAAAGTGGTTTTCTTTTGTCCTTTCGGAACAAGATTTCTGTACATGTTGTGTTGTCTTAGGCTACTGAAGTGTGTAGTAGTAATAAAGTTCACTAATAATTCTAATACAGTTCACTGGCTGTTTCTATCATTGCTTTGTAATTCAGCACAAAGTGAATGAGACTAAGGCTATTTGTCTCAACAGTCTAAAAAAAAAAAGAAAGAAAATTTAAAAAAAAATATCTGGAGCTGAACTGAATATCGCACCAATTTTGTGATTGCTTGTGGGGTGTGGGGCCAGGGTGGGCCAAGCATAGCCCCCCATTGGGCTGGGTCTGTTTAAAAGGCTTCCTCCTTCCCTCCATTTCTTTGAAAAGAACCCTGGACATTTTTGAGGGATTCTTGGATCGTATTCAAAACTCACAATCATAATCTTGCCTTGGCACTTTTACGGTGGCCGTGGAACCTTGAAAATTTGCACCAGCATTGAGTGAGTTTCAGTGGGCGTGGCCCCTGGGTATAAAAAGGCAGTTGTCCAAAACGGCAATACAGTTGACTGGGAACAACTAACAAATACCTCATTCATGTTCTTCTACCTGACACACTGTTTCCCGAATCACAGCCCCTGTGGGTGGAGACTGCATGCAGCATCCTTCCACAAGCACGGGGAGAGTCCTGGGAATTCATTCCAAGAAAATGTTTCTTTCTTCACAGTTTTGAGAGGTGTGGCGTGAGATCAGACTTGGGGAGTTGGGTTGAGGACCGTCTCTCGTGCTAGGGGCTGTATTAACAGGTAAGGAGCTTTTGGAAACAACTTGTTTTTGTAACTGTAACAAGACTATAAAGAGCTTCAGGTAGCATCCAATTCTCAATAGCAACTTACGGAGCCATCAGGGGGAGTAGTGCTTACAGGTGTTGTCTTTGTGGAGTTATCTACAACTATTTACCACTTTATATAGATAGGTAATTTGACTGGAGCAATTTTAGTTAATTCTGCATTTTAGCATTATTTCTGCTGGAATATTTAGAGTGAATGTCTTTGTTCAGCAGAAAAATACAGCAGTACATTTCCATCTACATTTCCTTCCATTGATGTAATGCACTCACTGTATTTTTCTCTGAGATACATGTCTCTTTTGAGCAAATTGCCTGCTAAATGAATAAATGAAATTGTAAATCTAAATTTTTCATCAAACCCACATCTTCTCCTTTGTTTAAGAAGAGCTTCCCTGCAAAAAAAAAGGTGCTAATTTGAAAATTGTGTCATGAGCATCCAGATTATTCAGTACATATGGCAGATACTCATCGTAATTGCCCTTCCTCACTTGTCCACCAGCATGTATTAACCCAGGAGTAGAGGAGAAGCACCTAAGCTAGCAGGAGACAGGAGACATACAAGATCATCATGGCAGAACCAGGAGGTGAACAATCTTCAGGAGCACCTCATGGCCTCCTGCCTAAGTCGGACTGTTCTGGGAATGCAATGACCCCCCACTCAGAGGTTTCAGCAGTCATGGACATGTGCATAAAAACTGAGCCTGTTGAGCAGGACATTTCTCACCGTGAATATTGTACTGAGATAAAGAGCTTCAGTGCCAAAGAGCTGGACTCACGGCTGCACCAGGATGTTGACCAAATTAAACAGGAGTCTGTGCTGCTCAACTTAAAAAAAGAGAGTGATAATGGAGAGCTGTGCAACACCACAGAGATACTCAGCTTTCCCTCAGAGCAGTTAAAATCTGGTACATGTCTGTTCGCCAAGCAATGTAGATCACAGACAGGTGAAGTTATGGCAGAGCAGAAATCTTTGTTACAGGAGCCCTCTGTTTCAAACACAGAAATGCACGGAGCTGCAATTTATCCTATAAAAGATAAGTATGAGGTCATAGAGGGGTATCAGTTAAGCTTCTCTCCGTTAACTGAACAACATAAACAAGAGACAGATGCAGTGAAATCAGAGCAGAATTCTTTACCAAATGACCTTTCACAGAAGAGTTTGGTTGAGCCAAATAGCAGTTCAGCTGCTGAAGGTGCTTTGGAACAATCTATGAGACCTGGCACCAGTGGCATAAATCACAAGGCCAGTGAACAGCCGTGTCATGATAGTGTTACTGCTGAAGGCCAGAATTCTAAGGAAAAATTTCAACGTATTCGGTATGGAAAGAGTTTTTCCCGAGTAAGTACCTTAAAAAAGCACCGGCGTGTTCATTCTGGTAAAAAACGGTATAAATGTTGTCAATGTGAAAAGAGTTTTTTCTATGAAAGTACCTTAAAAACCCACCAGGTTGTTCATTCTCGTGAAAAACCATTCAGATGTGATAAATGTCCAAAGAGTTTCTCTTGTGCAGAATACTTAAAAAAGCACCAGCTTGTTCATTCTGGTATAAAACTGTATAAATGTTGTCAATGTGAAAAGAGTTTTTTCTATCAAAGTATGTTAAAAAAGCACCAGGTTGTTCATTCTCGTGAAAAACCGTTTGGATGTGATAAATGTCCAAAGAGTTTCTCTTGTGCAGCATACTTAAAAAAGCACCAGGTTGTTCATTCTCGTGTAAAACCATTTGGATGTCATCTTTGTGGAAAGAGGTTTTGTCGCAGAAGATCCTTAAAAGCACACCAGTGTGTTCAATCTGATGAAAGACCATATAAATGTAGTCAATGCGAAAAGAGTTTTTTTGATCAAAGTACCTTAAAAGCGCATCAGGTTGTTCATTCTCAAGTAAAGCCATTTGCATGTGAAAAATGTCCGAAGACTTTTTCTTGTGCACGTAACTTAAAAAAGCACCAGGTTGTTCATTCTTGTGAAAAACCGTTTGCATGTGATAAATGTCCAAAGAGTTTCTCTCGTGTAGATTACTTAAAAAAGCACCGGCTTGTTCATTCTTGTGAGAAACCATTCAAATGTGATAAATGTTCAAAGAGTTTCTCTTGTCCAGAATACTTAAAACAGCACCAGCGTGTTCATTCTGGTGAAAAACCATACACATGTCATCTTTGTGGAAAGAGATTTAAAGAGAAAAATACCTTAGAAAAGCACCAGGTTGTTCATTCTGGTGAAAGACCATACATATGTAATCAGTGTGGAAAGAGGTTTAAGCACAGCAGTACCTTAAAAAAGCACCAGCGTGTTCATTCTGGTGAAAAACCATATAAATGTAGTCAATGTGGAAAGAGTTTTTCTAACAATGGCAACTTAAGAAATCACCAGGTTTTTCATTCTGGTGAGAAATCATACAAATGTAGTCAATGTGAAAAGAGTTTTTTCAATCAACGTGCCTTAAAAAGGCACCAGATTGTTCATACTAGTGAAAAACTGTTCAGATGTGATAAATGTCCAAAGAGTTTCTTCCGTGCAGAATGCTTAAAAGAGCACCAGGTTGTTCATTCTCGTGAAAAATTGTTTGTATGCAGTGAATGTTCAAAGAGTTTCTCCCGTGAAAGTGACTTAAAAGCGCACCAGGTTGTTCATTCTCGTGAAAAACCATTTGAATGTGATAAATGTCCAAAGAGGTTCTCTCGTGCAGGTGACTTAAGAAAGCACCAAGTTGTTCATTCTCGTGAAAAACTTTTCGGATGTGATAAATGTTCAAAAAGTTTCTCCCGTGCAGAACATTTAAAAAAGCACCAAGTTGTTCATTCTCGTGAAAATCCACACTGAAAAAAATTGTTAGCTCAACAAGCATTACTCATGAAAATCAATTGCTTTTTCTTAAAGGTTTTTAGCGTCACTTAATATATCGCAGAGCAACACATAATTATTAACTTCACACCATACTCGGAGGGATACATACAATGAAAGAACAACTGTGAGTTATGTCCACATTCAGTTGCCTTTGAGTTAACCCGACACAGTGTTTTAAGTGTCGTGCATGGCAAACCATGTGCTGTACTGTGTAATTGTGCAAGCACTTAAAGTATCAAGTCAGCTGAGTCGTCTTTGCTCGTCTGACCAAAATGTACATAACTACTGCAAAGGACAGTGAATCTCACAAAGCTTTCATGTGAAAGTGGCATTCGTCAGAAACAAAAACGCAATCTATTTCAGTCTCCACCATCTGTCGAAGTCTGTGAGTGTCCACTAATTGTGTGATACTGAACAAGGGTTAGGGATTAACTGTGAGCGCCAACAAAGCTTTGTATTTCCATATAGCAGCAGTCCTTTGAATTTTTTTAATTTCCTTATTGGTTATGTTGTTCTTATGCTTTTGACCAACACTAAGAACTCCCTCCCTTCTCGCTGGAGATGCTCGTAGAGTTAGAGCGGGACATGGGTTCACCCTGGGGACTGTTTTAAGGACTGCTCCCCACTGGAATTTTCTTAGAGAGTAATGTAGTATTCCATGCCACTCAAGAAACCCCTTAGGAGTAGGAGTGATGTACTGAACCTTAAATAGTTGTGATTTGCATATGCAATGTTGGATGATGTAAATAGTTGTTCAACCATGGGGGGACACTTGTCTATACTGTGGTGGAATTCCTTGTACTACTCATTTTGAGACAAGTGTTTAGAGTGCTGGATGTAGGGGAGCGCTATGGCTTCTCACCCTGTTGAACTTGTTGCTAAAGTATATGATACTGGGGTGTTGATGTTTTATAAACTCTTCATTAAATATAAATACTTCATTACTTTGTTACTCATATGTGATTGTGTTACTAACTCATTAAGTGTTACCAAAATTCTACATTAATACAACCCAGTGTGAATGAACTAAATGCAGTTGCCAATCTTAAGTTAAACTGTGAGGTTGAAACAACTTAGCTTTAGTATTTGGAGAAGTTTGACTGAACCTTGGGGGGTGCGGTGGCGCAGTGGGTTGGACCGGGTCCTGCTCTTCTGTGGGTCTGCGGTTCGAGTCCTGCTTGGGGTGCCTTGCGACGGACTGGCGTCCCATCCTGGGTGTGTCCCCTCCCTTTCCGGCCTTACGCCCTGTGTTGCCGGGTAGGCTCCGGTTCCCCGTGACCCCGTATGGGACGAGCGGTTCTGAAAATGTGTGTGTGACTGAACCTTGTTGATTTGTGCATTAAGAAAATTTTTTACTTAATCTTTACCTAAAAGCAACTACTTTTGCAGAACATTGCCAAACTGAGCCAAAGTCGGTGATCATGTTCTTTGAACCAGTTTGCTATACGTTTGCAATAACTATATTACAATATTATTGCATCATGGTATCTGTACACATTACAATCATGCTTCTGCTGTGGTACATAAGCTTGAGATATTTAGCCATTTTTAAGATATCTGAACTTGCCTATTACATGCAATAATCCAGCTTGGCTGAATGAAATAATTAAACTTTTAATATGAGAAAGAGTTTTGCTGTGTTTTTCTTCCACACCAATTTACTTTAAAAGCCGCATGACCACATTTTACATAATTTTTTATAACTGTACCCGACACTTTATTTTTTCAGTGCATAAAATGTAGTCAGTGTGGTAGGTGTTTGGTTTATTAAGGTTAGACAGTGTTTAAATATCAGTGAGAGAACACAATGAAGGGCTCAATTTGTGTTTCTCGTATATGTACAGAAGAAATTGAGCAATAGCCCAAGATGATGAAATATTGCTTCAGTGAAGCATAAAAACAAACAATCAAATCTCAACTGTATCATTGTATCAGATTTTCAAGCGATCAAAAGGAGGTCGATATGAATTCACACAAATTCTTGCTTCTCTGGGGAAAGTTTGTGCTGTCCTTATACATACTGACAGCCATGAACAGGGAGGGTGGCTGCATTGGACAAGACATATCATGATAAACCTGACGCGCAGTCCTGTCATGTAGCTGTGCAGATAGACACACAACCAATTGTGTCTGTGTAGTTGTCGGTGGTATTTTTGTTAATTTGTTTGTTAAATAAACTGCATTTTGTGGTTTGTTAGTGCGCACGTTCACTTAAACAGTTCTGTGTCTCGTAGTGTAGAGTGGGCGTGACTCCATTGATTGATTAATCACATCTGTTTGTTTGTTTTGGTCACTCTTGGTGGAGTAGTTTCAATTTTGATTAGGAGGCTCAACTGACGGAAATTAGCCTGGATTAAATAGCAGCTGGTGACTCATAGCAGCAGCGAAGATTTGGGGTGCTAGGACAAGGGAATCTATGTGTGGGAGTCCACCGAGGGAGGCCACCAACATTGTGCGCTGCGAGGGATATCGCGTCTAACATATCGACCATCAAAGCTGTCTACGACAACCAAGCTGTGCGATGTCACCACCACTGGACGCCTGGATGCTCCTGCTGCTACAGTAACCTGGTTCATCCTCATCTGTCAAACCCTCCATCCTGCTTCAATTTCTCCATGGGACTCTGGAACTGCCAGTCTACCTTGAGAAAAGCTGACTTCATGCCAGCCTATGCCTCCCATCTCTCACTGAACCTCCTAGCACTAACTGAAACCTGGATCACACCAGATGACTCAGTCACACCTGTAACTTTCTCCACTAACTACTGCTTCTCTCACACCCCCTAATGAGGTGGAGGCACAGGCCTTCTCATCTCTCCCCAGTGGGAATATTCTGTTCTCCCTCTCCACCTGCATGATCTGTCCTCCTTCCAATAGCATGTCTCTATCACTGCCCCATTTACTCTTGTTGTGGCTGTTCTTTATTGCTCTCTTGGCCCTCTCAGCTGCTTCTTCAATGAACTTGACATCTTGAGCAACGCTCCGTTGATTCTCCTGGGTGACTTCAACCTGCATGTCGACGACATTCATGCAAGCAGCCTTCTGTTGCTGCTACAGTCCTTCGATCTCTCCCTGTCCCAATCCCCTGCTACTCACAAAGCAGGCAGTTGCCTTGACCTTGTATTTTCCCATAACTATGGCTTTTCCATCCTCTCCGTCACTCCGCTGCATGTCTCTGACCACTTCTTCATCTCCTTTCAACCCTGCCTCCACTAACTCCTGCTATGCCTCTGTTACTCTGGTCATTCTCCCTTCTGCTGCACAATTCGCGGATCTATCTACAGATGATGCCACTAACACTTTCCTCTCTGCCCTATCTTCCACCCTTGACACTCTCTGTCCACTATCTTCCAGAGACAAAGTCAAAGCAATCACTGACAAGTTCTCAGCATCACCCTGCCCAGTTCATGCTGGACCTCCCCATGAAGCCATGCTCTCCAAATTCAAGCTGCTCTCTAAATAAAGACACCGAGAGGCGAGCACCTCACCTGTCCTACCTCCTCTGTCACAGCCTGGTATTGGGTCCTCTTCTTTTCTCGATCTACACCTCCTCCCTTGGCCCAGTCATAGCCTCCCATGGATTCAAATACCACTGCTATGCTGATGATACCCAGCTCTTCCTTTCCTTTACACCTGGAGCATCAGACATTTCCCCAAGCATTTGTCTGCCTGTCAGACGTCTCTGACCTCCAACTCAACCTCTCCAAAACAGAGATTCTTCACCACCCAGCTAGCCTGTCCTCCTGTCACGATCTATCAATCAAACTGGACAACTCACTCATTTTGCCTATCTCCTTGGCGAAGAGTCTGGGAGTGATGATTAACTCAAGTCTACTTTTCTCTCAGCACATTGAAGCCACAACCCAGTGCTGCAGATACATCCTGCATAATATCTGCAAGAACCATCTTTACTTCACAACTGACTCTGCCCAACTACTTGTCCAGGCCATGGTGACATCTATCTGGACTACTGCAACTCTCTCCTGTGTGGCCTTCCCGCTACTGCCAGGGTGCAGAAGACAGAATGCTGCTGCACAAGTTGTGTTTGACTTGCTAAAGGGTTCCCCATGTATCTCCTGTACTCATTTCTCTGCATTGGCTTTCTATAGCTGCCCGAATCAAATTCATTCAAGACCCTGGTTATTGCCTATAAATGCATCAACAGAACTGCTCCCAGCTATTTACAAGACTTGATCAACTGCTACACCCCAACCAGATCCCTTCGCTTGTCTACTGCTCACTTGGTGGTCCCGCGTACAAAAAGTAAAGCATGGAGGTTCTCGGTTCTGGCTCTGTTGTGGTGGAATGTCCTTGTGATGTCCTTCTCTATCCTAAACGTTAGGTCGGCCCAGATTTTATGATGCACACCCTGGACACCCAAGTCTACCACTGTTTGAACCAGCTGGGTTCTTGCATTCCAAAGCATTTGTTTGGCTATGCTAATGACCAGCCACGTTCAGGTGGCTGCTGCCTTCTGAGCGCCAGGGTTCCATACCATCAAGACTTTTTTTGTACGTAAAACCATCTGCGAATCGATATTTCTGCACAGGCGGGTCACCAAATGCCAGACCTCCCGCACCTGTCTGCAGGCCCAAAAGGCTTGTGCAAGAGTTTTGCTCTCACTCCACTGGAGTCGCAGGCAGAGTGGATGGCTGGTTAGTTTGTGCCTATACAGGACCACTTTCACTGGCAACTTGTGTTGTAAACAATGCCAGTTCAAATCTTGCGGCTGGTGGTCAAGCTCCTTTGGCTGAATCCTGGCCCACGTGCCTTTGTCAAGCCCTAAAAGAACTCAAGTTCCTCTCCTCTCGAGCAGGGCCTTATGTGAAGCCTTGTGTTTGAGGAGGGTCTCTGCCTTGACCCCAGCTGCTGTGGTCTTATTCCCTTTACAGCATGGCTGTAATGAGCGGGGCATGTCTCGGCATTCAGCCCGGTGTTGGACCAGGACTTCACCAACTGGCGCATCGGAAGGGCCAACGAAAGACGCACAAAATACTAGTGGGGATGCTCGATCGGAGCTGCCAGTCAGTTACATAACTAGGAGAGGAAGAGACAACCCAGCTTAAGAGGAATGTCAGGCACATCTCTCCCTCCCTTCTCCTTCGCAAGGTACGTGACCTCCCAGAGATTTTTTTAACTTAAACTTGATTAGAATAAAGTTATTTAATATTACACAGAAAATCTAAACAAATTTTAAAATCACATAAGGTCTATCTCCAATAACATACACTGAGGACTCAAAAACAAAACGAAAACAAAATCCCCTTACTGGAATCAAAAAATACAGCTGACCCACATCTTCCACACACCAGCAAGCTTATGAAAGGACTGTCCTCCATTACCAGCCTAACCTGAAACATCACATACATACATCTCCAAAGCACATAAAATAATTCTTTTAAAATACAATGTAAAACATTACCAACCCCCTAGAACACACTTTCTGAACCGCTTGTCCCATACGGGGTCGCGGAGAACCGGAGCCTACCTGGCAACACAGGGCGTAAGGCCAGAGGAGGAGGGGACACACCCAGGACAGGACGCCAGTCCGTCGCAAGGCACCCCAAGCGGGACTCGAACCCCAGACCCACTGGAGAGCAGGACCTGGTCCAACCCACTGCGCCACCGTGCCCCCCACCCCCTAAAACATGAAATAAAGATAATAATCTCTACACAAAAAAAAGACATACACATATAATATATTATAATCATCAATATCAAAAACCAGTTAAAGGTGCTCAAGGTAGCCAGGTAAAACAAAGGCTACTGAAAATCTTTGAAGAAAATCCTACATGCACATAAAATCCACACATACTAAAAAATAAAACATATAAAAAAAAACTATAAATATACAAGGGGGTAAGGTGCAAGAAAGAACAATATGTTTTAAAAGGGTGCTATTCAATTCAATTTATTTTTATAGAGCTCTCTCCTCACACAGTGACACAGAGCTTTAACACAGGCATAAGGCAAGAAAAGCAGATACAAACAAAGAAGACAGTCGACTAATGGCTACTTCAATAAAGTACTTTATAGACCTATAAGTATGCTTACTGGCCACTGGGGAAAGGAACAAAAACTCCCAATTGAAAGCTGAGGGAGAAAAAAACCTCTGGGGGTCCATGTGCCAGTGGTTGCCCACCACTCCTTGGCAAGCTAGAAAGTAACAATTGTAAGCCAGTGTAACAAATAATAATGATAATGCTGCTAAATGGCATTTTGGATCCCCAGCTCAGCATGGAATGTCTTGTTCGTCATGGCAGCTGGTTATCATCTTCAGTCAGCATGGGATTCCTCTGTCACCACTGGCTTGCCTCCTCAGGTCTTATGTAACGAGGTAGTGGTCAACAAGAAGAAAGAACAGAGTTAGGAATTTGTTACTTAAGTTAATTTATTATGCATTTTTATAAAGGTGGTTAAAAAACAACCAAGGCAGGTGGAATTACATTTCGAGGTGGAATGCCTCAGTGAACATGTAAGTCTTTACTCGGGATTTGGAGACAAAGACGGACGGGGCATTTCTGACAGTAACTGGTAGACTATTCTATAGTTTAGGTGCTCTATAACTAAAGGCGCGACTTCCTACTGAGGTCTTATTAATCACAGGTACTTTAAGGTAGCCTGCATCTAACGAACGGCGATATCGTCCTGGGATATAAGAGTCAATAATGTCACAAAGGTAAGCCGGAGCAATACCATGTATTGCCTTATAGGTCGAAAAAAGGATTTTATAATCAACTCTAAATGCGACCGGGAGCCAATGCAACGATTTAAGCAGCGGTGTTATATGGTCAAACTTGCTAGTTCTAGTAACAATTCTCGCAGCAGCATTTTGTACCAACTGTAGCCTGGATACAGTCTGGTATGGACAACCCAACAATAAAGCATTACAGTAATCCAGCCTGCTGGAAGCAAAAGCATGAACCAGTTTCTCAGCATCCCATCTACATAGAAATCGCCACAATTAGCTATGTTTCTTAACTGAAGGAAGCATGACTTATTCAAAGCATTTACATGAGATACAAATGACAGCTTCTCATCCAACAGGACACCCAAATCTGACACAATCCGTACACTTAAAGCTAATGCCACTTTTTGTAGAGATTGGTGTGATTATGTTGAGTTTTGGCATCACCACCCACCATAATACCTCTGTTTTACTGGCATTTAGAGATGAAAAATTTTTACTCATCCATAATTTTATACTGGTAAAACAATTAGCTAACAACACCACATGTGATGGATCATCAGGCTTAAACGACACATAAAGCTGCGTGTCATCAGCATACGAATGTAAATTCACATTGTGTTTGCGAATAATGTCACCCAATGGTAACATATAGAGTGAGAACAGTAATGGCCCCAACACAGAGCCCTGTGGCACACCATACTGAACCGCAGTTGAGATGGAGGGGGTGCGGTCATCAGATTTCAGTACAAGTTGTTCACGGTTAGCTAGATACGATTCAAACCGCTTCAGAACAGTACCTCTTAGTCCAACCAGGTTTCCAAGTCTACTCGGTAGGATACTATGGTCTACAGTATCAAATGCAGCACTCAAGTCCAGTAACATAAGAGTAGAGATCTGACCAGCATCAGAAGAGATGAGAATATCATTAACAACACGTGTGAGCGCCGTTTCAGTGCTGTGACCAGTGCGGAAACCAGATTGAAATTTTTCAAATATATTATGATGATTAAGATAGTTTACGATTTGGGAAGCTACGATTTTCTCTACAATTTTGGATAAAAACGGTAGATTGGAGATCGGTCTATAATTACGTGGGTTATTGCAATCTAGATCCAATTTCTTTAGTAGGGGCCTAATAACGGCATGCTATTCCATAAAGCAGATGTCCATCTTCATGGCCTCAAGAATATTCTTCCACGAGACCTTTCCATCTGTTCCCTGCCTCTGTCACGATGAAATGGGACGGAAGAACCCAAGTGCGGGGTAGAAGAACCGCTTCGGAAGAACCCCTCCCGGTTCCAACTCGGCCCAGGTCACACGTGGCAGTTGACTTCCTGGTGGATCTGCCTCCCTCCAAAGGTAACACTGTAGTCGTGACTATGATCGACTGCTTTCCCAAAGCATGCCGTCTGATTCCCCCTACCCAGGCTCCCTATACCATTCGAGATGGCAGAGGCCCTGTTCCACCATGTCTTCAAGTTCTACGGTCTCCATGAAGACATTATGACTGACAGAGGACCCCAGTTCTCCCAGCTCTGGAGAGTGTTCTGGCATAAATCAGGGGTGTCTGTGAGTTTCATGTCGGGGGAACACCCCTGATGCAAATGCAGATGAAGAAGCTACATCAGGACATCGGCTGATTCCTCAGGAGCTATCGTTTCCACTGACAACCTCAGTGGTCCCAGTTCCTACCCTGGGCCGAGTATGCACACAACGCCTTATCCCACGCCTCTATGGTGGTCTTCCCCTTCAAATGTGTTGTAGGGTTATCAACCCCCATTGTTCCCCTGGCATCCCAGACCCAGCAAAGTACCAGTGGTCAATACCTGGCATCGGAGCAGTGAACAGGCCTGGCATGCCGTAAGAGAGCATCTACAACTGAGCATGTGGCGGACGAAACAGCAGACCGATCGGCCCCGCCACACCTTCTCCTTTCTTCTTGGACAGAGAGTCTGGTTGTCCACTCACGACATCAAACTGCAGCTCCGCTCCAAAAAGTTCAACCCTCAATACATCGGCCCCTTCCAGGTGCTCCGTCGGCTCAACCTGGTGACGTATCGGCTACAACTGCCACCGCTCATGCGTATATGTCCCACATTCAATGTGTCCCTCCTCAAGGCGTATCGCACATCCCTCTTTCAGGCTCCTCAGGCAGTCGCAACTCCTCCATCTGTGCAGGTAGGAGATGCTCCCACCTACTTGGTCCGGGCAGGGGGGCTTACAGTACCTGGTATATTGGGAGGGCTACAGTCTGGAAGAGCAGTGTTTCGTACCTGCTTGGGACATTCTTAACCCGGGGTTGATCTCTGATTTTCACAGGGACCATCCAGACTCGCCAAGCCCCAGATCAGATGGTCCCTGTGAAACCCCAGACCCCCCCACAGCAGACACCGGCTGAACCCACCGCAGCCCCTGTCTAGGGTTTATTTAAGTGCCTCGTCCACAACCAAATGCCATAAACGCTTTTAAAGAACAACTCTAACAGACCACCCTCACACTTCCAACTCACATACAGCTCCTCTCTGTCTCTCCACTTGCTCTCACACATGTGCACTCCTGCACCTGTTACATCACATGGATTCTCTCAACCACACCCTGAGATACCACACACAATAAAACACAACCATTACTTATTTACAAATGATACCACAAGATATGACACTACCCTCCCCCTTATAGAAACCCTCGACCCCGATGGTTCACAATAAAGTCATTTAGACAGGCAGGCCTCTGCATTTGTCCTTTTGGTCTTACTCAGTCCTCTCCAGAGCAGTGATCAGGATTCCCCATTAGATGAGTGTCCTGAGAAAAGTTAAATGTGGCTCCAGGGGAACTGGGAGGTACCGAATCAGAAGGTGGCAGGGTATCCATTTCTTGAGAGAGCTCCAGAGATTAAAAGGGCCCCATCCTTACAAACACAGTGATAGCATTTCCCTTATATCGAGCCAATATGTCCCTGTGTAGGGCAACTTTCCTACTCTTCGGAGGAACCCATACTCTATAGACTACCTACCCCACTCGCTCTAGAACTCTGGATGGGCCTTCCCAGTGACTGTCAAGTTTGGGGCACCTGCCCTTCTTCTGTTTAGGGGTATACACCCAAACTAATGGTCCTGTTTCAAAATGTCTCCCTTCGCTTCTGATGTTGAAATTGCACTTTTGCCGCATGCCTGCTTTCTCCAGCTGGTCTCTAGCAAAAGTGTGAACACTCTCCAAGTGGTCCTGCAGCTTGCAAGCATACCCTGGGCTTGGTTGTTCGACAAGAGAGTCCGACGGTTTACCAAAACCAAGCTCCATGTTCGTCTTGATTGCCCTTGCCAGCATCAGCAAAGCAGAGGTGCAGTTTGTGGAGTTCTGAAAGGCAAAATGATAAACCATCAGAACAAGGGGGATATGCTTGTCCCAGTCACACTGATGGTTGGCAGTGAGGATAGCAAGCTGCTGTTGCATGCTACAGAACCTCTCCACAAGGTCATCGCTTGGGAGGTGCAGTGGTATAGTGTGGGTTTTCTGTATGCCCAGCCAGTCACACATGGCAGTAAAAACTTTGGATTCAAAGTCCCTGCCCTGATCACTGTGGATGGTTTCAAGTGTCCTGAATTGACTGAACATGCCTTCCAGCAATGCATCTACCACTATGTCCACCTCTTGGTCTGGTAGAGCATAAGCTTCAGGCTACTTTGTAAAGTAGTCCATTGCACACAGTACATATTTGTTCCCCTTTTTAGTAGCAGGGAAGGGGCCCATGTCATCAACAGTCACCCTCTTCATTGGTGCTCCTGCTATCTGCTGCTGTAGTGGCACGTGGGACTAGTCTGGTGGGCATTTGTTGGCTGTGCACACATCACATCTCCTACAGAAATCGTCCACGTTATAGCGGTACTGTCCCCAATAAAAGCCTTGCCTCAGTCTGCAAAAGGTTTTGGAGACCCTGAAGCATCCTGAGCCTGTTCCTCCATGGCAAGCCCCCAGCACAGCATCTCTAAGTGCTTTAGGCACCACAACTTGTCACATCTCCTCCCCAGTGGCAGGCTCCTTCCAGGCTCACTGCAAACTCCCCTCTTTTGGTGCAGCATGTTAAACTCCTCCATAAACCTTTGATAACCACGGAAAGTCCCGGCACCTCATCTCAGGGTGTTCTCTGATCAGCCTCCACCGTCTGTCACAATGGTTGCAGGTAACCATCCAGCTCTTGCCTTGCTGCCCACTCCGTAGCATCTACTGCCAGCTACAGGCGAAATATCGGCTCCTCAGTGGCTTGCGCACCCTGCAGCTGTCTTTCTCAAGCATCTCTCCGGTCACACTAACTGCAGCCCACTACTGCACATGGATGCTGAGACAGGACATCAGCGTTGGCATGCTTAGCCCCACTCCTGTGCACCACGGTGAAATTGTAGGCCTGCATCTCCTCCAGCCACCATGCCACCTGGCCCTCTGGCTCTCAAAATGAGATGAGCCACTGGAGTGCTGCGTGACTGGTCCTGATGGTAAAGGCCATGCTACACAGGTAGTACCTAAAATGCCAGGTTGCCGCCACAACAGCCAACAGTTCTCTGGTCACACAGTAGTTCCGCTCAGTCTTGTCAAAGGCCCGACTGAAGCAGGACACAACTCGTTCCCCCTCCGGTGCTACCTGTGACAGTACTGCACCCATACCACCATTGCTAGTGTCCATGTCCAGGACAAAAGGCAAAGAGAGGTCAGGTGTGGAAAGAACTGGTGCATCGCTGAGTGCTTGCTTCAGTATGATGAATACAAGCTGACACTCGGGAGTCCATGTGAAAGTGCAGTCTTTCTGCAGGAATTTGAAGTGCGGAACACCAATACAGGAAAAACTTTTTACAAACATCAAATAATATGAGGCCAGCCCCAGGAAATGCTTGAGCTGCCTCTGGTTGGAGGGCACTAGCCAGTCATGTACAGCCTGGAATGACTCCTCATGGGTGAGAACATTACCCAGATACACCAGACATTGTTGACGGGAAACAGCAGACAGCACCTTGTCCATATGTCTCTCAAAAGTCCCCTGGTGCATTACAAAGCCCAAAGCTAAGCACGTTAAACTGCCAGTGTCCCTTGGTGGTGCTGAGTGCAGTCTGTGGTTTGGAGTCTGGTGAAAGAAGCACCTGCTACTATTTCCTGCGTAGGTCCAGGAAGGAAAACCAGGAGCACCCAGATACGAGGTCCAGTGTTTCATCCATCCTTGCAAAGGGAAGCAGTATATTCTTGTGACCTTGTTCAAAGGCTGGTAGTGATCACAAAACCTCCATCTTGTGTTCCGTTTCTTGGGCACTATAACCATGACCAAGGACTAGGGTCTACCTGACAGCTCTATGATTCCTGCCTGCATCATTGCATCCACCTCTCTGTCAGCAACCTCCTGCTGTGCCATGAGAAGACAGCAGGGCTGTGTTCTGATGGGTTGGGTGTCCCCTGTGTCACACGGTGCTGGACAATATGCGCGAGTCCCACCTCATTGTTGTTGACGGCAAAAACGTCTTTAAACTCATCCAGAACCTGGTTGTTGGGTATCCAGACCACTAGTTATTTCTCCAAATCTTCCTAACTGCAGCGAGGCGATCCATCTGTTCGACTGGTTCCTGCAGGCTACTGGGCTGAGGTACACATGGGTGAAAAGCAGAGGGGTTTGGTGGTGTTAGCATGGCCTGCGCACTTGAAATGGGGCAAGTATTGATGGGAAGATATTGGGGTCGTTATCAATGTTTGCATATGGTTCGTCTACTGCTGGAACGGTCGTTGTGCTGACAGAGGTAGACAGTGGGGAAACTTGTCCCTCTCCCTTCCGTGGGTGCCGTGTCACCTGTCACAGTCTGTAGCTGCACAGAGGTTTGTTCCAAGACAGTTCCAGCTAGAACAACATCAGCCCTCACCAACATGACTGTTGAGTCTGTGTCTACCAGAGCCGTACAGGACATGTCCCCCACTGAGACGGAACTTAGCAAAAATTTTCAACCTTAGTGTGAAGGTATGGACGACGGATGGAAGCAGCAGTGGAGAATTGAAGTAGTGGACCAAAAGGTTTATTTCCCTTTACTAAAAAGTATTCTTCAAAACACATAAACCCTCAACCAAGTAGAAAACAAACATAAAGTTATAAAGAACATGAGGCCTATGAGCCATGGGCTTAACCCCTTATATCAACATTAATGCATAACTCTCCTATACACTGCATGAGAGTAACTACATAAGTTTGTATCAATCTCCCTCACTAGTGCCCTAATACAAACTTATATAGCAATAGCTCCGCCCTCTGATTATACCATAACAGCCTCAATTTATTTCAAAATACATTTCCTCCAAAAATTACATCTAAAATAAATACTAAAACATACAGACAATACTAAACATTTTTTACTATAAAAATCCCTACATACATCTTATAAAAACATTTCACACTACACAGTAAAACACCCCTGCCTAGTTGGTTGTGCCCAAGGACTCCCCCCTAGATATACCCCAAACAGTTCACGCCATCGGGTTTACAACACAAGGCACCAAACACAAACAGAACACCAGACAGCTACATGGTAAGGAAAAAGTCTACAGAAATGTTCTTCTAAAAACAATAAATACATTCACTCTCCACACAGTTACATATACCTGCCATATCTTTATAAAAGAAATATTAGTTAATGACAACCAGACAGATACCGGTAGGCCTTTCCCGGCACCCAATCTAGTTCAACAAACAGTGTTAAATGGAATACGAAACCAGAACAAACAATTTAACAATACAAGATAAAATGCATGTGACAGGCAACAGCAACAAGGTTCAGCGTTACATTGATGGTACTTCGCCGGCATCTTGCTGATTCCTTGGAACCAACTTGCCTGTCACAGCTCAGTCTGTGACACTTAGTCCATCTGACAGTCACTACTGGATCCACTGGAACCACTGCCAGCTGAACAGGATTCCCAGTTCATGGACAAAGGGGCCCACATTGTCTGGGCTGTGCCCCCCTGCCATTTTCCTGTTGCTTGTTGGCTAAGGGGCAGTGGCTAAGTAGGTGACCAGGCTGACAACACCCCCAGCAGACACCCCGACCAGGTTGGGGAGACTGTGATGCTACTGCACGCAGAATATCCTCCACCCACGATGGTCTGTACACCGACACATTTGATGCAGTGGCTGTTGTCACAGCAGGTGGTCTACCCTGCTTTGTAACACATACCGCAGTATCTTTTTCTACTTCACTTCACAGGCTTTTGGCTCAGATCTGATATAGCACCATGGTCAGCCAAAAGGGACGATAAAAGAGCGCTTCCACAGCCTTTTTCAGGAATTTTTTTTTGCACTTACAACCTGGCCCAGTGTTGTACGGGGGAAAAAGGCATCCCAGACGTTAGCAGGGAGGTCGACGACGACGACAGCACCGGCGAAGAAAATGGCAGCGAGGACGGTGAAGACGAAGATGACCGCTGGAGGCCAGGTGAGGCCGTCTCCTCCAGGGAAGTAGTATCATGCTGATCTCCCTGAGGGGTTATCCACCTGGAAGAGCTCCCTAGAGGAAGGACTTCCGGGGACATCAGAGCATCTTGTTGATGAAGACGACGCTGGCTAGAGGAAGACCGGCAATGGAGGTGGCAGCAGCAGTGAAGACGAAGACTGGGGCGAAGATGATAACTGCGGGGGTGGAGGCAACGATGGACTAACCTGCAGACGAGGTGGCCAGGACCGAGAAGAGGAGCTCCGCTGCTCTGGGAGGATCTTCAGACTATGAGGAGCACTCCACCAGTGGCATGGGGCTGAAAATGAAGCACGCCACTTACTTTAGGTGGCAAAGTACGGAGGCAGTTGCGGTCATGTACCTTCCGAAGGAGAAGGGAGAGAGAAATGTGCCTGACATTCCTCTTGAACTGGATTGTCTGTTCCTCTCTCAGTTATGTAACCAACTGATAGCGCCGATCGAGCATCCCCACCTGTACTTTCTGTGTCTTTGGTTGACCCTTCTGATGCGCCAGTTGGTGAAGTCCTGGCCTAACACCAGGCTGAACGCCGATACACACCCTGCTCATTACAGCCATGCTGTAAAGTAGGGTAAGACTACTGCAGCCGGGGTCAAGGTGGAGACCGTCCTCAAGCAAAGGGGCTTGAATAAGGCTCTGCTTCAGAGGAGAGGAACTCGAGTTCTTTTAGGGCTTGAGGAAGGCACATGGGCCAGGATTCAGCCAAAGGACCTAGACCACCATCTGCAAGATTTGAACTGACATTGTTTACAAAGCAAGTTGCCAGACATAGTGGTCCTGTACAAGCACAAACTGACCAGCCATCCATTCTGCCCGCAACTGCAGCATGGTGAGAGCGAACCGCCACCTTAACATGGTGGAGGGGTTTGAGTGCCTGAATGATCTCAGGAGCTGTGTTGCCTGGGGCTATATACCCCTGGTAGGGTCTCCCATGGCAAACAGGTCCTGGGTGACAAACGAGACAAAGCGCGGTTCAAAACCCCCTTATGACCATTAAATCAAGGTTCTCGTTTACCCCGCCCGGTATGGGGTCACCGGGGCCCCACCCTGGAGCCAGGCCTTGGGGCGGGGGGGGGGCTCGCATGCGAGCGCCTGGTGGCCAGGTCTATGCCCACGGGGCCTGGCCGGGCTCAGCCCGAAGCCAAGATGTGGAGCTGCTCTTTGGTGGGCTCACCACCTGCTGGAGAGGACGTAAGGGGCCGGTGTGTTGTGATTTGGGCGGTGGTCGGGGCCGAGTGCCCGGGTGCCAACTCTGGCTTTTGGGACTTGGAACATTTGTATATTTAGTCAAATATATATGTATTTGTAGGGGGTGTGGTGGTGCAGTGGGTTGGACCACGGTCCTGCTCTCGGGTGGGTCTGGGGTTCGAGTCCCGCTTGGGGTGCCTTGCGACGGACTGGCGTCCTGTCCTGGGTGTCCCCCCTCCCCCTCCGGCCTTACGCCCTATGTTACCGGGTTAGGCTCCGGTTCCCCGCGACCCCGTATGGGACAAGCGGTTCTGAAAATGTATGTGTGTGTGTATATATATGTATTTGTATCATTTACCTGTCTTGCTAAAATGTCAATAGGGGGTACATGTTGTGAAAAGGCAAAACGTCCAAGAACAGAAGCTAAGGTGTATAGTAACACCCTGGGAACTGGCCAGGGGATCGACCCTCTTGAGCAGTGGAGTTACTGGGCAAGTTCCTTTTAGTTATTTATAGTTTTAAGCCTTGGGGTTTGTTGCTTTGTGTTTTAAAGGTCCTGTCATGCAGTCATTCCATTAGCTCAGAGGCACGGTGGCACAGTGAGTAGTGCTGCTGTTTCACAGCACCTGGGTGGTGCGAGAGAAGATGGGTTTGATCCCTCCTCAGTCTGTGTCGAGTTTACATGGTTTTCCTCTGTCTGTGTGGGCTTCCTCCCGCAGTCCAAAGACATGCTGTTCAGGTTTCCCCATGGTGTGTGAGTGACACAGAGATTGTATTTCACTGATGTATGGATGAGTGACCCACTGTAAGTAGTTTATCTAGCAGTGTAAATCACCTTGGTGAATAAGGTGTTTGGGCTGATAACACTACATAATTTGTTGGAAGTCACCTGGAAGAAAAGCATCTGTTAAGTGAATAAATGTACTTGGGTTTATTGATTTTATTGGGATTCAAGATATACAGGAAAAGATGTTAGACCCCATGCGTTATTTTTCAACAGCTGCACACAAGGATCCAGTCCAACCACCAACCTGAAGCCGCAGAGAACAACACCCAGCATGTCCAACATACATCTTCATAACCTGAGACTAAGAAGCTTAACTGACCCAACCCACCCACAAAACCAAACCAACAAACCAGATCTAACCCATCAAAACACCCACACCAAGCCTAACCCAAAAACCCAGCCATCAAGCCAACCCACTAATAATAACCAACCATCAAATCACACCCCCCAAAGCCAGACCTACAGACCAAGTCTCAACCACCAACAGAAACCAACCACGTCTACTCCTACCAATACAAAAACCAACCATCAAACAGACCAAATCTAAAACACTAACTCAAACCCATCAAACCATACCCCCAACAAAACCAAGCCAACAACCAACCATCAAACCACACTCACTAACAAAACCAAACAAACCAAGTCTAACCCACCCACACAAAGACCATCAAACCACACCCACCAACAAAAAACTAAACCAACAAACCAAGTCTGACCCACCACCAACAAACCAAACCAAGGCTAACCACCAACACAAAAAAAACCCATCTCCCAAACCCAACAAAGCCAAATCAACAGACCAAGCCTAACTCACCAACCAAACCAACAAACTACATCATCCAGGTACCAACATGAGGATTTCATTGAGGTTATCAAATGGGCACCTCTGTTCGTTGGTGTTTTGTTGAATTAGCCCCACGACACCTCTAGAAGACTCCACAGTGCAGTCAGGCATCTCAGACCCACACTCCTCCACACACATGTTCCATACCCTTCACCCTCAACAAATACTGCAACCCCACTAACTCAACCAGTTAAACCACAGCTCCATATATACCTTCTAACCTTGTCTCCATACCTGCCACCAAATCAACTGCAAATACACCACTCCACAAATTTAAACTATCCTACTTAACAAGGTCACACCTCCTAAATTATTGCCAGCTGCCTCCTATTACTCACCACCTGCCACTAATTTTCCACCATTACACACCTCCCTCCAGCCTGTAACTCCAACTACCCTACTCTCTTTTCAACTATTGACTTGTCGTCTCAGCTGCCTCAGACAGCTCCTTCACCACTGCCTTTAATGAGCTGCCTCTAATATTGAACTCCCCCAACGATGCTGTAGCTGAATTATCCACAAACCCTTTAACACCTACCTCTACTGGCCTCACATGAGCCCGCCATCCACGGTCCCTTGCCTCTGCCACCAGAGCTACATACTTAACAGTTTCTGCTCGTATGCCTTCCAATAGCATCCTCAAACTCTATAAAGTACACAGAACGCTCACCCTCCGAATATAACACCATGTCTGGACGCAGTGAAGTAACAGCAATGACCTGCGGAACCTGGAGCGGCTTGCCCAAATCAACCAACAGCTTCCAGTCCCGTGCGTTACCCCACCTACCAAAGCACATCTGCCCTTGCATAGTGCTACTCTCTCCTGCCCGCACAAAACCTAAACTAGCTAAACTGCCAATAGGCAGAGAATTCACAACTTTCCGCTTACTCTCAAACACACTTGCTAAACATCTAAGAACTTGATTATGGCATCAAGTATAGTGCCCCTGCCCCAAATTAACCTTACACCCTGACAAAATGTGTAGCAGTGTGGCAACACTGAGGCACAACTTACAAGAACCATCACCACCTGCGCAATGCTTAACATTCTGTGGTGTTGGTAGCACATCATAAGTCGCTCCAACAATAAAATTAAGGTGACTCGCCTCCTTCGCCCACACATCTTGCCAGCATAACTTCCTCCTCTCCATGCCTTCCCAGTTCACTCACTGACCCTGCTTCACTAATGCGACCGCCTTTGCATGCCTCACTTCCTCTTCCTGCCCCCGGACCTGCTCAACAACCAACTACCATCTGTCTCCCTCCGGGGCAGCAGTCTATATCCGCCACAAATGGCCAGAGCCAAACCTTGCCTTCCCTCTCTGTATATGCCCAACCACGTCCAACAACATCAGTGCCCCTTTTGCTCTGGACTGGATCCCTGGGGTTCCACCCCCTACCTGTCCTCACTGATGGCACCATCTTTCTCAGAATCTCATCTTTTGACTCCACTAGAGTCAGCTCCAAATCCACCTTTGCACACTTGTACTCCTCCACCGAACTTGATACCGGCAGCTCCAACATGCCCTTACCATATGATGCTGCACTACTTAAACAGCGTGGCACTCCCAGCCATCTTCTTATTGTCGTACCAATAACCCACTCTAGCTTCTCCACCTCCCGGACAGAAAATTCATATACCATAACTGGCCACTTTATATGTGGCAAGAGCCCGAAATGCAGACACCACAACTTTAACTTCCCAGGGAGGAGGGACACATCAGTTCTCTTTATGCCTTCCACAGCTACTCCCTTTAGTACCACAACCTGCTCCTTATCACTTAACACGGAACTATACCATCTACCCAAACTCTTAACTGGCTTCTCCAAAATAGAAGGAATTACTTCCTCATAGATGAAAAGGTTCTCCTGTACCACTTTCCCACCAACAATCGAGAGTACTCGATTTACTTGGCTTAACCTTCAGTTTAGCCCACTTCAAGTTATTGTTGAGCTTAGACAACAAACGATGCATACAAGGAGGTGTAGCCGTAATGGTTGTCACGTCATCCATAAATGTTGTTTTATTTTCGATTTTATCATTGGCATGGGACTGTACCTTAACATCAAGAAAACAAAGGTAATGACAATAGCACAGTTCACATATCAATCGACAATGAATAAACTGAATCAGTACAAGACTTCCTTTTCCTTGGAAACAAAATTAACTGCTGGGGCAATTATCGGGACCAGAAATCAACACAAGAATTGCACTTGGTCATAACGTGATGCAAGGAATGGCAAAAATTTGGAAGAGCAAAGCTATTAGCATCGCAACAAAGATCCGAATAACCAACACAATTGTTTTCCCGATCTCCACGTATGCATGTGAAAGCTGGACACTCAAAAAGGCAGACAGAAGGAAAATGGATGCTTTCGAACTATGGTGTTGGAGGTGAATGCTGCGCATTCCATGGACATCCAAGGTCACAAACAAGATGATCCTAGAGCAAGTCAAAACAAAGATATTGATGGAAGGCAAAATCACCAAGCAGTGGCTCCGATACTTTGGTCATATCATGCGAGCTAATTCCTTGGAAACAACATTGATGCTTGGCATAGTCAGTGGGATGAGAAGAAGAAGACATCCAAGAACACACTGGCTGGACATCATTAAGGCTGACACAAACATGCCCTTGAAAGAATTAAAAGAGATGGTCAAAAATCGTAAATCGTGGAGAATGATGGTCCATAAAGTGACCGAAAGTCGGCCTCGACTGAACGGTTAAATCATCATCATCATCGCCATGACATTTTTTAGGATTTCTTTATTGAACAAAGATTTTAATTGTCAGAAATGATGAATGGAGAAATTTCAAATCTCTTTCTACCAGCAGTTCCAGCGCTTCTCCCAATGACAAGGGGTGAGCAAGTTGTACATGCAGGTGGAGCTGATCAGGTATGAGTGCTTGGAGAAACACTTGAGTGGCACAGCAAGTAATGATGCTGTTTCACAGTGGCTGGGTGGTGCAAGAAGATGGTGTACAGGAAGAAGAGCAGTGGGGAGAGCACACATCCCTGGGGGGCGCCAGTACTGATCGTGCGAGTCTTGGATGAGAATTTTCCCAGCCTCACTAGCTGCCGCCTGTCTGTCAGGAAGTTGGTGATCCACCGACAGATGGAGGTGGGCACAGAGAGTTGGATTAATTTGGACAGGAGGAGGTATGGGATGATGGTGTTGAAGTCCAAGCTGAAGTCCACGAACAGGATCCTCGCATAAGTCTCTGGTTTGTCCAGATGTTGCAGGATGTAGTGCAGTCCCATGTTGACTGCATCATCCACAGACCTGTTTGCTCGATAAGCAAACTGCAGGGGGTCCAGCAAGGGTCCAGTGATGTCCTTCAGGTAGTCCAACACCAGTTTTTCAAGTTACTTCATGACCACAGACGTTAAGGTGACAGGTCTGTAGTCATTAAGTCCTGTGATTTTGGGTTTCTTTGGGATGGGGATGATGGTGGAGCATTTGAAGCAGGAAGGAACTTCGCACATCTCCAGTGATCTGTTGAAGATCTTTGTGAAGATAGGGGCCAGCTGGTCAGCACAGGTTTTTAGGCTGGCCGGTGAGACGCCGTCTGGGCCTGGTGCTTTCCTTGTCTTCTGTTTCCCGAAGACCCGACGCACCTCTCTTCACAGACCCAAAGTGTAGGAGGGGGGAAGAGTGAAGTTGCTGGAGGTGTTGGTGGATGCATGGAGAGAAAGTCAGAATGGGTGTGGTGTGTGAAACAGGGTTTCTCAAACCTGCAATAAACTCATTCAAATCGTCAGCCAGTTGTTGAGTTGACACGGTGCTGAGGGATGGTGTCTCGTAAAAAATACTGAAAACATATGTCGTAAAAAACAGTGTTAATATTAAAGAGGCTACATTCCAGTAAACAGAAAACACTCCATGATCCATGTGAGAGCAGGACCCGGTCTAACCCATTGCACCACCACGCCCCTTGTTTGAATACAAGTCAAAGTAAATTTGCAAGTCAGTCCTTCTTGTTTTATTACCATTTTCCATACTGACCCACCTTTTTTTTGGAATTGGGGTTATATATACCAGTACGACACAATATTATGTGAATTTAAACTTTAATACTTAATTACACAGCAGGGGCGTGGTGGCGCAGTGGGTTGGACCACAGTCCTGCTCTCCGGTGGGTCTGGGGTTCGAGTCCCGCTTGGGGTGCCTTGCGGCGGACTGGCGTCCCGTCCTGGGTGTGTCCCCTCCCTGTCTGGCCATACGCCCTGTGTTGCCGGGTAGGCTCCGGTTCCCCGTGACCCCGTAAGGGACAAGCGGTTCTGAAAATGTGTGTGTGTGTACTTAATTACACCAGTTGATTTCTGTGGTAGGAAGAAAAGACTCAGTGTGATCAGACACTCAGATTGCAGAAAACTTCATTTATTTATGTGCACATGGGTGAGCCTCCTAGAGGGAGTCACACTGCAGCAACTAAGCAAGCAGATATTTATACACATTCTAGGGCGGATCTTTGCAAGCATGGGTAAGATACATGTTTTGTTTCAACATTCCAGGTATGTCACTGTGCCCCTCAATCTCTCATTTTCTCGTAAAACACTTCCAACAGTCACCAGTTTATCTCTTTTCTTACACAAAACAGTCCTCTGGGCTTTACGTAAATCTGCATTCCTCTGATATCTCATTGACACAGAAAGGGGCAAAATGACACCAAACTGCTAAACTGCTGCCTGGAATGTGGCACTTTCTTGCATAGGCTGTTCAGCAGTTAAACATTATTAAACATTCCATTATCGCAGCATGTAGGCATAGTAAAGCTTTTAAAATCAATTTTTTTTTCCACGTATATGAATATTTACCAGTGTGACTCTCAACGCAGACTAAAATATTCTCAGAGCTCCTCTCCCACTTCTTCATTTTTTTCTGATGCAGCCTCCTCCATTTCTTTACAGTCCGCAGCGGGACTCGTATCCACAGCAGTGCGTTTCAGGTGAGGGCAGCGGGCAGGCAGAGGCCGAAGAGGTGAGTCGATCACGGGTGTTTGTGAGCTGCACACCTACAACTATCACAAACACAACACTACTATCACATCTACAACTATCACCACAATCAACACCGTAAGACAGTGCAGTGAATGAACACAATGTCTCAGTGTGACCAGTTACAGTAATAACAAGTTACATTGCACTGGGTTCTGGTGAAAATACTCACAAATATTACATTTTACAGGGTAGTATCACTACTTTGATGTGATGTCAATGTTCTTATATTTTCTACCATCACCAGTTCAACAAACATCAGTGACAAAGCAATGTGATGAAAGGCAGCTACACTGTACATCACATACAACTCAAAAGAGTCTGAAATGTTTTACGCTCTTCTGAGAAAAAACTTAATACTGATTTATTAAAATTTTTTTAAATGTTTCCACATAGTTGTTGGACATTCCACAAAAATTTCAGTGTATTAAAATAAAAAAACAGTACATGAATATTTATCTAGCTTGAATTCCAAACAATCTATATTAAAAACTCCCGAAACCATTTGAAAGTTCTATGAAGACTGGTCTGTACAGAACACTTCAAGTAATAATTAAAGTGCTTAGAAGTACATGGACAAATAACAAATATTGATATGTTATATTTATTTTGCGCACTCCATCAGTGACGACACAAGTGGTGGCAAGAATGAGATACTCATTCTGAGATCATGCGATTGCTGTGATGTCACACTTCATCGAACCACGGTATAGTATATTTGCATATATTCATTTAGCAGACGCTTTTCTCCAAAGTGACCTACATCTCATAGAAAATACAATGTGCGATTACATTAGCAGAAAAACTTGCAGTGTGTGATTCTTAAGTGCAGTTAGTTTTTCTTTCCACCATATGAACCGCATGAGTAGCTGCATAAAACTTTATCAGAATATCCATGATTCCTGATCACCCTCCTAGTATTTTTTTTTTCTTTGGAGATAGTAAAGGTTTATCCAGCCGTGATCTTAAAGTTATAGTGCATGAACACTTACACATTACATGAACTTAAGAGATCATGGGCAAAGTGACTCTGGAACAGCTAAATTTCAAGATCGTTTTTAATTCAGTTGTTGTTCAGTCTGCAGATGTGTTTCTCATAGCTGTAGGTGTGATCAACAGTACAGGTTAAACACCTTCAACCTTGGGCCCCAACATGGTCTGTTGAGCTTTAATCCTTATTTTACTCTTATGTTGTTAAGACCTTTGTTGTGTATTACTTTTTCAGTTTTGTCTTTGTGTACTTAAGAATACATTAATAGAGGTATGACATGTTGCAGAGGTGGGGGTGCAGTGGCACAGTGGGTTTGGCCGGGTCCTGCTCTCTGGCGGGTTTGGGGTTCGAGTCCTGCTTGGGGTGCCCTGTGACAGACTAGCATCTCGTCCTGGGTGTGTCCCTTCCCCCTTCGGCTTGCACCCTGTGTTGCCGGGTTAGGCTCCAGTTTGCCGTGACCCCGCTTGAGACAAGCAGCTTCAACTAATATGTGTGTTTGTGTGTGCATGTTGCAAAGGGCAACACTCAGGGAAAGGCAGGTAATGCGTATGGCAGCAACACTATCAATGACAGGTTCAGGGACCAGACATTTGATGTGTTGATCAGTAAGGTCACATAAAACACAAGACAATAGTTTTATTTTCCCTTATGTAATTTTACCTTTTAATGGTTTGCAAAATTTTATTTGGATTGCATTTTATATGGAAGGCTTGTATGTAATGTAATAATGGAACATTTAAATGGTTTGTAATATTTTTAACCAGGCTTATGAAGAGCTCTTTCTTTGCATCAAAGTAATGTTGTATTTTTATACTTTGTATGTGTCTCTGACTTTGTATGCACTGTAGTTTGAGAGGAAAGCCCTTGTGGGGTGTAAAACTGAGGCAAAATACATAGCCCTGGTTAAGCTCTTTTCATTATTATATAATAAATATACACGATCAACTGAAACATTAAAACCACTGACAGGTGAAGTGAATAACATTGATTAGCTCGGTACAATGGCACTTGTCAAGGGGTGAGATATATTAGGCAGCATGTGAACAGTTACTTCTTGAATTTGACGTGTCGGAAGCAGGAAAAATGGGTAAGTGTAAGGATCTGAGCGACTTTGACAAGGGCCAAATTGTGATAGCTAGACAACTGGGTAAGAGCATCTCCAAAACAGCAGGTCTTGTGGGGTGTTCCTAGTGTGCAGTGGTTTGTACCTACCAAAAGTGGTCCAAGGAAGGACAACCAGTGAACTGGTGACAAGGTTATTGATGCGCATGGGGAGCGAAGGCTAGCCCATTTGGTCCGATCCCACAGAAGAGCTACTGTACCACTAATAGCTGAAAAGTATTAGTCCTGGGAATTCATTCCAAAAAAATGCTTCTTTCTTCACAGTTCTGAGAGCCGTGACGTGAGATCAGACTTGGGGAGTTGTGATATGGAGACCATCGTTAAAGCTGGGGGCTGTATTAACAGGTTAGGAGCTCTTGAAATCAGCTTTTCTTTGTTACTGTAATAAGACTATGAAGAGCTTCAGGTAGCATCCCCTTCTCAATAGCAACTTACTGAGCCAGCAGGGGGAGTAGTGTTTAAAGGTGTTGTCTTTGTGGAGTTATCTACAGCTATTTACAACTTTATACAGATAGGTAACTTGACTGGAGCAATTTTAGTTAATTTTGTATTTTAGCATTATTTCTGCTGGAATATTTAGAGTGAATGACTTACAGCAGTACATTTCCATCTACATTTCCTTCTGTTGATGTAATGTACTCATTGTATTTTTCTCTGAGATACATGTCACTTTTGAGCGAAGTCCCTGCTGAATGCATGAATGAAAATGTAAATATAAATTTTTCATTAAACCCACATCTTCTGCTTTGTTTAACAAGAGCTTCCCTGCAAAAATAAGGTTCTAGTTTGAAAACTGTGTCATGAGCATCCAGATCATTCAGTTCCAGTATTATTCACAGATCATTTTCATGATTTCATGATTTGTGTTGAGCATGTTTTGTGCCAAATACATACTGATACATGTAACATATGGCAGATACTGATGTTATTGCCCTTCCTCACCTATCCCCTAGCATGTATTAACCCAGGAGTAGAGGAGAAGCACCTAGGCTAGCAGGAGACAGGAGACATACAAGATCATCATGGCAGAACCAGGAGGTGAACAATCTTCAAGAACACCTCATGGCCTCCTGCCAGAGTTGGACTGTTCTGGGAATGCAATGACCCCCCACTCAGGGGTTTCAGCAGTCATGGACATGCGCATAAAAACTGAGCCTGTTGAGCAGGACATGTCTCACCCTGCTGATTGTACTGAAATACAGGGTTTCAGCACTGAACAGCTGGGCTCAGGGCTGCACCTGGGTGTTGACCAAATTAAACAGGAGTCTGTGCTGCTCAACATAAAGGAAGAGAGTGATGATGGTGAGCTGTGCGGCACCACAGAGATGATCTGCTTTCCCTCAGAGCAGTTAAAATCTGGTACATGTCTGTTAGCCAAACAATGTAGGTCACAGACAGGTGAAGTTATGGCAGAGCAGAAATCTTTGTTACAGGAGCCCTCTGTTTCAAACACAGAAATGCACGGAGCTGCATTTTATCCCATAAAAGAGAAGCATGAGGTCATAGAGGGGTATCAGTTAAGCTTCTCTCCGTTAACTGAACAACATAAACAAGAGACAGATGCAGTGAAATCAGAGCAGAATTCTTTACCAAATGACCTTTCACAGAAGAGTTTGGTTGAGCCAAATAGCAGTTCAGCTGCTGAAGGTGCTTTGGAACAATCTATGAGACCTGGCACCAGTGTCATAAATCACAAGACCAGTAAACAGCCATTTCATGATAGTGTCATTGCTGAAGCCCAGAATTGTAAGATAAAATTTCAATGTATTCGGTATGGAAAGAGTTTTTCTCAAGTAAGTACCCTAAAAAAGCACCAGGTTGTTCATTCTGGTAAAAAACAGTATAAATGTTGTCAATGTGAAAAGAGTTTTTTCTATCAAAGTATGTTAAAAAAGCACCAGGTTGTTCATTCTTGTGACAAACCATTCAAATGTGATAAATGTCCAAAGAGTTTCTCTCGTGCAGCTGACTTAAAAAAACACCAGGTTGTTCATTCTCGTGAAAACCCATACACGTGTCATCTTTGTGGAAAGAGGTTTAGCAACCGAAGTACCTTAAAAAAGCACCAGGTTGTTCATTCTGGTGAGAAATCATACAAATGTAGTCAATGTGAAAAGAGTTTTTTCTATCAAAGTGCCTTAAAAAAGCACCAGGTTGTTCATTCTCGTGAAAAACCATTTGTATGCAGTGAATGTTCGAAGAGTTTCTTGCGTGAAAGTAACTTAAAATCACACCAGGTTGTTCACACACACACACACACACATTTTCAGAACCGCTCATCCCATACGGGGACACGGGGAACCAGAGCCTACCCGGCAACACAGGGCGTAAGGCCGGAGGGGGAGGGGACATACCCAGGACGGGACGCCAGTCCAGCACAAGGTACCCCAAGCGGGACTCGAACCCCAGACCCACCGGAGAGCAGGACTGCGGTCCAACCCACTGCGCCACCGCACCCCCACCAGGTTGTTCATTCATATGAAAAACTGTTTGGATGTGATAAATGTCCAAAGAGTTTCTCTCGTGCAGAATGCTTAAAACAGCACCAGGTTGTTCATTCTTGTGTGAACCCACACTGAAAAAAATTATTTGTTAGCTCAACAAGCATTACTCATGAAAATCAATGGCTTTTTCTTCTTAGTTTTTAGCTTCACTTAATATGTCGCAGTGACACATAATTAACTTCACACTGAACTCGGACAAATACATACAGTGAAAGAACACACACACACACACTGACTGAAACTGCTGGTTCTAAGTTTGTTTGTGACAAGCTGGAGCCTAACCTGCATCCCAGTCTACTGCAAGGCACTCCAAGCAGGATTCAAACCCCACACCCACCAGAGGGCAGGCACAGGCCAAGCCTGCTGCACCACAATACCCCCCTTCAGTGAAAGAATAGCTGTGAGTAATGTCCACATTCAGTTGTCTTTGTGTAAACCTGACACAGTGTTTTAAGTGCCATGCATGGCAAACCATCTGCTGTACATGCACGCACACACACACAGAGTCTGAAACCAGTTGTCCACTATGGGGCTTGCGGGGAGCCAGAGCCTAACCCAGCAACACAGGGCATAAGGCTAGAGGGGAAGGGGACACACCCAGGATGAGATGCCAGTCTGTTGCAAGGCACCCCAAGCGGGACTCAAACCCAAGACCCACCAGAGAGCAGGACCCGGTCCAACCCACTGCACCACCACACCCCCCATGCGTTGGCCATGCTGTACATGCAGTACATGTATTTTGAGACAAGTGTTTAGAATGCTGGATGTAGGGGAGTGCTATGGCTTTTCAGTCTCCTTGTTAGTATAGCGGTGAGTATCCCTGCCTTTCTTGTAGGAGACTCTGGTTTGATCCTTTGCTGGGCAGTGTTTGAGCTGTGTGTGTAATGCTGCAGTTATGCCTATAGCAGTGCTTTGTGTCCATCTGTATATTTTCTAGGGTGGTGTAGTGGCGCAGCGGGTTTGGCTGGGTCCTGCTCTCTGGTGGGTTTGGGGTTCAAATCCTGCTTGGGATGCCCTTGGTAGACTGGTGTCCCGTCCAGGGTGTGTCCCTTCAGCCTCATGCACCCTGTTTTGCCATGTCAGGCTCCGGTTCACCGCAACCCCAGTCGGGATGAGCAATTTTGGACTGTGTGTGGGGGAAAAAAAAAAAAAAAAAAAAGGCTTCTCAGCCTTTTAAACTTCTTGTTGGTAAAGTATATCATACTGGAGTGTTGATGTTTTATAAAATCTTCATTAAATATAAATGCTTCATTACCTTGTTACTCATATATGATTGTGTTACTAACTGATTGAGTGTTAGCAAAATTCTGCATTAATACAACCCAGTGTGAATGAACTAAATGCAATTTCCAACCTCAAGTCAGACTGTGAAGTTGAAACAACTTACCTTTAGTATTTGGAGAAGTTTGAGAAGTTTGACTGAACCTCATTGATTTGTGAATTGTTAGTTTTTTTTTTTTAAACTTAATTTTACCTAAAACCAACTACTTCTACAGAACATTGCCAGAGTGAAAGTTTTTAAGTTACCTGAACTTGCCTTTTACATGCAATAATGCTGTCTGACTGAATTAAAAAATTAAACTTTTAATATGAGAAAGAGTTTTGCTGAGTTTTTCTTATACACCACTTCTTCCACCACAATTTACTTTAAAAGCTGCATGCAAACATTTTACAGAATTTCTTTGTGTACCCAACACTTCATTTTTAACCATGTTATAAGTTTTCATTACATTATATGCAAAAATCTCTGTGTAGTTGGACCAGTTATAAATTTGCAACGTCCAAAGAACAGCGCTGAGACATTGAAAGATAAGATAATGTCTGAAAGAAAGGTACACAGAGAGCTAAGGAGTTCATTTAGTGATGGACTAGGAGTATCATTCCAGCTTTTTCTCTCATAAGATAAGAATGGTGCATGAGCGCTGTAGCAATGACCTCAGCTGACCTTGACCTATCCCCAAATAAATTCTCTAACACCTGAAATTCATTTTAGCTCAAGTGGATTGAAATCCAGGCATTGACTCTATAACACAGCATGTTTGCAATGTAACATACCATTGGAGGCATTCATGTGACAGTGCCAAGAGGACAACATCATCCACAAAGAGCAGACACATCAGCTTCTGGCTCCCATATAGAATGCTCTCCTAACCTTGGCTGTGCCTTGATAGCCTGTCCATGAAAACCTAAACAGGCATAGACTTTCCCAGGGAGGCTGAGAAGTATAATACCCCAATAGCTGGCACACACTCTCCGGTCCCCTTTCTTAATTTGTCAGTCCAAAGGCGCTGTCCCCAAGGTCCATGCAACATTGCAGAGGTATGTCAGCCATGACAGCCCCACAACATCCAGAGCCGTAAGCAGTTCCGTTTGAATGTCATCCACCCCCGGTGCTTTGCCACTATGGCGCTTTGCAACTACCTCAGTGACCTCCACCAGGGAAATGGATGCTGATACCCTGGAAGCCACTGGCCCTGACTCCTCTAAGGGAGGCAGATCTCTCAAGTTTACGAGTTCCTCAAAATGCTCCTTCCACCTCCCAACAATGTCCGCATTTGAGGTCAGAGTTTCTCCACCTTTGCTGAGCACAACTTGAGTGAAGCTCCTCCGACCCCTCCAGAGTCACTGGATGGTTTTCCAGAGCTTCTTTGAGGCAAAATGAAAGTTATTTTCCACGGCCTCTCCAAACTCCTCCCATGCTCTGGATTTTGCTTCTGCAACTGCAGCTGCTGCCGTCTTTTTTGCCTGCGAGTACCTGTCTGCTGAGTCTGGAGTCCCCAGAGCCATCCAGGCCCTAAAGACCCCCTTATTCAACTTGACAGCTTCCCTCACCACCAGCGTCCACCAGCGGGTCCTTGGATTGCCGCCGTGACTGACGCCACCAAGCTTTTGGCCACAGCTGCACCTGGCTGCTTTGACAATTAAGGTTTTGAACAGGGTCCATTCAGACTCCATGTCCACTGCCTCCTCCGAGACATGGAAAAAGCTTTGACGGTTGTTCCCAGCACACCCTCACTATACGCTTGGGTCTACCGGGTCTGTCCGCCAGGCTTTCCCACCATCTGATCCAGCTCACCACCAGATGGTGATCGGTTGACAGCTCAGCACCTCTCTTCACCCGAGTGTCCAGAACACGTGGCTTTAATTCAGATGAAAAAACTACATTTACATTTATTTATTTTCAAGATGCTTTTTACCAAAGCGACTTCCAGTGGCTACTATGTAGTGTTAACAGCCCACACACCTCATTCACCAAGGTGACTTACGCTGCTAGATACACTACTTTACAAATGGTCACTAATCCATACATCAGTGGAACACACACACTCTCTCTGTCACTCACACACTATGGGGGAACCTGACCAGCATGTCTTTGGACAGTGAGAGGAAACCCACGCAGACACAGGGAAAAGATGCAAACTCCACAGACAAAGCAGGGATCGCACCCATGTCCTCTTGCATCATCCAGGTGCTGTGAGACAGCAACGCTCACTTGCTGTGCCACCATGCCGCCCATCAACTAGAAACTTGATCATTGATTTTTGGCCCAAGGACCTCTGGTACCAAGTACACTTATAAGCATCCTTGTGTTCGAACATGGTGTTTGTTATGGACAAACCATGACTAGCACAGAAGTCCAGTAAGATTTCACCATTCGGTTTTAGATAAAGCAACCCGTTCTTCTCAGTCATCTCACCGCAGATTTCCTAGTCATTGCCAACGTGAGCGTTGAAGTCCCCCGGCAAGACTAAGGAGTTTGTAAGTGGGGCCTTGTCCAGAACCCCACCCACTCTCTCCAAGAAGGTTGAATACTCTGAACTTCTGTTTGGTGCATAAGAACACACAACAGTCAAAGTTTTTCTGTCTGCCACCTTAAGTTGCATTGAGAAGACCCTCTCTTCCACCGGGACAAATTCCAACTGTATGGCAGCCAGCCGGGGGCTTGTGAGTATCTCCACACCCGCCTGGTGCCTCTCACCTCATGCAACTCCTGAGTAAGAGAGGGACCACCCCCTATCGAGGAGTTTGGTTCCAGAGCCAACAGTGTCAGTGGAGGTGAGCCTAACTATATCTAGTTGGTATCTCTCAATCTCCTGCACCAGTTCTGGATCCTGTCCGCCCAGTGAGGTTACATTCCACATACCAAGAGGCATTTTCTGCTGCGAGGGTCCGTGATGTCATGCGCCACCCTGCCCCCTCCTGCTGCCTGAAAGGTACTGCACCTGACTCCCATGATGGGCTTTACGGGTGGTGGGCCCATGTCGCCCCCCCATGTTGTCTTTTTGGGCTGAGCCAGGTTACGTAGGCTGTATGGCCACCAGGCGCTCGACTAGGAACACCACCCTCAGACTTGCCTCCGGGGATAGGTCCCGGTGACCCTATTCTGGGCAGGGTAAACGTTGACTTGTTTATGTTTGCCATAGGGGTTTTTTAAATCGTGTTAGTCTGGATCTTCACTCCAGACTTGGTCGCCATGGGAGACCGTATCAGGAGTATACTGCTCCCGACGATATAGCTCTTGAGATCTCTTGATCACGCAAGCCCTTCCGCCACGACAAGTCCCCTGATACAGGAAGGGCCCTGATCCAGGAAGTGTCAAGCATGTCGAAGATCAAAGCTGAATTCACCTACAATTGGAAATATTATTCAAATTACTGGGTCATTAGAGTACCACTAATTGTGGAAAACAGGATACCATTCAGGTTAATTGAATAACATTTTCCAATTGTAGCTGAATATTGGGTCATTAACAGACCCTAGTCTTGTGAGTTTCAAGTGGGCACTACCCACAAATGTTCCAATTTAAAAGCTAAACACCCTACCAGTCATTTAGAACTGACGCTACAGAAGAATCCGCCTTCTAACGTGACCTCAGCAGTGTTGCGTGAACTCACAGAGACGGGGAGGCAAACATAAAACTTCTCACTGTGCGCCAAAACGTGCTTCTCCATATCACTGAGTCCTTTTTAGTGTTAACCCAATGAATGTGCCCCAGACCCCATTTTTCCAGTGTCAGTCAGTCCGGTCGGTCTACAACTGTGCATTGGAAGTACCCCTGACCCCTTTGTTCCCCAGCGCTGAACGTCGGGCTCCCCAGTGTGACAGAGACCAAGTGAAAACATACAGCAGTCTGAACTGCGTTTCGGTTGATGAGCAAACAGGCAGCAGGTTGGTGCCATGAATGGCATTTGACAGAGGAAAAGAGAAAGTGCCATATCCAGTGGAATCTGTGTTTTTACTGTGGAGCTGCAGACCACATTCAGGTCTGTCCGGTGCAAACATCTAATGGATCCTGACGACCCAATCTACTGGTGAGTGGTGTCTCTCACAGTGCCTCCAAGCTATTATTGGTGGCTACATTGTCATAGGGCTTGCAGACACACGAGGTGAAAGCTCTGGTGGACAGTGGTGCTGCTGGGAACTTCATGGATAACGATATTGCTGCGTATTGGGGTTTGCCCTGTACTCTGTGCTCAAAACCCTTAGCTATTAGTGCTATAGATTGAGGACCAATTGGGTCTGACCACATGGAACACCATACAGAACCTGTCACTCTGCAGGTGGGGCTGTCCTACACAAAACAGATCTGGTTTAATGTGGTCAAATCCCCCTTCAACCCTATTGTTCAAGGATATCCGTGGTTCATCACCCATGACCCTGTTATTTCTTGGAGTACCAGTCAGTTGCTTTTTTGGGGAAAGCAGTGTACCGAACACCTTCTGAATGTGCCTTGTAGTGCCACATCCATAGAGAGTCCTAATGCAGATATGCCCCTGCAGATTCTGGGGGAGTATGCAGACTTAGCGGAGGTGTTTAGAAAACGCAAGGCTGCTGAACTGCCCTCTCATAGACCTTAGGATTGCACTATAGTTCTTCTGTCTGGCACAACGCCCCCTAGGGCGTTTATCCCCTCGTGTTTATCCCCTCTCCCAACCAGAACATGAGGGTATGGAGGCTTATAAGGCTGAGGCACTGAAAGCAGGGATATGCCATCCATCCACTTCTCTGGCATCTGCTGGCTTTTTCTTTGTAGAAAAGAAAGATGGGGACTACACCCTTGTACTGACTATCGGGGACTAAATGCGATTACAGCTAAGTATCCTCTCCCCCTTACCCTTTAACACCTCTGCCCTTGAACAGGTCACCGGAGCTAAGATATTCACAAAACTGGACCTCAGGAGCGCATACAATTTGATCCATATTTGGGAGGGGGATGAGTGGAAGACTTTTACCACCACCCTGGCCCATTATGAGTATCTGGTCATGTTTTTTGACCTTGCCAATGTGCCCTCAGTATTCTAAGCATTTGTTAATGAAGCACTCCAAGAGATGATTAATTGATCGGTGTTGGTTTATTTAGATGATATCCTGATCTTTTCTCAGTCTTATGAGGAGCATGTAGCACAAGTAAGGGAGATTTTACAAAAGCTGGCAGCACATAAGCTGTACATGAAGGGAGAGAAGTGTCGGTTCCATATGGAATCTGTGGACTTCCTGGGTTTCATCCTTACACCTAATGGGGTTACTATGGACCCAAAGAAGGTCTCACCAGTCCTTTCCTGGCCACAGCCGAAGATCGTAAAAGACCTGCAAAGGATCCTAGGTATTGCAAATTTCTACAGGCGCTTCATCAGGAACTTCAGTTCCCTGGTAGCCCCTTTGACAGCGCAGTTAAAAGGAGCACCCAGGCGACTGACCTGGACTCCTGATGCTATTCAGGCCTTTGAAGACCTGAAGAAGCGTTTTACCTCTGCCTCAATCTTGAAGCACCCTGACCCCAAGCTGCTGTTCGTTGTAAAACTTGACACATCGGAAGTTGGGGTAGGGACAGTGCTCTCGCAGCGCCAGGGAAATCCCCTTAAGCTCTATCCATGCGCCTCTTTTTCACATAAATTGTCACCCATGGAAAGGAATTATGATGTGGGAAACAGGGAGCTCTTGGCCATAAAGTTAGCCTTAGGAGAGTGGAGACATTGGTTAGAGGGTGCCACTAATCCGTTTCTAGTGTTGACTGACCATAGGAACCTGGAGTATCTACAGAAGGCAAAGAGGCTCAACTCCAGACAGGCACGGTGGGCCATGTTCTTCACCAGGTTCCGCTTTATGGTGACTTAGCGCCCTGGCTTCAAGAACAGCAAGACTGATCCTCTTTCCCGGTTGTTCGAGGTTTCATCTAGACTCAAGCCACCGGACACCATCCTGTCACCAGTGCAGTTTGTAGCTCCCATCTGTTGGGCTTTGTTGGATGACATCAAAGCAGCCCAACTCCAGGAACCCGGTCCCAGTGAGCAGCCACAAGATAAGGAATATGTCCCTTCTACTGTCTGGTCCAAGCTCTTACACTGGGCCCATGATGGTCCCAGTGCAGGGCACCCTGGAATCAACCGAACATTTAAACTCCTCTCAGAACGCTTCTGGTGGCCGTCTATGAAGCAGGACGTAAGAGACTTCATCCTTGCTTGTACTACATGTGCCCAGGCCAATGTTCCACGACAGCTTCCAGCAGGGTTCCTTGAACTGCTGCCAGTTCCAAATCGCCCATGGTCCCATATAGCAGTTGATTTCATTACTGACCTATTTAGTTCTGATGGGAACACCGCCATACTGGTGGTCATCTGTTGCTTTTCTAAAGCTTGTCGATTGGTCCCATTGACAGGTCTGCCCACAGCGCTGAAGACCACGGAATTGTTGTTTCAACACGTCTTCCAGTTGTACAGCATACCAGAGGATGTCGTTTCAGAGAGGGGACCTCAGTTTACCTTGAGAGTCTGGAAGGCCTTCTTTTCCCGCGTGTGAGTCTCAGTCAGCCTCTCTTCCGGCTATCATCCGCAGTCCGCAGTCCAATGGGCAAGTGGAGCGCCTCAACCAGGAGATTGAGCGCTACCTGCAAAGCTACTGTAGCCAGAACCAAACCGACTGGAACAGATTCCTCCCCTGGGCAGAGTATGCCCAAAGCTTCCTGGTCCATTTTAATTTTAATTTATTTATTTAATATACTTTTTATTCTTTTATTCTTCCAACTGTATATATAATTGTACATACTTATATTTTTTTTTTTATCTTGTATTTTTCCACTTGTTTTATATGTTTTTATATATTATTCCCCACTTGCCCCCTTTTGCGGGCGGTCTTACTCCTTCAAGCTCGGGTCCTCTACCAGAGGCCTGGGAGCTTGAGGGTTCTGCGCAGTATCTTAGCTGTTCCTAGGACCGCGCTCTTCTGGACAGAGATCTCGGATGTTGTTCCCGGGATCTGCTGGAGCCACTCTCCCAGCTTAGGGGTCAGAGCCCCAAGTGTTCCGATTACCGCGGGGACCACTGTTACCTTCACCTTCCACATCTTTTCTAGCTCCTCTCTCAGTCCTTGGTATTTCTCAAGCTTCTCATGTTCTTTCTTTCTGATGTTGCCATCGCTTGGGATGGCGACATCTATCACTACGGCTTTCTTCCTCTGTTTGTCCACCACTACTATGTCCGGTTGGTTAGCCATTACCAGTTTGTCAGTCTGGATCTAGAAGTCCCACATGATCTTAGCTTGGTCATTCTCGACCACCCTTAGGGGTGTATTCCACTTTGATCCTGGGACTTCCAGCCCATACTCGGCACAGATGTTCCTGTGCACTATGCCAGCCACTTGGTTATTGCGTTCCCTGTATGCCTTGCCTGCTAGCATCTTACACCCTGCTGTTGTGCTGGATTGTCTCAGGGGCATCTTTGCACAGCTTGCACCTGGGGTCCTGTCTTGTGTGGTAGACCCCGGCCTCTATTGATCTTGTACTTAGAGCTTGTTCCTGTGCTGCTATGATTAGTGCCTCTGTGCTGTCTTTCAGTCCAGCTTTGTCCAGCCACTCGTATGATTTTTCGATATCAGCCACTTCTTCAATCTGCCGGTGGTACATACCGTGTAGGGGTTTGTCCTTCCATGATGGTTCCTGTTCTTCCTCGCCCTCCTTCTCGGGTTTCTGCTGCCTGAGGTATTCACTAAGCATCTCATCAGTCGGGGCCATCTTCCTGATGTAGTCAAGGATCTTTGTTGTTTCATCCTGGATAGTGGCTCTGACGCTAACTAGTCCTCGGCCTCCTTCTTTCCGCTTAGTGTACAGCCTCAGGGTGCTGGATTTGGGGTGAAACCCTTCATGCATTGTCAGGAGCTTCCTTCTATCTCCTCTTTTGGCCAGCTTATTATGCCAGCGGGGTATCTGATGACCGGCAGGGCATAAGTGTTGATAGCCCGGACCTTGTTCTTCCCATTCAGCTGACTTCTCAGGACTTGCCTTACTCTTTGCAGGTATTTGGCGGTTGTTGCTTTCCTTGCGGCCTCTTCATGATTCCCCTGCGCCTGCGGGATTCCAACGTACTTGTAGCTGTCCTCAACATCTGCTATGTTGCCTTCTGGTAGTACAATCCCCTCAGTTCTGACTACCTTCCCTCTCTTTGTTACCATCCGGCTACACTTATCTAATCCGAATGACATTCCAGTGTCATTGCTGTAGATCCTGGTGGTGTGGATCAGGGAGTCGATGTCTCGTTCACTCTTGGCATACAGCTTGATGTCATCCATGTAGAGGAGGTGACTGATGTTTACTCCATTCCGTAGTCGGTATCCGTAGCCAGTCTTGGTGATGATCTGGCTGAGGGGGTTCAGGCCTATGCAGAACAGCAGTGGGGACAATGCATCTCCTTGGTAGATGTGCAATTTCTTGGAGTTGGCCTCTAGGGTTGTTTTCCACTGCCCCATTGAGTTCCTGATGAAGGCTCTTAGTGTCCTGTTGATCTTGTATAGTTCTAAGCATTCCAGGATCCATGAGTGAGGCATCAAGTCATAGGCTTTCTTGTAGTCAATCCAGGCGGTGCACAGGTTGGCCTGTCTGGTCTTGCAGTCTGAAGGGACTGTTCTGTCTACCAGTAGCTGGTGTTTTGCTCCTCTGGTGTTTCTACCAATTCCTTTCTGGGCCCCTCTCATGTATTGAGCCATATGCCTGTTCATCTTAGCCGCTATGATACCTGAGAGCAGCTTCCATGTTGTGCAGAGGCAGGTTATTGGGAGATAGTTGGATGGGACTGCTCCTTTCTGGGGGTCCTTCAGGATCAGGACTGTCCAGCCTTCTGTTAACCATTCAGGGTGGGTCCCATCCATTAGCAGCTGGTTCATTTGTGTTGCCAGGCACTCATGGAATGCAGTTAGCTTTTTTAGCCAGAAGGCATAGATCATGTCAGGGCCTGGTGCTGTCCAGTTCTTCATACTTGAGACTCTTTCCTGGATGCCTGCCAGTGTGATGGTTATTGGATCCTCTTCAGGGAGGTTGCTGTGGTCTGCTCTTAGATCCACTAGCCACTGGGCTTTGTTGTTATGTGATGCCTCCTTCTCTCTCTCCCTTCTCCCATATGTTTTTCCAGTATTGCTCAGTCTCCAACCTTGGTGGGTCTGCTCTCATGTTATTACCCTGCCACTGAGAGTACACTTTGGATGGTTCTGTGGAGAACATCTTAGTAATCAGCAATGGGGACTCCAGGTGTCCTTCTTAGCCATGATCTTATCTCTTAGGTCAGCTTGCTCTTGCATTCAGCTTACAAGGGCTCATTGTTCTTGGGGCTTGGTACCCAATCTCAGAGTGTGGGGATGATGATATCTCTCCCCTGACCTGTCCCAGCTCCCCCTTGCCATAACATTTGTGTTGTACCTCATCGATCTCTAGTTGTGATAGCAATTGTAATACTGAGCTACTAGTTGTTTAGACATTAGTCTTGATGTTGGGTTTCAAAGTATCCATAGGTCCCACATCCTCTTCATATAACCCCTTTCGCTGGGGTTACTTGTGTAGTAGCATTCCAACAGTTCCCTATTCTCATCTCTTGTCCATGCATGCCTTCTTCTAGTTCCAGTAGCCCACTTATTATCAGTATGTCCTGGTTCCCCAACATCTGGCACAGACCTTGTTAATCCAGGCAACATCTGAGCCAGCATGACTCTCTTTGTTTGTTTGTTTCACTCTCATATCTAAGGTAGGTAGAGCCAAGCATGAGGAGGTCTTGCCTAAGGACCCCCTAGTGGAGGGTAGGCCATGACCAGGATTCAAACCCCAGTTTCCCAGGTAAAAGGTAGCAATCTTACCACTACACCATCCAGCCACTCATTTGGCATACAGCTTGATGGTAATATATATATATATGGTATGGTAATATATATATATATATACACACACATTCTCAGAACCGCTTGTCCCTTACGGGGTCACGGAGCCTACCCGGCAACACAGGGCGTAAGGCCGGAGGGGGAAGGGGATACACCCAGGACGGGACGCCAGTCCGCCGCAAGGCACCCCAAGCGGGACTTGAACCCCAGACCCACCGGAGAGCAGGACTGCGGTCCAACCCACTGCGCCACCGCACCCCCTATATATATATATATATATATATATATATATATATATATATATATATATATATATATATATATATATATATATATATATATATATATATATATATATATATATATATATATATAGAGAGAGAGCAAGTAAATATATATATAGCAAGTATTTTTTAGACTTGTGTTCTGCTGCTGTAACATAATAATTTCCCTTGTAGGATCTATCTATCTATCTATCTATCTACTGACCTAACCCCTTTCTAGTGCGTGCTAGGTTACCAACCTCCACTGTTCCCATGGATGGCAGAAACCAACAAGGTGCCAGCTATGGACGACTGGTACAAGAGGAATGAATTGGTGTGGGAGTCTGCACATCTCTAACTCCAGGAGACGGTGTCCTCCAAAAAGGAGAAGGCTGACAAAAGACACAGGACAGTGTTGTACCAAGCGGGGCAAAAGTGTGACTGTCTACGCAGGACATCAAACTGGGTTTGCCCTCAAGGAAACTAACTCCCCATTTCATCGGCCCGTTCAAAATACTGAAAAGGATCAACCCGGCTTCTTACCACTTACAGTTACCACCTCATTACTGTATCTGCCCCACATTTCATGTTTCACGCCTCAAGCCTCACTGTGTTTCCATCCTGGAGAGTCCGGCAGTCTCCCCTCCTCCACCTTTGGATGTAGACAGTTCTCCTGCCTACTCTGTCAGGGCCCTCCTAGATTCCAAACGACGTAGAGGCACTCTATACTATCTGGTTGACTGGGAGGGCTATGGCCTGGAGGAGTAATCCTGGGTGCCGGCATGTAACATAATGGACTCGACTGTCAGAGCGGACTTTCATAGGTGTCATCTAGCTTGGCGACAAAGGGGGCGGCCACCTGCCCGTCGGCGTCAAGTGGCTGGGGCCACTCCTACGGGGGGGTACTGTCACAACCCACGGGAATAACACCCCTACTAGCCAGAGGAGGTGCCACTCAGTGTTGCTAGCCCAGACCCATGCACCTGTTCACAATCTCGTAGTTGCTGAGGCATAACAGGAGCAAGTGGCAGAGGACACGTTGCGGATTCTTAATCAGCGTTTTCTAGAGTGCTCTCCTTGCGATCAGTAGTTCCCTGTTTTCTCAGTTTGTTGAATAGGTATTTATGTTCCAGTCCCAAGCTCCCGTCCTGTCTAATCCTACCTCTTGTCCTCCAGTCCTGGTCCAGTATTCCAGTCCGGTATTTCATCACGACTCACAGATTCATGTTTCACTTTTCACCTTTGTGCGAATACACTGTTTTTTTTTTTTTGTCCCGCGTTCATTGCTTCACCTTCACCCAGTGCTTTACAGTTTGCACTGTGAACTTCTAAAACCACTCTGCACATGGGGTCATTTTACTTTTTGTCCGTGTTCGGACGTAACAGCACGCACGTCTGTGTCGCGCTCTCGTCCAGGCGCTACACAATCACTCTGGTTGTGGTTGTTCTGTACCGCTCTTTTGGCCCTTCCAGCTGCTTCCTGGATTACCTTGACATCTTGTTGAGCTCTCTCTCAGGGGACAACACTCCATTGATTCTCCTGGGTGACTTCAACCTGCATGTTGAGGAAATTCATGGAACCTGCCTTTTGCTGCTCCAACAGTCCTTTGACTTCAACCCTGTCCCAGTCCCCTGCTACTCACAAAGCAGGCAATGGCCGTGACCTTGTATTTTCCCATAACTATGGCTGATTACCACCTTCTCATCCTTACTGTGTCCTCCATCGCCCCCACCTCCTTCATCTTTCACTGCTGATAACCTTGCTTTGTTTTTCAGAGACAAAGTCAACGCAATTACAGACAAGTTCTCAGCATCACCCTGTCCTGTTCTCGCTGGACCTCCCTGCGAAGTCACACTCTCAGAATTCAAGCCACTCTCAGAATCTGAAATCTCCAACCTCCTGATATCACACAGAGCCAGCAACTGCTTGCTTGATCCATTCCCATCATCACTCCTACCAACCTCTCCCCGGAACTCTTGCACAGTCTCTAAATCAAAATGGACAACTCACTCATTTTGCCTTCGTCCTCAGCTAAAAGTATGGGACTGATGATTAACTCAAGCCTATCTTTCTCTCAGCATATCGAAGCCACAATCCAGACCATGTAAATGTTTGTGTACCTTTTAAAAAAGAAATTTGTATGAAGGTGATGCCCACGCCCATGACCTCCTTGAAACACATTGCGCCTGGGGCTGATCAGGGAGACGAAGCATCAAAGGACGACACCGGACCGCCCAGATCCTGGAACCTCATTGAGCCATCTGCTCACCCACACCTGCCATCTCCTATGATTTCTCCTGTATCCTTGTTTTTCCTCCTTGTCCTTGTTCCTGTACCTGTCCTGGTTCCAGTTCCTGTTCCTACCTCGCCTTGTTCCTCTCCTCCTCAAACCCAGTCCCCCTGTCTCTTCGTTCTCTTCATTCCCTGACCATTGGCTTAATTTCCTGGATTAAGGCTTCGGAATCTCCTGGTATTGATGTTTGTTTATTGGTGACCTTTCCTACGACAATGAAAGCGCATTCTGCCTGCTGATTCTGTATAGAATAACACTGTGCAACCTCACTCGGGTCTGCATCATCCTAATGAACATGACGTTAGGATTCGTCTGTTGAGTTTTATACACCTACTTGTGCGATGAACATTGGTGCACAAAGTGGAAAGAAACAATCTAAGTTTACTTAAAAATGACATCCGCAACTCTCTCTTTCTTCTAATGTAATGCACAAATTGTATTTTCTCTGAGATGTACGTCGTTTTGGAGAAAAGTGTCTGCTAAATGAATAAATGTAATGTAAATATAAAAGTTAGCAGCTGGGGATCTCCCGGGTTGAGCTGGAGGAAGTTGCGAGGGACAGGGACATCTGGACTTCCCTGCTCTCCTTATTGCCGCCGCAACTCTAGAAGGAAAGTGGGCAAGAAAATGGATAGATGAATTTTCCTTGAAATAATGTTATGTATTTCATCTGGAAATCTGAAATACTCACTTTTTTGGTATGTTTTCATTGTTTACATTGCATACATACTGTGTTATAGATTCAATGCCTGGGTTTTAATCCACTTGAGATAAAATGAATTTCAGGTTTTAGAGAATTTATTTGGGGATAGGCCAAGGTCAGTTGAGGTCATTGCTACAGTGCTCATGCACCATTCTTTTCTTTATAAAAGAAAAAGCTGTAATGATACTCCTTGTCCATCACTTAATCACCTCCTTGGCTCTCTGTGTACCTCTTTCTTTCAGACATTATCTTATCTTTCAATATCTCAGCGCTGTTCTTTGGATGTTGCAAATTTATAATTGGTCTAACTACAGACAGATTTTTGCAGATGTTTGTACCTTGAACCTGAATTTTACATGAAAACAGACAGAAGTGATGAATGGAGAAATTATAAGTTGTCGTGGAAAGCTCAGTGATATCAGTGAAGGCCCTTGTCTACAAAGAGTCACTTCCTTTAGATGCCACTTCCAGACTTTGACGAGGGCCGTTATTGATATCAACGAGCTTTCCATGAAAACTTATAACATGTTTAAAAATGAAGTGTTGGGTACACTTAAAGAAATTCTGTAAAATGTTTGCATGCAGCTTTTAAAGTAAATTGTGGTGGAAGAAAAACTCAGCAAAACTTTCTCATATTAAAAGTTGAATTAATTATTTAATTTAGTTAAGCAGGATTATTGCACGTCATAGGCAAGTTCAGATAACTTAAAAATTGGCTAAATATCTCAAGCTTATGTAGCACAGCAGAAGCATGACTGTCATACGTACAGGTAACATGACACAATAACATTGTAATATGGTTATCGCAAACGTATAGCAAACTGGTCCACAGAACATGATCACTGACTTTGGCTCAATTTGGCAATGCTCTGCAAAAGTAGTCGGATTTAGGTAAAATTTACTAAACTTTCCTTAACAATGCACAAGTCAACGAGGTTCACTCAAACTTCAAGTACTAAAGGTAAGTTGTTTCAACCTCATAGTCTGACTTCAGGTTGACAGGTACATTTAGTTCATTCATACTGGGTTGCATTAATGCAGAATTCTGGTAATAATCAGTAACACAATCACACATGAGTAACAAAATGATGATGCATTTATAAAACATCAAGCAACAACCCAATATGATATACTCTACCAACAACAAGTTTAACAAGTTTTTTTTCCTTTTTTCTTCTTCAGGCTGAAAACCTTTTTTACAGATAACATTTCTCAATTCATCACTTCCACCATTTTAAATCTATATTTGATAAATAAACCATAACAAAGGAAGGAAGCATTTATAAAACAACATCCCCGTATACTATACTATACCAAAAATAAGTTTAACAGGCTGAGAATGCTACATTACTCCCTGCTAAGAAAATCCCAGTTGGGACCAGTCCCTAAAACAGTCCCAAGGGTGAACCCATGTCCACCTCTATCTCTACGAACATCTCCAGTGGGAAGGGAGGGAGTTTTGAATATTGGTCAAGGGCATAAGAACAACATAACTAGTGAGGAAAATTAAAAAAGGACTGTATTTTGGTCAGGTGAGCAAAGATGACTCAGTTGACTTGATACTTTAAGTGTTTACACAATTACACAGTACAGCACATGGTTTGCCATCCACGACACTTAAAACACCGTGTCGGGTTTACTCAAAGGCAACTGAATGTGGACATAACTCACAGCTGTTCTTTCATTGTATGTATTCATCCAAGTTCAGTGTGATCTTGATAATCTTGTGTTACTCTGGGAATATTAAGTGAAGCTAAAAATCTTAACAAAGTACAAGCCATTGATTTTCATGAGTAATGCTTGTAGAGCAAACAAATCACTTTTCTCAGTGTGGGTTCTCATGAGAATGAACAACCTGGTGCCTTTTTAAGTGTTCTGCACGAGAGAAACTCTTTGAACATTTATCACATCCGAAAGGTTTTTCATGAGAATGAACAACCTGGTGCTGTTTTAAGTCACCTGCACGAGAGAAACTCTTTGGACACTTATGACATCTGAAAGGTTTTTCATGAGAATGAACAACCTGGTGCGCTTTTAGGGTACCTGCACGAGAGAAAATCTTTGGACATTTATCACACCTAAATGGTTTTTCATGAGAATGAACAACCTGGTGCTGTTTTAAGTCACCTGCACGAGAGAAACTCTTTGGACATTTATCACATCTAAACGGTTTTTCACAAGAATGAACAACCTGGTGCGCTTTTAGGGAACCTGCACGAGAGAAACCCTTTGGACATTTATCACATCTGAACGGTTTTTCACAAGAATGAACAACTTGATGCTTTTTAAAGCTATCTGCACGAGAGAAACTCTTTGGACATTTATCACATCCAAATGGTTTTTCATGGGAATGAACAACCTGGTGCGCTTTTAAGTTATCTGCACGAGAGAAACTCTTTGGACATTTATCACATCTAAACGGTCTTTCATGGGAATGAACAACCTGGTGCTGTTTTAAGTTACCTACACAGGAGAAACTCTTTGGACATTTATCACATCCAAACGGTTTTTCACGAGAATGAACAACCTGGTGAGCTTTTAAGTTATCTGAACGAGAGAAACTCTTTGGACATTTATCACATCGGAACGGTTTTTCACGAGAATGAACAATGTGGTGCTTTTTTAAGCTATCTGCACGAGAGAAACTCTTTGGACATTTATCACATCCAAATGGTTTTTCACGGGAATGAACAACCTGGTGCGCTTTTAAGTTATCTGCACGGGAGAAAATCTTTGGACATTTATCACATCCAAATGATCTTTCATGGGAATGAACAACCTGGTGCGCTTTTAAGTTACCTGCACAGGAGAAACTCTTTGGACATTTATCACATCCAAACGGTTTTTCACGAGAATGAACAACCTGGTGAGCTTTTAAGTTATCTGCACGAGAGAAACTCTTTGGACATTTATCACATCCAAAAGGTTTTTCATGAGAATGAACAACCTGGTGCTTTTTTAAGTCACCTTTACTGAAGAAACTCTTTGGACATTTATCACATTTGAACGGTTTTTCATGAGAATAAACAACCTGGTCCTTCTTTAAGTCACCTGCACTGGAGAAACTTTTTGGACGTTTACCACATCCAAATGGTTCTTCATGGGAATGAACAACCTGGTGCTTTTTTAAGTGTTCCGCACGGGAGAAACTCTTTGGACATTTATCACATCCGAACGGTTTTTCATGAGAATGAACAACCAGGTGTTGCTTTAGGTGACTTGCACGAGAGAAACTCTTTGGACATTTTTCACATCCAAACGGTTTTTCATGGGAATGAACAATCTGGTGCTTTTTTAAGGCACCAGCACGGGAGAAACTCTTTGAACATTCACTACATACAAACTGTTTTTCAGGAGAATGAACAACCTGGTGCTGTTTTAAGTATTCTGCATGAGAGAAATACTTTGGACATTTATCACATCCAAAAGGTTTTTCACTAGAATGAACAACCTGGTGCTTTTTTAAGGCACTTTGATAGAAAAAACTCTTTTCACATTGACTACATTTGTATGATTTCTCACCAAAATGAAAAACCTGATGGTTTCTTAAGTTGGCACTGTCAGAAAAGCTCTTTCCACAATGACTACATTCATATGGTTTTTCGCCAGAATGAACATGGTGGTGCTTTTTCAAGATACTTCTGTTGCTAAATCTTTTTCCACAAAGATGACATATGTATGGTTTTTCACCAGAATGAACAACCTGGTGCTTTTTTAAGTGTTGTGCATGGGAGAAACTCTTTGGACATTTATCACATCCAAACAGTTTTTCACGAGAATGAACAACCTGGTGCTTTTTTAGGGTACTTACTTGAGAAAAACTCTTTCCATACCGAATACATTGAAATTTTATCTTACAATTCTGGGCTTCAGCAATGACACTATCATGAAATGGCTGTTTACTGGTCTTGTGATTTATGACACTGGTGCCAGGTCTCATAGATTGTTCCAAAGCACCTTCAGCAGCTGAACTGCTATTTGGCTCAACCAAACTCTTCTGTGAAAGGTCATTTGGTAAAGAATTCTGCTCTGATTTCACTGCATCTGTCTCTTGTTTATGTTGTTCAGTTAACGGAGAGAAGCTTAACTGATACCCCTCTATGACCTCATGCTTCTCTTTTATGGGATAAAATGCAGCTCCGTGCATTTCTGTGTTTGAAACAGAGGGCTCCTGTAACAAAGATGTCTGCTCTGCCATAACTTCACCTGTCTGTGACCTACATTGTTTGGCTAACAGACATGTACCAGAGTTTAACTGCTCTGAGGGAAAGCAGATCATCTCTGTGGTGCTGCACAGCTCTCCATCATCACTCTCTTGCTTTATGTTGAGAAGCACAGACTCCTGTTTAATTTGGTCAACACACAGGTGCAGCCCTGAGCCCAGCTCTTTGGCACTGAAGCCCTGTATTTCAGTACAATATGCAGGTTGAGACATGTCCTGCTCAACAGGCTCAGTTTTTATGCGCATGTCCATGACTGCTGAAACCTCTGAGTCAGGGGTCGTTAGGTTCCCAGAACAGTCCAACTCTGGCAGGAGGCCATGAGGTGTTCTTGAAGATTGTTCACCTCCTGGTTCTGCCATGATGATCTTTTATGTCTCCTGTCTCCTGCTGCCTTGGTGCTTCTCCTCTACTCCTGGGTTAATACATGCTAGGGGATAGGTGAGGAAGGGCAATAACATCAGTATCTGCCATATGTTACATGTATCAGTATGTATTTGGCACAAAACATGCTCAACACAAATCATGAAATCATGAAAATGATCTGTGAATAATACTGGAACTGAATGATCTGGATGCTCATGACACAGTTTTCAAACTAGCACCTTTTTTTTGCAGGGAAGCTCTTGTTAAACAAAGCAGAAGATGTGGGTTTAACGAAAAATTTATATTTACATTTTCATTCATGCATTCAGCAGGGACTTCGCTCAAAAGTGACATGTATCTCAGAGAAAAATACAATGAGTACATTACATCAACAGAAGGAAATGTACTGCTGTATTTTCATGCTGAACAAAGACATTCACTCTAAATACACACACACAGTCTGAAACCGCTTGTCCCAAGTGGGGTTGCGGCAAGCCAGAGCCTAACCCAGCAACACAGGGCGCAAGGTTGGAGGGGGAGGGGACATACCCAGGATAGGATGCCAGTCTGTCACAAGGCATCCCAAGTGGTACTCGAACCCCAGACCCGCCAGAGCAGGCCCCGGCCGAACCCGCTGCGCCACCACACCCCCTCGCTCTATATATTCCAGCTGAAATAAGTTGCTATTGAGAAGGGGATGCTACCTGAAGCTCTTCATAGTCTTGTTACAGTAACACATACAAGTTGTTTTCAAGAGCTCCTAACCTGTTAATACAGCCCCCAGCTTAAGCAATGGTCCCCATAACAACTCCCCAGGTCTGATCTCACGTCACGGCTTTCAGAACTGTGAACAAAGAAACATTTTCTTGGAATGAATTCCTAGGACTCTCGCCGTGCTTGTGGAAGGATGCTGCATGCAGTCTCCACCCACAGGGGCTGTGATTCGGGAAACAGTGTGTCAGGTAGAAGAACATGAATGAGGTATTTGTTAGTTGTTCCCAGTCAACTGTATTGCCGTTTTGGACAACTGCCTTTTTATACCCAGGGGCCACGCCCACTGAAACTCACTCAATGCTGGTGCAAATTTTCAAGGTTCCACGGACACCCTAAAAGTGCCAAGGCAAGATTATGATAGTGAGTTTTAAATACCATCCAAGTATCCCTCAAAAATGTCTAGGGTACTTTTCAAAGAAATGGAGAGAAGGAGGAAGCCTTTTAAAGGAACTGTAGTCCCACTGGAAATAATGTAAAAATGTTTTGTAACTGATTGAGTCATAATTTTGGCATTTCCATTCACTTTAATTTAGACATAAAGGATTAAGTGCAAGTAATTTCAAACTGTACAAATATGATTAGTGAGGTGTACCTTATCCTTGTTTACTCTGTTTAATCTTCTGTTGTAATATGGACCCCTGATTTTGCTTTTTCACTTTTTTTCACTTAATATGTTTGTGGAATACTACATGTACTCTTCTTCGTATTTTTTTTTGTTTTTGATGCTTAAATTAAAAAGCAGTACAGTGGCACAGCAAGTAGTGCTGCTGTCTCACAGTGCCTGGGTGGTGTGAGAGGATGTGGGTTCAATACCCGCTCAGTCTGTGGGGAGTCTACATGTTCTCCCTATGTCTGCATGGGTTTCCTTTGGTTTCCTCCCAAAGACATGCTGTTCAGGTTTCCCATAGTGTGGGAGTGACAGAAGGAGTGTGCTTCACTGATGTATAGCTGAGTGACCCATTCTAAGTAGTGTATCTAGCAGTGTAAGTCACCTTGGTGAATAAGTTGTGTGGTCTGACAAAACTACACAGAGTTCATTGGAATTCACTTTGGAGCATCTGCTAGATAAATAAATGTAAAAAATAAAAACTTTCTGTCTGATCTATTAATTATCTAATAGATAAAACAGTTTTTTTTAACCAGTATACATACAGTATATACACTATGAATCTCTGTATTGCAATTTTATTAATTAGTTTTAGAAGAAGCCAGAGTCTTGGCCAAGAGACAAATGCAAGAGGTCAGGAGCCGGGAAATCAGAGCGGAGGGGTACCGGGAGGGAGCAGGAAAACGGGAAAACTGTGGACAGAACTAGTTATCGCAAGCAATCGCGTTCATTAGATGCATTTTTTTTTTTTTTCTTCAGAACCGCTTGTCCCATACGGGGTCGCGGGGAACCGGAGCCTACCCGGCAACACACAGCGTAAGGCCGGAGGGGGAGGGGACACACCCAGGACGGGACGCCAGTCCATCGCAAGGTACCCCAAGCGGGACTCGAACCCCAGACCCACCAGACAACAGGACTGTGGTCCAACCCACTGCACCCCCTTCATTAAATGCAGGTTACCTTAAAGTACCTGTGATCAATAAGACCTCAGTAGGAGGTCACGCCTTTAGTTATAAATACTGGAATAGTTTGCCAGTTATTGTAAGAAATGCCCCGTCTGTTTCTGTTTTCAAATCCCGACTACAGACTTACATGTTCACTCAGGCATTCCACCTCGAAATGTAATTCCACTTGCTTTGGTTGTTTTTACCACCTTTATACAAATCCATATTAAATTGAATTAAGTTACAAATTACTAACTCAGTTCTTACTTGTTGTTGAGCATTGCCTTGCTACATAAGACTGAAGGAGGCCAGCCTGTGGTGAGAGACGAATCCCATGCCGACTGAAGATGATGACCAACTGCCGTGAGGGACGAGCTGTTCCATGCTGAACTGGGGATCCAAGATAGCCTATAGCAACAATATCATTATTACTTGTTAACTGTCTTAGAATTGTTACTTAATCTAGAATGCCCAGGAGGGGTGGGCAACCACTGGTCCTTGGACCCCCAGAGGTTTTTTTTTCTCCCTCAACTTTCAGTTGGGAATTTTTGTTCCTTTCCTCCATGACCAGTTGGTATACTTATAGCTCTATGAAAGTACCATATTATGGTAGTTATTAGGTCAGCTGTCTTCTTTGTCTGTATCTGTTTTTCTTGTCTTATGTCTGTGTTAAAGTGCTCTGTGCCACTGCGTGAGAAGAGCACTCTATAAAAATAAACTGAACTGAACTGAAATGAAGGTGCACGTTTTTGTGTGGTCAGACAAGGGGCAGGCAAAATCAATCAAAAACAAGTAGGAGGTCACCAATTAGCAAATGTCATCCAGAGGAAAGAAGCCAGAGTCTTGGTCAAGAGGCAAATGCAGGAAGTGAGGAGCCAGGAGATCAGAATGGGAGGTACCGGGAGGGAACAGGGAAACGGGAAAACAAGAAGCGTGAATAACTGTGGTTGCTCGAATGAGGTTCCACCACCTAGGATGTCAGGGCAGCCCTTTATGCCTTGTCTCCTTGATGCGCTACAGGCGCGTCCAATCGGCGTGAAGTTGTTGGCATGACACCAACAGGTGTGTGGAAACATTTTTATAAATTGTTAAGAAATCAGTATTAAGTTTTCTTCTCATTTAGAAGAGTGCAAAACATTTCAGACTCCTTTGAGTTGAATTTGATGTACAGTGAAGCTGCCTTTCATCACATTGCTTTGTCACTGATGTTTGTTGAACTGGTGATGGTAGAAAATATAAGAACATTGACATCACATCAAAGTAGTGATACTACCCTGTAAAATGTAATATTTGTGAGTATTTTCACCAGAACCCAGTGCAATGTAACTTATTACTGTAACTGGTCACACTGAGACATTGTGTTCATTCACTGCACTGTCTTACGGTGTTGATTGTGGTGATAGTTGTAGATGTGATAGTAGTGTTGTGTTTGTGATAGTTGTAGGTGTGCAGCTCACAAACACCCGTGATCGACTCACCTCTTCGGCCTCTGCCTGCCCGCTGCCCTCACCTGAAACGCACTGCTGTGGATACGAGTCCCGCTGCGGACTGTAAAGAAATGGAGGAGGCTGCATCAGAAAAAAATGAAGAAGTGGGAGAGGAGCTCTGAGAATATTTTAGTCTGTGTTGAGAGTCACACTGGTAAATATTTATATACATTGTTAAGAAATCAATTGGTGTAATTAAGAATTAAAGTTTAAATACACATAATATTGTGTCGTACTGGTATATATAACCCCAATTCCAAAAAAAGATGGGAGAGTGTAGAAAATGCTAATAAAAACAAAAAGGACTGATTCGTAAATTTACTTTGACTTGTATTCAAACAAAAACAGTATGAAGACATGGTATTTCATTTACATTTATTTAGCAGATGCTTTTCTCCAAAGCGACTCCCAGTTAGTTAACTCTATGTAGTGTTAATATGAGCCCACACACCTTATTCACTGCGGTGAGTTACACTGCTAGATACACTACTTACACTGGGTCACTCATGATTTCATGTTTTACACATCAGCTGCATTGTTTTTTTGATGATATACATTTATTCCAAAGTTGATGTCTGTAACACATTAAAAAATTTGGGAGAGTTGAGTGTTTACCACTCTGTAACATCACCATGTCTTTTAATAACACTTTTTAAGCATTTGGGCACTAAAGACACCAGTTGGTTAAGTTTAGCAAGCAGAATTTCCTCCCAGGTCTTCAGCTGCGCAATTGCACGCAATTGCAATTGTAATTGTAATTATAACTGTATTGCTTAAACAATTGCTAATTTACTTGGGGAAGTTGGGTCTGAAAGAGATTTCTTTAGAGATTTGAGACCCTTCTTGAATGTCAAGAGGGATTCAGCAGTTCTCAGTAATTACATTTACATTTATTAATATTTATTAAGACACTTCTCCAGCGACGACAACTCAGAGAAAAACAGTTCATTACATTACATCACCAGCAAGATAGATTTGGATGCAGACACGTGATTCTAGAGTATAGTGAATTTGTCACATACAAAACATATTGTAATACCCTGCGGTATTATTTTATTTAATTGTAAATAGTTTGTTGTCACGTTTGTGTTTTATTTTATTCTTTACCTGAGGGCGGAGTTCAGAAAATGCGTGTGACGTAAGAGGTATGCGAGTGCGCATGTGTGAGAGCGAATGGAGGGACTGTGAGGAGCTGTGTGGAAGTTGCAAGTGCGCGCGTGGTCTGTTACACTGATTCTTAAATAAGTGTTCATGTCACCGGTTGCGGAAGAGACAGCAGCCCGTCTTATTGATTAGCACCTTAATAATCCCCGGTCAATTTGGAGCCTAGTACGGTTCTGTGCTCATTCGGGTCATTATGGGATGATTACGCTGGTGTCCGAAGCCCGGGTTTTTTTCCGGAACCCATTCACCGCGACTTCCTGTCGGAGGAAAAACAAAAAGTATTCGAGAATGCTCGGACAAAAAGAAGCCTATCACAAGGTAAAACCAGAATATAAGGAGCCAAGGGACTGTAAAACGTACATACCAGAACCGGCAAGACTCGCGTTTTCGCGCCACCAGGAGGGCGCCGGGTCGCTACAGTCACGTCATATCCGGGGCGCGGAAAACAACGTAAACAAAGATGGCGGCGCCATGTGCTCTAGACCAGTTGACATAGAGACACCGAAGTTTTCGGGTAATGGAAGTTGTGAGGCGTTTCTCGTTCAGTTCGAATTTCTAGATGCTGCAGCTTTTGGACAGAAAAATAAGATGCTCAGGAGTTAGCTTTATCATTGACTGCTGAGCCAGGAGAGAGAGGTGTGACAGAGCAGAGGGACTTGAGTTGAGCTTGAGGAATTATCCTGCAAGATTCCCAGCTCTTTGAGTTCAAACACTGCATCAGGCAGCCCGGTGAGTCTCTCCGAACACTGGTGTATGTCATCGAAAGCATTTGATGTGCTTATAATATATCCGTGCCGTCCAACAGAAGGGTGCTGGCCCGGGACCAGTTTATTCAAGCACTCACACTAATCAGCTCCGCCTGCATGTTCAGCTTGCTCACCCCTGTCGGCCCTGATCATTGGGGGAAGCGATGGAACTGGTGGTGGTGGTAGAAAGAGATTTTAAATTTCTCAATTCATCACTTCTGATGATTTAAGTCTTTATTCAAAAGAAATTCCAGAAAACTGTCAGGCTAATGATAAAATTGAAAATAAAACCAGTAAAATCAAGACCCCTTAATGTAAGGACTGCATGATAGGACCTTTAAAACACTAGGGAGACATACCCCAAGGCTAATAACTGTAACTAAAAGGAACTTACCTGGCAACTCCACTGCTCAAGAGGGGCAGTCCGCTGGCCTGTTCCCAGGGTATTACCATACACCTTACCTACCATTCTTGGGTGTTTCTCTTTTCACAACATGTCTCCCCTATTGACATGTTAGTAAAAGAGGTGAATGATACGAATACACATACATTTGACCAAATATACAACAAAATGTATGTTTCTTCACAGGTATGAGATAATTCATGAAAATCAATGGCTTCTACTTAGTTAAGGTTTTTAGCTTCGCTAAACATGTCGTAGAGCAACAGACGGTTATAACTTCACACTGAACTTGAAAGAATACATACAATGAAAGACCTAATGGCTTGGCTCCGTAAACGAAGATTTAGGTAGGGGGCTGCCCGTGCCTGCTGCAGGCTCGACGTGGCTGACAAATCCAATGCGGGACAGGCAGGTATGTCCGCAGCGGCTGCAACGGAGCCTAATCCGGCAATATAGGGCGTAAGGCTGGAGGGAGAGGGGGTGCACCCTGGAGGCGATGCTAGTCCATCGCAAGGCACCCCGAGCAGGACCCGGCCAAGCCCCCTGCGCCACCGCGCCCCCCGCTAGTTTTTAAATATAGTTTTTATATTTATATACGTGTATGAAGGACTGCTTTTAATTCCGGCAATGCGGAGGAGTATAAACAAGTCAGTTATGTTGTCCGTGAAACCGTTAGAATGGCAAAATGCCGGTGCGGAGACAACATAGAAGCACAGTTCAACACCACCGACATAAGACATGTGGCAGGAAATTAACATCACAGACTTTAAGGGAAATAAATACTCCGCTGTGAACATCACTGCTTCTTTACCGGACGAGGCGAACAGCTCTGCTCCCACGGAGAGCACTCCTGCAGCTAATGCTGCAGAGGTTTGAACACTCTCTGTCGCTGTAGTGGACGTAACTTGATCCTTCTGACAGGTAAATATCTACAAGGCAGCGGGTCAAGACGGCATCCTTGGCTGCGTTCTCAAAGCATGCGTAGGCCAGTTAGCGGGTGTTTTTACGGACATTTTCAACCTCTCCCTGTCTGTAGTGGACTTTAGGAGGCAGGACAGTTGGCACACCCCCATCGCCATCAATGGGACACCAGTGGAGCAGGTTAACAGCTTCAACAAGTTACTCGGTGTTCATATCCCTGAGGACCTCACATAGTCCACTCACACTGAGGCAGTGGTGAAGAAAGCTCAGCAGTGCCTCTTCTTCCTCAGACAGCTGAGGAAGTTTGGTATGAGCCCCAGTGTCCTCAAATCATTCTATACCTGCACTGTGGAGAGCATCCTGACTGACTGCATCACCGCCCTCAACTGCAAAGCTCTGCAGAGAGTGGTGTGGACAGCCCAGCACACCGCTGGAGGTGGTTTTCCCTCCCTCCCTCCAGGAGATCTGCACCAGGTGGTGTGTGAGGAAAGCATGGAGGATCATTTGAGACCCCAGCTATCCGAGCCATGGGCTGCTCTTGCTGCTACCATCAGGCAGACAGTATCGCAGCATCAGCTCCTGTACCAGCAGGCTGCGGGACAGCTTCTTCTTGCAGGCCATCAGACTGTTGAATTCTAACTAATAACGCCACCACACGCACAACCCACACTACCTCCCATGTACTGCACTTTATCATTAACAATGGACTCTGACTTTGTACATGTATGTTGTGTTATGTGAGTACTGTACAGGTATTTATTGTGTGTATTGTGTATATCATGGTTTGCATACTTGCAACTTATGCCGAACAGTTGTGGAGGATGCACCAAAGATTTTCACCACCTGTACTCTGTACACTTGTGGTTACGGTGAAGTGACAATAAAGTGATTTTTGATTTTTTTTGAGTGCATGCTCCCATCTTTGCTCTAAATTGCACAGAAGAGACCCAGTTTAATAGTTGTCCCTCAGGCCATGTCTAGCTTTCTCTGAAGTGTAAACTAACTAATCTAATAGAACACATAGGCCTCAACCACTCTTTCCGATGTACTTATTGTCACATCCACGCCCGCACCGCTATCGACAGCACGTGAAGACGATCAAGTGCCTGATGACAATTAGAGCACACAGCTTTAAAAGACCTTCCTCAGCTCCTTCACACTTGCAGAATCTCTGACATAACCGTCCTACTTAGCGGTCATAGCCTGATCTTCTTCGTTCCCAGTTTCCGTTCTTAGGGTCCCCGGCTTCTGACCATTTGCCTCACCTTCTGACTACGTCCATGGATCTTCGCTGCCGTTCTGACCACCGATCGACCGACTCTTCGCCCGTCCCCGACAACAAGAACTTGCCTGACCCTTCAGTTTCTGACAAATGATCTTGCACTTGGGTCCAGCCATTCCCATGTCCTTGGTTCCGCGTGACACTTATTACTTTTTTAGGCTGTACATCCGGCTGTGTTTGTCTGCAATGCCGATTAGCTCGTCTGCGATGCATCGTGTTGATGTGGAACGACCTCCCCATCTCAGTCAGAATTGCTGAATATTTGTCCACATTTATAAAGGGTGTTAAAACTCACCTCTTCCAGACTCACTTCGTTGTCCATGATCTCTTAAGTTCATGTAAGATGTCAATGTTCACTCACTATAACTTTAAAACAATGCCCAGACCAATCCTTTACGCAGCTACTCCTGTAATGTAACGTAAATGTTTATATGTATCTCAAAAAAAAATTACTAGGAAGGTGATCATGGATTGTTGATATTCTTATAAAGTTTTATGCAGCTACTTGTGTGATAAACACTGGTGCATATGGTGAAAGAAACAAACACTAGTTAAGAATCACACACACACATTTTCAGAACCACTTGTCCCATACGGGGTCACGGGGAACCAGAGCCTACCCGGTGACACAGGGCGTAAGGCTGGAGGGGGAGGGGACACACCCAGGACGGGACGCCAGTCCATCGCAAGGCACCCCAAGTAGGGCTTGAACCCCAGACCCACCGGACAGCAGGACTGTGGTCCAACCCACTGCGCCACCGCACCCCCAGCTACTTAAGAATCACACACCTGCAACTACGTCTGTCATGTTTCCGTTCCAGAAGTAAGTTGTCAGACCCAAGTGCAGAGCGGTGGTGTTTATTAAGGGACTCCAAGAGACATGGTCACAAGACAAGCAAAGGGTTACCGATGAACATACGTGGTCAATGGAACAATCCAAAAGCCATAATCCGTTGAGACAAGCGAGTGATTGAAGATACCAAGGAGTCGGGGCACAAGGTCTAGGACGGGCAGGACAGGAAAGGTAGGGAAGCCGATTTACACGAGATGAGCGAGGAGCAAGGCTGAACGAGGTTCTGCGTTCGCCCCCGCTCTGCGCACGCCTTTTATGCTTCTGCCCCGTGAGCCACCGCAGGTGTTCCTTGTTCCGCCGAGGTTGTGGGCATGACAACGTCTTTCTTTCTGCTGATGTAATGTACAAATTGTATTTTCTATAAGATGTACGTCGTTTTGGAGAAAAGCGTCTGATAAATAAATGTAAATGTATTGATTTCAATTTTTTATTTTTGATTTTATCTTTGGCATAACAGTTTTTAGGATTTATCTATTGAATAAAGATTTTAATCAAGAAAAAAATCAGTTTATCGGACGCCAAGGTACCTTGCAGTGTATGGCTTGCACACTAAGCTACTCGTACTAGTAACAGGTAATTTTAATTGAAAAATTTTCCATCATTTTCGATTCAGTGATTTGATTTTTTTTTTGTCTTTAAGTGACATTTTCACTGTTTACTTTACTGTATGTTTACTGGTACCAGTTATTGAGAGGACTCCTTTGTGTTTTTTCATACATATCTATTTACACATTTCTTTCAACCACAATGCTCAGATGTGAACATATTATTGGTAACCTTTCACAAAATTTTACGTCGACAGCAGAAAAAAATTGTGTGTTTAACATATTAATTCACATAAACAATCAGAAGTTCAGGCCACGTGTTTATTAGCTAAGTTATTCATGTTTGTCAAGCGTACAGGTAATTTGTAATACATATTTTAAATGATCTTCAAACAGAAAGCAAACATCTAAGCAAAATATTTGTAAGCAAGGCTCCGGTAATTTCGATTAAATTTTTTTGATAAAAAGTGTTCAGTGAAAGAATGACAAGGCCACCCCAAGTTACACATCACAGTGATAGATGCTTTCCACAGTGGGGTGTTTTCGCAGGGGTGGAGACTATTTGTCCCTCCCTGCTCCCCCCACGCACACCCAGTGTCATCCACTGGGGTCTTGTTGCCAACGATGCCCTGGATCAAACCACACTTTACGTTAAAGGGATAATGTGGATGCTGCGTATGGTTGTTTGTAAGACGCTCGGCAGATGTGTTGGTCTGGAGCGAAATGCATGGCTTCTAGTGTTACAGTTTACTCCATTAAATAGTGGGGCACTGTACTTCCAGCTAAGTACTTCACTTCACGGTAGGACAGCAGGAGGTGACAGGGAACTGAACCTGCACCTTGATCTTTCTAGTCACGTTCCCACCACACTCCTGCTGCCCGTGCAGTAACTACAGGTGCAGTGGAAACCCCGAGTAGCTCAGCACATGCAAAACTATAAAGGTAAAAATGAACATCAAAACATCACCTGGCATCAAACATTCACCATTTACATCCAGCCACTTAGCTTCAAGGCCAGTAGGAAGGTTCCAACTCATTTTACCATATGGCATTTTCAAGAAGTTCATTCAAAAGAAAAGAAAAGAACAAGCCCAGCAACTATGGAGAAACAAAAGCAAAATCAAAGCTGTGTTGCGACGGCTTTAAGAGAAGTTGTTCTATTCAGTATATATATATATATATATATATATATATATATATATATATATATATATATATAACTCTTTAAAGTTCCTCTGGGCACTAGGTGGTACAAAAAAAGCTACCGAGGTCTTGAACACATAATGCAGTCAATTTAGTACTGGGTGTCAACAAACACAAACAAAGTGTGATTTGCGACAGAGTTTACACTGACCACACCAGTGAGGACGTAGAAAAGATGATTTCAAACGCAGTGCAAATGCTCCAGGCATTACGTGGATGGCATTTATGAATGTTTCACAAAAACGTTGAACGTTCATTAATTTTACAATTTCTTAAAAAATAATCCAGGTTAGAAAAACAATATTTTATATGAAGCAGCTGAAAACTGGGCGAATCGGTTAAAATACAGCGTGGGGTCGCCCCCATTGTGAAAAAGCAATTCACACTATGTACTATGTGTATACATTTGTAATAAAAAAACGGATCAATTTAGGAATAGCATGCATGAAAATAATATTATGGAAGGGTATACTAAAATATACAGCTTTTTCCATTAAGGACATTATTCATTCATATCATTATCCCTGGATGAGATGCCAGTACATCAGAGGGCAATCACACACCGCGGGCGGTTTTCACCAGTTCATCTGAAACATGTCTTTGGACAGTGGGAGGAAACCAGAGCACCCAGAGGAAACATGGGCCCCATAATTGACACGCTTCGTTTTTATCTCTTGTTGACCAGTTGCCTTAAAAACACTGGTCGCAGTGGCCTACAGGTGAAAATCTACAATATTGCTTCCTGTGTTAAATTTTGAGGTCAACAGGACTACAGGTGAAACAGTTCACTAATGGTTCAGTTCAACCCAACAGCTGGTGCCATAATTTCTGTTCCCATCACTGAACAGTACCTGCTCTTCCCACAGGCTTCATTGACACAAATCTCCAAGGGCTAGCTCACAAGTATCTATATTTTGTTGTTGAAACACTATGAAACAACAGCATGTTACACTTTTTTGTGTGCGCGCGCGTGCATGTGTGTATGTGTGTGCGCAACCAACAAACAACGAGAAAGGTTCACAGCCGAGAAGGCAGAAAAAGAACGTGCGATTCACATTACGCATTAAGGTCAACGGGAATTCGAGCGAAGAAAATAAGGACACCGACACGAAGACGCAAATAGTTAAATGAAGGAATGACTTGAAAGCCTCGGCGCACAGAGCGGAGGCTCAGGGTTCGAGGGAAGAGCTCGCTGAGGAATGTCTGAGAAGCTGCGGTGAAAGCCCAGAGGCAGCAGACCAGAGTGTGACCACAAAGTGACACGAGCACAGTAAAGGCGCACGGCCAGATCGTTTCCTTCTTGTTGCACTTGGTGTGCGTTTGGCACCGTAGCACGTTTCTTAGCTACCGAACTACCTTGACATAGAAAGATTTTAAGAACCGTAAAGGAATTTAGAACGTTTGTACTGGAGAAGTGGAACAAAAGGGACACGAGATGAGTTTCTGTGCGCGCAGCTAAGCGACGCTTGCTATTGCGCTTACGGTTCCTACGGACGCATCTAAGCGAGCGTGTGTACGTGTGGAGTCCGCGTTTAGTCCGGACCCTGGGTGAGACGGAAGGCGGTCGGTTCCGTGTTAAGGAAAGCACGCGTGAAAGGGGTCAACATTCAGCTTGATGGAGGTTTATCTTCTATGACAACGCCGGTCTTCAAAAACACCTTCGGACGCCAGCAGGTTCTCTCGGAAGGCTCCTAGCTTTGCCGGGTTTGCAACGCGCAGGATCCATCCGTCATGTTAGTACCTGCAGATATGGACGCAAGTTATTACAGCGCTTGCAGTCACCTTTTCCTGCTGGTTGCACTGTGAGCACAACCGGTCATCTAAGTAACTGGTCGAAACAGTTGAATCAGCGTGACTGCGCAGCCTGATGCTACGGTGCCGGCCGCACGCTAAAATACCCTGCTGAGAGTAACCGTGGTTGCGCATTGCGCGCACATGTTGTACACCGTGTGGCATCATGTAACGTGCGACTCGTTTATCGATGGCGTGTCAACGGGCCGATCTGCCGTGACGATGCCGGAAGGGCGGAAACGACGAGAACTCCATCACGCGCCGTTTGCTCCAGTACCTGTAGTAGTTGGGCTTGAAGGGCCCGTTCTTGTTCAGACCCAGGTACTTGGCCTGCTCGTCAGACAGTTCCGTCAGGTGGGCGTCAAAGGTGGGCAGGTGCAAGCTGGCGACGTACTCATCTGCAAAGACACACACACACACACACACACACACACACTCAGGCACAATGCCCGTCAAGGTCTACGATGTAACATTCTGTGCGAAGGGTGTATTACATATATTCCCTAATGTCATATGTATGGTTTAGTATTAACTTACATTTATTCAACTGTCAAACACTTCTTCAGTTCAGACTAAACAAAAGTGCATCAGCTGCAGCTGAATTGCTTTACACACATCTTGTCTGTCTGACACCACCATGTTGCTGGTTCACATCCCTCCAGTAGCTCCTACAGAAGTAACATTCAAATAGCAAATACACAGATACTCATAGCAGATGCTGTTGGACTCCTTAATGGAGCTGCCAGATCAGGAGAGGCATGTTCTAATAGAGATGGGTTGGAGACCCTCCTTAAGTGCTGGGAGGGATTCAGCAGTTCTGAGGGACTAAGGGGGCTCATTCCACCACCTTGGGGCCAAAACTGAAAACCAGTGCACTTTTGATTTTGGACTCCTTGTTAGTGGAACCACCAAGTGGCCAGAGATGGAGGTGCTTACTGCTGTTGACGGGGTGTTGGATCATTTGACTCTCTTGTAGGACATAACCAGAGTGTTGAACTTATTCCAGTATCAATGTTCACCTTGTTTGGCCCACAGGAAAGGCAGAAATAATGTTGATAGGAAACGGTTACCGCGGTCTTACGCAACAGAAGTCGGGGAGAAAAAAATCCTAATACCAAATTAGTCTTATTATGAAATCTCATTCTTCTGGTTCTCTTTGAACGAGGGTGTGACTCAGGTACAAAATCGGGGTCTGAACTCGACATGTAATGAAACCTGGCCAAAGCCAAGGTGAAGTTTTTGAGCCAGACAGACCTGAAATCTGAGCAGGTTCGCAACACCTACTTGCACTGGCTATGGAGAGCAACCAAAACCACCTGTGGATCAGCTTCACTATTCCATGAAGTAGCATGAAGAGAACTCCGAAAAGTAACAGCAGGCACATATCACAGGTCATTTTCGAACCAGAGAGCCTTAGCTTCGTTTCAGAGTTGACCCCGATTAAGAGAGGAGCTGAGCTTGACCTAGTCGCTAAGTCCTGACCTGACCTGTCCCCGCCTGGACACCACAGGCCCCATCTGCTCTGGTTTCCATCCTCAGGTTCTGTTTGTGCAGTTTGTCCACTTTCTGTCCCTAATGAGCAATGAGAACACTAGAGGGAGCCAAGCGCCACCCAAAGAGCCCACACACAGTCTCAGTTTCCTCAAAGCAAAGCGTCCAAGAGTATTTCTGGGGCGAATATTGGTGCATAAAATGAAGCAAAGTACAGCTGTATAACTTAGCACTTTATAAGCCAAATTCTTCACCATACAAGCTGGTCATTTTTCTATCCCGAGCTCATGGTAACATGAGGACCTGGTCTTTTTCCTTTTTTTAAATACCAGCAGCTGGAAAATTAATTCCATCTGAGGGTGAGGATGACGGACGCAGGGTGCAGCTTTACGGTCTGGCACACGGTGATGACGCCGTGACAACGGCGATGCAAAGTGGCCAGGCGGAGTCAAAGCTCCAGTAGGTCTTACCCATCTTCTTGGGCAGCAGGTAGACGTCCTGTTTGTAGCGGCCCTCAGGTGCGTTGTAGAGCTCTATCAAAGCCAGAGCCTGCTCAGACACACACACACACACACACACACACACAACTGTGTTAGCTTGGGTTCTAATGTTCCAGCAAATGGGACCATTCCATTGTAACAAATCGGAGCAACGCCACAGGAAAACCTTCCTGTCAAAATTAGTAACAGTGATTCTTTACGTTTTAATCTGTTGATTTTATTGCGTTGCACTGCATTGTTGTTTATCACATAGAAAATTTCCCATTAATATTAATGTTGTTCTTACAAAAAGGCGGCCAATTCAGCGGGACTCAACTATGTGCGCTGTGAGCTTCACATCATAGTGTTTTTCAGACTCATCATCCAAAGGAGCCTCAGGTACAGAATCCAAAGCACTGAATTTGAATTTCATATCTACTGTAGCGTAAAGGTTTATATGTATCTCAAAAAAAAAATAACTAGGAAAGTGATTGGAAATCGTCGATATTCTGGTAAAGTTTTATGCAGCTACTTGTGTGATGAACATCGGTTCATACGGTGAAGGACACAAACTAACCGTACTTAAGAATCACACACCTATAGCTGTCTTTTTCCTAATGTAATAATGTAATGAACACATTGTATTTTCTATGAGATGTACGTCACTTTGGAGAAAAGCATCAGGTAAATGAATGCATGTAAATGTAATATACTGCATATATTGGGGGGGGTGGGTTAGAACGGATCCTGCTCTCTGGCGGGTCTGGGGTTCAAGTCCCGCTTGGGGTGCCTTGTGACGGACTGGTGTCCTGTCCTGGGTGCGTCCCCTCCCTCTCCAGCCCTATGCCCTGTGCTGCCGGGTCAGGCTCTGGCTCCCTGCGAGCCTGCGTCGGATGGGCGGCTTCAGACAGCGTGCGTGTGTGTGTATATACTGAAGGGGGTGCAGTGGCACAGTGGGTTTGGTCTGGGGTTTGAGTCCTGCTTGGAGTGCCTTGTGATAGAGTGGCATCTCATCCTGGGTGTGTCCCCTCCCTCTCCAGCCTTACGTCCTGTGTTGCCAGCTTAGGCTCCAGCTCATTGCAGCCCTGCTTGGGACAAGCGGTTTCAGACAGTGTGTGTGTGTGTGTGTGTGTTTATATCACAGTAGGATGCTTACATTTTCAACACACTGAGATCTGATCCGGACACTTTCATGTTTGTGAGATACACCGCAGCAAGTGGACAGATATTAAATACATATGGTTGGATTACCATCCCGATTTACACAAAATGGGATTATGGAAATACAAAAGGGGGTTAAAACAGAAAGTATTTAGTGATCCAATACTGGGAATGTGGGTGACAGAGAGCGTGGAGCAGGTGAGCCAGGTGACAGTTCGTGACGATGGGGCACGGAAACATGATGGGGGAGGTGGGGGTGGACAGAAAATGCCAGAATGTTTGACTGTGCCATTTATAAGACTGCCGGTTGTGCAGCGGCTGCAAGGCGTCTCAGTCCCGTGTGAACGACATCACACCGGGGCAGCAGCTGCCCTTTCTCTTCGAACACAACCCCCGCAGCCCCGCCTCGTGACCCTCAACACTCCCCGGTCAGCAAAAGACACTGACCTCAGATCAGCTCTCCAGCGATCCCAGAGAAAGGAGAAGCACTGTCCACATGAAGAGGGAAAAAGGAAGGTCTCTCACACACACACAGTTTCAGATGAGCTCACCTGGGTCGTAGCTGTGATTGACAGGACAAACGTGGGCACCGTGGAGCAGCTCAGGTTCAGCAGGCGGCCCTTAGAAGCGAGACGCGACACCAGCCAGTGAGATGCCAGCAGAAAATCGCCCAGCAGCGATTTCAAAACATCAAAACTGTGATGCACATGTAAAAATTCAAATTCATCTGCAGGATTTAGTCTGTATTCTCTAGAATTACCACAATGCCAGTTCCAAAAGATGGAACGTATATGCCTTGTAACGTTCACACTAGACAGAAGGGAGGACCGGGAGGGGGTGCGTGTCGGCGAGCGCCCGGCGTCGAACCTCGGCCAGCAGGACCACCCGCTTCCCATCGGGCCAGATGACGTGGTCCACTTGCGATCGCACCCGCTCCCAGGTGAGCTCTGGAGTTCGCAGGCTGGCCTGGGGAAGGAGTACGGTAGTCAGCCCCACACACCGACACTCACGCACATTCGCAGAGAGGGGTTCTTCGATGGAAATCCGACCCCCGTCTCCAGCATGATGTCGCCGAATGGTGCCGGAGCGGCTCACGCCACGTTGCCAAGAGCGCACGGGTAAGATGTACCACACGGGTGAGACGAGTGTACCGTGCTTTAACGCTTCACACGGTTCCACGCCGCGCGTCAATGTGCGCAACCATCCCAAGCGTCTCACCACATCGATCTCCGTGTTGGAGTGGCCCATGTTGCACACGATGCAGCCATTCTTCACGCGATCCAGCTGCTCTCTGGTCACCACGTTTTTGTTCCCTGCGGAGAAAAAAATTACAGCACACCTGGTCAGCCTGAGCGTAACACACCGTACATTTCCGGACTCATCTTTGGTCAGGTGATCACGTATCGCTCCAGCACTCCTACTTTACGGACACCGCTGGGCTCACAGCTCAGACCATGGTTTACCTGTGCAGGTGATGATCATGTCCACCTGGCGAATGACCTCGTTCAGCTTGACCACTCGAAAGCCATCCATGCTGTGGGGTTAGCGAGGGCGTTAGCTGTGTGACCGCATCAGCAATATGTGACCGAAAACCGCACTTCTAACAAAAGCATCATTTTAAGTAATGAGCCGCCAAGACCTGGACCAGAAGGACCACGAGAGGCTGCAGGGACCAAACGTTTACATTCTTGCTTCCGATGAATGCCTTATAAAGCGTTTTACAGTAAACTCAGTGCATCCCACTAATATTTAAGAGAAACAGCACTAATGAGGGCTGTTCATAATATCTAGGTTATAGAAAGGACTTGGGTTCATGCGTCGCCTGCTCTTTTACATCCTGAATGTGAGACGTGAGGCCGTGTGTGAAAAGGCATCTCGGTGCGTTCAAGGTGCGCGTGCTGCTCTGCTCTCGGGGTGCGAACTCTCCGGTGCTCACCAGGCCTGCAGGGCACAGATGGGGTCGATCTCCGTGACGTAAACGATCGCCCCCAGCGCCTTCAGGGCAGAGCAGCAGCCTTTCCCCACCTGCGGCACAGGACTCGGTGAGGACTCGCTACGCGCTATAAGGTTGGTCTTACTATGGCTCAGTAAACGGTAAGCGGGCGTTTCCTAAAGGCTCTGTAACGGTTCGAGGACTCGGGGAAGACGGAACAGCGTCAGCAAGAACTCGGCAAGCATCAGCGAAAATGCACGAAGCTCCTGGGACAAAGCCTTTCATTTCTGTCCACTCTAGAGGACATATAGTACATGTTCTAAGTGTATCCTGAACTGTTTGTGCTACTGCACCCTACAGAAGACACACACACATTTTGTGAACCGCTCGTCCCATACGGGGTCGCGGGGAACCGGAGCCTAGCCGGCAACGCAGGGCGTAAGGCCGGAGGGGGAGGGGACGCACCCGGGACGGGACGCCAGTCCGTCGCAAGGCACCCCGAGCGGGACTCGAACCCCAGACCCACCGGAGAGCAGGACCTGGTCCAAACCACCGCGCCCCCCCTACAGAAGACATTCTGTGCATTTTAATAATTGTTTATGTTTATGGGTGGGGCTTGGAAAACTTCCCAGAAATCCTAGAAATATGTCCACCAGCCTTTCATTGCCGGTAGAGCCTTATTCAGTGAGCTACCAATCTACTTATCCATCTACACAGGAGTCTCTTACCTCTCCATACCCACAAACCACCACTTGTTTTCCACCGAACATCACATCAGTGGTCCTCTTTAGCCTACAGGTGAGAAAGAACGTGTAAAACGGTGTTTCTTGGGAAACGAGAACCACGGGAAGAAGGAGGGGCACGAACCCATCCAGGATGGACTCCCGGCAGCAGTAGAGATTGTCGAACTTCTGCTTGGTGACCGAGTCGTTGACGTTCATGGCGGGGACACACAGCTTCCCGGCCTTGGAGAGTTGGTACAGCCTAGCAGCAGAGAAATCACGAAAGGTTCAACAGGTGGTGTAATGGTTGCGCGCACGAGATTTTTACCAAGAGGGTTCGAGGCCTGTTGTATTCTTGAGAACTGCAGCTTTATTTTTTACAAATGAGTTCAACAACTGGCTGATTCCTTACATTTATCTGACACTTTTCTTCAACTTACAACGTTAAGGTACCTACAATTATTTACCCATTTATTCAGCTGGGTGATTTTACTGGGCCAATTTAGGGTAAGTACCTTGCTCAAGGGTATTACAGCTGAAGGGGGGGATTCTAACCTGCGAACTTTGTATCCAAAGGGAGCAGCACTAACCACTACACTAACAGCCGTCCCACACAAAACACAAATATAGATATACAAATTGCATAAGCATTTCAAGTAGTAATGTTAATAACTCTTAATGGAGTAAATAATGTTTCATGTTTGAAGTACTAATGTAAATATTAATAGTTGATGTTGTAAATTTAAATTAATAATCAATTTAAAATTCATGTGGAAATGTAAATACCGTTGAAGCACTAATCCATTACATTACAATTAATATCTGATATAGTAGTATAAGTGTTTAATGATTTACTCAGTAACGTAAATTATGCTCGGTGATCAACACAGTAACGTAAGTAATGTTTCGTGACTCTTTCATAGGAAGCGTGCACTTTTCCACCTGTGGACACCGGTGACGCTCTCCTCCACGATGCCGCGGATCTTCTTGAAGACATTGGGGTATTTCTTGTAAACCCAGTGTGTCAAGTCACCCCCGTCATCCAGGATCTGAGCAGGACAACCACGCAGTTCAGGCAAAGAGCGCGAGTGAAGGGGTTGTGAAAGCAAACCACGTTGTAATGATGACGTATCATGGTGGAGACTAAGGGGTTGCTCCGCCCCCTCGATGCTGGCTCCCGGGCGCGCAGGCTGATATACGTGGCCGTGTACACCTTTTGTGCCTCGCACGTTTTGGAGATTGCTTTAATGTTGGTTATTTTATTGTAAGGACAGCTGTGTGAAATATGTTATCCATAGTTTCCCACAAGATATTAAAAAGAAGAGCGTCCTTTTGTCCGTGTCCATCTGGATTTATATAATTTTACGCCTTTCTGGAATCCACGTGAGGATCTGGGCTAACTCATTAGCTTAGCCGGATCGTTACAACGTGCATGAGAAAACGCTAGTGAAGCAGCTGTCAATCACGAAAACGCAGTAAAACACCCGTGACCGCGGGCTTCAGCGGCTCCTACCATATTGGGCTGCCAGGCTTCTGTGCCGACGCACCGGTCGATGCACCACCAAAAGTCGGCCTCGGACTCCCCCTTCCAGGCGAACACGGCCACTCCTGTGGGGTCGGGAAAATGCTTGTTAGATTTTTTCGTTCGCAGCAGATCATGACGAACCATCTTCCGCTTGTGCACCATAATGTGCGAAGCACATCTGCGCTCGGGACCTGAAGACAGTGTCAGTTTGCCCGCTCAAAACTTGTACCTGAACACGAGTGACTACAGCTGCATGAGGAATTGCAGAATTATGTTGCTTGTACCTTGTTTGAATGTCAGCGAATTACTTTCATGACCTTTTATACCTTTCGTATACGGCGCGTCGGGATGGTTCCCCAGCATTGTTCTACAGGAATTCCAGTGGTTCCAGTGTGACCTTCAGTGACCTTAAATCCTCTTTTATTTCATTTGCACCAAAATGGAACTGCGTTGCCTGCGCAACAAAGCAGCATGTTCCTCATCCAAAACTGGACAACCAGTCTTTAAAACCAGAAGGTTTGTTTAAACAGAGCCTGGATGGGTTTCCTAGGCAGACAACGTAACACTGAACAGGGAAAGGACTAAAGTGGGTCTACAGGCAGTCCCTGGGTTACGGACGTCAGGCTTACGCACAACCTGTAGTTACGAACCACCCCCCGTGAAGCCTATTGTATTAAAAATTTGACTTACATACAGAGTCAGAGCCCATTTCCCTGGCAGAAGTCACTGAGGTAGTTGGAAAGCTCCACAGTGGCAAGGCACAAGGGGCTGGATGAGATTCGCTTGGAACTGCTTAAGGCCCTGGATGTTGTAGGGCTGTCGTGCCTGACACGCCTCTGCAATGTTGCATGGAACTTGGGGGAAGTTCCTTCGGATTGGCAAAGATAGGGACCAGCACCCCGGTTTAAGAAAGGGGACCGGAGAGTGTGTGCCAACCCTCAGGGTATCACGCTTCTCAGCCTCCCTGGGGAAAGCCAATGCCAGGGTGCTGGAAAGGAGGCTCCGGCCAACAGTTGAACCTCAGACTGAAGAGGAACAATGCGGATTCCGTCCTGGCCGTGGAACAGTGGACCAGCTTTTTACCCTCTCACAGATAACTGAGGGGGCATGGGAGTTCGCTAATCCAGTCTACATGTGGTTTGTGGACTTAGAGAAGACCTACGACCGTGTTCCCCAAGAAATTCTGAGGAGGTGCTTCGGGAGTTTGGGGTGCCGGTGCCACTACTGCGGGCCATTCGGTCTCTATACACACGGAGCGAGAACTGTGTCCGCATACTCGGTATTAAGTCAAGCCCATTCGATGTGGGTGTTGGACTCCGCCAAGGTCGTGCCTTGTCCCTACTCCTGTTTGTGGTCTTCATGGACAGGATATCAAGGCGTGGTGGAGATCAGGAGGTCGTTCTATGTGGTGGTCGGAAGGTGATGTATCTGCTTTTTGCAGATGATGTCCTTTTGGCACCGTCACATGGTTGCCTCCAACACGCACTAGAATGGTTTTCAGCTGAGTGTGAAGTGGTTGGTATGAGGATCAGCACCTCCAAGTCTGAGTCCATGATTCTCTCATGGAAAAGGAAGGCATGCCCCCTCCAGGTAAGGGGAGAATTTGCCCCAGGTGGAGGAGTTTAGGTATCTTGGGGTCTTGTTCACGAGTGAGGGGAGAAGGGAGCGTGAGATCAGCCGCAGACTCGGAGCAGCGGTAGCAGTAATGCGGTCGCTGTACCGGACTGTAGTGGTGAAGGGGAAGCTGAGCCATAAGGCAAAGCTCTCTATTTACTAGTCAGTCTACGTCCCTGCCCTCACCTATGGTCATGAACTGCATCTAGGGAGGTAATGACCGAAAGAATAAGATCGAGGATACAAGCAGTTGAAATGAGTTTTCTCCACAGGGTGTTGGGACTCACTCTCCGTGACAGGGCAAGGAGTTTGGACATCCGGGAGGAACTCAGAGTAGAACCGCTACTCCTTCAGATTGAGAGGAGCCAGTTGAGGCGGTTTGGGCATCGGGAGAGGATGCCCCCTGTGAGCCTCCCTTTGGTGGTATACCATGTACAGCCAACTGGGACGAGACCCCGAGGTCGGCTCAGGACCCACTGGGGGGATTATATCTCCCAGTTGGCCTAGGAGCGGCTGGGGATCCCCTGGGTTGAGCTGGAGGAAGTTGTGAGGGACAGGGGCAGCTGGGTCTCTTTGCTCTCCCTGCTGCCACTACAGCCCTAGAAGGGCTAAGCAGCCAAGAAAATGGATGGATGGAGTTACATGCAATGGCTCGTAGTAACAAACAGTGCTACTTTGCATCAGGCATCAAAACATTGCACATCTACAGCGGTTCATCGGCTCGTGGGCCCGAGGTAGGACAAAGACTTTCTTCTTTTCAGTCGGACCATGTTGCTGTTAACAGTGTCTCATGTGTGTTACTGTATTTGCCTTTAATCGTTCTTGTTTTTACCCCCATAACCATGGCACCAAAGCGTAAATATGATGCAAGTGATGGCGATGCATCCAAGAAAAGGAAAACGATCACGTTCGAAACTAAAGCGGAAATAATAAAGCGATTGGAAAAAGGTGAAACGCCAACGAACATTGGAAAAGAGATCATTAAAGTTTCTTTAACGTGTTTTATTTCTACAGACACAATTTCTCGCTGTCGTCCTCCTCACTCTGTATTATAAATACTGTAGTAACGCTAATTGTTATTATTACAATGTATTATAAAGGGAGCGCGGTGGCGCAGTGGGTTGGACTGAGTCCTGCTCTCCGGTGGCTCTGGAGTTCGAGTCCCGCTTGGGGTCCTTGTGATAGACTGGGGTCCCGTCCTGAGTGTCCCCACCCCCCCCCCAGCCTTGTGCCTTGTGTTGCTGGGTTAAGTTCCAGTTTGCCGCGACCCCACTTAGAACAAGCAGCTTCAGAGTGTGTGTGTGTGTGTGTGTGTGTTAGTGTTATTGCGGTGTGCCCGACTCTGGGTTCAGATTGGGCAAAGAAGGCCACACAGGCAGTGTTCATAATAAACATTTTATGAGAACACCGGCACACAGGGAACTAAAACTCTCGTTCTGAAGACCCCGGTCCTTCAAGGACCTGCACTTCAGACCAGACATCCCAGCCTGCTTAGCACCCCCCAGGCTTTCTTTCCCACTCGCAAACACGGTCACCCCTTTATTTTCCCCATAAGTCTCCCCAGTGGTTGTACACTTTATTTACATTTTCCCATAATACAACTATTTACATTCAACGGATTTCCCGCTCAAACTCACAGTAACGTGGGTCATTACATTATTATTACTGTTTGTAATATTTAACATGTTTTACTGTGTCCGGAAGTGTTTTTTTTAATGTCTTCATGCATAGAAAGGTAGGCAATACATGATATACTAAGACAACTGATGTTAGACACAAACCGTACCTTCGGTAAGCGTTCCGACTTACGTACAAATCCGACTTAAAGACAGACTGAGGAACGGGCTGAGAACTGCCTGTAGACCAAAAACAGATTGGATCTAAACCAAGACCGCACTACGAATAGAAACCAGAGTAATTATATAAGCATGTGAACGTCCCTGGTGTCCGTGGCTCCAGCAGCTGCGCAAACACCGCGCTGCACCTTCGAACTGTTTCTTGCCCAAGACGAGCTGCAGTGGATTGTTACTTGGGCTTGCCATGATTCCTGAGGAACACCACATCTGCTGGGACCATCTGGTAGCATCTCATTCAAAACACAAGTAGCGCCCGTCCATCTGCCTCTCCACCCACTGCTTTCTCCAAGACACAGTGTTCATTTGGGACTGTACAAAAATACACTCAACAGAGCGGAAAAGTGCACCACAATGAGTCCTTTCCTTTCTAAAAGGAAGTGGACTATAGTAAAAAATATGGTTTACCAAAGATGAACAGAGCTGTTTTTTTTTTTCTTTTTAAATAGCAGTGGGGCCAGATGCACAGCAGGTGGTTCAGTGATGACCGACTGGACGTAGGTAAAACTCCAGGGTAAAACACCAGATTGCTGGTCCCTTGATTGTGCATGTAAGTACCAGAATCGCTTACATAAAAACCTGGAGATGATGCAGCCAATTTTTTAAGCCTCTTCAGCAACCGATTCCGGCTCTTTTTGCCGTGCTCAACACCTCACAAACCCAAAGGCCGGCGCGTTCATTTTAACATTACGACAAGTGCCACAGAACATCGTTTCGGCATCTCAAGATGAGATAGTTTGGGCCTCCGATTTCCATTTCACTGCAAATCCCTGCCTCATTTTTTAGCACCTCTTTAGATCATCCAAAAAACAGCAGGCATTGGCACAAATGGTGAAAAATAGCGTCTCTCGCCATCTGTGATGATTACTCATGTGTTTGCTGCCTCTCGCTGTCCTTGGGTGCGTGTGGAGGTCCCGTCTGAAAGCTCAAACCCAACTCCGCACTGACTCACTAAAGACTCCCACAAGATGCTCCACACATGAGACCAAGTATTACTCTTGTTGGGGTTGCCTTTTACCACAGTGAGAACCATAACATCAGCGCTTTCCAAGTCTCCTTCCTCAAAAGGAGAGCCTAAACGCAACGCACGTGTTCCACCTGCCTCGTGACCTCGCCGAGCACCTGCAAAGCAGAGCCTTACCTGCCTCTGAGAGGGCAGCCGCCACCTCGTTCTGCGTGGAGTAGATGTTGCAGGCGGTCCATCGGCATTGAGCTCCAAGGGCAACCAGCGTTTCAATCAAGACCTTGGCAGGTAACAAAGACAGACAGGGATGTGAGAAGAACTTCAACAAGAGCAGAATGGAGAGCTGTGAGAAGAGAAGAAGAGAAGAAGAGTCAAGAGGTTCCAAAAGAGTTTTAACAAGAGAAGAATGGAGAAAAACTTCAAGAAGAGAGGAGACGTTCCACAACCTAAGAGAGCAGTTTGAACAAGAAGAAAGAGTTTCAACAAGGGATGAAGAGCTGGGACAGGACTAGAGGAGAGAAGAGCTTCAGTGAGAAAAGAGCTTCAACGAGAGGACGATTCCTCTCTTCGGCAAAACGGACAAAAGTCTCAACAAGAGCAGAGAAGAGCTTCAACAAGGACCAGAGGTGCTACAAGAGAGAAGAGGTTTAAAAGAAAATGAGAAGGTCTCTTGCTGGTGGTGCCTTCAGACACGATGGGAGGGAGAGGAGTGCCAGGTGGTGTTGGACCCCAGAGCGGACTTACCGCTGTCTGGGCCGTGATGTGAGTGCAGCCCACGATCTTGGATCCGGCGAGCGGCTTCTCCCCCTGGGCCCTCTTCCGGAGGGAGATGAGGGCCGACATGTCTGAGGCGCACGGAGAGCGTGTTTGTCATTTGTCAGGAGGGACAGGGGGACAGAGCGACACACAACACACACAGATACAAAGACAGACAGAGAGGTTTTGAAAAAACACAAAACACTGGTAGCATAGTTGACAGTGCTGATGTCTTTAGACCTCAAATCTATTTGTACGCTTTTTTTTATTATTATGGTTTATCTGCGGCCTGTAGGGAAATATCTTCTACTCAGATTCAAGCGTCTGTGCATAAAGCTCTTCTTCTCTTGTTGATGCACTCTTCTTTACTCTGAGTTGTGCATCACTTTGTAAAAATATTAATATATTTCAATGTTGGGGAAAAACTGTAAACACACTCTTGCAACCTAATTACGCCGATGCAGCTGGTAAATCAGTGAGTGCTGTTGACCGTGTGCGACCGCTCGCATAAATTCACACCTCTAATCTGTGACAAAAGCGTGAGCCTCGAGACACGCCGGCGTTTCTGTCGCCGCGGCAACCTGCAGCCAATGCCACCTGTGTTCCCTAATTGGCTGGGTGTGTCTGCGTACAGACTGGCGCCTACCTTGCTCCGCGATCTCGATCTCCCGTCGGCCGAACTCGGCCTGCTTGATGTTCTTCACACAGAAGTCGCCGCTGCCCTTGGAGTTGACCTGAGTCTTGTCGCGGGGGGACGTCTCATCGTCCGAGCTGTCGGTGTAGGAGGCGGCTGGGGGGGAAGGGGGTCAGTGCTCCACTTGGAGATACAGCCATTGCGCGGTCCACGATGGCCATGCCACTTTTGAACCCGGTCCACTAATGCTCACTTTAGCAACCGCACCCAGAAGGAGCTTTGTGTTCATTAACGGTCACGCCTCTGAGCGAACCTGTGGACCTACCACCAGAAACACTGGTCTCGGTGCAGGTGGGCAGCTCACACACCTGCGCTCATCGTGGCTGTATAATCACTACATTTCGTTGGGGCAGGAATGAAAGATACAGGGAAATTAACTGTAAAATGAACATGTACACGTGATGTCCTGCATGGACAAATTTGATTTTATAACGATACGAAATTATGACACGTGTATTTTAAAATATTTAATGTTTTTTTTTATTCATTTTGTAATTCATGTTAACTTTCAATGCAAACTAAGTTGTCACAGCACATTTACACTGAAATAACTGGAGCTCACTGGATGGGATGCGTCCCCTGGTTAGTGGAAAAGTGTGGTTAGCGGCAGTGTTTGGGTTCCTAATCCTGTCGCTAACCGTGCAAAAGACAATGAGTCTGTGTGTGTGTGTGTGTGTGTGTGTGTGTGTGTGTGTGTGTGTGTGTGTACCTGAGCTGTAGCTGTCCGTTGAGGACTGAGAGATGGAGCGGGACAGCGATCGGCGTCCAGCCTTGGTGGGGAACTTGCTGAACTCCTGCTTCTCCTCTGAGGTCACAAACTGGATCTGCTGTGGGAGACGGGAGAGAAGCGCGGAGCTGAGCGACGTCACCACCCGCAACACACGCATCCTCGTTAGCGCCGGGTGTGTGGGAAGGGCGTCGACCAGCACGCAGCTGGGTACCATGAGGACGTTGCTCTTCACGCTGTGTCCCTCACGCTACGGGCTTCTCTACGTCGCTGTGAGTAATGTCCATGTCCTGCTGTTTCACTGCACTTATAAAGGCCACCTGACTGTAGACACACACACCGCTTATTCAGTGGCAAGTAGCATTGACACCAAAAGGTTATAGGTTCACATCCCGTGATGAGTTCTGCCATTATAGGGCACACCATCTTATAATGTCTTGGGCAAGTCCTCGGCAGCAGGCGGCGTAGCGGTTAGCGATTCCTCCAGACAAGCAACAGTTGCAGGTTCAAAACCCACCTCCTTGATCAAGGTTCTTACTCTGAACTGATGCAGTACAATTACCCTGCTGCATAACTGGGTAAATCAGTGTAACCCCACTGAATGCCCATCATTGCAGGCACAAAACGTCAGTGTAACCGCAGAAGCGGTACCTTGGACCCAAACCCTTGGACTGGGGCGTCGACCCAAAGGGCACACAGTGCCACCTTTGAGCAAAGCCCTTGAGCTGAGAACCCAGCTGTACAGTGCAAGTGCTCAGAAGTGTCACCTGAGTCTCTGTTCCTGCTCCACTTGTGTGAAGAGCTATAAATAGAATCGGCGAGGCCAGCGATGCAGCACGTTTCGTCCCATAAATAGCGCCGTCAATACGGCACCATCTCATCTCCTTTTCCCAGCGGACTCCTCCCCGCCGCTCTGCTCCTCATCCCGCGTCTCTCCTCTCATTACTCTCGGCCGGAGACGACGGCGTCGTCAAGTCGTCCGTCTCGTCCGGCATCCGCAGCCCTTTTTCTGGCCGCTCATTTATCGATGACTCTCGAACCCTCCGCCCACCGGGCCCGGGTGTCGCTGCCAGGCCCGCCTTCCCGCAACTCCCTGCACGCCGAGCGCTGGGCACAAGAGGGAGCGCGTGGGTGCATCTGAGACGCGAACGCTTTCCTGTTACACAACCGCTCGAGCGGTGAACCGGGGAGCCGCTCTTGTCTTGTCCGGGACGCGCCGTCGCCGAACAGCCTCACCTGCGGAGGGATCACAGCGACAAAGTGCTGTCGCGGCACTTGTGTCTGAACCCGGGGTGCTTGAAATGTGGAAAAATGCAGACATCCGTGGGATCAATAACGTGTCTCTCTGTCCGTCTGTCTATGACAGGAATGAGACGGTTCGAGCAGCGCGGTAAATATACACACACGCCGCAGTACGTGGGATTACGTAAGAGCTCCAGTTATTCACCGTGGACACGCTCAGCGCTACAGTGGAGCTTAATGTGGGTGAAGGCAGGAAGCTGGGTTCGAATCCCTGCCATAGCCCTGAGCAGAGCCCTTCCCCTGCCCTCACTTTGTCAGCTGCCTTGCGGAAAGGTGAATAAACAATAACAGGACAAGTTACACAGGAATTTTTTTAAAAAAAAAAAAAAAAAAAAAGAGAAATGCGGGAAGCTTTGTTCGAGCACAAACACACAGAGCGCTGGTCCATATGGAGTCTCCCTTCGCTTCGCTGCGCTCAGGCCCAGCTGTAGACGTGCGGGAGACCCGCTAAGACGATCTCTCTTAATTGGGATCAGTTGGGGCAGGTCGACCCGCACGGTGGGGGTGAGCGCCGCACTGCCGGTTCACCAGGAGAGCAAAGCGGCAGGTTTTGCAGGGGATTATGGGACAAACGACAGGACGTGATGATACCCCCCTCATACTCTGCCGGCATGTAATCCAAGGGTGTAAATACTGCAACGGTGAAAGCGGGATAAATAATAAGTGGAAAAGTGAGCCGAACCCACGTCGCTTACAAAAAAGATGTAAGCCGAGAAGTCGTGCTTATAAAGCCAGGAAACCGCTTGTCCCGAGCGGAGTTGCAGCGAGCCGGAGCCTAACCCGGCGACACAGGGCGCAAGGCCGGAGGGGGAGGGGACACACCCAGGACGGGACGCCAGTCCGTCGCAAGGCACCCCAAGCGGGACTCGAACCCCAGACCCAGTGGAGAGCAGAACCCGGTCCAACCCACTGCGCCACCGCACCCCCTTGGTCTGTTTAAATATATAGATAAAAAATAAATAATGAAATAAATTTAAAAAAAAAAAAAACAAATACAGGCTATAAAATATAATGGCCCATCAAATAATTTCTCTTAAAATGTCCTGCATAATATTTTAAAAACTGACAAAGTCTCATTCAAAACCACTGTACCTAACAAGGCAGTTCTCCTAATGTAATTACTATAATCTCCCACAACGCTCGTCATAACTCATATCTGAATCTTTGACAGAGAGAGTGTGTGTGTGTGTTCCACTGATGTACGGATGAGTGTCCCAGTGTAAGTAGTGTATCTAGCAGTGTAAGTCACCGCGGTGAATAAGGTGTGTGTGCTGATAACACTACAGAGAGTTCATTGGAAACCGTTTTGGAGAAAAGTATCTGCTAAATAAATACATGTAAATGTAAAATGTAAATATCTCCTCTCTGAGGAGCCATTTCTAACTGCTCCTTCGTGACAGCAATAGTGAATAACTTTAAACTGATAGGTAAGGCTTTCCTTTGCCTTCTTTCAAAATTATTCTTGCTTAAGGGCTCATCATTATGAGAGATAATGATTATAGACCACGAGAAAAGGTTACAGGGTTTCTAGGGGGACACACGGGTACGAGACGAAGGAGGTCGTCCTATTTTTAACTGAAATTTCTTTCCGTCCTCGTAAAAAATGTCCCTCCTCACTTCGAGATCATTATGCCAATTTGTCAGTTCAAATTACACATAATATGATAGATTTAGGTCATTAAGGGCCTGACGTACCTCGTGACCCCAACTGGTACGGTAAATACGGTCACCGTGTCGCTTGGTTTACGTGATGGGGAATTACGGTCAACCTTTCTGAGCAAAACCATCACAGCCACACATTTACATGTATTCGCTTATCGGACGCTTTTCTCCAAAATGACAAACATCTCAGAGAAAATACAATGTGTTCATCGCAGTAGCAGGAAGAGACGCTCAGATGCAGACGCGTGATTCTTAAGTGATACAAGTGACAAACCGCACAAAGAAGCTGCTCAGAATCGACAATAGCAACGATGACACGCTGCCACCATCGCACTGTCATACTCACTGTCGCACTGTCATACAAGCCGTCACTGTCGCACCGTGTCGTACGAAGGTGCTCTTTATTTTGGGATTAAAGCACAAAAAGCCTTGTGGCCCGTGTGAAAAATGACAGAAGATGCTGAGATGAAGGACGGAGTCGTAGACGCTGCGGCACGTTCTGCCTGGAATGACCCGAGCTTTCAGAGACATCCACACATCGCTGTCTGATTAGTAATAATAATCATCATCATCGTCGTCGTCGTCGTCGTCGTCGTCTTCACACGAAAGGATGGTTTTGTGCGACTTTCATGCTGCGCAAAGCGCTGCTGAGGAATGGCGACCAAAAAGTCGAAGGCCGAATGAGGAATACGGGGAAAAACAGCGTAAATCAACGAAGGAGCGCCGCTGCCGAGTCCACCGAAGGATCGCCGAGTGACGCCGCGGGTGGCAAAGTGGCGAGAGCCATCGCCTCGTAACCGTAGGACGCGGGTTCGAATCTCCGTCCCTGTAGCGGTGCTTACGATACCGATCCCGGATCGACACGGTACAAATTACCCTGCTGTACAAATGGGGGAATCCCGATTAGTGACTTAGCGGATGGGCCTCACGCTGCAAGTCACTTTGGACCAAATGTCACATAAAAAGTGGACGACGAAAGTGTCGACGAGGCGCAAAAACAAACGTAATAAGACGAGATGCTGCTGTTTCGCCAACGCGCACACACACGTATGACACTAATACGTCATCTACACGCTGCATGTTTCCCAACGCTGAATACAGTGTAACCTCGTTATAATGCGATCATTAGATAAATAATCATAAAAATGTCATCATGAAAAAAGCAGGATCGCACTGAATTAGAGGTTCAAGAAAATCAGTGTTCAAACTGACCGAATGTTGACCGAACATCTAAAATTGCCCCTATTTAACCTGTTTTTTACATGTTTACCTTCTGACAAGTATATTACCTTTGAATTAAAGAATTCTGCTAATTAAAGGTTGTTGTTACAGTGGAAATTAAAACACAGATGAATTCATATTAGATTTTTTCACTGAAATAACGCAACAAGTACCTTGGGCTGAAAACTACGTTCACATTCACGCAAGTTATGCAAGGGTTCGTTGGACAAGGAAAACTTTGATGAACACATGCACCGTATGTGTAAACACTACCAACTAGGGTGGCGTATCACCAATCGTCATTTACAGTTAATTTTTTAAAGAAGCGATTGCGTTCCTTGCGCGAACGTGCACGTCGCTAGAATGCTTCTAAGACGGTTTGCAAAAAATGGCCCGATGACCCATCGCGTTATATCCGAATTCGCGGTAAATCGGAGTTTTACCGTACTCGGAACGGCCTCGAGAACGAATTTTTCTAGAACAGGCTGGAGAAACAAGACCGGCTCCGACAATGGAGCTCGCCAACGATCCTCTAGAATTCGGCCGGAACGACGACTTCCGGCTCAAAGCGAGTAGCGTTCGGCCGACGGGACGGGACCTTGCCGGACGGGAACTCGCTGGCCTCGCACACGTCGCATCCCCTCACGCAGAGCCTCGGGGAAAAAACGGCGTGCTGCCGACACAGCCCAGGCAGGCGACGCTATTTCGCACGCGGCATCGCAGACTGATCTCTCGGCGGACGTCGACGCCACTTCCGTTCCGGAACATTCACGGACATCAGAGGAACACCGGGCATTCGGTGTGAATGAATATTACTGCCACTTGTATTTGTCGTCTGTCCCCAGAGCACCTCGCAACGGTGTTAACGCAGCAGAGGCGAGCGAAGACAGAGGGTCGTGCCGTTAAGCGCCGCCCCACCCGGTGTCCCGCCGAGGAGGAGAACGGCACTGACGCAGCGGCCTGGGGAACAGTTGTAGTGCGGTGGTGAGTGCTGACGCCGCGCAGCCATAGGACCGTCTCCCGAGTGTCCCCTCCTGCTCCGCTACCCTTCATCACACTGCTTAACCTGAACTGACGTGGTAAAAATTACCCTGCTGTACAGATCTGTAAATCACCGTAAGCAGTTTAATGTACAAACAGCGTGCGTCACCTTGCACAAAAGCAGCAGATCAAGAACAGTAACGGTTTCATGCTCTTCCAGTTCGCACCCCGGCCCTGCTAACGCCGGAGACGCCGCTGGCGCCGCCGCCCTCCTCCCACGTGCGCCGAGCGGGTTCCCCGGGAACGCCGTGCTGGGAGTCCCTGCGAAAGGGGCGGGAGCCGGGTGCGAATTTGCGAGGTGGAGGAAGGGGGGGCGGGCGGGCGGCATCTCGACGCCTGGGGACGAGATTAAGGAGCTGACGCAACAAAAACATGGCCAGTTCCAGAAGTTAACAGTGGCGGGACAAGGGCAGGACTCTTAGCAGGAAGTAAATAGACGGTAAATGCTGGGTAAACACGCATATCAGAAGGTAGGAAGAGTTTATACGGGAGTAAGTGGAGAGCCATCACGTCCTTGTCGGAATTCAAACCGTCAACCGGTAGAGTTAAAAACGACTAATGTCACGAGATGTTTCAGTGAACGTCTGTCCGCGGTGAAGGTGGACCGGAGTGGGACGAGAGACACATTGTCATCCACATTTACACGAAATCGATGTAAAACGATGAAAGGGGCCCGGGGCCCCGTTCCCGGCATCAACACAGAACCTGGTCCCGCAACAACCCGGGCAAAAGGTTGTTGGTTCCAGTCCCGGAGAAGCGCCCTTCGACACACCTGCGTGGCGCCGGACCTCTCGGTTCTAAAGCCTCCTGAAGGTATGAGGGCGGAGGTGTTTAAACGAACAACAGAGTAAAAACGCTGTATCGGTGCACAAAGGCGTACCGTGACGATGCAGAAAGGGAGCTGAGTGGCTCCTGGGGGCGTCGCAGCTCTGCAGATACGGGTCTGGTGGCCTCGGGTTCAAGAACGATGCAAAAAGTGGTAACAAAAAGTCTGACTTGTCTCCATCTGTTTTCCTCTCGACGCGCGACCCAACTTCCTTTTCGAAAAAGTTGCGGTTTGAAGGCTAACGACTCTCTCTTTCTCTTCCTGGAAGCTTCCCTCCATAAACATGCGGACCATTTAAAAGATGGACATTTTATTGACACTCCAGCTCTGACGAATCCCGCGAAGCTGCTGCTCAAAAGGACGCGTTTGTCGATCGACACGTGCCGATTTTACGCTTGCGGGCCACGCGACAAAGGCGCGTCACCCCGGAAAGGAGCCCCGTCGGCCCCGGGTTCGGCCGTCCGCGCGCAGGTCTCCGTTTACCTCGCGCTCCGCTCGTAGACGCCGTGTGTGTCCATGCGCTCGTGACCGATAAGCTCTCGCGCGCAGCCGTCCCTCCAAGTGCCGTAGCGGTCACGCACGACGGCCCCGTCTGACCTCGACCCCACCGTTCACCTCTACGTTTACGCGCCAATCGGTGCTCCGTTCGCACGCCGTGTCGGGACGGTCCTGCTGTGGACTCCCGGGCGTTCCCGTCCCCTGCGGTAGGAGCACACGCGACCCTCCCGCTTCCACGTCACGTGGCCTCAGCACTTCCTCCTACGAGGTCTGCCGCGAAAGCGCCGCAACATCCGTGCACCTGCGAGGTTAGGGGTTCGTGTCCCAATTCCTGCCGTGACCTCAATCCTGTCACCGAAATCATCCAGTTCCATCGCCGGAGCGGTCTACGCATCGCTCAAAGTCCTGGAGCGAGGACAGAATGTAAGGGGATGTGAAAAAAAGCATGATGGCAAGAGGACAGGAGCCACTCACCCCGCCATGCCGATGCGCCATGACTCCCTTCGGCGCCTCCCCGGCTCCGCGACCGCCACCGTGCGCCTCTGTGTCCCGTGCGCGTCTCCACGCCGCAGACCCGGCCGCGCAGCAGCTGTAATCCCCTGGGGGAGAGGAGGCGAGGCGGGGCGGGGGGGGCACGGCCTCCGCCAAACACCAACAGTAGCGGCTACTTTATCTCTCCCTCCCATCATGCCTCCCTCTCGCCACGCCACATGCACCTGCCCGGTGCTGCCCCGCCCCCGAGGCCACGCCCCCCCACCCTCATCCAGCTTAACCAGAGTCCCCGTGGCAACCGGGAGCCTCGTCGGTGCCAGGCCCGGCCGACGGTCTTAAAGCAAACAGGATTCCGTACGATTTAAACTCTCATTCCATCGGCTATTTCCAGGGTCGCCGGGTCCTGAATCCGGTTGTTGTTCCCGGGGGTGGGGTCACGGAGTACGGGCGGAGTACGGAGCCCCCTCACAGGTGATGACAGGGATACGGTTCAGGCTGCCGCAGTCACGACTGCACGGGGAGCACTAAGCAGGTGTCGGCCACTTAATCCTGCCCCATTAATACCCCCCGCAGTCCCTCAAGCCACACCACCCCCCACCTTACACCTCTCTCCCCGCGCGCCGAGCTTGTTTTCCGTGTTCGACGCTGGAACCAAAGGCGCTCGGACCGAAGACGGGACACCGGAAGGGAACCGGTGGTTTCTTTTCAAAAATATCAGTTCGGCCGAATACTTTACATAACAAATCGACGGAGCCCAGGTGCGTGTGGGATCAAACGGGAGGCTCGGTAAGGGTTTTAACGGAAAGGCTCGTGAACCCCGGTGAAAACAAACCCATCTGGAGGGCCCATCTGGAGGCTGCGACCAAGGGCACCCGGCGAGGGCGGCTTGTCCCGTCCGCTCACGCGACGGTCGGCTTTTATTAAACGGCTCCGGAAACGAATGGACGAGAACACATCCGAGCCCCGGCGCGCGCAGCCGCTACGGCGCTCCTCGCATTAGTTAAACACACGAGGAGGAGGGCCGAAATTCACGGGGAAACGTGTCCGCGACACCTCGTCGTAGAGGCCGGGGCGCCGTCACCGCGGTGCTGCGTGGATGCCGAATGGAACGCGTCCGAATTCGCAACAAACAAATAGTAAAAACGCCCACCGGTTACTCATTCACCACGAGACTATTTACTGCGCGAGCTGAGCATCTCCTGTAACATTTTGCAAACAATTGGTTATTGCTCTATATTTATTCATCTATTTTGACACTTTTGTCCAAGGCAAAGTACAGTGTGAGGTTTGTATACGAAGCTGTTCATACTCATCTACCATTAATACAGACTTTTACTGTATCAGTGTATCATATCGAGTACTTAGATTGAGGTTACTGCAGCAGGAGGTGGGATTCGAACCTGTATCCTTCGAGTACAAGGCCATGGCTCTAACCACCGCACCCCTTGCTGCCTCCGGCAGGGTCTCGACGATGTTTGAAGAGAATTTCTGCTTCCTGCAAGTGACTTATTGATGTGTTTGTTAGACCTTTAACATCAACGTTCTTCAGTCTGCTCTAGAAGGGAATCACGTCCCGCTGGGGCAGATCGCACAACCGGATCACCGCCGCATTTCCACATGCGAGGCCGTACCGCACCGTTTTCCACAAGCACCGTGGCGGACCGGTCTCGGGCCCGCACCGAGGAGTGTCCGCCGCTGAAGACAACGGCGGACGGAGGGACGCGGAGATGGACGACACCAGGAGGATGGGGAGAGCGAGCGCCGATCGCAGGCCGATCGCATTCGAATGCCCCGTCCGCTAAGCGCTCGGTGGCGCTAAGGATGCGCAAAATGGCTCTCAGATTTCCCACGCGCCCCTGCGGCGAACGCGCCCACGCTCCACTGAGCGTGTTACTCGTGCCGGGGGGGGGGGGGGGCAGCGAGAAGCGGACAATCCAGCCGACACGTTCTCGCTTTTTCCTGAAAGCGTGGGCCGTTACTGCGTGGAACACCGGAGCGCATCTCTGCCGTTACATCACCCGCGCGCTGCAATTCGGAACGGGTTCGAAAAAATACGAAGGAGGTCCGCTGGTCGTGGTGCGCGCCTCCTTTTTGATACACTTTCTATTGGTCCCTCCTGACAGATCAAACAGGCCCGAAAGGTCGTGTGCTCTCATAAAGACAGCAGCAGGTGGTGTGAAGGTTGAAGGTTGAAGGTTGAAGGTTGAAGGTCCCGGGTTCAAATGCCATTTCCTGCTGTAAAACCCCTCATCCAGGCACTTACCCTGAACTGAAACAGTAAAAATTACCCAGCTGTATAAATGGATAAATCAGGTTGAGCCACCTCGGGGGAAACTACGAGATAAATGCAAATGAGACGTAGTCCATCTGCACGCACACACGTTCTTCCTGCGAGGTATCTGTCTTTACCGGGTATTTACCATGCGCCGCACTGGTATCTGAGTCACCCTCCTCTCCAAGGTCACCTTTGAACAACCCACGCAAACACCTACGGCTCACATCTGACATTTATATGGAGAGAGCAACTCAAAGCACCTGGGCGTCCAGCGTGTCCACGGGGGGGATCGGGAACACGTAACGCAGTTCCACAAAACTGCTTGACATTGGACGAGTGACGGTCGGCAGAGCCGCATCGCACTTCACAGCCCGCGGCAATTTTCGCGAGGCACGACTCATGAGCTGAAGGTGAGACACTCACGCCGCGAGGAACGCTACACTCTAAGAGCAGGTGTGGGGCACTGAGCTGACAAGATGCTGGTATCTTCAAACAGCTACGAACACGACGTCAGTCCCACGCGGTCTTTTTCGCCGCTGCCGTAGTCACGTAGGGGCTTCACGAACGCTTTCCAGAGCGCAGCAGAGAGGAGCGAACCAGGACTCTCAGGCTAAGCTGGTGGACCTCTGAGCCAGCAGGTTCTTAGCTTTGGCCCCAATGTGCTGACATGAGCTCCCTCTGTCCCTCAGAGCTGCTGAATCCCTTGCACATTCCGGAAGGGTCTCAAACGCACCTCTTTCAGAGCCACTTCTTTCCTGAGCTCTTGAACCCTTTGTGAGTTAGTCCTTCACCACCCGCTGCTCTTCATCTCCCTCCCCACTTCCCTCTTCGTACGTCACCCGTACAGGTAGCTGCCGGAGTGCGGCGCTATGACCTCTATGAGCGCTATGACCACACTAACGGCCAAGCTGTGCCTCAGTGACCGTGTTCGTATCTGAGCCCTCTGTCTCTTGATGATGCACTTGCATTTACACTGAGCTGTACCTCGCTTTGAGGGAAGCTGTCTGCCAAATGCATAGAAGTGTAAATGTACGTTATTTACGGCACTCTGTTTGTACACTTTAATAAAGCTCCAGTCACAGCTGAATTAATAAAGTGCTCACGGACCTTGGGAACAGCCCGTACGGTTCGGAAAGTGCGCGACTCCCTTTCGTTATCAGTTCAAACCGACAGCCAGCCTCCAGTCCTCCAGCAGTTTCTCTCGTACTTAATCACCATGGCAACCGTGCACCGGGACCCTCGCTGTGATCCCACTGAGCCGCGATTGTCGGACGCCCTTGATGTTTTTCTCTTTACATAACTTTATGGCTCCAGAGAATCTTTTTATCCAGAATCATCTGCTGGAGCTTGCAATATTACATTCCTCTCTTCCACACGGAATGGACAGTGCAGCCGCGGGCAGCTGTTTCACTCGACGGCGCCTCGACGGGGATGTGAACCAGCAGCCTACCGGTGCCGCTGCATTGCGCGAAGCTGCCCGCTGGGCTTCAGTAAACAATCGCTTCGATCCCACTGAACGTGTTCACATTGCTAAATGGTAAGTGGCATCAAAAAAGGACAGAGCGGAGACCCCGGTGACCCATCTAAGAGCAGCGGCCGGGTACCAGACCCAACACCGCACTGCTGTAGGTCATTCAAAATCACTAAAATGTTGCACGTGGCTCATTTTCTAGTCTTCCGCAGTCCGGGGGGCTGCGGGAGGTGACGAGCCCGCAAACGTTTTGGGAGAAAGATCTTGACGGCGGTCGCGACGGTGTGAGTGCGGCATGGCTGTAAGTTCTGCACAAATCCCGCAAAAAATGTTAATATGCTTACAGCTCAAGTTGCATATGGGTTGCGCACACACACACACACACACACACACGCACACGCACAGCGGCCAGTGGTCCTTCCCACAGAAACCTGAGGCCCAGCGGTCGGTCCGCAATCTTGTAGGAACACTGTGTTTATTGTGCTCGCTGCATTCCGAACTGTCCCCAGTTGCATTTCATAACTAATCCTTAATTGTGACACTTTGATGAAAGTGACCCATAATGTACTGCACTGTATTATACTGCACTGTTGCACTGTACTGTGCTGTACTGCTCCGCGGGGGGGGGGGGCGGGAGTGTGGCGGTTTGTCCGGGTCCTGTTCTCCGGCAGGTCTGGGGTTCGAGTCCCACTTGGGGTACTTTATGACAGACTGGCGTCCGGTCCTGGGTGCGCCCCCTTCCCCCTCCAGCCCTACGCCCTGTGTTGCTGGGTTAGGCTCTGGTTCGCTACGTCCCCACTCGGGAAAAGCAGTGTGTGTGTGTGTGTGTGTGTGTGTGTGTGTGTGTGTGTGTGTGTGTGTGTGTGTACGTGTACACTGCACTGTACACTACTGTTCTGCTCTGCACTGCATTGCAATGTGGAGGACTGCTTTATTTCAACTCACCTCCATGCTGTTTACAGCTTGTGTCTGGTGTTCCTCAGTGTTGCTGATCACTATGTAATCAGAAACAACATTCAAGTAATTAGCTTAACAAAATGACTCAAGTAAAAGCGCTTCACCAAAGATGTACATCAGTACAAGTAAAAAAGTACAAATGGAAAACGTAAGTACATAATCGAACAAGGCTTTCCGAACCACCGACACACACTTATATCCATCCATCCATTTTCATTAAGCACTTGTCCTCATCAGGGTCACAGCAGTCTGGAGCCTATCCCAGAGACACCGCATGCAAGGCTGAGGGGGGTGCACCCTGGGTGGGATGACATGCACATCTATCTATATCGGTATGACCACGGTCTGCTGGTTTAATGACCACAGTTTACATGACATGTACCTATCAGAGACAACAACAGTGTGAGGACTGTACAGTACATTTATTCACTTATCAGACGCTTTTCTCCAAAGCGACTTCCAATGAACTCTATGTAGTGTTACCAGCCCACATCTTATTCACCACAGTGACTTACACTGCTAGATACACTGGGACACTCACCCATACATCAGTGGAACACACTCTCTCTGTGCGACTCACACACTATGAGGGAACCTGAACAGCATGTCTTTGGACTGTGGGAGGAAACCAGAGCACCCGCACGCAGACACAGGGAGAACATGCAAACTCCACACAGACCGAGCCGGGATCGAACCCACGTCCTTTCACACCACCCAGGCGCTGTGAGACAGCAGCGCTACTCGCTGTGCCGCCATGCCGCCACAGTACCCTACTTACAGTCATTTCTCCAGTTATACAGCACGGTAATTTTTACCGGCGCAATTCTCAAGGGTACCGCAGCAGGAGCAGGGATTTGAACTCACGTCCTTTGTTTGCAAGGCCACCGTGACCCCAGACACACTCTTATCACCATTCATTTGACATTTATGCGACCCCTTTTCGAATGGCAGGAGCGGGAGTCGTACTGACAACCACAGGTCACAGGTCAAGCGCACTGCTGACCGGTGCAGGACAAGGAAGCACAGACCCAAGGAAACGCCGCCCAAATAAGGCCAGTCAGCTGATGACCAAAACCCGAAGAGCGGTCGAACGTCTGCTCGTCCGGCCGGACAGCGGTCGCCCAGAATAAGGGCTTCCGAACGGGGTTGCAGTTTGTTCGCTGCAACTGCTGCTGCTGGATCCAGTGTGTGCAGCGAAGTGCGGTGAGGAGGAACAGGAATAAAGTGCAGAAAAATACTCAGCTTTACTATCATTTTACTGAAAATACCCAGCTTTACTATCCATAGCATTCAAAGGTTAGTAAAACACAAAATTATGAATGTCAACTAAAGGGAATGAGGACTAAACTGGGACTGTTGTCGGTCACAAACACCGTGTTGTTCTAATAAAGGGATAACAGACCATTTAGAATAATAATAATAATAATAATAATAATAATAATAAATGGCCAAAAATACTTCTGTACAGTGCAGAGACTGTTACTCTCAAGGCTCATGTACAAATATATTATTAACTCACATAAATTAGTTCAAATCACATTTTAAATAATTTAAAAATACATTATATTTTTGTTAAAAAAATTTTTATATATATATATATATATGTGTGTATGTATAACTAGCGGTTTGATCGCAGCTCTCCAGCAGCTGTTACAATTAAGATACTTTAAAAAGTAAATAACACTTTGAGTGTATTTAAGTAACATGAGTCACTGTGCTTTTTTACAGCTCCTTTCAAACCTTTAAATTAATAGTGGCCTATTATGAAGAGACCATAAAACAAGAGCGTCTCGCCAAATAACTGCTAACCCTCATTGAGTCTTATAAAATTCAACACTCACAATATGGAAAAATACATTCTTTGGGAGGTTTACATTTATTCGCTTAGCAGACACTTTTCTCCAAAACAACTTACACTCTGTAGTGTACTAGCCCACACACCTTATTTACCAAGATAACTTACACTACTAGATACACTGAGTCACTCATCCATACAGCAGTGAAACACACTCTCTCTGTGACACTCATACACTAAGAGGGAACCTGAACAGCATGTCTTTGGACTGTGGGAGGAAACCAGAGCACCCGCACGCAGACACAGGGAGAACGTGCAAACTCCACACAGACCGAGCGGGGATCGAACCCCTGTTCACACACCACCCAGATACTGTGAGACAGCAGCACTACTTGCTGTGCCACCAGTGGTGAAGTAGTGCACTTAGAGCGGCTGCCTTTCGCCCTGGAGGTCACAGGTTTGAAGCCAGCGGATGCGATCAACAGGTACTGTGCGCCACCTGATCGGTAACCTCGGCAATGAAGGAGTATAACCCTCTTCATCAAGAAGCGAAGCTGGTCATCAACACACCCTACATCTGCAAAGAGAGGAGCGTGGCTCTGCGGTCGAGGCAGACGCACCAAAAGGGGGGGGGGGGGAGAGCTCAACTCCAACTGGCCCTGGGTGCTGAGTGCTTCTTCTTGTGCTTGGATTAAACTGGGGGTTTGGAACCCCTGCAGACCTGTCTGTCAACTCCTGGTGCCACCAGCTGCAGACTTGTCTTTCCCACAGCGTGTCTCGCTTCACACCTCCAGGACATGTCTAATAATTATTTCCACTGGGACGTCTTTATTCTGTCATTTTCTTCCTTGTACTGGCATGTATACCGGTCGCTATGGCAACAGCAGCAACAGAATGTTTGTGTTCTTTTCTGTTGTTTTTTTGTGTCCGCTGTGTCTTCGCTCTGGCATGAACCGCAAACAATGTACATTATTGATTCGCTCAACAGATTTTTCTTAAAATGCGCCCATTTTTTACTGTATCAGTTCACAGCGAACGGGCAGCGCAGCAGCACAGCAAGTAGCACTGCTGCCTCACAGCGCCTGGGTGGTGCGACAGGACGTGGGTTCTATCCCCACTCAGTCTGTGTGGAGTTTGCATGTTTTCCCTGTGTCTGTGTGGGTTTCCACCAGGTGCTCTGGTTTCCTCCCACAGTCCAAGGACATGCTGTTCAGGTTCCCCCATAGTGTGTAAGTGACAGAGAGAGAGAGAGAGAGAGAGAGAGAGTGTGTGTGTTCCACTGATGTATGGATGTGTGACCTAGTGTAAGTCACCCTGGTGAATAAGGTGTGTGGGCTCATAACACTACATAGAGTTCACTGGAAGTTGCTTTGGAGAAAAGTGTCTGCTAAAGAAATGTAAATACCTTGATCAAAGGTACTACAGCAGGAGGTGGGATTTGAACCTATGTCCTGCGAGTGCAGCGCTAAGCACTGTGCTGCCTGGTATTACTACAGCAGGGTATTTTACTGGAGTAATTCAGGTTAAATGTCAGCCTGAGGAGCATGTCAACAGGGCGCTTTATAAAAGCCACAGTGCACTTCCCTGAGCGCCATTGCGCCCCCTGCTGGCCCACACAAAAAAGAGGGAAACGGGGAAGGAAGCAGTGAGGTTCGTTATTCGCCGTGCGCCGCGGGGCCCTTCTTCGGAGCCGCACAAGCACCTCCTGAGGTTTCAGGTAGGAAACGCACGGCGGGGGGGCCTGCGTTCCTTCAAAGGGGAATCAGTGGAGGAGACCCCCAGCGGTGGGGTGTTACTGCACTGCGTTACAGGAGGGATTCGCTGCAGCACTGTGCGCTGACCCACGCACTGAGGGCCCTCTCCCACATCGCTCTTCTCCACCCTCCAACCCTAACCCTAACCCCTAACCCTCGAGATGCTGCTGAAAGCGCACAGCACGGGGGGTGGGGAGCGGCGCAGTGTCCTCGGCAGGACTCCGGGGGGCGTAATTATATACACACACACACACACACAGAGGCTCCTCCAGAGCTCACTGTCCCTCGCAGTTTCCCAGTGAATCACAAGCTCACGACACGGTTCTCACACACTGCGATTACATCACTCCTCTAATTACAGTGTTTATGTGCTCAGGAGACTCATCCTACCGAGACACAGCCTGTCTAACAGAACACACACTTTCACACTATGTCATACACACAGTAGAGCTGCGCACGCGCGCACACACACACGCACACACACACACACACACACACACACAGATGTGAGGGTATTCAAAGGGTTCAGTCAAAGACTCTGTTCACCTTGAGTCTATCTGACACCCTTTACTCCACACTAAGGACTAAGGGCGGGACATGAAGAGGACACTGGAGTCCTGTCCAGACCGTCCAGGTGGAGACCGAAGAAACGGGACGGTAACGAATGCGTGGAATAAACCGAAGTCGTGACGAGTGGAACCGCGGCGAACTTCAGAGTTGAGCGCGAGGACGCGGAAGTCGTTGACCGTGAAGGGGGTTGAGGAGACGCGCTTGGCAGAGCCGCACCGAACATCTGCGGAAGGTCCTCGGAGGAGCTCGTACCAGTAGAAAGACGAGCTCTGATCAGCCAGTGGAGTTCCCAGTGACGCTGCGTGGGTGTGGAAGGTGGACACCGAGGAAGCGGCACTGGAGGGGACCTCGATGGACGCCGGGGACACCCAGGAAAACAGACAGATGGATGTTGGGTCGAATGAGCCACAACGGTCACCGGAAACACGAAAGATGAGACGCCGGTCACGTCGGGAGAAGATGGGATTCTTTCTGAGCTGGACGGCGACTGGAAAAGCTGGAGGAAGACGAGGACCCCCGACAGCCAGACGGAAGGACCCAACCACGGAGGCAACGGGCACATGGCTTTCAACAGCAGCGTGGACAGGGACAGGAGTGGACAAGAGAACTTCCTGGAAGGACACTACCTCTGAGGTCAACAAAAGTCGACGTCGACTCCATGGGACATGAGCAACACCAACTAGAGTCTCCACATGTCCCCAGGACACACCTCAGGCTGGGGTTGTGGTCCCACACAGTCGCCATGGCAACCAAATGTATGACCCGCACAGTCCCCCCACCCACAAGACTAAGGTGTGCGGTCTGCTACATGACCACATGACCCTGTGAACCGTTCCGCAGGTGGGGGTGCACTCTGAAGAGGCTGAACGGGGGACACGCCTACATTGTCCCCGCAGGGGGTGAACACGCCGTTCTTGTCCTCACCTTGTTCTACGGCCCTTTGCAAAGGGCAGACTCACTGTGAGGTCTCCTGGAGAACCGCTACCTCCATCCAGGGAATGTAGGAGGCGCCTTGAAGACCCAGGGAGGGCAGTGACCTTCACTCCACGTTCTCACCAAGGAGTGCGGTGCCCCCACAGAACGAGCGGACGGGAAGGACCCAGCTTGCGGCCTTTAGGGTCATCATTCCGGGGTTCCGCCAATCAGGGAAGGGGACAGAGGAGGCTCCTCCCCCTTGCTCAGTACAGCTCCTCCAACTCTGTCCTACACCCAACCAACCATGTGCTCGCTGCACCGGTGTTACAAATACGGCACTGTCCATCTGAACTTGGTCCGTTTTGACCGTTCGGGTCACAGCGCCACACAGGCAACAATGAGCCCTGATTGGCTGAACAGATGATCACTCACTGCAGCAAAGTGCTTATTGGCTGGTGCTGCAGTTTAAACCACGCCCACGGGAACAATAACAGTTACTCCTGCCCCCAGTGACTCAAGGAGATCTTTCTGTCCTCTGGGCGACACGGGACCAAAACGGCCGACGGAAAGGACCTCCCACAGCTCGACTCGGCCACACAGCTGGACGTATTCCCGCTGAAGACGATCACGTCCAGGACCAGCGTCTTTGGGACAGGAGCGACAACGAACTGTTCATTAAAAATAATAACGCGGTGGAAATGTTGGATAATAATTTGGGTTGAGGGGGCGCAGTGGGTTGGACCGGGTCCTGCTCTCCGGTGGATCTGGGGTTCGAGTCCCGCTTGGGGTGCCTCGCGATGGACTGGCGTCCCGTCCTGGGTGTGTCCCCCTCCGGCCTTATGCCCTGTGTTGCCGGGTTCGGCTCCGGCTCCCCGCGACCCCGTATGGGACAAGTGGTTCAGACAGTGTGTGTGTGTGTAATTTGGGTTGATCACTGGACAGCAAGTAGCAATAAAGTCCAAGAAGTGGCACCGTTCCGCGTCTCTGCTGCAACACAGTGCTTTGATCCCGCATCATGTTCCGCTCGTCCATATTCATACTCACGTCCATATTCCAGTATTTTCACATATCCACTTCCTATTTATTGTTATTTCGTCATGTGCTTATGTATGTGCCACTTTCCTCCTAAGCTACTCACAACGTAAAGTCCCCCTTTACAAAGCAGGGTAATTTACACTGCGCCACGTCAGCCTAAGTACCGCGATCAAAGCGGTCGAGGGCACAAGGGCAGGAGGTGGGATTCGAACAGCAGCCTTTAGTTCAGTCAATGTTCAAGATACAGATACGTGTCCGGACACGGGTGCGAGCGAAGCAGGGGTTCCCACCGGATCTCAAGTGCGTGAGGAGAAGCAGAGAGGGACGCAACCCCTAAGCGCTTTTACCGGAGCTGCGCTGGTGCAGAAACGGTCAAAGGAGATTAAAGGGTCCAGAGGAGCACGGGGCACCGAGCCCAGCTCACCGCGGCGCCTCGGCCGTCACTCCAAAGGGCAACGCGGCAGGAGCACACGGTGGCATTTGGCTCCGTCTCCTGGAGCTCTATGAGTAACCGGCGAACAGAGCGCTGCTGTTCCCCCCGCACACTGCAGGGGGCGCAGTGCTTCGGGGGCGGGATGCTATAAGTTCGAGTGCAAACCGCGAACGGGTTTCGTCTAGAGCCAGCAGCGCAGTCACCGGACCCCCACAATCCCATGTGAAGTAACACGAGTAGCAAACCAACACCCTGCAGGCGCCTGTGTCGGAGCAAAGCGCTCAGAGCTACAGCTACCGCGTTTTTTACTGCCATAACCTGGTGTTTCACGTGTAAGAGCTACCGATCACTGGAAGTGAAAATGTCCTTCACGTCTGTCCCTCATATTTGACCTCTCTGTAAAGAAGCTCACTGTGTAAGTCAGTGCTCAGATTTGGCACTGATTTTTGGACTTCCTATGTGCAGTGCTCAGGTGGTCTGGAGGTGTGTGTGTGTGTGTCTGTCTGTCTGTGTGTATATACACAGCCCAACTCCACCACGTCTCTGTACAGCTGTCTCAGGTACAGGACAGTACACAACACAGCTAGGTACTGGCACACACAGGTACGCACAGGTACGCACAGTACAGACAGGTACACACAGGTACGCGCAGGTACAGGCAGGTACATACACACAAGTACTCTGTGTATACCTGTGGCTGTGTACTTGAGTGTACACTGCATGATGTACCTGTGCTGTGTGTACCTGCACATATCAGATACGCACAGATACGCACAGGTACGCGCAGGTACGCGCAGGTACGCGCAGCTACACACAGCACAGGTACGCACGCAGAGAAGTAGATATGTGCAGGTACGCACACTAGGCATAAAACAACACGACACACCGTGTGACCCCCAGCAGGGCTCCTTCCAGCCAGGGCAGAGGTGCTCCCGGCTCTTACCTTCTTTACGGGCTTGTGCGCGGGCACGGCGCTGAAGGCGCACGAGAGCTCGTCCCCGCCGCTCCGGGTCGCGCTCATGCTGGAGTACTTCTCGGCCACGTTCTCGCTCTCCTTCACCTCCTTGCTGGCCTTGGCGTCGCACGCGGACTCGGACATCCTCCTCGCGCAGCCGTCCCGTCCCGCGCGCGCGTCCGCTACAGCGCTCCCGCGGTGATGATGGTGATGATGATGATGATGATGATGATGGTGACGATGACAGTGACAGTCACAGTGACACTTCTTGTCTCCTCCTCCGCACTCACTGCCCGTTATACGAACGCCCTTCTCCGCACCTGCGGCTGCGGACAGACCCGGCGAGCCTCGCGCTGCGGTGTGACTCGCGCGCCGCGCATTTGTCCTTTCGCTCCGTTTCCTTTTAAATATTAATCGTGTCGTCACCGCAGCCCGCGCGGCCACCGTCCCTTTTCAACGGGAACGGTCGCGCGACCGTCCGGGAGGGGCGGCGCTAAGCGCTGTGGGCGGAGCTCCCCGGTGATTGACAGGCGGGGGCGGTCATGTTATTTTGAGTGACTGTGGAGAGGCCGGCGGGATCGTGCGTGGGAAATTTCACACGTTCATGTGTGATAGCGAGGAGAAGTGAATATAGATGTGACAAGAGCAGTATTTCATAACCATCACAAGGACAGTAAGAAGTAGCGGGAAAATGTGAACAAAAGCGCCTCTTTACGTGTCCGAGACATGATGAGACAGGACAGTCTGTCTTGTGTACGAACTAGTGCAAATACACACACACACACATTTTCAGAACCGCTTGTCCCATACGGGGTCACGGGGAACCGGAGCCTAACCCGGCAACACAGGGCGTAAGGCCGGAGGGGGAGGGGACACACCCAGGACGGGACGCCAGTCCGCCGCAAGGCACCCCAAGCGGGACTTGAACCCCAGACCCACCGGAGAGCAGGACTGCGGTCCAACCCACTGCGCCACCGCACCCCCTCCTAGTGCAAATATTTTATATATAAATATACAGTATATCTATGCTATTTTATATAGAGAGACCAAATAAGTAAAGGTAAAACGGGGGAAAGGACGAGCGGACCCCACTGAAATATACTTATACTGTACTGTATGTGTATGTGTAAAGTTCAGCGGGATAATAATTGAGACTCTTTGGACTAAACGTGTTTTCTATTTCACCTTATGAAAAGATTAAATTGAAAAATTAAATAAAATCACACAGAAAGCCCACAAGAACGCGGGAGTGTTGGCGTGCGCGCGCCCTCTGCCTTCTCTTTTCCAGCGGTTTCCACAGCTGGTTCGGTTCGCGACCGGCCTTGTTCATCGATACTGTGTTGTTATTGATCTTATATTGGCAAAGTCACGAGATCAGAGCAGGACTCGTTTCCGGAGTGATTACGACTGGATGAAGGTCACTGGGACCGTGACACTGCCGCGTCCCCTGTGCTGCTGTGTGTGTGTCACACACTGACACAGTCTCTCTCTCTCTCTCTCTCTCTCTCTCTCTCACACACACATACAGACGCGAGCGCGCGCGCACAGACTAAAGGAGACACACTGGTTATCGATATAAACGCAACACAAGGCAGATGCGCAGCTCCACTCGCGCACCGTGTCCCTGAGCTGCGCTCCAGCTGCTAAAGCTGCATCGTCTGCGCGCCACGAGGACAACGCGCGCGCATGCGCACTCACACGCTGCGTGTTCAGACAACCTAGTTCATGCGGACACGTGTGGAGTGCAGTATGTGGTACAGCACAGTATTCGCTGCACAAACACGTGGCCTTCACCGAGTAGCGTGTGTGTGAGTATTAACTGTCCTCGTGGGTCACCTGGGGCACAGACGCAGCTCAACTAGAGCAACAGTAATAATAATCATCTATTATGAGTTTTATGCACCCACTCCAGCGATGAACATCGGTGCATAAAAGAAACAAACTAGGTTTACTTAAAAATCACGTCTGCAGCCATGACTCTTTCTCCTAATGTAATGCACAAATTGTATTATCTATGACATGTACATCACTTTGGAGAAGCATCTGCTAAATGAATAAATGTAAATGTAATAAAACTGACAAGAATAATAATAATAATAATAATGATGAGCCAAGTGAGTCCAGTGGCGCCGTGTCCCCTCTCCCGTTCCCACTTACGCACCGAGCAAACTTTATTCAATTTCGTAACATTACGAAACACTGAGAAACACGTACACCGACAACACACACGCAGTAATCAATAATCACAGTAAGAACAAACTGTGGGCTTGAAAAAGCCCTAAAACTTGAAGCGCAGTAAGAGTGACAGAGAGAGCAGCACAAGCTCTGTCTCACATTTCAATTAACACCAACTGTACACTGTTTTACACATGTAGGCCAAGCACAACGCTGCACATTGCACTAACATACATGTGGTGTTGAGGAAGGGCTCGGCCGTCCGCTGGGATTTGAGCTCCAGACCCGGCCAGCACTTCCCCTCCCCGGTTTGGTGCCCCAACCTGCTGTTTGACGAAGAGCGCCCCTGGTGGATGGAATCCGCTGGTGCCTGCGTCTTTAATACATTTAATTTAGTATTTTCTTCATTCATGTATACAGCAGGATGATTTTATATTGTATCATTTCAGGGCCAGGACCTTGATCAAGGACACTACAGCAGCAAGAAGGATTTGAACCTGACTCCTTTGAGTTGAGGCAGAAACCTTTAACTGTGATGTTACCTGCAGGCGGCGATTGTTCTTTTTTGTAGTCAAACACCTTTCTCCAAGGCAAGAGAAAAAGAGAGCAGAACATTCTTACTCTATCCACACAAAGTAAGTGTCTTGACCTGTGGCACAACAGAAGGAAAGGGGATTGGAACCCAGAACCTTCTGCAAATGTGGAGACCCTTCTAACCACTACGCCACCTGCAGACCAAAAAACATCTGATCATGCCTAGTAGAGGTATTTCCACCACTAGAAGTGACCACAGAGTGACGAGACATCTAGATGCCTGTGGACGGAATTAGGACGTTCATTCCAACTGTAACTGAGGAGCAAAGAGACAAAATGCAGTGATTTCTTTTTACAGGGCGGAATAAGTCAACATATGTTTGCTTTATATGTTAGTGGAGATATTTTCTCTTGCGCCTCTCCAAGCACTTTGCAGGGCAAACTTGAGCGCTGGTGAGTGTTCTGGGAAACCATGGGGGACCTTAAGCTACTTAGCCGACGCCCTGAAGCGACCCCAGATCTGCTATGGAGATCATGCTTATTAAGACATATTTGTACTATAAAAACATGCAGATACAGCGATAACTTACTGTGCGATATGTAGCGTAGAGGAAACAATAGTGCATATTTCATCGTTGACACTAACTTACCGCTGTCGTACCGCGTTCCTTCCTTTAAAAAATAATTACATAGCTTAATAATGGAAACATAACTGTTGATTCAAAGGGCAGTTTCTGGATGTAGTAATAAAAAATGAAAAAAATACATGAAAATGCTGACTACACAGCTTGAGTTCCGGGTTTACCAGAGTACATTTTGCTGAAGCGAAGGCCAAACGGCGGGTCATTTTCACCCAAATTTAAGAAAATAGAGCAGAAAAAGAAAACAGAAGAAAAGTGAATAAATAAACTTTGAAATGTTCATATCTTGAAAAATTCACAGAGTACAAAGTATATAAATATCATGTTGACCTCTAGTAAGTGTAAACTGTCACACTGAGCTGTGTGAATATTTCAAACTTTTTTCTGTAGTTTGTGTTCTTTTTCTGTTTGGTTCCACTTGTTCTTTTGTGTAATATTTTTCTTTGTTCAGTATTTGCATTACTAAGAGTTGCAGCTGGGAAAACAGACCACTTCCCGTAAATGTAAGTGCGCGCGCACGCACACACAGACACACACACACACACACACACACAGAATATAAATGCCTTGAATGAGGGGCCCTACCGCTCAGACGCTGCAGACAGACTCTGAAACACACACACGCAGACAGACAAACTGTCCAAATGGGGATGTCCATCTCAACAGAGGAATTAGACAGAACCACCGTCTACATTTACAACCATCAACAGGAACAAGGTCACCTCCCCAACGTGGCCATAGACCCATCCCTGCTGAGCTACTCAGGCCTGGACTCCACGGCCGTGCTGCAGAGTTACTCCTCCAGCATGATGGAACACCTGGGAGACAACGGCATGCGATACGCCAAGGAGCTGGCGACCACGATAGGGGGCTTCACCAGCGTGCCGAATGCCGTGGGTCTGGGAGCCCTGGTGATCTCCATGCTCATCGAGACGGTGGCGGCCTCCTATCGAGCTCCAACAGGGAGCCACAAAGACCTCCTTCGGCGGGTGTTTGCGGAGCAGAAGGTGTCGGAGCTGCGGGACCTGATGGACGAGTACCTGAAGCGCCACGAGATGCACCTGCTTGACGACGAGAAGCTCCTCAAGGACACGCAGGTTCTGGAGCGCCAGCTGAGCGTCCAGCTGACCCGGGTGAGGAACGCCATACTGAAGGACGGCCAGATGAACGACAGGGCTTTCAAACAGTGGGTCAACGGAGCCGCCTTCCACATCCAGATGCTCATCCAGTTGGCGCGCCTGGAGCGGAAGGGGAGCACTTCCGCCAGGAAAGCCGTCGGCGCCTATGAGAGGGACCTGGAACAGCTGCTGGATTCCTACAAGGCCTTAAAAGTGTCCAACATCTTCTTCCAGAAATTCTTAACACAGAGGTGCAAGCAAAACAGGAGGAGGAGAGACAGTCTAGCCACGTTGATAGACTGTTACTTTTGTGACAGGGAGTTTGGCGGAGCCCTTGTTTCAAAACAATTTTGTTCATCTTGGTGGGACAATACAGAATTCATAAGTAATTACGTGAGCTACATGATGTCCAATCATAAGGATTTCACAGAGATGAAGAGGTACTTCTCTCAAACCAAATATGACCTGGATTCTCTCATAGAACAGCGCAATAATACTTTCACCCTCCCTCATTAAGATCTCCTCGACATGTCGGCGTATATGTATATGTGGCGGCATCGTTTACAATGACACGTTTTCCTATTGCGACAGACAGTGTGTATTTAGCTCGTCTGCAGTGTACTGTCCACCGCAGTTATACTTTTTGACATTGATTATATTCATGTGTGAAGAACTTTTACACAAAGTGTTTGAAATTTTTTCGAATCACTTGTCAAAAATAAAAGCTCCTGGGCACTGAACAGCAGGCTCTATGTCTTTTTTTTTTGTGGTCTTCCTTTTTCTCACTCGTGTCCAAGAGGGGATCGTCACGGGTCAAAGGTCACAGCATCAGCTACAGCACTGGAGCCTAAACGCGCTGTTTCCCCCTGGCGGTTGACAGTTAAACTGCAGCCACAGACCTGCACTTAAAGAGACCCGACAAAACGTCACCGGGGTCGAACACACTCGCTCTTTAGTGACCGGTCCCAAAAGAATTACATTTATTTATCAGAAACTTTTCTCCAAAGCGACTTCCAGTGAACTCTATGTAGTGTCATCAGCACACACACCTTATTCACCGCGGTAACTTACACTGCTAGATACACTACTTACACTGGGTCACTCATCCATACATCAGTGGAACATACACACGCACACACACTATGGGGAACTTGAACAGCCTGTCTTTGGAGTGTGGGAGGAAACCGGAGCACTCGGAGGTGAACATGCAAACTCCACACAGACTGAGCTGAGCGGGGATCGAATCCACGCCCTCGCGCACCACGCAGGCGCTGTGAGACGCTGTGCCGCCCTGGACTTAAGTCTCACAGTTCCACGGCTTAGTTAGATAAAGAGTGAAAGGAACCGCCGACGTTGTTCCACCAACCCAGTTTGCGGACAGACAAAGCCTAAAGGACGGGGGGGTGGGGCTGCAGCTCGCGCCATGAACGTGTGGACGCGAGACGACCACGTGATTCTGGGACAAGCTCCGCACCTCCACGAACCTCACAGAGACTAAAGAGAGGTCCGACAAGTGTCTCGCGCTCTCGAACACGGCTCCAAACAAACTCTGGCCGAGTGACGCGTCGCTCCGCTTTTCCCGCCGGCGCTGCAGGGGGCGCTGCGCATCGCACGTTCACGTTCCGCCCACTTGTGACGTCACGGGTGTTGCGAAGGCCACTTCCGCCCTGCTCGTGCCGACCGCATGGTTCAGTTTTCGGAGTACGGCTGAGCACCGGCCCGGAGGAAGGGAAATATATTTAATAGTGTAAACGCCTTTCGTCGCTTTGGGAGACTCGTGCGGCTCGACGGAAACATTTGAGCGCGACGCCTTTTCCCGCCTTCCGGTAGGTATGTGACGAGGAAAGAAAAAAAAAAAATAAATAAATAAAGTTTAGTGAATTCTTTTATTTCAGTGGATGCAGAGAACTGTTCTAGAAACTCTCCCCCCTCCCTCCGCTGTACTGGAGCGGGGAGTCGAGGGTTCCGTCCATATGGACGTGCAGCAGTAGAACAAGACGCGCAGTGGGTGTGTCAGCAGCTCTAGTTAGGCGGGAGCGCGCCTGACATGGTGCCTCTGCTGTGTGTACAGCTGTGTGTGTGTTCTGTAGAGGGTGGGCGTCGTTTAGTTTCTTTATGCTTGACGTTGGCTGCCTTTTTTTTCCTTTTTTTTAAAGGTACTTTCCCGCGCTGGGCGGCCTCCGAGCCCCTAGGTGGCGCTATGCTGCCCGGGTTGCTCTTCTCCATGAGGAGCCTCGGGCTGTACGGAGTCTCCGGCGGCCCCTGGGTGCGTGGAGCGGGCCGTCGCGCCGTGGCTTCCGGCTCCCGCGCTAGGGGGAGGGGCGGGACGGAGGCGTACGACGAGGACAGGGACACGGAGGAGCGAGACCCCCCCGAGAAGCTGAAAGCCTTGTTGCAGTAAGGGATCTTGTACTTGTCTGAGTTAAGTGCAGCAGCCACGTGTTCATCCTACCGAGTGTGTGTTTGCAAGCAGGGAGGAGCTGCGCCGCCAGAAGGTCATCAGGTTCCACCGGGCGAGGAGGCAGATGACACCCCCTGGGCCGCCCTCGCGGAGGCTCACCTGGGATGCGATCCAGCAGATCCGGTACGGAGACATTTCCTCTTACCGTTAACAAAGATGGGAGCCCCTTCCACAGTCCCGGCAGGGAAACATTCATCACTGTCCCTCCCTCCCTGGCATATTTACTCCCGTGTTACTATATTCACAGGTGACTGTTATTGATTTCACAGTTGAAGAAAAATTCACAGATTTGTGGACTGGTGTGTTATTTTTTTCCCCCCCCAGACTTTCTTCTCCAAGGTGACACACAGCATCATGTACAGTTTACCCCTCCTAGAACTGCGTAGTTTGTCATTGCAGGGTCAGTAGACTGAGACTACTGCAGCAGGAGGTGGGATTCAGACCCCTGCCTTAGCTACACCACCTTTCAGAGCTCAGCGCACTCATTGTGCTCCACCTGCAGGTACCTGAAGCAGGAGTTTCCGGAGGAGTGGACGGTGGAACGCCTGGCCGAGGGCTTCTCCGTGAGCAGAGACGTCATCGGCCGGGTCCTAAGGAGCAAGTTTGTCCCCCCTGCAGAGAGACGGGAGCGGCAGGATGCCAGGGCTACGTCCACAGCAGGGCAGAGGGCCCCCCCCCCCGGCGCTGGGGTCAGGGGAGGGTCGTGTTGGACTGCTGGCTGGAGCCAAAGCGATGCTGGCCCCAGGCAATGGGGGTGCAGCTCTGACCCTGGTTGGGGGACTAGACAAGGTGGTTGCGGCATCTCGTTATCCCGTGGGGTTCAACTCTCGCAGGGCTGCTGCTGTACCCTACGAGCAGCGACCTCTTCCCCACAACCAGCCCTCCTCCCCAGAGCTGGAGAGCACAGCCATGGGCACCAAGGTGGTAGGGTGTAGAGAAACAGCAGAGGAGGAAGAGGATGAGGAACAGCGCTGGGATGGTACTGTGCTTTCGGACCTGCAGCTGGAGGAGCTGGCTGAGCAGCACAAAGCCCATCCTCGGCAGGACACTGTGGTCAGGAAAGGCCAGGAGGTTTTCGACCACGGTGGTAACTTCCTCTATCGAATATGATCCGTTTCCAGGTGAAAAGCAGCATCTTTACACACACGGAAAGGCGTCTCAGACGATCAGCGGCCTCTGTACCACATTCTGTCACAACTCAGCTTGGGGACTGCTCTAAACTCACACTCAATGGCTTCGACAAGAGGAAGGAGAAAAGTACCAATAAAGTTTATTTAAACTACAGGTATTGCCTTCCAATATACAAACAGAACTGTTAAGTAGTCATTTCAGTTTTGAATTTTACATCTGTTTAAAACAGCAAAACATGAGAAGTCAAACCACGTGTGGAGTTCCATCAGACCCAGCATCTCGTCTCCGGGACACCCGAATCCCCCCAGTTAGTCCACACTTAGTCAGCACCTCTTACACGTCTGCATAGATTTCATAGCTGTTGTGTTTTATAGTTCATGTCTCGTTACCAGCGTTGAGAAAAGTCGATTTTACACCAGCCAGACAGACCAAAGTAATGAAACAAAGGAGTGACGTAACTTCACAACCATATAAATGTTTGACCTTGGAGTATAAACTGAAAACTCACAAAAAAAAAAAAAAAAAAAAAACCCCACATGGGACAGAAGGTCAGCCACGTTCCTTCACTCTCACATGATTATATTAAAGTTCACAAAGAAGGATTAATGATACAGGCAGTTGAGACAACTCCACCTCACCCTCCGCTTGACAGGCTGGTTAGCGCAGAACTACACACCTAATTTATAAATAATGTTATACTGTACTGATGTTCAATGAACTTTACAAACCTCACACATTAAAAAATCCCTTTAAGGAACAAAATGTGTTTTAACATAAAAGTACCTTAAAAAGTCCATGCCAGTGTGGGGGTGCCATGCAGACTGTTAGAGCTTCACAGGGTCCTCCTCTGTCGACCATTAGTATCCCTGCACAGCTAACATCGTTACCCACAGTCCCTTGTGCTCACCCACTCAAATGGCAGAGTAAGACGGGGGCTCTTCTTGAACCATTTCCAAAACTTGTTAAAGGACAAGACCCAAATGATTGCCACAGCTGAACAGTCGGTCACTGCAAACTTACCACGTTTTAGGATATAGTGCAGCACGGCACAGTAGGAATTTCATTAAAAACAGTCGCATTTCTGGGGCCAGTGGTCAACTTCACACAGCCCAGCACAACTACAGTGATCATGTGACCCCAATCCCTCCTCCTCTACTGCATTATAATTAACATGATCATGTGATCACCCCCCTCCCAGCCAACCAGGGTCTACCGTAAGTCATGGGCATGCAGCACTGTCAGTGATAATGCACTTCATCTGCATTAAAACCGGTATTTAAGACCCTAAATAGACGGGTGCCTTGTAAAACAGGATTTAAGCATGATCTACGTATCTGGTGGGCTATTAATGTATTGCGTCTACTTTTCATATTGCTTTATACATGTGGACGTTGTCAACATTCATGTCCTCAGTTGAGCCCCGCACCTGCTAATAACCAAGTTAGTGTGGAGTGCTGAGATATTGAGAGCAGACAGGGAAAAACAAACCTTACTCACAAAAGAAAGTAAAAAATTTCGATCTCTAAAGGTAAACTACAAACCAAAAATGCAGGTCCACTCAAACACTTCCAGGACGGATTACCACAGATAACCTTAACCATCCTGTTTCAGGTCCTCAGACTGCTGCGGAGATCCTGTGGTTTTGCCTTATTGAATTCCGCAGCACATAGCGCTTCAGTCAAAGTCTCTCCAAGCGGCGCACGGCTCTGACCCAACGTCCCACCACGTCTCCATCTGCACTTCGGAGAGCCGTGTGTCGAGAGGGAAGGAGGTTCTCCAGGAAGACGGGAGCGAGCAGGCAGAAGGTTCTCACACCAAATCCTTGGACGTGCTGGATCGAGTGAGAGCTCATGTTCACCCCCACTGGTCAAGCCGCTACAGCACACCAGGGGCGGAGCTAAGAGGGAGCACAAGGGGGCGGGGCCAAGAGGCCAACAGAAGGAGCATGGGGGAGGTGGAACAAACCGACAGAAGGAGAGTCTGAAGGGGATCAGCAAACAGAGCAGCAGGGGGCTGTGGCCATGGAGATGAGGAGAACACGTTGACTCGTCTCTCCAGGGGCGACGGTGGCCTCCGACTTGCTGCTCTTACTCCAGGAGATCCTGCACATGGACAGATTATGACATCATTGTTAAGCAGACTTTCCCAAGCTAAGAATTTCAACCCGTTTATAGACGTGGCTGCTTTTTGAAGGAGCAGTGCAGGACAAGCGCGTGGGTTACCAACGGTTGACTTAGATTTTCCCGCTTATACACTTCATTGCAATTTTTTTAAAATTTAATTTCTAAAATGTCTTTCTGCAGTAGAGCAAACACAGTGTGTGTATAAATGTGTCATGCTGATGCAACCAGAGGTGTGGAACCACCTTAATTCAAGTCACTTCCATAGTGCTTATAGTTTGTTCCTGATTGTCAGTGATGAACATGGACGCGTGTTTTTATGTTGACTGTCCTACATGTTTGGGGGGCCAACGTTTGTGTATTGACCACCACCGTGATCAATGCTGATACCTCATCTGAGTCGTCGTGATAGTCATTCTTTGTGGGTGTGGCCACCTGGTTGTCCAACTCATCCGGAGCGTCAGTGCCCCCAGCCTCGGCGTGCTGCCGCAGGACTGAGTACCGGTGCACCAGGAACCTGCACAAATACAAAAGGACACAGTCAATATGACTGGATCCCTGCTGGGATGGGTACGCTACAGTCCATTTCGAGATGTCACACAGCACCTCGCCCACTACTGCTATTTACAGCACCCACAGCATTTGACAATAGTAAACCTTATTAACAGAACTGGAGCTCAAAGCTAAATGCTAAAAACAGCCCTCCCTCCCAGGAAGCATTTTGTGGTCTGGCCCCTCCCCCAGGAGAAGAGCACAACCAGAGTCACTGACCTCCCGCCACAGACGTACTTCTTGACGAAAAGCACTCCAGCGACAGCGCTGACTAGGAGGACGAGGACGACGGCCACCACGATGGTGGCTGAGCTCGAGGAGCTCGCCTTGGACAGCGCGAGACATCGCGATGAGATGGTGCAAACTTTATCATTACATAAATCCCAGGTAAATAATTCCATCATTAGAAAGATGATGCTGAAGAACTCACCAGCGGCTCCGGCTCCAGCAGATTACTGACGCACTTGGTGCTGAGGTCTATCACTTTCCGTTCCGGGACTATGCCGGACTCGCACTTATCTCCAGGAATTTTCCGGTAACTGGGGGCAGACGAGGGCGGATCCATCAGATTGAGAGAATAATCGATAGCGTTACAAAACATTCGTGGAAGTGCAGAAAGGAGTGGGACAGCACAGTACCCTGTCGTCTGCAGCTGCTCCTTTCGGCCGTGCAGGCAGAACTCCAGGATGTGGCCCTTCAGGTCCTGCTGCTCCATGCACTCCGAACTGTTCTCCTGCCGGTAGTAACCAAAATCGCTGCGGGAAGATGGACATCACAATGACAGCAGAACGCTACAAGTTTAAATTCCAACTGCCAACTATGTATGCGCGGAGAAACCTACCACAGGAAGTCGTCGAGGGTACAGAGGCAGGGTGTCGGCTGCTTGTCGATGACATAGTCGCGCCCATTCAGGCACACCGAGTCCTTGCGCAGCCGCAGGAACTCCTCTTTGTATCCCAGCATGCAGCCATTGTCCGGACTGCTGAGGTCATCAGAGTGCGCCAGCCACTGCACGTAGTCCTTTTCGTCACCTGAGGGGCAGGCGGATCACCGTTTGTGTCATTTTCCAGCTACTCATTTGCATAAACTGCTGCCTGATAAACTGCAGGAAGTCTCCGGTAAACAAGTGCACAATCAGAAGGAAGCTCCATGCTCACAGTCGCGGCTGAAGATCCGGCTAAAGTCGATGGTGATGGAGACCCAGTACTGGTTCAGCAGAGACTCCCGGTAGCCCCAGATGCTGAGGTTCATAGAGCGAGCCCCAGGTTCGGAGGCCAGACCCGTGAAGTAGATGGGGTCGCGTGTGAAGTTGTAGACATGCCAGCACTGTCCCTCATCTGTGGAGAACCTGCCAGAACACGGACATCCAGTTAGCTATAGCCCCATTACACGTTGCTCTGGCAAAAACTCTTCACCCAGAGATACGCATCACTCGCCAACGGGGGAGCACTCACTTGATCTGGTGGATAGGCTGGGAGAGAGTCTGTTCAACGGCCACCAGCAGGCCCCCAGAGTCCAGGATGGCGTAATGGTGGGGGCCCTCAAGGGCCCGCAGCCAGGAGTAGCCCCCATCATCCGACACGTACACGTCGGGAGACATCACTGAGATTCCATCGCCCACGCTCCCTGGGTGTACAGGAGGTCAGAGGTCAAACTGGAACAGCTGACCAATGGGCATGACACACTGCCATTGCATTGAATTTACTTAGCAAAGTGGCGGCAGATGGAGAATACATACAGTCTGATGGCACATGCAAATCAGACAGAACATCGAGCAGAGCGCAGGACAATCAGCAGAGCTCTGCCACACAGACACTCAAACCCAGCGAGCTGCCTCAGTTATAGCTTACTGACTGAACGGGCCTTAGCTGAGGAGCCAAAACACAGCATGACACTATCATCATAGTAAGATCACAAGAGACCTTCCAGAAACATGAGCCCAACACCATCCCCCCCCCACTCCCCTCACTGGTCATCATGGGTCCAGTGCAGCAGTGATGCTACCATGCAGGTGGGGCTACATTTTTGTTATTACTATACAATAGTCCATCCGCACATAACCCTGATATCGAAGAGCAGTCAGTCCAGTAACAAATATCCTTTTTTTTTTTTTTAAAAAAAAAATTGCTAAAGTGAGACAGTTGACAGTATAGTAGTCAGAGCGTCAGTAGCCTTTGGTAACAAGGGTTGCAGGTTCAAATCTCACCTAGTGCTGAAGCAACCTTAATCACACACACATTTTCTGAACCGCTTGTCCCATACGGGGTCGCGGGGAACCGGAGCCTACCCGGCAACACAGGGTGTAAGGCCAGAGGGGGAGGGGACACACCCAGGACGGGACGCCAGTCCGTCGCAAGGCACCGCAAGCGGGACTTAAACCCCAGACCCACTGGAGAGCAGGACCTGGTCCAACCCACTGCACCACCGCGCCCCCTCCGTAATCAAGGTACTTTAAATTGCTCTAGTAAAAAGTACCCAGCTATATGGGTAAATCACAGCATGTAGCCCAAGACTGCTTTGGAGAAAACCAACTAAAAAAAGCAAATGTAAAACAATGTTAAATTTTACTGCAGTAGATGAAGGGAATTACTTACAGAAAACTACCAATAACAAAATATAATGGAGATGTGGCACAGTGAACGCTTTACCATCCGACGTGGCCTTTATTTTGTCTTACTCAATGGGGAAAAAAGTAAAGAAGCTGTTACACTTGGAATAAGATTACAATCATGTGAGAATGGTTAGAAATCATATTATGCACTAGAATGAGCAGTCAATCGATCACATGACTGGACCCCCCCCCCCCTACTTAGCCTGCTTGTGTATTACTGTTAGTAGCACAGCAGTAGTTAAGGGAGGAGTTTGAATAAATGCAAATAAGGAACACATGGCCAGCTGGGAGTTTTTGGGATGACGTCATGTGTTTGGGTGTGACCCCATGTTGTTATAGAGGGTGCGAGCAGGAAGGGGGCGCTACCATGTGCCAGGATGAGTCCCACAGCATTGGGCTCGGTCAGTGGCAGCATGGGCACGTTGAGCTTCATGGCCATGCTGTAGGAGGCGTGGATATGGAGGCTGCACTGTGGGGGAAAAACAGGAAAGATGGTCATAGCTCTTCTTTCAGTCTTACACAAACAGCCAGCCAGCCACGTGAGACTCGTACCACATCCTTGTTCTTGGCAGTGGAGTCACACTGGCTGTTCCAGGGCTTCTGCAGCGGCCTCCACTCGCCCCCCTGGTCAAAGGTAACCACTGTCTGGACCGAGTTGTCTGAGAGATGGGGGGGGGGGGGAGAGAGGGGATTCAGGCAGTCAGTTCTGCTAGAACAACCCTCTCCATCTTCCTTCAGACTCCATTAAGCAGAGCATGGCGAGACTGGCGGTCTCCTTACCCTCGGCCAGCACACTGGTCATGTAGACACCGCGAAGCGAAGTCACATTGGTGAAGTCCGTGTAGCCCCCCGTGGTGGTGTACAGGTGGCGCTCCAGCGACTTGGAGTAGACCGTGCCGCGGTCGTCCGACACGTAGATGGTGCCGAACCCGGTGTCTGCGAACCCAAGACATACACGGCTCTAACACAAGCAGAGAGCGAGAGGGAGAGTGAAGCAGGAGCTGGATCTGCAGGGTCAGGGGTTGAAGCCCCAGAAGACAGACGGAATGCGGACTGACCTCCTGGCTCATCCACGTGCATGAAGACCATGTCGTCGTTCGCGGCCAGGATAGAGTAGAACTGCTCGTGTCCGACGGCTGGGAGCTGGGCCATGTTCCACATATCTCCCTGGTCCACTGAGACATGGATGACACGCGTGGTGCCCTGGGGGAAGAAAGACCACCCGTGGCAGCTACATACACCCATATGTATCTCTGCACAGTGCAGACAGACAGACAGACGCACCTCCGCAGTCATGATCGAGGCAAAGATGAATCGCCCCCCCAGGCCAAAAGAGAAGATCCTGGTGCCAATCGTTTTGATGGTTCTCCCGTAATCGGTCGTCTTCTTGAGCTCCAGCCGCCCACGGTCACCTGACGACAAACACAATGAAGATGAGACAACAACGTATCAGCAGAGGGTGGTGGAATCCATCAGCAGCTCATCATGGCAATCACAAGGAGGCGCACTCACTACAGGATCCATTCACGTTTGCCGTGAAGAACACGGTGTTGCCTGAGCCCCTGGAAAAAAAATCAATCACTCAATCAATCAACCGACCAGTCAATGACTGCAATTAACTGTCAGATTGATATGTGGAGTTACCAGACCAACCATTTCGCCTGGCACACCCTCTCGTGGATCTTCCTCCAATTTGCGGCAAAGTCCTCCGAGATCCACAGATCATTCTGAAACACACGGGACAGGAGATCGTCGGCTAGCAGAAGAGGCAGCTGGTGACCCAGGCAAGACTGCAGACTGACGGCGGGCTCTCACCTCGACGCTGATGACCAGCAACACGTTGGCATCCTGCGGGTTGTAGGCCATCTGCGCCAGTGGCTGGAAGGGCAGGTCCGAGTGCGAGAAGCTGTTGCCGAAGTCCACCGAGTGGAAGATGCGCGCTCGCTGCTTCCCTGACACGTCGCTCGTGAGGATCACCTGGGAGGGACAGCAGGTGGCACTGCTGTTAGAACTGGCCACAAAGATCCTGGGTTCCATCCTCTGAACTTGTCCCCAGAAGGTTATTGGTTGGAGCCCCCAGAACGCTCAGACGCAGAAAGACAGTTGTGTGCACACCAGATACAAAGCACAGCAGGATGCTGCCCCACCTTCCCAGAATTCTGTGGGCCGGTGGCGATGCCAAACTCAGTGAGGATGAAGGTGTTGTTGATGAGATGTGTCACATCCCTGAAGGACTTCCCATAGTTGTCACTGAGACGAGGGAGATGGCAACACATCAATTAAGACTGAAAACCTGGACAGGTGCATCTATCCACAGACAATTTCATTGGGGGGGGGGCAACTGTTGGCGCTCACCTTCGGTACAGCTTGGACTGGCCGAACTTCATCATGAAGAGCGGCACCTGAAATGTTGTCAGTGCCAGAACCACCTGTGTGCAAAGTGAGGGGTTAACAACAGTTCTAATCAACCCAGCCAGCCATTCTGCTGCCGTGTACAGTAATGCAGCCTGTACACGGGCTCCTCCTGTCATCAGCGGTCTAGTTTCTGAAGATACATGACCATTTTCAGCATCTCCGTTTAGCTTCCAAGTCCTGAAATACCGGTAATAAAAAGTGCCCAGGCAGAATGGGAGCGTGGGACCACCTTGATGCCAATGCACTTCTACGATGTTTACAGCTCCTGTCTGGTGTGCAGGAGTGTCTGATCAATAAGATGAGGAACATTGTAACATGGTGTTCATGGTATGAACTGGTCGACAATCAGAATAAGAGTTTGTAAAATGCCTTTTTTATTTTTACCCATTTTAATGTAGCTTAGACTTCAAAAAAAAAAAAAAAAAAAAAAAAAAAAAAAAAAAAACTATCAACAACTTTTTCCAGGAAATGTCTGTATTAAGATTATGATCCGAGTTTGTAACCTCAAACTCAATTTACAGTCACGGTTCAGTTTTGCCATTTTTCGCTGCCCGTGTTGAGGCCCAACTTCTGTACATAGCAGCAGAACTGCTTCTTGAACATGAAGGACTGAAGAGCTGCGCAAGATCAGAGGGTGAAGGTCTCTTAATGCTCCGGAGATTCCTGTCTCACAGTCGGTGGACAGACAGGGAGTGAGGGACCAGGCTGTACGATCACACATCTAGCCACCATCTGCATCCATGTTGTTGTTTCTCTCTCTCTCTCTCTCTCTCTCTCTCTCTGATGGACCCAGGTTACAATGGAGCAATAACGAATAACTAGCATTGTGGTCATCTATCACTGAAGGGACAATGAGCCCTCAGGAAGTCAAAACGAGCGAGTATGTGAAAGTGTGTGTGTGGGGGCAGGCACGCTAGGTCAGTTCCTCATGACTCCCAGCACCATCACATCAGCATTTATTAAGCCACATAACTGACAACGTGCTTCTACCAGTTCTGCGCAATGTTTCTTTCCTGTGCGGTCCGCAACACCCACCTTTGTTGTTTTTAAATATAACCCCCCCCGCAACACACACACACACACACACACACACACACACACCCTTCTGGAGCCTAGAAACACAGAGGGTTAAACAAGTAGAGCATGAGGCACCCTGCACCAGACCCAGAAAGCCATCTCCCTCACTCTCACTGCACTGGTCTAGTATACCTACAGTGTAGACAGACACAGAACAACCTCATCTGTCCCAGTGGAAACCAAACAATGAAAAACACACTGAGCCCATCTCATGTGCAGCTGTCACAGTGTTGCGCATCATTGTAATCTTGGGAGCGCAGAGGTACAGTACTCACCCCAGTGCCATCTCCTACCCAGGCCAGCGACACAGAACCACTCAGGGCATCGAACACGTACTGTGGGGAGAAAGGCAGAGGTCAGAGATCAGCAGAGCTGTGTTACAAGGTCAGCGTGTGAGCCTACCAGAGCAGACGCACGCACGCACGCACACACACCCCAACAAAAGGGTTTCAGGACAAAACCCCGCCAAGCTGGATGTGAAAACCAGCACTAGGCCATAATTTCAGATTTTTGTTTACCATGGTAAACTAATACAAGGCAGAATATGCAGACAATCCGCTATGCTGCGATGACACAAAATGAAGTAGTGTCACTGGACACTGCAGTAACTTTTCACAGAGTGGTACTTAAAGGAAAAGTTAACATTTGAGTGACCAATGAAAAATAAGGCAATAAAGTACAAAGGCAGCTGTGAGTGAACTGTATCAAGATATATCATATGGCAAATGAGGCAAGGAAAACAAAAAAAGGCCCCAGGGTTTAAATCCCTGCTCCTGCTGCAGTACCTCTGACCAAGGTTCTCATCCTGAATTGACAGTAATTTACCCTGATAGGTACATCACTGAACGGCTCAGTGTACAAACCTAACATTGTAAGTCACTTTGGAGAATATTGTCACGTAGTAGTTAACACCATTATCAATATCCTGGAAAGAGCTCTAGGCTGGAAGGCAGCCAATTGGTCCAACTAGTGGAGGTCCTGGTGGCACCTTGAGATAGGCGATTAAGGTTCTGACATTATACTTTTCCAAGATGAGGTACAAACAGTGGACATTGACTAGGGTTTTAAGCCTTCTGGATGAGACCGCATCGTGTAGGAAGCTTCCATCCAGAAGACTTAAAACCCCACTCAGCTGACACAGTCTGCGGAAGCCTATGCGTTTTGAACAGCAGCCATTGCTTATTAGGACAAAACTACACAACCCTATTTGCACATCAAGTGTCGGAGCAGAACGAACTGCAAACGGCGAAGATGAGCCCGTCTCCCTTTTTACAGAGCTCACTTTCATTTCATCTCCAGCAGCTTTAAGGGTTTGAATGATGCAAGCAACCGCAGGAGGGTGTCCTCAATGGCATTGTCTGAGCCAAGTGTGCAAAGGGTGAGTACTGTAGCCGACGGTAGAAACAGGGTCTCGCGCAGAGGAACGTCTCCGATTCCCATGTTCCAACAGGACACAAACAAGCAGGGTGTGTCCCCGCAGAAAGGCTGAAAAAACGTATTTCTGAAGTCGAATGTTATTCCTTCTTCCTGAGCTGCTTGTACGAATATGTAAAATAAAAGTAGAAATAGTCTTCACACATGTACGTGGGTGTTTAACAACGTGTAGAGAGCACACTAAAGTGTTGAATTCATTCTTGCCCAGCAGATCCCAAAGCCCCAGTGTCAGCTCCGTATTTACAACTCCACCCCCTGCTGCTTGATACTTCACCCGAGCTGATGGGCAACTCAGATCGCTGCATGACTGTTTCCTCCACAATCCCAAACCTAAAGCGCTCCAGTGCCTCACACAAGCAACAGGAAGCGCGGTAAACAGTTCCCTTGCAGCGCTACGATCCAAGAAAAGCACGGCAGCCCTTCTTGCACACGTCACCCGGGCTCTGCATTTTTTTTTTCCCCCCTCTCTCTTCTTTTTCCTTTTCACACCACTGCTGCCAGGAGAGAGGGGGCCAACACCCCAGGCAACACCGATCATGAGTTTGAGTTGGACGGAAAACATGTTTTCATATTCATGTTCCACACGTACTTTTGTGTAGTAGAACATGCCGTGTTGGACTCCACCCCAAGCAGGAGGGTGCAGAAGCGGTTCACCATCGCCTCGTTCCACACGCTTCTTTAAAAGGAAGTCCCGCGAATGCAGGGAAAACACACAAACTGAGCCAGGTTCCCACCCTGAGTCCAGCAGCTGTGAGGCACCAGCGCTACCTGCTGAGCTGCTCCTCGTACCCCTAAAACACAGTAATACACGGAGAAACAAACGCGTACAAGAGGGAAAACTTCGGGAAGCGCAGCAGCTGACATGCTGAGAACAGCAGCACACTTTTCACCGCATTGAAGTGATGTTTCGGTGTTGCAGCAAAGACGCTCGTTGCTCCTCTGCAGCACAATCCCAATGAAGGGGGAACGAGAATTCAGCAGAGCATCAGCAGGAAATTAGGGCTCTATCAGCTTCTCCTGGTAAAGGCAAACGCCGTCGCAAGGCGTCTCAGACAAACTCTGCGGCTGACGAGCTCAAGCGCAGCGACAATGTTGAGAGCGGGAGGGATGCGGTCCAGAGGTGTTTGAGAGCTACTGCAACACCACAGAGCTGAACAAGAGGCAGTTGAGCACGAGCGCTGAAGAGCCCACACTTGACACCCAGAGGCCACCACTTACCCCTCCGAGGGCCCAGTTATTGTACCTTGGAGGAGGCTACTTGACCTCAGCGGTGTCAATGACCACACGTTTGGAACAATACACCGTTAACTCAGAGCCCACAATATTCAAAGAGTACTGAGGGGGGAAGAGATGCATGACACCAGAGCTCCACCAGCAACAGGCCAATGAGGAGTGGAGGTTCTGATAACGACTGAATATTCTGCTATCATGTGGTCTGTTCGCAAGTTGGGGAGGGTTAAAGAAACTACAGAAAAAAGATGGACTGATAGCAGCTGAACACTCCAATATCATGCTGTTCAAAGGTTCAAAAGAGAAAGAAAGATGGACAGACAACTGAATATTCCGCCACCATGTGGTGTAGCTGCAGGTTTGAGGAGAGGTCTTATTTTAAAAAACACTCCTCCCTACACACAAATGTAACTAAGTCCTGCAAGCAGGTCGGAAACAGATCTAATGACACGGCACCATTTACCCGCACAGGAAACAATGTCTCACCGCACTCTGCTCTCTATGCAGCCGTAGCTCAACAACCGCAATTAGATTCTGTTCGCGTCAAGTGCAGTGGAACACGGTCATGGGCTCAATGCAAGTGACCCCACAACCAGGTGGAGTCAGTTAATCTCCTACAGGAGGGTCAGGGCAGGGCTGTTTTAAAAAAAAAAGAAAAAAAAAAAAAAAAAAAAAAACAGATGAGAAGCTGAACAAACTAACCTGAGATGTTCATGTTGGACATGACAGAAAAGCAACGGGGGGGGGGAAAAGACGATAAGGTAAGAACTATTCGGTACCACAGTATCACGACAGCCTTCAGCGAGCAGCAATCGCATGGTGCCCCTCTCCCGCACCGTACAGTCATCTCTGACCCACATCCTTGGACACACACACACACACACACACACACACGGGGCGAGCGAGTCATCCCCCCGGGCCAAGGTGCCGTCTTCCATTCCCACGGCTCAAACGTGGGCTGCACTCAGTATCTACTCGGGTTTCACACAGACGGTCTAAGTGTGACGTACTCGGCGCGAACAACGCGATAGGGTTCCACAAGCGTCAGCAGGTCCACACGCCGAAGCCAGGTGTGAAAACACGCACCACACGCCTGCAGAAGCTCCCCCGGTCGCTCGGCCAGGTCGGAGGCACTCGTTCGCACGCAGCTCTCCGAAGATCTCGTCACCACATCGCGAGAGGTTTTCGCGCACCTTGAGGCACACGTTAGCCATCACGCAGACAGGACCTGGTCACCTCAGCCAAATGAAACCGAGCTGTGCCGGAACGTTCTCTTCGGAGAAGAGGGCTTCCCTCCGGAACGCTGCTCCCCGGAAGCCATTTGCGCTCAGTCCGTTCCCGACCGAGGAGTCGGAGCCACAACCTGTATTTACCCTCCGGGCCAAGTAAAGACGATAGAGAGAGGAAGAAGCAGTGTGTGTGTGTGGGGGGATTACCGATTCAACTCACTTCCACAGTGTTTACAACTCCTGTCTAGTGTTGCAGATAGATCAAGTAGTGCCTGTATTATGAACTTCTGACCACAATTTATGGACATAGCAAGTTATATTGTTTTACTTTTTCCTTTTATGTGCATTTTATTTGCAGCATTAATCTCCTTACGAGGATTTACACATTCATACAGACGGGTAATTTTTGCGTAGGGAAGTTTCCGTCTCAGCTGCGTTTGGAGCCGAGGAGCCACGTTCTCCGCCGCGCGATCTCTCCTCGCGCGACGTCGCAGCCCGTCCCACGACAAGGAGCCGCTCTTCGGAGGTCATCGCGGGGACCTTCTAAAGATCGACTGTCCGCATGCACTTGGATCTAGTGACCTACACAGCCGGTATCCAAGCAGCAAGGGCACGTTTACAGTCTGTCTCTCTGTCTCTCTCTCTCTCACACACACACACACACACACACACACGTGCGTGTTGGATCACACGGACACCGTACAACCAGTTTGGGACGAGGGACGATGCGATGGAGCTCCTGTGAGGACCTGGTTAGGTCAGCATGTAAAATCCATGCCATGCATCATGGCACTGAAGGAGTGTGCGCTCGTTGTGGGAACACACACACCCAGTGCACATCATGGCCTGGGTGTGTTACTGATAATAAGATCGAGATAAAAGGACCTGCAGAACTTTGGCCACTTGGCCCCACATGATCATGGGTCAATAGAAAATGAGGTGTGAAGAACAACGGAGTCCTTTCCCAGCGGTCTGTGCGTGTGTCTCGTGCCTCCTTGGAGGGAGGAAAATCTCGTGGACCTGAGCTGTTGGACAGAAGTGCTGGGTTCTGAGTCTCTTACACACTCCTCTCTCTGATACACACACACACACACAAGTACTGTAAATAATAGGAGAGCGCCCGACACCCCTCGCCGCCCCGGTACCACGTGACTCACGCTGTGCGTGTTGTTGGCGAGCGCGGCCTCGAACCCCCGCAGTCCCGCGCACTGCTCTCCGTCCCGCTCGGCGCTCCTCCTCCGGCGGCGGACGCGGTGCTCGTCGTGCACGGCGGACGGCGCGCCGCGGACGCGCTGCAGCCGCTCCACCGGCCGCTGCACCAGCCGCCAGGTCCGCACCGCGCCACCGCCGCCGCCGCCGCCGCCGCCTCGCTCCTCCGCGGCGAAGTCCTCGAGATTCCCGCCCAGCGCCAGCAGCAGCAGCGGCGGCGCGAGCAGCGCGAACAGGCAGCGCCTCAGCCTCAGCGCAGAGCTCATCTTTTCTTCAGCTTCAGCTTCGCAGCCGCAGCGTAGCCTAGGCGCCCATATAGGAAGCGCTGAGGCTGAGCTGCGCGTCCGGCTTGGCCCGAAGCCACACAGGCCCGCTTCGTCACAGCCGAAAGCCGCGGACGACCGCAGAGCTCAGCTCCCTCCCACTAACGGCGATGCGGGATAACAGCCCGGGCAGCGTCTTCTTCCGCCGAGCACCGCTTATTGTGTTTGCGGGAAACCCCGCCCACCAACCCAGATCGAGCGCCGATTGGCTACTTCTCAACACGTTTTTTCATCGATTTTTCTGATTGGTGTTCGTCGTCGCTCGGTAACATCAGGGACACTGTTTTTGTTCCCCGGGATCATGCTGAGAATCAAGTTTGGTTGAATGTATCGCATTACATTGATTTATTATGACAAATGGCGCACTGGGAATTTACTTGCTTCCAAGCGCTGCATGTCGATGTGCAGTTGTTCTCAAGCCTGCTTCTCTTAGCGCGAAGAAATGAAGATGAGACATTCGGAAATGCGAAAATGAATGTGTCCAACATATGTCATGACGTCATCAGGGATGCTTTTACATGACATGTATCAAACCTATTTTAAAAGTTTAAGTTCGGGTTTTTTTTAGCTATTTTTAACCTTTTAGAAGCTATCATAAGGAATCGCCCTTGAAATGAGCTCTGCAGAGAATGGAAATGTTGCACTTTTGCATAACCAGATAAATAATCTGGTAAAAGTGAAGGTACAACAGAAGGGTCCTCAACTCCAACCGGAAGGTTACCGGTGTGTGTCCTCGAACAGGCCCCTAGCATGTATTGTTGTGTTCTCTGCTCACATTTAACACAGCAGCATCCACGGTCTTCAGGGTTTGAAATGTGGAAAGTTGTGGGGGTGGGTTTCAAGGCTGGGGAAGAGTGTGTGTGTGTGTGTGTGTGTGTGTGTGTGTGTGTGTGTGTGTGTGTGTGTGTGTGTGTCTGTGCGCACGCACACAACGTGTCGCTTCATTCATTTCCACATTTCACTGCAGCTGAGATGTGTGAGGACCCCCCACCTCGGAGAGTGTGACCGCTGCAGTCCAAACGCACGACACCTGCTCTTGCTCAGCGCTGTCTTTCCGCATCCCCGATGAAACATAACGGGTACGAAAGAGTGCCACTTGTTTGCATGTCTGGAAGGGCTCAGTTCTGCACTTTGCCTTCTTTTGGACTCTTGATCGAGAACTTAGGACAGAAAGAGGCCCGCAGGCCCAACCAGATCATTTCCACACCGATGTGAACAAGACCTGTATTGCGCAATCATGGCTCCGGTTGCCATGGCGAGGGGTCCAGCCAGACCGCTGGGGCTCTGGGCCTTCCTGTGATTTCGGTCCGAGACTCCCGGCCTGTCCTTTCGGCTTATTCTTCTTGCCAAGGTCCATCAGAGCGCATTTACACTGTTGAGCCAGTGGGCGTCACGAAGGTTTACACCCCCAGTCCATCAGGGGCCTCAATCCCCCCCGCCCCTTATGTGACTCCAGTGTGGCGGAACTTCCAGCTCTTACATCAGATGAAACATATGTCATACATGCATAATGCATGTCTGTGGAGGGTACACACTGAATACCGGGTGATTTCGAGTTCTGGAAGTGCACGACAATCTGAGCATCCCTGATGACTCATACCGCACAGTCATCACTGCAGAGTCCTGATGGGGAATGGAGTGATTTATTAGCGTTGGACTGCACAAAATGTTTTGTGCCGAAGTTCCCGTTAGAGAAACCGCTGGCTCGACATAACATTTTTAACATGCCTTTTTGTCCGAGTCGCGGCGCTGCAGCGTTGAGACTAAAAACGCACTTTTGTTCGGCTCTCGACGTCGCGTCCTTGTTTTCAGTGTGGATTCGTTTGTGCTGATTTCAGAAGCCGCACGTCACCAAGTTCGTTGCCACTTAAATTTCCCATGTATTAATGTAGCGCTCTGTGATAATTTTGCTGAATGCGGTACAACAATGAAAGGGTATGAACAGGGTGTGGGGGGCAGCTGGAAGCACAGTAGTTAGAACTGCTGCCTTTGCACCCAAAGGTCACAGGTTTGATTCCCACTTCCAGCCATAGGACCCCTCGCTAAGGTACCTACCCTGAATTGCCCCAGTAGAATTACCCAGCTGTATAACGGGGTAAATAATAGTAAGGAGCTTAACATTGTAAGTCACCTTGGAGAAAAGTGTCAGATAAATAAATATAGTCTGCTAAATAAATAAATGTAAATTAATTTAAAAAAAAAAAAACAGGTGGTACAGTAAGTAGCGCTGCTGTCTCACAGCGCCTAGGTGGTGCGAGAGGACGTGGCTTCGATCCCCGCTCAGTTTGTGGAGTTTGCATGTTCTCCCCGTGTCTGCATGGGTTTCCTCCAGGTGCTCTGGTTTCCTCCCACAGTCCAAAGACGCGCTGTTCAGGTTCCCCCATAGTGTGTGAGTGACCCAGTGTGTTCCACTGATGTATGGATGAGTGACCCATTGTAAGTAGTGTATCTAGCAGTGTAAGTTGCTGCAGTGAATAAGGTGTGTGGGCTGATGACACTACATAGTATCCATTGTAAGTCGCTTTGGAGAAAAGTGTCTGCTAAATAAATGTAAAAAAAAATGAATGTACTCTAAATAAATGTATTGTGAAATATTACAGTGCAGTGGACTGAAGAGGCAGCGGCGCACACGGCTCGCGAATGGGAGGGAGCGTCTGCCTGGGATTATGAGGTCGCAGGAACACCGGGCTCCGAGTCTCCCGAGTCCCGTTAATCCCGCTAAGTGTGTGTCGTGTGTGTATCTGTTCAGGCCTGCCGTTAACACGCATCCCCGGGTTACGCCAGATCTGCAGCAGCTCGGAACAGCTACGGCGCGGTGTCACCGCGGTACGGACGCCACGCCAGCTCTCGCATCGGGGAACTTTGGATAACGGCTACATCTCAGCGACTGAACGCACACTGTGCCTTGTTGGTTCAAATCCCATCAAGGTCCCTGCTCTAGCACCATGTACTTCAGTCATTTTTTTATTGTTAGAAGCTTAGTTAGCAGAACCCAGGCTCGAATCCCACCTCCTGCTGTAGTAGCCTGATGAGGGAACTTACTCGGAATAAATTAATTAAAGATTACCCACACACACACACACACACACACACTGCCTGAAGCCGCTTGTCCCGAGCGGAGTCACAGTGAACTGGAGCCTAACCCAGCAACACAGAGCGCAGGGCGGGGGGGGAAGGGGATACACCCAGGACGGGACACCGGTCCGCCGGAGGGCACCCCAAACTCGAACCCCAGACAGCAGAACCCGGCCAAACCCGCTGCGCCGCTGCGCCGCCGCGCCCCCCCGCAAGTGAAAGATTACCCTGCTGTTTAAATGGTTAAATCAGTGTAAGCAACTTAGTGTAGAAAAGTCATACTGTAACTCACCTTGAAGAAAAGTTCATAATGACAATAATAACAACACGATAATGATAAAAACGCTTTGTCTATATCCTGTACAGAGCTGGGGGTGGGAACGCTCTGGTGACCCCTGGAGATGGACACGGTCCAGGTTCCAGCTGCACCTGGTGACACTTTCGTGAGCCAAACTATAAACTATAAAACTCATTGATGCCTTTTCCGGGTATCTCTATAACTACAAAGTGGCATTTATTGATGTTGTAGGACGGGAGCTGTATTAATTGTATTAATTAGGATTAGCGTGTGGAACCGGTGCTGTTTGGATCAGACCGGTGGAACCTGGACAATGTAATCTTGTGTGGACAGATGGAGCGCTGTGGGGGGGCAGATAAAAGGTAAAATGCTGTTGTTTGCGGAGCGTCATGGAAACATGACATGTGTTCACCGCAACGCTGTTCAGTGCACACAAAGCCGTCTTTGTCCGTGTTCTTCCGCCGCTTCCTCCCGGAGCAGATGCCGTGGGAGCCGGAGGAGCGGCACCGTGCTCACAGGGCGTGCGGCCAGCAGGTGGCGCGGTCATTGGGGATGCACCTTATTTATGATGTAAACGTGGTACGAGGCATCATCCCCCAGTGTCTTTGAAACGATGTAACTTTAAAGGTGACACACACACACACACACACACACACACACACATTTTCAGAACCGCTTGTCCCATAGGGGGTCACAGGGAACCAGAGCCTACTCGGTAACACAGGGTGTAAGGCCGGAGGGGGAGGGGACACACCCAGGACGGGACGCCAGTCAGTCACAAGGCACCCCAAGCAGGACTCGAACCCCAGACCCACCGGAGAGCAGGACTGCAGTCCAACCCACTGCGCCACCGCGCCCCCTTTAAAGGTGACATTTCCCACGAAACAAACTGTCACTCCATGCAGTAACAGTTTATATCTATTTATGTCTTCACCAACTTCAGTCTTGAACATAACTTTACTTTTCAGTCATTAAAGTATAAATTTGTGTTTCGTGCATATATAATATTCACATGCATTACTGTAGCATTGTTGCAGTTACATTAAAAAGCAATTTAAAGTGGAATTTAGTTGTCCCTTCTTCATGATCTGTATGTATCTATATCTAAAATAATTTTATATGTATAGTATGACTGGGGGGTGCAGTGGCGCAGTGGGTTGGACCGCAGTCGTGCTCTCCGGTGAGTCTAGGGTTCGAGTCCCGCTTGGGGTGCCTTGCGACGGACTGGCGTCCCGTCCTGGGTGTGTCCCCTCCCCCTCCGGCCTTACGCCCTGTGTTACCGGGTTGGCTCTGGTTCCCTGTGACCCCGTATGGGACGAGCGGTTCTGAAAATGTGTGTGTGTGTGTGTGTGTGTGTGTGTGTGTGTGTGTGTGTGTGTGTGTATAGTATGAAAGTAACATATACTCTGTGTGTATGTATATATACAGTATATACATATATACACAGTGTATAGTATGTATGTGAACCTTTATTAACTGAGGGGTGCTAGACCGAGTCTCGCTCCGGGGCGCCAAAAATCCCGGCGCCGTCTCTAAGGACCCCTGACTCGGACTCTGCCGCTCAGACCGAGGCAGTTACCTCCATCAGGTATCCCACAATTCCATTCCCCCTCCCCTGCATCACTGAGCTGCTCTTAGACATACAGCACGTATGATGCACATGGTTGTGGTACCACTTTCGCGAGACATTAAACATCCTGACACTTGTAAAGGTCAATAGGTGCGTACAGGGGTATTGCATGGGGTGATGGGTGCATGCATGCACATACTCACACACAGACAAGGTCTGCGGTGACACGTGACCTTGCACTCCTCCCGTTACTGGCTGGCTGCAGTGACATCACTGGAAATTCGAGCGGCTGAATGACAAAGATGGTACATTCAAGAAAGGCGTGTGTGTTACACTCTCCTCGAGACTCCTTCCTAGTCTGCCCACCTGCGGAGCTCATCTGCTCTGAGCTCCCGTGTTGCCAATGCCGAAAACCCCACGTGGCCCGCTTCGCACCGTTCCGCCCCCCAGGGGTTGTCAAGAGGACGGTTACAAGTTCATGCTGAGCTCACTCCCAGAATAGCGAATGCTTTGCTTGGCGGCTGTTTCGGTAGGAGCTTGCCAGACCTCCAAGGAGGGCCGTAGACGTGGCCGAAGTTGAGATACGTACCGCCCCCTGCTGGCCACCAGCCCACAGTGCTGACATTCCGCTGCTGGAGGACGTTCAGGAGTCGTATGAAGAGTGAGACCGAAGTGATCCTCAGTGCTCCCGGCACCCTGTCTTCTGACTGATGGCATCCGCAGCCTTCAATGGGCCCTGCGTTAATTCGGGTCATTCTGAGAAGTGTAAGGTGGGAACAACTTTACCAGGCTTATTGTAGTATACAGCCTGAAGCTCTAATGCACAGAGCAACATAGATGCATTGAGTATCTAGGCAACTTTTGAGTTGTTGCTTTAGAGAAACGTTCGCTTTGAATTGAGCCATTGAGCAGTGAATCGTTTCTCTTGTCCGCTTATTGATCTGCAGAGATGTTGCTTCTTGCGGCCGGAGCTCAACAACTGAGATGCACATTGGAGGGTGAATCCATCGGCATGATCAGAAGAGGAGAGGAGATGAGATGAGATGAGATGAGAGGAGAGGAGATGAGATGAGATGAGATGAGACGAGATGTCCAAACTGCAGCACCTCACCAATTCCAGGATCAGAAGGAGTGGAGCCAACGTCCTACATGACTCTTCTCACTCTGACCCTCACATGTTGTCAAAAAGAGCTCTTTCCCTCCAGCTGGACTGTATTATACAACGAAATGCACATTATAACCCACATGCTCTGGTGACAGCGTACAGTGCAAAGCAATATATTTATTAATGTGCCACCAGCTACTCACATCATATTTAACCCGCAATGAGGAGCTCAAACATAGGCGCCTCTAGAACTGTACCGAACTCTGAGTGGTTTTTATTTACTGCACTGCATCTTCAGAGCTTCTTCCTGTATTATTATGGTGCGACTTGTATGTTGATAGAGTCTAAATAAGAACCTCCCACGTCGCAGTCCTTGTATGTACGGTTACAGTTACCCTATTGTACACCGTGCCCATGCAGGACGTTCAAACAAAGCCACAAAAACTCCGTTTGACTATAAATCATTTCTGTACTTTGTTCTCTTTCTCGTGAGCTGAAGGTGGAGGATTCATGAAAGTGGAAGGAAAATGAGGACTGACTCAGTAGTGGTCTCTCCACGGGTTCAGCTCAACACGCCTCAGCCAGCAATGGACCCTCATGGACTTTCACACCCAAAGACCAAATATGGCAACACAGACGCTGGAAAAGTGAAAATGAAACAGTTTTATTGTAAACAGATGGCCTGGATGAGGCTTCTGAGGCGCTTTTCAGTGAGACTGATCTACAAATAATGTCAGCTATCAAAGAAAAAGAAACAGCACTGGGAATGTCGTTTTGTGTGTGTGTGTGTGTGCTGGTCTCTGTTCTGCAAGTTCATCTACAGTCCTTCACCTCCAGCTGCATAATGGTCTCGCTCACCATTTGTCCAAATCCAAAGTTTGCTCGCTCTCTGTTTTGTCGCTATTGTGGTGGAATGAGCGCCCTTTGTCCCTCAGGGCTACTGAATCCCTCCCACATCCAAGAAGGGTTTCGAAGCCATCTCTTTGAAAGCCACCTCTTTCCTGATCTCATGACATCTCCACAAATGAGTCCAACACCACCTGTTATGAGTATCTGTGTATTTGATATTTAATGTCACTTCTATAGGAGCTACTGGAGGGATTTGACCCAGCAACATGCTGGCGTCAGTCACACAAGCTATGCGTCCGTAATCCTGTGTCTGCCTGAAGTTCTTCATCTGCTCTTGGTGCGCTTGTGTTTACTCCAAGTTTCACGTCACTTTGGAAGAATGTATCAGACAAATGCCTCCTATCGTAGCACCGAAGTCAGTGCTCAGAATTATTCACTTCAGGAAAAACGAGCTTCGTAAAAGGGAACATTTTTCAGAAAAAAAAACAAAGCAGCTTCGTTGAACACATGAATAAGTCCAGATGTGTGAGGACGTCGAGATGTTTCACATTCTTGGCATGGAACTCATGCAGTTTGAGCTCTGCCACATGACCCCTGCGAGCCCCTCTCAGTAAGATGCGTGGTGTTTTGGGGGAGGGCAGTTGCCATGGCAACAGATGGTTCTGCACAGCGTGGGCTACACTCTCCATGGTTCCGCTGGAGGTAAAACAGTGTTTCTGAGAGAGCAGGACACAGGGTCTCATGGACATACACAAGTGGAGCGAGCTATGTGCACTGGGTGGCGCTCTTGTGCTTATTTACACCTTCACTCATTTAACCCTTAATATGTGTTTTAAAATGCAACTTTGAGCAGCAAATGTCGTAATATCTCAGTGAATGATTGAGACTGTTAATACCTCAGATATTATTGACTTGGGAATTTGTCTCTGAGTTCTTTTGTCCACATTTATCATGTTTCAAGAGCATAAACCGCAATAACTTTGGTCCAAGGCAAGTCCATGTGAGTTTCTCTAAGGCCAAGAGAGCTGGACTGCAGTCACACTGGACGTCCCGTGCAGTCAAACAGGACATTTTACGGTACATATCCATGGCCACCATCAGAACGTGCCAGAGTCAGTTGCTATTGGGTTTCGGTTAGGACGGCGCCCCCTGGAGGGCCGAGGTTGACAGCAGACCCCACTGCCCTGGGGCGCTGATAAGGGTTCACCACAGATAGGGTAAACACATGTTGATCGAGAGTACTACAGCAGGAGATGGGATTCGAACCTAGGGCTTGTGAGCCCAAAGGCGGTATCGCCAAACACTACACCATCTGTTGTCCCCAGTCACCGAGCTGCAAAGTATTGTGTACAGTTATGGGTCACAAACACATGTCCTGAAACACTAGCGTAGCTGTGGCCTGGAACAGAAACCTCCGGAATGTTCACCCAGGAATTCTCCCACAAAACCCCAACGCATGTTTTCTGTGCAGCCACATTGTGCACCGAGTGTTTCTCAGAGACCCCCCGCGAAGAGATCTTCACTGAGGGGCACCTGAGAGCATCTGGCCCGTCCTTGTGGCACACAGGACGTAGGAACAGAATACACACGTAGCTCTGAGAAACACACTTCCACGATCATCCCTTCCAGGCTTTAAATGGACACCGCGGTTATTTTTTACCCCCTTTTTAAGCCAAATTCAGTCATTCAAAACAACAACAAGGTCAGTCAAATTCGAGAGAACAAGACCTTCCCCAAAAACATCTCTCACTCCCGCTTTTACAGACAGCTCTACCCTTTGATCTAGAAACCAGAAAACATTTGTCACATTTATTCCAACCCCTAAAGAAAAACATAAATGTAAATATATACTGTTTGCACAAACAATAATGTACGAGCAGGAGCAGGAAAGTATCCGCAACACTAAAACTCTTCTCAGGCAGGGTTTGCTGCAGATACTTTTGGACTGACTCCGATGTAAAGCACAGCCTTGCTTTCCAATGTAATCTGCATAAATCCCTTCATGTGCTTGTGAAACAAACCCTCTTTAATACTTCCTTTAATCTCACAATCTCACGATCCACACATTGCAAACAACACCAACATTCTCTTTCAGCACCACACTCAGTGCAGATGGACACACGATACGCACTTTAAAAGCACAGTAAATACTTCACTCGGGCCATGAGGAAACCAGTGGCCCTCCTCCGCATCAGGAAGCGAACCAGTAACCAACTGACCGAAACCACCGAAAGCTCAGATCAGCACGCATGTGGCAGGTGTAATCAAAGTGGCACACATCCGCATGGACGTGCAGAGAGGAAAGAGAAGGAGACAAATACACAAATTTTACATATGTTATACTGTGCATATTTACTTTTACTTTTGTTTACGTTTCATTTGTTGTAATTGAACCAAAGAGTAAAACATGCAGGAATTCAGTTGCCTTGATGCTGCTGTGATAAGGTGCGGTTTAGCGGTTCGAAACCACAGGCCTCGTTTCACTTCACAGGCAGCGGGTGTGGGATTCCAGGGTGTGGTCATTTAGGGATGACTGAGAGGTACAAGTATGTGTGCCGAGATGCTGGCTGTGTGTCCGCATGGCATCTGCGCCCTTGTTTCACCCTTGTCTGCCGCTGTAAAATACTAAAAAGTGACCGACGCTGGACTCTGGTCCGCACATCTTTAAGGTCTCATTTGACTGCTGTTGCCATAGTAACCAGAAGTGATGTGGCTGAAGTCTGAATTTGGAGATCAATTGATTATGGATCAGTTTCTTTCTGTGGAAAAGTTACACTTTTGCCCTAACGTAGCGCAGCAGTGTAAACTGGACCATACGTACAGTACACCTCTTTCAGTGACGTTATGCTCAACTGATCTCTCCACTGATCCCCCACTGATCTCTCTACTGATCCCTCCAGTGATCCCTCCCACTGATCCCACCACTGATCCCCCACTGATCTCTCCAATGATCCCCCCACTGGTCTCTCTGCTCTTTCAGTGAAGGCGAGTCCGCGATCAGATCATCCTGTGTTTGGAAATTCCTTTCTTCCTGTATTTACATAAGTAACTTCAATCTGCTACATATTTCACTGCAAAACGCTTCTTTCTGGAACCACAGAGGAAACTGCAAGAACCTAAAGGCATCTGATCCCAACGGGCCTTTTACTCTACTCTACTCTACAGCTCTACCGTGGTATCCGTCGCGCGCGTCTCAGCGCATCAGTCTCGACTGGGCCCCCCCCCCCCCCAGGCCTCTAACTCTGTCGCGGAGGCGCGTGTCTCTTTAAGGCGGAGCTCCGCGAGCCGCATGCGCGCGCTCGGAGCGTAGGGTTCGAGACGGAGTTCGACTCGAGTTCGGGGGACGGATCGCTGGAGCGAAAGGGTCTCGGACTGGAACCCGGCGCCATTCGGAGAGCAGGAGCATGGAGGCGGTGGGCCAGGTAGTAGCGCCGTGTGTGTGTCTCGGTTGAACTTGAAGAGCCGGCAGGCAGCGCCGTCTTTAAACTTAGTTTAACTTTTAAAAACGAGTGTGTGTGTCTGTGTGTCCCCTCTGTCTATGTGATGTCGTGCTATTTCCGAAGTGTGTGCGCGCGCGCGCGCGCGCGCTTCTGTTCTGCCAGCGACTCCGACTGTAACTTTGTGTCCCCCGCTTTGCAACATTGTTGCTTGAGTGCATGATGTTGTTGTGCGAGCGCGCACGCGCGCGCGGGCGGGTGGCGCAGTTGTTCTTGGCTCAGTTTTGAGCTGAAGTTGAAGTTCTGTGTGTCACACTTGAGCTCTAATGATCTCGTGTGTTACTTGTCTCTCTGTGTGACAGCATGTTGTTGTAGTTCTCTCTTTCTCTGTGTGTTGTGTTTTCTCTCTCTCTCTCTCTCTCTCTCTCTCTCTCTCTCTCTCTGTTACCTCTCTCAGAGGCCTGTCTTCCCCTCTCTGTCCCACTGTAGAAGATCATGTCCCAGTTCAAGTTGGAGCTGAGCCCCCTGAAGGAGCCGCTCGGATTCATTCGAGTCCTCCAGTGGGTGAGTGGGTTCGCGACCCTTCCCGGCTCTTTGGCCGCGCTGCGGTCCTTCGCCTCCGGAATTTACCGTCAAAGTGCCCCGCTCGGGCGCCGGAGTCCACACGTTTGCGGAGTCGCCGAGCTCCTCGGAGCTCCTTCCTTCCGGACGCTCTGCCGTTACTGAAGGACATCTGCGAGAAAACGGAGCATCGGAGTTGGGACAAGTTGGGTGCGCGGTGCTCTACCACGCGTTCTTGTGTTCTTCCCTTAAAACCACCGGAGTCACCTGGAACCATTATCAGTAACTCCCCGCTGTCACTGTGTGTCACCGGATTGGCTGTTGGCCAGCAGCTCAGTTTAAGGTGAAAATCCATGGCCTCCAAATCAGTGCGTTTGTGAACAACAAACCGTTATAAAACTCACTGTTACAGGGTACAGTTTCTTCAGGCCAACAGGTGGCGTGGCGGTCAGAGCCGTCGCCTCCCGTTCGAAAGACATGAGATTGAGTCCCACCTCCTGCTCTCGTACCCTGATCAAGTTACTTAGCCTGAAGCGGTGGGGTAAAAGTTACACTGATTTACCCTTTGGTTCAGCAGGGTAAGTGCCGTGATTCACGCAGCTCACAGAGAGTAAAGGAGGAAAGTGTGAGGCACACATAATGGTCAATGAGACCAAGGTGACCGTGCTCCTCCTTTCCTCGCTCTGCCCTTATTGGTCGGTCGGTCTCATCGGCAGCATCTCATTGGTTCTGTTGAAAAGGCTTACTTTTTAAAAAAAAAAAAAAAAAAATTATTTGCATAAGTCAAAACTGAGAACTGGAGCTGGTGACGTTGCCAGTGATCCTGAAAGGCAGTCATGTGGAGCTTCGGTGCCACTTTGATTTTTTTAAATACATATATTATTATTATTATTATTTTATATTATCTTATAAAGACTGTTTGGAAGTACCCGTAGATATATCGATAGGGTATTTAACACACGGGGTGTTTTAAGGACTTGAGGAGACAAAGATGCCCTGTGGAAATACAGGTGGATCTACACACTGGTTTGCTTGTGCTGAGTTAAAGGGGTCTGCAGCTGTGTCCTGATCTCTCTCTCACACACACACACACACGCACACTCCACTCCACTCCACTCCACTCCAGCGTGTCACTGCTGTTGTGGTGACCGGTAACTGGGACACATGAGCTGCCGCCACTCCTGAGTGAAACCAGCGTTCCCGAAGTGCCGGAATATCGCCGCTGCTTGTTGCTCAGGTTCCGCGGTCGTCCGCGGGCCTCGACCGTACGCTGCATGCGTTGGGTTCGACGCCCTTCTGCACTGCTCTCAGACGGGTTCAGTGTGCACTTTGTCTCTCTTAAGTGCACCATGTTGCACAGTGTGTGGGTATGTGAGAGTGTGAGGCTCACGTGGAACATGTTTCCTGCTTTAGCGAAGGCCATGCCCCCCCGGTGCCAGCCTGCATATCTCACAAGTTTGGCCCCCAAAGGTCATGTCAGACAGGGGGGCTGAAGTTGAGGGAATGAATGACTGACAGGTTTTAGTACACTAAAGAGAAAGGGCTGTGTGTGTGTGTTTGTGTGGAATGTGTGGTGTTCGGAAGAGCCTGTAAACAATGTAACACTGGGGTACAGGCTGGGAGGCCTCGGTGATTCGATCAAAGACCCCCGGAGTCTGGGGGGGGAGGGGGGTGGGAGCGGCAGGGATGGGTCACGGTGGGGGGAGAAATGTCTCCGTGTGCCAAATACCAGAAATAGGAGAGGCCCTCCTGTGTGTGTGTGTGTGTGTGTGTGTGTGTGTGAGAGAGGGGGGGGACTCCAGTGACCTGGCTATCACTTCACATGGAGATGAATGAGTGGAACCCTTTACACTTGGTGTGTGTGAGGGTGGGGTGGTGGTTCTGAGAGAAACGGTAAATATTGTAATAGCAACTTTGTCGCTGATGCTGTCATTTGCGGTAACAGTTTTATGAAACGTGCTGCTGTACTACGGTACACTAGAGTAAAGTACAAGTGAATTCCCAAATCCTGTCCTCAGGAGGCACAATCGGTGTCTGACATGATACCACGGTATCTCAGAGTAGCTCGCAGCCCTACATGAGCGGTGATGCGGAAACTCCTGCAGAGTTTTTGAACGGCGCCGTACCCTGTTTGTCTGCTCTTCCAGTTCTCTATCGTGTTGGGCTCGTTCTGCTTTCTGCAGAGGAAACGCTTCCTGTACGGGGCACCGTAACAGATACTCAGTTATTGTGATTTTACTGCGGTGCACACACAGTAAGTACCGCATGTAAGGAAGGTCGTTAGAGCAGAGTTTGTATTTATTTAAAAAAAAAAAAAAAAAAAAAACCTCAACTGGCGACTTGATCTTGACCGGGTTTCCGTGGAGGAAACTGCACACCACCAGTCGCGTTTTTTTGGGGAGGGCAAAGAAGCGTGAACACACACCTGCGAGCACTTGGGGCCGCTTTCCGGCGGGAGGCTTCCGGGGCACAAGGGCGCAGAGACTCGATCAGGAAGCGCATTGTGGTTTCCTAGCAACAGCTTTGTCGTTATTCTTTGGGCTTCCTCTGCAGGTCTTCTCCATCTTCGCCTTCGCTACTGTCGGAGGCTATTCGGGCTCGACAGGCATCAGCGTGCAGTGCGAAGGTGGCGGTGTTCAGGAAGTCACGGCCTACTTCTCCTACCCGTTCAGGTACCGTCGCCTCCCTGCTCTCTGCTCCGAGCCTTCCGCCCTTCTCTGGCCTGGTCGCGACCCTTGAGTCTGGTGAATTCTGCTCACAGTTCGATTCAGTTCCCTTTATGTTTATAGAGCCCCGAACAAGGTTACTGAAAATAACCCCGAATTAATGTAAAACTGCAGTAATAACACATGGCAGGGAGGCAGCTGGCAACAGTGGAGAGGAAAAGAAAAAGTCCCAATCATTGGCAACGGGAGAAAAATAAACGTCCATCAATAAAAGCTTTTATGGATTGTGACTTGGTGGTAAAAGCGAATTTGGAGTTATGAACAAAATGAGTTATGAACAGGCCTCAGAACTCTAGCGTGTCTGTAAGTTGAGGAATGAGGGTAATAAGTGTACTGCTCACTGATGATCGTTTCCAGCACAGGTTCGTCTCGGAGCACAGAATGGTGTTGTTTCTCGTGGTCCCAGGTTGCCCACCTATCCGTACCAGGTCCCCCGTTGCCAGGGCAACGGCACGGCTTGGGTGGACGCTTACCTGGTTGGTGACTTCTCCTCCTCTGCCGAGTTCTTCGTCTGCGTCGGGGTCTTCGGGTTTCTCTACTGCATAGCCACCCTGGTGCTCTACCTGGGCTACCTCCACGCCTACCGGGAGAAGAACCGAGGACCCGTTCTCGTGAGTGTCTGTGTAGCAGGGACAGCGGAGCCGTTGTTTCTTTTATTTGATTAAATTTTTTTTTAAATACTGTAAGTATGTTCACGTGTCAGCTGTGGTTGTGTGTTGGGGACCCCCCCCATCATGTACCACATCGTTGTCATGGTTACAGCTGGTGATTGCGCTAGAGGCACCTGGGTTTGAAGCCCTGGCCCCTGCTGCAGTTCCCTTGCTCTGCCCTGAAGAGGCAGAGTAAAAATTTTCCTGCTGTGTGAAAGCAGTTTTTAGTAGCTGCATATTATAAGTTACTTTAGAAAAAAGCTTTACCTAAATTAAAAAAAACAAACAAACAAACATGAAAGTGTGTAAATGTTGTTTGAATTGCGGACCAGGATAATCGAGCTTTTCTAGCAACAATGTGTGGGACGGGGGGTCCGGAAATACAAAGCTGTGAAGCGTGAAGGAAAATAAAGCTTTGCCAAAAAAAATTCAAAGGAAAATTACAGATATTGGTTTGTCAGGGACGGGTGGCACAGTGGTGCAGCGGGTAGCGCTGCTGCCTCATAGCGCCTGGGTGATGCGAGAGGACGTGGGTTCGATCCCCGCTCAGTCTGTGTGGAGTTTGCATATTCTCCCCATGTCTGTGTGGGTTTCCTCCGGTTGCTCTGGTTTCCTCCCACAGCCCAAAGACATAGTAACCCGTTAGTCACTCCTTTTCTGGTGTTAAACTACGTTTTTGGTCGAGTCCTTCTACTCGAGTGCTTATTTTCTGAAAGCAGCAGCACTTTTACTTGAGTCCTGCTTTTGCCTGCTGTGCCGCCTCTGGCTCGTCCAGTACGTCTCTGCACGGCCGTCAGCGAAGTAAAACGGTGCGAAAGTGCTTGCACGCAGCAGCAGGAACTTGCGCTGAGTAATAATAGTATCGGGAGTGTGACTGTACCCCCCCCTTCCTCCTCCCCCGCAGGACTTGGTTCTGACGGGTGCTTTTGCCTTCCTGTGGCTGGTGTCCTCCTCCGCCTGGGGCAAAGGCCTCACCGACATCAAGACGGTCACGAGCCCCTCCGTCCTGGTGGGGCTCATTGACACCTGCAAGGTCGCGGGCAACAAGTGTGTCCCGGGGGCGCTGCCCTCCGTGGGCCGACTCAATGCCTCCGTGGTAAGACACGGCACCCACCCTCTGTGTCCTCCTGCGCGAGGCCACTGGGAAGTCCCTTGGGTCGGGGGGGGCTTCATCTCATGCTGATATAAAATGAAGGCAGAAACAAGTGCTTGTAACCTGTCGTTTTTTTTTTTTAATGGTAACGGGTCATGCGGGCTTTCCCACGATCTCCGCTGGAGCACCGCGTAGGGAACACGAAATGCTGCTCCACGGAGCTTCAGCGAGTGCAGAAGTCCGTTTGCACCGTGTTCTGTGTGCACCTTCAAAGTCACTTTTTCCGCAACGTCGCAATAAAACGGAAGTCCCCTGATTTATGTGCCAGTTGCGTTCTGAAAAAATCTGATATGGCATAAATAAAAATGCTTTAAAAGATTTAGTTTTATTATTAATATTAAAACTAGTTTGACTGAAAACAAACTCCTGCTCAATACCTTTTTTTTCCTCAGCTGATTTATGATGGGCAAAGTGAGTCTGGAAGACGTGAGTTTTCAGACCCTTGTTAAATGTGGAAAGAGATTCAGCAGTTCTGAGTGAGAGGGGGAGGTGCTTTACCTTTCGCGCACGGGACCACCAAGAGGGCAGATGTGGAAGAGCGCAGCTCTGCCAGGGGTGTCGCGGTTGATCGAGTCTTGTAAATAGCTGGGAGCAGATCTATCGATACATTTGTAGACAATAACCTGGGTCTTGAACTTGATCCGAGCAGCTATAGGAAGCCAGCGCAGAGAAACGAGTAGAGGAGATACATGGGAACGCTTTGGCCCGTCGAACGCAAATTAAGAAAGATAGAAAAAAGACTGAGATCGAAAAAGGTTCGTCCTTAAGTTTTTAATAAAAAAGATTGTAAAAGATTAAAAGAAAAATAGTAAGGAAAATGCGGTTAAAATAAATATACAGGAAAATGTTCTTGGAAAACGAATATTCCCACCGCTCAAGAGTAAAACTTCACATCTGTTTACTTTTCCTTATGTGGACACTGTATCTTTTGCAGATTTTTGGATTTCTGAACCTCATCCTTTGGGGAGGCAACTGCTGGTTCATTTATAAGGAGACACCGTTCCACAAGCCAGCCAACGCCCCTGCTGGGGGTGAGGAAGGAGGAGAAGTGTCCTCACCTTCTGGGAAATAACGCGGCATCGTCCGCTGCGTCTCGCCTCACGTCCCCGAGACTCATTTAAGTACAATATGGACATTATGCAGGATGTGTTTCTCTTATTTCTGTTTTTCTGTTGCGAGGGGGGGGGTAGTTTGACTTAGAAACGTAAGATACTTTGCCATGAAGACACACCTTCTCTGTTTACAGCCCCATGTCTGTGTTAAATGTTGATCCGAAAATGTGAGCGCCAAAGTGACGGATAGAAAATGTGGTTTTGGAAATTTGGGAAGGTTGGAATATTTATTTGTTATCGTTCATGTGGTAGCCGATCGATACTTCCAGTCATCTTTTGTTAGGGGAACCTTTTTATTAGTATTTCTTTGATCTAAATATGAATCCGATATGGATTTGGATCCAGTATTTTTAATAAGACAGCTGTTCTACTGCTGGACGTTTCTATAAGCGATAGATTGCGAATAGGGGTTATGTGACGATACGTCCTTTCATCATAACACACGTGTACGATGCTCATATGTGTTGACTGCCCTTAATTAATAACTTGTTGTTATTAATAGGTAAGTTAAAGCGTGCAAGAATCTAAATGTAACACGGGATTATTTAAAAAGTTAACACACAATAATTTTCATTTAAAACAAAACAAACAAAATGTTGCTCAGGTGTGCAAATGTGTGTTTTGCCTGATCAGCGTTGTTCCTTTCATGTTTCGAGAGCATTGAAATACAGCGCAGTTGTAATTTGTTCAGAAAGCAGGGTGCAGCGCTGCGTTTCGCAGTTTAACACCCATAGTGAAGTGACTCTTTAGAGGTAATTTCCATGCTTCGCCAAATTATTTGAAGGTACGGGGCAGTTTGAGCAGGCGAAGGGTCCGCGGTCCTCATGCACACGTGGTGGTTGGGTCCCTTCCAGAATAAGAGCTCTTTGCATGTTTTTTTTTTTTTTTAAAAATCTTGTGAGTGTGTGATTTTTTTTTTTTTTTTTTTTTGTCCTATCCTGCATGGGTTTTACTTTTCTGTTAAAGTGCCTTGAAACGTTGGCAAAGTTTTTATTTTTAAAGCAAGTGAGCCAGATCACCAGCACTTATTTATGGGGCCCTTTTTGCCTTCTCTGGAGCGCCGCCGTCTTCAGCGTGTTTTGTTGGGCCCGTGTCGGCGGCCGTTTAAACGCATGGTACCGTGGTATCGTGGGGTGCTCGTCTTTTGGGACGTCCGTCTACCTCTGTTCAAAAAGGGAGGTAGTTTGCGCTTTACTGTGGCCCCATCAGTCCCATTGGTGTTTACATTTTGACCTTTGCTTTTCTTTCAGTTAGAACTAGAAAAGGATGCGCCCATGTGCTGCTGTTCTGGGACTGTATTCATCCCGATGAGGTCTTTGTGAACGTGACCGCATCGAAGCCTTCCGTTTTGGTTTATTCTGTGCCATATAAAATATATTAAAACAGAATTGCAAACGACACTGTTTCCCTTACAATTAATTTTCAGCCACGTCGAAGGCTGTTCATCCCCTGTTGTTCCGTCTCCCAATTTGTAGTTTTTTCACAAATCCAGCCCAAGGCGACTGATAGTGCTTGCCATGAATCAGCCTGGTTTATATCCAGTCTGCAACCTTCTCTGGTGTGATAAGCGGAGGCTACACTTGAGATCTGTGCCAAGTGACCATGTGAGACTGAAGTGCAATGCATTGTGGGAACTGTGTACCCACGCTCTCAGCCTTCACCTTACCCCAGCCACTCCATGTACACAATCATTGCTCTTTTAAACCATAAACCTTAAAACTCTGCAACTGTGTAGCAACTACAAAAAAAAATTCTACTTTCTGCAGTTTTTTATAAAGGAGAAAGAAAGCAAAGTTAAAATACAATAAAAAAGAAAAATAATTCTTACCTCTATTCCAGATGTAAATAATAATAATAAAAAAACCCCAGATGTAGAATAGTGGGGAAGCTTGCGGCTACAGTGAGGCACAGTTATAATAAAGCTTTGTGGAGATGACAAAGAATAAACAAGGAAACAAAATTTAAATGGAATGTTTTCTGTAGGGGGGGTGCGGTGGCGCAGTGGGTTGGACTGCAGTCCTACTCTCCGGTGGGTCTGGGGTTCGAGTCCCGCTTGGGGTGCCTTGCGACGGACTGGCGTCCCGTCCTGGGTGTGTCCCCTCCCCCTCCGGCCTTACGCCCTGTGTTACCGGGTAGGCTCCGGTTCCCCGTGACCCTGTATGGGACAAGCGGTTCTGAAAATGTGTGTGTGTGTGTGTGTGTGTGTGTGTTTTCTGTAGGAGGGGGTGCAGTGGTGCAGTGGGTTGGACCACAGTGCTGCTGTCCGGTGGGTCTGGGGTTCGAGTCCCGCTTGGGGTACCTTGCGACGGGCTGGTGTCCCGTCCCGGGTGTGTCCCCTCTGCCCTGCGTTGCCGGGTAGGCTCCGGTTCCCCGCGACCCGGTATGGGACAAGCGGATCTAAAAATGTGTGTGTGTTTTCTGTAGGGGTGTAACTAACATATATTTTTGTTTGCCCTGAGTTGTACTCTATGCATTAAAATGGATAAATGTAAACGCGATGCTCCTGGTTCCAGTGGGAGGAGTGAGAAATGATGACGTCCTGAGGAACTGAGATGGTTCATCCGAGTCTTGCAAGGTTTGCTATTTGCCTGTAGGAATCAAAAATGTGGAGGGAAGAGGGTGGCTGGAGACAAAATACTGCCCCTTGTGGCCAAAGTCAGTTCCTGCACTTGTGCAGAGTGAGACACCGGCGAAGTACTGAGAGGAACGGCTCACGTCACGTCATCGTAGCGCTCGTGTGGCGTCTTCCAGCCTGCTGCAGTCCTGGGATCACCAGCGCTACGGGCCCTTGACGAAAAGCACATGTAAAGAACGGCGCCAGCTGCTGGGGGATGGAGGTGTGGCAGCCTGCTGGTGCAAGAAAGCGCGCAGCGTAAGTCAGTCACTCGCTGAGCCGCACGAGCAGCTGCACCACTTTGCATTTACATTATTATTACATTATTACTATTGTGAGGGGGTGCAGTGGGTTGGACCGGGTCCTGCCCTCCGGTTGGTCTGGGGTTCGACTCCCGCTTGGGGTGCCCTTCGACGGACTGGCGTCCCGTCCTGGGTGTGTCCCCTCCCCCTCCGGCCTTACGCCCTGTGTTGTCGGGTAGGCTCCGGTTCCCCGTGACCCCGTATGGGACAAGCGGTTCAGACAATGATTGTGTGTGTGTGTATTACTATTGTTATTATTACAATATTATTTATTACATAGATTTTTAGTATTTATTATATTATTTACATTTATTACATTCTTATACAGATATACTGTATAACAATAATAATAGTAGTAGCAATTGTTGTTTCTGTATTGACTAAATAAACTGGATTTCTTACGATAGACATTCCCTACAAAAGCCCCCTATACAGGAGGGGTGGGCCATGACTTGAAATGTTATTACCCTATGATGGAGTGGCATCCCTTGCAGGATGAAGCCAGCCTCACTATAGGGTCTACAGGGATAGGGTCCAGACCACTGTGACCCTGGGTTGGATGTAAATGATGATCAAGGTTGGATTCTCTTGTTCTTGTATTAATGTAACTTTTTAAACACACTAACGATTCAATTCTCGTTAAGCAGTGACTCTTACCACTCGTAGCGGTAAAATGGTAAAAACCCATCTCTGCTGATAAAGTACACACACACACACACACACACACACACACACACACATTGACTGAAACCGCTTGTCCCAAGCGGGGTCTCGGCAAACCGGAGCCTAACCCGGCAACTTATGACAATAAAGCTTGACTTGACTTAGGGCGTAAGGCCGGAGGGGGAGGGGACACACCCAGGATGGGACACCAGTCCATCGCAAGGCACCCTAAGCAGGACTTGAACCCCAGACCCACCGGAGACCAGGACCCATTCAAACCCACTGCGCCACCGCACCCCCTTGCTGATAAAGTATCACGTGTGAAAAAATAAACAGTGAATAAAATCACGCAAAGTCCTTTGCAATGATACTGTTGTTCAAGGGAGTCTCTCTATTTAATCACTGCAGCTGGTAAACTAATAGGTAAGGCGCTCCTTTGCCTTTTCAGCCCCTTTCAGCACTTTCTTTGCATAGTTTTTTGATTTTATTTTTCTGTAGATAATGATTCTGCACCGAAACAAAGCGAAATTAAAAATCGTGACGGAAGAGCCGCAGCTCCGTTCCCACCTCTCAGCCGCACAGCTATGGGGTCGCTGCCATTTCCCAGCCTTCCAGCAGCAGGGTGAGCAAATGGCGGGAGACGTGGCATTTGGGGAAACTTCCGGAGGCTCAGATGATCCTGAAGATGCAGATCCGGAATGCTGTACACACACGTACGCACGGTGAGCTCCTTTCAACCCTCCAAGCAGATGTAAAGAGGGAGGGTTGAACTTTCTCAGAGCACAAGGAGGAGCTTCAGACTGAGTCAGTGGGAAGCTGGAGCAGATTCAGTCTGCGGTACCTGGTGGAGAAATAACCATGCGCACGCGTGTGTGTGTGTGTGTGTGTGTGTGTGTGTGTGTGTGGCAGAGGACCCCCAGCATGCCACAGGCACACATCTCAAGGAGAGGAAAGAAGAGACACACTCATCGTTTACTGTCAGAATGAGAAGAGGACCAGTGGCCCACCAGCACGCAACCTGCCTGTGGGATACAGGAAGGTCCTGGGTTCAAATCCCAGGGTTAAACTTCACCTGGGGCCATGAAATGCTAATTGCTCTCTATGCTCTTGAGCATTTCTCAATGGGACATGCTAGGATCCTGTCTCAGGTTAATCCAGGGCACCTGCTGGGATATTGCCTGACTGGTCCGGGGAATCGAGCCACGGAGTCTCGGCCTTTTAATGTCCTGTAGGAAGGAAACGGAAGGGCTCTGAGCGGCATTGTTGCATCCCATTGCATGTGAGTCAGTCGTTCGGCATATGGATTTGTTTTCAGGCACCACCTCCCCCCGAACGACACCAGTCCTGGTCCTGCAGAGCCCAGACATCCGTCGATATCCGTCCAGCAGCCACCAGAAAGCAATTTGACTGTTGTACGGAAAGTTCCAGAAATCAGAGGTGTGTTCAAGGGAACCGTTTCAATCCCTGCAGTTAGTGGTGGGTGCTTGTGTTACAAGAGTCCTCTGGGATTGATGCTTCACCATATTGTCTTTAGTGGAAAAAAAAAATTCTGCCATATAAATGTGTAGCATTGTAATTATGGCGCTGAGTATAAATTATCGTTATTTATTATGACATTATTGTTGTAATTATCTCATTTAAAGGCCGTAACAGTGGTTCCTATAGGAGGTTTAGGTTAATAAAAAGTATTACCATGAAAACAAACAAACAAACAAAAAACAGTCTAAAAATACTGTACTTGTAGTTGTTACCTGTGTTTGTCGCTCGAATTTCTTAATGTCGTTCACTACCCCACCGCCAGGTGGCGCTCGGCGCACATTTTCCCTGCTGTTCCTTAACTGGTCTTTATTTTCAGTCGTCCTAGAGCGCGTACAATGTGAGGATTTTTACAGTAAATGATTGTTTTCCAGAAATTAGAGACAATCCTAGATGAGGTAAAGTACTACAGTAAACACAAAATCACCCCGGTAAGAAAGAATTAAAGAAAGTGGCAGCTGAACAAAGTGATTTTTTTTTTTTTTTGATCATGTTGTGAAATGAAAATATGAGTAGCAGGACAGTGAGAGAGGGGTGTGAAGGCCAGAACACTGCATATGTTACCATGTTTTACCACGCCTGCCAGAAGTGGCTTACCTTGCATGGTATTTCACTGTGTCCAGAGCAGAGATTTACTCAAACGCCGTCCGCTCCGATACGTCGGCCTGCAGCTCTTTCAGCTCCATCATTCAAGACCTGGTGGAACGTGAGTGGTGCAATGGGGGGGCGGCGCAGTGCTTAGAGCTGCCCTCTTCGAACTCGCACGTCGCAGGTTCGAATCCCACCTCCTGCTGTAGTTCCCCGGATCACGGCACTTACCCTGAATTGGCACAGTAAAATGACCCTGCTGTTTAAGTGGATGAAACAGTGTGAACACGGTTATTTCACAATGTAAGCGACTTTGGAGCACGGAGTCCAATAAATAAAGGTGAATCGCAAAGAGTTGTGTGGACGCTGCTGAAGTGCAGTAAGTACCTCGTTTTACTTTGTTTTTGGGCCAATATGCAGCACTGCCAGTGATAACACAGTAATAACACAAGGAGCAGGAGCCTAAAGCTCACAGACTCTTTCCAGCCTCAGCAAAACCGGGGACCGAAGTGTAGGCGCCGTCGCGGCACTAGGGGGCGCCGCAACAAGAGGCCTCTCGCCCGTCCGGCCTTTGCGGTGTGCGGCGCTGCTCTCGGACCCTCGAGCGCAGGCACCGTGTGAACGGATGAAACGCAGACCTTTTTGCTTCATGTTTCTCTGGGTAAAACGGGGTAAGAGGAGAGGACGTGGCGGACAAAGGGCGAACCCATCGGTACGCTTCACACGTCATTTCTCATTATGGAATCGCTTCTCCTGCTTGCTCTTGACTGGAGGATGATGGGAAATTTCCCTGCACATTTCATTTCAAGATTCAGTTTTGACCATTTAAGTTGAATAATAACAATAATAATAATTGTTATTATTATTATTTGTTAGTGGCGTTCAGAGACAGACCCACGTGTCTCTCAGCGCCCACAGGTACGGTACAGCGGCTGTCCGGTCGGCCCGTGACGACGAAAGTGACCGTCCGCTCCCTGTGAGCCGGGAACGAGACGAACCCAACGGGACACGGTTCCGCTGTGTGTCTGCAGGGGACGCTTCTGACCCCTGTGACCCGTTTGTCTGCTTGTCAACAGGACGCAGCAATACCTCCAATCTGGACTCACAGAGGAGCCCAGCTGCCTGGCCTTGTAGGCAAACAGGGTGAACCATAGTAAACCAGGTCAGCATAGAACACTTCCTACCTGAGCTAAAGACACAACCAGTCCATATGTGTGTGTTCACGTGTGTGAGTCCATATGTGTGTGTCCACGTGTGTGAGTCCATATGTGTGTGTCCACGTGTGTGAGTCCATATGTGTGTGTCCATACGTTACACGTTGTTAGTGGAGTTGCAGCACTTGCGGTTCCACTCTGCCGATGCTGTTGGGTTTCTAGCTGCACTGGACTCTTTTATAGGGTGTGTTCCATGTCACGGGTCTCTCTGGCTGCGGCAGTGCTCTCTCTCCCTCCATCTTTCCCTTACACACACACACACACACACACACACACACACACACACACACACACACACACATACACACAGACGGTGAGCCGCAGTCCCACTGGGGATGCAGGAGACGCCTGGGTCACGCTGAGCTCTCACTGCCATCATCAGTCTCCCTCCCTCCCCAAGAATGAATAAAGTAGGTCTGAGGGTGTTTGCTCAGAGCTGTGATGTATAACCATGGTGACGAACACAGTAAAGCCATGAAAGTGAACCCTGCAAAACTGTGGTGGTTAAATGCAGTAAAACTGCGGAGGAGAATGCAGTAAAACCACAGCGAACACAGTAAAACTGTGGAAATGAATGCGATAAAACCACAGTGGAGAACACACAAAACTCAACGTCACTATTAGTAGCACACATGCAAAATACTTTGTAAGACATTTTATTTTGATATTTTTATTAACTTTAAGCTACAGTGAAAACAAAATTATTTTAAGATGAGTGAAAAAGAGTAATTTTCTCCAAACTGCTGTTCAGTGCTGCCTGTTGTGGTTCAATGACGTGAGCTGTAAACACCGAGGAAGTGAAGCGTGACGGGTGGGGTGAGGGGGGGGGGTCCATATGTCCACACGACGTTGGGAGGTAAAGGTGAGTACGGGTACAAAAGACGAGAACGTCGTTCTTCTCACGGCCATCGGCGCCCTGAATGACACAAGTTATTGATTATTATGAAACATGGATGTTCATTGTTCGCTTGTGCATTTGTGTGACTGCAGACACTTTCTTCCAGCACCGTATCAAAAAAAAAAAAAATAATCATACAGGATTCGAGATTTTAATAATACCTTTCCTTTGCTACTGAAGGGTGGTGGCCAAATCGGCTTCTCGAAGTGTGTGTACAGCAGGGTATACAGCATACTACGGTATATTGAAGAATGTCTTGTAATAATAATTATTATAATTGTCATGTTTGATATTTAGCTACATAAGTAATGTCTGTAGTAATATCTATGATAATATATAATAACAAAGTAATATTTGTAATGTTTTATTTTGCATTATTTACTTTACAGTGATATTATATGCTGCATTACAGTGTAACATACATAGAACACAATCATATTGGTTTGGAAACACACAGATACACGCTCCACACCCCCTGCGGAGTTTTCGAGTGTGGAGAGGGGAACAAAGACAGGACCTGGACCTCAAAGCTGTGTAGATGCAGGTTAGAGGAACACCTGTGTTTGCACAGCGTGCTCAGCTCTGCAGGGGGCGGATCCTGCTCTCAGGTCCACACCGCGGTGTTACCGTGTGGCTCTTTAAGGGATTAACGTACTCTCGTCAGGAAGCTACGATGTTCTTCAAATCAACTCATGTCCCAGTTTTACGGTTCACTTATTTATTTGTTTGTCTGTTTTTTTTGCTTAATACCCAACGGCACATTTGCTCCGGGCTGTTACGTATCACAGGTACCAAGAGGCGTGTCGTCGGGTGCGGTCGGCCGGGCAACGGCCACCTCTGGCTGCCATGCGGGCGATCGGTAGTGTATGGCTGTCTCGATTTTATTGCATTTACTAAAAAGGCTGTAAGGAGCTTCGTCCCACCGTTTCGAGGGCAGCTACTTCCCACAGGTCGCCCTTTCTGAGGTGCGGCACACCGTCTGTCTGTGTACAGGCCACGCCTCCTTGGCTGAATATTCATATTTTCAAATGAGCTTGGCCTATGACCAGAAGGAAGGAGGATAAGAAGGCTAACCGCTAGAGGAGATGCTCATGCATGGGTGTTCTTACTAAACTTCCTATGGCTTCTGCGCTGTTCCTGACTGCATCGCATGTGACGATGTTTTCCTCTAACCATCTCCTCAACCGCTCGTTAACCCATCGTGATTTTGAACATATTTTCTTCTCCGCATCTCCTCAACCCGCTGTCAGCTCACCACGATTTTGACAACCTGTTGCCACATGCTAAACTTGACCATTTGCCTTCGTTCGACCTTCATCCTTGACCTTGAAGCCTCTCCCTCCATTTTTCCTGGCATCGCCCTGCACCTTCAGGCAAGTTCACAGTAGACATATTGAAGTGCTACAGGTTAAACTGCTGGAAAAGTGGGGACTTGCTCCCCGCGTCCACGTTGTCGATAGAACAAACGTCAAATCACTACACTTAGAACGTCCGACTACTTTCGCTGCCAAACTGGGGACAGCTGCCCCTCCCCTTTCAAGTAGATCACAGTAAAAAATTCTCCCGCGTTCGGCTGGACGGCCCTCGAGTCCCAGTCCTCTCGTCTAGGGTTGACGGAACCGGCCAGAGGCATCCGTGTCTCACACCACAATGGGTGTGTCGGAGAAGACGGAGCTCACTGACTCGGCGTCCGACTTCCTCCTCCGGCCCCTATGGCCCTCGCTCTCCGCGACTCCTTCGGCACCCAGGTCCACCTTGCCGTTCTGGCCCTGCAGCTCCTTCGGGTCGATGAAGGCCACGTGGCGGCCGATTCCGGACCTGCCGCCAGGGTCCTCGTGGGTCGGCGTGGCGCTGAGCGCCGACGAGTGGACGCTGTCCTCGCGGTGCGCCTTGGCACGTCCCCGACCCGGGCAGCAGAAGCAGCGGCAGGGCGTCAGGTACAGGTAAACGAGCACGAGCACGATGCTGGCCAGGCAGCCCACCAGAGTGGTGTAGCCCGTGTTGAGGGCCTCGCCGGCGCCCTCCAGTGTAAAGTTGTTCACCTTCAACAGCACATAGAGCGTCTCATTCACGGTCTCGCCTACCGCGAAACACGTGTACACACCCGAGTCCTCGGGCCTCACGGGCCCCACCCGCAGGCTGCCGTCCGGGAGGAGCGCGATGCTGCGGTTGCCGCCAGACGGTGCCACCGCGTTGCCGGGTGTCACCCAAGTCTTCACCATGTCCCGGTGCCGGGTGTCGCAGCCTAGCACAAGTGTTTGGTCAAGATACGCCTCCTCGTGGGCCTCCTCGAAAGTGCTGCAGTTCATGTAGTCTCCGTTGAGGTGGAAGATCCCCGCAGTGGTCTTCTGCTGCCCGGGCAACACGCACGTGTGCTCGTCCTTGAAGTCGGTGGCCGAGTTGAACCGCCGGATGGTCCAATGAGCGAGCAGGCTGTAGAGGGCGCAGTTGCACACCAGCGGGTTGTTGTGGAAGTAGAGGCCGTTCTTGATCAACGCCGGCAGGATCTCGAGCTCCTCGATGGGCAGGGACTTGACCCGGTTCGAGGACACGTCCAGCAGGCTGAGTTTCTCGAGCCGAGTGCGCTCCTTGACCAGCTCCAGCGGGAAGCGAGACACCTGGTTCTGACTAAGGTAGAGCTTCTGCAGGCTGCTGAGGCCCACGAAGGCTGAGAGGTTGATCTGTGAGATGCGGTTGTTGTAGAGCAGCAGCACCTCCAGCTGCGCCAGCGGCTCGAAGATGAACTCGTCGAGCTGCCGCAGCGCGTTCGATGACAAGTCCAGGTAGCGCAGGCGCGTCACGTAGGAGAAGGCCTGGGTGGACAGGAACGTCAAGCCGTTGTGGCTCAGAAGCAGGCTGTGCAGCTTGAGCAGCTTGACCGCGGTCCAGTCGGCACGCAGCTGCGCGATGCCGTTGTAGCTCAGGTCCAGCACGGCCGTGTACTGGGGCAGACCTGCCGGCACGGCGCTCAGGTTCATCTTGGAGCAGCTCACGATGTTGCTGGCGCAGATGCACGTCTTGTGGCAGTTGAGGCTTGAGCCCGTCACCCCCTGGAGCAGCAGCAGGAGGCCCAGGGCCACCAGGAGCCGGGGGCAGCGGGAAGGGCTGCCGGAGGCACGCTCCCTCGCCATCATCGCGGTCGGTCTCGGCAGTTCAGCAGGACGGGATGGTACCCGGCAGGTTTCCGCACATCACGGGGCGAAGGCTGCAAGAAAAACACGCAGGACGGGAATCTTTGTGTGTGTGTGTGTGTGTGTCACCATGGCAATGCTCCTCCACTACTTGAAAACACACTGCCTTTCAGTACTACTCCTTCTAACTAAAAGAAAGATGCACACACTGATACGGACAAGGGGGAGGCGGCCTCGGGTTCGAGCGCGAGCACACAGCATCACGCGAGCATCACGCACCGCGCCGCAGGAGACGGAGAAGCGCGCGGAGCTTCCGCAGCCACAAGCGCGAGCCCGCACCGTCCAATGGGAGCGCAGGGAGCCAGGTGTAAGTTAGATGTTGCATTGCACCATTTCAGACGTGGAAACAAACACAGGGACGCGCGCGCGCTACACACACACACACACACGAGATTCAGCAAGGATACACGCAGCGGGGTGCTGGTTTACCTCGCGGGACGGATGGATCTCGAACCGGTTCACGGCACCGCTCGCGCGTTCGTCTCAGCGCGAGGGAAGGGGGGCGGCGGGCGCGCGCGCGCCACAAAAGCCCATCCGTGCTGTGTGAAAAATGATAAAAACGCACGAGGAGGGAACAGAGCGGATGAGATCGCAGGCATCGGTCCGGCGGCGCGTTTGAGACACTTCAGGCTGTGGTGACGGTGCTGTAGGAGGAAACTGAAATCATAATAACTCCTCATACATCCATATGCCACGCAGATCCATAATCGCGCGCTGCTGCGCCCCGATCGATCCAGAGAAGCAGCTGATCGATAACAGTGCGAACGAACGGGTCCTTCCAGCGATTCCCCTTCTGCTGCGCCCCGGGGGGTCGGACGTTGTCCAAATGACAGCTCCTCGTGCCCCCCCTCTTCGGACCCGTGCCGTGCCGTGCCGTGCCGTGCCGTGCCGTGCCGTGCCGTGCCGCGCGTCCTCGAGGATGGAGTGAGCGTCTCGTTCTGCGGAACCGGCGCGCGCCCTCCGATGAGTAATGAGCCCGGACCGGAGGGGCGCGCGCACCCGCTCGGCCCCGACAACGCGAGCGACCAGCGCTCCTCGCTTCTCTTCGTCTTATTGTTGTTGTTGATGTTGTTGTTGGAAATGCGGGAATTCGTGCACTCGCGCTACACGACTTCCTGTCCTCCTCGTGACTCCCAGCGCGACGCCTTTCCTTTCATGTTTACACTGCGAGAGGATGAGGAGGGTGGGAGGATGAGGAAGACGCGGGGAGGCTGTTTTCGGGGATGGAGCGAGATGGAAAAGTCCAAAACCGCCTTCGGATCGCGAAGAAGAGGTCCTTCAGATCACATCAATTTGATGATCAAATATCATTTCATCGTGTAATTCGAATCATCATCATCATGTACTCAGCAGTCAGTCACACAGTGACAGTGTATCTCCGTATATATTCACTCTGTGTGTGTGTGTGTGTGTGTGTGTGTGTGTGTGTATTCAATGCGTATTTACAACATATCGAATGTGTGCGCCTAACAGTCACTGCATGTTTACAATATATTCACTGTGTAAAGAAGTATTCGGACCCTGCTGTAAACCTTTTCCAGTCCTGCTGAAAAGCAAACGATACGGCCGTGTCTTTGGCCAGTTAATTTTTATTGCAGTGTCACAAATCAAATGTAATTTTTTAAAGTTATTTATTTCTTTGCAGATATCATACGCAGTGGATAAAACTGAAATATGCTGCAACAGTATTCAGACCCTCAATACTGTGTGGTGTCACTTTTGGCACAAGCTTTGGCACTATGCTTTCTATCAAAGTCTCACTCAAATGTGAAGTTCTTACCATTTTTTTGTTGCTCACTGAAATGTTTCACTGCAATATTTGACTGGATTTTACTTGATACTTCATTAATGCAATTCACACAAAATAAGTTCATTCTGTTTTGGAGCATCCCCATAACATGATGCTCCCACCACCGTACTTCACAGTAGCGATGCTGTATTTCAGTGTCTGAATAGTGGTAAGTGCTTTGCATTATGGCCAACAGTTGACGCTGTTCTTTTTCAATTAGAGTTTCTTCCCTGCCGCCATCCTGTATGGGATAGGGTTATGCAGCACAGGTTTGCCCAAAAATAGATCTCAACTTGAACCATCAACTATATTTATTGTATATAACTTAGTACTCAGCCTGGACCTGTTTTTTAATACTGACAAAACCATAGACAAATTTTAAACGTGTTTAATTCTCTTACCTTTAGCTCCAACCATCTGCAGACTCTGCAGGCGTCAGCGATATGCTTGTTAAAAAATGTTTTAATATTTTATCCAGTCGAGTGTTTAGCACAGGAAGATGGAGGAAATCAAACTTGCATACGCAGCCCTCTGGGACATGTGTGTGAGACCCTTTCGTGATATGCTTTTACTCATTTGTACTGGAGTGTCATCTCAAGCACACACACCCACACACACACACACACACACACACACAATTGTATTGTCCACAAACACAGGCAGACATGGTGTCAACCCCCCCCACTCCATCTTCTGTCATCGTACTGCAGCTCCAGTTACAGTGTCAACAGACGTCTGTTGGTTTTTCTGTCAGGTGATTGGCACCATTACTCTCCTGGACATTGAAACTGCCCTAGGATCCTTAATTAATGCAGAACAGTTTGATATATAGATAGTAGATATTGGATTTTTTCTTAATTATTTCTATTGGTAAACATAGGCTGTCTGCCAGGCTGCAGTCGTGGTCATGTGGATTAGGTGGCTAAAGGAATAGTCGAAGTACTGGCTCAGGTGGCGCTGTCTTACAAATTTAGTATTGTTTACTTCAGGTTGGATCACTAATTATTACCAACATGCAGAACACAAAAATCTGATACTTTTTAAGCCATGTGTAAATAAAATTAAAGAGACAACTTGGTAACTGCTCTATTTATCAGTGGGCACATATTAGACGTATACTTACATTTACACTCATTCGTTTATGAGGCAATAAAAGTGAATCAACAACAGGTGAAGAGCTTCAGATACAGGATTACTGACACACAGCTTGTGTGTCTGACACCACCATGTTGCTGGTTCACATCTCTCCAGGAGCTCCTATAGAACTCGCATTATCTGAACCGCTTGCCCCATACGGGGTCGCGGGGAACCGGAGCCTAACCCGGCAACACAGGGCGTAAGTCTGGAGGGGGAGGGGACACACCCAGGACGGGACGCCAGTCTGTCGCAAGGCACCCCAAGTGAGATTTGAACCCCAGACCCACCAGAGAGCAGGACCTGGTCCAACCCACTGCCCCACCGCACCCCCCATTCTTATAGAACTGACATTCAAATATCAAATATATAATCATTGCAGATGGTGTTGGACCCCTTTATACAGCTTTCCAGCAATGACTAGAGATGTGGGTTCTGGGAGATGGTTTTCAAACCCTTCTTGAATTCTTAGATGGATTCAGCAGCTCTGAAGGACAGAGGGAGGTTGTTCCTCCATGTTGGGGCCAAAACCGAGAATGTGTAAACTTTCCATTTTGGACCCTTCCTTTCACATCCTGTGGTCAGGACAGGAGGACAGCCGAAGGTTTCGGAGAGATGGGTGAGGTGACGGACGGAAATGGAGGATGGCTGCTTGCATTGTGCAGTGGGCTCGGTATTTGTCCACGTTCTGTTTCTTCTCCACTTTTTGTGAGCGTGTTAGTGCTGCTGTGTGGGTGAAAAGGCACTTTTAAAAACCTTAAATTGGCACTTGAGCTCGCGCTGCCGGCTCGCATCTAAACGGAGAGCGATCCCAGGACGTGCTGCGCAATCGCAGCCTTGTTTGTGTACGCTTCGGTAGCGGAACAGAGGTGACTCTGCTCTTAGCCACTTATCTGAATGGAGGGCTTATTAAGAAATGCGAGGAGGACAGCGGAAGCGATGCGTCGAGTCTCTAGGAGAAGTGTGGGCGCCAAAAGCACCGTTCCCGTCACTAATGAGTTCAGCTAATCAAATGGACAGTGATCCCATCTGAAGGACTCTTGAGCTTGTCAAATATCTACTTTCTTTAAAAATATTTTTCCTTGCAATATGAAGAAATGAAAATATCATGGAATGTTTTGCTTGTTCAAAAGAAATTGCACGTCATTTTAAGACAATATTTAAAGCAGGGTTTCCATCCACAGCAGTGCAGAAGGCCGAGGGCCTGGTACATCGAAGACATACATTATTAACGCCGATGTGACACGGTTGGTCTGCAGCTCAGCGGAGCCGGAGCCGTGACCCTTGGATGCCCGGCTGGCGAACTCTTCTTCCCAGGGGCTGCGGGACATGCCCGTGTTTTTCCTTTGTTTACTCATTTGGCTGGCACTCCTATTGGCTGGCTTAACGCTCCCCTTAGTTGTGTACTTGCATGTGATGCCCCGGAGAATGACCGAGTGTTGACCTCAGCCTGGAAGGGGCTCATCTCCCATCAGCGACGACTGAAGCCATCACCTTGGGCATCCTACAGTCTGCTCGGCCTAGCGGGAGCCTTCTTCTCCGCTTTTCTGGGCCATGCAAGATGAAGGGGAGATCTACACGCTCCGCTGGCACGAATTCTCATGCCTCTGGGAGTCTCTCAGCTACCAGCCTGGACTGTTTTGTGGTAGAAAGACTGGGGACAGGTCTACCTTATTTCTGTCCACACAGAGCATGGTAGTACCCCATCACACAGAGCTTTCAGGGCTCGCCCAAAGGTGCAACAGCAAGCCTTCCCTCTTGAGGGCTGTTACCGGCAACCTTCTGGTTACAGATCCAGGTACAGGTACCGATCTCCAGGTACCAATCCAGTACCAATCTCACACAGCATCCCTTTCTTAGGCCCTGACGCACCTCTGTTCCCACCTACTTGCACCTGGTCATTTTCTCAGCCTGCTTTTGCGTCTCGCATCCTGGTGAATGGAGCACTAACTGAGTGCCAAGTGGTTGCCAATGAAACTTAGTCCACCTTGAAGCTGCACTTTTGAGACGATCTGGACGATTGATGCCGCTTTTTCATTTCCTCCGTTCCTTCCCTCCTCTGCAGGCAGTTTTTGGACGGCTTCGCAAATCTGCGGGCCAGCTTACATAACGCTGAGAGAGGATGAAAGGCGGGGCACCGCGGTACAAGGGAGATGCAGAGCCAAGGGGTTCCTGGGAGTCGCGTGTGCTCTGGGGCTCGCTCAATCCGGCTACGTGCTCTTCTGCATCTGATTATTGTACATTTTGTTTACCTTCTTTGACATTTTCAGCCGAGTGAATTGCAGACAGGGATTGGTAGCTACCACTGCTGCTGCTGCTGCTCATACTTTTACCTCTATTTACACTGCTAGATCTTTAAGCAATGCGGGTTCCAGTCAGACTGTCATCTATTTCACCCAAAGGGCACCGATGTAGGTATTCCTTGTTCCTTGTAAAATGGCAAGTTTTTGGAAAAGACGTCTCACACTTGACCCAACCCAGTGTTGAAAAGAAAGACACCTGCCCAGTAAGGACAAGAATCGTCGACCGCAGTCCAGCTGAGCACCAGAACACAAGAAGCAAAATTCTTGGTCTAGTTGAGGTTAGGACCCAAGGACCATTGATTCCTGAAGTGGTTGAGGCCTGGGATCAAGGGGCCACCCAACCTTGCAGCAGATAGTAAGAACAAAGTGTTGCCCCACGGATACCCTGTGTGTGAAAGCGGAGCTGGTTGTCATGGCAGCCAAGGTCACGAGCAGGAGAAGGGACGCCCCTCAGGGCTCTGAAGACAGAGACGACATATACCAGCTATTATGTGAATATGAAGACAAGTTACCGGAGTAAAAACTGTCCACTGGAGGTGGTAGGACAGCAGGCAGATGGAACGGTGCGATCGCCTGCCGTGATACCTTCTACCATGTCGTTTCGCCCCTCCTCTGAGAGAACCGAGCTTCTGGTTACGGTCAAGCAGGTTATTATCACTGCCTGTTATGTTCCAGGAAATGTGTTCCATTTAAATCCTCAATTCCCCGAGCAACACAGGCGTGGTCGTCTCCTACTAACCCTGGGTTAGCATTTCACTGCGAGTGGCACGGTCCACTTGATTCCGTCACTACCCTTCTGGCCGAGTTCACGGTTCGTGATGAGAGTGTATGTGCTGAATTGATGACATGCAAATGTAAAACATAAATGTTTACGGCCTTTGGGAATCATTAGGATAACAGCAGTACGATGGCGTTTCCAATTAGCGCCGTACTATTGTAATACGCCGTCTCCCCCAACCGCCTCGCGATGCTCTTGAAATGCTACTGCAACAATATGGCACCGCCAGGATGGTAATGAAATGTTGCGAGAATGTTGTGTGCCAGCTGGTCCTGGATGCCCGCCAAGGCAGCTCAATCCGCAGCTTGTGTGAAGGGAATCCTGGGACTTTCCTGGGATGTCGTCCATGAGGTTCAGCAAAGGGTGGCGTAGTCGTCCCGGGCTGCAGTGCGAATCTCTTAGTTTGGCCGGGCCCTTGGGGTACGGGGGGTATGGGGGTGTGCAAAGTGGGGTTTGGGACGGTCATGCAAATGACCTTCATTCTAATGTATGTGATACATGATTTTTATAATAATTGTTATATGATCTTGTTACGGTTGAATAAAATGTCTTATTTAACACGTGTTGAGAAGTACGCTAAGAAATTCATTTTGAATATTTAAATTAAGTGATTAAAAAACAGCTTTGGTTTCATTTCACCAATGAGCCAACCACTCAAGAGAAAAATTGCTAATGACCATGATGCCATGTTGGACAGAATCGCAGCATTTATGGCACTTCCTTTTTAAATCCATATGTATAATAAAATATTTTATTACATAGCTACTATGTAAGTACATAACTTCAAATATTGAAATAAAGTGTTTTTTTTAACAATCTGTATTTCACTTTGCCCATTTTTGTTCCTTTTTTATTTTGGGAAAAATAATATGGTGATGCACGATATTGTCAGGTCATTTCAGTATTTGCACACCCGAGGCCTGGTCACGCATCGATGAACTGTTTCGGTTCTGCTGATGTTATTCTGCCATCTCCTTCTCTGGGAGGCTGAGCAGGACGTGATCAAGATACAAGGAGACAAGGACAAGCTGTCCGATGCCATACAGGTTCTGGCAGAACAGCTCAAAGAAGCTCAGACAAAAGTGTGCTATAGTGCCGGAGGTGTTGAGATTGCACACACTGTCGAAGAGGTGGTTAGTTTTGGAGTTGTCCGTGCAGATTAATGATGTGCTTCTTGGGTCCTGCGTCGCCACCTCATCTCGTCCGTCCAGACGCACAGACAGCCGGTCTTGCGAGACGATGCCTGGAACGGCCGCTGATCTGTTTGTCTGCCCCGTTTTGAAACGGTGCCACCGTTGCCTGGCAACTGAGCGTAACGCAGCCTCCTTCCTGCCGGTGTGGCTTTTCCCGGCGCTGACCCAGGAACAGCAGAGATGCAAGGAGGGGAGCCACTCAATTTCAGAAGCAGGAGAACACCACAGCACTGCGAAATGGATTCTCCCATTTAATTATGCAACAAGGCGGGGTTTAAATATTTAATGGTGAGATGGTGTTCTTGCCTTTATTCCATGGCAAACGTGTCACTAAGACAAAGAACTGCTGGCTTTCAAGCAGGAGAAGCCGTTCCGTGCTGAACTGCCGAAATCAGTTCCCTCCATTCAGTGCACCATGTTGAGACCACGACCAGCCGGAACATGGCAGCAATCCCAGCTCTAACCAGCGGGTTGTGTAGTGGCTAAGGAACAAGGGTTGTGGTTAAAAAGAAGGCCTTAAGCACATGAGAGTCCCAGAAGAGGTCTTGCTAATGTACTCTTGAGCAACGTACCCATGACGAGTCACTTGAGCGAACGCTGAGTAAGCCATTTGTGGTGCGGTAAGCCATCTAAGTGGATTGGGACAATGGGACGGGCTTAGCAACTTAATAATGCTTAGATATATCAAGAGCCGACAGGTAGCAAGATGGGGAGAAAAATGGACCTGGAAAATTTCACATAAAGACGCAAACAATAAAAAAAATCAGCTTAATGTAAATGTAAATGACCATCGATGCTTCTGCGGAAATGAGGGGTATGGCTTAATGGACCTTAATGGAGCAGACGTCCACAGACAGTCAGGAAAGGGCCACATTCCTACCGAATAACAGTAGGAACAGTAACAACTACTCAAGGGCCCATTAACAGCTTTCTGTTACAGTTCCTTTCGCTGGACGGGCCTCTTTGCAGCTTTCTGTTACACATCTTTTTAGTAGATGGTCTTTCTTGCAGCTTTCTGTTGTGACTTCTTTCACTACAGAGGCATCGATCACACATGACTGTGAATGACACTCGCATGTCTTCGAGGAGCAGATGGGACAGTACACCAAGAACAGCATCCCTCTTGGGGTCAGGGAGGTTGACAGGACCACTGGGGGTCCAGTCAGCTTGTGCAGAGATGGAAAGGAGAGACGCAGAGGACAGGGACAGATGGAGAGAGTCCTCTCTATGCAGTCTGTGTGGTCATAAGAGCATCTTCAGTAAAGTGTTGTCATTGTTACCGACGTTCTGGAAAGTGAATCGAAGCCGCAGCTTTGAAGACCCGGTGATATTGAAAGTGTTCCCTCTACTCACGTTTGCTTTGGATGACACCTGAGAGAAAATTTAAATATGAAATGATATTGAAGGTCCAAACTGTTTGAACAGCACTTCACCACACCAACAGGCCTTGTCTTTCTACTTCACTCGATCCTTTATTTCAAGTCCCGGAGACCCAACAGGAGTGCACATTACCCCTGCTTATCTGGCCACGTTTGAAGCTGTGTTCAGAACTGAGAACTCGGACCTTGAAATGAAGGGTGTTGACCTATATGATGGAGAAAAACAGCCTTCTCACCGAAACAGCGTAGGCACAGGGCCGTGTACAGAGACCATACGGTCTGGAAAATTCTGGGTTCTGTTGTGTGTCAAGCCATGGAGACTTGACAGGACCTGTAATTAATCACTTGCATAATTTCCGTGCTCAGCAGTTCTGACTAGCAATGGGAGGAATGACATATACTCTCATTAATATCCCCTTCCTGCCAGAAACAAAAAATTGTCACGTGAATTTCATTATGAGGAATGTGTCCTTTTTAAAGTCTTCCGGCATAAATCATGAGACAGTGTGCTGGTAAAGGAACTAAAGTCATGGATAAAGGGATTGTTCAGCTTTCCATTATGATTTTATCTCTTGATCACTGACTTCACTTCTTGACCATTCGACCCACCCTGGGTGGCTCAGGAATGGACTTGCAGGGTATAGGCAGGAGGCCAGCAACAGCTTCCTGGATTCAAACCAAAAAAATTTCTCAAGAAGGTTCGTTTCTGGAGCAAGAAAATGCCTCAGATCTGTGATGAGGACTCTGTTTATCCTGAACGTTCTACGGGAGCAACCTGAGCCCTTCTAACATACAGTATTTGTCTCTGCTGCTCTATGGAAAGATGTTGGTTCTGACACGTGCTTCTGGAGGTGCCTCTGGTCCCATTTGGGGTTTTTAATGTGTCCTTCCCCTTCTCCATGTGGTTCATTCAAAGATAATCTCATGTCAGGTTCCCCTTTGATTTTCATCCACTTGTAAATATCTAATGTACTCACTGCTGCACCATTTGACCTCTGTGAAAGTGGTGCCAGCGGTGCTGCGCAGAAACCAAGGGGCACTATGATGCGATTGTAATTTTTCACAGCCTTGGCACTTTCTTCTTGGCAACAGACTTGACAAATCACACTCATATCTTTTTTTGACAAAGCACCCTTTGATGGAAAGAGTGTTCAATAGATCATGGGCAAGGTAAAAACGATGAATCTCATGCCTCCATCCTCTACATATATTTTGGGAAGCAGAGTGGGAACTTTTTAAATTGTATTTAGAGCAATTTAGGCTTTCATAGACAACTTTTGAGGAGAGGAAGCTCACCTCCCTGCTTTTTGGGCTAGAGGGATGGGGGTGGGCTGTCAGAGGTGAGGCTCCCGGGGGGAGCAGGATATTTCAGATGCTCACTGCATTGCGTAAATAAGTAAATGAATAATGAGTTTGACTTCACATGCCCATTTGCATGAGTAATCCTAGGGTGATTCTTTACTGCAGAGAATGGCAATAAAAGCCAGTTCACACACATTCACTGTGCAAAATAATTTATTTCTTCTTGGCAACAGACTTGACAAATCAGACTCATATTTGTTTTGACAAGTCGTCCATCATCATCATGCACTACAGAACGTCTCAAAGTCTTATTTATAAGCTCGCCAGTTTGATGTAATGTGACTTTGTTACAGCCCATATCTGGGTTACCCTTGACTGAGAAACACTGACGCAAAGATTCAAACTGAATGAAAATGTCAGCTGTGGGATCACAAAAAATATACAGCCAAGAACGATACTAAAGCAACAAGACAACAGTTAAGTAAGTGAAATATTACAGGGGCCTCAAGTGTGACCAGTCTTTTCCCATCACACTAAACCAACCAAGCATCAACGCTTGAAGACTTTTTAGGTGGTGTGGTGGGCGGAGCCGTGATGAAAGATCTGGAAAAGGTCCTCAAATGCGCTGATGTTTCCACAAGAATGAAAATCTGAATTGTTGAAGCAACGGTGTTTTCTATACCGTTCTAACGCTGTGTGGATGTGAAAGGTGGTCCTTGAAGATGCAGCATTGGTAAAACATGGACTCCTTTTGACTCTGGAGTTGGAGGGGATTTTAAGGACACCATGGACAGGAAAGGAAACCGAACGGATGGATGTTGGGTCGTATCAAACTGCAAAGCTCATTAGGGGAAGAGGATGTCCCCCAACCAGGGGGACAGACTCAAGTACCGTGACAGTGGACAGAGCATACTCAGCACTATGGACAAAAGTATAGGACAGAACTTTCTGGAAGCATCCTATGTATGTGGTCTCCAGGAGCTGACATTGACAGCAGTACCGCTGTGGTGGACAAGCGGCTGGATACTGGACAAAGGACTGGACAGACGTATCAGTCCTCCGTTGCGGCTGCAGCCTTGATTGGTCGGGTGCTGCTGAGGGTAGAGGAGGTCGCCAGAAGTGCCAGCATCAATATTCTGAAGTACATTAGGAAACGATAATCTTAATGTAATGTAGTAAAGTAATGTAACGTATATAGAAATAATTGAAAATATAACTGCATTTGCCAAGTAACACTTAACCTTATGTGGCCTTCTTTATCTAGAACAATTTTTATACAGAGGGAAATCTCTTTTCTTTTTTCTTTTCGGACGAGATGATGCGGTCGGAAGAGCGCACTCAGAGACACTTGAGTGGATCATGCACGCGGCCCATGAATGGAACCTGCCGTGGCTATTTATACCATAGCGGGAGCGAGGGGTGGGTAGCGCCACAGGATCAGGTGGAATATCTCTAGCGGTTAGTCCCCCGTGGGTCTCGGTCCTCGGCTCAGCGGCGCTTCGGCGCTGTCTGGCTGCGTTACCGTGAGGGGAAGCGATAGGAGGAACAGCGAGACAGCCAGACGTCGTCGTCGCTTCCGTGCCGAGCAGTGTCAACACACTGAGTGTGTACAGGTGGATGCTGAGCTGGTCCCCCGAGGCACAGCATTGTTTGGTGACATAACGCATCGGCTGGCTGGGATAAATCGCTGCTTTCTGTTCAGGCCGTTTCTTATTTTTCCCCTCGCTTTCCCTTTCATCAGAGCCATAACAACTGTATTCACTTCTTGAATCATCACTGTTTTATTTAGCCGATGCTTTTCTGCAAAGCAGCTTACAATTATTTACCCATTCATGAAGGTGGATAATTTTGCTGGAGCTATTTAGGGTAAGTACCTTGCTCAAGGGTGATAGAGCTGGGATTGAAACCTGCAACCTGCAGGTCTAAAGGCAGCTGCTATAACCACTGCACTACCAGCTGTCACAAAATTACTTTGTTCCAGGACCTTGTTTCTGAGCCTGAGTCCTGGTGCTTGACTTGAGACACCTTAGTAATATATGAAGCCTTACAAGTGCATTAAAGTGTACGATAATTAAATTCCGCATAAAAGCTCATGTAAAGCAAATATATATGCAAATAACTCTGACTGAGAACACAGAAAAATAATAGGTAAACATGCCATTAATGCCACTGGGGCAGTGACTCTCCCTCAACTAAACACAGAGGCAGGAGCTCCAAGAAGCTGGGGAACCATCAGCTCAGCTGTTGCACAGTGATTTGAGGCATTTGAAGGAGGGAATATGTGTTTTGCAGGCGCCTCCGTGGTGGTGATGAGGTCACGCCACCGTACTGGCAAAATGAGGATGGAACCGAACAGCGGGCACAAGGACCCCTCTGCCAAGCTGCTGTGCTTCAGCTCTCTGGCGCCACCTGGGGCCACTTTGTGTAACAGGTGACCTATTAAAGTGGCGTGACAGCCCCCAGCCCCCGGCCCCCTGGTCCCAGAGACCCCTCACCCCACTATAGAAAGGCAGTTGAGGACCTACAGCTGCAGCAGCTGTTTCCCAAAAGCTGCCAAAGCTGACGGCTCTAATAACTGTAATCAGCCGTGATTAATAGCAGGCTAATTGCATCGAGAATCCCGGTGGGAAGGACAGACAGCCACCGCAGTGCCTCCTGGGCCATTCTGTGCCTTAAAGAGCCCTCTTCAAGCATGGAGTCCCAGCCCCGCTTGAGTCGTGTACTGCCGGTGGCCCCCGGACACCGGGGGGCGTTCCCATCCTCCGGACTTTGGTCTGCACGGACAGATGACCAGAGGTGTTCTGAAAACACCCAACCTATTGTTCCGAAAGGTCTGACCTACTCTCTCCTGCTCGGGCAAAACCAGTGTGTCCTGTTCCTCCGCAGAGCGAAACTGTCTCGCCCCCGAAGCGTGGGGAAAGCTCGCACAGATGCTGCACAAAGCCTGTTGGGAGGGAAGCTGGTGACCAGAAGTAGAGCACATGACCAACTGGACCTCCAGCAGAGGTGTAGGAGTAAACATGCGCTGAGGTCTTCCTGGCACCGAAGGAGCACCAGCGCTGAAGAGTCCTAGAATTGCACGAACTGGGCTGGACAGGACTTGACTTGCCTTGGTAGGGTGGGCATGTCTAAAACTGCGGGAAGCTTCTCCCCCTCACAGTCTGCACCTGACAATGGCTTTTCTTCTACTTCTCAGCCCCCAAAACTCTTGATATCAGGTCAGCTGATCCCAAGGCCAGGTGACCAGCTCACCGTAGAGATGGTATTGTGCTCACCTGGTACCAGACAAAAGTGTAAGGCTGATGGCGATGACTTTGTAATGACCTTGAAAAGAACTTGGAGGGACTGTTCCAGGCTGACAAGATGAAGACAACCAAAGTGGACTCTGGCTCAGAAAAGGGCCCGTCGAAGGGTCCATAGCTGGCCGATGATACCTCAGAGCAAGTACAGCCCTATGCTCTACAGCTGAAGTGTTCAGACGCTTCGGAAAAGGAACGCAGGCCTCCTCCCTTCACGCGCTTTACTGCAAGAGGGTGCTGTGAATCACGGCCCTCGGAAAGATTTAAAGGGGAAGAGCCGTGAGTCAATTTGCCTTGCAGGAGCAGCACGGAGAAACGAGGAAGGCAGTTACATCACTCTTCAAATGAAGCTATTTGCCTAATGAGGAACATGATCCTGGGGTGACTCGCCCTGCTGGATTATTCACTGGGGAGCTGCAAGTCTCCTTCTTCTGAAAGTCCGGCACGGAAAAACTTGACGCCGCATGACCTCAAAGCTCGATAAAACTTTGAAAGCATCTGATGGAAGCCACGAAGTGGAGAATGAGCAACACTCGCCTCTCGCCGTCCCATCGGGTGCGCTTCCATCACCCTTGTGTTAAAATAGCGTCTAATTTTACGCATCTTTGGCAGTCATTTCAAACAGCTGTGTCTCCAGATGTGCACAAACAGGCCCCCAACGGCAGACACACAACCGGCTCCGCTGGTTGCAGCTACGAACACAGCTGGTTGTATCTGAAAGCTCCGTCCTTCCACCCCGGGCACCGGAGAGCTTTGGTGATTTATCCGCCAGGCCAGAGCTGGTGGGGGGGTGAAATCCATTTCCTTAAGTAGCTCTCAATTTGTTGAGCGGTGCTTTCTGCACTTTCACTGCAACCTTTAATGCAGTAAATTCTTTCATGATTCGATTCAGAGACACGACAAAGTACAAATGCCAACTTGGATTTGGATCCTTAACTTGTATATTATATCCAGACTAAAGACTTACATGTTCATTCAGGAATTCCACCTCGAAATGTAATTCCACTTACCTGTGTTTGTTTTTACCACCTTTATTCCAATGCATATTAAATTGACTTGTTATGTGACAAATTACTAACTCTGTTCTTTCTTCTTGTTGAGCACTGCCTTGCTACATAAGACTTGAGGAAGCCTGCCAGTGGTCACAGACGAATCCCATGCCGACTGAAGATGATGGATGAAACGTACCACGCTGAGCTGGGGATTCAAGATACCATTTAGCAACAATATCATCATTACTTGTAAACTGGCTTAGACGTCCTATTTAATCTAGAATACCCGGTAGGGATGTGGGCCTTGAACCCACACACACACACACACATCTTCAGAACCGCTTGTCCCTTACGGGGTCACGGGGAACCGGAGCCTACCCGGCAACACAGGGCGTAAGGCTGGAGAGAGGGAGGGGACACACCCAGGACGGGACGCCAGTCCATCGCAAGGCACCCCAAGCGGGACTCGAACCCCAGACCCACCGGAGAGCAGGACTGCGATCCAACGGCCTTGAACCCCAGAGGTTTTTTTCTCCCTCTCTTTTCAGTTGGGAGTTTTTGTTCCTTTCCTCCGTGACCAGTAGGCATATTTATAGCTCTCTAAAAGTATTATATTATGATAGTCAGTAGTCAACTGTCTTCTTTGTGATGTGTTTGTTTTTCTTGCCTTATGCCTGTGTTGAAGCGCTCTGTGTCGCTCCATGAGAAGAGCTCTGTAAAAATAAATGAATTGAATTGAATATATTCCTAAATGTAATTACAAATTGCCCACTTGTATTTGCATTCCTAACTTGCGTATTTCTAATTTAAAACCTATTCCTAAGCCCACCTCTATCTCTAACCTTAACCCTAACCTTAAAACTCACCCCACCCCTGATATCAGGGCAGTAGTGAGAGAATCAGTTGTATTTACTAAGTATCATTCAGTATTTCAGCGCGGTATTTGTGAGGTCAAATGGTGTTAGAGATAAATGAGGCATCTAATGCTGTACAACCCTTTGGCAAAGGGCTGCGATGAGGGTCCTGATCTACCGCTCATCTCCAAATTGTATGAGGAGCTCTTGTGCTTAATTTATAACCCCCATCCAACTAGGCTGTAAGAGATGGAATGACCTCCCATGGACTCCTCCTACCCTGAGGATGTCGTACCGTCATTTACATTACAGCCACGTGCATAACGAGGCAGGAGGATCCAGATTGGTAAAAGCCAGGTGGTCCTGAGATAGAGGTGAGGAAGAAAGACACATTTAACATATGCAGCATTGCATTACTTAGTCTAACTATTTTTCCTTGTTATTATTATTGGCACCTTTTTCAAAGCAGCTTAGAGATTTTTATAGCCAGACATATTTATTGAAACAATTCAGGGTAAAGAGCTTGCATGTTGTTTCATTTTCCATCACACTCCCTGTTGCTGCGGATTATGCAATTTAATGCAATTTAGTAAACAGATAATGCATTTTAATACATTTAATACGTGGAAAATGCTGGCAAAAACTGACCTAATGTAACCCTCATGAAACATATAGGTTAGCGACCCCAGTCCCCAAGGGATGACCCTAAGGTGGCATCTTACCTTCCTGGCCATTGTCATCGCAAGGTCTGAGGTGTGTGGTTCCTGGTAGGTGGTGCCAGCTGTGGAAGTGCACTCCGACACCACACACAAGGATGGTCAGTCTTGAACGAGCTGGGGTGAATCATCCTGCGCCATATCTGAGCGTCTTGGTCACTTTCAAGGGACTATGATTACCATGGTAGAGCTTCGCCCCAGTGGATGCAGAAAGAAGCAGAATCCATTGTAAGGCTCAAAGGTGTGTTTCCTGCATTATTTACCCTCAGAGATGTGCCTTTTGGTTGGTCACCCACCTGGACAACAGGTGTGTTCCACCTGTAATACCACGGCTTTACAGAGTAACGCAGTCACCATGTTCCGCCGCAGACGATACCGTCACCAAGTCACACGCTGCAGCACTTGAATGTGAGTCCAGTCCGACTGGTTTAACACTTTTCAGATGAGTGTCAGATGAGACATATGACTAGACGAGAGCGATACTGTCACGATCACATGGGCACGGGTGGTAAGGTGGACTCAAGTGCAGAGTTTATTTACAAGAAGAGCTAGGAAATTCAAATGGGGGAGAGTGGATCACTGATGCTGTGGTTCTGTGGTGATGTGGGGATCGAGTTTGAATTCCCCCTCCTGCTGTGGTACCCTCAACCAAGGTACTCACCCGGAATCGGTACAGTAAAAATTACCCTGCTATATAAATGGGAGGGGGGGGCGCGGTGGCGCAGTGGGCTTGGCTGGGACCTGCTGTGTGGTGGGTCTGGGGCTCCAATCCCGCTTGGGGTGCCTTGCAATGGACTGGCGTCCCATCCGGGGTGTGTCCCCCCGAGCGCTGCTCCCTGCGCTGCCGGGTTAAGCTCTGGTTCACCGTGACCCCGCCTGGGACACGTGGTTCTAGACATTGTGTGTGTGTGTGTGTGTAAATGGGTTAATCAGTGTCAGTAGCTTCGTGTACAAACGTCACTCTGTAAGTTGCCTTGTGGAAGGCAGTGGCCAAATGAAAAATTGAAGGTTACAGTGCAGAAAGTGCTTTTTCTTTCCAGATATGAATACTATAATACATCTAGTGTAATTTTACTGAATTTCTTTATTGTTCCTCTGCTCCCATACACTTTAGAGCAGTACTTTATAACATCAGGACCTCACCTGGGATATGGACCGGGAACCTTTCCGGTGCAGTGCTTTAACCACTTTGCCACCTGCTGTGCGAAACCTGGCTGTGGAAACACGGTTTGCTCTCCTCGGAGAGTGACAGCGCTCCGATCGGTACGGTGTGGGAACGCAGCCCAGGGATGTCAGCCAGAGTTGCCAGGACCTGGGGGGGCAGACTGAATGAGTCAATGGGTGGGGGGGGTCCGGTGACTAAACAAGAGATGGACCTGAGCAGGAGGGGCTTGCGGAGACAGAGTTGGAATTTGGCTGTTTCATGTAGAACAGATGGTCCAAGCTGAGATTTGACTGTGGAAAGACACCGAGCCGCCGGGGACGGCGGAGGACAAACAAGTTGTCTGGCATTCGGGGGGGGAGGTTGTGTGCTTTAGACACGGCGTAGTGATTCTGACTTCAGCTCCTGCCTGTTAGATAACAGCTGGCACGGCTATTCAGTCGACCGGAAGATGAACTCACGGTGATGTCTACCTGGGCTTTTAACCAGCAACGTTGTGATGCAGCATGCAGTGCCCTGCAGTCAACATCTGGATGGAGTAAACAGTCAGCATGAACAGGTTGCCGCTGTAAGGAACCTGTTCGTGATCTGCGTCTGGGGTTATCAGGAAACAAGAGGGTCCAGTCCTCAATCAAAATCCTAACTCATATATTGTATTTTCCCTATTTTTTTCCCCCACTTCCTGTGAGCCAGACTGAAATAGTTTCATAACATGTAAATTTGGATTCACACACCTCGGGCATTAAGTTACTGAGAGCAGCGTCCCTGATCCCACAGATTCCTGTGTGATGTCATCAAACACGTAAAAGGAGTGTGAAAATCAGTCTCCCAAACCCCACTCGATTTACATATGACCCTTCATTTCCCACCAGGTTTCAGCCCCGACACAACAATTCTCGGCATCGGGGCCGGAGGCCAGCGGGCAGAATGAACCCCGAGAGCTGCCGCGAAGTCCAGAAGGCTCCAGAGCACCAGATGTGTGCAGATGGGGGTGACAAAGGGATTAAGTACTAGGGCTGCAGGCAAAACATCGCATAATCTCTTCATTTAGCCGGATCCCACAGATTTAGTGGAAAAAAGACGAAAGCGAATGTCCTGCGTGGGGTCCAGCTGTGCATGGGCTTCAAACGAACACGAGTGCGAACACTCTGGAACGGATTCTGTGTGCCACTTGGTAACAAAGCGTGTACACGGGGATGCTGCTGCTGTTCTATACTGTATTCATTTTTGTGCATTTCTTATTTGATGTTATTATCAGATTTGTCTTATGTAACTTTTCTCGTGCTTTTGGGGTGAGAAATTATCCTGCGACTCTCACGTATTATCGGACCCCATAAAGTACTGGGTGCCTGTTCTGGATACGGCCTCCGAACGCTTTGGGAGCCGCTTGAGCGCAGGAATCCGGAGCAGGTGGAGGAAACCCACGGGAACATGGGGAGAATGTGCAGACTCCACACAGACTGAGCCACATTCGAACCCAGAGCCCAGGAGCTGCGAGGCACCAGTGCTACCAGCTGTGCCACATTCTCAAAGTTGTTTATTTGAGCGTTCAGTCTCCTGACCTCCGGCGGCTATTTGGGGACGAGCGTAACGCGTCCCTGCAGCTCCGTCTTTTGTCTTTTCCATGAGGTGCCATGGCAACGGCATCCTCCAAAGACACACCTCTGCCACACTGAAATTACAGGTGCAGACAATAGGAGTGTGAAGGCATGAGGACAAAGCGCTGCTGCACACTCTGCTCAGCCAAGGCCACATGGAGAGAGCAGCACATGCTGATCTCCAAAGAGAGCGAAGACACTGGGTCCTCGTGCTCAGCAGTTCCACTTACACATTTTACAGACGATTACAGACACTCCCCGGATTATGAATGAGTTCCGCTCCTAAGTCTGTCTTTAAGTCGAATTTGTTCATAAGTCGGAACAGTTCGCTGCGGTTCGTGTCTAACGTCAGTTAGTCAAATGTTTGTCTTAACATATAGTATATCGTGTACCTTTGTATGCATAAAAAACATTAAAGAATCACTTCTGGATACACTGAAATATCTTTAAAATAACAATACAGTAATAATAATAATAATAATAATACAATTTAATGATAGTAATAAATGTAACTACAGTATTTCTAATAGAGACACATAGAAAGAGATAAATGTTACTACAGTATTTAGAGAGAAAGAGGAGGAAAGAGAGAACGTGTGTGTGGAGGGGGTTATAAAAAACTTTAAAGAAAAATTAATGTTCACTTTTCCAATGTTCGCTGGCGTTTCACCATTTTCCGATCGCCTTTTTATTTCCAGTTTAGTTTCAATCGTGAGCGTTTCCGTTTTCTTTGATGCATCACCGTCACTTGCATCATATTTACGCTTTGGTGTCATGGTTAGGAGGATAAAAACAAAAAAATTAAAGCCAAATACAATAACACACACGAGACGCTGTTAACGGCAACGTGGTCCGACTGAAAAGAAAGAAGTCTTAGTCCTACCTCGGGCCCACGAGCCGATGAACCGCTGTAGATGTGCAATGTTTTGATGCGCGATGCAAAGCAGCACCGTTTGTTACTACGAACCATTGTATGTAACTCGAATTTTTATTATAATAGGCTTTACAGGGGGTGGTTCATAACTACGGGTTGTACATAAGTCGGACATTCGTAACCTGGGGACTGCCTGTATTTGTTTTCCGTTGCATTTTGCATCAGCAGCTCCTGCGAGGAGTTTGCCCAGCTCACGGAGCGTGTGGGGGTGTGGAGCCTCTGTCACGCAGGCGATGTAGCTGGTGAAGATCACAGAGAGGTGTAAGGAAAGGTGGAGGAATCAGACGAGGAATGCGTACCATCTGCTTCCTCGTGGTGGGACACAGCGCCGGCCGCTGCACATGTGGTGCCAGTCTGGAGTTCTAGAACATTCACCTCAACCATGAAAAGTGTTAGCAGATCTGTCATATGTTCCACCAAAAGTAGCAGCCAAACATATTAATCAGTCATATTGCGAAGTATTCAAATGTTATAAAAAAAAGATGGATTTAGACGAGATGAGTTCTGGAGTACATAGTGCACACTTGCGCAGTTACGTTCTCGCGTTTGTCAGACAAAGTGACGTGCAGCTCAGAGGGAACAAAAGTGCATCAGCAACAGATGAAGTGCTTTAGACACAGACACAGCATTACGGATGATGCTGCCATGTTATTGGTTCACATCCTTCCAGTACCTCCCACAGCCCATCCTCACCACATTCTACGGAGAGACTATGGAGAGCATCCTGTGCAGCTTCATCACTGCCTGCTTTGGTAATTGCACCGTTTCGGCTCGCAACACCTTGCAGCCGAGAACATCAGGGGAGTCTCTCTGCCCTCCGTCACGGACATTTACACGGCACGCTGCATCCGCAAGGCCACCAGCATTGCGGATGACCCCACGCGTCCCTCACACAAACTCTTCACCCTCCTGCCGTCTGGCAAAAGGTACGGAAGGATTCGGACCCTCGCGGCCAGACTGCGTAACAGTCTCCTCCCCCCAAGACATCAGACTCCTAAATGCTCAGGACTGACACTGGAACTTGACGCTGGTCGGTGCTGAACTTTCCGTTATTGTGCCTATTGTCCTGTTTTAGTTTTGTTGAAAGGTTTAGTAATTGTTGAAATGTCTAGTGCTGTTTGCATAACTTTTGCACATGTGCACTTTAGGGTCCTGGAGGAAAGTTGTTTCGTTTCATTGTGTACTGTACCAGCTGCATATGATCGAAATGAAAATAAAGCTTCTCTTGTCTTGTCTTGTCTCGAAGTCGCTCTCAAAAAGATGGGTTTGAGACTTCTCTTGAATGCTGGGAGGGATTCAGCAGCTCTGGGGGAGACAGGGAGCCCATTCCACCGTATCAGGGCCAAAAGTGAGATGCTGGACCCCCTGCGAGTGGGACTACCAAGCAGCCAGTCAGTCCCTTTTTTATCCAAAGCTTGTTTCCACTTGGTATGGTTGTGTGTTTTTCTGCAGAAGTGCAAAAGTATGAGCTCCACTTGTCCTGGAATTGGTTGTTAATCAGCTGATCACACGTCCAGTGTCTTGACCACCAGGCTACAGGACACTGAATTTACCTGTTTTTCTGACACTTTTCTCCAAAATCACTTGCAGTGTTGTTACTTACACTGATTTACCCTTTTCTGTGGCTAGGTAATTCTTACAGCATTAATGCAGAGTAAGTACCTTGATCAATGGCACTACAACAGGAGGTGGGACTTACATTAACCTTTACTTATTTAGCTGATGCTTTTCTCCAAAGCAACTCACAGTATTAAGGTTACAGTTATTTACCCAGTCAGGCAATTTTACTGGTGCAATTTAGGGTAAGTACCTTGCTCAAAGGCACTACAGCAAGAGGCAGGGATCAAGCATGCAACCTTTAGAGCCAAAGGCAGAAGCACTAGCCACTGCGCAACCGGATATCCCACGAACGGAGCCCTGGTTCGGGGATCTGGTTCAGATTTGAACCAGAATTCTTCAGGTGCACAGCAGCAGCTCCAGTCAGTAGTGCACCTGCTGCCCCCTTGGAGAGTAGGTGTTTCCACAAGGAAATGAAGAGACTGGATGTCAGCCAGGTCTTTTCAGGGCTTTCACCGAGTCGCCTACTCAGTTCAGCGCGCTATTCACAGGTTCCGGGTTCCATTCAGACGTTCATAATTAAACTCCCCGACAATCTTCATGGTAAATAATGGGCAAAACCGAGGTATTCAGAAAGTACGACAAGGTGCCACAATGTGTTCTTTGAAAATGGTCCCACGTGTTGCATTGTCTTGGGAGAAAAGCCAAGAGACCTTACGGGGGCTCGGGGAAATTTCACGAAAGCCTTCGCGAGACCCGCGCCACACATGACATCGAAGGAGAGAGCGCCGCACCGACGCCAGCTTCACACGCCCGTCCCTCGCAAAGACACAAATATTTATTTATCGTTCTTCTGCCCTGCGCTGCGTTGAGGAATTTAACGGCCTCGTCAAATGTCTCTCTGCCCTCTTGTGGAGACGTCGATATTCCGTGGAACGCAGGACTTCACTGAGGTTTCTCTGCCGTCAAAATTCATCGTTTTCCAAGTTCTTCCTTCTAATTCCACACTCCACAGCGCACTAAGTCTCGGAGCAAACTTTTCCCTCATGCTTATGTGCCGTTATCTTCAAGGAACAGCTTTGGGACGAGATTCTTCATGGATTAAAGGGATTTACTCACATAGTTCGAGGTAATAACTTGTCCCTGAGGCATAGCCAGTCTCTGCTGGGTAGACACAAAAAACAGAACTACTTTTCCCTCTCTCAGTTGTGGTAAAACCAAGAGCTGCAAAGACACAACTTGGCACAGACTTTACAAGAACTGATCCAGACTGATCCAGAGTGCTGGGAGGTGACACCCTTATACCTCATCTCTCCCTAACTACTTGAACTGAGGAACCTTGAGAGTGCCAGAGTTCCAGAGTCTGAGACCGCAGTTACCACGGTAAAAATCAGAGTATGTAGTTTACTAGGTCAAACACTTTTCTCAGACTCCAGTAGCAGCATGGTACCTGGCACTTCATCTGTTACTAGCCATTGCAGTGCTATGTGTTCCAACACATCATTTTTAGTTTGTATTTCTGGAAGATTTTGCACATGTCTGAACATCCCAGATGCTTCTGCTGTCCCCTGGAGTTTTCACCGGCCTTGACCGTAGCAGGCAGCGGGATGGTTAAGGAATCGGACTCGTAATCAAAGGGAGGGCAGTGTTAAATGCTAAGATCTGCATAATTTGCAGAAAAAAAAATCAATTTTAAAATAGCATTAGGAGGTGACCGGCCCCAGTCTGCTAACGAACACAGACACATTTGCTTGCATGTCTCCCCATTTTCCCTCCCCTCCCCGTCCCTCCCCGTCCCTCCCTGTCCCTCCCCGTCCCTCCTCGTGCCCATACTTATGCTTTGATGTTTATAATTAACCATGCGGCGTCTGTCTGGGGATAATTTCATCCACTCTCCGGTATATAGTCCCTTTGCTGGAGCAGAATAAAGCTAATGACGACATGAGGGTACGAGGGTGGGAAAGGAAGAGGAGCACAGAGCTGAAATGTAGGGCATGGATGGAGTCCAAAGACGGCGGCGTTCTCTGGATCTGCAGCAGCTGTCTGCTCGGGGGTCCTTTGATGTGCCAGACGAGTCTCGTCTTGTCCTCTACGTAATCACATTATGTAGAGGATTTTTATTACCGTGTCATATACCGCAGTTTCACTTGCGCAGTGACCTAGTTAAACTACATTTCCGCCATTCAAAAGGGTGACACCGGGGTTATAAATAAATTGCTTTTTAATTTTGTCTCCTGACTTTTTCAGTTATTTATTTTATGTTTGCATTTTTAGCCGTGACTGTGCGAAGTCACCCACAACATAAATTTTGATATCGATTTTGATCAGACACCTTCCTCAAGAAAGCAATGTCAGTAGAGGCAAGGTAGGGCGGGTATAGGGGGATGGCCTACTTTAAAAAGTGACTGTCCTACACCTGAAAATTAGAACAAAAACTGAACATTGTCTTTTTATAGCCTGTTTATATCTCATATTGATTGGTCTTAAGTTTTATCAGTAATGAAGCTTTTTTCCTAGCATTGTTCCAAACAAAAGCATTTGTCATGTTCCTTGAACTTTATAGATCGTTGGTGATGCCCCTTGGACTATGTTCTGCACCTGTGATAAACTGACCTTTAACACTTTATTTTCTAAGGTAGAAATTAATCGCACTGGAGAGTTGGGCATACATCAACAACAGTTGGGAACTACCGGAGGGGGAGCAGCCTTGTAAAACTCAAATTATTTTGCTTTTCACCCAGTTGATATTACTGAATTATTTAGTCTTTGAAATGTATTCTCCTTTGCGAATGTTGAAACTTTCTTAGGATGTGACAATGTCATCTAACTGCATTCGATTTATTAACTGCAACCAGTCGCTGTCAAAATGAGCGAAAGGAGGGTCCAATCAGATTCATGGGCTAGGATATTATTTCTGCATTTTGACATTTCACCAAAGAGACCTATGTTAGGCTTATACTCTAAACTCCTTACAACGATTCATCTATTTACATCAGAATCATTTCTCTCTATCAATTCAGAGTGACTGTCTAGATCAACAGTACTACAGTAGGAGCAAGGTTTGAACTCAGGAGCTTTAAGATCAAGGTGAAAGCTCTAATCACTACCACCCACTGACCCCAACATTTTTGTCCTCTTCTGACGTTATTTGTCAGTTGTTGTTTGCCTTCAGTACTTCCTAGTCTGTGCAGTGCAGTTCTGCTCTTTGTTTCTGAAAGAATTGCAGGGGGTTAACCACTCAGAACTCTAGAGTGGGCCTTCCAGTTCCTTCACTGTAGCCCCTCAGCTTTGACATATCATCAGTGGCCAAAGCATTGAGCATTGACCCCACTTCTCTGGGTGCTTTTTCTCTGTGCCGCTGCAGTTCATAATCCCACTGTGTTATTGCTTCCAGTCCCAGAGGAACACGAAGTCGATTTGTAGCTTCAGTTTGAGGCACGTAGTCGGCTCCCAGTCCCCAGTGTTAAAAAATTAATAGTAAGTTTGGGTAGAGGAATATTCAAAACATAATGACTGCAGACTATACACATGAAATCAAAAAAATGTATTTTTATGTGATGGGAAAACCGATTAAAATGTGTGTGTGTGTGTGGTTTGTTTGCGGAAGTACAGTATGAGTGCACTAAGTGCAATCTCAGGAAAGACCCATCCCTTGACACCAAGCAGTAATCCCCAGCTACACAGGGGTCGGTCCCCAGTGTGCTCTGCTGCTGGAGCATAACCAACGAATGTGCATTCGGTACAGTGTCCACAGCGGTGGACCTCAGATGGGCAGACTTTCCCAATTTCTGTTGTGTTACCGAGCAAAACAGCTTTCTTCAAAAGCTCCAGTAAGAACGCAGAGGCCAACAGGCCATGCGAGGTTACCAGCACCACTGCCTGGAGATTAAGTGCTTCAAAATTCCTATGAATTCCCCTCCCCATCATTGTAAACTTCCAGCCTGAGCTTCCGACTTCTTACGCAACATTCTGAGGGCCTGAGGACGCTGGGCTATCCCATAATCCTCTTTTTCTGAAGAATTAAAGATTATGGGCATTCACCGTGCCGTCGGCTATGATTAAGTTTATTCTTCTTTTGCTCAAAGCTGGTGATGAAACTTAAATGGTCTTGGAATAACCCCAGCAACCAATGTAATGGCAGAAAAGGACCTTTTTCCATTTTAAGTATCATCTTGGCTCTATAAAGCATTGTCTTTCCTTCTAATGCCTCCTCCCATCTTACAACCTGCTCACGTTCAGAAAGCCCTTACATGGCATCACCCTGTTTTTCTTTGCCTACCTTACTCAAGGTTTGACTGACTCCCATTGCTGTCCTCTCCTCTGGGACATGTGACATCCTTTGGTAGAGGAGACAGGGAGCAACGACTGGGCATCAGTCAATGACTGAGACCGACGAAGTCATCAGGGAGAATGTAACCCTACCCGGCTGTCCATGGATTGCGATCAAAACTATTGTCAAACATAGCCTCGTTGAGTGACATTATCATAGAAAAAGGTCAAAGGTCAGCAAACCACTCCCCTGTTTTCTGACATTTCTGTGTGATGAGGATCGGCAGCCGATCAGGGTTCGACATTAACTTTTGGCTCAACGGTTTTCCGAAGTCACTAGCCACTCAACATCTTCACTAGCCAAAATGCCCCCCCACCACAAACACACAAATATACACACATACGTAAAAAGTAACTGGAGACCTTAACTGTGTTTTCTGATCATTTCTTTGAAAAATATGAGTTTAGCTTGACATTCCAACGTCTCTTTTGTGTGTGTGTGTGGTGGGGGTCAGTGGGAAGAAATGAGGGAGAGAAAAACATTTCAGATATCCTCCAAGCTCTCATTATCATCTCATTAATGTCAATTTAGGCTGCTCAGACCTCTCTTTTCATGGTCTGCCCACATTCTGAGGTTGCCCAGCTGACGATCGTATTACATGTAAACCAAGTTTCCTTGCTTATCTTAAAGTGTGTAAAATTAATTTAGTTACTGCCAATCAAGTGCAGTAATCTTAGTTTTGATTCATACTTAGTCACACATGCACAAGTAATGAGTGAAGGGTTTGCCGTGCGTCCCGATAGCGTGGATGTTTCGGAAAAGCAACGTCATCTGTTGAAGCTGTGATGACGTCACTTCATCGTATCAAGTGCTTTCACAGCAACGCTCTCTAAGTTCTGATAACTATCAGTCTTCTCCCTCTTGTGCGTTTGGCTGTGCATCATTGCATGTGGCCATTGGACTTTTCGTGATCCTTGATTGTCTCCAGTGTGAAACTGGTAGTTCGTACAACGCAAGACATTTTCCTTACCTTGTCGTTACCGTGAGTGCAGCAGTGAGTCCACATAATACGTAATGTTTTTGTCGGGATCGTACTGTAGCCCCTCACATCGTGACCCAATCTTCACTTTTCATTGAACATCCTACTTTTCTTCACCTCATCTTGATCTTGATCTACTGTCTTCTGTTTTTTTGCTGCGTGATCCGTTTGTTCACCTGACCTTTTCACGCCCTCAATATGCCGCCACATTTTAAACTTTTCTTTCCCTCCTTCTCGTGCTGGAGTCTTGTGCCGAAGCACCCAGTAGTATGTGCATGCACACTATGCAGCAAGCGCTCATGGGAGTTGTAGCATTTAGGATGTCATTGATTTGATCGTCTAAGGAGAGCTTTATGAACTACATTTTTTTTTCACGCCACCAAAACGTCACCCGCCAAAGTGGCTAGTAGGGGTGATGGAGTTACCCGCCATTGCCGGCGGGTGTTAATGTCAAGTCCTGCAGCTGATACTGACCAGGCTATCTGCTGGGTGGCCTCCTGGTTGATTTGAAATGCCATCGATCTGTGGTTTGGGAATGAGCTGCAGAATGGACCTGACGAGAGTCCTCAAGTGTATCTCCGAAGCTCGGCTTCTGATTAGATTAGTATGTGATCGGAGAGACTGAGGACCGCAACAAGACCGTCAGGCCTGCTTGTCACTCATCAGCAACCGTGCCATTGACACAAGCCCTTTCACGTCATCATGTTGTGTGTCGTGTCTGCAGAGTAGAGAAGCAGGTTGCAGTGTTTTGCTGGCTTCCACTGTGGGTGGGACGTGTTGGAGGAGATGGGAAGTGGTCTGGACTGGACCCAGGGCATGTTGCTGTACTGCCAGTGTGTACTCTTCACACACTGCTGCAAGCACACTGAAATGTGAACGGTGTCACGCCCACGGCCTCAGCGCAACCGCAAGCACCTGGTCCCGATGAACGCAGCCGGGTAGAAAGGGCACCAATCCACCGCTCTACGGTTGTGGAATCTGACATCGAGACAACCGTCCACACCGCACTCGCACCTTGCCTGTTCCGTGCTCCACGGTTCCCTTCCTCGTCTTCCCGAGCACAGCTTCTCACCACACAATGGGTAATAAAAAATCAACAGGTGTCTAGCAGACGTAGTGTAAGTGTCAGCGGTAAATCGCTGTGTTTTATAAGTGATACATAAGAAGTTGTTCCCTAGAACCGCTCCAGAGTCCGGATCCCTGTGAGAAACATGGATGCCAGTCCCTGCTGTCCTTCAGGCCTCATTCCACTATTCCACTCCTGGCGGCTGTGACAGGACTGACAGGTGACACAAACCTTCCAGAAATTGGAGTATGAGGAAGAATACAAATCCAGCTTGCAAAGTCTGGGAAAAATATGAGTGAAAACACCGCGTGTCCATTTGCTCATGGGGTCCGGCTGCTTTTCCCTCCTTTTCCATCACACCTGCTTTGTCCATCGCGCCAGCGTCCTCGTCATTGCTCTGTTGCGGAAGAAGGACATAAAGGGTAATGAGAGCTGAGCGCAATCCGGAGAAAAATGAGCCCTCGAGCCAGAAACTGGACACAGTTACAATGAATCACTTTGTTATGTGACACATTCACTGTGTGGAAACACAAGAAGAGGTCTTTCAACAGCAAAACTGAAACTGTCAGGTGAGTCGCAGGGCTGCAGTGAACTCGGTGCTGTTGAAACACATGTAAGGCCAACGGTCTCCCTTTGGCCAGGGAAGGAGAGGGTGGAGGATGTAGGACGTACTTTGGCGCTACAACGAGGGTAAAATTAATCCTCTGGACAAACACGAGAAGTTGGACATTAGGGGACGGAGACGGGTACTAATGAGAGTTCTCCCTTTAGCCGTGCAGCAGTATGATGGCGTGAAGAGCATCATGGGAGTCTCTGCCGGAGCGCAAAGGGAGGGGCTTCGCCGGGAGAGACGTGTATCACATTTCCGAGAATCGGCCCGAAAATGAGCAGCTTAGTTAGGATTGTTATAGAGTCGCTTTTAGTGACATTTATTCCTTTAGCGTAACTCTAACTCTCCGAAGTGACTTACCATGTTGAGCTACCTATTGTACCGTTGTTTACCCTTTTATACAGCTGGGGAACGTTTACCAGAGCAATTTAGGTTACGTGCTGTGCTCGGGGCACTACAGCAGGAGATGGGACTCAAACCCACAACCTCCCAGTTTAGAGGCAGTGGCTCCTGCCACTATGGCATCTGCTGCCCTATAATTTCTGAATAAAGACACACAAACGGAGCTGTTAGATAAAACATGCGACTCTTTGGATGGATCAAGCAGAAACTCGGCAGGTGGCCCTGGGTCTGGGGCTCCTCGGGTTCCGGGATGGATGCCGCAGCGGAGGAGCTCCGGGGTGCAGAACTGCAGCGCGTTTGAGTTCCTGGGGTGCAGCTGCCGGTGTCGTAAGTTCCATGCTGGCAGGAGCCAGACGCGGGTGCGAAAGGGGGATGGAGGCTGACGCATGGAAGGGCTTCTCGCTCTCCACCTGCGTTTTGCTCCATCCCCTGCTGCCGGACTCAGATAATTTAATTTCTGAGCACTTTGCGACCTGATGGGCATTGCAACGTGCTAAGTGCTCCAGGGCTTCCGCTCTCGCCCATCAGAGCCGTCTGCATGTGCGACTGGGGGTGGGGGGTGGAGAAGGAAGAGGCGCCACTGTCACCGACCCGCCGTATCCAGAGAGCAAGTTGTCTGTTCAGTCATGAGACACTTTTGTCCACAGTCACTCACTGTGTCACGTTTGTACACTGAGCTCCTTACCCTGATTTACCCATTTTTACAGCAGGGTAATTTTAGCTGTATCACTTCAGGGTAAGTCCCTTGATAAAGAGCACAACAGCAGGAGGTGGGATTCAAACCCCAAGTCCAACCTAACCCCTTTAGCCACTACACCACCTGCTGCCTCCTATGTGGCACACGTGGTAACACTATACGTTACACCTATTTGCTCACATCACGCAGTCTTGAGGTGTGTGTTCGGAGCGCTTGTGTGTTCAGAGTGTGTTTAACGTTTGATTCTTTGCGTGTCCCTGTCTGTCCCTGTGTGTGTTTGCAACTGCAACAAGGAGAATGAGTGAGAGTGTGTTTCCACAGGATGGAGGGGGGGTTGTGCCAGCTGGCGGTGTGCAGGTGCTGAAAAGGAGTTGAGCACTGAGGTGTCCTGGGGGGCTGGAGGGGAGGGGAGGCACCGAATTGAATCGTCCCGCTGCCTGCTGGCTTGCTGACAGCAGGGGGCTTCGGGAAGCACTGGGCCCCACCTGTGAGACACACCTGCACAGCTCAAACACTCACTTTCCTAATGTCTCTGTCCTACACGAGAGACAAAGGAGGACAGTACAGGACGCAGCGCTGCGCTGGCCGAGTACGGTCCCATTGTGGTCCAAGTACAATGCGAGTGCGTTCTTTAGGGACAGCTGGTAGCGTAGCGGTTACATCTGCTGCCTGTGAATCGAAAGGTTGCAGGTTTAATCCCTGCCTCCAGCTGTAGTACCCTTAAGCAAGGTAATTACCCTAAATTACTCTAGTAAAATTACCCAGCTGTATAAATGGGTAAATAATTGTAACCTAAACACTGTAAGCTGCTTTGGAGAAAAGTGTCAGCTAAATAAATAAATGCTTTGAGTTCGGTCACTGTACGGTCCCACTATGGTCTGAGTGAGTTCTGAGTATGGACCCAGTACGTTGCGAGTGCGGTCCGAGTTTGTTCTGGGTACGTTCCGAGTACGGTCCGAGCGTGTACTCGGAACTCCGTTATCCCAGTGTAGTGGACTGGGCTCCCGTTTCTATGACAACAGAAAGCAATCAGTTCCAGTTATGTTTTAACCCTGTGCTGTAATGGGGTAGCACTTGTGGACTCACAGGTTGCAGGTTTGGATCCCTCTACTGTCATCCCCTTGATCAAGGTACTCACTATGAATTGGCACAATAAAACTTACCCTACTGTACAAATGGTAACACAATTTGTAAGTGACTTTGGCTCCGTGAACAAATGCGGCAGTTAAGGGGGAGCGTTAACCGCGCCATGTTCCTCTTTCATATGTTACACCCCATTGGTTACAAACGATAAATTATTACTCATGACGCTACAGAAATTGCCAATTTTCTGCGCCATTAAGGACACAAATCATTCGATTAGCTTCTTTCTGAATGGCTCCCGGTTCCATGGAACTCTCAGATGAGTTGGTCTTTCCGCTGGTCAACGCACTTTGGGTTCATTAGTGGGGTCACAATCCTAGACTAGTCCTCAGAAGAGCATCTGACAAATAGATGTGAAAGTGCAGCTCGAAGGAGGGGGGGCGATGGGATGGGTTCGGCTGGGGGTCCATGACCGAGTCATTCGGCTCGACGGGCTGCCGGCGCTCCGAGTCCCCCACGCGGGGGGTGTGGAGCAAAGCGCCAGAGCAACGTAATTAAAAATTAATGTGTATTAGAGCTCAATTCTCTTGGCTACTTTTTGTTGTGGACCTTTTGCTTGGACCTTTTTATTGTGATGGATGATGTCACTGGTGTTTCATCCCAAAAAGTCGAAAGTCATTGTTCAAAGTCATTGTCCAAAGTGGCTGTTACTGTAAGTCGATAGACGTGTCTGTGTCCTGATGAGCAGTTTACACTGATTTACCCATTTATACAGCAGGATAACTTTTATTATATCAGCTCATGGTAAGTACATCAGTGATGATTGCTCCCTGACCAGGACGGTCACTCACTGGGCCACTTGGTCACTTACTGAGACACTCTGTCACTCATTATGATGATCAGTCACTTACTGGGCCTCTCGGTCACTCATTGGTCAAGTTGTCCTGCACACTCAAAGGTCTGTAGGGAACAGGCTTATTTCAGAGACTCATGTTCCTGGTTTCCCCCACGGTGCGACTGCGGTCACTCTAGGTTTACACAAGAGCACCGGTAACTGAGGGCTTCTCGCCCGAATGTCTGATGGTACCTGGAGAAACTCACATTTTGTAAGCCCAGCGGTGAGGGTTTGCTGCGGTAAAGAAGAACAGAGAGGAAAAAAAAGGACCTGGAGACCAAACGCCAGGTCTTTTCTCGTGGCCTTAGCACTCGGTGAACACAGCTCTGCTCTCCACTGTCCGTGGTGCTGAAGCTCCACTTGGACACTGGTGGCACCGGAGGAAGACGCGCCACCCTTATGTGACACACGGCGCCTTTAGGGGGAAGAGCTCCTGCAACATTTTTCAGAGCGCGGGGTCAGGAAAGGTCGTCTCCACGGTGACTTGGGGTTAAAGGGCTCCTGGATCTTGGAAGGGAACGTTAACACAGCCACAGCAGTGAGATATGCAACTCAAAACAAGATCACTGTACATGAAAACAAGGTTTTACTCTCTTTAATCCGTGTGACGGGAGGGGTTCTGCCTGGTGCTTGGTTATGTTCTCGGGTTGGGGTGTAAGCAGCACCCACAGGGCTTCACAGGGCAGGGGTCAGCACCGCGCCAAAGGGAACTACGGACGGCACAAGATGTGGTGGACAAAGTAACTTCGCAGGCGCGCTGAGGACATCCTCTGAGTATTTGTGGTTCACATCCCTCCTGCTGCGGTCGCACGGGTGCGAGAGGTTCCCCAGGCACAGCATGAATTAACGCCACTTAGCGACAGCGGGCTCCCGTTTCCTCTTCCTCCAGTCGGAGGGCGAAGCAGAGCCGGATCTGTCTCTGTACGAACAGTCTTTTACACCCCAGAACAGGGTACGGCACCGCGGGCGGAAGAGCCATGAATTCCAGCACAGTAAGGGGAGTAAGTGAGCGGCATTCTGGGTAAGCAGTTGTGGCAATTGGTTCGGAACGAAATCTGCGAAGAGAAGGTATGAGGTTCCATTCTTAGGTGAGAAACTCTTGGACCCCTGAGATGGTCGATGCCTTTGTCCATGAGGCTCATCCACATGTAGATGGAAATAAGTACAAATGAATACAGACAATATTTCCAGTGATGGGCACTGAAGTATGTGACAAAATACACATAAACACACATAATGGGGAAATGTTACCGTGGGAAGGAGGGAGCAACACGTGCCTCCGCTCCACCGTGTGACCCTCACCAGTCACCAGAGAGCACGTGCCACAGACAGACACGCTAATTACACACCAATTACTGCAAATACTCATATTGGTATTACCGCAAGGGCACCGTTTAAATTGTGTGGCTCCTGCAGCGCCCGGCATGTGCAGCCAAGTGTTAATACTATGTTTCTAGTTCAGTTTGAAAGGCAGCTGTGTGTGGCGCCTGCCGAGAATGCTGGGATACCCGTAGAGGCTCGGCTGCCCGTCGGTTCCGGGCTGGGCGAAATCCTGGCCAAGGTGGCCCGGTCCTGAATTTAATTAACGGACTAATTACTTTACCTAAACACACAACAAAGGGGAGTGGAGGTGTTTGTTCGTCTCTCTCATCGAAATTCATCTTCAGCAGGGCCTTCCAATTGAGGCCTTTAGTCGAAGGATGGTTTTAACGGGAGGAGCCAGTGGAGAAAGTGGAGAAGCGCAGGTGTCTGACCGGCCTGTAGGAGGCGCTGCTGCCACTCAATGGCTTAATACCTTGAGTCCTGCAGCAAAATGGTGGCAGCAGGGCTGTGGAACGCTGTTATTCCTTCCTCTGTTTTGGCTGCGTTGATGCATTTTTCCTTTATTTGACCTTTTTAGAGTGTCATTTTTTTGACCTTGGTGATGTCATGTCAGACTTTGGTGATGTCATTTTTTGACCTTTGTGATGTCATTCTTGGACATTGGTGACATCATTGTTTGACCTTGGTGATGTCATTGTTTGACTGGAGATAACCATCTAGAGTTTGGCAAAAGCCCTATGCCAGCTGCAGTAAATGCAGTCAATGAAGCAAACACAAACACACACACACACACACACACACACACACACACACACACACACACATACACCATTCTGCTAACAGAACAATTCTGACTACACACAAGAAACAGAACTGTACAAACAATGACAGTGATGCAAAATTAAACATACGAACCAAAAAAACTGCACAGGGGTTTCTGGAAATGATGTTGGAGCCGAACCTGAGGGTTGCGGTTTCATGTCTTTCCCCCATCGGTCTATTAGTACGGTTCTCCATGGCTGTAAGAAGAATCGCGGAAGAAATGCTCACAGCCATGGAGAACCGTGCTGATAGACCAAGGGGGGAAAGGGATCAAACCGCAACCCAAACTCCCTTCGCGGCTGCATATTTGCCATGGCAACAGTGTGGAAGAGACGAGGAAAAACCGGGAGCGAGAGGATCAGCGCCGAGCCACACCGCCCCCTGCTGGCGGTTCGGTGAGCCGCACAGAGGAGCCCGACGCGCAACTTCAGCAACGGCGACAACCCAGCAGAGCAGAGCGGAGCAGGTGTGACTTTTAGGGTCTTTCAGACTTTAGAGTCTGTCCATTAAAAAACATCTAAAGAACGAAGCTCAGTGATCAGCGAAACGGTGACTTCATATCTTCATCCATTTCTTTTCACCTTCATAAATACACCTGTTACGATGTATTCATTTTTCTTCCCCTTTCGGTCACTTTTATACAAGAGACACACACACACACACACACACACACACACACACACACACACACACACACACACACATTTTCAGAACACAGGGCGTAAGGCCGGAGGGGGAGGGGACACACCCAGGACGGGACGCCAGTCCGTCGCAGGGCACCCCAAGTGGGACTCGAACCCCAGACCCACCGGAGAGCAGGACTGTGGTCCAACCCACTGCGCCACCGCACCCCCTACAAGAGACACATCTTTCTGAATTAAGTGATTACTTATTTATTGGTAACAATGTCAACATGACATAAGGTGCTGAACCACAGAGCTCGAATCCCAGGAGGGAAGTAGAGCTGCTCAGTACTGCACTGGCACTATAATTCAATGCGACACGGAGCTCCAGGGCCGCCGTCATCATCTTTCAACACTGCGACCACTACCGCTCTTCTCCCCCGACCTGTGCGGCTGCTCACTTGGCGAAGAGTCTTCTTTGAAAGTCACCAGTCGCCATGATCGCTCTGCAGGGTGACTTGGGCGCACGACCGTGGAAGAAGCGCTGTTGCATTCTGTAGCTCAGAGTGCTCTGCAAAATGTGAGGGAAAAGGAGGCAAGGTAAACACTTCAAGTGTCAATTTTGTGCAAAAGCGTTTCAAAGAGCTATAAGAGAACACATCGATCCGACTTCCAACGAACTCTGTGTAGTGTCATCAGCCCACACACCTTATTCACCGCGGTGACTTACACTGCTAGATACTTTACGTACAATGGGTCACTCATCCATACATCAGTGGAACACACACACTCTCTCTGTCACTCACTCACACACTATGGGAGAACCTGAACAGCATGTCTTTGGACTGTGGGGGGAAACCAGAGCACCTGGAGGAAACCCACACACACGGGGAGAACATGCAATTTCCACACAGACTGAGCAGGGATCGAAACCCATATCCATTCGCACCATCCAGGCGTTGTGAGACAGCAGCAGTACTCATTGTGCCACCGTGCCGCCTGTACTTCAACAACACAACAGATTTTTTACTAAAACTACTACTCAGCATGGATAGGAAGTGTAGATGGAGTAAAGTAGTGTGTGCGGGGTATCCATGGTAACCTGAATAAACAGGGCTACGGCGGCCCCTCCCACCTCGACATTTTTTTATTTGACACATTTCTTCAAGGTGACCTACAACGCAAGGATTGTATACTGAGATATTTACCCTGATTTACCTATCAATGTTGGAGGGTAATTTTAACCTCGTCATTCAGGGAAAGGATTTTTATCAATAGCACTACAGCATGAGATGGGATTCAAACCCAAGAGCTTCCAAAGGAAAAGGTGCACTCTAAGAACTACGCCACCTGCTGCCCCTTCTGCCGCTGCTGTGCAACAGAATGAAGCAGTTGAGGTAAAATGACAGCGCTGTGTTGAAGACGGCCTCATGTTTACCCTGAAAAAGCCAGATGTGCTTTCAATAGCCCTCCTTTCCATTCTCCATGAGTGTCCCCATTGATATGTAAGCTCTGTGAAGGGAAACTTGTGCCCAAATGTAAATCAGTGTAATTGGCGAGCAGTGTGTGTCCGTTATTTTTGTTTTCTTCCTTCGGCTGAGCGCCAAACAAAGGAAACATGAAAGCATAACGCTCAAAAACGCGGCCCTAATTGAAGCCGGTGTTCACGGTGCGACCCCTTGGAAATGTACAGCTCCTCAGTTTAATGAGGCCCTCGCAGAGCGACGAGGTGGCAATTATAGTGGCGGCTCAGCGTCCTTCGCCGTCCCTGGCCCTAGCCCCGCCCCTGACTCCCCGGACCCTCCAGCCCCTCGGCCCTCTGCCCAGCACGACAGTGTGTCGTTTGTCACGCTGATGTCCTGAGGAAGAGGCGGCTCTCGCGTGACCGCTCGTGTGTTCGCTCCCTGTCTTGAACCCTGAGGTGTGCTGCGTGACGTGGACTCGGTCCACTGTCTCCAAATTTTGACAGATTTGGGTTTTGGGATCCTGGAAAATAACATGAGCATTAACACAATTGCCTGGTGTTTCACTTTTGATGTGTGTGTGGATCTCCTGAACATACAGCTCAGAGTAACACACTTGTGCAGTGCCATCGCTTGTGTTCAACTGATGCTTCTTTGCTCCTCTCTTGTGTTGAACTTGTGGAACATCTCTTGTTCCTGTCCAACAGGAGTCTGCTAACGATGATGGGCTCCATTCCCCAGGAGCGCTTCTCCATTACCAAGACATCCTGGTGGAAGCGTTCACCGTGATCCTCAATGACTTCACTCTGCGGGTGGCTGAGAAGAAATCCAGGTGTGAATGGAGGAAATGGATCTTCAAAAACGTGTTGCAGTCCGTCAGTAGAAAGGACAACAGTAGGTTTTCCACCAAACCTCTGTGGTTGTAAGCTTTGGAGTTTCCTGGAAAACTGGTTGCTGCTGACCGTAAAGCATTACAGCTGTCTTCTCCTTTCCGTGGTCAAACTGTCAGACTCCTCATCTTTAAGGAGGTCACACATCACACATGGACCAAGAAATATGCCCTTCTTGATTCTTACTTCACAAAGCTTTGGAAATTTGCCACCAAACTACTGAAAAGTGGCTCCTATCTTATCCACAGCCTTAACAAAGCTCTCCCATGAGTCCCAGTCTGAGGAGTAAGGGTAATAGCAAGATCTTCCTGTTTCTGACAAGTGGAAGATGGAGAAACATTCTTTGCTTGAGGTTCCAATGAGTGTGCGAGTGGCTGGTCCCGCTTGGTGTAGCAAGAATTCCGATCCCGATCCCGATGATCCCGTTCACAAAAAAAAAAACAGTTATACTGCCCGTCTGCAGCCCAGTAAACATAGTGTCAACCTTCAAGATGCCTCACTGATATTTCTCATATTTAAAAATTTGTTTCATGTCATCACGTTTCCTTCTTCTGGATCTCATAACTTACTGGAATGGAAAGCAACCTGTTGCCAACATGCAGTGGAACAGCCTTTAGACTTAGTCTTCAATGACTCGACTTTTCAGGGTGATGACTGATGGTGAGGGCTGCCGTCAGTCTGTCGATGCCATTACAGGCTACAAGGTCACCTTCCGGGAAGAAAAAGGAGTCAAAGTCTTGGAACATCACAAAGCTTCTACACTTGAACAAGTAGATTCCGCTGCTACAGTCTGGAGGGCTGGAGTTCTGTCTTCTTCTTTGGCAGTTCCAAGTCTCTCATGAGGTCATTGACTTCACCTTACAAAATCGGGGTCTTTTGAAGGTGAAACCACCATCCTCCTTATCCTGTGACTGCAGAGAGAAGGAACCTGGAGGCTCAGCAATGGGTAGTCCGTCACTGTGAGGTACAGGTGAGGTACAGTGAAGGACAGGTTGGGATACTGTCAAGTCCACTTTTTCTTTCTGTAATATCCTTTCCAGGCTGGAGACACAAAGCAGAAATGGCGACTGCTGACATGATCCATTGGCTCCTAACCTGTTCTATATCTTCAAGAACAGAGCCAATCCACAATTCAATGTGTCTTTTCCAAACTCAGAGACACAAAATCACCAAGACATGACTACTTTTCGTTCTGCGGTATGCAGCCTATAGACCAGTGGGTCTACGAGGGACTAGATGCTCCTGCATTGTCCCCCAGTGGCATCCCCATGTAATCCAAGGCAAATCAGTGCGGGGTGTTCCAGAGCCCAGTGTTGGGGTCATGCCACTGGAATGTTCCACATGCCTGTTATACATGATGCTAATATCACTGACTGCAGATGGATGGCACTGAGATAAATGCTGATGGACCTGCCTCTGTGTGTGTGTGTGTGTGTGTGTGTGTGTGTGTGTGTGTGTGTGTGTGTATGCAAGTCTGTTATCTGTGGGTTCCCTGTTTGGTATTTATTGCAGGTTATTATTAGCTGTGGACGAGCAAGGTTGCTGCACTTTGCTATTTCTGAGTGGGAGGAGGGAGTCTATTTTCCTGGTTGCCCTGGAAACCATTGTACTTGCGCAGCTTGTGATTGGTGCTGCAGAGGCGAGGAGGAATCTGCTATTTCTGTCGTTATTCAACACCTGAAAAACATGCAAGCGTGCGCGTGCACACACACACACACAAGCAGACACACACTGGCAACCCAAACACACTCTATGTTGGACGCACACCCACACAGTATTGCTCAAATGCCCACACACACACACACACACACACACACACACACACACACACACACACACACACACATAGTAAGTTGCACACTGGAAGCATCTGTCTCACACAAAGGCGAGCGTGCGTCTCTTCGACTCCCGTGCACACAGATGCTGTGTTTCCACCTCCTCCTCTCACACACTCACATTCATTTGTAACACAGGTGATTCGCCACATTCCTTCCCAGCCTTTGTGCCCCCCCTTCTTGTCCATCTACAGTTGAGAGAGACAGTAACACAACAAATCAACTTGATATAAAGGAAATGTGGTGCCATGGGAGTATGTAACTCCTTTTCTCCCAGCTTTCTACCCAGGAGGTTCTTTGTTTTCCTCTCCTCAATTGCTTAATGACCTCTCTCAGTGTGAATCTCTCAGAACTGCAAATATCTGATCCTGGCCTATCATCAGCTAATTGTTACCTTGCAACCTTACACACACTTTCTCTTCCTGTGTCCTATCCTATTGATGTAAGTTACCTTAGATAAAGACATCAGTTAAACTGGACGTGTGACAAGTGAAACTTGGTCCTAAGGGGTGGTGGGTGTTAATGTGAAATATTTGTAAGAGGATGAGTGTATAAGCTGTGTCTGTGTGGTTCCTTTCGTCCAGCATGGTGGTGGCAGCATAATTTACGGGTATTTGCTGGTCACACAATTGGTGATCTTTACCAAGTCCATGGCAGTCTCAATCAGCATGGCTACTGAAGTATTCTTCAGAGACATGCCACTCCATCATGGTTATGGCCAGTTAGATAGTCTTTCAGTCTTCAACAAGATACCAGCACAAAATACATCTGAGAACTGTGTTAGAACTCTCTGGCAAAGTCGCGAAGGAAAACTTCTAATAACGACCTGGGTGTAAAATTTTATGAAGAAGACTAATTTCCAGTAGGTGCACTCGCACTTTTGACTGGTAGTGTAGAAGCACTCTGCATCTCTGAGAACAGTGACCGCTGTACTGCTACATACTTGTAGGGTTTCCGTTGCGTGGCTGTCAGATTCTCATGGCCAGAGACCAAGGGAAGCTGCAGTTGGCTCAAGGGCAAACAGAGTTTATGGTCTTGGGGAAAATTTCTGTTATTGTTCTGTCTGCAGTTCATTTGTTTTCTCTGTTCGTCCACTTTGGACTCTAATGCAGCAACACACATGCCTTTGCATACGCACTTTGTGCTGTACACATTGTGAATATCCTTAACTTAATCCTCTTTGCTCCAGGTGGAGCATAAGGCACCAACGTGTCTCCTCCAGCCCTCGCGGTCCTGGGCAAGCCAGCTAACTTCATTCCAGATCTTGCCAATCTTCTTCATATCTGTGGAACATCCTGCGGTGTAAAGTTCATAAAAGGTGGAGAACCGTTTCATTTTATCCTCATTGCTTCTTAACACAGATTTAAATATACTGACAAGTCTGAAGGGCCTTCATTCTGTGCTCTTGAGAACTTTCTTTATTCCACACTTTCAGACGTAAAATAGACAAAAATAACTTCCTAAAACCAGTTAGCGATCAGCAAAATTTTGGATTGAATAAACCAGGTGATGTTATGGCTATTGTGTAAACATGCAATTTCCTGTAAAAAGACAGAAAATACTACCCCCACAAAAAGCAGTTAGAGAAGGATTTCTGTCCTTTCACCTTTGAGATATGTACTGGACCAGAATGTCTTCACTTGTTTGGAGCTTCTTACATCACAAAAGAGAAACCTGTCAGAAATGACATCTGGCACAAAGGTGGACAGAAAAGACACAACTTGACCATTGCTATTCCAGCAGCCTCTTCATACTACGCTCTGAAAAGTCATCAGTACGACTGCCAGTAGAGCAGACTGGATGGACACCTGACATACAGGTCCCACTTGATTCATGGGAAGGAGGAACTAGATCTGTACTGAGCCAATGCACCCAGTGCCTGCTCTCAATGTCCCAGTTGACTCAACCAGTGGTGCTGCGACCTCATGATGTCATCAGCAGATCTGATTGATCACCGATTGATTGGCTGGCCAGAGGAAAGGCAGAGAGCTGAAGAGGGCTGCGCTAATGAGAGAAGTCATAAAGGACACGCATCCTGCCACGTGAAAGCGACACCGCTGTACCACTCTCTTTCCATTCTTAGTTTTCTGTATCATGTTCCTTTTGTGAGAGTGTAACATGTCAGACAACATCTTGTCATTGAGCATCATAACAGATTATGACGGGTCATCCTCAATGATCCTTGTTTTACTGTTCATCAAGCAGGCTGCAACTGTAACACATCGTATTGTCGTTTCATCCATCCATCCATCCATCCATCCATCCATCCATCCATCCATTCCTACAACAGGCAGGTTGTGGAAATCTGGGGCCAATCCCAGGATACCACACTCTATCACAGGGCAACTTTTGTTATTGTTTTATTCTGATGATCTGATGACAAGTTGATCCAGAATGACTTGTGACACTTTGGCTATTTTATTAATGTTATGGACATTTACATTCGACCAACACTTTTCTCCAGAGCAGCTTAGCAATGATTCACCTATTTATAGAGCTGGACCATTCTTACTAGAGTAATGAAGGCAATACTTTGATCAAGGGCCTTATGGCAGTAGGTGGGATTCAAACCTGCAATGTTCAGATCTGAACACAGCAGCTCTATTCCCTGGTACCTATTTCTCAAGGGTACAACAGCAAGTCTCCTTGTATTCCTGCCTCCTGATCATAAGTGCCTTTCGTTAACCAATAATACCACAGCTGTCAGGATCTGATGATGGGGTGTGTGTGTGTGTGTGTGTGTGTGTGTGTGGGAACCAGGTAATTGTTCTTCTGAGCTTACACACTGACTTCTCCAAACTGTGCACATGCTTTGTGTCTGGGGCCTCTGGGTCTAGCCCTGCGACCTGGAGCACAGCAGAGGTCACGAGTTCCTTTGAAAACCATCATGCTGTAATGGTGTAAACAGGACGTGCTGTGCAAGGGGGACCCCTCTCGCCTTGCAGGGGCACTCTGTACCACCCAGACAGAGCAGCCGTTCGCAGCAAGGATGGGAGCGCAGCTGATGCAGTCACGACGCATGGATTAGTGCTGAGCAACAGCCAAGCGGATGCGCGGTGCACGCCATGTGCGCTTCCGTTCCTTTCCACACATGAAGATGTGGGGCAGCCGCAGAGAAGAGATATGCTGCACAGATCCCAGTGAGGCCTTTGACAGAGCCAGCCACAGGTGTCAGTGCCCGGGCAAAGCTGTGGTGCAGCAGTGTGGTACCCAGGAGCATCCAGACCGAGAGCCTCGTGGTGGTCCTCACGCACATTTTTGTGATTCCGTGTGATTGTCACACTCTGTTTTGGTTTATTTCACTCTGCACAAATAATCCACCCTCGTGAAAAGGCTCTGGGAGGATTGTTGTTCTGAGCCTCCAGCCAGATTAAGGAGGTATGCAGGGAGGCTTGGGTTCAGGGAGAAGGTGGAGAGGATGTGGACACGTTCTCCATGCTCCTGCTCGCTGCTCAGGAGTCCTGCTGACCTTTACCCGAGCCTGTGAAGCGGATCGGGGGAGGGATGTGGCGAGGGCCAGGGAGGTGAGATGGTTGCTGGGGGCAGTAGGACCCAGAGGATGGCACAGCGCAGGGTGCCGCTAGCCTGCTTTCTTGGCTTCTCGGCGGCTCTCCGCAGTCGCGCCGAGCGTGTGTGAGGAAGCCAGCGCGCGCGTGTCTGCGCGTGTGAGCGCGGCGTGTGTGTATGCGCGCGCGTGTGCGGCTCGCGGGGCAGGAGGAGAGGAGCACTCTTTTCGTCGCTCTCTCTCTCTCCCCCTCTCCTTTCGCCGGGGCCGTATCCCTCACCATTCCGTGGCGCGATCGCGACGGCCTTCCCGAGGACCCGGCGCCCGGCCCGGTGCAGAGCTGAGGGGTGGAAACAGAGGGGCGTGTGCACGTGCTGGGGGGTGGGGGGTGGGGGTGGGGGGGGGGCGGGGGTTAAGGGGGGCAAGGGTGGGCGAAAAGGCCGGGCAGAGAGACAACAGTGGATCTCCCCTTTCGGGCACAAGCCAGGACGCGGGTGCTGATCCTCACCTGCTGCAGCCGGGGACGTTTGTGCACCAGGTAGGTCACCTCGTCCACGGAGCAGCGCAGTTCCTTACCTCCCCCACAGAGACAGCTCTCCTTGGAAAGGGACACTGAAGCTGGACAGCAGAGCTACCTGAAGGTGTGTGTGTGTGTGTGTGTGTGTGTGTGTGTGTGTCTGCATGCGTGTCCGTAGAAATGAGCAGGGTAAGGAGCCTTTGAGCCGCCAGACAGGAACTAGGGTTGTTGGACAGAGACTGGGGGTGGGGGATACGGTACACTTGCTTGTGGTGCAGGGAGGCAGCAGCGACCCACGTTGGGGTAGGAGGTGTTTTGGAGGCTGGGTGCACGCAGGCGGCCGTGCTCTCCGCTGCCTCGATGTGCAGATGAGATTCATGCACCGAATCTGGTAGAGAAGGGTACCGTGGCCTGGCAGGGTGTTCGCTGATAGGAAAGCGGCCGGGGAACTTGTCAGTCCGCAATGCGAAGCCTCTGCTGGGTCGGGAGCCTCTACTCTTCCTGTCTTGGTAACAGCTAATGAGCAGTGAAACGCTGTCTCCAGCTCGGGGGGATGTCAAGGAAGCGGTGAAGGAAGCCCTTCGCCGTGCTGCTCGCCGTATGCTGAAAAACGTCCTTCGGACTCCGGAGGTGCCGGCGGGAGCCCAACTTGTCGGAATGAGATGTAAGGTGATTATGTAAGTCCGCAGGCACATCTGTAAATGTCTGAGATGAGTAGCTCACGGTAGGGCTGAGAAGGATCTGGAAACGGTGTCTTTGACATGGTGTGCCAGCGCCACAGACTCTGGAAACAGGACTGCTGTCGGTCGCCGTCGCATGAGCTGCGTCTGTGTCCCGGCGACACAGCTGTTTGCAGGGAGCAGCACGAGTGAGTGGAGGGTCGCAGGTTCAAGAGCGCGGCTGTCTGCCTCAACAACACACTTCACCTGGGATGCTTCATAAGAACGTCCATCGGCATAATCGCTATGAAATGTCAGCACTCGTATCGAGTTCATCTGAGCGCTGAGTGTTAGCGTTCGGCCGAGCTGGACCGGTCAAGCCGGGCGTCTTATCGACAAGTCCCCCGCTGACTTTAAGACGTCCTCTGGGGCCGAGGGAAAGTTGACCGATAAACAGACGAGAGGACAGCGGTGTAGGCGGGCTGACGGTGTTGACAGTAAGGGTGTGTGGCTCTCCAGGGTCACCGCGCTGGTATGGGCCCGCAGGGAGCTCGACCTCGACGTTATTTATGTTTTTCGCTGCTTAGAAAACACCTCTATCTACAGCGACTCGTAGAGCTTTTCAAGGCGCGCAGTTTGTGTGAAAAAGAGCCGGTCCTCTCCCACGTTTCCGTCCATTTCTTCCCGTCGCTCAGCTCTGCCAGGAGCCACTATGATCATTTACTGTCCCAGTTACTCAAGCTCAAGGGTACGGCAAGGCCTCTCGGGACAGGGAGGTGAGATGCTTTTTTGGTTTCCCAACCTTCCTGACCTTCTCTGCCACTTGCTGCCAAAAAACAGTCAACTTTTTTGCAATTGTTGTCGCTCAGCATTTGTCCACCTAGGCCTTTTTTGTGGAAAAAAAAAGCGTTTATCCATTTTCACTCACTGAAACCAAAACATCACCAGTTCACCTCACATCACCTGGCTTTCGGGATGTAGGGGGAAATCAGGATCAACGCCCAAAGTCCTCTCAGAGAGCTGGGGTCACAGGTCAGACTCGAACCCACTAGATGTGACAGGTCGACCCGCCAAGCTGCCTCACGCTCATTTGAGCATCAGGAAACACTGTTAAACTTACATGAATTTAACTTCAAAGTTGCTTCAAACATGACCGTCTAAATGTCTCACCTTCACGGTAACACACCTTTCACCATAGTACATCATTGGCATATGTTATGCTGTATGTGAACAAATCGGGAAAAAGTTTATCTCGTTCCTGATTAGCTGCACTTCGAGAAAGGCAGGTGTGGTCAGAACAGGTGTGCTGTTGCGTTAAAGTCCACACAGGAGGTGGTTCCTGCGGGTGGGAGGGAGTGGTTTCAACACCCCACCGAACACAGGGGCTCCCCAGCCGGTCCGCAGGAGAGCGTGCGAGACGGCCAAGAGGGGATGCGACCGCATCGTTTTCTCCTTCCGAAAGAACGGCCGTTATTCCTCCGAGCAGAAGCACTTTGCGTGAAATGTCTCTGTAAATAACAAGCTGTGAAAAGTTGGTGAAAGTGTTCCGAAAATTGCGAGCTGCTTCAGGAAAAAGAGCGACTCTTCACCACCGACTTCTTACCTCCCTCCTCGCCAGCTGCTGCGCGTTTCCTTGCTTTTGCACCCATTTTCAGCGGCGCCCGGATCCCTGAATGCCTGGTCAGTGTTTCAAGAAGGAAACAGAACAGCAGAACCCTTCTGTGTTGGGTCCCATCCCATCTATCCAGCTTACCGAGATCTGAGTTCTTGTCTGTGGCCTCGAATCCCCATTGCAGCGCGAGTACATCTGACAGTGCAGTGCCACTGGTGCACTGATGCCACCAAGGTGCAGGGTGAATGTTCCTCTTTGGTAAGCGACTTGGAAAGGTGGCAGCCTGGTGGTCAGGTGACGGTTTGGCAGCAGAGCACATGAGGGAAAATATCGGCAGGGATGGCTGTCTGCAGGGTCAGCGAGTTCATCACACTCAGATGGTGAAGTGTGAGCACCAGCTGTGCACCGGTTCACTGTAGTCGCTGCGCCGACAGGTTACGAGTTTGCAACAGTAAACAGGTTGCTCCAGCTCCCGGCCTCGAGGTCTCGCTCTCCAGCATCCCCCAGCAGCACAAATTTAACATTAAACTATTTAGTTTCATGTTATTCAGTCTCTTGGTGAAATGTAACATTTAAATTTTCCTAAATTCTGTGGGGAGACAAAGTACATGTGAATGAGTGTAAAATACTCCCAGATGTCCCTCGAACCCGCACCACAATTACCATATGCCGTTAGTTTGGCGCAGTGAGACCCGGAGCATGTGGGCTCGTGACCGTTCTCGGTAAAAACATTAACCGGAATAACTGGGCATACTCCTCGAGAGATGCTCGCACACACTCACTCAACGGAAAGAGTGTACCTTCCTGTCTTTTTTCGCCTCCTTGGACAGAGGAAGCATCAACATAATATACATAATCTGCGCCCTTTTGCGGTTAACCGCATTTCCGCGCACTCCCTTGAATTCCCTCGAGAAAGTTAGCATCTGAGCACAGTACATGGAGGCTTCATGCCTTTGTCCTGCAGATCTGCTAGTGACGGATGGCACCGCTGTGCTACGGGGACAGAGTGGCACTCCTCGCTGCGAGGCAACTTCCTGGAAACGTGGTGTTACTGAGAGAAAATGCTAAGAGGAGCTTTGATGAATCCCTGCAAAGAACCTGACTGGTCGCTTTGGCTCCCTGCAACATATCACCCTTAAATAACTGTCATATGTGTTAAATAATGCTCATAAATAACTTTCATTAAAACTTAATAAGGATAAACTGATTACGTAGAATCTTTCCGGTACTGAATGGTAGCGCAGGCACTGGTTGTTGGAGGGGCAGGCGGTGAAAAACTACGCTTGTCCAACGTCGGACCTTCACCCTATTGTGTGTGATCTGTCCAAGGTGTGACACCCTCTCTTTCTCCTTGCAGGTTAGCTGCTGGACACAAGGAGCAAACAGTCCCAGAATGAAACGCCAACGGCAGAGACGAAACCCTTTCATTCCTGCACTCATGGGCAACGTGGAGTCCAGCCTGGATCAGCATCTCTCTTCGAGGTCCCTCGCGATGTCGTGTCCTGCGCGGAGTGCCTGACGGTGGTTTCTACAGCCCTCGACCCACAGCCTCTGGTCTCTCGCCCCTGTCCTGCCCACAGGCTGGGAAGCATGGATGATGGGCTTGTGAGGAGCACGTTCTGCTCATCTCATCCCGCCCTTCCATGGAGCCAGCCGTTGTCTCGTCGTGGAACTCCTCCCATGCCGGCCCCCGGTTCCAGACAGCCCCACCCCCCAACGCCTCAGGCATAGCCCCACCCCAGGCTGGGACACTCGCTCAGTCCCTTGCCCTCTTCGCTATGCTCCTCATGGACCTACTGGCAGTGGTGGGCAATGTGGCCGTCATGGCGGTCATTGTCAAGACACCACAGTTGCGCAAGTTTGCCTTCGTGTTCCACCTGTGTCTGGTGGACCTGCTGGCGGCACTGATTCTGATGCCACTGGGCATGCTGTCGGACCGGGCCTTCTCCAGCGAAGCCCTTTGCCGAAGCTACCTCTGCCTCAGCGTGTGCCTGGTGAGCGCTGCCATTCTCTCCATCTCCGCCATCAATGTGGAGCGCTACTACTACGTGGTGCACCCCATGCGCTATGAGGTGAAGATGACCTTGGGGCTGGTGGCCTCTGTGCTGGTGGGCATCTGGATCAAAGCCATTGTCATGTCTGCTCTGCCCCTGCTGGGATGGGCATTCCAGGGCACAGAGGTGGTGCCCACGCCAGCAACGCCACAGGTTCGCGGGCACTGCTCGCTGCACTGGACCGGCGGCTCCAACCGTACCATCTTCATGGTCCTCTTCACCCTGCTGTACTTCCTGTGCCCAGTGCTCATTATCCTGGTGGTGTACTGTAACATGTTCAAGGTGGCGCGGGTGGCAGCCATGCAGCATGGCCCGCTCCCCACCTGGGTGGACACACCCCGTCAGCGCTCCGAGTCTCTCAGCAGCCGCTCCACCATGGTGGCTAGCTCGGGGGGCGGGCCCCGCGCAACGCCGCAGAGGACCTTCAACGGCGGGAAGGCAGCAGTTGTGCTGGTGGCCGTTGGGGGTCAGTTCCTCTGCTGCTGGCTGCCCTATTTCTCCTTCCACTTGTACACTGGGCTAGCATCCACCCCACCCGCCTCCTTGGCCCAGCTAGAAGAGGTGGTTACCTGGATTGGGTACTTTTGCTTTGCCTCCAATCCGTTCTTCTACGGTTGCCTTAACCGACAGATAAGGCAGGAACTGGGCAAGCATCTGGCCTGCTTCTTCAAACATGGGGGACCTAGTGAGGAGGATGGCTTGCCCAGTCGGGAAGCCTCTATCGAGGAGAACTTCCTGCAGTTCCTTCAGGGGACTGGCTGCAACTTGGAGCCCCGCAGCTCCCTTGGCGCCTCCAGTCCAAAGGTGGAGCACCGGCACAATGCGGCTCCCCTTGCAAGTGACCCACCACCCCAGGAGGCTGTAGCTGTTGACTTCCGCATCCCTGGCCAGATCGTGGAGGAGACTTCGGAATTCATGGAGCACCACCACCTGAATAATGACCTTATACTCTCAGACAGCTGCATCAGAACAATGCCCCCCACCAAACGAGAGCTCTAAGGGAGACCTCGTTGTCTGAAGGTGGTCACATGCACACTGGCTCAAAAACAGAAGGTCTCGGGTCGTCGATTATTTTTGTATCTCCGATATTGCCTCTTTCTGCTGAGGCCCAGATGTGGCTGTGGATGTTATTGTGTCGGTTTGAGTTGAGCTCCGAGAGCTGGAGAAATACAGAGGCAGTTTGCCAGTTCAGGGTCGCCAACATCTCTATGGCATGATGTGTCATAGCTGTAGCCGATGGTCATTTAGGTTGGGTTTACCTTCTGCTCCTGTAGAGTTTGGGGTGCGGTGTGGGAAAAGGACAGTGTTGCATATGTACTTCACGGTTAGGGTCGAGCAAGAAGCTCAGTAATGAAAGATAAAACAGCCCTACAACTGAGAACTCTCTTCCCCGATAGGTTTTGTTTTATGGTTTCGCTCCACTTCCCATATTAGTGTGCTTTATCGGAGCTGCACCCTGTCTGAGGAAGAAAGTGAGAAGCCAACCCGTTTGCACTTGACAATCCAGGCGAGCTTTAGCGCGTGACACAACGCAGAACAGCCTCGTCTGTCTGTGTGTGGGCTCGTGACCAGCCAGTGCATCAGAAGACCGTCGCTTCCCGACAATCAGCCGCACAATTGTAACAATACCGCTGGCCTTTGGAGCCACGCTAACAGGCGTTAGCATACGTTCTCTTTCTGTTTTTTTTATGCTACTGTACCACTGTAAGTGTGCTCTTTGTAGATAGGAGGACACATTCCATTATGGCTCCGTCCACATGTCTTCGTTGTTCCTCAGTCTGTGTCTGTGAGGCTCCGACCTCGAGGCACCGGCTCCCCATCTGAAGCACCTGTTGCTCCTCGAAAGAGCTGTAATGTAGGGCAAGAGAGGCGTCCACTTCGGGCAAGTGGGAGATGACCTCCACAGCATGCCACGCTAACAGTACTGGGGGGACAAGGGGAGTCATTGCCGTATGGGGTGCTGTGAGCTCACACTCTTCCAGCACTTCCAAACTGCCCCTCACCAGCTCCTCACAAACTCGTACTTCGGTGTTTGCTGTTGTTCTCAGGAGACGGGAAGAACGTGTGCTTGACTACTGCTTCCGAAGGTTGCCTAATTAAAATGTTTATCATCAACAGGCTTATTTAGGGTTTCTGACAGTACCGCCGACGGTGTTATTTATAGTAACGAGAGCAACGCCTGGGTGTATTTTTAAATTCTCCCAGAATACATTAACACATCGCTGGGTTAGATACTGCGAAGGGAACAAGTCAGCAGGGTCTCACAATCGCTGCTTTGTCGCCGTGCGCTTCAGTGTCACCCAACAGCACATGTTCGCGGCGCATTCGTGCTTTCGCGACGGTCCTCCGCAATTCCATGACATTAAGAGACGCTGTTTTTGAAATGCAGGCCAATGCTGAAATTACAGGGAATATCCCCCTGGATTTTGGAAATGGATTCATATTCAATCTTCTGCAACGTGATGATGTTGGTTGTACCAAAGATAGCCAGGGCAAACTACAGCAAATTAGGATTACATATCAGAATATACCTTGTTTTTTGTTTTTGCTGCTCTTCAGTTTTCCTATGGGTAGAGAATCTGGAGCCGGTATGGTGAGGTCAGGCCCCGGGGTCAGAGCGTGCTGAACATCTGCTCTCAGTGGCTTGCGTGCCAAGAGCGGTGCGGTCTGGGCCGGGGTCTCTGCTGGGAGCGGTGGTACAGTAGTCAGAGATTCCCACTACTGTCCCGCAGTTTACGGGTAAACAGTGGCCTCTGCGTGGCCCCCTGTTTTGCTGTAAGCAGCTCCCTCTTGTTGTGACCACACAGCCCAGCATGTAGGCAGTGTGTGCACCTGTCTCGAATGCCTGTGCCCAACGCTTCTCTGCCCATCAGCTGGGAGGATTTGCCTTTCATCCGCACCTTTTCCCAAGTTCGAAAAAGACTAAACAATAAACAGTGCCATGTAAAGCCAGACAGGATCTGGCACACGCTGACAGCACAGGTAACAACGTATGTTTGAAATCAATTTCCATTTTGACGCTAAGTTACATCGTTCGCACCCACTTCCTCCCTGGTCTCTCTCGACTCTTCTCCCACTCCCTGTTGTCCCTGTATGTGTTGTCGTCCCCCCCTCCCACCCCACCATTCTCATGCTGTCTCCGCAATCCCACAGGTGTGGACCGAGTGTTAAGACAGAGGGTGGCTAGGGAGAGCAGTGGACAAACAGGAGATTTAGCAGTCACGATTTTCTTGTTCGGTCGTGTCTGGTGCCTCGTGTCTGTTCTTGTTTTCAGGCTATTCACACTTCTTGACCTTTTGGCATCTAAACGTGCAGTACTGAGGTAACGCTCAGACTAGCATAAAGTGAATCAAAAAGGGAGCGGAGCGATTTAGATCAAATTGCACACACTGATCCTAACTGAGAGCTTCTGAGGAGGACATCGGTTTCCCAAACCAGTCACAATATTTCACGTGAGGTTCCCAGATTCTGGAGACACCTGTTTCCAGGGGGCAGGTCTGTCAGAGATATAGTGGCAGTTGATCAAACGGGGTCTCGGTCGCTTGGTCGCAAGTCGAGATGCTGAACTACTGCACAATCTGCTGTGTACTGGTCACAGGTCATTGTCACAGAAGCCTTCCGCTCAATGCAGATAGGTGTGTGTACTGACCTTTACGACTTTCCTCGCACACATACTTTTGCACGGAAAGACAGCTTTCTCAAAAGTGTAAACGTACGTATGAGTTGCAGTCAAAAAGTTCTTAGACTTGTCACTGGAAGGTCTTCAAATCTCTTTCTTTTCAGCCAACACCTCTGGACTAGAGGCAGCAGTGTGCGAAAGGCTCTGCTATGATGCAGAAACCATTGAGCATTTTCTCAAAGCTTGTGGTGGAAAAAAGCCCTCCTGCAATTCCATATCCATCGTAGTCACCCAACTTTGCCTCGCATGATGATGTTTCTCTGTTCCCAGAAATGAGAACGAATACTAAAGGAAGGAGGTTTGATGGCATTCCAAGCTTCTATCATAAAGATATTATAGCCTGAGGACGTCCAGCCTTGGTGGGAACATCTGTACCAATGGGGCGGTTACTCTGAAAGCAACAGCATGCAAATCTTGAATGTGAACTATGCTTGGAAATGTATGATCAAGACAGGTTTGGGTGTTAAAGTCAAGGGACCACCTTCCCGAGTTCTTAAGCTCTTTTTGTCCCATGCTGGAGAAACCACGGGCTGTTGTGAGCAGGAACGCAGCGCAAGAGCGTGCCAATACTTCACACGCTCAAACTCACACGCGTACGAACTCGGCTGGACGGACATGTTTGCTTCCTTCGCACTCCGTCTCGTAGCTCAGAGGTGCCGAGGTGCGCCGCCGACACGCAGCGCACACAGATCCGCATGGGCATTTCAGCACATTTCTTTCCACACCCGCGTCTCTGCACTGGATTCACGGGAGATCTTTCGGCTGGGATCAGTCGGTCTGTAAACGCTGTCCTTAGCTGACCTTAGCCATCGCTCAAGGTCACGATGATGTCACACACATGTAAGATGGAGCAGCAGGCTTCAAAGGAGTACAGGATGCTGCAGAGTACCACAATCACACCGGTAAATGCGCAATAGTTCTGTTAGACCTGAAGCTCATCTGTGGCCAGAGGGTTTGTAAAAAAATGGTTGGCTTGTGAAAGAACTGTTCTTAAAGAAAGAAACACATTTCCTATTTATTTCTCCTCTGTATTTATTTATTTGTAATTTATTACTTAGGATAAATGGATTATTTGTTGTCAATCCCTCCTTGTCGGTTCTTTCCTTCCCTGAGTCCTTTGTGATATATTACCTTTCTATGCCATTTATTATGTATCTTTCCGTTTCCCCCATTAAAACACAAACAGAAGTAATTAGGATAAGAGCATGAGAGTGTACGTGCGCGGATATTTCTCTATGTGAATATGTGCGTCTGTTAGGAGGATGTGTGTGCCAGCATTTGGGCTGAAGTGTGTGTGTGTGTGTGTGTGTGTGTGTGTGTGTGTGGCCTTGTTTTACTAACTGTTGTGGGAACATTTTTAAGGACAGTACACCCTGAAACAGGCAGCTTTTTGGGTGTCTTTCGGATGGGAATAGAAACCATTTATGGAAATAATTACAGCGCTGCTTGTAAGTATGTGAACCCTACAGAGATGGTCATTTTTCTTGTATTAAATATTAAAATACGCTTACAAAATCTAAAACTTAGATGTTAAAGTAAACATATAAAATTAATAAATTGCTATGATTTACACCCCGATTCCACTTACCTACTTGGTCTAACCAATGACGCTTGAGGTTCACTTGTTTTTTGCACCTGCACCGCTTGTGTGTTTCTACTACACACATATTTCGTCAAAAGCAACATATGGAATTGGGCATTACGCACCTGTTATGTCACACGAGAAAGGCTGCTTCTCGATAAACAACCATTTTGCAGTAAAACTAAGGGACACGAGGGTTCGCATAGTTTCGAGCGGCACTGTATGTTCGGAACTTTATTCTGTGTGGCTACAGCTGTTACTCCACTGCACGCATAAAGGCCGGATCTGCTGTCGACTGGGAGAATGAGCACATTTCGCACATTAACTGTTTTGTCTCAATAACCTTCAGACACACATGCGTATGCACCTCCCACTCACACCTACAACCACACACACACACGCACACACACACCACCTCCCCCCCCACAAAGAGACACCTACACACATCCCCCACACAGATAAACAAACAACATAATTACATATTTGTGGGCATTTTGATATTTACTCAAAGGTTTTAATGACGTTACTGTAACGGAGTAAATAAGTACACTCAGCATCCACTTAATGAGCGCCGTTCGTTTTGTGAAATGTTCCCTTTGGCAAATCTCTGCTAAGTGGATGTCCTATTTCCATTCATTACAATGCACTTTCAGACTGCATCTTATGCAGCAGTGTATTTTCACCGTATCAATTCAGGGTTAAGTACTTTACTCGAGTGTACTACAGCAGGAGGGGGTATTCAAACCAGGGACCTTTAGATGACAAAGTGTGAGTCCCCAACCGCTATTCCACACTCTACCCCAATCGCAAACACTCTCATACGTATTATTCATTAATGATCACCATCAGTATCACTGTCAGTGAAGAAGATGCCATTTTGCCTTTTGGGTGTACAATGTGATAAACAATCAAAAAACTTTAATAGGTTGCTTTAGAGTGTTTATGTGTGTAATGAAGTGTAATCATATTCCATTGGGTTTCAGTCATCTCGAGCCTCTTGGTCCAGCGTGAGACAGTTTACACCGGAGTGAGTGTGTTTTCACGCAAGTTAGCCGAAAGGCGGTCACTCGAGGGGATGATTAGTCCACTACATCAGACAGATCAGTAGGCCATGCAGTATCTCCTGTCCTCAGCGACATCCTTCATTAAAGCAAATTGCTGCAAAATGGATGGTGAGTATACAGTATATGTAACGGAAACAGCCCCCTCCTCCAAAGTATTATTTCAGCAAGAGGAACCACTTAAGGAAATACGGAAGGTATGAGTACAACACGTACAATACGTGAGCTAAGGTGAAGTTAGTCGCACATTGCAGGAGCTCAAATTCTTGATCAATACAACCAAGCAACCAATGTCAGCAACCGCTTGTCCTGAGCGGAGTCGCGGCGATACGGAACCCATCCCGGAAACACAAGGCGCAAGGCTGAAGGGGGACGGGAAACACCCTGGACGGGACGCCAGTCCATCGCAGGGCACCCCAAGCAGGGCTCGACTGATCAATACACGACCCAACAATTTACTGCGGTATAGCACTCTGTCCTGGGTCCTGAAGGCAGACAGAGAGCTCTTTCATGCGTTGCAGATAAAACAAATAACAAATGACAGGCCAACACATTGATTTAATAGAATTATTTAAATTTGTCCATAAATATGTGAAATACAGCCAAAACCGACATAGTTAAAGGTAACAGAGAGTAGATTAAGTGGTGTTGAAGTGACCGGCAAGCAGTGGAGGAGAGGAAAACAAAAACTCAAGATTGACAGTAAAGTGGAGAAAATAACATAAAAGAATAAACCTCTGGGGTTAATCGGGGGGTCAAGGGGCCAAGGTTAATCGGAACGTTAACTGGACTGACCGAGGCCAGTTGGCCACCTGCCCCCTCCCTGGATAGCAGTCTACTTAAAAACAATTCAGAGAGAGAGAAAAACTGGGCTGCTTTCTAATTCTCCACAGCCTGTCATTCATTTAAAGCTAAAGGTAAAGTGCTGCTACTCCCCTCCACTTCGTACACTTGCAAACAACACACTTGCAAAATGAGGCGTCAATATGAAGGAACCAGGAGTCATTACAAGTACTTAAAGTGGGTGGGTACAGGGTAGCATCTGCCATGGATCCTTAGCCACAAATCAGTGCACTCCTCTGGCCACGCCAGCGCAATGTGGACAGTGGAACTCATAGATAATTTATACAAATTTAGGATCAATGAGGATTTTTCTTCCCACTTTATAATTTGCAAATAAAAAACAACATGTATAGTAGAGGTTGTATGGCATATACATTATCCTGTGGCGAATATCACATTGAGTTGAAAAAGCCCTACTGTATCTGCTCATAGTCCTAAAGTGGGACAGGGCCCACCACATAAAGGTGAATGTACGTAGTGGGCATGACGAGGGGGCTCATCTGTGACTCTGAGCACTCGCATCGTGAGAAAAGTTCACTTCTTTCACAGCTCTACACACTGGCCTGAATCTCTGGCCTTCGGGTGAATGAACCAAGATGGTTATGGTAACACACTGCAGGGTTCTAGAGGTCAGAGGTCGTTTTTACCCAACCTGAGGTTTCTGCCAGTTCCCCGGCGGTGCAGGAGAAATTTTCCCACTCCAGTCACAGTGAGAGATGAGTGTCTGTTTCGCACTGGTGCACATTTCCATTCAGCGATTCCCTCATAGCTCAGCACACAGTCACCAAAGCTCTGAAGCTGCTCGCCCTGGACCATGATCTGCACGCAACAAAGAGGAGCCTCCTGACTGCGGAGACACACAGTGCCCATCAGCCATGTGGAATTCAGTGTCTGCTGTTGCTCTCCTCCATCATCCCAACGTGGGCATCGCCTCTCCTAGATCATGCAACTTCTTTCCACGCAAACATCTTCCACCACTGCCTCACGAGCACTTTCTGGCATTTCTGCTGAACACTACGAGGTAAAAATAAAACGAGGGGGGATGCGGCAGCAGGACAGCGCCGTCCATCCGTTCCCAGCACCCGTGGGGTGCGGATCAGTGCCCAGAACTTCCTTTGTGAGCTCATCACAACAGCTCCATGTGTGGGTGCACAGTAATTCAATCTGTTTGCACATTATTACGCTGCAGTCAGAAAGTGTTCCCCTCTGACTCACGACACACTGTATACATTAGCGTTGCACATAGCGAGGAGCGAGCACATCGTGACAAATCGCCAGCAAACACCATTTATGTCCTCATGTCAGACTAGCCCTTGTGCTCGAACCCCTTTTCAGACCCAGGGTACTGCCCACTGAGCTTTCAGCGCCCACTAGTAAGTAACCAGCAAGCAAGTGGTGAGTTCTTGGTTAACACACTCATAGCACCAACCCAACGCAAGGTCAACAGTACTGAGGATAGATAGATAGATAGATAGATAGATAGATAGATAGAAGTCGGTATATCGGATGCTCATTTATGCACTTGGACAGTGGGTAGGAGTGGTTAGAACTGCTGCTTTTGAACTTAAAGGTTGCAGGTTCAAATCTCCCCTCTAGTACCCCTAGGCAAGGTACTTACTGTGAATTACTCTAGTAAAATTACCCACCTGTATAAACAAGTAAAAAATTGCACGTTACTTCACATTTTAAGCCCCTTTTGGAGAAAAGCATCAAATCAACAAGATAAATAAATGTCAAATAAATGAGTAAATGTAAGTACACATTCAAAAAAAGAGACGATCAAGTAAGATGAAGTAAAAGAGAATAGCCACAAAGTAACCGAGTTTGAAAAAATATATAGATCGAATATATATTGAAATAAACACCATACAAACAGTACCTTTCCTTACAAGGATGTGTGTGAGCATACTGTAATAATCTAATTATATTTTGCCACAGTGAACACAGTGAGAGACTTGATTTGGTGATGTCATAAATGACATGGGCAGAGTCGTAATAAGTTCAAAGTCACATTGCTGGAATAGTGAAATTAAAGAGGTTTTCTTATTGTTATTGTTTGTTGTTTTACTCGTGTTCCCATTGGTATTTTTACTGGAGCCCTTTGGAGCAAGAACAGCAGGTACAACAGTGGTTAGAGTTGCTGTCTTTGGATCCAGCGAATGCAAGTACCTCATACTGCTGTACCCTTTGAGGAAGGCACTTACCCTAAGTTTAAAGGGCAAAAACGGGTAACTAGAAAGAGCAGCTTAACAGTTTAAGTTGCTCTGGAGGAAGAAAGCATTTGTTAAGTGGACCGGTAATATTTATTTCTGGAGGGTACTACAGCAGTCACAGGAAGTGGAGCTTGGACTCACAACCTTCAGGGTACAAGACAACAGCCTTAACTGCTACACTACCTGCTACCTCATGGGTAATTCAAGGTGTAAATGGTGGTGATGCTTCTCTTCTCCTGAGCGCAGAGGACTGACCAAGAAAAGGTTAAAGACACTCACCAAGCATGACTCTGAGAGCAGACCAACGTGCAGGTGACAGGAAGAAAGCTTCCCCCTCTCTCCTCGATCAGCACCTCTCTGACTCACCGCTTTCATGTCCTCCTGGATAGAAGAACCCCTGGAGTCTGGTAAAGGGTTCAAACGACCTGACCTTTCTGCTGTGTTTCAACTGCGCAATGAAAGTGCCCACGGGCTTGCATCTGCACTGGGTGTGTGCGTGTGCGTGCGTGTGCGTCTATGCTGGGTAGGGTGATGTAGCAGTGTGTATCTACCTGTGTCTCTGGATGTCTACAAGGGTTAAGAGGTCACTGTCCACCAGATTTCCCTCACGGTAGCATTACGTCCAGTGGGGTTTCCACCTCATAATCTACCCCCGGACCACAAGCCTCTTTCTGGCATCGTCGTTCATTTTTGCTGCATATCTCATGCACCCAAGAATTTGGCACAGATGGACAGAGGGCACACATGAGGCAGGACCAAGAAAACGCTGCTGCAACACCAGAAGATGTCTTATTGAGCGCCTTCCCAAAAGACAAAAAAAAGTTGCTTTAAAATATAAACTTCAGCGGGACAGCGAGCTGGACATATGACTAAAAAAAAAGGCCTTGAAGTTAAACCCTTTAAAAAAGGACAGAGCTTTGGCCAAAAAAATGCACTATGGGCAGAAGACTGATATGAGCAGTTAAATATGACAATGAGTGTAGCTCTGTGTACGATGCTTGTGTTGAGTGATGTGTTTAACGGTTAGCACTGCCCACCCCACCCCATTGTCCAGGGACCCGTCTGCTGTCTTCTGCACACCCATCTACTGACCCAGATGCGAGAGGCTCTCCACAGGGCACCACCGAGATTGCCAGGCTTGGGAAGCACCTGCATAGCTGCGATTGGCATGTCGGGGTTTGGTGAGGAGTCACACGCGGTTGTTTGTCAACAAGACGAGAAGGAAGGCCAGTGTGTGAGGGTGGCTCTTGCTCCCAGGGCTGGGGGGGGGGCTCAGAGAGGTGGGAATAACGGACTGACCTTAACAGTAGAATGATGATGATGACCACATGACCTCTGGACAGCCGCTGAGGTGCCAATGTGGCGCGCAAGGGGTCATGCCTCAGCTCGGCCGTGTGACTGGACCGTGCGTCCTACAGGTGTGTGAAGAGGGGGGAGAGTGGGGGACATAATTCGGCTTTCCCGCTTCATTCGGAGCAGATGAGTGCTCTATGAATGGTGGAGATAATACACATAACTTGTTTGCAGTCTGGTTTCGTGAAACTACTTGGTAAGGACTGCAAACTCATCGGATTATGGCTTAGACTTACATTTTACATTGTATTTACATGCACGCTGACTTTCGCACCCTGAGCTCTGTTACTCAAAGGTGTCACCGGGTGTCAGACACCACTTCCTGTGGGTTTATTAAAAATAAGACACACTGAATTTATATATTCAGTGAATGTAAGGCCTCGTGACAGTTTCAAGTGGGCTGCCTGCCAGGGAAAAGGGCTCCTGCCACGTCTGGTGGAAAGCGGCGCACGCTGGACGTGGCAGGTGAGGCGGACCGGCTAGAGTGGGTGGGACTCACACTGTGTGCCCCCAGCTTCTCCGGAATCTGATGTTTCCATGGCAACCCATCTTTAAGGACACTGCTCAGGCTGAGGGAGTGGGTGGGAGGAGCATTCCGTCGAGACTGCCCCCCTCTCCCACACACACACACACACACACACACACACACACACACACACGCACACCTGCCAACTTGTTTCAACACCCCTGGCACTGGCTCTCCTTTGTCCCTTCAGGAAGCACACAGCATCGCATTAGTGTCACATTAGTCACCCGCAGGGCTGCAAGCCCACCCCACACACACGAGAAGGACTCCTGTGTCCACGTCCAATTACCTTGTGTACACAGGGCTCCTAAAGTGAAGCTGTGTCTCTGTGTCACTCTGTTGGTATCTACGTATACGTGTTTCTCTCTTGTCGCATGTTTGTGTGTGCATGTTTACGAGTACATGCTGCAGGTAAAATTGTCATTTTCCGCAAGTGTCTATGAATGTCTCACGCCCAGCTCTCTTGTTCCAATGAAAGGGTCCCTGCGCAACCGTTGATAAAAACACCAATTCACACATGGTTTCTAACATGATCAGTGACATTTATTTGTTTAGTTGATGCTCTTCTCCAAAGCGACTTGCTATTATTTACCTGTTTATACAGCTGGGCAATTTTACTGGAACACTTTTAGGGTAAGTACTTCGCTCAAGGGTACTACAGCTGGAGGTGGGATTTGAACTTGTGGATCATAAGGGCAGCATCTGTATTCTCTAAGTCATTTGAAAATGAGCTTTTCCATATGCATAAACACACATAACCGGACCACGCTGGCGTTTCGGGGCGTGATGTGCTGCATGTGCACATTTTCACAGGACTTGAGCACTGGATGCACCTATTAGCCAGATAACTGCACACATACACTAAATGCGCCAGGTGGGCCTTCTCCTTTAGTGTGGGGCTCATGAGCTGTCTGTGGACAGCTGTCCAGGCCGCAGTCCCCCAGGGACACAACACGTGGCCCAGCCCGCGTGCACCGAGCGTGTGCTCATAGCTAATGGCTCCCAGCACAATGCTGCTGCACTAGCGAAACGCCTCCGCTGGGGGTGCTATGATACCAGATATACCCCGGGTTCCAAATCCTCATCACAGCCACATTTGGTGAGGAAACAGAAACGTTTCCAGAGGAACAAAATGCTGCTGTCTTTTCCACAACATGGACTCATACTGGGTGCCATACTGGAAAATGCACGCGTACATCAATTTATGCTGATAAAACAATATGAACTACAACAGTTTCCGAAAGTATCCAAATGGATATACAATTAATTATTTTAAAATATGAATTCATTTGAAATTCTTCTCCAAGGCAAAGGACAACAGAGTTCAACATGAGTGGACACTAGGAATCTCTGTCTTTACCAGTGCAGATCACCCAAGGTGCATTGTTTACTTTTTAAAAAACCCTAGTTTAAGACAACAATGATCTAATCGTATTACATCACTTGTTTATGTATATTTTCTTTAAATGGATGCTTGTATTGTAACAACTACTATAATTTTTGTACATTGAAAACTTGACATTTAGTAAAATTAATACGAATAAACGTGTATGTAACACTGTTTTAGATTATACTTGTTATGCTAAAGCACATAATTTTATACTTGCATGAACGTGAAGCGTGAAAAACATTTTCTAGTTGTGTTTATCTACAACTGTGGTTTTTAAATCATATTTTCAAATACCAATAACGTATTTTAAATTTTGCATAGAATTAAAATGACCAAATATATTAATATATTAATTAAACGCGTGGCAATACATATTTATTTAATCAATTATGTATACATAACACGAATATATTAATTGAGACATATATACAGAATGAAGGAAAACGTTTTTAGTTTTTAAATTTGACATATTTTTCTAAAAAGTCCAAATACATGATTAACTGCATAACATTCATTATTTCTATGTTTTTATTGTATTTTTAAAAGTGGAGGTTGGACTACATTTCCCATAAGCCCCGGGAACACGTCCAGGTTTGCTTTTATTTGCATAAATCCCTCGCTCCGTTCGCTACGTCGGGAAGCGCTCGCTGATTTCATAGTATACGGACGGGTAGTCGTTCGAGCTCGTCTGACACTGTCGGCTCTTCTTCGAAACCTTTTATTGGCATGCGGTTCGAGTTTATCTGTTTTTTTTTTTCTTCCTTCCTACCCACCGTGGTTGTAGTGCTCAGTTTCCCAGCTCGCAGGACGAGTTAGCAGCGCTCACTAGCTGGTTTGTCTGTCTGACAGACTCACACTGTCAGTCAGTGAGTGAGTCAGTGAGTGAGTGAGTGAGCCGCCTGCCCGCATACATGGTGCGCTTGGGTACCGTTGCTGAGCTGTTCCCCGTCACATTTTCTCGTCATTCGACATCGCCCGCTGTGGGAAAGTGCACTTGTGTGTAACATCCGCCGCCCTATGTGAGCGCTGACGCCTTTTCTCCTCAGCTCTATTCCTCGCTTCGTTTTTTCGGGCTGCCGACGAGACGGACGCCGTTGCTTCTCTCGTATTCTGTTTTTTTTTTTTTTTTTTTTTCGCCAACAGCCAAGCGCTTTCTTCCTAACAAGACTGCCTGGAGGAGGAGAGCGGCGGACACAAGATGGGCTGCACGCTGAGCGCCGAGGACAAGGCGGCCGTTGAGAGGAGCAAGATGATCGACCGCAACCTGCGCGAGGACGGCGAGAAGGCGTCGCGCGAGGTCAAGCTGCTGCTGCTCGGTGAGTGGCGGGAAGCGCGCGCGCCTGCCTGCCTCCCGCTCGCTCGTCCGCGCTCTCTCTGTGCGTGAAATTCGCATCGTGAGTACTGTCTGCGTGCCCGAAATGAGCGCGAGGAGCACAGGACAACCGCGCGTGACCGTTCGCACGTGAATCATGCGAGAGGAAATGTCAGGCGGCGGGAGCCCCGTCTCCTTGCGGGTTAACAACAACGGCTAACGCACCTCACTCACGTGCTTCGTAATGATTAGTAATGGCGCCACTAAACTAAAAAAAAAAACTGGGGAAAAAAATAGGTGAGTTCGTGAGGCTTGTTGAACAAACCGTTCCCGGAAGTTGGGTATTCAGAACGGTGCTTGTCCAGCTTCCTGACTGCCAGACTGATTGAGGGGAAACTCAACGGTAGAGGCGCCTGTGTGTCTGTCTGTCTGTGTCTGTCTGTCTGTCTGTGTGCGTGTGCGTGTGCGCGCGCGCGCGCGCTTGACAGGTACCTTAGTTAGAGCACCTGTACGGTGTGATTTGCTCTCTTTGGGTGAACGTACTGCGGATGTACTGTAGGGTCTGTCACTCACTGTGTGTGGAAGTCAGGACTTGGGTTGGTGTTCCACCTCAACATCATCTATTGCGTGGCTTGATAGTCCTGGCCCGGCTTCAGTAGCCCTCCCAAGTGCCCAGATGCACCAGAAAGCCAACCTTTACTCAAAAAAGATACCTCAAAGCATATGTTGTAGAACCTTGTCCTCCACCATAGCCCTAGAGCACAGTACTTAAACTCAGTTGAGTGAGAACATCCTACTCAGAAGCAATGTAATGGAAAATTACTTTATGCGTTCTTTGGACCAAACCCCTTGCAGGCAGGTTGAACAACTACTTAGCACTTCAGAAAAAGTCTTAGCCAGCATTATTGGCACTCGCTTGGCACCCTGCTGGATGGTGCTAGATCCCACATTCATGTGCCTTTACTGCAGTGTTTTTCTTTTTACTTTTCCCATGCATGCAAGGGCTTGTGGTAAGCATGAGAAATGGTGTGACGAGTGTGAGATCTCCCAGGGAAGTGTGTGTGACCTGCAGCTCAACATGATGCAGAGCTGTCAAACATGCCTTCAGCCAACATTGTTGTGTCCACTTGTTGGAGGAATGCCTCTGCTCTCCTGGAAGGTTCATACAGTCAGGCCTGTCTGCACTGTTCTGCTTCTGTTGCTTGGTTTATATAAATGTGAAGTACACCCTTAAATGGGGGGGATGCTGCTTGTTTTACATCTGTCTCTCTAGGGACAATGAACAAGTGATACATCACTTTGGAGAGAAGTCTCTGCCAAACATGCAAATGTATTGATAATCACTTTTTAGTGTGATTAAATGTTAAATTTTATCTACTCAGTCTGTACTGTAAACAGTACATTTTTCAATGCAAACAATAATAAAGGAGAAAACCTTGCTGTTGATCTAATGCATCAAAACATGTGAGTTCCCTTGTATATATTACCTTCAGTATAACCGTTTTGATGTTTTTTTACAATGGTGTAGCCCGCAATTCTGTCATCTTTCTGTGTCGGCTGTTGAATATTTTTGACAGACCAGTGAACACCACTGAATGGACCATTTGGACAAACCAGTGTGTTTGTCTCCATCTTCCAAACAGGACAAATCCACACTGCTTCATATGGTACAAAAGTCACTTCACTGGCCTCATTGAATCCCTCCCCACTGTGAATACGATTTAATAAGCACGTCTGCAACCTAGAGACGTGCTCTCAGCGTGTCCTAACTCCTCTGGACATTACTGCAATTGCTACTGCAACCAGGAGTGTGAAAGGCTAGCAGGATGGCAAATATTTAACTGGTTGAAACCATAACTGGGTCTAAGGAAAGGATGGCGAAAGCTTGCGTGCCCTGTAATTTTGTAGACGTTCAACTGATATGAGATGAGGGTTGATAAATGATTCATCTCGTTTTGTCAGTGGTGTGGTTCTGTTCCCTCGACTTACAGATGGCTGCTTCCCTCTTTGTGCTCTAATCCCCTTTTCCCAACAGCAGCGTTTCTCACTTTACAGTGGAGGCTTGTCTTCCCTAGTGAGCCCACAGTGGCTGTGGGTTGGGTTTACCCTGATTTTAATCTGTTTTAAATTGACATTCTTTGAGTTGTAGACAAATCTTAACTAGAAAATGGGGGGGAAGTCATGATACTCTGTGCGTGCGTGCGTGCGTGCGTGTGTGTGTGTGTATAATACTTTCTGCCTTAGTAATGTCTTCTGTTAATCTGCTGAATGATTGTACGATGAAAATATGCTGATGCTACAGCCCCCTTACAGCATGCCCACTCTTGGTGTAGACCAGAGCTACATGCAACTTCACTTGTCAAGCCAGTGAAACCAAATTATGTAAAACAACTATTACAGTTGTAATTTGCTTGAACTTACCCCTAGGGAAATGCATACAAATGTGTAGTTATTTTCATGCTGAAAGGTTAGCCACATACTTTTTTTCTGCATCGATTTATAAATATTTTCATACAGTCTCCCACTGGGTTTTTGCTAGGAATTGTCGAAACCCTGAACCCACTGGTCTTGCATCTTATTTTTGCAATAATGTAAATGCTTTTATATTTAAATTGTATGTCCATCTGTGGTTTTGAGCACTTATTTAGCTTGTTTCTACAATATTTAGTCATCTTTTTGTCTTTCATGTAGCGTTTAGAATATGGTTGCTTAGGCGGTGTTTTTCTACTCTGAATTAGATTCCCCCCCCCCCCCTTTTGTTCCTCCAAATGAAATTGCCAAAAAAAGGTTCATTGTGGATTCCTTGTCCATTCTTTTAAACCATTTCACTGCAGCACAGTGGTGGTTTGTACTGTCCCTTTCAGTTGCACACAGAAAACGGCAGTGTTCTGTGGTGCGGTCTTCCCGTACTGCTTTGAATATTCACACAGGCTGACGTTCATGAAAATAAGTTAGCACGTCATTGGACTCAAAGTGGTGGAATTTCTGCAAAACAGTCCCCTGCGATTGATTCCCCAAACCTTACCGCCAGGTTACCCTCAAATTCTGCATATGTGTGAGCCGCCCATACTCAAACATACTGTCTTGGCTTTTGACCCAGTACATAAAGATGTGGCCTTTGGGTGGTCTATTGGGGCACCTTGTGTTACGGTGTTGTACACATTTTGTTCGTCAGGTGCACATTGCTGGAACAGAAGCAGATGATCGGCATTGCTGCAATTGCTCGATGAGTGCTCTCCAGCTATATTTTGTAGGTTTTAGTTCCTTTGAGATGTATTTTTTTTTTTTGTCCGATTTGACTGTTTGACATGCATCCATGAACTAAAGGAATTTTTTAATAACCTATTTTCACATTTGCAACCACAGCAACTTATGGTAACTTGTAACACATCTCTCTATGTATTAAACAGTTAAAGAGCAGGTGGTAAACTGTTTATGTAATTAAGGACATTAGGTGGCATGATGTTTTGTGGTCTTAATGTCATAGGTTTGCATCACTTCCCCAGCAGTGGTGCCCTTGACAAAGGTACTTGCCCCGAACTGATAAAGTAACAGTTACCCTCCTGTATAAGTTGAGTAAATAATTGAAAAGTTACTTATCCAGCCTTGTAAGTTGCCTTGAGCAAAGCTACGTAAGGGTTAAATAAATGTGCTATAAACAGAACTGTATGTTAAATTCACAAACTTGGTATAGGGACATATGTATAAAACTTTTAATCCTGTAACATTCATTTAGACATTGATAAAAGGAATGTTATCCTAAAATGGCTGTTCTAAAAATATTATTCTAAATGTCAGTCAGTATAGTGACAATTATAACATTTAGTTGTGTCATTCGTTCACCTTTGTGTTTGACTTTACACTAAGTGGCACTTGTTGACCTGGTGGTATGCATTTCTTTGGAAAATTCTGACCTTACATTCTACACACTGGATGTAGGGGGTTTATCTATGTGAAGGTTAGCAGTTGCATAAGTGATCTCCAAGCAGCATCTGAATCAGCTGTCAAAAACTGACTTTCATTGTTCCCTGGCCAGCTCTCTACAGCTTAGCTTTTATGCAAAAACTCTGAGACAAACTTTTGGTATTTCCCTGTGTGATAACTCTGGGGTTTCCCAGGATTCTGGAAATCTTACGAAATTGTGGTGTCATGTCTGAGTTTGTCAGATGTGATTTGTCTCATAAACTCAGGATTTAAACATTCTGGTAGTTTGACAAAAGGGTTGCTGTTGGATTACAGATCTGCAGCAGTGACCCAGAAAGTCCCAGGAAGGAAACAAGCAGACACCCAAGAAGGATTTTAGTTTCCTCTGTATTGTGTATGTGTAAAGGGTGAAGTGTAAAACATTTATGTTGTATCAGTTTGACTGGAAAAGCTCCACAATAAACATCTAGGGAAGGCTATTGGTACCTTTGTGACCCAGACCACTGCCCTTTCATAAACTTGATGCCTTCCCTTTGGTCAAACAACACATAACTGTTCCTGTGAACCTAACCACTTATCTTTTCACCATGAATCAGCTCCTTGATGCTGCTTCTGTTAGCACAGCAGAAGACTTCCTGAAGTAACAAGACCCACCGAGTTGTTTTGTGTGTGCAGGGCTTTGGTGTGTTACTGTTTTGTCTGTTTTGGGTTAACATACGGAAGTTTTTCTGAAGGTGTCTCGCCCAGTTCCTCTTTTCTCATGTTGAAACTTGGACTTTCCCCAAGTTGCTTCCCCCCATACAATGTATTAGACCTGAATCTGAGCACAGGAGCATTTAGTAGATAAGGGCTTGATTCACATGTGATTTTCAGCAAGTCAGCATGGGAAGTGGTGTTGAATTAACAAGGAGTGGAACTTGTGTAACTGGAAAGTGTTTCAAACTGCTGAGTAATGCAACATCCTGCAGGATTCCAGAGTTCAGCATTTATTCATTCATTGTTAGGTGCTTCTGTCCAAGTTGATGATACATTTTTGTTTGCTCTGAATTGCACAACAGATGAAGAGGTTTAGACACAGAGGATTACAAACTGTGCTTTGATCTGACAATACAATGTTGCTATTTAACATTCCTCAAGTAACTGCCTATGTAAGTAACATTCAAATAACAAATACATAGATAATCGGCAGATGGTACTAGGCTTATGTAGCTGTCAAGTGAGACAAGGCTCTGAAAGTGGTGTACTTTTGAGACCCTGAGGCAGTTGATAGCGTAGTGGTTAGTGCTGCTGCCTTTGGACCAAAAGGTTCCTGGTTTGAATCCACCCACTAGCTGTAATACCCTTGACCAAAGTACTTACTCTAAAATTGCTCAGTTTAAAGAACTTGGTTGTATAAAAAGGTAAATAATTGTAAGTATCTTAAAATTGTAATTCACTTTGGAGAAAAGCTTCAGTCAAATGAATATCTTATATGCTGGGAGAGATGCAGTTCAGAGAACTCAAGTCACTACATCAGCCCCAAAACCAGGGAAATAAAGAATTTTCAGGGTGAGCAATCAATTTTTGATAGTAATGAGGACTTGACAATTTCTGGAACGGTTTTAAGACATCTGTTCAACGCAAAAGAGATTATCCAGAAGCACTGGGATGAGTTTCCCCAGTAATCTCTACCAGCTTGACAACATCTGGTTGGTTCATGTTGAACTAAGTTGACAGATTCAGTTGAAAAAACATAGAAAACTACAAGACAGAAAAAGAGGGAATTGTCTCAGTTGTGGGTATTACTGTACTTTTTCTCAAGCCCCTGTTTATATTTGGCTTCCTGTTTTGTCATTGAGGTTGCCTTTCCAAAAGTCACTTCTTTGGGCTCTGAGTTTTTTAGAGTATATTGTTATGAGTGTAACAGCTCTGATTTTGATATTTTTTACAAACTTGATAAACACTTAGTAATGCTTAATTTTTTTTTTTTAAAGTTTATTTTATGTGCTGTGAATGCACATTTATTTTTGCAGTCTAAATCAAAGGATTAATGTCAGCTACTGGTCCTAATCAAAGGCTAATTTGTTTACCCTGGATGACCAGCTGTGGTGAATGCTATAAAGTTCTGGTGAGTCTGAAAATGCATTTTAACAGATCTCTTGGCTGGAACCTGTTTGGGTATCCACTGGTTTATCTTGTCTACCTGTAAATGTATAAAATTCTCTCTTTTGGCTGCTGTTCTGGACCATGGAGAAGGTATGAGGTCTCTTGGGTTTCTTTTGCACAGTTTAATGAAGTATGCTGCAATATCTTCTCCTTTGGCTTTTTCAGTCTCTAACAGCTCCTTCTCACTATCATTCCAAGTATGTGGCAGAGTATTGAGCTTTCTAGCACTTCTTACTCCAAGCCTAACCCCAGACATGCAGAGCTGCGGGCGTATTGCCGTTCACTGAGAGCTGTGTGGAATTTTAATCTCACCAAAATGGCTCTGAGATATGCTAGAATGCTTGACATATACCATCTATAAAATCTGCTCAAAATTCAGACCCCATGGATACCAGAATATTTGGACCCTTATAAGGGCTCTTAAATGTGTGCAATAAATGTGGTTGTGTACATTTTGTCTTTTGACCTGAAGAAGATGATGCCAGAAAGTTGTTTGAGAAGGGTTCGGTGGAATTTTGCACCACTGAAACCGCAAGTGCTCCACATCTGTTGGGAGAACAGCACCACTGTTTCTACCTACCTCAAGTTTTTTTTTCAGGTGGTTAAGCTCATGAGGAATAGCACTCGTAGATCGATGTCAGCTGCGGTTGTACTGACTGGAAAGGCTGTATTTCCTTGGCAGCAGGTGGTGTACTGACTGAGTACATGGATGTGACAGATTCAAGAGAGAGATCAAGTAAGAACAGTGTGGGAGCATACAAGCTAGCGCACAGCTACATCATGTGATCATTGTATCTTTTCTTCATATAGATATACTTTTTCACTATTTTATGGCAGTCAGATGAGGGTAGCATAAGGCAGGGCTGACAAGTCATGGTTGTGGTTATGACCGATAAGTTAACAGGAACATGTTGTCTGTTTGAACAGTAAAGCGATGCCATTACACAAACCTTTTAGTTCTATACCCTTTCTTTGCTAATATACATAAACCACAGTTGAAGCAGAGTATGTTTATAGTGGAGGGAGAGGAGCTCTTTTTTTCCTTCTTGCTTTGTGCAAAAACAAGGCATTTCTTGTGCTCTGTCTCATATTTGTGGTTTTTGATTATATACTGCACATCTGTTTCCTAGGGTGGTTATTAGGGGAAAGAATTAATGGTAATCCTTTTCCCTTTGCTTGCTGTGTAGTGATGCTGGGAATGTAGTGGACTTTTCATTGGTCTGGTGTTATGTTATGGTAGTTTCACTGTTGATGTAATGCCACCATGCTTCATATATGTTTATATATAGGAAAATGCTACCATCCAGTAGACTTTTGGTGCTGGGCAGATGTTTCAGTTTTGGAGTTCTCCTTTCTTCTCATTTACTGTAGTGAGCCAGAGCTCTTGGGGCAGTTTCTCTTACCCTAGTTTACATAGCTCAGGGTTTGGGTTCTGTTCACCCAACTGTAAAACATCTGTTGTTTGATAAACCTCAGTGGGATTTTAAACTGCTGTCATTGAAAGTGCCTGCTAACATCTTCTCCTTTCAGGAACGAAGTTATAAAGTATGTATAAAAGTAGTGAAAGGTTATCTGTTGAGGTGCTGCTCTTCCCCCTTAAGTTACTCAATCCGAATTGCTTTAGTAAAATATTGGGGTGTATAAATTACGTAATGTGATGTAGGAAGTGTTAAATTGCAAGCTGTGTAAGCTCCTGTGGATGAAACCACCATGTGTGACCTGACTGTTTGTGTGATATATACTGATCCATTCTGTTGCTGTTAAAGTGAAAACAAGTGCCCTTAGTCCTCAAGGTCTCTGAGCTTCTGTGAGAAAGTCTACATATCTGGTTAACATCAGCTGTTCTAGGCAGAGCTGAGGAACGTTTAGCTGGACCAGTGGACCCACCACCCCTCTTCCTGCAGCGCAAACCCCCTTTTCATCCTCAGGAGATAAAGCTGTTGAAATGGTGCAGCAAATTGTATGGTGGGCATAGCTCGCTTCTGTCCGTGTGTGAGCTGGCACTCACCTCAGTGCACTCTGCCAGGACGTACTTCAAGGGCTGCCAGCACTGATGCTGGGCTCCAGGCCCTGTGTGTTGTGTGCCAGACCAGTCCTCCACATGAGCCCACCTACTGTCAACTGAGTCACCATGCAGACCCTACCTCCTTTTCCTCTGGACCATGGGATGTTCAAGAATATCTATGAATAGTGCTAGTGATGCTGATGGTCACATTGCAACCGCTGATGAATTTGCATGTACAGTCAGCCCTTGGTATCCACGAGGGGCTGGGGCGCAGCCCCCTCGCAAATCCAAAAATTCCCAAATTTTTTCACCCCCCCCCCCCCAAAGGTCTGGGTCTTTACTTTTTTCTGCCTCTTTGCATCACTTCCTGAAGCTTAAGGAGCACTACACTTTGAGCCCATGACTACACTTCATAGTTTCTTGCACAAAGTCCACTGCAAATTGCTGCAAGAAAGGCGAGATGAACACTGCAGAACAACGGCATGGCTGAGGCTGGCTGCTGAGACAAAAATATGCAGCATCCACAAACATCATGTAGGGATAGCTGGTAGCGCAGTGGTTAGAGCTACTGTCTTTGGACCTGGAAGTCGTAGGTTCGATTCCCACCTCTGGCTATGATACCCTTGAGCAAGGTACTTACATGTCACTTAGAAGATGCTTTTTCACTTAGCAGATGCTTACTTACCCTAAATTGCTTCAGTAAAATTACCCAGCTGCATAAATGGATAAATAATTGTAAGTATGGGCGGCGTGGCGCTACAGTGAGCAGCGCTGCTGTTTCACAGCACCTGGATGGAGCGAGAGGACATGAGTTCGATCCCCACTCAGGCTGTGTGGAGTTCGCTTGATCTCATCTGTGTGGGTTTCCTCCAGGTGCTCTGGTCTCCTCCCACAGTCCAAAGACATGCTGTTCAGGTTCACCCGTAGTGTGTGAGTGACAGAGGGAGTGTGTTTCACTGATGTATGGATGAGTGTCCCAGTGTAAGTCAACTTGGTGAATAAGGTGTGTGGACTGATAACACTATATAGAGTTCATTAGAAGTTACTTTGGAGAAAAGTGTTGGCTAAATGAATAAATGTAAATATAGATTCCACGATTCTTTACCATACTTGCTTTTAAAAATATTTTGTATACATAATGACATGAATGCTTTTATGATTTACTGAACGTTAAGTTTTGTTTACGTTTTGCTATGTGCGCGTCTGTAGATTCTCGTTAGGCAGAAAACCTCAGTCTTTTATGATTTGTGTACTGTATACAGTGTTGTATACATAAAAATAGAATAATAATGTACATATATGCTTTTTTGAATTGCTGAACATTTCTTTACATTTTCTGGTCTGCGAGCGTGTTCTGTGAGGTCACAAAAGTCCCAAAAAAAAAAAAAATTCCCGTTTACTTGCGAGATGATTTTCAAAAATTGATGTAATTCACAAATATGTAACTCGCAAATTTGAAGGGGAGACTGTAGTCCTATCCAATAAATATTCATGTTGGGAGGCGGGAATTGTAATTCGATGTTATTTATTTTTCCAAGTCGTTATTAAGTGCTGTCATAGTCTACTCTTGCTCCAGAGTGGTCTCATCCACTTTTGTCCTAAGAGTTGAAGGCATTGTGTTCATTTTTACTGTGATTGAATCCATCCATCTGGTTTTTGGTCATCCTTTTTCATCAGGCTTTTCCAAACATTGCTGTGAGAGTACAAAGTATGATGATGTCAGTAATTTGACATAATCCAACATCAGTGTTTTCCTATCTGTCCATGATATCCTTAAAGTATCCTCCAGCATCACAGTCCAAAAGTCTGTTTTTCCTGTCCTGCTTCATCGCTAACCCTATTTCACAGCCATACAGTGTTATGGAAAATATCATTGATAGAATAATTCTAATGCTTATTCTTGTAGATACATCAGCACATTCTGTTTCTTCGGTGTGTTTCAGTGTGCATCATTTGAACTATTTCACAAGCTAATATTGAACTCTGTCAACGTGATGTCAAAAATGATATCGCTGTGTAGTTAATGTTGGCTGTTTTCAATTCTGTGTAATAACAGAAACAGGCGTTGTTGCTCTCATGGTTATAGTCAGTGCATAGGGAGGATATTTACTGAAAAGCTGAACTTCTATGAAAAATGAATGGGCAAGCAACAGAAGATCAGATGCAGGAAGACACTTTATGACCAGTGTTGAGGGACAAGGCTGTTGAGAGCATTCCTGATTTTGCCATTAGCTCATCATTCAGTCATCTGAACTCAACTTTAGTGACTTCTACTTTCCTCTTGTCTGCTCGTTGATACACAGATCATATCTTTATATAATCTTTATCTTTTATCAGTCAAATGGTTGCTTGAATATGTCCTTGGTAGAGCCCTAGAGAATGGTATAGTGTTTGTGGAGGAGAAGGGGCCATCTGGGGCACTCCTGAATGATTCCAGAGTGCTGCTCTTACGCTTCATCGGCTGCCTGATGATGCTCAACCAATGACTTTACTGAACAGCTGCCGTTAAACTCTTTGAAGATGCAGTTTAACAGATTGCAGCATTACCCGGGACTAACAACACTCTGGCTAATCACTAACATTGTAAAGTGCAACGGATGGTATTTTTCAGCTGGGGAGCAACACTGAGCAAAAGATGTTTCTTTTTTTTCCCTGTGTGCTGCACTGCTTTGAGTGTTCTGAAATCATTATGTAAGTAAATTTTTGAGGGGGAGTAGCACTGGCATTTTCAGCTTGTCATGAAAATTGAAGTGTACATGTAGTCGCATATGGTCTCCAAATTTGTAATGTTTGCTTCTTTCAGAATCAGATTTTTAAAAAAAAAAAAAAAAAAAATCTCTCACCCTTCATTAACATTGATCACGTGAAATTCTGGATTACGTTAATTGAAAGGTAGAGCAGAGAGACTTTAAAAAAATATATATGTATTTTGGTCAGTCAGAAAAATTGCCAAGTTTCACTGTTCATTGAAAGTCCTTGATTTGTACTAGACCCAGTTGTAAAGTCCATTCATCTATCCATCCATCCCTCCTGCTTGTCCTAGTAGGGTCGCGGTGGCAGCAGGGAAAGCAGAGAGGCCCAGCTGCCCCTGCCCCCTGCAACTTCCTCCAGCTCAGCCTAGGGGATCCCCAGCCGTTCCCAGGCCAACTGTGAGATATAATCCCTCCAGCGGGTCCTGGGCCGACCTCGGGGCCTTGTCCCAGTTGGCCGTGCCTGGTATACCTCCAAAGGGAGGCATCCAGGGGTCATCCTTATCAGATGCCCGAACCACATCAACTGGCTCCTCTCAATGTGGAGGAGTAGCAGCTCTACTCTGAGTTCCTCCCGAATGTCCGAACTCCTCACCCTGTCACAGAGAGTGAGTCCCAACACCCTGCGGAGAAAACTAATTTCAGCTGCCTGTATCAGCGATCTTATTCTTTCGGTCATTACCCAAAGTTCATGAGCATAGGTGAGGGTAGGGACGTATTTCGACCGGTAAATGGAGAGCTTCGCCTTATGGCTCAGCTCCCCCTTCACCACTACAGTCCGGTACAGCGACAGCATTACTGCTGCTGCTGCTCCCAGTCTGCGGCCGATCTCACTCCCTTCTCCCCTCACTCATGAACAAGACCCCAAAATACTTGAACTCCTCCACCTGGGGCAAATTCTCTCCCTTTACCTTGTTGTAAAGTTTTAAGTAAATTTCTTAACTATTAAAAAATACAGTAATTTCATGCATGTACATTAGGACTGGATATGTAATAAAGCAAATATCACAGGAAGTGCTATGAATTTTGAGGGGTTTTGTCATATCTTGCCTTACTTAGTATGTCTAGATGGGTAAAGTGTACTCCACTGTTAGACTAACAATATATATGCATTTATTCATTTATTCAAAACCTTTACATTTATTCAAAACCTTCCAGATTATTTTTTCCCCCCCATATTTCATAGCCCTGAACAGCTCTTAAATGAAGGCTTTGTGTTGACTGTTGGTCATCTGCAGGGTCAGCTGATTCACAAGCAGCTCCCATCAGTTCGTCTTTGTCCACGCATTGCACCAGAAGTTATTTTGTGTGGTGGTAGTGCTGAATTAATACATTGAAAAACACTACTTTTTTTTTTAAGTAATAATAAAAAAAGGTGAGTGTTCAGGGCTGCCGAAGCTCGTGCTGTTTACTGAATTGGCTAGATTATGTATCCTGAGGTGTCATTCTAAAGCTATCTTAATTCTCTCTGTTTCAGGGGCTGGAGAGTCTGGCAAAAGCACCATCGTGAAGCAGATGAAGTAAGGACAGGCCATTAATCCTACAGTGCTGTGACCATGAACAGATGCCAGTATGGTGACTGCGGAGTTGTGGGTGCAGTTGTTCATCCAGCTTTAAAAATATATAAATCTACTAAATGGGCTATGATATATAATACGCAGAACAGCATCATCTGTACATGAACACACACACATCTACAACTGCTTCTTCTGAGTGGGGTCATGGTGAGCCAGAGCCTAACCCAGCAGCACAGAGCGCAAGGCTGAGGGGGGAGGGGACACACCGCGGCCGGGACACCAGTCCACAAGGTACCCCAAGGAGGACTCAAACCCCAGACCCATCACACAACAGGCCCCAGCCAAACCCGCTATGCGCGCGCACACACACACGCGCACACACACGAAAAAATCAACTTAAAAAAAAAAAAAAGGAATAACGTGGTCTGTGTACCATTTTAATTAGGTCCCTTACGGAATAGCTAAGATTCACTGAATTTCATTACGGGAGAGAAATTGACATACCACCAACCCCTGATGTAGTGTTATTTTCTCTTTGCTTAACTATTATTGGTGCTGCTATCTGCACCTCAGCCATGGGAGCAGAATGACTTTCATAGTGTAAAAGTTATGGCATGATGAGCGGTGCCTGATCGCAGGCAGCCTGAGCCATCAGCTGCTTGGTATAATTACAGTTCACAAGCTAGAATAGCACTTTATTGCCATCATCCTGATGATTAGGGGTAACTCTCCATACATTTAGTGCTCATGTATGACTGTGCCTGTTGTGCAGCTGCCAAGGAGTCCTCATTTGGTTAAAATTCATGCTGGAGAGCTGCTCTTGCTCTCTTGAGCAGTATATTGGATCCTGGGTTATGCAACTGCAGTTTTTCTTGTGCCATTGGCTGAAAATTACTATGAAAAAAGTGTAAATGTATCCTCTATCGAGACTAGGGTTTATGAGTAACATATGGACTTAAGAAGCTGCACTTGAGCCTGCAGCTCCTCAGTCGAGTGATACTCAACCTGAACTGCAAAGTTGAAGCCCTAAATGTCCTCGCTGTAGTCATTGGAAACAACCATCCTCCACCCACAGAATTATCCATGAGGATGGCTACTCGGAAGATGAGTGCAAGCAGTACAAGGTGGTAGTCTACAGCAACACCATCCAGTCCATCATTGCCATCATTAGGGCCATGGGGCGACTCAAAGTGGACTTCGGGGACCCTGCCCGAGCTGTAAGTGCCACCTCTCCTTTCTTGCTCACGTTGGCCTGGCTGTGCTAGCTTTGTCCTTGGATTGACTGTGTGCTTACAGATCTCAATCTCTTAAAAGGTTATTTTGAATCTCCAAGCCATTGTTAGTACTTAAAACTGCACCTTTTAGAAATATTCTTTTCCTTCTCTTAATTTAACTCCATAAGGCTTCCAGTCTCCCAGCTGTTAGCCTACATGATGGAATCCTATGTCAGTTATTTTTGACTGATAGAGTAATAGTGTCTGTATAAAAAAAATTGGAAGTGGGAGATATGAGCAATTTGGCCAGTTCAGGAAGGTATTTACCCATCTCTATTCTCCCTCGCATTCTCTAATCCCTTCTTGTCAAAGGATACTCTAAACAACTGGGCACCATTAAGGAAAACGACAGGTGGCCTGGTGATTCAGGGATTGGAATGCAAAGGCAGTAGATAATTTATCTGTCTCTGGACAACAGTGAGAGGTTACTAATTATTGTTATTATTGCTTAAGATAGTACCATGCTGGGAAGCATGTCAATTGAGGTTTGAAGCAGTGTTGCTCTTTTGCACAGCAGGGATAAGGCATTAGCTTTCCAGTAGTCATATATGTTTCAGGCCACAGCTAGATACAAGTTCAAAGCTGAAGCAGGACACAGCAAGTGGTACATGAATCACTTTGTGTATAACAGTACTGTAAAGGTATTTGTTGGGAAGAATATTTTCATTTGTACTTATCATGTTCCTCACCAAGGGTGGGGTAAGAGCCTGGCCTGAGCCAGGATGTAAGTGCTTTTCGTAATAAATGTGGAAGAGAATTAGTGTTGCAGAATCAATTTCAGGAACTGTGACTTTATTGCGCTCCACAGGGCTTAATCAAAGAAGTATTGTGTGCAGGCATGGTTGCAGCTGAATTTAATGAAAGATTTCATTGTTTAAAGCCCTCGATTGTTTTGCTTCTGGAAGTCTTTCTCCTGTGAGTGTTTTGGTTGACCCCCATGTGAGATGTTGTGGACTGCCAGCTGACACTGATGCACTGACTTTTCGCATTATATATTACTGACTTACCAGTTTTTGAAGAAGATAGGATATTTCAGTTAATTTTTTATAGCTTTTTTCATTTTCTTTTTGTTTACTGTGGTGCAAATGCATCAGGTCTTTACCCTCCAAGCTGCCAGATGGCAATAGAGAGAACCCACACAGAATGGGGTGACCAGAATCTTGTTGGAGTGCCTTCATTATACTCACGTCCGCATGTTTGCAGCTTGTCTGCTCTTCCTGAGTGCTAGTGATCAATTACAGGTTTATGGGATTATTCAGTCAACAATCAGTATTGAATAGGAGTTTGCAGAGATTAGTTTTTCAAGTAATTTAAATTGGGTGCTGGTGGAGGTGTAACGAGCAGTATTGCTTAGTAAGAAATATACCTACCTGCCTATGTAACATTTTTGATGAAGCTTAGTTTTTTTTTTTAAAAAAAGCCCTGGAGTATGTTTTGCAGTGTTATGACATTACGATGGCAAATGTTACATGTTTACGGAATGAATGGCTCTAAAGGCTGTGTTATATTGATGTCCAAGATTTGCAGAACCTGCTGAGTATGGCTAAACAGTGACTTAAACACATTGCTGTTTTGAATATCTAGTTCAAAGATTCAGTTTTGACTCCGGTCTGGTGGAACCTTTCCCCCTCACTCAAAACTGCTGAATCTCTCTCACAACTTAAGTTGACTTTCAAAATGTATGTTCGTCAGACTTCTTTCCAGATTTACTAGTTGCCACCAATACTTTTGTATTTCCTGTGAACTTTATATACTGCTACTCATGTAGTGTTGTTTATTGTATTAAAATTTGTACTCCATGAATTCTATATTCTAATATCATGTAATGTATGGTGGTTTAAATGTTGACATTAAACTGACTACTTCCAGAATCATGTCTGCATCCACGGCCATGTTCGTTGGTGAAATGCGCTTTTGTTCTTGCTGAGTTGTATGGTTTAAAGCACCTTCTACCTGAATAAATGTAAATATAATGCATTCCTGAAAAAAAAACCCTTTGTGATGCATGCTCATAACTGAAACATGGTTACCATTAGTTTTAATGGTATGAAAAACTGTGTTCCTTAGCTCCAAAAGTGACACCCATTTATGCTGAAATATCACCAGTTCTTACTGAAATGGACACTGCTACTTAAGTAGCATTAGTTATAAGAACACAACACAAAAAGGGAGCTTCCCTTCATTGATTACTCTAATACTGTCTGGCTGTCGCTTGCACTTATTCAGTATCTAATCTCATTTGTGATTTCATTACTACTACATACTGTGCGCTTAACAAATGCTCACAAACAAAACATATGATACTAAGCATTTATGTATGAATTTAATGTAAAAGACAGAACAGTGAAGGTAAATTTATGAAAACAACCATCCAACCAATCTCAACAACCACTTGTCCCGTGTAGGGTCGCAGTGAACTGGAGTCTACTCGGTAACGTGGGAGGGATGGGACACACCCAGGATGGGACGCCAGACCATCGCAGGGCTCAAATCAGTGTAAATGAAGTTGCATTCATTGAACAAACTGATATGGTGTCTCACAGTGCCTGGGCAGTGTGATTCCATGTGGGTTTGATCCCCTGCTCAATGTATATGGAAGGTTTGCCCTATATTCATGTAGGTTTATCCTAAATATATTTCAGGTTATTTTTAACTAAATTGAGGTAGTGTGTGCATGCATGTTACATTGCTCTGCAAAGAAGTGAATGATTGTTGGGAGTTTATTGAAGTGTATCTAGCGCTGCAAGTCACCTTGGATGAAGGCATCAGATAAATGTAACTGTAAATACTCTTTAATAAGCTGGTTTGGAGAAAAGCATCTGCTAAATAAATGTAAAAGTCTTGTGCTGCTGAGGTGTGCGAAATTCAACCCCATTAGACTGTAAAGTTGACTTCTTGTAAGTGAAATGAGCATATCTCAAGGGTGTGCTGTATAACTTTTGGGAATGAAATGGTGGCAAACGTGTAAAAATGAGAAACACCTGGAAGATCACCATGAATACAGTGTAGTAGATTATTTTTGTGGCATATAACATTGTCTGTGTCATTAGATGTTAACCTTACCAGTTGCTGTAGTGTTTTTCTAGTGTTATAGGGGAGCATGCAATGTTATATCAAAATTATACCAACAGGTGTTCCATGAGGTGTGACTGTATATGAGAATTAGGCATAGCTCCATGCCACTTCCCTGCTACTCCTGTTTTTGGTTGGTACACTTTCACTATCTGGTCGTCTTATCAACTGGCTGCTCGCAAATTCTTGCCAAACACAAATTGCTTGTACTGGGAGAAATTTAAGCAAACTTTTAAAATAAGTTGTCTTTTAAGGGGGGGCCTATAGTGATTAGTATTGTTTAGTGTTTTGAATCACTTTGGAATAAAGTGTCTGCTAAATATTTACCTGATTTCTTTGTTGAAGGCAGTCTGCAATTTTAAGTTGTATAATTATATATGCATATATGTAATGGGTCTGAAAGTGGTGGGTTTTGAGATCCTTCTTGAATGCTGTGAGGGACTGATCAGCTTTGAGGGTCAGAGAGACCTTGTTCCAAGACATTAGGGACAAAACAGAGAACCAAAGATCTTTTAATTTTGGAACCGTCTTGTGTGTCAATATAATCCCATGCGTTTTTTTCTGTGCTGTGAAAAAGTTGAATACAAGGATTATGGCTGAAAACATTAATATGGAATTTTCAATTTGTTTTCCATTATCCTGTATGGAAACCTGTGGTTTCATATGTAGGCAACATTGCTGAGAATGACTCTTTGTGTCAAGTTGTTGCCTTCAGCTTGTATTTCCTATGTGTCTTTTCCTAAATGTCTTTCACTGTGTTGGATAACTAGCATTCTGCAACTGTCTCTCCCCTCCAGGATGACGCCCGTCAGCTTTTCGTGCTGGCCGGGACGGCAGAGGAGGGACTGATGACAGCGGAGCTTGCAGGGGTCATCAAGAGGCTGTGGACTGACCCAGGAGTGCAAAGCTGCTTCCTCCGCTCCAGAGAGTACCAGCTTAACGACTCGGCCTCCTAGTAAGAGCACACACTTCTCTGATGTTCATCAGGCAACAGTTCAACCTTTCTTCCTTACATTATCACGTAAAAGATATAATCCATCCGATACAATCTGAGATCTGTAATGACATCGCTGTGCTGGAGGGGTTGGCGAGGGATGGTCACATTCCTGGTCCAGTAGCCAACAACTATTGGCATCGCTCAGCAGTGGTATTGCAGAAGACACGACTAAAGATGTGCATGGAAAGCCACGAGGCTCAGCAGTCCTTCGTTGTGCGCTTACTTAGCACAGTAACTTGCCTGTTCTCCGTTTGGCATCTCTCCAGAGTTGCATATCACCAGCAGGCTGCTTGTGTGGGGTTGTGTAGGGCCCTGTCTGTCAGATGTTTGTGTTGTTTTGTTTAATCTGCTTGCTGCTGCTTGTCATCCAAGCGGAGGCATTGTGCACATCGGCATGCAGGATGAAGGGAGGGATATGCCCACGCTCGTACACCCGTTCTGCTGAGCTATACTGTGGGATTTGCTGAGTGCATGGAGCCAGCGTGACGGAGCGAGGCTGTCACACAGCATCACGAGCCACAACAGCCGAATGCTAAAGCTGCAGTTTTGCGTCAGTTGCCTCTCCCCCTGTCTTTTGTTCTTTTTTGTGCTTATTTTCTGTATTCATTTTTGCGTTCGTGCATTTTATCGTGAAAAGGAAACGTGTTTTAAACTGCCTATAAATTCTGTAGTACTCTGCTGCTTCTCCCAGTGGCTCAGGGGACAGTAGTTTTGTTCGGCTCGTTCAAACTTTTTAAGCTGCTTCTTGCCTCAGCGAGGGGAGCTGGAAGGCTGATGGAACGTGAATGTCCTGGTTTCTCGCCTGGTTGCCTGTGGACAGGCTGACGCCTGGTCCTGTCACGTGGCAATCAGACAATGTGATAAGAGCTCAAGCCACATCCTGGGGTGACTTATTGATTGCTGGATATTATTTGCTGTGTGTGTCCTGAGCAGCTAATGGCTTTCACCTTGTAGAACGCAAAGATGGACACATCAGATGGTTTACAAGGAAACAAGCTTTACTGCCTCCTGCTAAATCCTCCCCCAACCAGCAGATATAATCTACAGGTTTCCTCCTGGCAAACCACAGTAAATATGTTTATTTTTTTAAGCAGAGGGCACACTAGTGTCATATATTTTCTTATGAAGAGTTCTGTATCAAGCAATTTTTTTTTTTTTTTTTTTTTTAAATATTCAAATACCGAACAGTCAACCATTGTTACTTGCATTAAATATTCAGAACAGTGAGTCTTTGGAGCTTAAATTCTTTGAGGTTTAGTTTTTTTATAGATGGATCAGAAGCAAATAATCACACTTGCACATTTGAATGCTGTAGGTCTTGACATTCTGTGTTTGCCAGGTGGCAGTTAGATGGTTGTCAGGTTTCTGTGTTTGTTGCAAAGGACTGCATACACTTTCATTCCCCCCCACAGCTACCTGAATGACCTGGATAGGATATCCCAGCCAAATTACATCCCCACCCAGCAAGATGTGCTGCGTACCCGTGTGAAGACCACTGGGATCGTGGAGACACACTTCACCTTCAAGGAGCTGTATTTCAAGTCAGTATACACACACAGCTCTGCTCCTCCAACACGGCATCGTCTACCTGCACATGACTTCACACCCAGTGTGTTTCTCCACCCCCCAGGCACAGCTCCGCCCTTGTTCTCATCCCTCTTTTGACTGAGTGTAGTTTGATACAGATGAGGATCCTACAACAAGGGTTGTTCAGATGTTGGCTGTTGAGAGGGCTCAGCTGAGCGCTGACTGATTGCGCTTAGTAGAAATTTTTTAAAGGGGTTTACCTCCCAGTAACAATGTGGGGGGCATGCAGAACAGCTGAGCTGCATAGTGAAAAAGAGCAAGAGCTACCAGCAGAGGTTCAGAACATGTAGTTCAACTGTTGGTCTATTTACAAAGCACTGATTTAATGGCTAATTAGCTAAAATGACCATCTGTATACCTTATAAGGTACAGAACACATTATGCTCTGTAGTTACCTGTTTACATGTACATTCTGTAATTCATTAAAGGTTTTTCTCCAGAATGACAAAGCTGTCTGGAGAACAAGAGGGAAATGGCTCTGAAAGAGATGGGTTTGAGCCCCTCTTTTAATGCTGAGAGGGATTCAGCAGTTCTGAGGGATAGAGTGAGTTTGTTCCACCATGTTTAGGCCCAAATAAGGTAACAGACTTTCAATTTTGCACCCTCTGCGAGTGGGACTGCCAGGCAGGCAGAAGTATAGGAGCTCAGTGTTCTTGTTGGGGTGTAGAGGCTGAGGTTTGAACTATGAGTTATACTAATCAGACTTGTTAACTAGCATTGTAAAATCCAGTAAAGACATAGTTGTTGGTAGGTTAAATCTCCTCAATTTTTTTCTAATTGTTAAAAATACAGTGCCAGTCATTACATACGAAAGAAATTATTTCCAAGGAGCATAAAGATACTTGAGTTCATTTTCATCTTTAAACCTACTTGGCACTAGTTATTGATTTCCTGCCTTGTCATCTTGGCCCCCATTTGTGGCTGTAGCTGTAGATCCATAAATGTGTGACAGTGCTGAATTGCTACTTGGGTCAAAGCACTGTGAGAGCTGTGCTAGTAATGTGGTGGCAAGTGTTTGGATTTCTTCTGCGTTAGGACAAAAAAGCTAATTGAACTCGGATATTTCTCATGGGACTGTAGGGTGCATCCTCCTACTACCCTTAGCCTGCTGCAGTGGAGACCCTCTTTTCTTGCTCTATTGCTGTGTGTGCTGCACAATCGTTGTCCCACTGCACAGACTGATATGCAAATCTCCAGGCTGCTGCAGTGAAGCTCATGGCAGTGGTTGCTGTATCTGCAGCACAGAAACGCTGCTGCATGATGTTGCTCATAGCCCTGCTCAAATGAACGATTTATGCTGTTCTGTCAGAAATCAAATGTAACCTGCTGCAGAACATCTATCATCAGTGGCGCTATGTGTCCATTGGCTCTTGTGCTGTAGCTGTGCTCCGGAGCTGGCATCAGCTTCAATCACCTCATGGCCCTTTGGGTGACACATGTGATCAATGGCGTTCAGCTGGGCGTTCAGTGGGTGGCTGTGACGTGGGGACGTTTTGACTTTGTTCTCGGCATCTCATGCTATTTATCAGCAGGCTGCTTTGACCTTTCTTTGCTGTTGACAGTGAAGGGCCCACAGGGAAGCCGCTGTCAATGCGCCTTGATGCTTGAGTTGTACATTTTATGCATCTGGCTCGGCCGCCTAGTCCCTGGCCCTGGTGACCCCCTGCTGTGACTGTTTATTTTTCCCTTCTTCCAAAATGAGTTCCATATTAATTTGTAATCAATAAAGCTTTTCTGTGAATTTTTGCTGCAATTTCTTTTTTGCTTCTAAAATGAATAAAAGCAGTGCTCACCAACTGAGCATCATTAAGTGTTTCCTAGCCCTTGCATAATTAAGCAGCTGAATTATTGATTGTTAACTGGCCTGAATATTGAGATGTTTTGAGGTCTCAAAATTTAAAGGAGGTGTGCTTAGGAAAATCATTGGCCCTGAAACAAATCAATAGTCAGTCTGTTGACCTGACTGGGAGAGAAGCCAGCATTGACATTCAGTCCTTGCTAGCAGGGTGAAGAACTTCAGCTCCAGAGTTACTGCCACTGTGCCAGCAATGCAAACGTAATGCTCACAGAAGAGACATAGCGGTGCAGAAATGGACTGTAACGTCATGCCAGGAATGTAGAAATGATAAAGTGGTGCACAAATTGAGCGTAACAAGTCTTGAACACAGTCAGAATGTTCCTCAGAACAACTTGAGTCCTCCGTGGAATGCTGAATGTGTTACAAGTCCCAGATTGTTTGTCTTAAGTATTTTACCCCCTACTCCAAAAGGGACCAAAGTCAAGTCCACTTTTTGGTTGTGGCTCTAATGTGGTGGATTAAACTCCCACTGCCCCTCAGAGCTACTGAATCTATCCCAACATCCAAGAAGGGTCTCCTTATCTCATGACAGTTCCATAAATGAGTCCAGCACCTTCTGCTGTGATTATCCATGTATTTATATAGACACAATCGGTTGTTTGTCTTTGTAGTGTTGCGTGGCACTGTAATTAGTTTGTTAAATAGTATTTATTGGTTTGTTGGGCGAACGTTCTCCGGATCATTTCTGTGTCCTGTAGCAGGGAGTGGGCGTGACTTGGTGGTTCGATTAATTGCATCTGTTTGGTTGTTTGTTTTGGTCGCCTTTGTTGGAGTAGTTTCGATTAGGAATCACCACCCCCGACCCCTTAAATTGCGTGGAAGCCGTTGACCTTGTTTATTGTGCATCATGTTTATGCACCTGCTTGAACGATGAACCTCGGTGCAGCAAGTGGTAGGTAACAAACTAGGTTTACTTGAGTCACATGTCTGAAACTGTCTCTTTCTCAATGTAATGCATAAATTGTACTTTTGCTGAGCTGTATGTCACTTTGGACAAAAGCGTCTGCTGAATGAATAAATGTAAATGTATTTTGAATCTCGCTTCTATAGGAGCTACTTGAAGGATGTGAACCAGCAACATGGTGGTATCAGAAAGGCCAGGCTGTGCTTTGATTAATCTGTGTCTAAAGCTCTTTGTCTGTTGTTGGTCACTTGGGAGGAAAAACATCCATTAAATGCTTAAACACAAATGGTAATTTTAAAGAGAATTCTTCAGTTCTTTCCAGAAATTTATTCTAAATGGATTCCAACTTCCTTTAATGATGTTCATGGCACTGCCCTAGAACAGATTTAGTGAGAGTAGGCTCTGCTCTGTTTCTCTATGAGGGTGTTACAACAGCATGGGGAAATTGAGGAGGTGCCAAGTTGTCAGAAGGCCTTTTTCTTGTGTGCTCTGTGGCCTTCCAGAGGAGTCGGGGCCCATTCACTTACACAGGATGGCTGTCTACACCATTACTAGTCCTCCGCCATCTTTAAGTATTGGGAACCAACATTGTTGCTTATAGACATTCTTTGGCTTTCTCCTAGTATGAAAGCATTTGGCTGTTGGAAGGAGAGTGAAACGTGACTTGTCAGACCCTTCTGTTAACTTTTCTTCTACTCCGCAGCAGTACACATTCTAGTCACTACTAGGTAGCATACGTTTTTCACATTCATCTTAGTTTCTGAACAGAAGCTCTACCAAAAATACCAGTTTTTTTTTTTTTTTTTTAATAAAAATTTCACACCTTTGTGTTATGACTGTCGCAGAGGTAAACGTAGAGACTTTTTTGTAGTTTTTAACAACCATCCAATTATTGTTTCTGTACTTTTTGGTGATCTTTGCCTTCTGAACATTGTTCCATGTGTACACTTTTGTTTGGCATATGTAGTCTTGATTTTTGCAAACTTCTACTTTTCACATTAAATAATTAAGCAGGATTGTGGTGGACTATAGCAATAACTGGTGTACACAGGGTCCATCAGGACTGAACACCCGTGTACAGGACTAGTCAAACTCCAAGCTCCAGGACTTGCTTCACTGCAAATATGTTAAGAAAACATTGATAAGTCAATCAGTGCTTAAAATCTGTTCAGAGGTCTATTTTAATGTACAGGGAGGGACAGCTGCAGACTACTGGGTTGAAACAAAGATACTCATTTAATTATCCAAAAATCCATCTGTCGGTATTTCATACGAGGATTCGGATATTGTCCTGGATGTTTCAACACCTCACAGGGTTGAAATGCTGTATTTGTAATATGAAGTACTGAAGGGAAGCAGCACAAACCATGTTTCTTGGGAGTCACATGACTTGCCTCTGCTCACAGGATGTTTGATGTGGGCGGGCAGCGCTCCGAGAGGAAGAAGTGGATCCATTGTTTCGAGGGGGTGACAGCTATCATCTTCTGCGTGGCACTCAGCGATTATGACCTCGTCCTGGCAGAGGATGAGGAGATGGTGAGTAGGGATGGTGTAATGCTCTATAAGATTGGGGGGTGGGGTGGGGCAGCATATCAGTCACAGGTTAACAAAATGCATGCTTGCATATCTGGATAAAGTATGACATAGCAAACCTTCACCTGGGATTTTGGCTAAGAGTTTCTTCTCAGGTCCTAGTAGGTGGGCTTAGGGATTTGATGGTCTTTGCCTTAGCAGGTCTTCCAGCTCTTGTTGAAACTCTGACTCAGAGCTCACTGGAGAACTTTAGCAACTCCAGTGATTAGCTGAATCAGGCGGTTCGTTGCCTGGCTGGAACAATAGTCCGCACACACTGCGGCCCCCAGGACTCTGCATAGAGTCATCAGATCCACTTGAGGCTGCTAAGAGCTTTTTAAATAGAGCTTTGTGCCATGTGATGTTTCATGCTTATGATACCAATCTGTGTTCTTTTGTCCTGTGTTATCTAATGGAGCCTTGAGAATCCAGCTTTATTTTTAAAAAAAAAAAAAAAAAAAAGTGCTGTCTAATAATAGATGCATTTAAGAAGGAATAAAGTGAGCTTAGCATGCTCCTGAAGGTTATATAATTCTGACCTTGTGCAGCTATGAAACAGGCTATGACAGCAGTACTGGAATGGGATGGCACAGTGTCAAAGGTTTGAACACAAACAAGCTTGGCCAGTCCACTCAATTCATGTGATGCATATGGTTCAATTAGAGCTCATGGTGTTTACTGTCTATTTAAATTTAAAGTCATTCACTTATCCGACGCTTTTCTCCAAAGTGACTCCCAGTGAACTTCATGTAGTGTTACCAGCCCACACACCTTATTCACCAAGATGACTTACACTGCTAGATACACTACTTACAATGGGTCACTCATCCACACACCAGTGACACACTTTCCTTTTTCTGTCTCTCACACACACACTCTCTCTCTCTCTCTCTCTCTCTCTCTCTCTCTCTCTCTCTCTCTCTCTCTCTCTCTCTCTCTCTCTCTCTCTGTCTCTGTCTCTACGGGTGACTTTAGAGTCAGCAGTCCAACTGAACCACATATCTTTGGACTGTGGGAGGAAACTGGAACACCCAGTGGAAACCCATGCAGACATGAGGAGAACGTGCAACCTCCACACAGTCTATTGAGTCATTGACCCCCTGTATGGGCTCACAAGGCTGTGCAGCCAAACCGCTTGACTCTTCATCCGTTTCCCCGCAGAACCGTATGCATGAGAGCATGAAGCTGTTTGATAGCATCTGCAACAACAAGTGGTTCACAGAGACCTCAATCATCCTTTTCCTCAACAAGAAAGACCTGTTTGTGGAGAAGATCAAGACCAGCCCCCTGACCATCTGCTATCCAGAGTATGCTGGTGAGGTTGCCCCTAACCTTCATGCCAAAGAAAACTGAATGTGTGTAACAGGGCACCCATCAGTGACTGGTGTCCTGCAGGGGAAAATGGACTTTAATTTGCTTTGGCAAATTAAGTGATACACGGGCTCTTGTTGCTAATGGTGTAGATGCAGATACACACAAACGTACACAATGTCTGTTGCAGACCGAAGGTGACCTGTCTTTTACCCTTCAGGCTGTTAGCTGGAAGTAAAGAGCACCCAAACAGAGTATTAGCATGGGAGTGTGATTCAGCCTACTTCTGCAGCATTTACATGTCATGTGTGGTGTTCAAACAGTCTTACTTTTAGTTCTTGATCTATGTCAGAGGTGTCTATATTGGTAAACTTTTGCTGATTGATAGTGGTGAAAATGCCTTTGGTGTTCTGGTTACACTTGTTTGTAAGTTGAGGAGTTACTGTACATATATGCCTTTTGAACTTGTGTCTCTGGTTTGCGGTACAGTTTTTTTTTTTTTTTTTTTTTTTTTGTGCTTTGTTTCAATGTTTAGAAGAGTTTGTTCTGGTGTTGGGTGAATTTTATGTTGAGACTCAGCAGTGCTGGGGTCTCAGCTGATTAAGTAATTGAGGTCAGGCATCCAAACACCTCTGGGTCAATCATCACAGCAAAGCTTCACCAGGCTGTCATGGGATCACACCCTTGTGTGCAGCTCTACCACTTGAGCTGCATCCAGTGGTTGTTGGGGGAAGTTGTGCGGATCTTGTACAGTGTGTATACACACACACACATACGTGTGTGTATACTGTGCATAACCTTCCTCACTCGGAGGCACTTCTCAGTGTCATGTGCCTCTGTGGATCTCTACTAGAATTCAGACTTGTCAACCTGGAGTACAACTGGAGTAAAAGCTGCTTCTAGAGGAACCTAATATGTCCTGGAATGACTGGGGTGAAATATGTCCCAAACTCTGTGTACACCTTTACATTATTTCTTTTAAAGTTTTACTGAGACATGTGGCCCTTGTGGAAGCCGTGACTGTCATGTGCTTTGCTGGTGGCAGTCACACTTTGTGAAAGTTCCTTCTTTGAGAGCAGACGTCCTAACGTTTCTTCATAAACAAAAGCTAATATTGGAGCTTGTCTGTGAGTAAAAACTGTCCATCAGTTGACTGATTTCTTGCCATTGCCATGAAAGGATGATCTATTGATCCACATTAGTTCTCTAATGGGCCCTGTAGCTGAAGTCACAGAGATGGTTTGTAGCGTTTCGCAGTGAATTTCTTCATCCAAAACTGGTGAGACATTCATCTCTGTGCTACTTCATTGTGTGTGTGTGTGTGTGTGTGTGTGTGTGTGTGTGTGTGTGTGTGTGTGTGTGTCAACTGTGAGAAAAGAGCCCCTTGAGAAGCAGTTCTACCATTGTAGAGTGTTTAAAAAAAAAAAAAAAAAAAAAAAAGGTTGAGTCTCCCAAATACCATATCTGCGAGTGTACCATGGTGAGCAGCTGAGACGTGCACAGTGTTGTGCTTGCTTTCTCTACACTCTTACACAATAATTGCATAGCTCCGGGGCAGAGCAGCTTCTCAGCAGGTTGCAGGGCGCTCTCAGACATGCAGTGGAAAAAATGAGCGTGGAGAGAGGGAACGCATGTCTGATGATTGCAGTATGTGTGCATAAGTGTAATGCAGAGGCAGAATGTGTGTATGTGGTTCTGTGCTGACAGCATTTTGTGTGCGAGTGAAGTGAAGGGGGAGGGGTGTATTTACATGAGTATTTATTGATTGCAGTCGCCCCCTGCAGGCTCTATATGCATTTTTTTTAACACTGGGGACCCAAAGCCTTGTTTCTTCAATGTTGTTTACTGATAATTGAACTGAAAATTACATTGTCTGAAATCACAAACTATGGACATGAGTCAAAATGCAGATGGAATTATTAAACTGAATTGATTATTTTGTGTTCTGTTTTCACCACCACCAGTTCTTTTTCCAAGTGCTCTGAAGAGCAGGGTGTGAATAACTAGGAAAACAGGTTATATTATAAAAATGGGGAAATGTTTTAACGAATGCATACATTCCTCACATCGCAGAGTTAATTTGTTCTGTGAAAGCTCTCCATTTGGGGAATTCCTCTTGTAATGGAATTAGGGTTGAATTATTTCTGATGGAAAATGGTGTAATGGAAATGACATATTTCATAATATGTCTAACAGAAACTTATTTTTAGGTAATCCTTTTAATGTTTTCATTACCAGTAGCTACTTGTCCAGTGCAAGTCCACAGAGGTCCACTTTGGAGAAAAGTGTCTCTAATAATGATGAATTGTTATAATTGTAATAATGAATCTGTATAAATTGTAATATATATATTCCCTGTTATATGGACCTAATTTGTTCCTGAAAACAGTTTGTACACCATGAGTGTGTAAACCAGGAGGTCCTTTCCCATTATTTTAAATTGGAGTGAGATGCATTTCTGGACTTTGTGGACATGCTCAAATATTTCCACAAACCCCTGCCAAATACACACACACACACACACACACACACACACACACACACATTTTCAGAACCGCTTGTCCCATACGGGGTCACTGGGAACCGGAGCCTACCCGGTAACACAGGGCGTAAGGCCAGAGGGGGAGGGGACACACCCAGGACGGGACGCCAGTCCATCGCAAGGCACCCCAAGCAGGACTTTAACCCCAGACCCACTGGAGAGCAGGACTGTGGTCCAACCCACCGTGCCCCCCGACCCCTGCCAAATAGTTAGTGTCAAATAAATGGTTATCAAGACTGTTTTAGTTTTGGGAATTGACAGTTGGGAGCTCTGAGCCTTTTTGCTGTTGTCTGCTTTTTTGGCCCAGGTTCGAACACGTATGAGGAGGCAGCCGCCTACATCCAGTGTCAGTTCGAGGACCTGAACCGAAGGAAGGACACCAAGGAGATCTACACCCACTTCACGTGTGCCACGGACACCAAGAACGTGCAGTTTGTTTTCGATGCCGTCACCGACGTCATCATCAAGAACAACCTGAAGGAATGTGGGTTGTACTGAAGCCTTTCAGCCCACACAGACACAGGTGAGCATCTCGCTACATCCCCGGTGGTGGGTTTGCATCCCAAGCATCTGTCCTTCCCCAATTGATCCTGTTCCTTGTCAAGCTCTGGAATACCTGTCCCTTTCCCTCTGCAGGCGGCGCTGGACTGGACGTCGCCCATGATGGTTGCCCCCAGCCAGGATGCAAGCACCCAATGGAGAGAAAGCCACCACATCTCGTGTCCAACCCCACTTTCCAGTGCCAAATTTTTCTTATTAGATTTCAACCCTATGAATTTTTTTGAGGTACAATGCCTCCAGTGGGTGTTGAAAGGGACCAAACAGTGTAAATAAAATTGGAGTCTAAAAACCTTGGAGTCAGTGGAAGTTGTACCATGTCAGTGAAGTTATTATAATCGACAGCGCTATGAGTTTGTGTTTCTGCGAGACCAAAGTGCCATAAGTTTGTTGGGTCACTCATTTTTCTACAGGAGGACCACAGCGCATTTCATACGCAGCCTTTTCTTCTCTTCACTTTGAGTTCAGCTGCTTGGAAGAATCTCCTTACAAACAACACTATGCACCTTCCTGTGACCAAACATCATGGTACTTTTACGCAAGTCTCACGAGTTACTCAACAGTTTTCTTTTTTTGTAAACTTTCTTTTTATTCTCAGTCATTTTATGAAGCCCATGTCTAATTCCAGTCCTCTCAGTGGGTTTTAGGTGTCCCTGTGGTAACCTTAAAATCCTCTGCCTTTCTGTAAATATTGTAGTTTTTTTCAGTTATTCCATTTGGCTTTCATATTGAATTTAGGTTGACGTGTCTTAGCTTTTTTTTTTTTTTTCTTCCCCCTCTTGATAATAATCTTAGTTTTTGAGAGCAGCGTGCCGCATGTAAAAATAACGCGAGCCAGGAGCTGGGCAGGAGCAGCCTTGGTTCTGTGACTCATGCAGGCGCAGCATGTGGAATTCCTTCACCTTCGAAACCGAGCACTCCTACTGCGTCTTGAAAGAAGCAAAACATCTGGGAACAGCTGCAGCCTGGGACTCCACTTGTTTTACATCACAAAGAGGGGCACGTTTGTATCTGGACCTCGTCCTCTCCTTACAAGGTGATGTTACCGTGAAGTGAGATCTGTCTTGACTGCTTCTGGTTCCATTTGTGTGATGAAATTTTAATCCTGAATATGCCTGCATGAATTTGACATGGGATTGGCCTTCATTGCTTGCTGTTTTACTCTGTTTTAACTCCAAAAGGAGACTTAAAAAAAAAAAAAAACCCTGTGGTATGGTGAGGAGAATCGGATTTGCTGGGTGCAGCTCTGTCTTGGCACGAGGTGTGTCTCTGTTCCCACTGCATGACCGTGCTCTTGGGGACGACCGCTGCCGTCTCCCGTGTGTGTCTTCACCACAGAACGCTTTTACCTCTTTGTCCCGACACTGTCCAACTGTGATCTTCACCTGCTCTGTCTTTCTACATTCAGATGTATGTTTTTTTCACACATGGCCCTTGTAGGAAATGTTTCTGCTTTTTATATGGAAAAAATAAATGTTTCCTGTTTATTTTTGGTGAAAAATGCTGTTTGTCTTGTGTGAGCACTATTAAGTGTCATTTCACTTTTTCAGGAGAATTAACTGCAGTGGGCTTGGATCCCACTATCCACTGTCTTACTTGTGAAATAACATTTAAATGATGTGCATGCATTTTGTACTGCATGCAGTAATTGACTTGCTACACTTCACACATATGGACAAACCTGTCTTTATCATGAGCTCAGTGACTTCACTATACATGGTGTTTGCTGGCCCTTCACTGTTTGAACTAATTACCACAGTACTCTGTTTTACCCAGTGTTTGCAAACAATCACTATTTCAACTCAAGTCAGGTTGGGTCTGTGTCCATGTCCCCTTCATTCTCAGGGACAAAGTCCCCTTGACAAAGTGCACTTGAGGTCTATTGGAGGCAGAGCAGGTGCATAGAGCCACCACCCTCTACTCAAGGGTCTGGGGTTCAAATCTGAACTGCTGTATAAGTGGGTAAATAGTTGAGAATAGCTTAACATGGCAAGTGATTTTGGGGAACAGTGTCGGCTAAATGAATAAATGGAATCTTTCAACACACAGTTAAAATAAACAAGCTGTAACTTGGGACTGGAAGCTCCAGACTGGGGCCATGAGGAGGCTGCTGGTTCAAAGCAAAACTGCTCTACTTCTAAAGTAATTTGCAGGAGTGGTTTGTGTAAACTGCCAAAACCATAAATAAGAGACCCCTTTGGTGTGTACACTACTTACATTGATTTACCCATTCATATAGCCAGGTAATTTCTACCCTATCAATTCAAGGCAAGTCCTGCAATCAAGGGTCCTACAGCATGGCTCCACTGGGAGGTGAACTGGCGCACTCTGCACGTACTGGTGTCCAGCGCTGTGGCCAGTTGAGGAGCCCTAGGTCTTGACCCCATGCTGTTCAGTGTCTGCAGAGAAGAAGCCCATCATACCACACGTTTCTCACATGATAAAAGCCCTTGTTTTGTTTTGTTTTCATTTTCCTTGACTGAAAAACCTGGAACTCTGGGTTTAGCAGTTGCTGCTATTCCAAAATTTTCCCCCCTTGTTGCACTCAAACCTTGTTTACTGCGATCGAAGAACAGACACATGAGGGGCCAGTGGGGTTAATGCTTATCTTTATTTTGTGCCACTACCTTTTACAAGCCAGCACAGCATTAAAGCAGTTAAATTTTAATTTCTGTTGAAATAAAGCTATGTGACTTCCTAGCATTTCACATTGTTTGAATATTTAAATAAGCAGTTTTTTTTTTTTAATATAGAGTATGCCTAAAATTATTTACAAAATACATTAGTCTATAGTGATTGGTCCTGGGATGTTTTTTCCACATGTTTAAGTATGACTGTGTATATCAACACATTGATTACATAAAAATGGAATAAACTTTCTTATCCATATCAATTACATACTGATCAGTTTTTTAGGAAATGGAGATGCTAAATGCTATTAGGGATAAAAAGAGTAGAATGCAGGAGTGTAAAGCTTCTTCCTGCTGCTTTTGGACTTTGTTTGGTTCCGTGTGTGTTCTCAGGTTGCAGGGGGTCTCAGGTGAAGGACAGCAGCCCTGCGGCTGCGTGCGCCCTCGCTGCGAACCCAGCCGTGGCGTTCTTCGGAATTCCGCTCGGTCCACGTTTGCTTGTGGAAGAGGAACTCGGACGGTCCACATCCTGCTGCTTCTGCAAAAGCTACGATAACCCCTGGATGCCTGTGGCCCTGTGTGCTACTGTGTCGCATAGGAGCGTGACGGTGACATCGCTGACTGGGCGGCCGGGGGAGGGGCTGGGCGGTCAACTCGGCGCCTCTCTCACGGCGAAGCTCCAAAGTAAAGCCAATCTGGACAGGAGAGGGATGGGGGAGGGCAACCACTGCGGAGGGAAGGAAAGAGTTGGGTGTGGACCAAAGAGTTGGTTATCAGTTCAAGGCTGCTGGTCATATGTTCGCATTCCCAGTGCCTCTAGAAGTACAGTGAACTTACCAACATGGTTGGGACAGGAAATTTGTTCATAGCTCATTTTTTCATGACACAGAAGTCCATTTTACCACTGAGTCATTAAGCCATAAAATAATCAGAATCTGATTTTTGTAGCCAAGCATGCACACATATACAGGGAATTTTCCTTAATATAATGGCTGGAATAATATAATTCTGCTTAATAATTGTGGAATAATAATAAAATATTAATAATACACACATCCTTTGGTTTATGTACAGGTTAGGGCCTGCAAAAGTCCCAGATATGGCTATAATGAATCGAACTTAGCAGGCATATTTTAATCTTTCTGTTCATTTTAAAGTAAACAAAACTTAAAACTTGATTGTACACGACTGGAAATGAAAGATTGTCTCCACACACTACCACTTGTTGATAGATTTAACCCGTAAACGTGCAGCATTTGTCCCATGTTGGCCGTCAGTGACACTCAAGCACCAGACATTGGCTGTAAACACTGTACAAGTGAGGTGAATTAATGAGACCCCACACTCATATTCTCTTTGGGTTTTTGTTTTTACTGCCATCGATCAGCTCAGAATGTAAAGACAGGTGACGTTTACCGCACCACAGACCAACATTTTAGGAAATAGACTGTGGGGAAAAAAAAAAACTGGATATTTGTGTTTTTGAACATGTGTAACTTGGCCCTTTAGACAGGAGACAGTGTAATTTTACATTTTGTTACATTGATAAATTGTATTTTATGATGTGCCAAGAAGCACGATTCCTTACGCAGGAACACTTTGATGGCCAGCTTTTCTTTTTCAAAACACACGCTCACCTTTTCTCACTGCTGTCGGTTAGAAGAGACCACAGTCCTTCAAGTTTTCCTTGATGATGATGTCCGTTACGGCGTTGAACACAATCTCGACGTTCTTCGTGTCCGTGGCACACGTCATGTGGGAGTAGATCTCCTTTACCCCCTTTTTCATGTTCAGGTCCTCAAATTGTGCCTTGATGTAGTTGCTGGCGTCTTCGTACGTGTTGGGGCCTATCGCAAAGAGCAGGGGTTGGTGGGCAGAGGGAGCTGGTCTTAGCGTTAGAGAAATTAACATCTGCTACATCATCCTCAACTGAGTTCCCATCCCTGAGTTCGAACCATAGCTTAGATCATATATGAACAAACGATGATGCATGAAAACAACATTATGAGCTAGAGCCGAGCTGAAGATGTGCTGCCGGAGACCGACCGTCATAGTCAGGGAAGCAGATGCTGAGGTGGACCTTCTTGATCTTCTCTACGAAGAGGTCCTTCTTGTTGAGGAAGAGCACGATGGAGGTGGTGGCAAAGAATTTGTGGTTGCAGATGCTGTTGAACAGATGGAGACTCTCGTGCATGCGGTTCTGCAAAAACAGGGGGTAGCAGAGTGAGACCCAGGACAGCGGAACGATGTCCATCCTAGCTGCCGTACAACTGTTTGCCTTCTCAGAAAAAGCATGGACCGAAGACTCGGGGTTGGCAGTCGTGAGGCGGAACCCACCACTTCGTCGTCCTCCACCAGAACCATGTCGTAGGCACTGAGGGCTCCACAGAAGATGATGCAGGTGACTCCCTCGAAGCAGTGGATCCACTTCTTGCGTTCTGACCGCTGGCCGCCGACATCAAACATCCTGCCCAGAGCGGGGTAGAACCGTGGTACGAATGGATGCGGTTAGCGCCACTGGCCCACAGGGATCAAAGGGGCGGTCTCATTATCGGGGACGCCAGGCTGGGTGTAAAATCCCATCATGCCCCTCACCTGAAGTGCAGCTCTTTGCAGGAGAACTGCTCCTCTATGATACCAGTGGTCTTGACTCGAGATCGTAGCACGTCCTGTTCGCTGGGAACGTATTCGGGCTTTGTGATTCGGTCCAGTTCGTTGAGGTAGCTGTGAGAGACACATTCAGCCATGGTCAGTCTCATGAGGGACGCACGATGGATTTCGAGAGATTGCTCCACAGATGGATCCCTAAAGACAATATCCTGGAGTAACCACTCCAGCATCGCTCGCCGTGCCACACCTGCCCCTCCCCACCCACCCCGACAGCGACACTCACTAGGCGGCGGAGTCATTGAGCTGGTACTCGGCAGCCCTCTCGAAAGCGGCCTGGACGCCCGAGTCTTGCCACAGCCTCCTGATGAGCTCCGCCAGCTCAGGAGGCATGGTACCCTCCTCGACAGAGTCCGACAGGTTCTGCAGCTTCTGGCCGTCTGCCTGCAGGTGGGGCAGGGGTGGAGGGGAACAGCAAGGGGTCCGAATATCTTCACGTCAGTCGCTGATCAGTCACCTCTCCCAAAAGGAGCCCGTAGCCACACAAGTGATTGTCCAGCGAAGCTGTGGTTTCCCTGCTAATGAACGATCACAGTTTTGCTTGTTTTGTTTTACGTGCATTTTTTTCAACGGTACAATACCTTCCTTCATCTCATTCATGTCAGGAGGTGCGACTATGACATAGCACCCACTGACCCTACCGCACAGTGACCTGTAGGTGGTTCCCAGCTGTGCGTGCGTGCGTGCGCAAGTTTGAGAGAGCACCAACTGACCGAAGCAGCAGGTGACCCGTAGTCGATGCCCAGCTGCTGCATGCCCTGAATGATGGCCATGGCGGACTGCAGGATGTTGCCGTAGATGATGGACTTGAACGCCATCTGCTCCTCTTTCGTGTAGCCACCCTGGTGCAGAATTCTGTTGAGTCCGGGAGAGCAAGGGGTTGTTTTCAGTTTTCCACATAAACTTCGTTGCTTTAGTAAAACTTGCTAATGCATAGCGCTCTGCCAATAAAATTAGCAAACTTTATAAATGTATGTCAACCACTGATTTTCAGCACTTCACAAACTTTGTAATACACTGATGAGTGTTGTGTGATCATGTTGATCTTCAGAAACTGCCCACGCTGCCCCCTAGTGGTCCTGTGTTGATGTGCAGGTGGGAACACTGCCATCTAGTGGCAGCTCGTTGACATGCAGGTGCTGGCTGCACACAGCTTTGGTTCGCTGCCCTTGTTTTGTGCGTTGTCTACAGGAGAGGAGAGCTACTGCTGGGATGTGATGGGTGTGATCCTGCTACTCTGATGTTCCACAGAGGCGACGCAGGGAGCGCCCCAGTTTTTCACACGGCAGCCATACCAGCGCGAAAATGCTACCAGCTTCTAGCACACGTGTTCAGATTGGGATTTCTGACCTCTCTTGTGATTGTGTGTGTGTGTGTGTGTGTGTGTGTGTGTGTACTTACTTCATCTGCTTTACAATGGTGCTTTTCCCAGACTCTCCAGCACCTGCAAGCACACAACACACCGCAGTTAGTACACTTCTGGATTTTGGGCACCAACATGACTGGGGGGCCAAAGCCTTCGTTGTCACCATGCTGAAGGGACCCTGACCTCAGGCACAGGGTCCCTTAGGCCATTTCACTGGGTGCCTTGCTGCAACCTCTTTTTCTCAAAGGAAATAACACAGCAAGTTGTCCGAAGGGATATTTAAAAGAACTCATCACCTGTGCATTGGAAACTATTTGCTGACGTCAGGTGTGTGTGAGGGACGAGCACGTTCTCCGAGAGCTGCGTGTGCGACGCTGTTCTCTTCTCAGAAGACACTAAAGTACTGTCACCGGCAAGTATGCAAATCAGAGGCTCTCTGGTTATCATGGCAACCAAACATTATGGTTACTTTTCGGGGTTGTGTTCAGTTGAGCGTGTGCGCACCGCTAACACACGGCAGCATTTCTGTCGCCTGAGCAGCGCTGAGACATGTGATGGCCGACTGCGTGTCGCTCCGGACGTCGGCGCAGAGACAGCACTGGGGTCATTTTACAGGGGGTGAAACACAGTGAAACACAGTGACTCTTTCAGCATAAAAGCCCATTTTATACACAACGGCCCCCAACCCCTTCAGCCACCGTAAACATAGATAAACTAGTGAGATACGTTAGAAAATCAAATAAACTCACGGAAAAAAATTTAAAATGCAGAAAAAACTATTTTACTACATAAATTAAAAGTCAAAAATACTCGAGGTCGGGGTGGAAGTGAACTCCAGGTTGCATTAGAAGCCAGATGTGAGCCCCTGCAGGGTCGACTGGAGCCGCGTTTCCGCGCACACGCTCGGGTAAAGGAGATGCCCGAAGATGTGTCAATATGCAAAAATTAGACACAGAACGCCGAGCTTGGGGCGAAACCAGAGCCGCTAACCAGATTAGGGCAAAGTGGCCCAACTGGATTTGCCGGACCTTATGTAAGGAGCAGCAGGAAAGCCTCTGAGAAGATCACCTGCTAAGTGAGCTGTCCCGGAACTGCGGTAAGCACAGACCTCGGGTGCTCCTCCAAATGGCACGGACACGCCGCTTTAACTCCTTAGCCGGCTTCGACGTCAGAGCCCCGACCTCGGGGCAAAAAGCTCATTTCCCTTCCAGATTAGAAGACACATTACCCACAATCCATCTCTTTCAGCCACAGTAGGTCACTGCGGGAGTACTTGTCCTGATCAAGGTCTGGAAGTCCCACCTACAGAGTCTCGATGGCCCTACAGCAGGTGGAGGTCGAAGCAAACCATTCAACATACAAACGCCGAACGTAGCGTTCCTTTTATCTGGCAAAATCCCACTTGTGCGATAAAACTGTGTTCTTACATCAACATGAGACACTGAACTCTTGAAAAGACATGTGAGGTACCGAGCCAACAACCTGTGAGGTCAACTGCGCATACAACTATCAAGACCATCCATATGATGCGCTCGAGGGGGTTGCCGTACAGTCTGAAGGTCCGGGGTTTGAATCCCCTGCCACTGTAGTACCTGCGATCAAATGACTTGGCCTAAATGGACAGTGGACATAACTGTGAAGTTCACCATCTGACACTGTAAGTTACCTCGGACAAGATGTCAAATAAAGGTCGTTAACAACAGGTTGTGAGATTTCTGGAATGCAGCTCATTCAACTTCTTTTCGGAAACTAAACTGTCTGTAATCTCTGATTTCTCAGCAGAACTTTTTTAAATCCCCAGTTTGCTTTGCATAGCTGAGCACTTAGGAAGTGTGTGGAGCAGGGGGTGGAGAGCAGCCTGCCAGCGAGTCCTACATCACAGCAGTTTTTTCAATGAGTTCCCAAATTCGATTGGATTTCACATAAGGGTTATAATAAGAGTTAAGGCCGAGGATCTTCCAGCTGAGATGAATACCGGACACGCGAGATCTTAAAAAACAGATGTCAATAGCCTGCGTGTCAGCATTGAAATCCTCAGCAGGGAGCAAATCAGTTCTGTTTTTCATTCTTGACCTTCTGAAGATTTCTGGACATATTTTGGGATGAAAGTAAAATCGAGATCGTACGCGTTTTGAGTCACTGGCTTTGAGACCCACTGAGGCCACTGCAGCAGCCCTACCCCGCCAGGCACCCGGTTCCTCAGCGAGATCTCCTCCAAGGCGTTGTGCCCAGCTACAGGCTCCCTGGGGAGGGGGGAGGGGGTCACTGATGGTGGAGCAGAAACGCCCATCTGCTCAGCAGAAACGTGTCTGAAGAGTCAGTGCAGCTTTTAGTCCGTTACCGGGTTGCATGTTGGACGGTCCAGCAGCCTTTGATGAAGTCAAAATGCTTTCCCTGGACGGTGAATGTCAACCATGGTCGAGCTCTGCGCTCGCCTCCAGTACATGGGTGTCATGCAGAATCGGAGAAAAGCGCCTCAGTCGGCTCAGTGGGTTCAGGGAGGGTTCGAAAGCTCTCTACCCATCTTCGTGTGCGCAACCTGTTGCTTCTCAGGAGGCGTTACTTCAATGCGGCTGAAGGCATCGTTCGAGTCATCGGTCCTTCTTCAAGACCCGTCCATGGCCCAGGAATAAGGGAGAAGCACAGACTAATGTTCAGTTCTTCTCGGTCAAATTTAAGAGCTCCTGCACCAAAGACCGAGCGATCCCTCGGAGGATCCCCTACCTGCTGGTGTGTTCCGCAGCTCGCAGGTGTTTGCAGCGGAGCCACGAGGGGCCTCGCCTCGGGAGCTCGGCAGGCCGCCGTTCCCTCGCAGACGCCTGGCGCTCACTTCACGCTCCATCGTGTGAATCCACCCCACCATCTGCTCACCTCCTGTGCAGGCGTCCCGTTTATCCTCGGTATCGTTTCATCACTGCTTTTCCTCTTGTTCATTTTGCTTTGGGGATTCGCTTTTGTCGTTCCCCGGGCCCGACCGCAGTGCTGCCCCTGCCCTTTGACCCCACCGCTCAGGCCTGTGTCTGAAAACCCGTGACATGGGGAACATGTTTGCTAGAGGTGGGGGGCTGGGGCTTCGGGGGGGGGGGGGGGGGAGGGTGACAAAGAATAATCCAGGTTAGCTGAGATGGGAAAAAGACGATTACGATGAGTAAAACCGGCAGGCAGCACCGGATTATGGGGTTACCGTGAGCCCGTGGGACAAGCTGGCTAAATCCTCACCCGGCTTTTTGTTTTGGTTGCAGGCCACCGCCTTCCTCTTGGTCCAGTCCTACTTTGGGACAGTCCCTTGTCCTTCTCACCCTGTTTCTCCCGGATGTCACCCTCAATAGACCGTGACCTCATGATTCGTATGAATTACCGAGGCCTTCGAGCGAGATATAGATCTTCTTACCCCATCAGCGGCAGCAGCTTCGCTGCAGGCCTCTCATGTCTTTGTGGACAAATCCTGCTCCTGCAAGAATTACCACGCTTCATTTTTATCTGAACAGAGTAAACGGAAAAACAAGATTTGTGCGAAAGCCTGTTTGAAAAATAATTCCTAATAGGCCTTGGTGACTTTTATCGCTGCCAGATTCATCCCTGGCCGACTGGGTCGTAACGTAAGAAGTGTTGAAAACAGCACCACCGAACTGCAGCCGTGCTGGAGACGATGCTGGTAAAGAGAGTTGGCGTGGTGTCTCGCTCAGCTGAACAGCCCTGGCTTTGGTTCAAGCAAAATTTTGGATGAAAAAGTTTGGAAATGTTTGCCTCCTTCTGTGCTCTTGTCTTGTAACCATCGTCTGGAGAAGTTGGATGAGAGTTGGCCACATGCTACGATAATATCTGCCAGTTCTGGAACAACTGCTCATAATCACGGCTTTGAAGATGAAGAAAAGACAGAGATAACAGAGGGAGAGGAGAAAATGAAGCAGATGTCACATTGGAGCACATCGTGAAGTCACGGGAATCTTCTGTATCACCTCATATCATGATATCTGAGTCTGATGCTCTTGATCATAACTCATATTTATGGAATTTGCAAGCATAATCTAAATAATACTCCAGTAGCAAGTAAAGGACCATGTCAACTCCAGGTAATTGTTCCACAATAATGTCTGCAATGATTGTGAACTGGGGTTTAGGGATATACCTAAATTCCTCATCATCTTTACCATGGGCATCTTAATCAGGTGGTTGAAATCCCCACCTATTACATAGCTATTACACAGCCATTAGGCACCATCTACTCTCGTTTCCCAGGAACAGGGATCAGTGCCTCTACCTTTGCTCTCCTACCTCTTCCATATCACGTCACAGTCAGAATCTACGGAGAGCTTTTAGAGTCCTCATAAGTCAGAACCCCAGACATCATGTGTCTGGTAAGAGGTGTCCAATCCAACATCAAGGCAGTAGAAAACAAACCTGGAGATGCATGAGGTACAACTTGGAACTGGAACCACTTAAACAAACAAACCTTTTTCAGTTCCTCTCTTTTAAAAAACCTGTCATGGTCCTTCTGCATGTCAGGCTTGACTACATCCATACTGTAGAGGTCAACCTTAAGAGACACCCCCTTCAGTTTCTCCTCTGAGAAGAAATACTGGGCCTCAAACTGTTCGAGACGCCGACTGTTTCCAAGCCCTGGAACAGCTTCGTCTAGAACAACTTCTTGCTCTGTTTCCCCAATACCTAATGTGACCTTACCATGAACTCACAAAAAAGGTAAAGAGCTCATTGATCCTCATCGAGTCCCACTTGCCAGTACTTTTCTTCTGGCATTAAAAGCCACTGACTTTAGTTTCAAATTGTCAGAGTTATTACACCATCCTCGTTTCAGATGCGTTTAAAGGATGAAATGCTGACTCATAAATGTCTGTAAACACATTAAAAATAAATCTGTATTGTCATGGCCAGGATGAGTTTACTTCCCAGGCACTTCCCAGTGGCTGGTGCCCACTGAGAGGAGGTATGCACCTGTGTTTGTCCCACTTCTCCATGTTCCTTTGTTCGGTGCTCTGGGTTCCTGGGTTCCTCAAGACTAAGAGCTTTTTCCACTACAGCTGAAGACCTGCGAAGATCAGAGCCCCCCCCCCGGTGCCCAACACTACCCGAATTCTGAGTCTTACCAAGCAGCAACAGCTTGACTGTCTTGGAGTCTTTGTCTGCATCTTCTTGCAGCTGTTTCTCCAGCTCCTTGTTCTTCTTATCTTCAGCACTTGCTCCACTGCCCATTTCGAGCTCTTCCTCGACCCCTTCCGAATCAAGATCCTCTAGGAAAGAAATTTTGACGGCTTTTTGTTTCCCTGTCACCGAAACACTGAATTGGGGCGCTTCTGGCGGAGCCGGAGGGAGGGGGGTCGGGGAGCTGAAGGTAAGAGTGAGCCGGGGATGGCGGGGACTCTAGGGCCGGAGATCTCCACAGGAAGCCAACCAGATCGACAATGCTGAGCAGCCGAAGCGACCAGCCCTCTCTCCCGTCCTCAGCTCGTGTCTCCACCCTAATTCCCCTCCACTGAACCTCATTTCTTACGTTGGGATTGGGGAGGGTTTGGTCGTTGATCTTCCTGTATGAACAGGCCAATCCAATTAGCCTGGGCCCAAGGACAGAAGTTAAGGTTGGAGAAAAAAAAGACTGGCCGAGTCACAGGGATACTCTGGGGTTACCTGGACGTCCCTGCTTACTGGTCAGTAGTCCGAGCGCTGGGGCCTGTGTCGCAGTGCATTGTAAGACCAGTTACACACCCATACACACTGATCCTCAGTTGGTTGGTTGTCTCCTCCAAAGTCGGGATTGTCTTGCTGTTGCCCTGTCACAAGTACACGGTGAAACAGCGGTGGCCGTCAGGTCTGGATGTGCACTTAAGCAAGTGGACTTCTCACTGAAAGGAAACCTGTTGAAATCCTTTAGTTGGGAGCACTGTTGTACACTTGACTTAAGTGGGTTTATAGTAAAATCAAAGCAAAAATCAGATCGTCCTGTCCACCAACACCCATTCGACTGGAAGAAAACACCATAAACTCAAGTTCGATTGTATTCAGTCAGCTGGCAGACACTTTCCTCAAAAGCAAATTGTAGTTATTTACCCACAGCTGGATCTCGATTAGTTTAGGGTAAGTACCCTGCTGAAGGTGAGAATAGAACCTGAATCCTTTGGGTCCAAAGGGAGCAGCTCTACTCACAACACTACCAGTTGTTCCAACGAGTATTTCTCTACAACACATTTTCTGCACCAACAATCAATTCATAATTTAGGTAAAAAGGTTTGAGTAAGAAGTCCTTCCGTTATCCCCAGGGTGGTCTCCTGTGCTCAGAAACACTAAGGTCGAGTGGACCGCTCGTGATTGCAATGGTCTGGCTATCCACCACCGTTAATTCTGCCTTGGGCTCCCAGTCACTGGCATTTCTTCTGCTTCACTGCAACTATGGATTTAAATGTGTATTTGTTGATTTTCATTGCTTTCTTATCATGACTGCAATTCTGAATTTTTGGGAGCACAAGAGTTTCATAGCTATATAAATATAAATTTCATCACTCATTTTTTTGGCCGGACTAATAAATGAAACTCGAGCGACAGGGCTTTGGTCACAGAGAGGTACGCTAGTAACACGACTGAGTATCAGTGAAGCAGAGCATCTCGCCTGCTGCGTTGCAGCTGTGTGCATCATGATAAAGACAGGAGTGTAAGAAAAGTTCAGTCAATTAAAAAACAAAACCACACCAAAATTACTCAACTTTAAGCAGCTTTAAAAATGAATTACTTCCATCTTCTAACCTGATTCACACGACAATATTGCAGGGCGCCTGGTTTACTATACAAGACACCAAAAATTACTATTGGTGCCACAACGAAGGAATCATTAAAACAAAAATGATGCCCATTTAGGTCATGTTTCCATTAATAAGGCCAGCCCATTAGAGTCGGGAGAGCCATGACATCGCAGGTGAACCTGCTTCTTAACCAATCAGGGACAAATTAGTGGGAATGAGATCAGGTCTCAGCTCGGTGACAGCATTGGATTTGGACACCACATTTAAACATAAGTTGTGGCACAATGTCATCGTTCTTTGCATGTGAAAAAAAAAGGACTGACAGCCAGAGCTCTAGGATGATTACCAATGACATCATGAGGTACATTTGATTTCTTGTTCCATTTCTGCACAGTGTAGCGGCCTTCTTTGTCGAAGCCCTCGAGACCGCTGGGAATCATCAGTCATTGGTGGCAACAACTTTCCTGGCTTCCTGATTCACATCCTCTTTGTTACTCTTATCTCATCGATTCATATGTGATCAGCACCCGCAATGTCACGCTCTTAATTGTCAAAGTACTTTCTCTGCGTTCACCACGATTCCTGGAAGATTAGGCAGAGGTGGAGTTGGTGTCTTTTTCTCTTTGAGCTCTTGAGATCCTCATGTTCAGCCCTGCCGGCTCCCTGCACACCTGTATCTGCAGCTAGAAATGAGAAACCCAGAGAGTACATCAGCGTGGTGTTAGGTTGGTTGGTGCCCTAGTGCTCTTGACCTTCTGCACAACGTTGCCTCAACACCTTAATGTTGTTCCCAGAGAGAGACAAGATCCAGAAACACGCAGACCTAGAGAAGTCCCCTCACTAGCTTTCTATGGTGTTTCCCTAACGTAACTAATAATGTGACCCTAAAGGCTGCATGCATGAGGGGGTGTGGTGGCACAGTGGGTTGGACCAGGTCCTCCTCTCCAGTGGGTCTGGGGTTCGAGTCCTGCTTGGGGTGCCTTGTGATGGACTGGTGTCCCGTCCTGGGTGTGTCCCCTCCCCCTCCGGCCTTATGCCCTGAGTTGCCGGGTTAGGCTCTGGTTCCTTGGGACAAGCGGTTCAGGAAAAAAAAAGGCTGCATGTAGTCCCTCTCATGACACTGTGGTTGTATATCTTCTGCTCAGAAGAAGCACTAAGCCTGGGGGTAAGAAGTCAAGAAATTGCCTTTCTGCCAGAAGTTTGCAGCATATTTCCTTCCTCATGACAAGCAGATGACTAAAGGGCAGAAAGGAGTGACCACAATTCTATGGTGAGATGCCTGAATGCTAAGCCAGGCCAGACCCTTGGAGAGCCAAGCCTGAAACCATGGGCAACAAAAACAGAGCTAAATCCATGTTACTTCCAGTGGGCAGATGGTCTAATTGCCAGTGGCAGATTGTAAGAGATTGAGATCCCGAAATGCTTCCAGGAGGAGCGTGGTCACCTAAGCCGGGCATCTCTCTCTTCTTCATCGCCAATCTCTTTAGGATCTCCAGCCTAGGCCTGCCTCTCCCGGTGCATCATGGGAAAGGCCCTGCGTTCTTGATCTGTTGACAAGATTATGCACAGGGTCCCAGATCAACCCCGATGGGTGGCAGATTACGGTGCCAGATGGCAGCCTCCTATCTGCTGTGGTAGGGGATGCAGGTAGGGGACTGCGGGTGGGTGGGCTTGGCGAGAACAAAGGAGGGAACGTGCCAATGAAGACCAGTAAAATGGTACTCTCCTTAGGTCAGCCAGTGGGCGAGGATGTTTCACTCCAGTTCAAATCCCAGGACCTGGATGCTAATCGAGGTGCTCAACTGGAAAGGTGTCGGTTACCTGGGAAGGTGTGCAAATGGGTGAAAGTGTAATCCATGAGCCATAAGCCTCTTAAGGTGAGAAAATGATGGTTTAATTGCATGTGGAGCCCCTGTACGACTGCTGAGGACAGAGTGAAAGCGATGAGAGATGGTGGAGCGATGTGCTGTGTGCGTCATGGTTCACGGTGTATGTGGATGAATATTTTGTAAGATATGTTAATAGAGTGAATATGTTAAGATATATTAATAAGTGGCATCACGATGTGGAAGGACTTCTCCCATGAGAACAGCAAACACACAACCAAACCCTTTCTGTCTTTGTCTTTGCCGCCTTCCAATAAATTAAAAAACATGGCAATTCTAGGAAGAAGCCAGGAAATTAACATACAGTTACTCCAGAGCAAAAAAACAGGGTGCAATACTGTCTGAAAAGCAAAAAAAAAAAAAAAAAAAAGCAATAATATGTCTGGCTTGTCATTTCGTCACTTTCCAGAAGGAAGTTTAAGAAACGCTCCCCGCTGTTACAGTTTTGGGGTGATTTTGCAGGCGTCACTGTGTCTTTGCATGTTCGCCGTGTGTTCACAGGTTTGTGAAGGAGTACGGAGAAGGAGCGTGCAAATCCCTCTGCACTTTCTCTCTGCTACGCGAGGCACCGGGGCGGACGAGTGGCGTCTGATGCTGCCGGTTCACGCGGGGATCCGTGGCGACACTTGGCACACAGACCCTGGACCGCAGGAGCGCAGAGACCTCACTTCCTTCAACAATTTTCTCCTGCTCTTCCGTAACAGGGCAGAAAGGAAGCGGCACCCTGGCGTCACTGTGCCGGACGTCTCATCGCCAGCGCCCAAAGAGGAGTCAGTCAGGTGGTCCTGAGGCTCCCCGAACCGCTGCAGGGTGCGAGATAAAGGCCCTTCGGGGGCTGCAACACCTGTCCCTCATTACTCTTCCTTTATTTAACCCGAGGTGAATTACACTGTTGGTGGGGGGTGGAGCTTTGGCCTGTCGGAGCGCAGCCCCCAGCGTTCGGCATTAACGCATCTGTACGTGCGCTTGACATGTTTGCGTTGATACGCACAATTTTCCCTCCATTTTCGCCCTTTTTACAAGAGGTGAGGAAATAATACCCTGTTGCTCAAACTTGGGTGCTCTGTTCCCCCCCAAAACGAGCGCTTGCTTGTTGTTACACTGAGTCTTATTCTGCTCAACGGCTGCTTTAGTGCCGCTTCAGTCATTTGGAAACTTTTACCACAGGGTCATACCTGGGAGCCCATGACACCATTGCACCCAAGCAAAGACCCTTCCTCCTATTGGTTGCCAGTGTTGAGAGTCAGGTGATTCCTCCAATCAGTACTCAGTTTCCTGTCACAGTGTCAGCTGATTGGATGCCCAGAAAGGGGTGGATCCCGCAGGGAATCCCCATAGACTGAACTGAGAAGAGCTACATTTGGGTATTGAATAAATAAATAATAAAACTACTTGTCTTTTTTTCATTCTTTAGGGCTGTTACTGAGATCTCAGCTTGTAGGGTAGTGGTTAGGGCTTCTGTCTTTAGACCCAAAGGTTGCAGGTCTGATTTCCATCTCTGGCTGTAGTACCCTGGCTTGACCAGGAAACTTACCCTAAAATTGCTCCAGTAAAATTACCCTGCTGTATAAATGGGTAAATAACTGTAGGTAGACTAACCTTGTAAGTCATTTTGGAGAAAAGCGTCAGCTAAATGAATAAAAGAAGAAAAAGTAGCAATGCTAAATCTTCACTGGGGTGGCACAGCGCCAGGGTGGTGCGAGAGGACGTGGGTTCAATCCCCACTCAGGCTGTGCGGAGTTTGCGTGATCTCCTCTGTGTGGGTTTCCTCCGGGTGCTCTGGTTTCCTCCCACAGTCCAAAGCCATGCAGTTCAGGTTCCCCCATGGTACGTGAGTGACAGAGAGAGAGTGTCTGTGTTTCACTGATGCATGGATGAGTAACCCCTTGTAAGTAGTGTATCTAGCAGTGTAAGTCACCACGGTGACTAAGGTGTGTGGGCTAGTAACACTACATAGTATCCATTGTAAGTCGCTTTGAAGAAAGGTGTCTGCTAAATAAATAAATGTAATGTAAATCTCTGCTTCTTCAAAGTGACTGGAGTTTTCTTTAATGAAAATTCCCCGTCAAACCGGGAGGACAGGAGACAAATCTCCGCGGTAAGGTATTCAGTGTGCCCTGTTGAGAGCATTTTGATTTATTTATCTCAATATGTACCACGTGATTAAATTCATTTAATAATTTTAAGACAGCGCTGGAGAAAGTGAATGAATGAGCGGAGATGACAGAGCAGGAGTGACAGCAGCGACCCCTGTTCTCTCTGTGGCCTTAGCTATGTGTGTGTGTGTGTGTGTGTGTGTGTATCTGACGGTGTGACAACATTCTGCTTTGTCCATAAATAATGTAATATAATGTAAATAACCCTGAGTGCTGTTACGAAGAGAACGCCACTGCTTCATGCGGTGAACTCTGGAGGAAGTGCTGGTTCCTGCCAGTAGGGGGCAGTAGAGGGACTCTGCTGATCCTCCAAGGTGTCGAGGCCTCTGTGAGCAAATTCTGTATTTCCTTCATATTTCATACTCTGTTTTCACCCATGCGGTCTTGGTTGTGCAGCCAGCGATCGTCCAAAAGCGTGCTTTTTCACTTCCGTGGTCGCAGTCGCAATTTGTCATTGTGTCAAAAACCACGTTTGTCCCAGAGAGTGTCTGTCCCACGTTCGTTCCCACAAGTGTCTCTCCCGTGTTTGTCCTCGCAAGTGTCTCTCCCATGTTCATCCCAGCCAGTGTCTCTCCCAGCCTCCCTTTTCTTCACGTTTTTGCCCTTTCTCTACTGAGGAATTGCTCTGATTTCGGGTTCATGGGTTACTCGCGCGGCACCTCGATGCACTCCGCCTTCAGGCTGTCAGCGTGACCTTGTCTGGTTCTTTTCATCACACACTAATACGAGAGACATGCAAAATGGTCCAAGAAGCACTGAGAGCTGCAATCACTTCCTTCCGTCATTTCCACCGTCTATGTGTTTCTTATGGCCTCTCTCTCCTCTCTTTCCCTCCCTTTCCAGCCACATCTTCGAAGGTGCGCGTGACATTCTGGACAGTGTTCTCGGTCCATCAGTCTCGTTGCGTTTCTCATAAGTGACGTGCTAATGCTTGTCACAGAGTCGGCTCCAATATATTGCAGTCTCGAGGACGCTCATGGACAGGTGGGGTAATTACCGTGATACGAGAACAGAGGATATGAGAAGGAGAGACAAAGAAAGTGAGGAAGACAAGATGGAAGGACTGAGGGAAACGCAGGTCCACTCACTGCCTGAGGAGACTGGGAAGCAAAGTTGGCTTCTGCTCTTTGCAGACACTCGGAGAAAGCGGTTACACAACCGCCCATCCGCCGTGACTGCATGCTGACCGCACATGAACAGTGTTCCCAGGCTCTGCCAAACAGTGTCTCGTTAGGGTGCCGGACTCCAACAGGGTGTCCTCAGAGGACACAGGCAGCGGAGCCACGTCACAGAGAGCAGTGCTGGACGAGACAGGATAGCGGTTAAGGATCTGAGAACCTTCAGTTGTGTAAATGGTACACTGTGTGTGTAAGGAAGAAGCTGTTGTGCTGTTTTGTGTGTGTGTGTGTGTGTGTGTGTGTGTGGGGAGGGGTGTATTTATAGCCAGGACTGGTGCATGGACCAGCATTACCAGGGACACCTCCCACACTGGCGCAGGATCTGATGGTCCTCCTGCTCCCAGCCTCCTCGAAGAGTTGGCTTCCCATGTCCCTGTCCATCTCCTCATGTCCGCTATTCGTCTCCCCGTGTCCCCCGTTCTTCTCCACACCCCCCGATTCTATCTGTCTCCTCCCCATCTCAAGGCCCTGCTCTTCCTCCTCATCCTCACTAACTGTGCTGCACAGTGTGGGCACTTTGCTCACTCAGCTCTCACTGCCATCGACTGTCTCTGCTGTTGCCAGGGCAACCACAGGTACCAGAGCTTGATGCGAGTGGTGAAACGGGACTGCGGCCAAGAGGGTGGGAGGGAGGGAGGGAGAGGAGGAGGAGGTGGAGCCATCAGCACAGGGCTGTAGCGTAAAGAGCCTCGCGTGCCATAAAAGCCTCCCACACCCCAGGGTCGCATCCTCACCGAGCTCATCGCATCGCATCCCGCTGGACCCCATCATCATCTGCTTTCCGCCGAGTCCCTCCACGCTTCACCGGCAGGACCATGTCCTCGCACCCGCTGCAGGTCTTGGCCCAGTCCAAGTCACCCTTCCGGAAAAGGGGCAGCCTGCAGAGCACCGCCAGCTCTGGTGAGTGGGGGGTGTGGGTGGGGGAGAGGCCTGGGGTAAAGTGAAGCTCATGGTCAGTCCTATGAAACGTGATTGTTCTTACTGGCGGTCATCAATCTCTTATTGTCAGTCATCTTTGCCACGCGCCGTATTCGGAAACTTCTGAATTTCGACTGCCGTGAGAGTGAGAGTGTGAGTGCGAGTGCGAGCTGCTTCGGGTTCATTCCCACGCTGTGCTGAGTTCTCTGGCTTGTGGTCTATTCTCTAGCTGAGGCTGATCTGATGTGTCTGTGTGACGCTGATGGAAACCAGGAAGACCAGTTTCCACTAAATGACTGAAACAGAGTGTGTGTGTGTGTGTGTGTGTGTGTGTGTGTGTGTGTGTGTGTGTGTGTGTGTGTGTGTGTGTGTGTGAAACAACACCACCTCAGCAACAGGTGACACAATGGTGACACAGTACTGCTGTCTTGTAGTCAAAAGTTGAGTTTCAGTCCCTCCTGTAATTCCACTGATCAAGGTTTTTATGCTGAACTGATACAGTAAAATTTACCCTGCTGTATAAAAAGGTAAATCGGTGTAAGTTACTGTACACACCTCACACTGTAAGTGGCCTTGGAGAAAAGTGTCAGATAGCTTCAAATGAATAAATGCAAATTTTTCTCCAATGTGACAAGATATAAGGTGTGTACAATAATAATAACAATAAACAGATAAGTGGTTTCAGCCCACTGCTGCCATTAATTATTATTACTTATTCATTTTGCTGACACTTTCTCTAAAGTGGCTCACGATGGTAAGTTACTTACTGATTTATCCATGTATACAGCAGGGTAATTTTTACCATGTCGATTCCGGGTAAGCAACTCGATCAACAGTGCTACACAGGAGGGGAGACTCGAACCCAGAACCTTTAGTGCAACACTTCTACTTGCCCACTTGACTGCTTCCCTCACTAACTAGTGACCAGTAGTGAGATGTCACACCATAAGAGTGAATATTAATAAGAGGTGTTTGTTTACCATGGCGCGGGGGCGCGGACCGGGTCGGACCGGGTCCTGCTCTCTGGTGGGTCTGGGGTTCGAGTTCCGCTTGGGGTGTCTTGTGGCGGACTGGCGTCCCATCCTGGGTGCGTCCCCTCCCCCTCCGGCCTTACGCCCTGTGGTGCCGGGTGGGCTCCGGTTCCCCACGACCCTGTATGGGACAAGTGGTTCCGGAAATGTGTGTGTGTTTACCATGGGGGGGTGCGGTGGTGCAGTGGGTTGGACCAGGTCCTGCTCTCCGGTGGGTCTGGGGTTCGAGTCCTGCTTGGGGTGCCTTGCGACAGACTGGCGTCCTGTCCTGTCCCCTCCAGCCCTACGCCCTGTGTTGCCAGGTTAGGCTCCGGCTCCCCGCGACCCTGCATGGGACAAGCGGTTCAGATGGTGTGTGTGTGTTTACCATGGCAGATGCTGTTCAGTAGTACAGTGTGTGCCATGTGTCTATGAGGTCCTGGGTTTGAGCCTCGTATCTCCACGTGCATTTTTGTTTCAAGGATTTCGTCCTTAAAGCAGTTGCAGGTGACGAACTGCTGGTCAAGTGACGCCTTCAGTTGAGCTCTTTGAGCAGCAGGGGGCGCAGTGGCTAGAGTTACTGCTTTTGGACTTGGAGGTTGCAGGTTTGAATCCCACCTCCAACTGACTGCAGCACCTGTAACTGAGGTCTTTACTCTGAACTGATAGAGTAAAAAATACTCTGCTTTTTAAATGGGTAAATCACAGTAGATTTCTAAAACATCAGAACCCACTACCGAGATACCAAAAGTTATTTAATAAATGTGAATAAATAATGTGAATATTAATGTGATGCTGGCTGTGTGTGCAGTGCTCACAGGTGAGCGTGTGTGTGACCAGACTGCCAGCGACGCACTGAATTAATAATACACCAGAAAGGGGCCGAGTTCATTAACTGCTGTTGAAAAATACATGAGGTCCTTTTGGGGGGGGGACTCCAGTCCCCCCTGTCTCCAGCCCCCCCGTGTCCTGCGGAGCTCCGATCCCGTCCCCAGACATGGCTTCCTATGCAGTTGCTTCATCATGTCGCTCTTTTCACTGGAAAAGCGGTAGAATGATGTCACACGTATGAGCGGAAATATGACAATATGAAAATATCATGTATCACCATGTCAGCGATGGTTTCTTGAGGCCCCCAGAAGCCGAACATTTTCAGCGTCTCGCCGCTTCGGTGAAACGTGTTTGTGTTAAATAGAGTAAACAGTATAAACTGGGATTAACATGCTGAACAGAAGAGGGACAGCTGGCAGCGTAACGGTTAAAGCTCCTGCCATTGGACCCCCAGTTGCAGGTTTGAGCCTCACCTCCAGCTGTAGTCCCCTTAAGCAAGGTATTTCTCCTAAATTAGTGTAGTAAAAAAAAATTCCCAGCTGTACAAATGGGTAAATGACATTATAAGTCACCTTGAGAAAAGCATAAGCTAAATAAATCAATATAAACTCATAACATGATGAAATACAGGCCCAATAAATTAATATTTTTAATCAGTGTGAAATTCTGCCTTATAAAATAAAACATTCAGTTTTTTTCCCCCCAAACTCCCAGAGTGCATTGCAAAGAGAAGAGGAGGAATTCGTGTCATGACCATAAACGGTCGCGTTTGGTCCTTCACTCAGAGTTTGTCTCTGCGCTGTGTGCTGTGTGCTGTGTACACTGAGCTCTTTACACTCTTTTACCCCGCAGGCTCATTTCTACCCTCTCGAGCGTCTTTCCCGAAGGTACCGCAGCAGAAGGTGGCGGTCGAACCCGAGCCCCCTGCACACAGTTGATGTCTGGCCGCGTTTTCACTTTTACACTCTCTTCTTCTCGGTACATTTCACGACGTTACAGAACAATGAGGGACCGGAGCACGAGTCCAGAAAAGTCCGCGAGCAAAGCAGCGCCAGGGTGCTTACATAACCGGGGCGGGATATAAATAGTGTGGCGGCTCTACTCTAATGACGGGGGTGCGAGAGCGGAAGGAGCAGCTGCGCCCAAGTTCTCGCTCCGCAGTCCAACGAACGCTCTTTAACGGCTCCTCCCCGAGGAAGCGGTGCCAACGAGTCCGAAACGCACCTGGTCCCCATCCGGGCTGAGCCCCTCCCCCGCCACATGTAGCGCGTGCTAGAAATCGGGCCCCGCAGCACGGGCCGGCAGGGGGCGCAGCGCCTAAGGAGCCGCAGCGGCGTCCTTAGGGTTGTGGGTTTGTGTCCCTGAGTTTGTTTTCCTGGAAACGTTGGTCTGTGCGAAAAGGTTCCTGCGTCCCGAGGAGATCAATAATGACGTCGTCTCATTGTCTCATCAGGACGACTTTAAGGGTCGAGCGAGAGAGCGAGTTTAGTAACTTATTAGTCATTTATCCAACTATTGACCTATTTATCAATACACTCCAATTTACTCCCCTCGCAGACCCCACAGCGAGACCCGCAATCCAGGCGCAGTCCGACCGGCACCCGTAAAGCGGCCGACTCTCCGCGGAAGAAGAATCACGGGCCGCGAGTCGCGCTGCACTTTATTCGCCCACCACCAAGGTTTCAATTAGACACCGAAATCACGGCTCCCATCTGCCGCTAATGGCCACAGCTGCGTTCAATAATTACAGTCAATTCATGTTTATATTTATCCTTCTGTTTGGACCGGGCCTCTCACGAGGCTCCAAAATGGGTCACGATAAACCGTACACACAAACGCGCACGCAAGCCCCACAGGGTTCACAACATCGACCCCAAGATGTGACCTTTAAACCCAAACAGGAACCTTTTTATAGGGGCTATAAACACACCTGCCTGGCAGTGACCTCCGTGTGGCGCCTCTGGTACGGCTCACTCTCGGGGCACCTCTTCCACACATAGAATTTATTTTATTTATTTATTTTTTTTATATATCAAAGACCTCTTTATGCAGCGGTCGCCACCTGGTCACATTATCGAGCGTTTCGGCGACATGCCGTTAACCGACCTTTTATGAAGAAGTGCTCTCGGTTAATGCTGCGGAAATTTCTGCGCTCGCCGTCGCGGAACATTCCGGTTTCCAGCACAACGGTCTCGTTGTGAACATGTTTATTCCGCAGAAATATCATGAGGCATCAGCCTTTTAATAGAAGCGCACAAATATTATTAATCGCTATTAGCCGTGCGAGTGGCTCGGAACTGGACTGTTCTCAAAGCAAACAAATAATTAATAATAATAACGAATATTATTAACACGACTAACTAACTGGGCTTCTTTGGCACCAGTCTTTCACGTAAGGATGGAGGAGGCGTCGCTTCCCTTGACTACATTGCATAAGTCCGGACTTTGGTCTCAGCTGAAAAACGCCCCGTTTCAGATGGAAATGTGTTGAAAACACGGTGTTTGTGTGTAAACACGTTGGATTTACCTGATCTCCATAGTTTGTTCTTTATGTTCTCTACGGGGTTTTCAGCACTGATTTAGAGTGGATCTGAAAGCACGTCTATGTGAACCGCTTTCATTTCAATGACTTACAGCCCCCACCGGACTGCCGGAGGCCCACAGGTCGTACCGCGGTGAAACCGTGTTCACGACCGTGTGCCAAGTGCTCCCATTAATTTTAACTATGAACATAAATATTACATTAATTTAATTATTGGCACTGACTGGTGAACAGCGACTGAAAGGGAACGAAAGGGAGCGCATTCACACGAGGTGAGCGGTCAGGGAGCGTTTCGTGTCGCACCCCCATTGATCGGGGGGGGGGGGGGTCAGATAGAGTGTGTTTCCTCATCAGTGTGTGTTACAGTGTGTGTGCATGAGCGTGCTGTTGAGTCAGAGCTCCAGATAAGATACCTGGTGGTGGACAGGGGCCCTCTCATCCGGCCGCAGGCTCACCGCTCCCCCCGCAGTGACCTCTGTACCTGTGGGGGGCGGGGGCTCGCAGCCTAGTTTCCTGTTGCCCCCCCCAAGCGCTGAGTCAGCATCCTGGCCCCATATTGCTGCTCCTCAAAGCTACAGGCTCCCCTCCTAAAAGCCCAACCCTGTCCACCTCCTCCAACGAGAGACGCCTACAGGACAGCAAAGTTCTGGCAGTTCCAACAAGGCTGGAAAGTTCCAGAACCTCTTTCTTTTGCTAAGAGGTTATGAATATACTCTTTATTGACTTGTATCAGCCTTCGCAAACGTTCTCTTTTCTCTTTGGAGCTTCAGTTTGGTTGCCAACGTATTGAAACAAGCTGCCGTTCTTCCTTCAGGTCATTAGGGGCACTGTGTGTGTGTGTGTGTGTGTGTGTTCATGTCTGGAGAACGTGGGCAGTAAAGTAAGGGTTAAAAGTTCGGATAGCCGCCCTGGCTCCTGTGCGCTCTGGTAACCATGGCGATGTGCTCATCCCTGTGCCGCACCGGACGGTGTGTGGGGAATGCGTGTTTGCACCCATGCTGAGGTACCACGTCAGGACCGCAGAACATCCCGGGGTGCGTGTGGGGTGTGGGGACAGCGCTGCCTAGGGCTGTACGCTCGTCTCAGTCTCCTGCAATTATTGTCTTCAGACTCACTCTGGGAAGCACAGAGACAGCCAGTACTTATGTGAGACCCAGAACCACTCTGGGGACACAGCTGTGTTCGCATACAGTGTAATAACAGGGTAATAACAGGGTATCTGGCTTTTGAAGACGGCAGAAAACTCAGGAGCTGCTCAGAGACTTGACTCATCTCTCCTTTTTTAACTCCCTCCCTTTTTACTTTGCTTTTAGCGCTCATTTCTTCTGCAAAGCACCACGTTGGCAGGAGCTGAAACGTCCCCTCACCTGCCACATCCCCCGGTTTTACCAGGCAGAGAACAAACCCTTCCGAGCCCCCAGCCACCCCCACACCTCCCCCCCGCCTCGCTGTGGAACAAAGAGGCCGTTGTGCTCAGTGCTGGGGAGAGAGGAGAAAGTGTAGTCTCACTGTCGTCTTCGCGTGGACCCAAGGTCCCGCTGTAAGGGGACAGACGGGCCAGGTGGACCTCCAGCCTTGGCCCGGGGTACGAGGGTGTAGCTCCCTGAATTCCAGGAATTCCGTTCTCCGAGTCTCACCAGGGTTTTTTTTTGGAGGGCCTACAGGGGACGTACAAGGGACAGTCCCCATGGGACCATCAACACAGGATGCCAATTTGTTATGTTCATGCCTGTACATAATGACACGAGCTGAGTTTCCTCCTGTTTCAAGCCCCGCCTCCATCACTCATGTTGCCACCAGCTCGACTGGATCGTGATGTTTCCCTATTGTGTGTGTTCTCACAGCGGTGATGGACTTACAGGTTTTAACATCATGATTGCTCTCATGGGGTTCTGATGTTCTGGCAGGGCTGGGAGTGCTGGAGTGCAGCTATGAAGTGGGTTGGTTTGAGACCTGAAGTTTGTATTTCGCAGGGATCTAACGGCAGTGCAGATTTGTTCATTCTTCTATCAGACACTTTCATCCGAAGTTCATCAACTACTGACAAAGTGCTTTAGACACAGACACTGGATTATTGAAGCACAGCTTGTGTCTGACACCACCATGCTGCTGGTTCACATCCCTCCAGTAGCACTTCCTATAGAAGTGACATTCACATAGCAAATACATAGATAATCATAGCAGATGGTGTTGGACTCATTTATGGAGCTGTCAGAAGATCAAGACAGAAATGAATCTGAACAAGGTGAGTTTTGAAGCCTTTCTTGAGTGTTGGAGGGATTCGGCAACTCCGAGGGAGAGAGGGAGCTCATTCCAAAACATCTGAGAGAAGACCGTGCTTTAAATTTTGCACGTCCCCGTCGTGGCATGAGCACATATGCTGTTAAAATGTAGAACCCCTCTGTGGTAACCATCCAGGGACACCATGTGCACTTTACAAGCACTGCACTGGAACCTCTCCCAGACCACTGCTCAGGATGTGCTGTTCATCTCACAGTACATCCTGAACCCTCACACTTTAGGGGTTCTTCATATTTATTTTGGCAAAGGCTGTGGGAGGAGTCCTCCGCCACAGCCAAAGGTTAACCCTTCCACCTCCCCGCTCTTCGTCACGTGCGTGTAAGCGGTCCCGTCCTCAAAGGCTTGTAAACACACTATCATGCGCTCATGGACATCACACACCATTCCCCGAGACACACAAACCAGAGGGGTTGTACCACTGGGGATCAGAGACACTGAGCTCCTTCTCATCCTGGCCTTAATCATGTGAGTAAACGATGGCCGCCTGACCCCCCACCCCCACCCCCGTGCTTCCACGTCACGCAGTACAGTCCAGCCCCCGGTCTCAGGACGAGTCCACACGGCTGTGAGCTCACAGCCCCCCAGCTGAGTCCGGCCAGAGCGAGCTCTGGAGGATGCTGTTGCTGATGCTGGGTCTGGAACACGAGGAGGAGCGTGTCTGTTAGTGTGTGGCGGGAGCACTGACCCCCTCTCCCACAGGGGGCGCCGTCCTACGCGGACAGGACAAGACAAGAGAGGACAGGAGAGGACAGGAGAAGACCGGAGAGGAGAGGTACGCTTGGATAGGGGCCAGTTGTCCTGACCACATAATCCCTCTCCTCTCCCTGCCTTCGTGTTGTGACTACTAGTTGTGTAACTCCCTTGTGTGTGTGTGTGTGTGTGTGTGTGTGTGTGTGTGTGTGTGTGTGTGTGTGTGTGTGTGCGTGCTCATTTCTACAATGGAGGTTTGGGGAATAAGACCCGACCACCCAGCAGAACTTGGTCCATAATGCACACATCATGTATTTTTTTTTTATAATTAATATGATTAATGTTACTTCAGCGCTTGGCGTTTGTCATCTCCTATTATTAATATAAATGGTGTCACAGTGACAATATTTACTGAATGCACATCATGTCCATGAAGGACAATGAACCGACAAGGCACAGAGGGACTAAATGTAACGCTGTGGAACACGAAACTTCTGCAGTCGCCTATATGCAGGTGTCAGCTAGGCAAAAAATAAAATAAAATAAAGAGTGTGGGCAGTTACTCTGGCTGGACAGGGGTCCAACAAATGACTGTCTTTCCTGTCGGACCGGAGGGTAGCGGGACTGCTGTCCCTTTTGTTGGACTGGGGGTAGACACTATGACATGTCCCTCTTGCTGGACAGCGGACTGGGGTGGAGGACGGTCCACGTCTCCTGGTGGCGGCAGGAGGGTAAGTGCTGCATTTTGCGAAAGAGCCCAGAGAATGTGTGTGTGTGTGTGTGTGTGTTGGGGGGGACAAAGGGCAGACGACGCGCTCAGACCGGGACTCCAGTTCCAGCGTTTCCTCCTTCGCCTCCTGTCCTGCCGCCGTTGCTGTACAGTTTGGGTTTTTTACACAGACAGTAACAGTAAGTTCCGCCGCGGTCTGATTTGTCATCCGACCGCTGTTCGCTCAGGAACCGCTGGTGGACAAATTTATTTCCCTCTTGGGAATGAATCATCATGTGCGATTGTTCGCCTGCTCTTGGAGTGCCGGACCGCTGTTGTTCGGCACTTTGTTCGATTGTTCGACACTTTTTGTTCGATTGCTCGAGGACCGAGCTGTACTCGCTCTTCTTGTTAAAGCGTTAAAACATTGGCAGCTTGGAGGAAGAAAGTAAGCGCTATAAAATAAAAAGATCGACTCCGCGAACCATGTGTTTAATCTGAGTTTTTCGCCGTTCTGCACACGATTCATTGCACTTTTATTCGTTTCCGAGGACAGCAGTGCACTTCACTGGATCTCTGCGCAGAACTTACACGTTTTAGTGAAATATAAATGCGAGTCGCTGTCGGGGGGTCGCTTGCGATTTACTGTAACTCCAGTTCGCGTCCAGAACCTGGAGCCGCGGCTCGAGGGCGATGGACGGGGGGATGGAGGGACAGCTGGACGTTGTCCCACACAGCGGAAGGAGGACTCGTTGTTTACCCGCGTGTCCCAGCGCTCCACGTGGCTCCTTCACACTCACTCACACACACACAGCTCGCCTGCACCGCGGTACTTTAAGGTGCACGCGCACCTGCGTGGATACGAACGTGCTGTTCAATATTTATACGGATAAATACGACAGAGGCACAGAGCGCAGCCAAACGGATACCGCTGTGTGTGCCATCATGGCATGGACAACAATGGGTGCTTTTGTTTCCCATCGCTAATCTAGACATAAATACCCAACGATTCAGATCTTAAGAAACCAGGTCATTCGAGCTTATATTGTCTGTTATGTATAGCTTTTTTTCAGAAACATCTGTTTTTGTGTTCTTATGTGAGACCATTTAGTTCCCGGAGATGTTGATCAACGGTTCGTTCCATTGAGAACTTAATGGTGACGCTGCGCTTCGGTGTCGTCCGCGATTCGCTGTCTCTTTGGGCTATATGGGTGATCAGCCAATTGGAAATCTACTTCCCTAAGACGGTGATCCAATGAAAAAGTTATGTAAGGGAGGCATGCTGTGGAGAATGTGGCCAATCAGAGAGAGGTGGGGGCGGGTTCTACTCGTGGAAAACCTTTAGTTCAATGAGAGCGAGGTGTAGGCGTGCTCTATTCGCCTGAAAGCGAAGTGTAGCCAATCAGAGAGATCAAAAGGCGGACCCTAATGAAAATGAAGCGGAAGGCAGGCCAATGAGAAAGTGCCGTGAGCGATGTGTACGCGACTCCGTACGGGAAGATGAGCTGGCAGGGCCAGTTTGAATACAAGAAAAAGAAAGGTGAGGTGGAGAACAGTATTTCGCTCATTTCTGGTAAGCATCTTCTGGCGATACGTTTTATGTTTATTTATAATGTTCTCATTTCCGGCGTTATCTCACCCTGCCGCGCTCGACTTCTGCGGGGATGTGATTGGTTCGTTTTTTTCCGCCGGGCTCGCTGAATGGCCACATTGTGGGGAGGCGGGGCGCGCTTCCCTGATCTGCGCTCTCATTGGCGGATCTCGGTGAAACGACATAAATAAGGTTCGCTCCTTAATTTCCTCATTTCGTAATCACTCTTTACGTCTTCATCATCACGATTTCACTGACCGGCCTCATCACTGTCTGTGCCCGCACATTATTCACCTTTAGCACTGACATCAGCGTTTCCACCTCTGTCCCCACCATCATCTTCAGCGCCGACAGTGTCCCGCACCCTGTAGTCTGACTCTCCCCTGGTTACTGTGGTCTCCTTGTACTCCTTCCTCTGTATATTAAAAAAAAAAAAGGTGCTTTTCTTTTCAGCATTTTACTGCTTTGTGGAGTCTTCTCAGAACTTTAAGCAGACATTGCAGAAGAACCTTCTGTGTATTCTGTCTTTAGTGTTTGGCTGCTACTCAGCAGCATCTTTGCATCTTGAACCATCTCAGAGGACAGATTGAGCTGCTGTTTGGTGAAAACCTTCCAGACACCAAGTGAAATGTTCTGCCTCATGGACCTCCCTCAGTCCCAGTCCCGTAAACTCAGGAAATTGATCACACACATTCATAGTCCAGCTCCGGCTCCTCCTGGGTTCATGGAGCCCAGCTTCTGGTGCTGTAGCTCTCCTACTGAGCATCAACCTGTTCTGATGGGGACGGTCCTGGATGGGACACTTCCAGGTCATTAGATGTGCCAGAGTCTGGACTGACCTGATGTTCAGTAGTGATGGGAGGACAGGGAGAAGGAGCCCACTGGCTGGTAACTGTATGTCCCCATCATTTGAATGCGAGCTCTTCCGCCAGCATGCTCTGGGCAGCGGTTAAGGCTCTTCCTTCAGCAAATGACCCCCTTCCTTCCATCTTACTCTCCCCTCACCCTCCCCCCCTTCTTGCCGCAGACCTCCGGACCACCCGCCACCCTCTCACCTCCCAGCGCTCGCTCCCAGGAACCCCCGTGTCCCATTCTCACTTCCCCATCGACCTGCGCACCTCCATGGACGGGAAGTACAGGGAAATCGCCCAGGTGAGGCCCCTGAAGGGCCCCCGTCACATGTGTGCATCCCGTGTGCGTGTGTGGTTGCCTAGTCCCTCGCCCACTCCATTCCCCTCGTGCCCACAGGAGCTGTTCACACGCAGCCTGGCGGAGAGTGAGATGCGCAGCGCCCCCTACCAGTTCCCCGAGGACTGCCCCATCGAGCAGCTGGAGGAACGGCGCCAACGCCTGGAGAGGCAGATCAGCCAGGATGTCAAGTGAGAGATGGGGCAAATGTGGGTGTGAGGGTGGTGAGGGTGGCGGAGCGGCGAGCAGCACGCTCTCTCTCCTCCAGCACCTGATCCGCCTGACTTAGCTCAGAGTCACACGTCTGTGGGCTGGGCGTCTCTCTCCTGCCGAGTGTGTCAATGCGCGCGAACCCCCACTCTTTGGGGTTTGTCTCTTTTCAGGCAACACTGTGCTCAAAGACAGAGTCTAAGCTCATTGAAAGTGTTCTCGGCGCATGCTGGCTCCTCCCTCTGAGCTATGAATTTTTAAAAGTTATGAACATTTCCCAGTTTATGTGTGTTTGCGTTTTCTCCACGTAGCTATTTGCCAACACTTTTCTCTGTAATTAAGCGGATGCCCCCAGTGTTCGCCCTCCTCGCTAATAGGGGCCAGTAAAGAGCACTCAAACGCAACGCGGCGAGGAACCATCGTAATTCAGCTCGCCTCCACAGTGTTTATAGCTCCTGTCTGGAGTTCCTGAGAGTCTGTGGGAGAGTGTAACAAGATGAGCAGCACTGCACACCTTCGTGGGATGAACAAATCAGCAGCCTTAACTTTTCCTTACTTTGCAGTTTTTGTAGTTTAAGCAAAGTATTTCCGTTTATTTAAACGGATTCTTGGTCTCTGGTTGTGTCTGTAAGTTGAGAAGCCGGTGTATTTACTGACTTATTTTAGGTTTGCCGTCATGGTGATGCTGGCAGGGGGACTCCAGGGGTGTGTTTGTGCGTGTATGTATGTACGTATGTGTGTGTGTGTGTGTTTCCTTGTCCAAATGTCCTTCCCCATTCTCTCTCCCCACTGCCGTTTCATCTTCACGCTATGTGGTAACAGTGTGTGAGGGTCACCGTTAGCATGGCGTGAGTGTGATGTGGTATGACAGGAAGGGCTCTGTGCGTGCGTGCGTGCGTGTTCATGTGTGTGTTGTTCTAACCTTGCCAGATCATTGTAACCCCCCCCCCCCCAGGTTCGAACCCGAGATCCTGCTCCGAGCCAAGCAGGACTTCATGAAAACGGACAGCGCGGTTGACCTCGAGTGAGTGACCGCCTCTGTGTCTCTGGTGCCCCTGTAGGACGGTTTTGTGAAAGCTGAGGTGAAAGGCAAATGTGTCATTATTATTATTATTATTATTATTATTATTATTATTATTATTATTATTATTATTTAATTTATTTTTATAAATTTGCTACTGGAAAAACACAATGCAAAGTAAAATATGAATGCCAGCAGTATAACTGTTACACAGAAACTCGCAGCTCAGTGGGTTTCAGGGCTTTACAGCTGCTGGAGGTTACAGCGATTCTCTTACACTGCTTGATGTCGTTACGCAATGCAGTAGAGATGTTTTTTTTTCTTAATATGCTCTTATGGATATGAAATTTGGCTTATAACAGAAGAAGAGCGATGAAGAATTATTCACTTTCTTTTCCCTTTTCAGTGTTATGGAGATTAAGCAGTACAATACAGTAAACAGTACAGTGCTACCTTGAAGTGATTTATCATAATAATGAGAAAAAAAACATCATTTTGAACTGAATGAATCAATGACTTCTTATAGTGCTGTTTCATGTAGTGCCTCATTTCTCAAGAACACACCCAGAGCACCAATCGGGGTCTTGCTGTAAACAAGTATATAGAGATCTTTCCAGCACATTTATGAACACTTCCAAAACAGAGGTGGTCAAAGGCAACCTTACAAAAAATGATGAGGTGTGTTTACAGGTGAACAAGCTGGCTGCTCCTGGCTGCCTCCAGTAAGTCAGTCTTCATGCTCTTTGGTACAACAGTAGGGCCCCTCAAGGGACTCAAACCCAGACCCTCAGCCAGCGGGCCTTTTATCACAGAACCCCATGAAGCGTCCTGCCGAAAGCTCTCGAAATGTTTGCTTAATAGTGCTGGTAAACAAACAAGTAAACAAAAGGGGGGATTTTGGAGAAAACTCTTACTGCCCCCTTCTGGCAATAAGCAGTAAGTGCAGATGTGTTTCTCAGTTTTACAAGTCATGTAAAGATGACAGCCTTCAAAGGCTTTCAGGTGGACCATGGTGTAACACCGTAAAAAGTGCAGTAGAACACAAGTGAGAGACTTAAACCGCTGCTGGCCGACTGCCCTTTCAGTGGGGAAACTGATCGACTGGTTTTAGAGATGGAGTCACTGGGAATCCCGCATCAGCCCCCCTCCTATCTCTCTCTTTCCGTCTCTCTCTCTCGTCCTCTTTATCACTCAGTTCTTCACAGAATCACTTTGTCAGCAGGAAAGACTCCTAATAGCTGTCACTAAAGCATAAACTTTTAAAATGCAGGAATTTGAGCATTAAGAGTGGTGTGTGTGTGTGTGTGTGTGTGTGTGTGTGTGTGTCTGTCTCACTGCAATGTTTGCCATGTGCTGCTCCCTGTCTCCCCTGCAGGCTCTTGCAGGAGCAGGTCCAGGGCTCCATGGAGCCGCCCTTCGCCAGGGATCGAGAGCCGGGCCTGGAGAGGGAGTACCAGCGCGTCAGCATCTCTGGAGAAGAGAAGTGTGGGGTGAGCGACCGGAACCCGGGGCCCGCTGATCCCTCCTGTTCGTTTCTCCTTTGTGTCACCCTGAGCAGAGTACACACACCCCCTGTTCATCCGACCCCCAATACAGTATCTACTTTTTCACGTATCCAGTCAAAGGTTATTAATACCGCTTATCGCTGGTGAGTCCAGACCGCCCTGCGTCCGATCTGCTGCGATGCGGTTCGGGTCCGAGGCATTCGGACGGCGCGATAAACCCGATCGGCCTTAGAAAACCACGCCGGGCAGCTGTGTGTGAGGGACTGCGAGATGCAGTGCATTGTGGGAGGTGTGTACCCACGCTCTCAGTTGTGGTCTGGTACTGCAGGGTGTCGCTTGTGTACTGGAGTCTGTGTTCGCTTCCTCACAGGTTTCCTTTAGGAAATCGGTATTTTTTAGAAAATTATTTGAAGTACACTAGACCCTCCACGAATGAAATTTCCACCGAGAGCTCATTGTCCCACTGTAGACCCATTATACCTGAAAAATAGCAGCTGTAAAGTAACAAATGGCGAACCGATTTCTGTATTCCTTTATAAACTATATTAAAAACTACATTAAACATAAAATATGATGAAACGGAAAGAAAATTCTTACCTCTGTTTGAAATGTAGGCTTTAGAAAATCCTCCCTGTTGACGCAGATCGGTGAGGAACTTTTTCTGTACAGTAACTACGGCTGCATGGGCAAGTCGAGAAAGCTTTGCACGATGAAATGGAAAAAAATTTGATTATTATTATGTTTTAACAAACAGTGAAAGTCAATCTTATTTAAATTCGAACATGTTGCACAACCTTTTCCTTACAATACTGGGCATCACTTAGGGTGCTTTATGGGGCAAATTTCGCGCGGGGTTGGGGCAGACTGGAATTTTCCCCTTACGAAATAATGGAATAAGTAATTTTTTCAGGTTTTTCAACATTTGGTCAATTTTCAGGAACAAATTAGGAGCTGATTTCAGGGGCTAAGTGTCCGTAAGCTCAGCCGTTCCATTAAGATGCTGTATAAATGGCTGAAGCTCCGAGCTGCGTGTAATGATCGCTTTGGAGAGATGTGTTCAGAGACGCTGCTCAGCTCAGTAAACGGCTCCTCAACTTACAAACGCAACAAGAAAACTGTAACTCGGTTTGTTCATAAACCCAACCGCTACATAAAAGTAGAGAAAGGTAGAGAAAAGCATCCCTTGATTTATTCACTGGTTACATCCTGTAAAAGTCTCAGTTGTAGCAATAATTAAAAATATGCTCTAAGACTAACCTTGTCATTAACTTCAGGCTACATTAAAACTGAAACTAATATAAAATAACTGAAAATAAAGCATAATTCAGCGCTGACTGTAATTGTTAGTATAAATCAGTGCTGACTTACATTCACGTGTTATCGGCCGTTTCGTCCTATTAACGCACGTAACTTTCCTCACCTTGTTGCTGAGGAACGTTACTGATGCTCGGGGCACCAGACAGGTGCTGTAAACGCAGTGGAAGTGGGTTGAACTGAGGAGGTCCTGCACTGCCACGCTGTTCTTTACCGCCAACTAGTGGCCGGAAACGGAAGTGCAGCGGCCGTACGCTGCATAGCAAACACGTTTTTGAAAATAGGCACAAGAAGAAAATATTATTAATAATAAATATAGTAATGGGGAAAATGTTCATATCTGCAAAATTTTGTAGTTTGCACACGGGGGTCCAGTGTAATGGAATCGCAGCTCTCCAGCTGTCTAGGGTGTACTTTTTACCGTGGCACTGCTGCCCCCCACCCCCATACCTTCCCAGGTGCCATTCACGGACCTGCTGGATGCTGCCAAGTGCGTGGTGCGGGCCCTGCTCATCCGGGAGAAGTACATAGCCCTGTCTCTGCAGGACTTCTACCCGACCACGGCCCGCTTCCTGCAGCAGCTGGGCTGGGCGTCACCGAACGAGATCCACGCGTACGACGAGGTTCCCGAGACACCGGTCGCGGCAGGTACGCACGCCGGCCAGCAGGGGGCGCTGTGACGTGGGACCGTTAACTCCTCGAGATTTGTAGACCACCCTCACTTTGCACCACCGGTGTGTGGGCCGTGTGTCCAGTGGGCGCCGGACCTGCGGGTGGTCTCCATGGTAACGGGTCCGTTTAGGGTCACAGGTGTGGAGCTCCTCTCACAAAGTGCAGAAAGCCTTAACATCCCCATCCCTCTCTTTCGCCCATTCGGCGTCGTGTCGGAATGTTTCCGGAACAATGAGCTGTTAATTTGTTTCGCACTGACCAAGAGGTGTTTACTTGCATGTCCACCTGTATCTCACACCCAACAGAGTAAAGGTGCTCTGTAAGATCACCCCAGTAGGCGCATGAAACTCTGCATCAAACTCATTATCACCAACAAACTTTTTTATATTGTTAACAAAAATTATTATTTATAGGTTGTTTTTAATGTCTTCATTCATGCATTTGTTATGAGTCACACTTGTCCAACGCAGGGCCGTGCAGCTCTGGAGTCGTTCCCAGAGGCTCAGTGCACCCTCAGCGGTGATGTTTTAATATGAGGTTGTCTGTGACAGGAAGTAGGAAGTGTGTGGGGCACTCGCTTTTGTGATGGAAGAAGCACGGTGCCCGTGTGCTCTACAGAGCGAAACCCTTAAGACCCCGTTAAAGGAGGGGTGAGGGTGAGTGTACGCATGCGCATTCCCATGATGCATTGCGGCCTGCAGATGCCCCAGTGCACCCCCCGGTGTCGGAGACGCACCCTTATGAAGACCAGGACCCCAAGAACATGCCTCCCGACCTGGGCTACGGCTGCAAGATGGTGGATGGCGTGGTCCACGTGTACACCAGGAGGAGCCCGCTGGAGGGGTGAGATCCCCCCCCACCCCTTCCCCTAACCCCCTGAACCGCAGGCAGACAGTTAAGGAACCGAACGTGCACTTGGTAGGATTCATGCTCCAGCGTCATGACGAGAGCAGGCCCTTGTTGACCCTGATGCTTCGTGTGGGTGTGTTCCTGCTCTCGGGGTTTTACACGTGTGCGGTCGTGATGCGGTCAAGGTGACCTCTAGGAGGGGCTATGGGTTGAGACGATGACCTGGTGTCCCTCCGCAGGGCCACAGAGCTGGACCTGCCCTACCCTGACCTGCAGGAGTACATCGCCGACATGAGCATCATGATGGCCCTCATCATCAACGGCCCAGTGTGAGTCATGGTGGCGACGCTCGCAGAGGCGTGTAGCCGCAGGAAGTCGCACTGCGCTCTCGATTTTCCTGGAGCTGACTTCCTGTCTGTGTGGGTGGTCAACAGGAAGTCGTTCTGCTACCGGCGCTTGCAGTACCTGAGCTCCAAGTTCCAGATGCACATCCTGCTGAATGAGATGAAGGAGCTGGCTGCTCAGAAGAAGGTCCCTCACAGGGACTTCTACAACATCCGCAAGGTGTCCTCTCTTAGCGTCTTAGCGTCTCATCTCAGCGCGTTTCCCGGGAATCGGAAAGGAGAATAGGAGTGTGGGGCCACATTAATTCAATTCAACTCAACTCCACGGTGTTTACGGCCCCTGTGTGCTGCTCCTGTGTCCCAGGGATCAGTAACAAGATCATTAACGTTAAAAATGTTTATGGGACGAATCAGTCAGTTGTCTGCAATGAACAGGAATTTGTGGAGTGGACATTTTTATGTGCTGTCGTTTTGAATTAAAGTAGCTCACAATATTCTGTTTAAATTATAGCTTTATTCAAGGTTTCTGCGAAAACTAACCAGTGGATAAATCGAGGAACGTTTGTGTTATTAACTTTTCATTGATTGTTATTTTGAGGGAAAAGTGATATTGGAGTTACGAACAAAATGAGTTACAAACTTCCGATCCCAGTTGCGTTAGCACACTGGCTCCTCGGCTTACAATGTTCTTACCTAGAACTCGGTGGTTAGACTAATTTACCGTGTTTTACCCATCAGATTTTGAAGTCATCCAAATTTCGATGTCAAAGCAATAAAAAAGGAAATGAGAAAACAGATACATATATACAGCCTCTCCCCTACTTACAAGCTATGCGACTTACGACCATCCGTACGAACGACAGAATAAAAAAATGCTGTGTAAATTTTTAAAAATAAAGAAAAAATATATGTAAATATAAAAATTACGCTCGGCCCGCCAGTGCTAATGGCTGCGTACTGTGTTTGGCGAAATCATAAAAAGACTAAGATACGAAGGTAAAAAATAAAGCGAAGAATCTTTTTTTAGTTAAACCGTGGAATGATTTTAAAAACATGTCAATTCATAAAACGGGTTAAACAAAAATGAGATAATCACAATAGAACGTGCATAACGTAAAAGATGACATATGAACTAAAGAATCTTAAATAAAAGGTTCAAAGAAACTACAGAATCATATGAAATGTCAATTAATAAGGCCGGTTAATAAAAAAGGAGATAATCATGATAAAAACTGAGTAGGATAAAAGAATGTTGTACAGGGGTACGACCTCTACACGCCATGCTATCATGCGTCCGGCGTAGGTCCGTTTCGAGATCCGACCGGTCGGTCAGAACGGAACTCGGACGTACTGTGTGTCTGGGAACGGCTGCATATTTAAACCAAGGAACTGGATGTAATGAAACGGTGCCCCTTACAGGTGGACACACACATCCACGCCTCCTCCTGCATGAACCAGAAGCACCTGCTGCGGTTCATCAAGCGGGCCATGAAGAAATACCCTGAGGAGATCGTGCACGTGGAGAAGGGCAAGGGCCAGACGCTGTCCGAGGTGTTTGAGAGCATGAGCCTGACCGCCTTCGACCTGAGCGTGGACACCCTGGATGTGCACGCGGTACGATGGAGGGAGGGAGCGGGACGGGGGGCCTGAGGTGCTTGCGTGAGGTTAATGAGCACTAGGAAAAGATCCCTTAGAGCGAGGTCCCCGAAAACCTTCAGCATGTTGCTATGACAACCGTCCCCTTCTCTCATCAGGACCGCAACACCTTCCATCGGTTTGACAAGTTCAACGCCAAGTACAACCCTATCGGCGAGTCCATCTTGCGGGAGATCTTCATCAAGACGGACAACCACATCGAGGGGAAGTACTTTGGACACATCATCAAGGTGCGCTTTGAGATCGGAGCGACTGGATGCGTTAAAATCAGGCTCAAACTGGAATCAAGTTCACCCTTTAGGGGACCGAACATTGGAATGAGCGAACGCTCCAGTGCGTCAAAGTGTCATTTAATCCTTTACCGTGATTTACTTGCAAAAAAACCTTTAATGACATAAAAAAAAAAATTTAGTCAAATGAAGATTAGGAGATGTCATAAATGCTGCTAACATGGCATCATGGTCAAGAAACTGTTCAAATGAAATAGTTTCGGTGAATCATTCAGAGTGATTCCCAAGCGTGCAGCTCTTCTGTCATTTCCTTTCTTCATTGACACGCCAGGTTATTCTAAGTAACACCTGGGTGGTGCGAGAGAACGTGGGTTCGATCCCCGCTCAGTCAGTGTGGCGTTTGCATGTTCTCCCCGTGTGTGTGGGTTTCCTCCAGGTGCTCTGGTTTCCTCCCACAGTCCAAAGCCATCCAGCAAGCCACGTTCTCTCGCATCGCCCAGGTGCTACTTCCCTAAGTTACTTAGAATAACCTGGCATGTAAATGAACAAAGGAAACGACAGAAGAAAAATCTCAAACTCCAGTAGGCTACAATGCCATACGCCCTGCCCTCCTGACCCTTCTGCCTTTTCCCACATCTCAGGAAGTGATGGAGGACCTGGAGGAGAGCAAGTACCAGAACGCGGAGCTGCGCCTGTCCATCTACGGGCGCTCGCGAGACGAGTGGGACAGCCTGGCCAAGTGGGCGGTGCGCCACGGCGTCTACTCCGACAACGTGCGCTGGCTCATCCAGGTGCCGCGCCTCTTGTGAGTGCTGCCGTTGCGCTGGGCTCCGCGTCCGTAACGCAGCTTTTGCACACGCACCTCACCTGCTGGATACACCACGCCTGGTCGACCGTTTTTACAAACCCGGTCTTGAAAAGGAGCACGAGACACTGGAACCAGTCGTTCTTTTGCTTTCTGATCGAAACTCTAGTTACATTTATTTATTTATTTATCAGACACTTTTGTCAAAAGCGACTCCCAGTGAATTCTATATAGTGTTATGAGCCCACACACCTTATTCACCACGGTGACTTACACTGCTAGATACACTACTTACACTGGGACACTCATCCATACATCAGTGGAACGCACTCTCTCTGTCACTCACATACTATGGGGGAACCTGAACTGCATGGCTTTGGACTGTGGGAGGAAACCAGAGCACCTGGAGGAAACACACACGCACACGGGGAGAACATGCAAACTCCACACTGACTGAGCGGGGATCGAACCCGCGTTCTCTCGCACCACCCAGGTGCTACTTCCCTAAGTTACTTAGAATAAGTGTCAATGAACAAAGGAAACGACAGAAGAAAAATGGCGAAACCATTAGAGCATCATGAGCACAAAACTGTCACGCTGGGGCTGAAAATGACATGTAGCAGTGATACGCTGACACACGACTCGTGTAAAAACCACAGGACGCCGAAACCCTCGAAACGAGGGAAATAAACCTTACTGGTGTGCTTTTTACCCTCTTCCGACAGCGACGTGTACCACACCAAGAAGCAGCTGGCCAACTTCCAGGAGATGCTGGAGAACATCTTCCTGCCGCTGTTCGAGGTCACCGTGGACCCCCGCAGCCACCCGGAGCTGCACCTCTTCCTGCAGCATGTGAGTGCTGTAAAGTTGAAACTTGGTTAAAAATACTGGCAATAAAAAAATGTGTCACATCCACACGCCGCCCTTTAATGATGCAGAGCGATCCGTGGCATGTGCGCGTCAGCTTTGGGCCGTTTTCAGCTTCTAGTAGCATCTACACGATCGATAAAGGCCCCATAGGGCCAAACCTCATCCGCTGAAAGCAGCCGTAATAAATAAAAATGGGAATTTTCAAAAACAGAAAACGGAATCAAGAATAACCTGGAAAATGTTTGTATCTTTGAGAAACCGCAGCTTGAGCGTCGATAACGCTAGGGGCCAGTGGGCGGGGCCAATGCGGAAGGACCCGCGCTACTCCCGCACCATCACCATCCGGCTCAAATTGATGGCTGATCATTGCGTGATGTGAGCTTTTGCTCATAAACGGCACTCTGATTAATTCTGTGCGTGCGTGTGCGCTCGCTCAGGTCGTGGGCTTCGACAGCGTGGACGACGAGTCCAAACCCGAGCACCACATCTTCAACCTGGACAGCCCCCTGCCGGCGGACTGGACGGAGGAGGACAACCCGCCCTACTCGTACTACCTCTACTACACGTACGCCAACATGACCGTGCTGAACCACCTGCGCAGGTGAGCTGTCCGTGTCCGCCGTCCACCGCTGCGTTTCCCATGATGCCGTGCTCTGAGCGATGGGACTTTCCGAAGACCCCCTGCAGAGCTCTTTCCTCTCTCCAGCTGCCCGAGTCACTGGTTATAAGACACCAGACGGGGATGATTAATGAACAGAGTCCCACCTCCCATGGGCCCCGCCTGTTCTCTGCCTTCAAAATACAAGATAGATGCAAATCAAGGAAGAAAAGTTTGTTGCACGTAGTTTACCACTAAGTACACCCTCAATATCATGAGTTTGAATCCCACTCCCACTCTTGATGCAGTAAAAAAAAATTCCCTGCTGTGTAAATAAATGGCTAATCTAGTGTAAGTGGCAGAAGAAAACCGCACTGTTTTAAACCTTAAAGCTGCACTTGAAAGAATAATAGGTGTTTAAACGTTGTCAGGACCCCCAGTGCAACCTCTTCACTTGTTTCATGCAGGAGGCGGGGCTTTGACACATTTGTGCTCCGCCCACACTGTGGGGAGGCAGGGCCCATCCACCACCTGGTGTCAGGCTTCATGCTGTCGCAGAACATTTCCCACGGACTGCTGCTCAGGAAGGTGAGTCCCTCGCTGGACGCGACACTATGATCCACACGTGCCACAAAACGTTTACTGTGGTAAACGTGGTGTGAATATTTCGGAAAGCAACATTTTGCTCTTAAAGAAAAATATCCAGTTTTCGGTGTTTGCGAGTCATTGCTGTCCCGGTTGATGAGACCTTCCTCTCCTCATGTGTTTGTTTCATTGGTGGAATAATTTACCCTTTGACATCCTAAGGGCAGAGGGAAGCACCAAGGGCCAATCAGCACTCAGTATTCATGCATGATAAACAGCGCCTTTGTAATCTAAGAGGTTTTTCTGCCCAATGGGATGCGTGTTCGCTCCCAGGCTCCCGTGCTGCAGTACCTGTACTACCTGGCCCAGGTGAGCATCGCCATGTCCCCTCTGAGCAACAACAGCCTGTTCCTGAGCTACCACCGCAACCCCCTGCCCGAGTACCTTTCCCGCGGCCTCATGGTGTCGCTGTCCACCGATGACCCGCTCCAGTTCCACTTCACCAAGGTGAGCGGCTTACCGGGGTTCACCAGGGTTTGCTGTGTACCTGTGGTAGCTCCCTCTGTGCCTCACGGCTGCGGAGTCCCTCGCAGCATTCAGAAGGGTCTCGAAGCCGTCCCTAGCGTGTCTCCACCTGTTGTGACTTTAGGAGCCTCTCATGGAGGAGTACAGCATCGCCGCCCAGGTGTGGAAGCTCAGCTCCTGCGACATGTGTGAGCTGGCCAGGAACAGCGTGCTGATGAGCGGCTTCTCTCACAAGGTACGCGGCGGAAAGCCGACCCCGCCCGACCCCCCGGAGTGCTCACCCACCGAAGCCCCGCCCCCTCCTCCCTAGTTTCCCAGGCACATTTGGTGTTCTGCGCTTGTCCTTGGAAACATACACTAAATCACATGTACGGTGGCTCCTCCTGTTACAGACATCGATGTGGTGATTTTTGAAAACACATTTTCTGGTTTGTTTTTCCAGTTTGTTTGCATTTTCTTTTCGAACCGCCAGCCAATAGAGAGCAAGTAAAGACCACCCAATCAAAACAGCAGTGTGGAGCCGCCTCAAGTCAACTCACTTCCACTGTGTTTACAGCTTGGATCTGGAATTCCAAGCGTCGGCGATCGGTAGCAAGTTGAGGAACGTTGAATTAGTCAGGAGTCATGCTTTTGTGGCATATCTTTATTTTCATCCATCCATCCATCCATCCATCCATCCATCCATCCATCCATCCATCCATCATCAACAACCACTTGTCCCATGCGGGGTCGTGGCGACCTGGAGCCTTGCCCGGCAACATGGGGCACAGGGCTGAGGGGGCACACCCAGGACGGGACGCCAGTCCATCGCAGGGCACCCCAAGCGGGACTCGAACCCCAGACCCCCTAGACCACCGCACCCCCCTCTCTGTTTCCACTCATTTTAAATGAATTTTAATCATAATGCGGCGCAAGGTTCTTACAAAGTATTAAAAACAAGCTGTGCTACAGGAACTAATGTTTCTTAAGGTATGTCTGCGTTATTATTCTCACTGTAATCTGAACAGTAAAAGGAGTTTTCCAGCTGCGAACAGACAGACTTCCTGTCCCGTTCAGAGTTGAAAAATAAATCTCTTGTTCACAGTGTGAGAGATGCAGACAAGCGATCTGAAGAAACCGAGTGGAGTCTGAACTGGTGGAATGACTTTCGGTGGAACACAGCTGCTTCACCACAGGCTTCTTGAGCGCGCTCCTGTTGAGCGCGGTCCCGTTCGGTGCGCTTCTGCTTAACACGGTCTTGCCAACCAGGCTGTGATCCACCACACCGCCTACTGTCCGACCTGAACCCAGCGCACGCTCTTCGTGAACTGACCCAGGGTAACGGTGTCTCCCCCGCAGGTGAAGAGCCACTGGTTAGGCCCCGCCTACACCCGGGAGGGCCAGGAGGGCAACGACATCCGGCGCACCAACGTGCCCGACATCCGCGTGGCGTATCGCTGTGAGACGCTATGCGAGGAGCTGCAGCTCATCACACAGGCCGTGCATTCGGCCGAGCTGGACCCCATCGCCGAGGAGGACAGCCTGTCCATGATGCCGCTGCCGGGGGCCTCGTGAGCAGGGGGCCTGTCCTCACCTGCTGTCCACCTCTCGGAGGACAGAAACGTGTGTGTGTGTGTGTGTGTGTGTCTGTGTGTGTGTGTGTGTGTGTGCGTGTGCGCATCATCCTGTTCCACCCCCACTCTCCTAAGTGTTTAATGAGTAAGTTTAAGAGTTTTTTCTTTCACGTTCACATCCCATCGGTAACAATTTTTACGTAATAGCTGATGATGAGCGCATTCACAATGATGACTGGAGTAAGTTCACACACTCCGTGTCCCCTTTCCTAAAGCTTATATCCCAAATATTAATTATAGTACCTGTTTTCAAGGCCTTTGTACTCCTTTTGAATATATTAAAAGTGTATTTTTGTAATGGAGCAAGAGACACAATTTATGAGAAATACATTCTATCTGGGTCTATATATATCTGTGTATCTATATATGGTATCAGACTTTTGTCCCATACATGTACCTTATCAGTGATTTAACATTCATATTTTGTTGTGGGATACTGTCATTGTTTAATATTACCGATCTGTGACTCTGTGCGTGGGGAATATCCCCACAAACACTTTCTGATCTTCACGTTTCTATGTTTATGTGGAGTTGGACAGCGCTCTTTGTCCACATGTCTTTTTCTTGAGCGATAAACAGTGTTTGTTTCTTCAGTGTGTTTTTGCTGCCATTTCGATAATTAGTGTCATCGTTGCTGATTAATTTCTATTTCACTTTGGAAGAAGCGGTTCATCTCCAGAAGTTTGCCCGTTTCACCGTCCAGACACGGTACAAGCGACCAGACTTGTGCGAGCATGATTACGCACATTCCGCACCATGCCCGTGCCCTGTAGTCAGCAGCTCCATGGCTTCGTGCCACGAGTTGCGGGTGCGAGGCGGAGCCTCGTCTGGGAACAGGGCCAAGGTTCGAACCGCGGTTCCGGCGGCTCGTCTTCCAGAAAGTGGCTCTTACTGTAGCTGCAACACCTGCGGTGACTGATTTACACCTGTGGCCTGAAGGTTTACGGTACACCCAGCGCTCATGTAACGGTCTCGCATGCTCTGAACGCTTCCTCCAACTGCTCATGGTGATATTTACCGCTTCTCATACAACAGGATTATCAGAGTGAAACAGCCGTTTTTGTCTAGTCACACAGTCATTTCACCCCCACAGCTGCTGCTCTATTACATGTCAATATCAGTCTCAGCAGAATCGTTTTTACATTTATTTATTTATCAGACACTTTTCTCCAAAGCGACTTCCAATGAACTCTGTGTAGTGTTATCAGCCCACACACCTTATTCACCGCGGTGACTTACACTGCTAGATACACTTACACTGGGTCACTCATCCATACATCAGTGGAACACACACACACATTATGGGGGAACATAAACAGCATGTCTTTGGACTGTGGGAGGAAACCAGAGCACCCAGAGGAAACCCAAATAGACACGGGGAGAACATGCAAACCCACATCCTCTCGCACCACCCAGGCGCTGTGAGACAGCAACGCTACTCGCTGTGCCACCGTGCCGCCCATAAACGTTATAATTATTATATCATAATTGTGTGTGTGCCAAAGTACCACAGCACCTCCCTCCCGGATACACCCCGTCTCACAGCCTGTGCTTTGTGGATTCACTCTGGTTATTAATAAGCTGTTAAAAATAATCATTAAAAATAATGAATGGATGAAGGAAAATAGTAATGATAGTAATTATTACAAACAGCAGTTCTTGGTTTTAATACATTTTTAATAAGTGGCATTTTCATTGTCATAGATGAAGGTTCCCATTATTTTGGTATCTTGATTTATTGCAGACGACATACCGCATGCTGGAACAAATTGTTGTTTTCTTTAATAAGAAACCATGGTAACTGAAGCCCCCACCCTTACGGTGTGATCTTAGGGGACAAATTAACCCCAGTGTGTGAGGAACTGGAGCAGTTTTTCTGACCTTATGTGACCCCAGACTGTCTGTCTCAGTGATCAGTTATTAATGGGTTAGTGGTGATAATTCAGGCGGTTCTTGAATTAATACTTCAATGTACAAAGAGCGCCCGCCACACAGCTTGATAATCGAGCTTCTCTTCCGGAAGGTGCCGTTCCTCCAATGGCCTTTTTTCTTTAAAACGGATCACGACGGACTACGAAGACACCAAAAGTGTGTGGTGACACAAACTGTCCAACACAACTTCCACTTTGTTAAAATCTTTATTCGATAAATAAATCCAAACAATCTGTCATTCATACTCTAACATATGTGCAGTAAAATCAATTTAATAAAAGCATCCCATATAATACAACATGACGGATATTTAATTATTTAATGGATGGATGGATGGATGGATGGATGGAAAAACACTCCTCACCACCCTTTTAAATGAAAAGTTCAGTGCTTCTTTTACCATTTGTGTCAGATGGTTTTCATTTCTCAGAATGCGTTTTGGCTTCACTTCACATCAGGCGAAATCTGACGGCCCAACGTGTATTATGGGGAGGGGGCGGAGTCGGACACCACACACGCAGACGAAAGCGTGAATGAGAATAAGCGAGAGCAGTAAAATATCAGAAATGTTGTTAAAGGATCAGTCATAACATACCATAAATTTTGCGCTTGGACCAATGAACCTGCCTTGAAGGTGTCCATGTTCATACGTTAAGTTTACATGGCACTTGTACCAGTGACCGTCTTGATGGGAGTTTTGGGTGGCCGGCTCAGCTCACCTTCAGCGCCGCAATATCTGAAGACAGAAATGGTGTCGTACGCCCTCTTAAATGGATTCGGGTTTAAATATGAGCTCAAATGCCTTCTGTGGTCTGACGTCCAGCCACCAAATGAACGTCACTAAACCGAATCCTTTTCACCAGATTTTGACCCCTTCCATCGCCTAAGGAACTGGAGACTGGAGAACGGCCCAATAACAGTCTGTGCGCAAGAGTGCAGGACACCTACAGATTTGAACGGGCAGTAGGGGGCGTAGCGGTTAGAGGCATCGCCTTCCAGCCCAACGTCCCACAGCTTGCCCCTGCTGTAGTAGCCTTGATCGAAGTACTTAACCTGAGCTGGCACAGTAAAAATGATGGTGCTGTAATAAATGTGTAAACCAGCGTCACGTGTCAGTGTACAAAACTCTCCCATTTACTCTGTAAGTCGCTGCGGAAAAAAAGTCACAGAAAATAAACAGTAATACAACAGAACCTCAAGCAGAAGGGAAAGGCGGTGTAAAGGTTGGCCCTTTTCCTTAATAGCAGTTATAAAAGAATAACTGTGCGCAGATAATGTTACAAAATTGTGACAGTAAATCCCATCACTTCGTGCACCGGCAGCTGCGATGTTTTCTCTTGTCCAATGGGATTCGTCCGCGGCGGTCCTTGCTCGCGATTGGTTGAAAATCTTCCGTCGAACCCGCCCTCCCGCCACGCCCCTCACTTGGCTTAATAGAGAGGCGGAGTCACGTGGCTCTTCGCAAGTCGCTCGCACCGCCTGAGACAAAGTGTGCGCCCGAGCCGTGCTGAGAGGGTCCGTGTGCTGTTCTACAGAAAGTGTGAGCGAAGACACCATGGCGATGAAGTTGGCCTACTGGGATATCCGTGGGGTAAGGCTTTAGATTCGCGCGTCGTGTCGGTCGCGGCTTCTCTTTGCGGCTCGTACTCAGACTTTGCGTGGTCCGCGTTGCACGAGACGTGCAGCTGCTGTCCGCGAGCGAGCGTTAGTCACTGGTGGTGTCTCGTGCGGCGCAGCAGTTGAGTTGCGCGCTTCTAGCTGCATTTATTGAGAAATGAAGAAGTTTAAGTGACGGGTCCGGTTCGGTTCAGTTCCGTTCGGTTCGGTTGTGTGTGAGCGTGAAGTCGGCGAGAGCCCCCCCTTCTCCCTCCGCTCCGCGTTCTGAGAAAGAAAGCTCTAGAAATCAATGTCTCCCCTCCACTCACTCCGCCTCGTGACGCACCAGCAGGTCCGTCCAACGGCAGCTCGAGCGAAGTGTCGTGTGTGAGCAGTTGGTTCTGGTAGAAGTGGAGCGAACGTCTCTGAAGTGACGAGAATCTCGTCTGAATTGGTTCAGTTTGGTCCAGTACTTGGACCACAACAGTCTTTGTCAGCTCTGCGTGGCAGTGTTCGTTAGTTTCTGGATGATGCACCTCAGTCTTACTCTGACTGAGCTTCTCCACACACATAGATCATATACCAGCTTCGAGAGGACAATCCTGTCTTCTGAAGCCAAACTCTTGAAAGGTCCATGACTGAGGTCAAGCCGGCTTGAGTTGGACCTCGGACGTCTCAACGTCTCATTACTCTTCCTTTCTTCGTGTTCTTAGTCCTTTGTTGGTCTCATTGAGTATCATGGCTGATACAGTTGTGTTCATCATGTTTCATTCCCTTGTGCTCTCAAAGTCCCCCCGCTATATAAGAGCAAGTGCAGAAACCCACCCCATCCCCCAGCACTCAACACTGCGAACATCACGTTCTTTCTACAGCTTTGTCGCATGTTTAAATTCGTGTACGTTTCATTGAGGATCCTGCCCCCTGTGGGTCCGTTTTGCGCTGAAATGTACCTTCCAGCTTTGCGTCAGCTGGTAAAAATGACAAACCTTGAGGTGTAATGGAGCTTTTCTCTCTTTTGCAAGAGAGAGCACTGGACAGCGCTTTGTGTCCTTTGGTGCGCTGAAGTTTGGATTGACATTTTTTGTCCGTTTCCTGTGTAAAACAGATCCCTTGTTGCTCCCACAGCTCGCCCAGCCCATTCGCCTGCTCCTGGAGTACACGGGAACTTCGTACGAGGAGAAGTTCTACTCCTGTGGTGAAGGTAAAAGGCTAAAAGTTACGAAAATGGTTTTGTATGCTGTCGTCCTAAGTAGCGCAATATCTAGGAGACAAAAGAGAATCAAGTGGTGGTTCCTCATCGGGGTTGTCATCATCAAATATTCCCCACCTCTGTCTTTCTGAACTTTGCGACAATGGGAGTTTCCTCACTCACGGGAGCTTTGGAACAGCTGTTAGTAATGGTTTGTTGGCCAAACCTCTTTTTCCACCCTTCCCTGCAATACTGACATTTTGGTTATTTGGCAGATCTTATGGGTATCTGTGTGCTTCAGTAATAAGTGCCAAGTAGAACTCAGTATCTGCTAAGAAGGTCAGTCACGGTCCTGTTATGAAGAATATCAGTAAGGCAAGAACATTGAATGTGCAACTGAGGAAATGGAGAACAGCATTTCTCTCAATAGTCATTTATTTATTCCATTGGACAGTGTACACTGGTAAAATGGGATCTCTTATACTGTCAGTGTTTGCATGGTCTAGACCCATGGTTACGAATCACTATTGGGTATCTACAGCGATTCGTCGGCTCATGGGCGCATGAGCCCAAGGTAGGACAAAGACTTCCTTCTTTTCAGTCGTACTGTCGCACCCACAACCCTGCCCCGAATGTCCACATCTGCCCGGAATCAGAACAGCGGGGTATAAAGGCGCCGCACCTGCACACCCTGGTTGTGGAATCTCATCTGAGAAACCCGTTTCTCCAGCGCTCTCGAGTGAACCCACGACCACCTGCTCATCCTTCCCAGTCCCTCGTTCCCTATTCCTGACGTCCACGGCTCCCGACACTTGCATCGCCTCCTCAACTGCGACATCGGATTCTTTCCAAGACCTACGTTTTGTGGATCGATCGATCGATCGACCCACGCCTACCCCTGACCACGAGTCTCTCACCTGCTCCCTTGTGTACCGACAAAGATCCTGCCATTGGGTCTGCACACACCTCAGTTTTCTGCCCACTCATTATGACATGGACCACGTTGCTGTTAAGTGTCTCGTGTGTGACTGTTTGGCTTTAATTTTTTTTTTGTTTGTTTTTAACCTTGTAACTATGGCACGAAAGTGAAAATGTGATGCATCAAAGAAAAGGAAACGATCATGATTAAAATAATGAAGCGATTTAGAAAAGTGAACATTAGTTTCTTTTTATACCTACCTACATTCTTTCCTCCTCTTGCTGTGTTATAAAGACTGTAGTAACATTTGTCTCGCTCTCTATGTATCTTTAATCTTATTTTAATTTGTTACGGCGATCTGATTTTCTGTCTCTACTGATGTAGTCGGCATGTTTGAGCGTGAAAGCTGTACACTTTGGCCTAAAATGTGGAGTTGGAGAGATGACGTGTTCCCTGCTGGAGAAAATCTGTTTTTGAAGGAGTGTGGTTTTGACAGGGGTCATGACCACAATGTGAGAAGTCACCACCAACTAACGTCTGCACTGTCTTTTCCTGCAGCTCCCAACTATGACAAAAGCTGCTGGTTTGACGAAAAGGAGAAGCTTGGGATTGACTTCGCCAATGTAAGTAAGCCCAGTAATAGACAACCCAGGAATAGTGTATGGGTTTCTCTGACACGCAGCTTTTTCTGCATTTTTGGCTCCAGCTCCCCTACCTGGTGGATGGCGACAGGAAGATTGTCCAGAGCAATGCCATCATGAGATACATTGGACGCAAACACAATCTTTGTGAGTGTGTCTGCTGTCTCTGTGTGTAGTGCGAGTAAACCGTAAGTGATCGTACCCATGTGACGTGTTCAGCCAAAGCTGAACTCAGTAATGGTCTGTGTTGAGCCTTCTTTCTTGCCTCCAGGCGGGGAAAGCGAGGACGAGATCGTCCGGGTGGACATCCTGGAGAACCAGGCGATGGACTTCCGCAATGGATTTGTCATGATGTGCTACACGGACTTTGTGAGCGTGAGCCGTTAGTTTGGGCGGCAGATAATTAACATGTATAAGGAAATGAAAATGCTCTTCCATCCAGCACATATGTAATGTGTGCTTTCCTGTTTCCCAGGACAGAATAAAGCCAGATTACCTGCAGAAGCTGCCTGGCCTCCTGAAGCAGTTCTCCGACTTCCTTGGAGACAAGAAATGGTTTGCCGGTGACAAGGTCGGTGTCGAAGTGTGACTGGTGCAGTTTTCACTGCTTGTGTTCTTTGTAAGCCCCGGGTCTGGTTGGCCTCACTGTTTCTCTTGACCTCCTTAAGACAAAAGGCTGGTCCCTTGTGGTCAGGGCCCTCTCCACATCTCCTTGTGTCCCTCTGCTGCAGTGCAGTGGAGACCTGTTGAGGCTCCATGACTTGCTGAAGCCTCTCAATCCTCTGCTGTTTGTCTCTTTACATTTGAAAGAGACTCATGCTATTTGGGTTGCCTTTGGTGGAAGGGGTGGGGGGAATGACACTGTCTGCTTCTGTGGTGATCACCCCCTCTCCCCCCAGGCTGGTCTTTTTGACCCACTTCTATGCAAGTGAAAGGGATGATGCCCTTTGATGTGCCACATGACTGCTTTCCCAGGGACCCATTTGGGTCCTGATCTCCTGACAAGGCTGAGACTCACCAGAACAATTATGTTATGCTCATGGCCCCGATTCTGACGTGTTAAAATGGGTATTTGGAGAATCTGTAGGCAGAAACTTGTCTCTTGGAAACAGTCTTGTGGGAAATGTTCATGTCCTTGAACCCTTTATCACCTAAGCTGATAAGTCCTAGAACTTCAACCTGCAGTCTTTGTTTCCTTAACTGTTTGTTTTTTTCAAACTTTTTTTTTTTTTTTGTAGATCACCTTTGTAGATTTCATCATATATGAGCTTCTTGACCAGCATCGCATGTTCGAACCGACATGTCTGGATAAGTTCAAGAACCTGACTGACTTCCTGGACAGGTTCGAGGTGAGGACTGCTCCTGCTCCTCTTCCATTCCCCACCCTTGTGACCAGTCTGTTTCAGAACACCATCGCTCTTGTCCACAAGTTTCAGTTAATTTCTTCTTTGGAGAGTATTTATAATGTTAATGCTAGACCATGTTAGCATAGAAACAGATTCTTCTGTGTGAGCTTTGTCCCCTTTTATTGCACGAGGCACATAAATACTTGCTAACAGTATCCCAGATTGTACTGTGTTTATTTGCGGCACTTAATGAAACCTGGTGAGGGTTTTGGGTCACGGGTCTACTCCCTTTAATTTGGTATGATTTATTTAAGCGAACAAAAAAGGGGTTTTGAGTTCACATGAACTCTATCCGCTGCTTTGTTGGGTCATGAACACAAAGAATGTGATCTGAACTCATGAGGGGAGGCTGATGACCCTGGATGTGTGCCTGATTGTGGGTTTCCTGCTGCGCCAGGGTCTGGAGAAGATCGCTGCCTACATGAAGTCCGAGAGGTTCATGAAGACACCGGTGAACAACAAGATGGCCAAGTGGGGCAACAAGAAGGAGTGACATGGTGGTGGTGGGCGGAGCTTCTTCTGCAGCCCTCACATTCGCCATAGTCATATGAAACATCAAAACACACTTGTGGGCTTGTTGGTCACCTTTCATACACTTTTAGATGCAAATAGGTGATATCAGGGTAGCATATTGTGGTGCCAAGTTTAGATGAACGAACGCATGCCGTGTGTTTGTGTCAGGCTGATGGAGGAAGAGCAAAGGCTGCACGTTCAGTTTGCTTCCGCAGGGTTCCAGCTCAGTCGGCCATGAGGTCTCCAATAACTGTCTGCTTTAACTTTCTGAGCGCAAATAACTAAACTGCTAAAACAGTGTGGGGGGGGCACAGTGAGGACTTGTTTTATCTGCCAGTTTCTATAGTGAAACATTGGAGAACGACAAGCACCAGAATTAACGTTTTGTACTTGTAATCTAACAGTTGAAGTCAACATAAGTGCCTTTTCTCTGTCTTTCTGCGCTTTACAACACTCAGTGTGGGGAAGCTACTTGTGTACAACTTTGCTTCTGCTAATAAAGCCCTCTTGGAACAGCTCTGTGTGTGGACTTCGTGCATTGATTCTGGGCTCTTTAGTATGAAACAATAGATGAATTGTATATGTAGAGCAGGTTCTCATCCATTTGCTCATCTGACACTTCTCTGGTGACCCAACAGTGTAAGATTTATACACTGAGCTTCATCATTTGTTTATACAGCAGTGTAATTTCTTACTAATTTTGTCCTTTATCAAGGGTGCTACAGCAGGAGTGGGAATGAACCGCAGAATCATCTAGTTTCCATCACGGAGCACAAGATCTCTGCTCTTATGAATCACGTTTACTTTCTCCCCTGTTATTACTCCCTTTATTCAAGTACCAGTCAGTAGGCCAGAGTTTGTGACAGGGCAGTGTAGCAGTGAGAGGCACTGCTTTTGACCCAAAGGTTGCAGGTCTGGGACTTGCCTCCGGCTGTAATACCCTTGAGAAAAAGGAACTTCAATTTCTCCAGTAAAATTACTCAGCTGTATGAATGGGTGGGTGATTGTCAGCTTAACACTAAGTTGCTTGGGAGAAAAGCATCAGCTCATTGAACTACTGTAAATATAGTGAGCAGTACTTTTGAGGTTGAACGAGAGGAACAAGTTGTAGTCCAGTCAGGTAAATTTACAGTGCTAGTGGTGCGAGGAGAAAAGTATGTTCATTGTGGGCAAGACGGTAAACCACCAGTGTCGGATGGTTCGAACATCAGCATTTTTGCAATAGTTTTGTGGGCCCTTTTGGAATGGTCTGGATTTCTCCATGGAGGGCTCCTAAGTGTGATCTGGTCATCTTCACTCATGAAAATAACTTAATGTTAACAAAAGGTGTTAACATTTCCAAGCCTTTTCTCAAACAAGGTTGTTCCAGTTATGTTACATGCGTTGCACCCACTTAAAGAGGGAGATCTAATGAGCTCCCTGAAGGAATCAGAGAAGAACATCCATCCATTTGTTTTCGGTAAGTGCTTGTCCAGGGCAGGGTCACGGTGGTCCAAAGTCTATCCTGGAAGTACAGGGTGTGAGAGGATACACAACGGAGGGGACACTGGTCCATCACGGTGTCCTCATACATGTTACGGGCAGTTTAGAGTCACTGATTCCCCTGAAACACGCGTGTTTGGATGGCAAGAGGAAGCCCATGCAGATGTCACCATCAGCTGATCATGCACAGGGAAAACAGTAACACACAGGAGTACAGCTGAAAAACTGTTTCAGCTCTACATTTCAGCCTTGGGCTGTGTGACTCAGTGGAAGGAGGTTCGAGCTGAAAGCAGCATTGGAATGGGAGCGTGGTCTCCGCATGACCAAAGCGTGACTCGAAGTCGTCACTAAGCACCTGGGTTCACGTCTTTGGTTACGTGGCGCTTTAATTAGTAAACCTGTCCCCTGCATAGGCAACGGTTCCCAAAAGTCCCCGCAGACAAGAAACGTGGAGATTGTGGAAGTGTGAGGACCATAATAATACTAATTATTTTTATTTTTAAAAGGAAAAAGAATAACTAGAAAAACAAGTACATTAGAAAATACGATCATTATTAACATTGCCAAAAATCATGTTTTTACCCTCAAGTACTTAACACTGCTGCTCTATGATTGGCCACATGATGTGGTTAACTGCACTGAAATTAGAATATAATCTCCTTCAAAAAGTGATGATATGTCTACCATATGTTACAGTAAGTAGTTTCAGTACAAGGACAGAAAGGTGGTTTTTGTTTTTCTATAAATAATAGTATGGAACTCTCAGCATCTCTGTTTAAAGCAGCAACACGTTACGCTGCGTTACCAAAACTGGACCAGTTGGAGTGGATTCCCGCAAACTCCGTGCGATGGGCTCCGCTCTAATCCAGGTCTCCGCCTCCATCTTCTCCTGGAGCTCATGGCTAGCGACCCCGGTAGGCCTCGAACCCGTTCTCGCTGGCAAGCTGGACAAAACGTGAAAACAGCTTTACGCATACATTTCCACATTTCATATTTACCATGCAGAGGAGCACCTGACAAGTGGGGCAAATTGTACAATATATTCAGAGCGCGAAAAACGTGCACGGTGTTTATATTCATATGACGGCGACGAGCCCTTAGTGCCGGAGCGACACGCAACAGACAGGTCCATTTGTGTCCTTTAGGAACATGGTCCACTGGTTGAGTTTTAGAGCAGCTGTTGGATCCCAGGATGTCCTGACACATTTGGATGATATGCACTGCTCTGTGGTGTGTGTGTGTGTGTGTGTGTGTGTGTGCTCACCGCCAGGGCTGACTTCACTCCCTGCAGGTGGAAGAAGACCCTTCCGCCCTCCTCGGGACACACGGCTCTCAGCTCGTCCCTCGTCATGCCCAGAAGCAGGGCGCCAGTGAGTGTGCCCAGACTGCGCACCGTACTGGAGAGAGAGAGAGAGAGAGAGATGGGGGGGCAGTAATTGGATGACTTTTTAATATTATCTGAACTGTTATTGGATCCATATTGACTACAATAATAAACTTTATGTAGTGACTTTAAAAGCAATTTAAGCATTTGACTGCAAAAGGTTGTCTATAGCATTCCATGATGAAAGAGCAGACTTACAGCAAATTACAACAATAAAACATGAAATTAAATGAAAATTAAAGTAATAGAATGAGAACGTAATACAGATAGGGTGGGGGGTGCAGAACGGAAGCACAGAAATGTGGCACTTGAAAGCTGTTCTGAACATGTGGGTCTTAAGCCTGAATTTGTATCCAGAGTATATCATGTATTTAATTATGAATTTTATTAATAGCTATATTTTAAGAATTTAAAATGATCATTGTTATAATATTTACATACAGTGCAATGTTATTTTGTGCTCTCAGACATAAATGCATAGTAATATCTTTTAGCACAGGCATCAGTGTGCTCGTCACTGGGGAGACTGGGTTAGGGGAGCGTTTGCCCAAATATACGTTTTTATATGTGTGGAGTTTGCATGTTCTCCCCGTGTCTGCGTGGATTTCCTCTGGGTGCTCTGGTTTCCTCCCACAGTCCAAAGACATGCTGTTCAGGTTCACCCATAGTGTGTGAATGACATCAAGAGAGTGTGTGTGTGTGTGTGTGTGTGTGTTCCACTGATGTATGGATGAGTGACCCAGTGTAAGTAGTGTATCTAGCAGTGTAAGCCACCGCGGTGAATAAGGTGTATGGGCTGATAACACTACATGAAGTTCATTGGGAGTCGCTTTGGACAAAAGTGTCTGATGAATGAAGTCATGTAACACAAGCAGGAAAAACACAAATGAGGTGTGACGCTCGGGGGGACCAACATGGCTTCTCTGCGGAAACACCGAACTGGAGCAGCAAGGCAGGATCTTACATCTGGGAGAAGCCCTTGTACTCGAGCCAGGCCTTCACGTCATTGGGGCTGGACATCATGTTGATGGACGGAGGAGACTGGTGACCCGTGGACGGACGCGGTGCAGGTTGCTCCGGTGGTCTGTCCCCCTCCAGGGGCTCCAGCAGGTTGTGCGGAACGTGACCCTCCTGGTTGCTGTTGTTTCGCACCAGCCACCACTGTCTGGACTGGTCCAGCACCTGGGCACACACATTCATACCGCAGGTTTACCGCTGCTTGGGACCACGACAGGGACTGCTAGTTCTGCTCATAACGTTTGGCTCGTATCTCAAGATTCACTTTCATTATTGAGTCACAATAACAATAACAATAACAATATAGACATCCTTCAATTCACTCAGCGGTTAGAGCTGTAAAAAATCTTAAGGTAAATTAAAAAAAAAAAACTGCCAGATTTTTTCGAATATCTTTTTTGAGCTAAATGAAAACGGAAGCTAATTTAAAATGATTGATTATTAAAATGTGTTGTGTCCACAGGCACTTTTTTCAAAAGACGTGCACTTATTATAGATGACCGACACTCAAGAACTAAAGAGGTGAGCTGTAAACAACGTGGAAGCGAGTTGAATTAGATGGTTTGAGTGCTCTTTACTGCCATCTGCAGGCCTGGAGGGTAAACACAGGTAGTATTCGCTCTGCAGCAGACAGACGTTTTTCGAAAATAGAAAGCAAGAGAAATGCATCTTAAAAATAATGAACAAACTGGAAAATGTTTGTGTTCGTAACATGAGGATCTATTGTAATATGATAAACAAGCCTGCGTTTCATAAGGGTGCTATCCTGAAATCCTATTAAGACTGCAAATGTGTTACAGGCTTCTCCTTTCAGGGTGGGACACATGAACCCTGAGCCACAAAGCATGAAGCCCTGAGAGGAAAAGATGTGGTGCGAGCACGCACACATCCATCCTGAACTCCACATGACCAGCACCTTAATGGTCTTGTACTTGATGGGCAGTTGAGTATGCAGCATCCACAAGCCCAGTTGCCATAGAAACACTCATGCACCCTCCCCACCCAACTCACTTGCACCATTTCTCCTTTCATGACGCTCAGTTCCTGGGGGTTCCTGGCCATGAAGTCGTACATGACACGCATGTAGATGGACGGCCCGTTGGAGCTGTATTCACAGACGTGTTTTGAACCATTATTAATACACTTGAGCAGGGACCAATTTTTAGCAATGAGCTTTTTTAAAAAACATTACTAAGTCCTTTGCTGGATGCTCTCCAGAGTGTATTTTCCAGCAAGTGCGTGTAAACGCTTTATGAAATTGATACACTGCAATAGACATGCTGAGGAGTGTTCTGGAACATACCGTGATGGAGGCTTGTCCCACGGTCCATAATTCTGATGGAGAGAATAAAATTAAACTAGTGCTCGTTCAATTCAGTTCAACTGAGTTTAGTTTGATTCAGTTCAATCCAATTCAATTTAGTTCTTGTTTGCATCGAGCTTTTCGGAAACAGGTGTCACAGAGGGATAAACATTTGTTAAAAATGCACTTCTGCACCCGGTGTCCATGGTGCTGCTGGGCTATTAATCTGACTAAGAGGAAAACAGGGTAAACAATACGTAACCTTCGTGATGGACTGAATGCGTCCCGAACATCAGCAGCAGCGCTGGCTGGGTTTCACAGTCTATACAGCAGGGTAATTTCTACTGTATCAGTATGGTTGGGTTTGAGGAACAGTAAGCATCTTCTTCAACATCAGTGCAGTAGGAGGTGGGATCCGAACCGGGGTCCTTCGACTGCAAGGTGATGCTTGTAACCATACTTGTTCTCCTTGTAAAACTAGGCAGTGTATGAGTGCGGTTGGTGTTTGGCCTCCATAAATATTTATGACTGCGTGTGTATGAAATGTGCTGCAGGGTGCACCTGCTCTGGTTGGTTCCGCTGGCTACTGGACCTGCTGACGAACCGCTCGTTTGGGAGGGCTTGGACGGGACTGGGCGGCCGCCAGCCATCGTAGAACTCTGGCACGTAGGGGGGCAGCAGATCTCCGTCTGGCCATTTGGACCTGAGGACATGGTGGAGGAGGAGCGTGAGCCCTGGAAGAGAGCCTGGCTGGGGCCAGTCATGGAGCTCCTGACTACTAGCGGTTGAGGCTGTGGACGGTAGAGGGTCTCCCACTGAGCTGAGAACGGGACCAGGTGAACTGGTGTGATTAGCATACTTTCTGTGATGGAAACATATCGAGGAAGTAGCGACTTGTACAGTTCTTCAGTGTGGAAGTCCATCATGTGGACCGTTAGAAGTAGGTGGTATGAAATTGAAGGTCAGAGGGGGATTTTCCCATGATGCTTTGTCCACGGAAGGGCTGTCGACGTCTCACCTGGGGATGTTCCAGGCATCTCCCAGGGACTGCCAGAGCTGGTCCTCCTCGGGAGTCACCTCCTGGGCCATGAGTCTGAGGGTGGACTCCGTCAGCAGCGGGATGAGCACAGAGGGGGGCAAATCGGGGGGGCAGTGCGATACCACCTACACGGGTTGGGGCGGGGGGGGGGTACATGTTTAGACCTCACATCTCGACACACTGAACTGGCAGGATGGCAGGAGGAGGAACTGTTGGTCGTGACCCAGTGAGGTGGAAAACTTGATTTTAACCTGATTTTAATATGAGCTTAATAATTGTCGATACTGAGAGCAATTTTAGGGTCCTCTTATTTTTCACCGTTATTTTTAGTTATTTCGCCACTTTTCTATGGGACTCTACGGATGTTACCGTGATTTTTTTTTTAAAAAACAGCAATAGAGAAAGAATAGAGACAGACTTTGAGAGACATGTAAAGAGCTTCAGGGTTTTCCGGCCTCAGTCCTCACTCCTCGGTGTGAAAGTTTATGCAGTTAAATGTGATTTATTCTCATTGCCGATTTATGTGTTTGCATGTGTTTTACTTTCTGTCAGAGAGACGACTGTTGCTATTTACATTTTATGGTTTTCATAATTTCTTTTTGCAACATCATTGTAATGACAGCGCAACAATTTTGTTTGACGTAGTGATTTATTTGATTGTATTTACATTTGACATTGCTGAGAGGTTCTGTGTGACGCACATAAGCGGAGCCCCGCCCACCTCCCTCACTATTGGCTGCACCTGATGAGGTCACGAGGCTCAGGTGCGGCCAAAGTATTTCCATGGACCGTTGGAGCTGTGCGTGGATGAGCCTGGATCCTGATTCTGCTGAAGCTCTTGTCTTTCCAGTTTCGTTGTGTGCTTCTGCACTGTTTGTTTTGTGGTTATAAAAACTCGTGCAGAGCCTTCATTATAATTTACTTACTATTTGAACTTATACATTTTGTTACTTTTTAATTTCTAGTTTATGCTATTCTTTTTTCTTCGTTTTATCATTGTTTACTGTAATGTACGTCTATACGCGTCCCATGTGTGAGAAATTTTAAGAGCTGAAAGAAAACTCCACCTCATTCTGCCTCATGCCTGCTCGCTCCTCGAACCCGGCACGCCCGACCTGCCACAACCTGTTTCACGCTCAGGTCTTACACGTGACCTCTAACATGAGGATCACTGACTGACTGTGAAGTTGGCAGACAGTGCAAATAAAGGGATTCGCTCCAACGCCTACTGGGGACCGTGACCGCGGCTGCTTTGTGGGATCAGAAGCGGTGAGAAGAATTTCCGAGAGGTGAGATCCTCAAAAATAAGTGGAGCTCTGCCTTGTAGGAGGCAAAGGTGGTGCAGGAGGGGACACTTACGAAGCTCAGAGTGGAGAAGAGAATGTGAACGAACTCCGCGGCGCTCGGGTTGCTGATCTGACCGTTCACCTTCCCCTGTGGAGGGCGGAGACAGCAGAGGTAGAGGGGCTGCTATCACACCCGGCTGTAAATATTACACTCAGCAGTGTTAACTGTGTAACCTGCACTGACACACACACGCTCTGTGGATCAACACTCAGCAGCATAACACCCACCTTAGCAAAAACAGACACTTTCTTATCCTAATTAACTGTCCGTTTTATCCACATTTTTGACTCATATGCAGAATCCATACATGAAATATTCATATTCAATATACATATTGTATACATTTCTATTTATCTTTATTGAACCAGAAGAGGAGTACACACATATACGTATCTCTACACTCAGGCTCATCAAGGCCCCATGATCCTGGACATACAGTACAGTGACATTTAGTTCATAATAAAACATACCATGATATTGAACCCATACTTTATTTTCTCCAAGCAGGAGATGAACTCGTCCGTCGGTGGCATCGCAACAGCACCTTTACCTAACGTTGGGGACAAAAAGGGGTCGAGGGCTGAGATACAAAGGTTCTGCTTCTGTGCCCCGGATCATCTGATTTAATGTGAATAATAACAATTACAGTATGTATATTAATACAGTAGGAGCTTTAATCTAAAACCATGTACGTGGTTTGCATGAACTGTACATTGACCAGGTATATCTAGCAACACACGTCTTTGTTTAAGTCACTCAGATGGATCTAATAGGTAAGAAGTTAATGTTTTTGAAAGACAATATTTTAAAAGTTACTGCAAGCACTGGGCTTTCATACAGCAGAAGTGTGCAGTTGGTCCAGTTCAGTTCACACACACAGAGTTTCTGAACCTCTTGTCCCATTCAGGGTCGCGGGGAACCAGAGCCTACCCGGTAACACAGGGCGTAAGGCCGGAGGGGGAAGGGGACACACCCAGGACAGGACACCAGTCTGTCGCAAGGCACCCCAAGCAGAACTCGAACCCTAGACCCACCAGAGAGCAGGACCCAGTCCAACTCACTGCACGACCGCATCCCCCGCCAGTTCAGTTCAGCTCAACTCAACTCAACTCAACTCAACTGAATGTGTTTTTACAGAGCACCCCGCAGCAAACTAAACTATGCTTCACTAGCAAACCGAACTCATTTATTGCACATGGTGAAGGCACCTTTTTTCTGCTTGCTCTTCTTGCCTTTAACCTGCATGGGAATGGCAGCAGACACTTTCTCCATGAAGAGCTCCAGATCGGCAACTATGTGGTTGAAGATTTCCTGGAAGATCACAGTGAGAATTACGACCCTGGGAGGAGACTCACGCACATTATCGCCTCTGACTGTATGGCATGTGTCATGTGCGTGGCCTAGCTGTGTGTGTGCAGTGAGAATGTGTGCTCCGGGACTGGTCCAGCACACTGGCTGCAGAGGACAAGCAGAAAGAGCAGATCTCGCAACAGCCTTTGGTTTTTAGCCAAACTTCATCTGATGGACACGCTTCACCGCAGCAGTCGAACCCTAAACTTTGAACCCTGAGTCCACATTAAATCCACTCAGTGGTAGAGAGTTCTTTAAGTTGGTACTGCAACCCTTCAGTTTTTGTGCGCTGCGCTGCCACCTATCTGTTGGCCTAGGAAAAACAGGTTGCATTTGTTCTATATTACACATAAGAAAAAGAAATAAATAAACCGGGAAATGTTTGTGTTGTATGACAATGGAAATGTTAGCGCTGTTTCTGTGCTGAGTGTCCTGGGAACGATGGCTGTGTAGGGACTGAACTGCATGCAGCACCCGGGTTGCAACACTGACCACACTTCTGTCTGTCTCTGTGTACGGGGGGAGAGGAGATGCTTCCCGTCCTCTACGAGGGTCCTCTTGAGGGGCGAAAGGGAGACGTTGTTCTGGATGGGCAAAAAGACAGAGACAGCATGATCTTTTTCACGTCCCACTTGCGCAAGTCACCTTATCTAGGGGCACATTCTTCGCGCCGGCTGCTCTGTGGTCTCTCTCTGCCCTTTGTCACCCGGCTGGACCATTCGCTCATGCGCCACATATGCAGAACACTTGGAAAATCATAAACCCCTGGAGAGCTAACGCAGCACGAACAGGACTCAGAGCTGGAAGCTGAGTTGAAGACGGGCTCATCGTGGGGGGAGATAAACTGACCGGAAGCGGGGGTGCGCTGAACATTCATGCCGTAGATTAATAGCACAAGACCATTCAGGCTTACACTTCCCTAATAAATTGGCCGAGTCTGATTCTGGTTAAAAGCTTCACTACGGAATATCTCCACTTGACTCCATTGACTTACCACGGTCTGGATCGTTCCGCTGTGGAGGTGGCTGCTCCGGGGGTGGGACGTATCTTTCTGGCTGCATTGGGGGTGGCTCAGTGTTTCGGAAACTCCGTCGGACTTCCTGGCCAAGGATGTTCTCCAGGTCGCTCCTGAGTGGAGAGGAACTCAGTGTTAGCTGCTATATAGCCACATCTCTGCAGCTTCTTCCAGGAAGAGCTTCTAAGCTCCTCAGTATTTTAGGAGAAGACTGTTGTTATTAGACCTATATGAAACGTGTTGTCAGATTAAACATTTTCTCTGCTAAAGACTATTCTTGGAATTCTTCTATAATTCATGCAAACTTGACTGACAGCTTCATCTCCAACTACTGAACTCCTCTTACATTAGGTGAACAGTAGTATACCGAGATACACCATCTGTAAAGAAGGTTGGGTCAGAACCTGATGCTGTGCTGGTTCCTCTGAAGCTGGTTAGATGCTTCTCCCTTCCTGTGCTGGATGGTGCTCTTCAGGTCATCTCTGATGTTCTCAGCCTGCAATAGGGAAAGACGGTCAGGTCATATCGTTCGGCCCCTTGTGTCGCAAGAGGCCAGCACATCGTAACCCTTCGCCCAGCATGGGCCTCTGTGCCACTGACCCTCCGGCATCCCTCGTTCCCTGTGATTTGTTCCTGGAAATGTCATCATAAGATGAATTCTCATAAAACAAACTCTTGCGCTTCTGAGTCACAATGGATTTAAACATTTTTTCCCCAAACATGCAACATTCCTGACTTATATTTTCAGCTCAGAGAAAGTGTAATTGAAATCTAAGACCAGAACATCAGAATTGCTCTGGACACCTTTAAATTCAAGCTTAAGACCTACATGCTCAAAACTGCTCATGCCTGTGAAAATGCCCTTTGTTTATTTTAATTTGGGTTCTTTTATATGGCTGTACCTGTAATCCTGTACCTGATGTACCTGTACTTCTTTGTCACCCTTTCTTACCACCACCTTTGTGGTTTCAGTCACACCTTCTTACTGCTGGTGTTCTTAGTTTAACAAAGTTGGACATGACGGCTGTCTCCCACGCCCAGGAGAGCTCCGTTGCACATGGCTCCTCACCCCAACCTCCTCGCACTGGAACATGAAGACTTTGCTCCGACTGCCCTCCTGTACAGCCACCATCAGCAGGGAGTTGTAGGTGCAGCTGTCCAGCACGGCCTGGATGTCGGAGATGCGGGCCAGAGGTAGGGTCTCCAGTTCCTCCTACGCCCCCAGGAGGGAGAGGGGAGACAAGAAAAAGGGTAATTTACTTTAGTGAACCATGTCCAACTTACACTGGCTCCCAGTGTTAAGAACAGCTGAGTTAGGAATTTTCAAAGATACCTTCTCCAGTGTGTGGTCTTGTGTTCCTTGGTACTGGTGAACAATACCAGGACGAAGAACATTGCACATGTTTATGAGATGAATCAGTCAGCAACTGACATCAAATAGGAACATGGATATAATGTATTTTTATTTTCAGTCTATTTCAATCAGCCTTAGTGTAGCTCAAATTTAGTAAAGATATTAACATAAAACCTCTTCTGAGAATTTCACACATTCTATAGCTATTTCTGAGATTTTTGCCCAATGTACCCAGTGAATAAAACAAGGGACATCTGTATTGTTAAGATTAAGATGAAGAAAAGGAGTTCTGAGCAGACTTAGCGGAGGAGTCGGTTTTCCTGTTATACAAACACTGCCGCAGCACAATCACATTCTTATTGACCCGGCAGTGGTGTTATCTGACGTTGTGTTCCTGGGTCGGGGGGGTGCCCACCTTGGTCTCGATGTCACTCAGCTGTAGGTAGACCCCCCGGGCCTCCAAGATCATGTCCTGAGCCCAAACACGGCCCCTGGCGTCCAGCTGCTTCAGTCGGGCCACGCAGTCGTCTACACCTCTCACCTGCTGCCCATCCATCTCGAGGGTGAACAGGTGCTGCAGGTTGGCAGAAGGGGGTCAGACATGCTGTAGGGACAGACACACACACACACACACACACACACACACACTCACACACACCAGAAGGCTCACCTGTACTCTGTACTGGAAGTTGTCTGGCTGTCTGTTCATGGATTCTGCGTACTCCTTTCTCTGTACTGGAGGTACGAACACACACAGTAGTGGTGACAACTCATCTCTCCCCCACTGAGCGTCACACACCGGCCACATCCCCACAGAGGCGCGCAGCACGAGCCCCAGCCCTGCGCACACACGACACAAAACTTACAGTAGATGGTCTTCCCACTGGGCCGGGAAGAACTGGAGCGCTGTTCCTCCCAAAAGGAGCCACTGGAAGCACAGATGACCAGTCAGTTGGTCAGCTGGTCAGTCGGTCAGTGCGTCACTGACCACACCTCCAGTCCACAGCAGTTCACAGTACCTGTGCTTTTATTTTTTTTTCCTGTTCAGTCTGTATAACCCGGTATTGTTTTTACTGATGAGGAACATATTTACTCTACTGAGATGAGATGGTACCTTGCCTATGAAAACCGCTAGTCCTACAGCATATATTTCCATTACAATGATTACGAGATGTTAGTGAAATCCTGTACATTTAGCAAAATGTTAATGAAACAACTTTAAAGAACCTAAATTAAGCATTAACAGCTATCTTCATCTCCCACAAGGTTTCCCTTTGTTCCATACTTCCCATAAGAAAATACATTTTTTAACTGTGCTGTTTGGGCATTAAACTAAGAGTTTTCATGCATCTACAACCAGTTGGATACATCCCTTATAGTTTGACCCATTTCAGCAGATTAATGTTTTATAGAAGCACTTCAGACAAAATGCCCTGTCAAAGGTACAACAGAAGCAAACCTTGCACCGGGACCCTTTGGTTCACAAGGCCACCCCTTAGAGTGCGGTTAATGCACCAGTCACTCACTGAGACTGAAGGGAGCTGAAACTGCTGGTGGAATCGCGGGTAAAGCGGCTATTCCCAAACATCCTGGAGCAGAGCCCTCATAGATCTGGGAAAAAAAACACAGGCAAACACATTAATAAAAATGAGTACTACCCAGGATGGCTGCCAGACATGTAGTGAACATCTCAGGCAGCGCAAAGAATGATGGGAGAATGAGTCCAAGCTCCAGTTTAGCCCTTAATTGGACCACAGGCTGTTGTGGGAGAACCTCTATACTTTGTCTTTGGACCTGGTCACAAATCCCATTTTCACTAATAATCCAGCAATGCATCATTAATAAGCGCTTGTGCAGTGCTGGGTCACGGTGGTCTAGAGTCTATCCTGGAAACACAGGGAGTGATGCAGGGTACACCCTGGACAGGATTCCAGTTTCAGTAACACTGCTTGTTACTTTGGTTATTTATTGTTATTAAGTCATGGGCTGTAAACTGTACATCTGAATATGACTGATATTCTATTAATTTCTTCGCATTTCATGCGTCTCTTCCTGTAAGATCTAATAAGCACTTTCAAAAACAAGTGTGTTCTTGCACTGCCGCATGCAGAGAAAGCATCACACACACACACGCAGGACACACCCCTAACAAAGTCACATGCATCATTTACTCCCTCAGCAAAATTCTCCAAAATTGTGTTCATAATGAAACAATAAAATATTGCTAAATGCTTTGAGCCAATAGATTTAAGTCATAAATGAGCCAAATCAGAGGCTGTAACCAGCTGAGACTCATGGTCCGAATGCTGACATGACAAAGGGGTGAAGGTTCAAAAAGGGTGTGTAATGACACTTGACATGATCTTGTTATATTCTACAGGTGGGACAGTCAGGTTTTACTCCCACCACCTCCCTTTGTTCATCGAATAGCTAAATCATGTTCATACTTGATATCACGGTGTTCAGGAAGGGCCACATTTAAATACTGCATTGCACATTTGTCTGACAATTTTCTCCAAAGCAGCTTACACTGATTTACCCATTTATACAGCAGGATAATTTTTAATGGATCGACTCGGGTAAGTACCTTGATCAAGGGTACTACAGCAGGAGGAGGGATTCAATCCTGCAACCCCTGTGTCCAGATGTTCTGACCGATACACCACCTGCTGGTCCTTTTACCCCTTCTGGAGGAAATACTAACTTGGAAAGGAGCCAGAGCAGCTGGTCACTAAGAAGTCCAGACGACACGTGACTGTCAGGAATGGAAGTTCATGTCCCATCAACACCACCTTCACAACTGGGATGGTCACTTCTTCTCCAGAGACACACGACTGAGCAGGCTTTGCAGCTGATCTGCATTCCTATGGTCAGTGGCTTCAATCAAAAAATGTAGAGATGGAGATGGACCAGGTGGGACTAGAACTTTCTCGCACAGCAGATCACCACGGTGTTGGACGTGACTCATCTCTTACAGCTCCCCTCTCGTATCTCAGGGCCCAATATTATCATCTGTGTGTTTCTATGACAGCTGAACCTGGTTCTCCACCCGTGAAGGACTGTGACCAACACTTATGGTCAGGGTCCATTGAGCATAAACCTGTATTGTGTGGGAGCTCCTTTAGTTACAGCTTTAACAGCGAGGGCTGGATGTTTTAATGGAGTGAAATATATACACACTCGTTAAATCCCTTGTGGAAACAGGGAATTCAGGAGTTCATCTCAATGCAAATCATTCCAGTTCACAGTGCAGTTTGTATCCTGGGTGGTGCAGTGGCACGGCAAGTAGCAGTGCTGTCTCACAGCACCTGGGTGGTGTGAGAGGACATGGGTTCAATCCCTGCTCAGTCTGTGTGGAGTTTCCATGTACTCTGGTTTCCTCCCACAGTCCAAAGACATGCTGGTGAGGTTCACTCAGAGTCTGTGTATATGTCTGTGTTCCACTGATGTATAGATGAGTGAGCCAGTGTAAGTAGTGTATCTAGCAGTGTAAGTCACCATGGTGAATAAGGTGTGTGGGTTGATAACACTACATAGAGTTCATTAGAAGTTACTTTGGAGAAAAGTGTCTGCTAAATATGTTATAGAAAAAATTTTGGAGGAGGGAAATAGTATTAGTCTGCTTTACAAGTAAATAATGCTGTTTTTTACCATAATGTTCAGTGTGCAATACCCTGTATTTACAGTATATTCCCTGTACTTTACTGATAAAACACAAGAGGTCCTCAGGGCGGAACATGTCGACAGATGTGACTCCAGGGTTAAACTGAAACTATAACCTCGTTTGGCAGCAGGGCCGTGAAACCCTGGCAAACATAACATGGTAAGAACTCGACAAAACGCTTTAATTAGGAGCACAGTACAAACAGGTCAATACGACGGTAAAACCAGTGTCACTGAAGCAACAGTGCGCGTTCCTACATCGCAAATGATTGATGCATGGCGAAACAACACCACTCGATTATTTATATGTATTGATACACATTCATGTTTCCCTCCATTCGCTTTTTGAATCAGACACTTGAAATATTACAGCTGGGAAATTTACATTTACATTTATTCATTTAGCAGACGCTTTTGTCCAAAGCGACATACATCTCAGCAAAAATACAATTTATGCATTACATTAAGAGAAGGACACATAGCTCCAGACGTGACTCAAGCAAACCTAGTTTCTTAAAATTAATTGACTTATTCTTTAATCCTCCCTCAAATCCCAGTAATACTTTACAACAATAAGCAGGGCACATGCAACACCCCTAGCTGAACTTCTTCTGAGGTTAATTAACAAACCGCATCATGCAGTGCTGGTGTAAACCCTGGTAAAACACGGTACCCAGTGACTGGAATACTTACAGCGCTGCAGCATCTTCAGGAAATGATGAATAAAAATATATTTATATACAGACACGCACACATACACAGACACAGAGCTCCAGTAAAATTGAGTACGGATCCTAATTTTAATAAGCAGCCCTGGTGGAAGTGTGTTACAGGTCCACGGGTGCGTTTAAGTGCGAAAGAGAGACACACATCATGGTCTATGGTGACCAACTCATACTGCTATTATGGGCAATAAAAGAGCAGTGGAACAGCCTGCGTCACATGGGATCAAAGTCAAACGCTGGCACTGTGTGACATGTATGTAATAATTGCCCACGTTATAATAACTGTTACTGAGTGTGTTTAAGAGCAGTCTGTCACATTTCTCAAGTTCCCCTTAATCGATCGTCAAAACACTTGACATGTAAACTTGTCTCTTGATTTTAACGTTACTGATTCCGGATTGCTTTTAATAAAAGGACAATCAGGGTAAATCCGTTGTCCCGTGTTTCCGCGAATCTCGGCATGTGGCTCGAACCCGCAGCTGGCAGCTCTCGCCAGGCTCTCTTACCTGTGAGTGTTGGTGTGTTCCCCACTGTTCTGTCCTCGAACCTAGAGCTCTTCCATCCTGTCCTGCACCTGGACTCTCCTCAAAGCGAAGAACAAACACCAGAACGCAATCCCTCCTCCTTATAGAAAACCGGGACCAAAGTCCACTTCCAGGGCCGAGGCTCCGGGGGGCCACATTCCTCGCGTCATACCTCGGGTTCCGCACCTGGGCGTGTTGAGCTTTCCTCTCGCTTGGCCAAAGGTTCTGGCCAAGTAAACGTAGCATTCAGGTGCGGCTGTCACGCACCCGTGGACTCGGCACGGCCCTGTTCATCACATGCGCGACAATGGCGTGACGCCGTCATGGTCTCCTCGGTGACATTAAATTAAACTTCTCAAAGTCATATTTTCTTTACCTTCAAATTATAGCTATACAGTTATTGTCATACATACATGGGGCAGCAGGTGGCGTAGAGGTTAGCGCTGCCACCTGCATTCGAAACATGTGGGTTTATATCCCCCTCCAGCTTAGCTTAGCATTGTAAGTTGCTTTGGAGAAAAGTGTCAGGTCAGTGTAACTGCTGAAAAAATAAAGTGGAACAGTTTGGAAGACAGGAGGAAGGAGACACCCCCCATGAGACAGCAGTGAGGTGTACTGCGTAAATTGTTACATAGTGGCCTTCTGCTATGGAGCCATTAAAACACAGTGGCTTATATAAGAGTAATATAAGAGTACACTTTTATGACATGCCAGCTGAGCTGCAACAATTCACAACGTGTCACTATTACATTTCAGTTCACGTTTTACTCTTTCTGTTCAATATGTTGCAGGGGGTACATTCTATTCTGGGGCCTTCACAGCACACTTGAGGAGAAGGTGGCAACTGAAAGTGAAAATGTTCCAGCATTATCTCAGCAGACAATGTAAAAATAAGCAAAATTCACAAAAGAGGCACCTATAGCTTCACTGGGGGGCAACACCAGCAACATGGCTACAATCCCTGTGTATGTAAGGTGTGGGCTGGCAACACTACATGGCGTTCATTGGAAGTCGCTTTGGAGAAAAGCATCTGCTAAATGAATAAATGTAAATGGATCTGGAGTGATGTGATGGTTATGAAAAAGTCAGGAAAGCTTAAATGATGCTTGTCTTTTACTTGCACATGGTAGCTACTGAGTGCCAGTGAATCACTTTTACTGAAAGAGGGACAACATGAAAATGATTGCACAGGTAGAAGAGGCTCAGAAGTGATGCTCACATGACCATGGTAAAGAAATAAAAACCTCTTCAGTGTCTGACCAGGTGTGTGGGGAGGTACAACGCGGGTTTTGTTCAATTCTTTTTCTGTTGCAAAATCAAAACCAAAAGCTAATGACAGTCACAGAAACACAGAGAGAAATTAGCTGGCCTTTTGGGTAAAAAGAGCATGAGAAATTCCCTTTGGCTGCCCACAAGTAAACGGGAACGGAAAGAAAAAGAAAATACACACAAAAAAACATAGAAAAGAGATGCTAAACTGTAATGTTGAAAAGGATAAATAAATTCAACTTCAGTGACTATTCTTGTTTCTCTCAGTGACAATCTGTCCTGGGGATGGAGATGTATATGAGAAGGTATCCAGAAACTAACACAGCCAGTAGGCCTACATGAGTGGTACCTCAGTAGTACCTCAGTAGTGCCTCAATAGTACCTCCTACGAGCTCTCTCTATGACATATAGGCCCCTCGGACACAAGGGCACCACAGAACCTTTTGTAAGGACTCCTTTTTTAGGTCAGGGTTAGGGTTAGGAGTCGATATCAACTCAGTAACAGCCTGGAATCTGCTAAAACATCCATACTAATTCCTCTCACAGTCTCTCGTTTGTTGTACACTGCAATTGCCTCAGTTTCACTTAACACTCCAAGGTATTGCATCAGGGTAGCATGCAGTACATTTTATTAATGTGCTATATTTTTTTCACAGAGCCCTTCCCAGGGGTTTATACTGGTCACAGGGGGTCCATTTGTCTCTTTATGTCCTGACTGGGGTCATGATGCAACACTTAGTATAAATTGCATTTTGGTTACGAAGGTGAACATATTAATTTGGGAAATGCATAGATAGAGTTGTGTGGCAACCAGAGATATATGAGATAAATGTTGGCACCCTTGTACAGAGCTGCTGACATTATGGGAGTGGGTGACAGTGACTGTGAATGTCATGAAAATCATCTGTCCATTCATTATCAAAAAACTGTTTCCCTAAAGCAGGGTCATAGTGATGTGGAGCCTATCGCGGGAGTACACTGTGCGAGGAGGGGTACACGACAGGAGGACAGGACAGGACAGGACACCAGTCCGAATGTATCAAAAATCTATCTATCAATTATTTCAAGATCATTTAATTTCTGGAAATGTAACGTATTTTATAATAATAATAATAATAATAATAATAATAATAATAATAATAATACGTTTCTCATCGGACACTTCCGTTACTTGCCGACAACGGGCTAAAACGCGCCAAGTCGCAATCTCGCGAGATCACAGTGGCTCTTTTTCCCACGGCTGCGCTGCAACGTGATCTGAGTACTGGCGGACTGTGCAGTGTGGTACTGTGTGGGTAAAAACCTGAGGTACAGACGTCCGGAGGCGATCACTTTGAAACCAGTGACGTTGCAAACGTAGCCTAGAGCATCAGCACAGTTCTTAGTTCACTTAGTCCCTTTAAAACGTCAAGTGTTTATGTGAATTCCTTCCTACATTATCTTTTTCATTGTAATAACTGGACATTTAATTGGAGTTAAACTGCTGACCATCAAAGCCAGTAGCACCTATAGAAAGTAAACTGCACTTTAACCATGTTTTTCTGGCACCAGCCACACAAATATGTTAACAATTATGTGCATATATTCACTTTATACATTTTGATGCAGCAATCAGAAAAAATGCAATTCCATGTAGCCCCCCTCCAAAAAAAATAAGATAAATTCTGACAATTTGTATTCCAGAATGGATTTGTGACCTTTCATAATGTCACTTAACTGACATGTACCACCCGCAGACAGGCCACACCAACCACATGCATTTTTATATCATCAGAAGATTGAACAAAACTGCTTTTCCTGTTTCACGGGCGACACCGCGTCCATATGAAACGCAACCATATAGCAGGGCACGAATCTCCCACGTGCCACTAGCCACGGCAGCGCAGTGCCTTTCTCTGCAATCTTAAAAAAACACCCTTGTCTCCCGGCACGCTGTCCAAAACAAGCACAGCATGTGCGTGGTGTGGAGCTCGACGGTAGAGCCGTTTGACACCTGCTTTCTTCCATTGTGTGTGAAAACAAAACAATCCCACGCAAAATCACCGACCCATCCGTGCCAAGTAATATCTTTCGAAAACATGAATATTAACAAATAAGGAACTGCAACAATAATAACAGCACTGCACTGTGGGCCTTCTCGAATTGGACCATGTTACGTAAATCCATATGAAGTGTGCGAAATGCTGCCCCAAACACCGTGTTTATGGCGAATTCGTTTCAAACCCGAAGCGGCCGCTGTGACAGTTAGGACGGCGCGCTGGGCCGTTGCATCAGGGAAGCTCAGCGTGTTGTGGGTTGACCGTGTCGCTTAGTGACTGTGGAGGACGGCGCAAATGTGGCTATTTATGGTGCAGTTACTCTCTTTTTACATATCTGTGACACCAACGTGCTGAGGAACAGGACTTGTGAATGACCCTCTCTGGAGTTCACCACGGCATGGCAGTGCCTGGAGCTGCCTTCGGCTAATCTGATGTCTAACGCGCGTATGACCAAACTTTGTAAGCGGGTGGCAGCTGAGATAGAGGAACACGAACACAAACTTACGCGCATGCACACACACACACACACACACACACACACACATACACACACAAGTGGTGTGGTTTGTCTCATTTCCTGCCTGTAAAGGCAAGGCGGGGAAACACTTCAGTTGGTGTACGAAACAGAAGCAGGGGCCCGCAGTCAAACGGCCGGAGAAAATGAACGTCGTGTCTGGACGATCTTCACTTATGTGATTTTTACACATCCTCCTCTGGCAAGAAGTTACAATGAGGCAAACTCACAAGAAGGTAATATGACTTCTGAAGGATCATATTCTCTGTGTCTTGCAGTGTATCTGTGCTGTATGCCATTGTAGCCTTACTTAACATAATGTAAACTAAATATATATATATATTTTTCAACTGTAAAAACTGACATAAATAGGTTACTGTACAAGATGTTCACTGATGCAGTTCCAGGATATGTACTTTTCTCAGATGTGCTGCTCTCATCCAGGATGTAAAACTATAACCTTTTCATTAAAAGTTCAGTTCCTTGTGTATCATACCAGCCGCTTATAGATATCTGGTGATGTCCGACACTGGTACCAAATGTGTGACAGTTCATGAAATTGCTTATGAGTTGTGGATCAGCTCTCTTTAAAAGTCCACTTTTCCCCTGGAGCAGTGGGCCTGTAGACGCATCCTCGTAGCTCATCTTATCGAGAAATTTCCAGATGTCAGTTCTCCTGTTAATGTTGACAGCACGCTTTGCAATGGACCTATTTAAGCTGTTGGGGTACATATAGCTGCACAGATATTTGTTTCATTCATCACTTCATATAAAATGTTCTGCAAGATAATTATCCAGTCTCTTAGTAGGCATGGCACAACAGCTCTTTTCGTGGTCTTTTCAGAGCTAGCATGGTGAAGTTGGAGTTGCATGGTAAAAAACATTGCAATAGGCCTTGCTTACTCTACATGTATTTGATGACGATGACTATCACTGTTGTATTGATGATGATGATCTCCTTCTAGCTGTCGAAATGTACCTTGACAATATACAGCCACTAATGTGCATCACTGCCCATTTTTGTTTGCATTGTTAATTTTTCAGTAACTGCACTGGACTTTGAAGAATTTGGCTTTTTGAAGGATTATTGCTATACAGTTAGACGCAGTTGGCAGTATTGCAGACAAGGTATCACTATGACAACCATCAAAAGTACCCAGAAGCTACGGTCACCCGTGGGAAGCTATGACCAGAAACTGGACCAGAGAGTAGTGAAGCACGAGTGCCTTCGAGATCGCAACAACACAACGACTTGCCGTAGCCCAACAAGAATGCGAGACATGGAGTGGAAGCGGAATGAACTACAGCGGAAAAGACAGAAGGAGTTTCTGAAACGGCGGCAGATTGACCAGACAGTGGTGCCTTTGGTGGCCGAAGTTAACAAAAAGCCCACAGTAGTCCTACGTGTAAACTCTCGTAAGGCCAACCCGTTGGACCGACGATCCCTGGTTATGGCAGAAGACCTCGGAATCGCATGGCCCGACCCTGCATCCATTAAACAGGTAAACACTGGACAATCCTTATTGAAATAGCTGCCTGCATGCTTTGGGCAGAATTTATTGTGTAATGAATCTGCTGTTTGTCCCTTGTTGACTCCAGGCCCCGTGGATGCAGCCAGCTGGCCATCTGAATTGGGAGAGTGAGGTGAGGGAGCGGCATGTAACCAACAGGTCAACACACATTTTCCCTCTACTTAGAGAGAGAACCCCACTGGAGAGGGCATGCACAAAGATGGACAGAGGTGAGAAATGTAGTCATGAACCTTCAAACCTAGTTGTGCAGGTTCCATGTAGTTGTACCATGTAGGTGGTATTTTTTCACTCCTGCAGTGAGTTTCAGTTTTTGAAAAAGCAAAGAATTTCCTGCATAGGCACAATGCTAACAATGTTGTGTTTTATGAAAAAAAGCATGGTAGAGGATTGACAAGGGTTCTTGCCACAACTGGAAGGCCACTGCTGATCCATTTTTGTTGTTGCTGTTATGTGGCATCAGATCAGTGTCAGCATCTGGTGTCCACATAGGGACATTTGTGTGCATAGTGTTGAAATGAGTGTGTCCATTGTCACTGAGATTGAGTCCATCCATCTGGGTTCCAATTTTCTTCTTCTTCTTTTCCTTTCAACTTTACCAGTCAGACAACTTTTCCAGAGAATCCAATCATATTCAATTAGTGATCCATTAATAGTACATATCAGAATCCAGGCTCAATTGCAAGGGCAAACATGCTATGTCCTACTGTTGTTGCTTCATCCCAAGGTTACAGTTTAAGTGTGAGGCAGTGAGTACTACAGTGATTAAACCCATCATGTTGCAATTAAATGACCTGGGTCAAATCCCTCCTCTAACTGTAATACCCTTGATCAAGGAATTTACCCTTGATTGGTACTGCAAAAATTATCCGGGTGTACAAGTGAGTAAATCAGTCTAAGTAGCTGAACATTTGAGTCATTTTGGAGTCATTTTGTATCTAAATAAATAAATAAATACAATGTGACCCTTTTGCTGTCATCAGTTACATCCTACAACGCATTCTGTTTATTGCATCACACTACATAGCCTACGTTCATTCCCAGAACAATAAGGAAGGAATAAAACAATATTATCTACTAGAGAATGAATTTTCACAGACTCTGGTAGATTTACCTGATAGCAAGAAGCCATCACACTGGGTTGTTTTTCTGTTTGATTAAAGTCAGTCCCAAGTGATAGATTTTTATTGTAACAGCTGTAAACTCTGTATTTCACATGTCTATAAATATGCAAGGAGGTATAATTTTTAAAACCTAAATTTGAATTCATGGTATTAGCTATCTAATAAAGTTCTTTGATAGAAATTGGTCATTTAAGCATTAGGAAGGTCTCCTAAAGGTTAAAGAATGCAGAGTAAGCTTTAAAATGCTCTTGCTAATATAAATAGGTAATAAAAATGTGTATTACACAGCTTTGGTGTATCTTTAAGAGTGGAATTTCCTTTGTGTCTAACACTGTGACTGGACTGCTTTAGGGACTCAGACGCAGGATGGACTGTTGAACAACCAACACTCACAGCGGGATATCAGCGCCCAGACAGAGTGAGTCTGTTTCAGTCGACTTCCCCTGATGGTCCTATCACTCTGGGGCCACTGTTCCAGGCTCACAGTTACCCAGAAGTAAAAAGAACATCAGTTTAGAGTTGTTATTAGTTAGAATGTTTGTTCTCTTTATTGTACCTCATTTTTTTCGGATTGCGCTAATCTGTAAATATGCACTTTGGTATCAAGGGTGCTCATTTTTGCGGTGGGTCTTGAAATAAATCCATTAATAGATGACTCTGCATTTAGTTTAATTTTTGTAAAAATAAACTCTGCCTCATGTTCCACCTTGGAAGGAAGCAAACAAAAGGGAGTTGTGTCATGAGTTTCATGAAGGATACGGGGGACAACATCAAGGGTGATCTTAGGTCCACGTGGTCCTGCTGCTGTTTCTTTCCTCATGCAAACCAAATTCTTCTTTTTACAGGGCTGGCCTCATAACTGTGAAGGAATCGGTAAGCAGCCCGAGTCAATGTCCGTGATTCCTGTAGCGCACAGATCAGGGTAAATGTTGACAGTGAAGGCAGGTCATTTCATTTAATGTTAGATTCCTGGCGTAGTTTTAATGAGATCAAGGTAAATTTAGTAACGGACAACACACCAGACACCAGGCCTCTGTTTCCCTTAATCTTAGCCAAGTTACATTCAGAAATATATTGTTGAATCTAATGATCATCCAGTAGGAGTAACTGACTGTTGTCAACATGTTTAGGACTGTTGGCTGGTTTTTATTTGACATGTAAACGGAAACGTACTGGATTCATGCTGCAATCAAGCCAACCAGGCATAATGAGCTCATCGGCTTTTGCATCATGCGTAATTTTAGGGAACAGTGAGGTAATAACTTCTCCTTCCTCCCCGTTCTCCTCCCTTCAGGACCTCCTCCAGCTGGCAGACTACCTACAGGTACACACTACATCCCTCTGTTTGCAGAGCTTTTCTGCAGGGGTCGGCAGTTGAGAAAGATTGTTTTCATAACATTAGCCTGTCCCAGACAAAACCATCTGACCTCAAAATGTAAGCCCTCGAGGTCCAGATGCAGGTCTAGCGGTCTACCATGAAAAGGCCGTCACAAGATGTGGCCCCTTCTGTGATGGATAGCTCACCAACTGGATGATTAACTTGTCTTCAAATTCTGTCCTAGACCTGATATTTACATAAGACAAATGACATGCACATTTAAACCCACGGCATTGGTTCTGTGGGCAAGGACTGAGAAAATCCGCAGGAAATTAACTTTACTGCAGCACAATCTGTTTGTACTTTTGACTGTACTTTCAATTTAATAACAAATAGACAAGGATCATCATTGTGTGGCACTGCAAATAGAGTGTGGAAATGGGGGGGATGGTGAGGAGATGGGTGCCACTTTGTGGAAATGGTTGAGATACACTTTGGAGATGGGTGGTAAATTGTGAAGATGGATGGAAATGGGTGAGTAGGATGAGGAGGTGTGTGTTGCTGTTTATGGGTGGCACAGTGAGTAGTGCTGCTGTCTCACAGGACCTGGGTGGTGTGGGAGAATGTGGGTTCAATCCCTGCTCAGTCTGTGTGGAGTTTGTATGTTCTCCCTGTGTCTGTGTGGGTTTCCTCTGGGTGCTCTAGTTTCCTCCTGCAGTCCAAAGACATGCTGTTCAGGTTCCCCCATAGTGTGTGAGTGTGTTTCACTGAGGCATGAGTGACTAACCCCTTATAAGTAGTGTATCTAGCAGTGTAGTCACCTTGGTGAATAAGGTGTGTGGGCTAGGAACACTACATAGTATCCATTGTAAGTTGCTTGAACAAAAGTGTCTGCTGAGTGAATAAATGTAAATGTAAGATGGGTGCTGAATGGTGGGCATGGGTGTGTACTGGAAGGAAATGGGTTTTGATTTTTGGAGATCATTTTGTTGTGTCTGTCCCACTCCACCCCGAAGGAGGCTCTCTGGAGAGAGGAGAACCTCAAGCACAAAGTCGCCTTCCTCCAGCAAAGCACATCTGCCCTGCTGCTCTCCTCTGACAAGCTATGGATGGTAAGATCTTGACCTCTCCACTCTTCTCCACTACCCACTACCCACCTTCTCTTGCAGCCTCCGCCCTGTGAACACCACAGTGCCCTTCACGGGTGCAGCTGAAGCTGTTCAACGTCTTCGCCTTCCTAAAGGGTAGTTGTAGGTCTAAAACTAGTCTGTAAACAGGTCATTGTCAGTGGTCAGACAACGTAAACAGTCTGATAGCAGGGAACCACCACCACCCCAATAACTGTGTTTTAAACTAGTCAAACCTCCTATTTCGTAATTCAGTCATTGTCAGTCATCAGACAAGATCAACAATCTAATAAGAAGCAAGTAGGACCAAGTGGTCATAAGCTCAAAACACATCTTGGTACCACGGTTCACAAAAATTTGGTTTGAAGCTCATCTGACTGATTATCTTCCTTCCAACCATCACATTCCCTCACACAGAGGCACTGAGGGCAGTTTGTGGTCATTGCGTCAGCTGACCTACATGGAACTTGCTTGCAGGAGGAAACCTGAGTGCTTGAAGGGAGCCATGTGAACTCTGCCGTCATATAACTGTCATGATTGAAAATGGTGGTACTGGGTCACTGGGCGGCAAGACACAACACCAGACACCACTGGGGGAATCTGTTGTACCTTGAGAAATCTGATGATTTTCAGTTGCTCCAAAGCTCATATTCAACGGTATGAAACACTACTGAGTACAAGTGAACCTCTAGTTAGCCAAATAATAAGCTGCTTGTCATCATGTTTTTCTTGTGCGTGACCAGACTGGACGACAGCATTCCAGCACAGAACGAACTGGGTACCAGTGTATTTTGCTAGACTTGTGATGGCAGTCCAAGGGAAAGATGGAACAAACTACTTCAATTCAAACTCTGTTATGACAAAACTGTGGTTTCAGAAGGGTGGCGGTTAGCAGCATCTTCCTTTATGCCCTGAAACATACTGCGGTAAAACCTGCATCCTGTCAGTGCTGAGACAGAGAGTGCGATGGAACAGAAGAATGAGCACCTTGACTTACTTTTATTTTTCTGTAGCGCTTCATTAACCTTATGAAGCAAAGGATCAGCGTGGCATATGAATGTACAGGAAACCCTCCAGCATTTACATATTTATTTTATGCATTTTTTTCAAGTAGCTTATAATAGTTTAATCACATCTATATACAGGTTTGTCATTTTTACTGTACCAGAACAGTAAAAAAAAAGTACCCTGATCAATGGTAGTATAGCAGGAGGAGGGATATGAACAAGGGTCCTTAAAATGCACGGCAAGTGCCTTGAGCACTGCACCACCTGCTGCTCCTGACAGTAAAGACATGAAAAACGGGACATGGAAACCCAGACACCCATGGAAATCCAGAAAGAGTAACGTGCGATGAGCATCCGTGCTGCTAAAAATGTGTGTTTTGCGCGCTCTGCACTTTCAGTGTGACACATATGTACGCGCTCCATCCTGTCCTTCGAGGTGTCAGAGCGAAACAGGGCGGAGCCTGTGGTCGGGAACTTCCTGTCGCAGGGAAGGGGCTAAACACGCTTTCAGAGGACGGGCAGCACAGACAGGGTGCAGGGTGCTGGGCGCTTCTGCCTCTCTGCCAGACCAGCCTCATTCTGACCCACCGAGCTTCTCCGGGGAGGCAGCGGTTCACCAGCGGTCGCACCGTGCGACTGGAGGGCTAACATCTGCAGCAGCTGCATTGAGCAGCCCAGGTGATGGCGCTCTCCGTGAAGTCCCAGGCAGTAGGCGTCGCCCGTGTTCACTCTGTGCTATCTCTACACACTGCTGAAGCTGGCTGCGGGTTGATATGAGGACAAGGGGCATGCTGCGGGGTGGGGGTGGGGTCCCGTCCCCTTGGGTTCCAGAGGGCCTCCATACACAGCCAGCTGCATCCTCTGTCTTTCCGCACAGACGCGCTGCAGCGAGGACCTGACGAGGACCCGGATCGAGGCCCTGGAGTCACAGCTGCAGGTGTGCGCACAGGTGAGTTGGCACGGACCTTCTGGCAACATTGACACAACCTTACGTGAAGCACTTAAACACTTTAGATTCACGTTTACTTCACGGTTGATTATTAGAGCGAGTTCGTGAAGAGCGCATGGCATCTCCAGAAACGCTCACGGAGCCACATTACGGATGCTTGATGCAATGAGGTCATTATGAATCGGTGTACTAATTTGAGTTATGCATGGAGGACAGAGACGCTCATATTCGCTGCAGCCTTCTGTGCAAAAACAACAGTCCTCACCGCTTAAATTACACTTTACTACAGTAATACTAGGGGGTGCGGTGGCGCAGTGGGTTGGACTGCAGTCCTGCTGTCCAGTGGGTCTGGGGTTCAAGTCCTGCTTGGGGTACCTTGTGACGGACTGGCGTCCCGTCCTGGGTGTGTCCCCTTCCCCCTCCGGCCTTACGCCCTGTGTTGCCGGGTAGGCTCCGGTTCCCTGTGACCCTGTAAGGGACAAGCAGTTCTGATAATGTGTGTGTGTGTGTGTACAGTAATACTACTAATGCTAACTGCATAAATTAACTGGTCCACGCTGAAAGAATAAATTAACTGTTCAAAATATACTATACGAGTAGTTCGCTAATTTACTAATTACATAAATTAACTGGTTCAAATTTAAAGCAAATTTTACGATTTGGCTGATGTACAGCAAGTTGCTTTTCTGACTGGGGTAAAGGTAGTAACTCACTGTAAATCAAACAGTACAAATTGCTCCGATCTTCCCTGCACTTTTGAAATAGCGTTTCACAAGTATTAAAATCTCAACACTGTGTGGTAATTGACTAGTTAAAGTGAGATGAGCGGAGGAAGCACGACCAGTGAAGACCCCAGTTTGAGAGACCATCAGAGCCCCTCAGGGTGCCCCGGAACCGCACACCGATCATGTCATGCTTTTCAGAAGTTCCGACGGGATGGAGTGAAGAAGCTGGTGCTGCAGATGGAGGAGCAGAAAAGGACTTACGAAGAGAAGGCCGTGGCTGCACTGCAGAAAGCAATGACAGAGAAGATGGATGCAGAGAAGAAACTGGAGGACCTGGAGGTGAGAGCTGTGCTGTGCCTAAAAGCCAGAGGACCATGACAGACGAGTAATAGAGATGCCTTGGACTACAAATATGGAGTCCAGCTCTCAAAGAGCTCTGTGTCCCTGTTGTGAAGCACACACACACACATTTCCAGCACCGCTTGTCCCATATGGGGTCACGGGGAACCGGAGCCTACCCGGTGACACAGGGCATAAGGCCGGAGGGGGAGGGGACATACCCAGGACAGGACGCCAGTCTATCACAAGGCACCCCAAGCAGGACTCGAACCCCAGACCCACCGGAAAGCAGGACTGTGGTCCAACCCACTGCACCACTGCACCCCCTGTTGTGAAGCACCGTGTTTCCTATAAACATAGTCAGGTAGGGGTGGATGGCCACGGTCCTGTTACACGCTGTATATACTGTAGGACCGTCACACAGAAACGTAGTGTGGATTGGAGTGAACTGTGCACACCTGTCCATCAGGGGGCGCTGCAGGCTGCCAGGGCAGAGTCAGCACGGTGGGAGGGCCTGTACCTGGAACTGAAGGAAAGCTGTGAAGTGCTGCGCAGGAGCCAGGAGGAAACCACCGACAAGCTTCACCAGCTGCAAAGCCACCTGGAGGTAAAGTGAGACTAGCAGGAGAGAGATGAGTCAGCTGGTGCTCAGCCAGACTGGTGAACGTTTTATCCTGGGGACAAGTCCTGTCTAACCCCACGCGACCATCCCTTATGCGGTATATTATACGCTATGGTTATGTAGGATCCGATCCGCCAGGGTTGAGCAAATGCCTCTACGGTGCACCTGATTTCCCACCAGGTGAAGCAACTTCCCGTCTCACTTCCTGTTACATCTATAAGTCAAAATCGACAGTAAAAAAAGCCATCGAAGCCCCACTGCTCTGTCACTGGCTTTTAGACAAGGTCTTGGTAGAACGCAGTGTGTGTAATCCAAATGAGGTTCGACAACAGCTCATGTTCCACGAATGTCAGAATAAAAGAACGATATTCCGCTGGCAAAACGTGGCGTCACGCTATTGGAAAACGGAACTGAGACTTTGTGCGTTTGGTTCAACGTGATCTGAAGTGTGTGTCATTGCAGAGTGCAGCTAAATGGCAGCACATACAGCAACAGAGCAGGAGCAGTGCTGAAAACCAGTCTGTTCGTTTTAACGTAGCTGGACCGGCGCTAAATCCTCTCGGCATCACTGTTGTTGCATTATTAGTATTTATAGTAATGTTTGTCTTATTATTTATTTTTGGTAGAGTTACTATACAGTTACATGGCAGGTGTAGCAATGTTCTTATGCCCCACCCCCTTACAGAGAGGGGAGGGGCAGGAGGCGGAGCTGAGGTGCCAACTGCAGGTCCTGCAGCTGGAGGGGGCGGAGTTATGCTCACAAATAGCCCAGTTGGAGGAGGACAACCAGCTGAAACAGGAGCAGCTACAGGAGATGAGAGGTGAGAGGCCCTGACTGGCCGTAACGGTTCACTCGCGGCACATGCTATGTCCGACTTGTATCGTCAGCCTTTCCGTTACGAGTGCATATCCTTCACCGCTGCGTCGACAACCAGCAGTCCTGAGACTCCACGGTTACACTCAGTTATTCATATCTGAAGTATCAATATGGAAATAATTTTACTTAGATCAGTGACTATGGAGCAAGTAATATAGTGGTTAAAACTGCCACCTGACTCTTGAAGGTCCTGGTTTTGAATTCCTGCTCCTCGGTGTTAGCCTTCATTGAGGTAGTTACTATAAATTGTTCTGGTAAAAATTACCCTGCTCTGTAAATAGGTAGAAAACTTCCCATTTAGGTGCTTTGGAGAAAAGTGTCGGTGAAATAAACTCACGTACCAACTTTTCCAGGGAAACTTTGCCATTTGGAAGACCCCAGCTTGAGTGGAAGCTTCTTTCAAAGTAAGAACGGTCAGAAATAAAATTCAACAAGTTGAAAAGGCATAGAAGTTTTAAATACCGTAGTTAATATTTTTACTAGAGACAGTAATTAAATTTAGATGGTTTGATAGCCCTTTGAGGGATTGTGGACAGGGAAAATACTTTGTCAGTTATGATATAATTGCCCTGTTCACCAATCAACATTACAATGTTTAGTCCTCCAAGCGTGGCTGGGTTGAGGGACCCAAGTATGTTGTGTGCTCATGCAGGTCCCAGCCGGGACATGTGGAACTCCATCGCACAGCTGTGTGTGTCAGATGGTCGGCCCACCGTGGGCCCAGCCCCAGACTCCGAATCCACGGCCGAGGCCCGGCTGCAGGCCGAGCTACAGGAGACCCAGCAGAGGCTCACCATGAAAGAGAAGGAGGTGAGAGAATGATGCGGATGGACAGAGACATGAGGAACTTCACACTTACATTTACTTTTATGCATTTAGCAGATGCTTTTCTCCAAAGCGACATACATCTCATAGAAACGTAGACACTTCACAGAACGGTCACTTTTTGGTCTTCTCTCACATGTCATGACCAAAGCAGTTCTTTTAATTCTCCCAGGCTTCTCCTCAGTCATTGTTTAGTCTGCTTTTGAACCGTGTGTGTGTGTGCGCGTGTGTTCGCACATGCTGACAAGCGGAGGTGTGTCTCCACAGTGCACGGACCTGCAGGCAGAGCTGGAGGCTGTGGAGCATGAGTGTCAGTCATGTCTCTTCCGCCTGAACCAGTGTCGAGAGGAGCTGAGACGCCTAAATGCCCGCCAGAGCCAGGTGAGGACCCACCCACTGCCTCACTCCATGCCAACATTGGCCCTGCCAATTATTTCCACTGTCCTTAGTGTTTATTTCCCCTTTCCTTCATCACAGTGATTGTCCCATAAACCCCTTCACTTTCTCAAAAAATCCTCTCCATTCCTTTCATGTTTACTACACTGACTTCACCCATCATAAATAACCGTGTCTCTGCCCATTTTGTTTTAATTATTTGTAATGATTAAAGTGTTCAGGAGAATTTGGCAAAATGTTGTCACGGACACATTGCGTTATTACTCTGGCATTGGGGGGACACAGATTTGAATCCCACCTCCCGCTGCAGTAACCCTGATCAAGGTACTTATCCTGAATTGATGCAGTAGACGGTTGCCAAGTTTGAGCTTCTCTAGGATGTGAGATCTTGGGAACCTTTAAACATAGGATATACCACCAAATGAAACATTCAGCAGTTCATCTGCCACCAGCGAGTGACTGACAAACCCAGTGCATTCTCTCTGTTCTCCCCTCAGAGCAGCTGCTGCTCCTGGGTGGGTGTGGGTCTCCTCCTGGGCATGACCATGGTGGCACTACTTCTGCTGCTCATGTACAGCCCCATGTATGCTGACCAGTTACATGGGGTGTGTCGGAGCTTGAGGCAGAGCGTGGAGAGGTACCTCCAGGAGATGACGTCGCCAAAGCACTCGGGATGCTATAGACCAGTATAATAACAGCTCCAAGGAAGAGAGCCGCACCTAGGTGTTTTTAAGGGACATGTTCTTCCAGAAGCGTCGGAGAAAAAACTGAATGTGAAGTTTATTTTGAAGAACACTTGTGAAATTGTGTGTGTGTTAGAGAAGAGCTATGTTATTAAATAATATATTATGGCAAATGAGAAATTTGAAAAAATATAGTTCAGGGACCACAACTTCAGTGTTCATCAGGCCAGGGGGCCAGAAAGAGTCAAACCTTCCCAAAGAAGCTGATATACAGCATAGACATGCAAGTTTCCAGTATTTTTCAAGTGAAGGTAATAGTTGGTTTAGATATGAGAACTGTTATACTCTTTTCAAGAGGAGCTCAATATGCTTATTTTGATTTTCAGCAAGCTCTTTGCTTAGTTCACCAGAGTGGTAGTGATGATTGGAGCACCAGAGCACTGGATGGTCTGTATCTTCAATATGGTACACAGGTACTGTATTACCGCGGTCTGCAACACTGTCCATTTAGCTGGCAGGAAATTTCAAATTTCGCTCATTACAAAAGCGCTCAGAATTGACTGACAATCAGGGGTTTGGGGGGATCTTTTAATAATCCAGTGACAGAGGAATATTTAGCCATAGCATCCACTTTAACTACAAACTGGAGGCTGAACTAGTTTAACCCTGTATGGTTTGAAAACTGTTATGCACTTGAGGAAATGAATTATTATCAGTCATTTTTCACTTAATGTCACGGTACTGTACTTAAAATTATTTTTACTTACCTGTACTATATGTGTGATCATAGGTATTTAAAATATGTTTGTTACATGTATTAACTGCTAATAAAAAGCGCATCTTTTAAGTGGAATTCAAAGTGACGTCCAGTTCAGTGTGAACAGGAGCACATCAGCCACAGACAGGGGACTTAGATACATACACATGATTCTTAAAGCACAGCTTATTTTTGATGGGTTTGAAACTGTTCTTGAATATGAAATAATCATTGTGTCCAGGACCTTGAGCTTGGCAGAATGTGGTGTAAGATACTGGTGAATTTGACAGATGTTGAAGAGGATGTGTCTGCAGGAGCCGGTTATGGAAAAGCTAAGATGAGAGTCAGTTGTTACTCTCAAGCTTCTGACTACAGATGAAGATGATATCAGTGGAATGTATTTCAGTCATGGGGAAGTTCATCTGTAGATGCTGATCGATCATCCAGCGGAAGATGTCAGAGAGGCATGCTGCAACGTGAAAGGTCACAAACATTGAGTAAAATCATTAATGAGGTCAACAGAAAACCCAGAACAGCATCCTGGGAACCTCGCCATCAAAATCATAATGTAATAAAGGCCAATACTTCTAGAAACTCCTAGGCTCTTTTCTTTAAATTTTTAAATAGTACAGTATGTCAGAAACTGAGAAATATGTCTGTGGAGAGCTGCATCAGGCCGCAGAAGAACTACAGGTCTCTCCTACCTTAGCTCAACTTAGTTTTCATGAGTCAATAAGATAAAAAAACAATAAAAAAGACACTGAGTGGAAAGATGTAAACCACTGCTCACTGAGAAGTACATGAAAGCCCCTCTAAAGTTCACTGAAAACAACCTGGATGTTTCTCAAGACTTCTGGGACAATGTGCTACTGATGAATAAAGGGTGGAATTTTTTTGTTGACATGGGGGCCATGTTACACCTAATAAAAACCAAATATGGAATTTCAGAGTAAAAGCTTGTATCATATTTAAATTTACTTTCATCTTGCAGATGTTTTTTTTTTTTTCCCAACGTGATGAACATCACAGAGAACAATACAAAAAGTACATCACACAATAGAAGAAGGTTAGACTTGGATGAGGATACATGATGATTGTGCCAACAGTTAAACAGCATGGTGGTAGCAGTATAATGGACTGGGGATGTTTGCTGCAACAGGACCTGGGAGCCTCGACTGAAACAATCCTGAATTCCCGTTTGTAACAGATAATCCTAACAGAGAAATAACTCGAAATTAAAATATCATGTCAATGATGATATTATGTAAACATCTAAAATGATAACAAAATACGTGTCCTCCTCGTTAGTATAGTGGTGAGTATCCCCGCCTGTCACGCGGGAGACCGGGGTTCGATTCCCCGACGGGGAGACGAAAGTTTTTTTTCTTTCAAAGGTTACTAAAAAGTTCTCAGTCAAAAATATTAAACAGGAAATTCTGACGTCGATGCCGACCGTCGCAAGAAGTCCCGCTCGCCACAACATTCCGCGGTACCAGAACCCGGTTCAATCCATCAGCCTCCATCTCCCAGACGCAAAGACTACAGACGAAAAGTGGAAAAGACCACAATGGAGCCCTTATATATCATCTCCTCGTTAGTATAGTGGTGAGTATCCCCGCCTGTCACGCGGGAGACCGGGGTTCGATTCCCCGACGGGGAGAAAGCAATTTTTTCTAAAAATGTCCGAAAAAAATTGACTACACATAAGAGAAGCAGGCAGAGATACAGCGATACGCTTTCAGCAAGACAATCATTGCTCTTTCGAAGTGTATCGATGTTTAGCTGCTATGACCCTTTAACGCGACGGATATGACGTAGCGGAAGTGTCCCAGAATCCCTCCGCACACACGTATGGCGACTAGGGGCGGATCGTAGCTAAGTTCCTCTAAAACGCCGCATTATGAGCATTCGCTCGGCTCGCGTGTGTCCGTGTGTCTTGTTGGAGTGCGAAGCGACGGCCGTGCGGAGGCTCTGAGGCGTTTCCACGGGTTCCGGACGCCTGTGTGTCTGTGTCTGTGGTGGAAGCGGACTGGGTAACATGGCGGACCCCGCTTCTGTGGGGAGCGGCTCGCTGAGCGCCTCGGGGACGGTAAGAGCGCGCGCACACACACACAACGCAGAGTAGACGCAACTCTGTAAAGTGACTACAGAATACTCGGTATTACTGTACACTGCCTGACAGAATACACAGTACACACACACACACACACACACACTCACTCGAGTACTCACAAGAATATTGAATATACGCACACACATCTACTACAGTACACACATGACAGTACTGAACACACAGAATACACATTATATAATATACGGTACACACAACACACGCGACGCAGGCCATCACACTGCTTACAGCAAGTAGTAAACACTGCAACACTTAGTGACACTTCTCTTCTAGACCCCTCGACATCACTACTCAGTGTTCACTATTATTACTCATTGTACTTGTATTTATTTGTACCTGCCCTAGTTATGCTTAATATTCGTACTGCCTCATTTATCAGCACATGATCCTCGTCTGAACACGTGTTTTTTCTTGTCTGTTCATGTTTCATCATGAGCCTCATCACAACAGCATTTCGATGCCCAGCGTAAGTGTGCAAATGACAGACAACTCTGACAGCACAGTACACACAACGCAGTACTGAGTACACGCACACAAACGACAGCACACACGCGCTCTTTACACCTCTACATCACATGCAGCAGCACTTGACTACAGGTATCGTACCGCTGGAGGAAGGTTGTTCTCCGTGCGCCGCTTCGCCAGGTCCTGACCTTAAATATGGCCCATCTTAAAGGATTGCTGTGCGTAAGTTTGCGTTCTTGCACCTGCGCTGCTGTTCGGACTGTGGCGTGAAGGTGCACGGCGCTGTTTGTGAAAATGCTTACTTTGTTTGTTTTTTTTTTTTTTTTTTTACAAACAGGGCTTAAGTGCAGGAGAACCTACCCCGTTTCCAGAGGTGCTCAGTGTGTGTAAAAGGAGATAAAGGGTCTTGATCTAGTTACCCCCAGGTGCTGCCACTTTTCCAGGATGTTTACAGCATTTCTCTCATGCCTGCGACTCGTAAAATATAGTCAGATTCACACTGCGAATGTGAGGTTTTGTCAGCGTCCTTGTTATGATTTTGCTTTTGTGCAAAGTGACTTACGGCGTTACATTACAATAAAGTGACGATGAGGTGATGACAGTCTGGGGTGGAAAAAAAAAAAAAAAAAGACCAACCTGTGCCAGTTTTGACAAACTGTTTATCCGTTTATACTGCTGGAGAGCTGTGATTAAACATGTAATTGTAGAACAGAGTTGTAGAAAGTTTCACAATTAATATGCCTCTTGAACAAGAGAAGTTTTTGGTTTAGCAGCAGCAGTATACAGATACTGATTTTTTTTTTTAAATTTTTATTTTTAAATTAAATGTTTTCATTTGGGCGAATGACCTTTCGTTTTTTGCTTTATTCTCGAAGGCCGAACCCTTATTTATGTAGTCAAATGTACGTTTTGCATTTTTTTTCTAGTTCTCAGTTTTATAGTAAAACCAGGTAGTCATTTTTCCCCACTTTTTCATTGGCACATCATTACCCTCACACTGGAATCTGCAGTCTGGCCTTGTGTAGCTTGTAGACCCTAAAGGGTGCACTGACTCTTCAGCCTGTTCCTGATGTGGAGGGCAAGCTATGTACTTTGTTGCAGCTAACTAAATATTTTGTTGTTGAGCCATGATGGTCTGGTATTGTAAATAAACCACTGCCTGTCCTGATGACTGTTGGTCTAGCTGGACTCAGTTCATACATCAGAGTGTGACTGAGAGCTTAGCTGACAAACTGGAGTCTTTTGTACTGTTTACCTGGTATATTTGCTTATTTTATTGGAATGGCAGATGTGTTTTTCTATTAATTAAAACTGTATTTGAGCTTTTAATGCTGCTAGTGGCTTCAAAAAAACTGCTTGAATCAGAGTAACTTGGAACTTGATCAGTTTTCCTTCTGCATGAGTATTTTTTACTTGAGTAAAAAATTCACTGTTATTCACGGCCTTTCTCACAATATCTATCTACATTCTTATATTCTTGGCATTTGAAAGAAACATTCCTTTTGCTTGTGTTGTTTTTGACTGCTCTGCCCACTTCTTACTGTACATTTCCAAGTAATTAAGTGCATAGGTCACAGTGTTTGTGTTTTCCCTCAGCGCTCGGGTAGTGGTAAGACCACCACTAGCCCCGCAGAGAACTACTACCTTGCTCGTCGGCGCACCCTGCAGGTGGTGGTCAGTTCGCTGCTGACAGAATGCGGGTTCGAGAGTGCGGAAAAGGCGGCCGTCGAGTCTCTCACAGAGATGATACAGAGCTGTGAGTAACCACTCTGCATACCCAGCGTGCCCAGTTTGTTTGCCATGACCACAAGTGAAACCCCAGATCTAGTGGACAAGTAGAAAATGTGGAAAACAGTAAAGTGAGTTTGGGAGCATCCATCTGCTCCTAGATACGGATCGCGCTTTATTTATGGGGAAGCTGTTTTTTTGCAGACATCTCCGAGGTGGGGCGTTCAGCTAAGTCGTACTGCGAACATACGGCCCGGAGCACTCCCACGCTGTCTGACGTAGTGGTCACACTCATTGAGATGGGTAAGACACTGGGCGAAAATGCAAAGCCGCCCTGATGCTGAGCTGATTCTTTTTTTGGGGAGAATTGTGCTTCTCCTTCCTTTTGTACACTCACTGATTGAAGATTAGAATAGTAAAGTGAAGTTTGCTCACCTCCTGCCAGTGCACAGCAGAGGGAAATAGTCGGGGACTAAACGTCTGCTCTAACATGATGGCAGGTGGAGCCTTGCGTGTGTTTATGATTGAAATCTGACTGTGAGGTACTACGAGATCGACAGAGTCTGCCTGTGTTCCTAACACACGCCATTGAACATCGTCTGCTGCAGGTTTCAACGTGGACACCCTACCCACGTACGCAAAGAGATCACAGAGGATGGTTATCACCGCTCGTGAGTGTGTTCTCAGATTTGTGGCGATTTCATATGCTCTGCCTTTCGCTTCTGCAGCTGTCAGTATAACATTCGCAGCAAAGACTTCTCACTTTTTCTAATTTAGTCTCTGATTCCAATGCAGTTTTGCACCCATCTGGAAGTTTACCCTGGCTTACTGAAATTGTATGAATATGTGTGCTGGCCTCTATCTTAATGGATATGAGGGTGCGTTTTTTTTTCTATTCTCTAATTTTTCAGTCACATCTGCTAAGTTAATTTATGTAAATTGGTTTTTGTGTTCAGTGCACAAGAATATAGGTTAATTTTAACATTCAGCTGAATAACTTGGTAGTTTTTGGTATCAAATTTTCCAGCAGTGCAGAATTCCGAGGTGTGGAAATGCAGCATGTTGCTGTGGTGCATCCAGCCCAGTGCTCAGCACCTTCCCTCCCTGTTTTTACAGCCCCGGTGACCAATTCCCCTGTGGTGCCCAAAGCCCTCGCTGCAGGACAGAAGCGTGTGCACCCCCCTTATATCCCCAGCCACCTCCCGGATTTTCCAGACCCCCACACCTATATAAAAACCCCGGTGAGATGGCGATGTCAACAGCAATTGGAACTGTAACGTAACACTACTAAGCCTGCACGTGCTCACAGTTGATCCTTGCCATTGTTTTCATTGTAACCTTGGTTTCTAAACAAGTGCCTCATGCCACAATGATGCCTTCATGTCATTGTTTGGGCAGTCAAGGCAGTTATCTGGTTGAAGTGAGCCTTGGGGTTCGTGACCATAAATCCCCCTTGCTGTTTGCTCTCAAGACGTTTCGGGAGCCGGTGTCAGACTACCAAGTGCTGCGGGAGAAGGCGGCCTCCCAGCGGCGGGATGTGGAACGAGCCCTCACGCGGTTCATGGCCAAAACAGGCGAGACGCAGAGCCTCTTTAAGGATGACATCACTGCCTTCCCTCGTAAGTGTTTTGCCTGTCTCTCTGCCCATGTTCAGTCATTGCCCCTTCTCCACACCGCTGCGGTGCCTTAAACATGCTGAACGGCCCCAGCGCAGGTGTCTGTGTACATGACCTGTATGGATGGAACATCTGAACGTCACATCAACACGACGTCATGAGCGGTCTGAGGTCAGCAGAATGAAATGGCTTTAGGTTGAGAGATGGTGAGAGTTTTGTGACGGACTTCAGAGCTCTGCAGGCCACAAGTACCTAATTTAATTTTGAAACCAACAGGACTAAAAATGGCTGCAGTTCTCATGGGTAATTTAAAATGTGACCTAATAAGTGCTGTGTTTGCGATTATGCTGCTAGTAATTGCGGCACGGCCGAGCTCGATCCCTTACCTGAATGCCCTGCTGCCCTCTGAGCTGGAGCTGCAGACGTTGGAGGAAACGGACTCCTCGGAGCAGGATGACCAGACAGACAATGAAAATGCCCCCAGCAACACTGTAACTGTGAGCCGTCTGCTGCCGTACTCTTACCGCATGCTGCTTCTAGAACCTCCGTCTGTGCTTAGCGCTTCAACATATGAATTGTCTACATGAATAACATGTAATTTCATTTTACAACGGTGTCATGGCATGTTGAGGTAGGGATTTACTTCTTGGCATCTGAACTATTTTTTCATTCATTGCTGCAGGTGTACTTTTGCATTTATTTGCAAGAACTGCATTGATGCAATGTTTTGGGATCACGCTACATATTTTCACATTTTGCTGCCTAGTTTTAACCGTTGGAATGTGCAAGTATTTGATGCATACCCATAAATGTAATATAAATACAAGACCCCTGACCACAACAACATATAAAAATTGTACAAGCCTTGTTCTCAAGCAGTAGCGAATCATCAGGGCTCTGCTTCTTTTGTGAAATTATATATATTTTTCATTGTTACGTATTTGGAATATGATTTGAAACTGCAATCTGTAGATGTGTCACAGGTCTCTTGGTTTAGCTGATCTGATTTCTTTACCCCTCCCTTCAGGACGAAGCAGGAGCTGACAAGGAGAACTCGGTACTGCCACCAGGTGGTGTGGTACCTGCAGTGAAACCCAGCGAGGAGACCGTGATCGACAACCCGTACCTCCGTCCAGTTAAGAAGCCCAAAGTGAGACGGAAGAAGTGACAACTGCTTATGGCAGGCGGACTGGGGTGGTGTGTCCTCCACGAAGCTTTTACAGCAAGACGAGTGGAACACAGAGCATTGATCTCAAAGAGATCTGGACTTGCGATAATATCAGGGGTCGGGGGCTGGGCTGGGCCGGGCCGGGCCGGGCCGGGCAGGGGAAAAAGCCTACTCTACTTTGTACGTTACATCTGCTGGTAAACACAGGAATCATGTGAATGCTGTGGGAGCCAACAGGAGTTTACATGTGTGGGTTTTTTTTTTTTTTTAAACAGGTCTTTCTATCATTAGTGTGTTGCTTAAAATATAAGCGAGTTGGATTAAATGTTCTGTAGCTACTTTTTTGGTCCATGATTTTAACATTTTTCTTTCATCAGCAGAAAAACTTTTATTTTTATAAGCTTTATTTTGTATATGGCTTAAGCATCCAGTCCTAACTCAAATGGCACGGTATTTCTTTGTACAGCTGTTTGTGCCTACGCACAGTGATAAATTGAGCCCAAGCTGAGGTGAAATGAGTCACATTTCAACATTTATTACAGAACATAAATTACCATTAATCTTAAATGTAAAAAAAATCTGACCAGCTGGACCATTTAGAGATGGAATTCTAACGTTTAATAAACTACAGAACTGCTGCCAAACACATTTGTATACCTATCCTTTATTTTTTTTTTTTTTTTACAGCCAGATTATGAAGAATATATACAGAAAAACAGGGATGCATTTTTCCATTTCTTGTTGCATTAACTGGTTCTACAGCAGCATCTTTTAGGGAATGCTGTTTTCTAGTTTGTAACATTTCTTATAAAATCAAACATAAAACATCCACACAGGTAAGTGGGGAAAGAAAGTGTTAATTTGACACAGTGCTTCCCTGTCCTTCCCCAGTGTGTGTTCATATGTACTATAAGCTCAGGTACGCCACCATGTTCTTTTCTGTTCGGAATTCCTTGTCACAGGTGAGCTTCCAATGAGAAATGCGCATGTCCAGCAAATGAGTAATGTACTAATGCAGACTTGTTGTGAATACCCTGCTTGCCATTATTCCATTCCATCTTTCAGGACATGTGGTACTGAGCTCTGGAAATTCTCACATTAAAGCAGTTAGTGTGGTGTATTTAATGGTATTCCATACTTGCACACTTGATTTTGATTTAATGTGCAAACCACCTGAGAATTCCAGTGCCCAGACTGAATCCATCACACAAGTTGTTGAAAACAGTGCAGCGGCTGCAGCACACGCCCCCATCCTCTGAGTCCGTCTCTCCAGCTGTGGCACGCGACCCCAATCCGGGGATCCAAACCTCATGGGCCACAACACCTTCCCGGAGTGGGGATGGTCATGGCTGTATGATCCCGGACTGCAGAAGGCAAAGCGGAGCAACAGCCGTTAACCAGCCACAACAAGCGCATCTGATTTCTGAGCTTCCTAATGATGCTTTTCAAATAATCCTTTAAAATTAATGCACAGATTGCTGGCAAAACACGGTTAATTTGTTCCAAGAAATTATCCCATTATGTGAATTCCCATTGCAAAGTGGTCAAATTACTATTTCTTATGGTTCCCAGATTAAAAATTTCACTTAAAATCATGTAAAAAGCACTTTCATGCATGACTGTAACACCTACATAATTTTTGTTACAAATATATTTAAAGCCTTTATTTCATTCATTCATTCATTCATTCACTTGTTGTAAGTGCTTGTCCTGTGCAAGGTTGGAGTTGCCCAGAAGTGACAGGTGTGAGACAGGCTCCAAAGTGGCAATGTGGCAGTTTGGCTCACAGGTTTATGGTAGAGAGAAAGTTCATAGCTCCACTGCTTATATCTTTCACTCGGCAGGGCGCACAGGTACCATAGCAATGGAGGCATTGTGTAGTATCGCCAACCATCTACATGGTCATTTGACCACAGATTAAGACTGTACTCTTGCTAATGTCAGGATAGTCGTGTCCTCAAAGCTGTTTACATGACTCAAATGAGTCAATACATTTTTAGTTTATTTCTACAAGGATTCAATGAACCCAGGTACAAATCTCCACGCCTGCTGTCATCCCCCTGAGCAAGGCTGAAACTTTCATTTGTGGTTTATGCAACATCACTAAAACTGGCTGCAGTGATGAGTACTGTTTGCAGAATTTCTTGTCTTTGTTGATGAGCTACCACTATGAAATCTGTTCCACTTAGGGTTCAGGCTGTATAACTGGGTCCATCAGTTTAAGTACACACACACACACACACACATTTTCAGAACCACTTGTCTCATACGGGGTCACGGGGAACCGGTTTAAGTATCTCAATTCATTTTGGAGAAAAGGATTTCAGCACCTGCTTATTCAGTATGGCAGTACTATTGTCAATGGTCTCAGTTTTTATGTACCTTTATCACTGGTTGTGATTGCTTCAGATTATCAGTGGGGGAGGAAGCAATTGTTTTTTTCTAAGGAATCTGATGAAAACTGAAGGAATGTAAGATGTTGAAAGAAGAAAATCTGTTGTGGACAAACGCTGACTGAGTAGCAGGCTAAACTGCCACTGTACTGAACAGCAACTGAGGAAGAAAGTATTTTCAACTGCTGTAGCTTTTTTTTTTTGTACAGAACCTCTATAAGGGTTCCCTGTTTATGTAATGACCTCACATCTAATTTAAACCTTTAATGCACTTAAAGAGCCAAAATAAGGTTTGATGTAAGAAACAAGACCTTTCCATGAGCACATCTCCCCTGCAACTAAATATAATAGAAGTGGCTTTAGAATTAACTATTAAACAGCAAGTTCTTTAGTTTGCCCCCTTATTGTTCAACAAGAGCACAAATTAGTGTAGCTTAAGGTCTTTATCCAGTTATCTGAGTGTTAGGGTTCTCCTTGTCCTCTAAAGAGAATGAGCCAAGCTAGAACGCAGCAGGAAAGAATACAGGGTTTTAGACTCTGGTGTCTGATTGTGAACCATTTCCCTTCCTACCTTCTCCTTGTAATGAAGAAAAAAGGAAAAACCTCTGACCTTTTAAGGCATGTAGGTGTAGGAAAGAAGGCAGTTACACATGAGTAATTTTATTGTCCAAAAAAAAAAACCTCACCTTTAAAGTTTTCACAACTATACACTTTTCAAGCATGCCCATTTGTGAAATATATATATTATACATATAAATAAAAAAATTCAATTGCTGACACTCTCTCCTAATCCACCTCTTCAATGGTGGGTCCCTGAGAGCTGGACCCAGCTGTGGATCGCGCTTGGTTTCCACAGCTTCTGCCTGGCATCCCTCCCTGGTACAGCTTGGAGATGATGGGGCTGCACACTTTCTCCAGCTCCTTCAGCTGATGTTCATATTCCTCTTTGTCAGCCAGCTGGTTGTTCTCAAGCCAGGAGATGGCCTCACTGCACTTTTGAAGGACCTTTTTCTTGTCATCTTCGCTGATCTTGCCTTTGAGGTTCTCATCCTCTACGCTGCTCTTCATATTGAAGGCGTATGATTCCAGAGAATTCTTGGCCGCAATCTTCTCTCTCTGGAGGTCATCATTGGCCTTGTATTTTTCGGCTTCCTGCACCATCCTCTCAATATCCTCCTTGCTGAGGCGGCCCTTGTCGTTGGTGATGGTGATCTTGTTCTCTTTACCGGTACTCTTGTCCACTGCAGAAACATTCAGGATCCCATTTGCATCAATGTCGAAGGTCACTTCGATTTGGGGGACTCCTCGCGGGGCAGGAGGGATGCCAGTGAGTTCAAACTTGCCCAGCAAGTTGTTGTCCTTGGTCATGGCTCTTTCGCCTTCATATACCTGGATCAAGACTCCTGGCTGGTTGTCTGAGTACGTAGTGAATGTCTGGGTTTGTTTGGTGGGGATGGTGGTGTTGCGTTTGATGAGAGGAGTCATGACTCCACCTGCTGTCTCAATACCCAGAGACAGAGGTGCCACATCCAGCAGCAGCAGGTCCTGGATGTTCTCAGAGGTGTCACCCATGAGGATGGCTGCCTGTACAGCTGCCCCATATGCCACCGCTTCATCTGGATTGATGCTCTTGTTCAGCTCCCTGCCGTTGAAGAAATCCTGCAGCAGCTTCTGGATCTTAGGGATTCGGGTGGAGCCTCCAACCAGCACGATATCATGGATCTGCGACTTGTCCATTTTGGCATCTCTCAGGGCTTTCTCCACTGGGTCCAGGGTTCCTCTGAAAAGGTCCGAATTCAGTTCTTCAAAGCGTGCCCTTGTGATGGATGTGTAGAAGTCAATGCCTTCATACAGAGAGTCAATTTCAATGCTGGCCTGCGAGCTCGAGGACAGGGTTCTCTTGGCCCGTTCGCATGCCGTATGCAGCCTCCTCAGCGCCCTCTTGTTTTGGCTGATGTCTTTCTTGTATTTCCTCTTGAACTCCTCCACAAAGTGATTGACCATGCGATTGTCAAAGTCCTCCCCACCCAGGTGAGTGTCCCCTGCCGTGGCCTTCACCTCGAAGATGCCATCCTCAATGGTCAGGATGGACACATCAAAGGTACCACCCCCCAAGTCGAAGATCAAGACATTGCGCTCACCCTTCTTGCCCTTGTCGAGACCATAAGCAATAGCAGCTGCTGTGGGTTCATTGATGATCCTGAGCACATTCAGCCCAGCAATCACTCCAGCATCTTTAGTGGCCTGGCGCTGCGAGTCATTGAAGTAGGCGGGCACCGTGATGACTGCATTGGACACCTTCTGTCCCAGGTACGCCTCAGCAATCTCCTTCATTTTTACCAGCACCATGGAGGAGATTTCTTCCGGGTAAAATGCTTTGGTCTCTCCTTTGTACTCTACCTGAACTTTGGGTTTTCCTCCATCACTGATCACCCTGAAGGGCCAGTGCTTCATGTCAGACTGCACCACGGGGTCCTCAAACTTCCTGCCGATCAGCCGCTTGGCATCAAAAATGGTGTTGTTGGGGTTCATGGCCACCTGGTTCTTGGCAGCATCTCCAATGAGCCTCTCTGTGTCTGTGAAGGCCACGTAACTTGGAGTTGTTCTATTGCCCTGGTCATTAGCGATGATTTCCACCTTTCCATGCTGAAACACCCCCACACAGGAGTAGGTGGTGCCCAGATCAATGCCAATTGATAGGCCTTTGGCTGACATCTTTTCTCTGGTCCCTATAGATCCTGAAATAAAAATGGAACAATTGTATATGCTTACTTTAAGTCAGTTAGACCAGTATGTCTTAGATACAATCTGCTGTGACATCATGTCACGCACTTTTTTTTTAATGTAACACTAATCAGTGTAGTGAAGTGGGGGTGCGGTGGCGCAGTGGGTTGGACCGCAGTCCTGCTGTCTGGTGGGTCTGGGGTTCGAGTCCCACTTGGGGTGCCTTGCGATGGACTGGCGTCCCGTCCTGGGTGTGTCCCCTCCCCCTCCGGCCTTACGCCCTGTGTTGCCGGGTAGGCTCCGGTTCCCCGTGACCCCGTAAGGGACAAGCGGTTCTGAAAATGTGTGTGTGTGTGTAATCAGTGTAGTCAAAATATCCTGACTCAGAGGTCACTTATGCATCAATTTCATAGTATTACAGGAATTCAGCAGTAATAACTTCCACACTTTAAGATAGTCTGATGACTTTCCAAGCCCAGAGACCCCATTTAGCACATAGACAGCTCCAGTGTACAGTGATGCAGCAATACACAGTAGGTGTTAGGGTTCCAACCCCTGAGCTGAGCACAGCTGATAATCACTAACCATCCCCCCAGCTCCTTGTCTGATTATCCCTATTTAAAATTTCTTGATCAGTCTTTCCAGCTTTATCCAGTTTCCCTCACTACTTTTTTCCCCGTCATCATGCTGTATTTATGCCGTATTAGCGCATCGTTTAATAAACATCTACACTCAGTAGACACAACATGAACATACCTAGCTAGCGCTTCAGCGACAGGACTGATTGATTCACACTGCTAATCACTAAAGCGCAAACATTTTCTAGATAGAGGCAACATTTCCTGAAGGAACACCTTAATTTAAATTATTGCTCTTTAACCATGAAAATATCAAATAATCCAGGCCATGTCATCTGAGGAAGAACAACCAACTGGAGCATCCTCGCGTAGCGCGTTCGAGAGAAAAGTTCCGCTGACTCGGTTACTCACCGCACTCGGTCGGTCGCAGCGCTGAAGTTTTTCCCTCAGTATTCGCGCTCCTACAGTGGCTTCCGAAGCTGCGACGACTCAGACGGGCCGCTTATATGCAGCTCGCGCTGTTTCCAGAACGCTCCAGTCCCGCTAACCAATGAGAGCCTTCGCCACAGGTGACGCGAGCCTGCCGAACCCTCCCGACTCTTCGAGAACGACAACTTCTCGCGCACCGACGCCTGATTGGCCAGAGGGGAGTGGTTGCGTACAGCACTGATGACGTAATCACCACCGAAGTTACCCGAGTGCTGGGAACGTTCGAGCAATTTCTGGGTGTTTCTACAGCAAAGGCGATGCTGCTGCTTTAAGTTCTATTAAAATTATGTCAAAGATTAGGTATGTGGGTACAGACTGGTAAATCTGATGTGTTTCTTGAGCATTAAGGATGAATTGTTCATCTCTAATTATAATTTCTAAGAACTGTAGACACTTTCACAATATATATCTTCTAAGGCTATGAGCTTTTATAATATACAGCACGGTACGTAAACTGACGTATGTATTTAAAAATTATTTGGCATGTATCGGCTGGAAGATCATTTATGAATAAAATCTAATTAGCATTTAAATGTGTGTAGCCCACCCACTCGATTCTGATGTTTTTTTTTCTTTATATTACTAGCATGGGAGGTGAATCGGTGGTGTCCACAACACAACTTTGGGATGCGTGTACTGTTGCTCCCCCAATTGCGGGGTATGGCTCTCGCTAGGGTGAGGAGAGGCCCAGTTAGCGTCGTGCAGCTAACTGTTATACTACAGTCGTACAAACCTCCCATGCTTTACACACAGCAACCTCAGCTCCTCCTTCCTTTCCCCAAAAAAAAACATTCACACCTACACAGGGACTGTCACAACATTCAGGTGAAATAAACCCAACAAACATTTAATATAAAACGACCATACAAATAAACATAATAATTCACACCACCAAAGAAAACGAACACGTTTTTTCCCTTTTGTGACTCAGTCTCTGGTACTGGCGTCGTCTCGTTGGCGCGCTTTAGTCTGGAGCTCCTTGTCCACCACCGAGGGAAATTCCCGCCGTTACTCACGGTTTTCGTGCGATGCAGGAAACAGACAGCGACCTGTCCTCACATCCACCCTCTCTCCAGTGAGGATGGAGCGATGATGGCGAATCCTGGCGACTCTCTCTCCGGGTCCAGTCGCGCTGGCCAAACCCTGATCTAACACTCCCCAACTCCGAAAAAAAACTCAGTCAACGCGGTGTCTCCCACTGTCTAACTCGACAGAAACAAGTCTCTCTACTCATCATTTGTGATAATTACAACAATCTTTATTCAATAAATAAATTAATCCTAAAAACTGCCGTGCCAATAATAAAATCTAAAATAAAACATTAAAAATCAATAAGACCAGCTAATATAAAGACCGCACGGCAGAAGTTTTGAAACACTAAAAACATACCCCAAGGCTTAAAACCATACATAATAAATAATTAAAAGGAACTTACTCTGTAACATTAACCGCTCAAGAGGGGTGGTCCCCTGGCCTGTTCCCAGGGTGTTACTGTACACCTTACCTACCGTTTTTAGTTGTTTCCCTTTTCGCAACACGTTTTCCGTATTAATGTTTTAGGGGGATAGCGGATAGGTGAATAATAAAATACATATGCAGAACTAGAAAATAACATGCACCCACACAACAACCTAATCTACACTACACTAAAATAAACATGGTGAATAAATAAATAATAAATAAATGATTAAGACAAACACACCATACACATAGTCATTTATAAGTGACTATTTAAAAGTGCAACAAGTGCTATAAATTTTTAAAATTGTACAAATTAAATAAAATGTGCCATAAAGGATTAGAAACCCTACACCTAACATAAAACACATAACACACCACAAAACACAACACTTACATTCACCAAAAATAGGGGTTGCAGTATTTTGTAAGTGTGAAAGGACGCGTGTTACTTATCTAAGGATGGAGGATCTGCCACAGACCTGTGGGGTTACAGCCAAAAGAGGCCCTTCCACCTCTCTTTGGCTTCTAAGTAACCCCATTGAGTGACATCTTTCTCCATCCTAAGCGTTAGGTTGGCCTGGATTTTATGATACACGCCCTGGACACCCAAGTCTACCCTTGTTTGGACCAGCTGGGTTCTTGCGTTCCAAAGCATTTGCTTGGCCACACCAATCACCAGCCACGTCCAGACGGCTCCTGCCTTCTGAGCACCAGGGTTCCATCCCTTCAAGACTCTGCCGTGTGTCAAAACCATCTGCAGATCAATCTTCCGGCACAGGCGAGTCATCAAACGCCAGACCTCCCGCTCCTGTCTGCAGTCTCAAAAAGCATGTGCTAGAGTTTCACTCTCGCCGCACTGGAGTCATAGGCAGAGTGGGTGGCTGGTCAATTTATGCCTGTACAGGATTACTTTGACCGGAAACTTACTTTGTAGACAATGCCATTTCAAATCTTGCAGATGGTGGTCAAGCTCCTTTGGCCGAATCCTAGCCCAAGTGCCCTCCTCAAGCCCCAGAAGAACTTGAGTTCCTCTCCTCTTGACCAAGGCCGTATACAAGGCCCTGTGCTTAAGGAGGGTCTCTGCCTCGACCCCGGCTGCTGTGGTTTTACTCCACTTTACAATGTGGCTGTAATGAGCGGGCCGTGTCTCGGCATTTGGCCCAGTGTTGGACCAGGACTTCACCAACTGGCGCATCGGATGGGCCAACCAAAGACGCACAAAGTACTTGTAGCGCTGCTGTCTTACAGCACCTAGGTGATGCAAGAGAATGTGGGTTCGATCCCTGCTTAGTCTGTGTGGAGTTTGCATGTTCTTCCCGTGTCTGTGTGGGTTTCCTCCAGGTGCTCCGGTTTCCTCCCACAGTCCAAAGACATGCTGTTCAGATTCCCCCATAGTGTGTGAGTGTCACAGAGAGAGTATGTTTCACTGATGTATGGATGAGTGACCCATTGTAAGTAGTGTGTCTAGTGCTGTAGTCACCTTGGTGAATAGGGTGTGTGGGCTAGTAACACTACATAGTACCCGATGTAAGTCGCTTTGGAAAAAAGCATCTGCTAAGTGAATAAATGTAATGTAAATGTAAATGGTTTTGGATGCTCAGTTGGAGCTGCCAGTCGGTTACATAACTGGGAGAGGAAGAGACAATCCAATTTAAGAGGAATGTCAGGCACATCCCTCCCTCCCTCCTCCTTCGGAAGGTACATGACCTCCCTCCTCACATACTCATGCCTGCCCCCCCAGACGAGATCGAAAACATCTTTCGTGAGGCCTTTCCACATCGTGCGGGGCAAGGGGTACACCTGCACAAGGTAGAGCAATGTAGGGAGGATGTCTACCTTCAGTACCAATGTTTTCCCTATTAAGGAGAGGGACCTTGTCCTCCACAAACCTATTTTCCATCTGGTTTTGGTCAAGCGTTCTACCCAATTAGCCCTGGCAGCACCTTCTGTAAGAAAGTTGACCCCCAACACCTTGAGAGGACCGTTCCATCGAGAAACACCACCGATGTAGTCTTCTCTATTTTTCCAGCTGCTGAAGAACTTAACAAGAGACTTACCGAAGTTCAGTGCCGAGCCTGAGGCACGCTGGAACGCCCGAACCAGGCCGAGTGCCTGACCGAGCGACCGGTTCAAGCACAGGAACAACGTAGTGTCATCTGCGTTCTGGGTCAGCGTCACCACCTCACCGCCACCCCCCAGCAGGAGCAGACCGTCAATCCCCGGGTGGGCATGAACGGCGACTGCAGGGAGAGCGGACAACCCTGCCTCACTCCACTTCGCTGGGGCACCCCCCCCCCGAGGGAGCCATTGATGGTAACTCGGCTACCTACCTCGGTGTAGAGCACACGCACCCACCTCAGGAAATTAGGGCCAAAGCCCAATCTGCTCAAGGTGTTAAATAGGAAGTGGTGATCCACTCGGTCAAACGCCTTTTCCTGGTCCAACCAGTGCGAGGGGTACCTTTCGGTCTTCTGCCTAGGCAATCGAGTCCCGGACCAGGTGCAAATTCCAGAACACAGAACGTCCAGATAGTGCACATATCTGGTCACGATGGACCAGGTCGGCCATTACCTTCTTCAGGCGCTCGATCAGGACTTTTGCAATGATATTTGTGTCGACGCAAAGCATCGTAAGGGGTCTCCAGTTGGCAAGATCGGCTTTATCGCCTTTCTTGTATAACAAAGAGAGCACCCCTGTCCTCATGCTCTTGGTAAGCATGCCCCTGCCCAGCATCTCCTCAACAACGCGCAAAAAAGCTGGCCCCAAAACGTGGAATAAAATTCCACTGGTAAACCCTCGAGGCCAGGAACCTTGCGCTGATTCATTTTACCAAGTGCCTCCAACAGCTCAAGTTAAGTGATGGGGCTCTCTAAGTCGCCAAGGGCATCCTTGGGAACCTGTGACGTCAAATTATCTAAAAAACTCCTTTCGGTTACCGGGTCCATTTCCCTGACTTTAAAAAAATTTCTATAAAAACAAGATGCAACCTCCAACGTCTGGGTGGTGTCGGTGAAGGACTCATCCTGCTAGTTCCGCAGAGAAGTGAACTCTCCCTTACATTTTAAGTCCTTCACCTTATTAAAAAAGTAGGAGGTACACTTGTCGTTCTCCTTTACCTACGTAACTCTGGCACAAAACAGAAAGGCTTTGGCCTGCCGCTCATGTAGCCGCCTCAAAGTAGCCTTTATCTTCACGGCCCTATCATAATCAAAGGTCCCTCCGTTATTGTGGCAAGAATAAATCCTCTGGAGTTCCTCCTCGAGCGAGCTGATATCTCGACGTCGCAAAGTGGCACGTCGGATACAATAGTTGATGGTGAGAGTCTTGGCCTTCGCCTTTACCCCTCCCACCAATCAGCCACCGAGGGGTAAAAATCAATAGAATCCTGCCATACCAGAAAATTCTCATAAAAAAGGTCTCTATACTCCTTTTCTTAGACGACTCCAATATTCATCTTTCAGTAGCCACAGCCATGGGTCGGGGCTTCGACCATTTTATGGTCTGTAGGCCACTGGGCAGTCAAGAAAACCTTAAAAGTAACGGAGGGCGATGCTAAAATGTAATCTAAATGACTACAGGAACTGCGGCTGTTGCACCAGGTAATGCCTGGATCGGTAGGGTTGCATTTTCTAAAACCATCAGTGAGGTTAAAACTGCTAATCAAATTTTTAAAATTTTTAATACTAGCATTGTCCTTGCACTCGAGAAAAATGTTGAAGTCTCCTCCTATTATTAGATGTCTATCAGTCACACAGTGAGGGACCAGCTCGTCAAACAGAGCGATGCGGGACTTGACCTCCACTGGAGCATAGACACACAGAACACGTATGTGCAAACTTCTCCATGTGACATCCAGCCCCAAAAATTGGCCGGCATGACCAAAAAAAGGCCTTACCTTCTCAAAGGCGCGGTCTCCACAAAGTATTCTCATGCCTGTAGAGTGGACGCCACCTACGCTCCAGTAGGACTCACCCTTCCTCCATTCTTGAGAGAAGAGAGTCATGTCCCGCTGGTCCCAGAGGTGGACTTTCTGAAAAAATACAGGTTGAAGACATAGGACTCAAACTAGTTGAACAAAGCAGTTCTTTTTACTTTATTTTTTAGCCCCCTGACATTGAGGTAAAATTTTAAAATCAGCCATTGGGGTACGTTGTTAAAAAAATAAAGCAGTAAAATAACACTAAAATAAGATTAAAAACCGGCCCTTTTTTAATCCATTAAAACCTCCTCCCAGAGGACACCGCCGCTGCTGCCCCGCTAGAGTGCCCGTCTGGAAGATACGTATGCCTCCGAGTTTGGCATTGCGTGTCCTCCCTTGTACATCGACCGCTGATTCAGCGACGTCGACGGGGATCTGCACGGGGCCCACACTGCATTCATCTCCTCCGGGGAGGAGGGACGCTCTTAGCCTTCTTCCGAAGGGGGCCCAGCTGGCAAGAGGCCACCCTCTGATCTTGTACCTACCATACACTACTGTCATCTTACTGTCATCTACAGGCAATACCAGGAACAACAACTGATCACCACAGAGGTGATGGAGGTGTGCTGAGGGAAGTGCTGAAGCATCCCCTGGTGAAGTCGGTGCTACAGTGCGAGATAGACTAGAAATGAAGTGAAGTGGCCCTTTGCACACAGTCTCTGTTCCTCACATGGCCTTCTGTCAGACAGAACAAAACACTCACCGCTGCTGCAGTACTTGGACCTCTTGGAATCTGTATCTCCACCCAAACCTGACCACGTGGTGAGAGAAGGGTGGCAAACCAGAGACCTGCTCCGAGGGCAGGGGCAGGACAGACCTTCCTGTGGAACTCGGTTGTGTTCTGTCTGTAAATTCCACACGATCTTCCAGTCTTGTTTTTTTTTTTTTTTTTAAATATTCTGCTTTACCATGTTAACTGCCCCTCCTCGAACCGCCACCTTAACATGGTAGAGGGGTTTGAGTGCCTGAATGATCTCAGGAGCTATGTTGCCTGGGGCTATATGCCCCTGGTAGGGTCTCCCATGGCAAACAGGTCCTGGGTGACAGACTAGACAAAGAGCGGTTCAAAACCCCCTTATGATGACCATTAAATCAAGGTTCTTGTTTACCCCGCCCGGTAAGGGGTCACCGGGGCCCCACCCTGGAGCCAGGCCTAGGGGGGGGCTCGCATGCGAGCGCCTCGTGGCCAGGTCTATGCCCATGGGGCCTGGCCAGGCTCAGCCCGAAGCCAAGACGTGGAGCCGCTCTTCGGCGGGCTCACCACCTGTCGGAGAGGCCGTAAGGGGCCGGTGCGTTGTGATTTGGGCGGTGGTTGGGGCCGAGTGCCCGGCCGACCCAAACCTCGGGCGCCATCTCTGGCTTTTGGGACTTGGAATGTCACCTCACTAGCGGGGAAGGAGCCTGAGCTGGTGTAGGAGGTTGAGAGATACCTGGGGTGGACTCTCCACTATTCTGGTGTTGCCCAGGGTGAGAGGCGGCAGGCGGGTGTGGGCTTATTAATAGCAAGGGATGCCCTCAAGCTGAAGAAGGAGTTCTATCGGGCCTGGCTGGCTCATGGGACTCCTGAAGCAGCTGATGGGTACCGGCGGGCCAGACGGAACGCAGCTCTGGCAGTCGCCGCGGCAAAAACTCGGGCCTGGGAGGAGTTCGGTGAGGCCATGGAGGAAGACTTTTGGTCAGCCTCAAAGAGGTTCTGGCAAACTGTCCGGCGACTCAGAAGAGGGAAGCAGTGTTCCGCCAACACTGTTTACATTGGAAGTGGTGCGCTGCTGACCTCAGCTGAGGATGTCCTCGGGCGGTGGAAGGGGTACTTTGAGGATCTCCTCAATCCCTCCGACACGCCTTCCGTAGAGGAAGCTGAGGCTGGGGGCTTGGAGGGGGACTCGTCCATTACTCTGGCTGAAGTTGCTGAAGTAGTCAAAAAACTCCTCGGTGGCAAGGCTCCGGGGGTGGATGAGATCCGCCCCGAGTTTCTCAAGTCTCTGGATGTTGTGGGGCTGTCTTGGCTGACACGCCTCTGCAGCATCACGTGGAGCTTGGGAACGGTGTCTCTGGACTGGCAGACCGGGGTGGTGGTCCCTCTTTTTAAGAAGGGGGACCGGAGATTGTGTTCCAACTATAGGGGATCACACTCCTTAGCTTCCCTGGGAAAGTCTATGCCGGGGTACTGGAGAGGAGAATCCGACTGATAGTCAAACCTCGGATCCAGGAGGAGCAATGCGGTTCTCGCCCCGGCCGTGGAACACTGGACCAGCTCTATACCCTCACTAGGGTGTTGGAGGGTTCGTGGGAGTTTGCCCAACCAGTCCATATGTGTTTTGTGGACCTGGACTCGGGATAATTGGCTTCAGGGCTCGCTCCGCCAGGGCTGCCCTTTGTCACCGATTCTGTTCATTATCTTTATGGACAGAATTTCTAGGCGCAGCCAGGGAACAGAGGGTGTCTGTTTTGGTGGCTGCAGGATCTCGTCTCTGCTTTTTGCGGACGATGTGGTCCTGTTGGCTTCATCGAATCAAGACTTAGAGCGTGCACTGGAGAGGTTTGCAGCCGAGTGCGAAGCGGCGGGGATGAGAATCAGCACCTCCAAATCCGAAGCCATGGTTCTCAGTCGCAAAAAGGTGGATTGCCCCCTCCGGGTTAGGGGGGAGTTGCTCCCTCAAGTGGAGGAGTTTAAGTATTTCGGGGTCTTGTTCACGACTGAGGGAAAAATGGAGCGGCAGGTTGACATACGGATCGGTGCGGCATCCACAGTAATGCGGTCATTATACCGGTCTGTTGTGGTGAAGAGGGAGCTGAGTCGTAAGGCGAAGCTCTCAATTTACCAGTCGATCTACGTTCCTACCCTCACCTATGGTCATGAACTTTGGATCATGACCGAAAGAATGAGATCGCGGATACAAGCAGCAGAAATGAGTTTTCTCCGCAGAGTGGCTGGGCGCACCCTTAGGGATAGGGTGAGGAGCTCGGTCACCCGGGAGGAGTTCGGAGTAGAGCTGCTGCTCCTCCGCATCGAGAGGAGCCAGTTGAGGTGGCTCGGGCACCTGTTCTGGATGCCTCCTGGACACCTCCCTGGTGAGGTGTTCCGGGCATGTCCCACTGGGAGGAGGCCTCGGGGCAGACCCAGGACACGTTGGAGAGACTACGTCTCCCAGCTGGCCTGGGAACTCCTTGGGGTTCCCCCAGAGGAGCTGGAGGAGGTGTGTGGGGAGAGGGAAGTCTGGGGGACTCTGCTTGGACTGCTGCCCCCGTGACCTGGCCCCGGATAAGCGGAGGAAGATGGATGGATGGATGGACCATGTTAACTGACACGTCACTATCCAACAAGCAGACAATGCTGATCGGTTCCAGCTCAGATACTGTCAAGGTACTAAAGCATAAATCTTCAGCGTAATGTCAGGAAATTATTCCTGAAGCCAACAAATAAAAAGCACATCTCAGGATTTTGTCTTAATATCGTCTTAAATGCCTGAAGTTACCGTTTCCTTCCGTTTACTGTCAGGAGTTGATGTTTAATAATCAACATTTTTACACTGATCGCTGCTTGACAGGTGTGTAAACCAGTGACAAGTGAAATTCCTTGAGACTAAAAAGCTTTTGAGACATCTATAAAGTGTTGATGAAATGTTGGAAAGGGGTTAAAATGCACACTGAAAGTGAGTGAAGTTGTGCAGTAAGTGCCACTGCCCTCCGTATTGTACAGCTGACTAAACATTTGTCAAACACGTCAGACCCAAAGGAAAAACATGGTCATTCTCAGTTCTCTTTAGTGTTCACAAGCGATACAGTCACACTTTGGTGGAAGACAAGTTCAGAGAATTGGATCTGAGCTTGGGAGCACAGGCCACATCTAGTGAGAGCTTGGCCAGTGTGTCATAAATGGTTACCGGGGCAACGTCTCTGTATTTATATGGTTCGCTGTTCATTTTGTAAATTCTACACTGAATAAAACAGAAACAAAACCTGAGGTGAACTGTCATTGTGCTTATGAAGAAACCCTGGAAAACAGGTGACTTATTACAAATGTTATTTCATGACAAATTAGAGAATGGAATCTTTTACAAAGTAAGTTGTGAAAACTGCATGTATTTTGTAGTTTCTTTCGACACTTTGATACAAATATGGACAGCAACAGATGGGCATGTGGTGCTCTAAAGACCGCACAGAGCAGTGCTGATGTAAAACAATCTGTAGGAGAATAACTGGTCATACAGGTTTTGTATGATGGGGAAACACAGTGACACTTCGGGTAGTGCTGCCACCTCTCAGTGCCTGGGCTGTTTGGGTGTAGCTTCAAATCCAATGTAGTTGGTTGAGATATCAAAACTCGTAGGCTTCCGCGGTTGGTGTCAATTGACCAGCAGATGGGTTTTTGTGCTGCTGATTGGAGCGCCCATTCTTCGAAGTCCTCCATGAACAAGTTAGCAACGATGGGTGATAGAGGGCTGCCCATCAGTGAACCTTCCTCTTGCTTGTAGTATGTACCATCGAATAAGAAATAGGTAAATACACCCACCCCCGTCAAACACCCCAGTTCACATCTAATTTTTACAAGATGTCGCAGCTCCCTGACGATGCTTCCAACAGGAGAAGCGAAACGTTGGAACCAAGGTCCCACACGATGCGGCTTAATCCAGAAGAACATAACCCCCAGTTAGTTGGTTGAGAGTTTGCATGTTCTTCCTTTGGGTTCCCTCTGGTTTCCTCCCACTGTCCAAAGATAAGCAGTTCAGGTGAATTGGACACTCCTGTATTGTGTGTGTGTATCTCTGTCTGTACTCAAAGATTTATCCATTTTCACAAGCTGCATGTCCCAAGTGTTGGTCTTGAACCTATCCTCGAAGGACTGGGGGCAAAGTGGAAGGGGGGGGTTGCCATGGATGGGACGCCATTACATCACAGGGTAGCCTCTCATACACACACCGTGGGCAATTTAGCGTTGCCAGATCATCTGAACTACATGTCTTTGGGATGTGGGAGGAAACCAGAGCACCCAGAGTAAATCCACACAGCAAACACAACACAGACTGAGCTAAATTCAAACCCACATCTCCAAAGCCCAGGAACCACAAGGCAGTAGCTCTACCAACTGCGCCACTGTGTCGTTTGTACTGAGGGAATAATAATGACATCATTTTCAAACAGCTCTCTGATAACTAATGACAATGTCTAAAGAATTTTTGATATAGAGCAGAAAAATAAGCAGAATGTTTAAAGAGAACAATACAGGAACACACAGAGGATTCCTCCTTCAGTTTGAGTTCAGCTCCTCTTTTTTCTCTCATCTCAGAGAACACAGTTTCACTTTAGATGAAAACCAAACATAAAACCCAGGATAGAGGGGTTCAGTGAATGTGGTCTGGACTCTGTGGAGGAGGGTCATTGTGTCAGAGACCCTGTAGAAGGACAGAGTTCCTGCCCTGTGATCCAGGTAAACTCCTATTGTGGAGGAACTGGGACCAGATATTGCAGTCTTTACTTTATTGTGATAGAAACTGTAACTGAAGGGAGAGCAGTACAAACTCCAGGACTTCTTATTGAGTCCAAGACCACAATCATTACCTCTTCCTTTCCTGTTAATCCCTTTATATGACACTGATATACAAACTCCATTATCCCCACTCCATTGAAGTTCCCAGTAACAGCATCCAGACAGACCCTCTGTACACAGAACTTGGGAAGGATAGTCAAATCTCTCTGGATGTTCAGGATATGATTGTATTTGTCCTTCACAGGTCACCACTGTGTTCCTCTCAGACAGACGGAGGTTTTTATTCACTGTATTTGTGTCCAGTGTGAGCTGACAGGCATCTGATGGAGGAGAAACAAAAGAGTTTTTGCCTTCAGCTGATCCTCATTTTTACATCGATTTACTGTAATATTATCTGTAAGTTACAGCTGTATTGAGTAACGGCGGATAAAATGTCAGTAATTAATGTGACAATTTATATAATGTAACAAGTACATTTACTGTACTTGTTGAGTGAATTTGTGGAGAAAGTGCATGTTGTCCTAAATATAATATTACTCTGGTACATTTCTGTAACTCAGACACATCAAGTTCAAGTTGTTTTTATTGTCATTCCTCTATATAGCTTGTATCCAGTGGAACGAAATGTCGTTTCTCCGGAGACCGTGGGAGCAACGGAACAGGACAATAAATGCACAGAACAAAACAAAAGGGCTGTACTGAAAGCAGTGTGTAGTGTATGGAGTCCTGCTGGATTAGCGTTTACTGTGTTGGGAGGACAGAAATGTGCACAAGACGGATTTCCAGCCGCGTGTGAAAAACACTTGTGGAGACACTACAGTCCAACGGAGCTACTAATGATGCTACATGAAGCCTCAACTGGTGACTCTTTGTGACGACGGACGAATCTCTCGCTGCACCTCTTTATTATCCAATCACATCAACTCCCGCCAGTCTCTTTCTGAGCTCGTGACTTCATATGTGCGTTTCATTGGTCATCACGATTTATAGCATTTCTCTAAACCACTTAAATTATTTTCAGATTGAACCAATAGTAACCCTGCTCTGTGTCAGCTGATTTATTCTATTTTTCTCATTGGCCAGGATGGACTGTCAGTCATTTTCACTTAACAGAATCAATTTTGCTCATACTTTATCACACAGTTTTAAGAAAATGGCTCTTTAAATGATCAATGACAGTTCAACAGGAAATATTGAGTGAGAGGGAACTGGTACTGCAGCAGTGTGTCTTTCACAAGGACACTAGAGCAGCGGGAGAAGTTACAAGTGAACTTTGCTAACTGCTGCACTGCCTGCGGTCACACTGTTGTCATGGTGACGGAATATCACACATATCATGGACTATGACATGTGTGTAATACTCATGACAAAGGAGCAGTGTGTTAAAACCAAACACACACTAAATGAGTCACAGTGAGTTGAGCACAAGGAGTAACAAGAATCATATTTTGTGTGTTACTGACGAATTAATAATGAAATTTATGTTCTAAAATAACTTTTAAAACATACAGAGGCTAAAACACTGCAGCTCATTTTTACATAAAATAAATGCATTATGCGGGGGGCTTGTTGGTGCGGTGAGTTTGACCGGGTCCTGCTCTCCGGTGCGTCTGGGGTTCGAGTCCCACGTGGGGTGCTTCACAACAGACTGGCATCCTGTCCTGGGTGTGTCCCCTCCAGCCTTACACCCTGTGTTGCCAGGTTACAGTTACAGTTACATTTATTCATTTAGCAGAGGCTTTTGTCCAAAGTGACGTACATCTCAGCAAAAGTACAAATTATGCATTACATTATGAGAAGGAGACATAGCTGCAGACATGAAAGTCTCAAGCAAACCTAATTTGTTACCTACCACTTGCTGGACCGACGTTCATTGTTCGAGTGGGTACCTAAAATACAGGATAGACAAATCCCGATACCCTCCCACCAATTTTTTTTTTTAGAAATATTATGAAATACAGAAATAAGCAAGTACAATGCCAGAGTAGTGGCTGAATAAAGGTTGTATCTGGGGATGCTGATGGAGTTACGATGTGTGAACAGTTACACCGTAAATGAGCTGGAGAGATCTTGGGCAAAGTGGATCTGGAAAGGGTGAGTTTTCAGACTCTTCTTGAATACAGACAGAGTTTCCGCAGTTCTGAGTGACAGGGAAAGGTCATTCCACTACAACGGACCCAGAACCGAGAACCTCCAAGGTTTACCTTTTGTGGGTGGGATTAAGTCTTGTAAATAACTGAGAGCAGTTCTATTGATGCATTTGTACACTGTAACCAGGGTTTTGAATTTGATTCGGGCAGCTATAGGAAGCCAGTGCAGAGAAATGAGTAGAGCCAGATACATGGAACGCTTCGGCAAATCAAACAGAACTCGTGCAGCAGCATTTTGTAGAAGCTGCAGAGGTTTTATGGCAGTAGCAGGAAGGCCACACAGGAGAGAGTTGCAGTAGTCCAGATGGGAAGTCACTATGGCCTGGACAAGTAGTTGGGCGGAGTCGGTAGTGAGGTAGGGACAGATCCTACGAATATTATGCAGGATGTATCTGTAGGACCGGGTTGTGGCTTCGATATGTTGAGAGAATGACAGACTTGCGTCAATCGTTACTCCCAGGCTCTTAGCGAAGGAGCTAGGCGAAATGAGTAAGTTGTCCAGTTTGATCGACAGGTTGTGACAGGAGGACAGGCCAGCTGGGAGGTAAAGAATCTCTGTTCTGGAGAGGCTGAGTTGGAGGTGGTGATCATACATCCATGAAGAGATGTCCGACAGGCAGGCTGTGACCGGACCGAGGGAGGAGGTGTAGATCGAGAAAAGAAGAGGACCCAATATCGATCCCTGTGGGACACCGGTTGAGAGAGGCAGAGGAGAAGAACGAGAGTTCCGCCAGACCACTTGATAGGATCTGTCAGATAGGTCGGATTCAAACCATCTTAGTGCTCCACCTTTGATCCCAAGCTGGTTAAGAGAGGAGAGAAGAATCCGGTGGTTGACTGTGTCAAATGCCACAGACAAATCGAGGAGGATGAGGACTGAGGAGAGGGAGGCAGCTCTAACAGCTTGGAGAGCATCAGATACCGCCAGAAGGGCAGTCTCAGTGGAGTGACCAACTTTGAAACCAGACTGATAACCATCAAGGAGATGGCTCCAGGTGAAGAAATCAGACAGCTGATCACAGGCTGCCCGCTCTAGGGTTTTAGGCAGGAAGGAAAAGAGAAAGACCGGTCTGTAATTTTCAACCAGATTGGGGTCCAGGGAGGGTTTTTTTAACAGAGGTGAAATTAGAGCGGTTTTGAAGGCAGCTGGGAAACAGTCAGAGGAGAGTGAGGAGTTGATGATTGTAGAGATGAAGGAGGAGAGCTGAGGGGAAATGTTCTGAAGGAGTGATGACTGGATCGCATCAAGCGAGCAGGTGGTGGTTCTGTGCAATATCAGGAGGTCAGCGACTTCAGAGTTGGAGAGCGGCTTGAATTTGGAGAGGATAGCTTCACAGGGAGGTCCAGCGTGAACCGGGCAGGTTGATGGTGAGAATTTATCAGTGATCGCTTTGACTTTGTCTTGGAAAAACAAAGCAAAGTTGTCACCAATGAGAGAAGAGGGAGGAGGAGGTGGCGGAGGACACAGAAGGGATGAAAAGGTTGCAAAGAGTCTGTGTGGTTTTTTAGATGCAGACTGTATTTTATTGTGGAAGAAGGAGATTTTAGCTGAAGAGACTGCAGATCGAAAAGCAGCTAAGAGCGACTGGTAGACAACCAGATCCAATGGAGTTTTGTATTTGTGCCATCTTCGCTCTGCAGCCCGCAGTTTGGTCCTGTTAGCACGTAACGTATCAGACAGCCAAGGGATAGCGATGGGGCATGCTTGTCTAGAAGACAGAGGACAGAGAGAATCAAGGGAGGAGGATAGGACAGAGAGGAAAGTGTTAGTGGCATCATCTGTAGATAGATCTTAGAATTGTGGAGCAGAAGGGAGAGCGGCCAGAGTAGCAGAGGCAAAGCAGGAAGGCGAGAGAGATTTTAAGTTAATGGCGGAAGGTGACAACGGGTGCAGGATGAGACGAGGAGTAGTGGTGAGGAAGGGTTGAAAGGAAATGAAGAAGAGCTATGCAGCGGAGTGACAAAGAGGACGGGACAGCCACAGTTGCAGGATAATACAAGTTGCCCGCTTTGTGAGTAGCAGGGGATTGGGACAGGAAGAGATCAAAGGACTGTAGGAGCAACAGAAGGCTGCTTGCATGAATGTCATCAACATGCAGGTTGAAGTCACCCAGGAGAATCAACGGAGTGTTGTCCCCTGGCAGACAGCTCAACAAGATGTTGATGTCATCCAAGAAGCAGCCGAGAGGGCCAGGAGAGCGATAAAGGACAACCACAACAAGAGTGATTGGGGCAGTGATAGAGACAGCATGCCATTGAAAGGGGGACAGATCATGTAAGTGAAGAGGAAGAATAGAGTATTCCCACCGGGGAGAAATGAGCAGGCCTGTGCCTCCACCTCTGCCGGAGGAATAAGAGGTGTGAGAGAAGGAGTAGTTAGTAGAGAGTGTTGCAGGTGTGCCTGAATTGTCTGGGGTGATCCAGGTTTTGGTTAGGGTCAGGAGGTCCAGTGAGAGATAGGAGGCGTAGGCTGGTATGAAGTCAGCCTTTCTCACAGCAGATTGGCAGTTCCAGAATTCCATGGAGAAAGTAAAGCAAGATGGAAGGTTTGACAGGTGAGGATAAACCAGATTACTGTAGGAGTGAGAGCGCTCAGGTCTCCAGCGGGGGCAAATTCACACGGCTTGCTTACTGTAGAAAACTTAGATAGTTGAGATGTTGGAAGCATGACCCCTTGAGAACAACTGTAACGGTGGCCTCCCTCAGTGGACTCCCACAGGTAGACTCCCTTGTCTTTGCACCCTGAGACTTTGCACCAAGAGGCTGTCAATACTAGTGCCGCTACGGATCACCAGCCGCTATCTAAACCAGGCTACTGCCTATCGGCTGACTTCCTAATCAAAACCGAAACTACACCAACAATGGCGACCAAAACAAACAACCAATCAGACGCGATTCATCGAACACGGAGTCACGCCCACTCCGGGACATAGAAATGATCCAGAGAACAGTCGTCTTAACAAACCACTAAATCCTACTTACACACACACACACACACACACACACACACACACACACATTTTCTGAACCACTTGTCCCATACGGGGTCGCGGAGCCTACCCGGCAACACAGGGCGTAAGGCCGGAGGGGGAGGGGACACACCCAGGACAGGACGCCAGTCCGCCGCAAGGCACCCCAAGCGGGACTCGAACCCCAGACCCCCCAGAGAGCAGAACCCGGTCCAACCCACTAAATCCTACTTAACAAACAAAATAATTACAGTGCCACGCAAGGCTACACAAACACACAACTGATTGTATCTATCAACCTGCACAGCTACACGACACGAATGCGCGGCGGGAAAAGAGGTAGTAAAACAACTACACTTACCCGAAACACCACGAACAGCAGCGATGCACCTCCAACGCAAAATACACACACACACACACACACACACACACACACACACACACACATTTTCAGAACCGCTTGTCCCATACGGGGTCACGGGGAACCGGAGCCTACCCGGCAACACAGGGCATAAGGCCGGAGGGGGAGGGGACACACCCAGGACGGGACGCCAGTCCGTCGTAAGGCACCCCAAGCGGGACTCGAACCCCAGACCCACTGGACAGCAGGACCGTGGTCCAACCCACTGCGCCACCGCACCCCCCAACGCAAAATATAATGCACAAAGTTAGGTTCCGGCTCCCTGCGACCCCGCATGGGACAAGCAGTTTCAGAAAATGTGTGTATGTGTGTGAACAAATTCATTATGGGTTCAAAGTATTTCAACTTGTTCATGAAAGTTACTGGGAAGTTGCGATTAAACATCTAACTGCATAACTTGGTGAAAAATTCTAAATGTGTACATTTAAACTCAGTATTATAAAACTCTATATTTGCGCTTTATCATTATGAAACTAAGTTACTTGTGGGTCAGAACAACAGAAAACTTCCCTAGTTTCTTGATCTGAAACTTTCACTTTTAGTGTATTAATTTAACACTTTTACTGTAGTTAATATCTAGATGAGAACTTCTACTTGAGCTGTTTTTGAAGTAACAACACTTGTGTTTGAGTTTTGTTTCTCACTATTATACACACCTCTGTGACTCACAGCACTGAAATACTGAAACAGACACATCTGTCCACATAAACTCAGGGTGATCATGGAAACTCCACACAATTAATGGCACAACATTTAGTCTTAATCACGCGCGTGTGTGTGTGTGTGTGTGTGTGTGTGTGTGTGTGTGTGAGCAGACTTACAGCGTAGAAACTCTTCTCTGGTCCTGGGTTCTGGAATCACCAGGACTTTTTTCACTAGAAAGAGATGAAGAGAAACAGAGGTGAGGGAATGAGATTTACCTTTGGTCCTGTGTACATGTGTGTTTACTGTATGGTTTCATTTCTACTGTCATGGAGATCAGAGTTTCACTAAAGACACACTCACATGGACTTGGCTTTGAGACCTTCACAAACATTACTGTAAATCCATGTTGTTTATATTACAACTATGTACAAATGTATTTTATGAGAAACAATGTACTACATTGCATGTATGATGAAAATGTATTTATTTCTGTACTGACCTGTTTGGGAGATCTCTGTGAATTTATTCTTACAGGCTTCCTCTAGTCGGACTTTGAGATCAGAAAGAGCTTTCTTCATATCTCCAAAAGAGCAGTGTGGGTACACAGGGATGGTGGGTAAGTGTACAGGTCCAGGAGGGACACAGAGAGACTGGAAACTCTACACACACAGATAGAATGAGTGAAAGAAGCATCTCCAGCTCACATCCTTTAAGTGTATCATATAAATGTATCACACATGCTGTGTTCTCCAGTCTCATAGAAAAGCAGTGTTGTTACCTGTAGGAAATGGATGTGATCCTCTGTGTGTGAAAGCTGCTCCATCTCAGCATCTCTCCTCTTCAACTCAGCAATCTCCTGCTCCAGTCGCTCCAGGAGACCTTCAGCCCGACTCAGCGCAGCCTTCTCCTGAGCTCTGATCACATCTTTGAGCTCAGAGCGCCTTTTCTCAAGGGAGCGGATCATCTGGGTGAAGATGCTCTCGGTGTCCTCCACTGCTGCCTGTGCAGAGCGCTGTTAGAGACACACAGAGAGGAGGGAGGGTGAGAGGGAGAGGGAGAGGGGGTGTACATTTGAACTAGTCCTTCCACTCAGCTCTTACTGGGAGCCCAGGCAGCCTGTTTATTTCCCACAGTGTGACTCAATGCGATTGAGAGCCACAGCACTGGAAAGTGGTCCAACTGTGGTCTCCTCACTGTGTGACTGGAGGAGAGCCCTGACTGAGCCCTCAAATGGCTCTTCCAGCAGCCAGCTGAGCTGTTGTCTTCTCCTCTGCTCCATACTCACTGTGAGTGAGTCCACAGCCTGTCTCAGCTCCTGCACCTTCTTCTCTCTCTGCTGGATCTCTTCCTGGAATTCACTCTGTGTCGCCTTTAGATGCTTCTGCAGAAAGACAAAAATACAAGGATCCTTCATTCTACAAATACTGCACTGTTCTTTTTTTTGCGATGTAGTCAAAATTACCTGCAATTCCTCATTTCAACAGTAGCTGAAGCCAAAACACACTCAGAAGGAAACAAAATTAGAGCTGAAGGACCACATTCCATCTTCTCAAGCTTTTACAATGTCAAGTTGTGCAAAGTTAATAAAAGTTCTAAAATTAGACATTGTACAAAATATTTTTTACTTAACTTATTGGTCATACCTGTTTGTTGGTCCTTTCTGCAGAAGCTGAGACTGTATCATGTCCTCTGTGTTCGTCCATCACACACAGATAGCAGATACACAGATGATCAGTACGACAGTAGACCTCCAGCAGTTTGTCATGTTGGGAACAGACCTTTTCCTGAAGGTTTTTTGTGGCATCAGTCAGTCTGTGTTTTTTAAAAGCTGGAGATTCATTGTGAGGCTGGAGGTGAGTTTCACAATAAGAGGCGAGACACACCAGACAGGACTTGACGGCTTTGTTCTTTCTCCCAGTACACACATCACACACTACATCTCCAGGTCCAGCAAAACAGTGTTCAGGAGGAGCAGCTTGGAGTTCTGTCTTCTTCAGTTCCTCCACCACCTCAGCCAGTATGGTGTTTCTGCCCAGAACAGGTCTTGAGCTGAAGGTCTGTCTGCACTGAGGACAGCTGTAGACACCAACATGATCCTCCTGATCCCAGTGACCCTTAATACAGTCCATACAGTAACTGTGTCCACAGTTTATTGTCACTGGATCCTTCAGTAGATCCAGACAGATTGAACAGCTGAATCTCTCCTGATCCAGATGAACTCCACCTTCTGCCATTTCACTGCACACACAGAGGACGGAGTTCAGTTTCGTTTCTCTGTTCCTGTGTGTGTGTCGCAGTGGAACGTATTTCCTGCTTCTGTTGCAGGAGGTGTGGTGTTGGACTGAGACCAGACTGGGAGGAGCAGGATGAGCAGAGAGTGGAGTTTGACTCGCAGAGATTCTCACGGACTTCTTTCTGACTCTTTACAGTGTCATTTATTCTCAGAGTTTTACTGCAAAAACAAGAGTTTCATTGTTTTAGAGGGAAACTTTCTAATCCTGACACCTCTAAAGTTTTGCAGTCTTTTTAAGATTATGTGGTACCTGAGTGCTTTATTATAACAAACAAAGTGCTGAACCTTTGTGTCACAACTTCAGGGTTGTCTAGAGGTCTAGTGGAGTGTAACATAAAGTTCTGTCCCATGTTACAGGTTATCAGTCAAAGATTTATTTATGAAATGCACAACAATACAGCGTACAGCAGTGGTTGCTGGCAATGAAATGTCTTTTTCCACAAGCTCAGGGGGTAAAAAATAACAACATACATTAAGATTACAAAAAAGTTAAAAACATTTGCAGAACACAACACAATAGGAATTGAGTAACACTAATAACTATTAAGTAAAAGTATTTAATGAAAACCGGATGAGGTGTTGAATTTGGATGCTGCTTGACTGTTCAAGAGTCAAACAGCCTGGAGGTAGAAGCCACTGTGTCCTGCAGTCTGTTTAATTTTGACTGAATACGTTGGTAACGTTTACTGGATGGCAGGAGAGAAAATAGCATGTGACCAGGATGAATGGGGTCCTTGCGGATGGCCCTGGCCTTCTTAAGGCATCTGGTTGCATAGATGTCCTGGATGTTTGGAAGCTCATAGCCAGTGATGTGCTGTGCCGACTTCACCACTCTCTGCACTTCTTTACGATGCTGGGCAGAGCAGCTCCCATACCAGGCAGTGATGCAGCCAGTCAGGAGGCTCTCAGTTGTGCACCTGTAGAAATTGGCCTGGATATAGGATGGCAAACCAAACTTCTTCAGCCTACAGAGAAAAAAAACCGGCACTTTCATGCTGTTTCGAACACGGTGTTGGTGTGGTGGGCCCAGGATAAGTCCTTGGTGATGTTGACCCCAGGTGCTTAAAACTGCCAACCCTCTCCACTGCTGCCCTGTTGATGCAAACAGGTGTGTGATCTCCCTGATGTCTCCTAAAATCCACAATCATCTCCTTGGTCTTACTGATATCCAGAGAGAAGTTGTTTTCCTGTGATCAGGCCAATGACCGTTGTGTCATCTGCCAACTTGATGACTGTGTTCGAGTTATGCCTGGCGACATCATGGGTGAATAAGGAATAAGGGAGAGGGCAAAACATACAACCTTGCGGGGTTCCCGTGTTCAGAGTCAGTGTAGAGAATGTATTGTCCACCCTCATCACCTGCAGACATCCTGTCAGGAAGTCCAGGATTGCAGAGGGAGATGTTCAGTCCCAGGTCCTGGAGCTTCATGACAAGCTTTGAGGGCACAATGGTGTTGAACGCTGAGCTGTAATCAACAAATAACATTCTCACATATGACCCTTTCTTGTCCAGGTGTAAGAGGGCAGTGGCAATAACATCCTCTGTAGACCTTTTCTGGCAAGATGCAAACTGCAGTAGGTCCAGGGTGTCAGGCAGTGAAAAGGTGATGTGAGCTTTGACTAACCGCTCGAAACACTTCATGATAACTGATGTGAGGGCCACAGGGCTCTACTACACGCAAGATATAGAATTGATCATTACACACCTACTATATCACATGAGAAAGATTGGTTCTGAATAAAAAATCATTTTGTAGTAAAACTAAGGGACACAAGGAGTTCACATGTCTTCAAGCAGCACTGCAGGTACCCATCCGTTTACTTTCTATGGCAGCTGGTAACATAATGATTAGAGTTGCTGACTTTGGACTCAAAGGGCACAGGATTGAATCCCAGGAAAATTCCTACAGGAAAATTTCCAAGTTGTATAAATGGATAAGTAAATGTAAGTTACTTTGGAGAAAAGCATCAGCTGGATGAATAAATGTAAAGACAGGCACTCTCTGGGTTACAAACGTCCGACTTACGTAAAACCAGTAGTTATGAACTACCTCCCGTAAAGCCTATTATATTAAAAATTTGAGTTACATACAATTGTTCATAGTAATGAATGGTGCTACTTTGCATCGCACATCAGTGGTTCATCGGCTCTTGGGCCCAAGGTAGGACTAAGACTTCCTCCTTTTCAGTTGGACCACGTTGTCATTGTATGGTTTCGTTCCACACAATGAAATAAAGTGCAGAAGTCTTCAAATCGATGTTTATTATAGTAGGCAGACGAAATCCTAAAGAGAAGTCGGGGACAGGCAAAGGTCGGGCGATCGGCAAACAGGATACACAGGAAAAGGCAATAATCGTGGTGAGCGAGCAAGGAGGTCGAGGAAACACAATCAGGAATGCCAGAGAAGTCACCGAACAAGGTTCCGCAATTGCCATCTCCTCGGCGTCCCTTTTTATCCCTGTTCCCATCAGTGAAGAGCAGGTGTCGCTGATGTGCTGGTTGATGGAGACATGACAGCCATTAACAGTGTCTCGTGTGTTACTGTATTTAGCTTTAATTTCTTTTTGTTTTTACTCTCGTAACATCACCAGAGCGTAAATGTGATGCAAGCGATGGTGATGCATGCAAGAAAAGGAAAACAATCACGATCGAAACTAAAGTGGAAATAATAAAGCGATCGGAAAAAGGTGAAACACCAGCGAACACTCTGGAGAAGCATGAGGCTACAGTCGGGGACAATTTGAAGGACAAAGTGAAAATAAAAAGCATGTAAAAGGCTCTGTCCCAAAGTATCTCTCTCTATTACAAATACTGTAGTAACATTTATTATACATATATGCTTCTATTATAACTACTGTTGTTAGATATTATCATTATTATTATCACTGTATTATTATGTTAAAGATGTTTGAGTGTATTTTTAAGTGTTTCTTGAATGTTTTTATGCATAGAAAGGTACACGATATACTATATTCGAAGACAAACATTTGACTAACTGACGTTATACACGGACCGTACCAAACTGTTCCGACTTACATAGAAATTCAACTTAAAGACAGACTTAGGAACAGAACTTATTCGTAATCCGGGGACTGCCTGTAGTACAGAAGGACATGTCACTGATTTCTATACACCGCGCCCTACTAATTACTGAAGGTATACCACGAGTTCCTAAGTTGAGTCAAATGATACTAAGCCTCGGTGATCTTATTGTGTTTTCTTTGTGATGAAATCTTTCAAATCAGACAGAACAAAATCTAACAAATATATCTGAAATATCCATTGCAGGAATTATTTAGTGTTTTGCTGCAAACTCACTATGTGGTTGTCATAGCTACCAGGTCCTAGGTGAGGGGATCCTTTCAGAGATAGCTCGTTGCCCAGCCTGTCAGGGGCCCACTGGGTTGAAAACATAGGACGCTCTTGACAGCTACCAAAAGCAACATGCCTGAGGGCTTCAAGGTAAAAAACTGAATGAGAAACAATGTTTTGCATATACAATATGCTTAATTTATAGGCAGCGTTCTTATCAATTGCCGTACCGAGGACTTTCATGTTTACATTTACATTTATTCATTTAGCAGACACTTTTCTCCAAAGCAACATACATCTCATAGAACGTTGGATGTTTAATGTTTTCCGTAACCGGTGGCAGAAAGGAACAAACATGCAGTAATAAAACATTTGTTTATCTGTTTGTTCTGAACAAGCATCATAATGAGTGATGGAAAAGTGAGGGAAAAGTATATCTATGAGTTATTTTAGTGACAGACAACGCATAAATTTAACTACCATAACGACATACTTTAATAGTATAATTTAAAATCAAGTTTTACACAAACTTAATACAGAAAGCTGCAAACTCCTGTTCAGTGCTAATATTAAAAAAAAAAAAACACAAGTCGCAGCCTTTGCAGACCATACACAATCTGAAACTGCTAATTCCAAGCAGGGTTACAGCAAACCAGAGTCTAACCCAGCAACACAGCACGAGGAGACACAACCAGGACAGGAAGCCAGTCCAATGGAAGGTACCCCAGGGAGAACTCAAACCCCAAACCCACCAGAGGGCAGGCCCTGGGCAGGTCCCAGCCAAGCACACTGCACCACCACATCCTCTTTCTTTAAGCACCAGATTTTCTGATTACTGTTGAACTAATGTTAACTCTTAACAAAAGTTCATGATATATCTTTTTTGTTTTATTAGGGGAGGGGTGCGGTGGCGCAGTGGGTTGGACCGCAGTCCTGCTCTCCTGTGGGTCTGGGGTTCGAGTCCCGCTTGGGGTGCCTTGCGACGGACTGGCGTCCCGTCCTGGGTGTGTCCCCTCCCCCTCCGGCCTTACGCCCTGTGTTACCGGGTAGGCTCCGGTTCCCCGTGACCCCGTATGGGACAAGCGGTTCTGAAAATGTGTGTGTGTGTGTGTGTTTTATTAGCCAGGCATGGCAACTGTTTTTTGAGGACTAAGAGGTTGTGTCGGCTTTTCCAAAATCTTACTTAAATATTATATCAGCGTGGGGGTGCGGTGGCGCAGTGGGTTGGACCGCAGTCCTGCTGTCCGGTGGGTCTGGGGTTCGAGTCCCGCTTGGGGTGCCTTGCGACGGACTGGCGTCCCGTCCTGGGTGTGTCCCCTTCCCCCTCCGGCCTTACGCCCTGTGTTGCCGGGTAGGCTCCGGTTCCCCGTGACCCCGTATGGGACAAGCGGTTCTGAAAATGTGTGTGTGTGTGTGTATTATATCAGCTCACTTAGGGTCTAAATCAAACATTCATTGACTTAATAAAACAAGGAATGAATATAGTTTCCTATCTTATTCTTGAATTTTTTTTCTCCTATTCCGTTCAAGCATTCAGGCATTACTCTGGCATTGTACTTGCTCATTTGTGTATCTTATAATATTTTTAAAAAAAAAAAAAAATTGGTGGGAGGGTATCGGGAATTGTCTATCCTGTGTCTTATGCACCTACTCGAATGATGAACCTCAGTGCAGCAAGTGATAGGGAACAAACTAGGTTTGCTTGAGACTTTCATGTCTGCAGCTACGTCTCCTTCTCTTAATGTAAAGCACAAATTGTACTTTTGCTGAGATGTACGTCGCTTTGGACAAAAGTGTCTGCTAAATGAATAAATGTAAATGTAAATGTAAATTCTCCTGTGGCCCTTGGTTATAGATCATTTTGACTCTCTCGTGGCATTTCTGGGAACTTGTTCACATACTTTTATGCTTAATTTAAAAAGTACACATTCATGGTTTACTTCTGGTCTTAATTCTTCATCTTTGAAAAGTTGTATGTGACTCTCTCCCCCTGACTCTACAAAATGCTCATCTGCAAGGAGAGCCACTTGTGCTGTATGCACTCACTTAAATGTAACACTGAATGCAGGAAAGCAGGAATAAGGGCACAGCACACTTATTTACCAACCTGCAACATTCACATGCCAGAGTTCGGCTCTTTTGCCCTTTACACTGTCATGTAAAATCCTTTTACAAAGAATTTTTTGGCAAGGCTTGGAACATCCAACTGATTGGTGTAAGGACAACAGCCTGGTCCTTAACACCTCTAAGACAAAGGAGATAGTTCTGGACTTCAGGAGAACAAAGGAGACAGACCACCTCCTCCTCCATATACATGGGGAAGCGGTGGGAAGCATGGAAAGCCTAAAGTTCCTTGGAGTCTATGTGTCAAAACAGCTGACATGAACCTGCAACACCTCACACCTGGTCAAAAGGGCCCAACAAATGCTCTTGTTCTTCAGGAAGCTGAAACAGGCCCAGCTCCCACACAAACTCCTGCTAAATTTTTACAAGACAGCCACTGAGAGCATTCTGACCTACTGTACCGTTGTGCAGTATGCCAGCAGCAGACTGAGGAACAGCTTCCTTCCCGGAGCTGCGGCCTCCATCACACCCTCCTTGCCCAACCAGAGAACTGACCATAAGAGTTAGCTGCAGCCCCCATCACTCCCCTACATCCACCGCCCAAGGCTGCTAAGGACTGAGGACTTCAAAGTTTTAATTTATTTATTTATTTATTTATTTAAGGTGTTCCTTCTGCTGCTGTTGTTCTGAGGGATGCCACACAAAACTTAATTGTCTTGCATACAATGACAATAAAGTATCTTATCTTACTATCTTATCCTTTCTCCAGCAGATCATAAGTTAAACAAGGATTAGGATAAAGATGATCATGATTGCTGTGGGACCCAAGGCGGAGTGTCATGAAGCTGTGCCTCTAGCAGACACTTCCAGAAGATGGATGAAGACTGCAAAGGACACTTGCGCTGTGACATCAGTCATGTAATAAATCTTAAAAATGATGAGACGTTGTGACTTACTGACCCGTATCTCATTCCACCGTGTCAGTCCGTCGGTTTCTCTGACACGTGCAGTCTGCGAGATGTTCCCATGGTTGTGCGCGCAACACGTGCACACTGCCCCCTGCAGCTCAGTTGGATGCACCAAACTAACAAACGTTTCAAATGACTCATAAACGGTCCAATAGCATGTAAACCCAGTGAAATAAACCGTATCCTTACTGGTCATGCAGAACCAGAACCAGCGCAGTGTTACGTGTCGCAGTATGTGGTTTATTTCTATAATTCAATGTAGGTTCAATTTGGACGTTTTCTTCCATTATTCCTTTCTTGCTTTACTCTAAATGTGTTTATTTGTGGGGGTGCGGTGGCGCAGTGGGTTGGACCACAGTTCTGCTGTCCGGTGGGTCTGGGGTTCGAGTCCTGCTTGGGGTGCCTTGCGACGGACTGGTGTCCTGTCCTGGGTATGTCCCCTCCCCCTCCGGCCTTACGCCCTGTGTTGCCGGGTAGGCTCCGGTTCCCCCGTGACCCTGTATGGGACAAGCGGCTCTGAAAATGTGTGTGTGTGTGTGTGTGTGTGTTTATTTGTTTAACCTTTCCTGTCTTTGTCTCGTTTCTGTCTCTGTCACTATTTATCTCTCTCCTTTTTTTGCCATCATGTTGTTTGTAAAATACTGAATCCTTTTCTTCTGGATTAAAATGTACATTTCTCTGAAATTTCTTTTCATGTAAAATTTCTTTTCTCCAAAGTCTGATGGCTTGGGGGAGGAGACGCAGTCTGGTCGCGAGGGTCCGAATGCTTCCGTACCTTTTGCCAGACAGCAGGAGGGTGGAGAGTTTGTGTAAGGGACGCGTGGGGTCATGCGCAATGCTGGTGGCCTTGCGGATGCAGCGTGCCGTGTAAATGTCCGTGACGGAGGGCAGAGAGACCCCGCTGATGTTCTCAGCTGCAAGGTGTTGCGAGCCAAAATGGTGCAATTACCAAAGCAGGCAGTGATGAGGCTGCACAGGATGCTCTTGATAGTCCCTCTGTAGACTGTGGTGAGGATGGGCGGTGGGAGATGGGCCTTTCTCAGCCTTCGCAGAAAGTAGAGGCACTACTGGGCTTTCTTGGCTATGCAGTGGGTTTGAGGGACCAGGTGAACACCAAGGAAGGCAGCAGCAGCTTCCCTACAAGGTCAAGATGGCCAAGTGATCTAAGGTGCTGTGCTCAGGTTGTAGTCTCTGCTGGAGAGATGGGTTTGAATCCTACTTCTGACAACTCTTTAATGTCTTACACTGGTGCACTTTGCTGGAAGCTCTCTGGCATCACAGGCAAAGTCAAATGGGTTGGACTGCGAGGAGGGAGTCTTCTTCCTCTGCAGTAGTTGTGGCTGAGTGATTGAGGTGCTGGACTAAAAATCCATTGGGTTCTCTTTCTGCAGGTTCAAGTCCTGCTGACTATGCTCAGCAGGTACCGTGATAAAACCAGCCTAGTACTTTTTTCATCCATTCATTTAATATGAAAAAGTCCAGGAGCAGCTAGGCAACGCGCAACCCTCCATGCCAAGGCCAGGCTGCCAGGCGGATGTGATGGCCCGCGTCTGTAATCCTTGCAACCGGGAGACCAAGAACTGCTTGAGTCGGGGATTCCGGTGCTGGTCAGCAGCGACACGGTGCTCCGTGGGGAGTCTTAGCGCACCAGGTCCTCTAAGGAGGGCTGAAACAACCCAGGCTGGTGAAAGCCCCCCTCCCGTGCTGAGCAGCCTCTGTGTTGCCCCTCTGAGTAGCGGCTGTGGTGCTACCAAGACGAGACAGGGGGACGCAACCTTTTGCCTTTCACTACAAAGCACTGGAGGGGGTGCGGTAGCACAGTGGGTTGGCCCGGGTCCTGCTCTCCGGTGGGTCTGAGGTTTGAGTCCCCCTTGGGGTGCCTTGTGACGGACTGGCGTCCCATCCTGGGTGTGTCCCCTCCCACCTTACGCCCTGAGTTGCCGGGTTAGGCTCTGGTTCCCCGCGACCCTGTATTGGACAAGCGGTTCAGAAAGTGTGTGTGTGTGTGTGTGTGTGTGTGTGTGTGTGTGTACAAAGCACTGCTGTGGGTCTAATGGCCACATTGCCCACGCAGCTCAAAAGGGTCACGGACACTTCCTGTCAGGGAATCAAACCCCGTGACAGGTGAGAATACTCACCACTATACTAACAAGGAGCCAGCCATGAGGGCAGCTTCATTCTCTCAGCGCCTCTGGAAAGCTGGCCCCAGCACCACATTAGCCTGCCTCCCCAAGCTGCATGAGTTGCTGAATCTGGGATGTTGGTGCACTATGGTGAATGGAAGTCCTGGTGGCTCAGGTGTGTTGGTGCTTGATTTGTCCCAGGTGGGTTCCCCTTGTGTTCAGATTCCAGTTAGGGGTCCTGCTGGGGAGGAGGGGGGCCATTGTTCAATGTTGGATTTTGTTGATTTTTAATATTTTTAGAGTGTTATTTATTGAAAATGATTTGTTGCTGTATTTAATTTTGTTTTTCATTAGTTATAGTTTGATTTTATTATATGATATTTATGGCAGATACTGAAAGTCATAAGTACTTTTTTGGAGTCCAATGATTTTGAGGAGTATTGATGCTGTGCAGTTGTGCTTAAGAATGTATGAGTTGTGAAGATTTTGGCTGTCAGGCAAGGATTGTGCTGCATTGAAGCAAAGCTGTAATGATTGGTATCTGATGTTTTAATTTGTTTTTAATGTTTGTTTTGATGGGGGGCGGGGTGGCGCAGTGGGTTGGACCGGGTCCTGCTCTCCCGTGGGTCTGGGGTTTGAGTCCTGCTTGGGGTGCTTTGCGATGGACTGGCGTCCCATCCTGGGTGTGTCCCCTCCCCCTCTGGCCTTACTCCCTGTGTTGCCGGGTAGGCTCTGGTTCCCCGCGACCCCGTTTGGGACAAGTGGTTCGGAAAGAGTGTGTGTGTGTGTGTGTGTGTGTGTGTGTGTGTGTGTGTGTTTTGTTGATTATTCATTGAATTTTATTTGTATGATCTTGTTTTTGAGTATATTGAGTTGTGTGTTTGGGGGTACGATGGCACAGCGGGCTTGGCTGGGTCCTGCATCCTGGCGGGTCTGGAGCTCGAGTCCTGCTTGGGTAGTGCCTCGCAACAGACTGGCATCCCACCCTGGGTGAGTCCTCTCCCCCTCCAGCCCGACACCCTGCGCCACCAGGCTAAGCTCTGGTTTGCTGCGACCCCCATGGGACAAGTGGTTTCAGACAGTGTGTGTTTGTATAGATGTGCAAGTCCATTAAGCGTTGATAGGGAATGCAGTGTGGGGTTAAGGACACTCACCTGTAACCTTAATGATGACAGGTCCACTTCCAGGATAAACACTGCACAAAGTTTTTCTGCTTCAAAAAGTACTTAATCTGAATTAATAAAGTTCAACTTACTGCTGTGTAAAATGAGTAACAATATGAGTTAAGAGGAATGACACCAGAAACTACAGGAAAACATACAACACAACAGTAATCCTTCATTTATCGATAACCAGTACTAATTTTACTTCATGTACCGCGATGATTAAAACATTTCAAAGTAACAATGAAAATTTGCAATATATTGAAGGTTCGAAGACATAAGAAAGTTCTAAACATATCTGTTTCGCAGGCAGAGATACGTAAGGTAGTCTGGCGCCCTTCCGCGTCACTCCACTAAATTCTCGTCAGAGTACATAATGATTATTGAAGTCCTCACTAAGCGTTTATACTCGATGTGACTTTTGTACGTTACTCATTTACAGCGGCTGATTATTCTCTTTAAATGTATCACAAGTGAAGCAGCTTCATATGACAAGTCTGCACCCCGTGTCTGTGAGAAAAAAGGACACAGGTTCTTTCTCCATCTTCCACAGATTCTGCAGGCGCTCTCAACACACGCACGAGCTCAGACACCTGCCGCCTGCTCGCGCGCTCGGGACAAGCCGTGCTGCTTTCGGAGACGGCGAGAACTTGGGCTCTGCCATTTTTTCTATTGGCTGACAAATATTTTGCAGTTGTACCATTGGGTGATTTTGGTACTCTTGTATTCTGTAATTGGTTGGGTTTTCCATTACGCTATTGGCCGTTGGCTATAGCCGTTGGCTAGTTTCTCTGTTCCGCTATTATCCTGTTTTGTCATTGGCTGGCGAGGTCTGGCTGTCCCGAGACCGCCAGCTTGACATATAAATAGCAGCAGGTGCAGCTCAATCCCTTCAAAAAACATCGCTTTTAGTAAATGTCCAAAATTTTCTGTCAATAATTAGGTAGTGTATTTTCTATGCTCATTTGATTTGTGCAGTCTAATAAATGGTTTCATATTGCAAAGAGTGCTTTTTTTGTCAACTTTTTAATTTGTGAAAGTACGTACATTCTGTGTTTTAAACGTTATTAGGTTTAATTTTTCACAAAAAAAATTTCTTGCTAAGCTGTCTTGGGTTTTTTTTTAATAATAATTTCTTAAGTAAATGTACCGAAGAAGTACCCCGCATTGTAATATTATTGGTATTGTTCTATAAAACGCTCATTTGAATGTGTAATGTCAAAGATTTTGAACTGAGGTCTTCATGGTAATCAACTATCACATGTACATGTCGATAAGTGACCTAGAATTCCTTAAGGAACAATGTTAAACTTTCTCTCTACTTTTTGATTGTAGGATGCTGTGTATGTATAAACATGTGCCAGCGCCGATGCGTCGGCGCATATGCATTGCGCTTGTGTGTGTGCTGGTGTGTAGAAATAAAGTTGACGCGTTCCGTTCTACTGAACCTCGTGCGGACCTTGTTGCTTCACGGAATGCGGATATAATAACTGGTGACGAGGATGGGATACTTACAGCAGGACGAGACCCTAAATGCGGAGGTAGTCCAAGTGTGTCAACAGAATTCTGACGAGCCGCGTTCGGACAAATAAAACTAAAAGCACCCCGCGCACTCGGCGAAGAACAAGAAGATGGCGGGCTTTGTTTGTCGGACAGATCGAGGCTTAACAAGAGCGCTTCGTGGGACGATTATTGTGACAGGTTTGAACAATTTTGTATGGCGAATAGCATCGACAAAAATAAAAAAGTTGCAACCTTATTAGCAGTAATAGGTGCTGAAGCCTCCTCCGCGCTTCTGCGGACGCTGTTAGTTCCCGAAAAGCTAGCGGCCAAAGTTACGCTACCATGGATTATTAAGACACTGTGAAGGAGCATTTATCGCAGATCCATTAACCATTGCAGAATCATGCTTTAGATTCTACGCAGCAACTCAGGAACCACAGGAGAGCGTAGCAGAATTTGAAGCCAAGGTACAACGAACGTCTGCCTAGCAGAAAAAATGTGTGAGTTTAAAACTTTTCTAGCTGAAGCACTAAGAGACAGGTTCGTTTGTGGGCTCTGATGTGAAGCTATCCAAAGAAAGTTACGAACTGAAAAGGAATTGACATTAAGAAGGGCTGTAGAGATTGCAGTGGCCCAAAAAGACGCCCAGGCTTTAGCACTGTCAAAGACTGCTGGTGCTAGCCACACATCAGGCACTTCAACACCAAAGTGCATCACATGGATCCCAGTAGAGCCCCGAAACAGATCAATAGTGGTAAATGAAAGTCAGACCGACCCAGGGTATGCCACAGTTGCGGAGGCTCAAATCATGTTCCCCAAACCTGTTTCTGTAGGGACAAGTCTTGTAATGCCTGCCAACAGAGAGGCCACAAGGCAAGCATGTTGCATGAGAAGAAACCCCAAACAGGCCAGTGGGGGCAAGTGCATGCCATGCATAACTAGTGACTTAGAGGACCCAGCACCACAATCCATTCAAAATCTAATGTGTAATTACACAGTAGTTGAGCCAGTCGTGCGTATGGTGAAGGTCAAGGACAAACTCTTGGAGATGGAGATTGACACCGCTTCGAGGGTAAGCGTTATAAACCAAGCCCAGTTTCACCAGACATTTCCTGGGCTCCCCCCCTGCAAGGCCAAGATGTCCCTGACAGTCTGTTCTGGTGAAAAGTTGGAAGCGGTCCAGAAGGCTAAGGTGCAGGTCGAAGAACTCAGGAACTTGTTTGCTCTAGACCTGTACATAGTTAAAGGGACTGGACCCCCAATGGTTGGAAGGGAATGGTTATGTAAGATGGCCGAATGGGAAGCGGTCCAGAGAGTTTTTGGCGTTGATCCTAGAGTCGAATGGTCAGAAAGGAGCAACATCTCATATCGTGACGTACAGAGTAAGGGTCCATTGCAAGAGATGGTACAGAAATACCCAATGGTTTTTCACAAGAAACTCGGGACAGTTAAAGGGCATTAAAGCAAAGTTGCAGTTAAAAGAAGGAGCGATTCCACAGTTTCATAAAGCTCAGCCGATTTCATTCGCCAGACGACCTATGGTAGAACGAGCATTGTTAGAGCTGGAAACAAAAGGTGTAATTGAAAGTGTCCAGTCCTCCGAATAGGCTGCTCCAATTATTGTGACCCCCTTGAAACGAGATGGTAAGGTGAGGGTGTCCGGAGACTTTTCAGTGACAGTTAACCCGGTGCTCCGGATGCCAGTATGCCCGCTGCCGCGGATCGGAGAAACATTTGTGAAACTCGCGGGGGGGAACGGTGTTCACTACACTCGACCTGGTATCGGCGTACTTACAGATGGAGACAGAGGAAGAATTTGGGCACTTGTTAACTGTGAATATTCACCTGAGTCTGAAACCCTACAAGTGTCTGGTTTTTGGGGTGGCCTCTGCCCCTATGCTACGGCAACAGGCCATGGACCAAATGTTAAGAGACATCCCCAAACAATGCTACCTTGACAATATAATCATCACAGGATGACTGAGGCAGAACATTGGACCAATCTGCATCTAGTAATGGCACGCTTACAGGAGTACGGACTAAGACTGAATGGGGATAAGTGTATTCTCGGAGCACCCAAGGTACATTGTCTCGGACACGTGATTGACAAAGAGGGGTTACATAAGTCAAAAGAAAAAATGAGAGCGTTGCTTTATGCTCCGCCTCCCAAAGACGCACAGCAAGTACGAGCTTTTTGTGGTATGCTCAATTACTACAGATCGTTTATGCCCAATCTGTCAGAGATTTTGCATCCTTTGAACCACTTATTGAGAAAAGACAATTGATTTGTATGGGGTGACCGAGAACAACAAGCTTTTAACAAAGCCAAGGAACTGATGGCTTCAGAGGAGGTGCTGTGTCATTTCCATCCACAGTTGCCAGTCTGTCTGTCTGTAGATAGCTCGTCGTATGGTTTATGCTCTGTACTGTCTCACGTCATGCCCGATGGTAACGAGAAACCCATAGTGTTTGCGTCCCGGATGCTCACGGATCCAGAGAAAAATTATGCCATGGTGGACAAAGAAGGGTTGGCTGTAGTTTGGGAAATATGTAAGTTCCAGCAGTATTTGGATGTAGATACTTTACATTAGTGACTGACCATCAACCTCTAACCGCCGTATTCCATCCACATCAGGGGGTACCGGTTTCAGCGGCGGCAAGGATCCAAAGATGGGCGCTGTTTCTACGAGGCTTTCACTGTGATATAGTCTACCGTAAATCTGACAAGAACAGCAATACTGATAGATTGTGCTGCCTTCCATTGCCGCTAAATGACTGTTTGGAAGACATTAGCTTGTTTCATGTTGAAATGGTTGACCCTCTGCCCCTATCGGTCAAGCAAATAAGGCTTCGCACTCAAAGAGACCCCATACTCATTCAAGTGTTTCAGGCAACAATGAAGTGCTGGACCTTGGTGCTAGATCAGCAGGGTCCCTTGAAACCATATTACCAAAGACAGCACGAGTTGACAACTCATGATGGATGCCTGCTATGGAGTGTTAGGGTAGTAGTGCTTTATTTTCTCACTATGGTCTTCGTGAAGAGTTAGTCTCCGGTTAGTCTCCGCAAACCGCCACCTTACCGAGGTGGAGGGGTTTGAGTGCCTGAATGATCTCAGGAGCTATGTTGCCTGGGGCTATATGCCCCTGGTAGGGTCTCCCATGGCAAACAGGGCCTGGGTGACAGACTAGACAAAGCGCGGTTCAAAACCCCCTTATGATGACCATTAAATCAAGGTTCTCGTTTACCCCGCCCGGTATGGGGTCACCGGGGCCCCACCCTGGAGCCAGGCCTTGGGGGGGGCTCGCATGTGAGCGCCTGGTGGCCAGGTCTATGCCCACGGGGCCTGGCCGGGCTTAGCCCGAAGCCAAGACGTGGAGCCGCTTTTCGGTGAGCTCACCACCTGCCAGAGAGGACATAAGGGGCCGGTGCATTGTGATTTGGGCGGTGGTCGGGGCCGAGTGCCTGGCCGACCGAAACCTCGGGCGCCAACTCTGGCTTTTGGGACTTGGAATGTCACCTCACTGGCAGGGAAGGAGCCTGAGCTGGTGCAGGAAGTTGAGAGATACCGTCTAGATATAGTCGGGCTCACTTCCACTCACAGCTTGGGTTCTGGAACCACTCTACTCGATCGAGGGTGGACTCTCCACTATTCTGGCGTTGCCCAAGGTGAGAGGCGGCGGGCTGGTGTGGGCTTATTAATAGCCCCCCAGTTCAGCCGCCATGTGTTGGAGTCTACCCCGGTGAATGAGAGGGTCATCTCCCTACGCCTTCGGGTCAGGGAACGGTCTCTCACTGTCGTTTGTGCTTATGTGTCTAGCGGCAGTGTAGAGTACCCAGCCTTTTTAGAGTCCCTGGGGGGGCGTGCTGGAAAGCGCTCCCACTGGGGACTCTGTCGTTCTACTGGGGGGCTTTAACGCCCGCGTGGGCAGCGACAGTGATACCCGGAGGGGCGTGATTGGAAGGAACGGCCTCCCTGATCTGAACCCGAGCGGTGAGTTGTTATTGGATTTCTGTGCTAGTCACGGTTTTTCCATAACAAACACCATGTTCATGCATAAGGGTGTCCATCAGTGCACTTGGCACCAGGACACCCTAGGTCGGAGGTCGATGATCGACTTTGTAGTCGTTTCTTCTGTTCTTCGGCCATATGCCTTGGACACTCGGGTGAAGAGAGGGGCTGAGCTGTCAACTGATCACCACCTGGTGGTGAGTTGGATTCGATGGCGGGGGAAAAAGCTGAACAGACCTGGCAGGCCCAAACGCATAGTGAGGGTCTGTTGGGAATGTTTGGCGGAGGCCCCTGTCAGAGAGGTCGTCAACTCCCACCTCCGACAGAGCTTCAACCAGGTCCCGAGGGAGACTGGGGACATTGAGTCCGAATGGACTATGTTCCACACCTCCATTGTTGGGGCGGCGGTTCGGAGCTGCGGCCATAAAGTCTCCGGCGCCTGTCGCGGCGGCAATCCCCGAACACGGTGGTGGACACCGGAGGTAAGGGATGCCGTCACGCTGAAGAAGGAGTTCTATCGGGCCTGGCTGGCTCATGGAACTCCTGAAGCAGCTGATGGGTACCGGCGGGCCAGACGGAACGCGGCTCTGGCAGTCGCCGCGGCAAAAACTCGGGCCTGGGAGGAGTTCGGTGAGGCCATGGAGGAAGACTTTCGGTCGGCCTCAAAGAGATTCTGGCAAACCGTCCGGCGACTCAGAGGGGGGAAGCGGTGTTCCATGAACACTGTTTACAGTGGAAGTGGTGCGCTGCTGACCTCAGCTGAGGATGTTCTCGGGCGGTGGAAGGAGTACTTTGAGGATCTCCTCAATCCCTCCGACACGCCTTCCGTAGAGGAAGCTGAGGCTGGGGGCTTGGAGGGGGACTCGTCCATTACCCTGGCTGAAGTTGCTGAGGTAGTCAAAAAACTCCTCGGTGGCAAGGCTCCGGGGGTGGATGAGATCCGCCCCTAGTTTCTCAAGTCTCTGAATGTTGTGGGGCTGTCTTGGCTGACGCCTCTGCAGCGTTGCGTGGAGCTCGGGAACGGTGCCTCTGGACTGGCAGACCGGGGTGGTGGTCCCTCTTTTTAAGAAGGGGGACAGGAGATTGTGTTCCAACTATAGGGGATCACACTCCTTAGTCTCCCTGGGAAAGTCTATGCCGGGGTACCGGAGAGGAGAATCCGACCAATAGTCGAACCTCGGATCCAGGAGGAGCAATGCGGTTTTCGCCCTGGCCATGGAACACTGGACCAGCTCTATACCCTCACTAGGGTGTTGGAGGGTTCGTGGGAGTTTGCCCAACCAGTCCATATGTGTTTTGTGGACCTGGAGAAGGCATTCGACCGTTTCCCTCGTGGCATCCTGTGGGGGGTACTTCGGGATTATGGGGTTCAGGGCTCGTTGCTACGGGCTATTCATTCTCTGTATGACCGGAGCAGGAGCTTGGTTCGCATTGCCGGCAGTAAGTCAGACCTGTTCCCGGTGCATGTTGGACTTCGCCAGGGCTGCCCTTTGTCACCGATTCTGTTCATTATCTTCATGGACAGAATTTCTAGGTGCAGCCAGGGAACGGAGGGTGTCTGTTTTGGTGGCTGCAGGATCTCGTCTCTTCTTTTTGCGGACGATGTGGTCCTGTTGGTTTCATCGAATCAAGACTTAGAGCGTGCACTGGAGAGGTTTGCAGCCGAGTGCGAAGCGGCGGGGATGAGAATCAGCACCTCCAAATCCGAGACCATGGTCCTCAGTCGCAAAAAGGTGGATTGCTTCCTCCAGGTTAGGGGGGAGCTCCTCCCTCAAGTGGAGGAGTTTAAGTATCTCGGGGTCTTGTTCACAAGTGAAGGAAGAATGGAGCGGCAGGTCGACAGACGGATCGGTGCGGCGTCCGCAGTAATGCGGTCATTGTACCGGTCTGTTGTGGTGAAGAAGGAGCTGAGTTGTAAGGCGAAGCTCTCAATTTACCGGTCGATCTACGTTCCTACCCTCACCTATGGTCATGAACTCTGGATCGTGACCGAAAGAATGAGATCGCGGATACAAGCGGCAAAAATGAGTTTCCTCCGCAGAGTGGCTGGGCGCACCCTTAGGGAAGGGTGAGGAGCTCAGTCACCCGGGAGGAGCTCGGAGTAGAGCCGCTGCTCCTCCGCATCGAGAGGAGCCAGTTGAGGTGGCTCGGGCATCTGTTCCGGATGCCTCCTGGATACCTCCCTGGTGAGGTGTTCCAGGCATGTCCCACTGGGAGGAGGCCTCGGGGCAGACCCAGGACACGTTGGAGAGACTACGTCTCCCGGCTGGCCTGGGAACGCCTTGGGGTTTCCCCAGAGGAGCTGGAGGAGGTGTGTGGGGAGAGGGAAGTCTGGGGGACTCTGCTTAGACTACTGCCCCCGCGACCCGGTCCTGGATAAGCGGAGGAAGATGGATGGATGGTCTTCCTGAAGAGTTAGTCTCCGGTTTGTGTCTGCCGACTTCAGGGGTTTCCTGAAATGTAATGACGTGCAGCATATCGCGTCAGCCCCTTACCATCCATTGTCGAATGGTCTTGCAGAAAGGTTCGTACAAACTTTTAACTATGGGGTAAAAGGTGATTGGTCTCGCAAGGGCCTGGACCAGTTTTTGTTGAGTTACAGAGTTGCTCCTCATGCAGCCACTGGGTTGTCGCCTTCAGTTTTGATGTTCAGGAGGCCCATTCGCTGCTTGCTGGATATCTGTGTTCCAGACATTCGTCGGAAAGTGCATCTCAAATCAGCCCTGATGCCGACCAGAGGTGTTCGCTCTCTTCATGTCGGTGATGTGGTACTTGCTCGAAATTACGGGGGGGAAAGGAAATGGGTCCCTGGAAGTACCTGAGCAAGGAGGATATCGAGAGAATGGTGCAGGAAGCCAAAAAATACAAGGCCAGTGATGACCTCCAGAGAGAGAAGATTGCAGCCAAGAACCCATTGGAATATTTCAACAGGAAGAACAGCACAGAGGATGAGAACCTCAAAGGCAAGGTCAGCAAAGATGACAAGAAACATGACAAGTCATTGAGAAGTGCAACCAGGCCATCTTGTGGTTTGAGAACAACCAGCTGGCTGACAATGAAAAATATAAATATCAGCTGAATGAACTGGAGAGAGTGTTCAACCCAGTCATTTCCAGACTGTACCAGGGAGGGACGCCAGCTGCAGGGTCGGAAGCCAGGCACAGTCTACTGCAGAGTCCAGTGCTCCCACTGACACACTATTGAAGAGGTGGATTAAAGTCAGTGGACCTGTAATGGACATGTAAATTCAACTATTTTCGTATGCGCGAATTTTGTTTTCATGACCTTATTGCTTGCCCTGTTTTCGCACTGCTTTGTTCCCCCCCAAAATATGCATCTTAACTTAAAGTTAAATCTTAAAATGGTGTCATTGATACTATAATACCGAGGTGATTGTGAAACTTCAGCTTTTTCTATTTGTGAAAAATATATTGCAATGTTTCTCTTTGTGAAAAAGTATACTCGAAACAAGCAGTTTCAGACAGCGTGTGTGTGTGTGTGTGTGTGTGTGTGTATTACAAAATAGTATTTTCTAATGAACAGGGAACAGTGAAAGTGACCTGATTCAAATTTTTTTTTTTTTTTTAATTTGTTCATTGCTGGACAAATGATTGAATAAAACACTTACAATAGTGGTGTTGACAAGAAATTCCTTTCCAATATTTAACACTAAGCCTCTTTTCCGTGAGGGAGTTTTCTCTCAATTTCACCAAAACAAAAACTCAAGAGAAGATAACAGAAAAAATTCCGAAGTAACAAAAATGCCCGAGTGCTAAAACTCGTAAAACAAAGTACACAATTCACACACACACACACATTTTCAGAACCGCTTGTCCCATACGGGGTCAATGGTTTTGAAACCTCTCTAGTTACTGGAGGCCACAACTGATATCAGCTGGTATTGATATGCTGCATAACATTTTTTTTTTTTTTTACACTAAATTTACTTTTATTACTATAAAATTGTACGAGGTGTACAAGTAGACGTCTTTTATTGCTCTTGCTGTCAGTGTCAAAGTACTAAATAAAGTCATGAGATGTTGAAGATGTAAAACTGGAAATTATCCAAGACTTTCGTTTTACCATAAAGTATGTTAGCATGAATACACACACACACATTGTCTAAAACTGCTTGTCCCAAGCAGGGTCACAGCAAGCCAGAGCCTAACACAGGGTGTAAGGCTGGAGGGGGAGGGGACACACCCAGGATGGGACGGCAGTCCCTCGCAAGGCCCCCCAAACAAGACTCCAACCCGAGACCCACCAGAGAGCAGGACCCGGTCAAACTCACCATTCCACCGCACCCCCCACGTTAGCATGAATAACTTTGCAAAATTTCTTTTGAGTTTCAGTTCTCTGGTAGATTTTACTAGGTAGCTTGTTATGGCTCCCTGTCTTCCCCTCGGTCACTGTCAAGTGGTGTTCCACAGGGCTCAGTTCTCGGCCCCTTACGTTTCTCATTGTGCACTGCTTCCCTTGGCTCTGTCATTCCCTGTCATACAGTTTGTTCTGCTATCCCTGCTATGCCGGCAATGCCCAGCTCTTCTGTTTTCCCCTTTCAGCTACAAATGTATTCCCAAATATTCCAGCCCGCTTCTCAGACATCATTTCAAGACTGAGGTCTCCATCTCCAGGCATGTCCATCCCCTTGTCAGGAACTCACACACACACACACATTTTCAGAACCGCTTGTCCCATACAGGGTCACGGGGAACCGGAGCCTACCCGGTAACACAGGGCGTAAGGCCGGAGGGGGAGGGGACACACCCAGGACGGGATGCCAGTCCGTCGCAAGGCACCCCAAGCGGGACTCGAACCCCAGACCCACCGGAGAGCAGGACTGCGGCCCAACCCACTGCGCCACCGCGCTCCCCCCTTGTCAGGAACTCCTTCAAACTAAACAATTAGCTCCTTTCATCAACTTAAGGTCGTTGCCAAGCGGGGAGAGCCGCTTGTGGAGGGGGGACACTGTCACGCCCTCCAACTCAGCGCAATGAGGAGCACCTGCAGCACGCCCTCCACCTCGCGCTTCTTGCATTAGTTCTCCTGCCTTCCCAGATCCTCGTCCTCACCCTTGTCCTCCCCTCGCCTACATTCTTCTTTCCCTGCCCGTTCCTGTTGTCCACGACTTCCTGGTTTATCTTGACTTCTTGCCCATTTTCTGGATTACGACTCTTGGATTCTCCCTTCGGATATCATTCACGCATCGGTGACCATTTGCCTGTTTCCTCGACCATCTCTTTCGGATTATCCCATGAGAAATCTTCCAGTGCTCCGCACTTAGGTCTGACGCTTCCGCTTCGGGGGAACACCGTGACACTTTCATCAACTTAATTGGTGAAAAGTCTGGCAATAACAGTCAACTCAAGCTTCTTCCAACATATTAAAGCCCTAACAAAGGCCTGTAGATATCTCCTGTGTAACATCGACCATTATCTCATATTGTTTCTGTTCAATTTATCTTTCTCTGCCTCTGCACCCTTTCACACTTCCTTTCCAAGAGATATTTTCATGATTTCGCTTGGGGAGAACATGCAAACTCCACACAGACCGAGCAGGGATCAAACCCCCATTCTCTTATACCACACTAGGACAACAGCACCACCATGCCACCTTACAAACGTTTTGTAGTACATGGGAAGTACCGACTCTCTGAAATTAGTTTGCTTTGATTAGGCTTTCTTGCAGTGTTTAAGGGTCATTTGCTGAGTCCATAACCACTTCAATTAAGGGCTTACATGACCATGGACTTAGTGATAGCACTTTCACTAGTAAACAGTTCCTAAGAATGAGGGCTTTCTTAACCTACGTGGTATTCAAACCCAAGACCCCCAGCTCCAGAGGTTGATTGCCTTATCGATTTTTCACCCTACAAAGTTTAAAGCTAGTACTTATTATAGTATCAGTAAGTACTTAGGAGAGATGACAAAATACGCTGTCTCTGATTTAACCATTGAGACTGGGGCTGTTAACTGACCTCTAACATATTCATGTCCCACAACTCAGGCTGAGAAGATGAGCACCCAGCTGAAGACCCTGTCACACGTCATGTGTTCTAACTGCTTGTCAAGGAGAGCATCTATCTGATGTGATCTGTAGTGCCTTCTAAAGCAAAAAAAAGCAGCTACTGGATGGTAAAAGAGAAATCTATGTATCTATGTGTAATTCTACTACATATACAATTGAATATTCTTGGTGGTAAAATGTGGATGTGCAACATACTGGACATTGCAATGTACACTGTATAGTGTGTTGTCTCGATGGCTCGTATTTAGAGCGTGCATCATTTGAAAAATTGCTGTGCATAATTTATGTACTGAACTATTTATTCATGCATTATCCTTTTGACATACAGTACCATTTTCTTGTTTTCTCATTTCTCATTCTTTTATATTTTCTGTGACATCCTGTTGCCCTCTTCTATAGTATGTCATTATCCTGAAGGATAGAGTTGCTACAATACAAAACATATTTGAGAGAACTCTGACAAAGCTTGATTGCATCATACTGTATACAGTATCTTTGCATCATCCTTACATACTAGTATTTGTTAACAGTCTTCTCCAGAAGCAAATGTCCAGTTAACTGAAGTGACCTGTGTTGTAATTCTAATGAACTTTTGATTTTATTACCCTTTTGAAACTTCTTAGTGTTACATGAGCACTTCTGATGAACAGAAGCTCCTCTCTCAAACTGATCTTCATGGGTGAAGAACAAGTCTGATCTGTTCTTCACCGTTATCTCACGCTATCTCTTGCCCCGTCACTTGGTTACTTCTCTGAGGGTGAAGTTGCAGGGCACGTTGTGTCCCAGCTGCTCTCGCCCATGTTGTCCTCGCCTGCATTGCTGCAACCTCTGTAACCTCATTTGTGAGATAAGGTGCAGAAGTTACCCCAAAAAACAAATAATGAGCATGGTGTCCTTTTGTTTGATGGACTCAGCTCATCCTACGAACTGCCTCAGCAACTCCATGTTCCGTGTTCCAGGTGTTCTCAGTGCTCTGCTCCTTCTTTTACCTGCTGAGCCCCATCGTTCCCAAGTCTCTACATCTTCACAGACCCACAGCAGCAAGGATCTACATTCCCATAGATTTGCCATTACTCTGTGTGCTCTCACTAGTAAATAAAACTTTTCACTTGAGTTCATTTCAGTACTTGTATCTATGTGACTACAAACAACAATAATAATGAAACGACGGAAGCACAATTTTGGTGGGTAAGATGTGTGACTGTAATCCTGTACTCTGTGACTATAGACGAATATGTCTGATAAGGTATACGATTATGCATATTTTGGTGCAAATAAATGGTACAACAGCAGGTTTCATGAGCTGCATGATTAAGTATGTTGTTTGACCAAGAGGCCCCAAGGTAACCTATGAATTGTTTTTCTCCATAGTCTGTGGAGAAGCATTCAGGAAGATTTTCATGATACATGTACATGGTACTTGTATCTATGACAATAAACTTGAAACTTGAACTGCTATCATACAGAAGAACAAACAGTTTTTGGAGAGCTCCTCAGCTCAATCCCACCACAGTGCAAACACTTTGCTCAAGCAAAAGGCCCACTGTATTGATTTCGAATTCTGATGGTTACAAAAGCATAGAAAACAGGAAACAAAACTGTGAATAGCTTGATTGCACAGGCTTATATTTATGTTAACATATAAAGAGTGCCTTTCTAGATGTGGTTTTGGAGAATAATGCATTGCCGTGTGTCTCGCTTTGCTGCGAATACAGAGCACCGTTAAGCTATAAAGATCAATAAGTGCCCGAAACTCAATGACTGTAGCCTCTGCATGGTATCTTAGCTTAACAGATCAAAATGGAATGCACTATAAACACAATTTATGTAACAACCCTATAAATAATGGTCTAGTAACATAATTTAAATTAATTTCTCTTGCATCATTGTGTAGAATTTTACGTCAACTATCCTGATGCCTTCTTTTGTGCAAAATACTACTGTAATACTGATTGTATGAATGTGATGTTGGCAGGTAACTCAAGATTTGCCCTAAGCCAAGATCTTCAGTGTTTTACTAGCATGAACAGTTTTGTTCATTAGCATTAATCCTGCTTCATCTGTGCACACTCTTGATGTTCACAATATATTATTTTTTTCCATTAGTGATGTAAAAAGTTTCTTCTAACTAGATGAAAAGTGCTGTGTTTGAAAATAAGCACATCAAATAAAATTTTTTTCCAATAGCTGTTTATTTGAAAATGTTATGGCGAATTCCTCAAATACTGTAAGAACACTCCAAGTCCCTATGACTGAAGTCTTCTGATGCCTCTGGACCACCATCCCTCACCAACAAGTATACATGTGTCATAAAGCTGCTGGACGTCTTACCCGTGGGGCTTTGATATGTGGTGTTGGTCCACCGGGGTCTTTAACCGTGGTGGGGAGGATTTAGCAGTGTCACCATACTGAAAATTTAGCTCACTTAGGATATATAACTCAGTTAACTCATTGCATACTGATATTATGACATATAGTTAAAATTATGAAGACATTGAGCTTTTTTCAAAGTACAATTCAGACTTTGGCCTAAAGAATCTCTGTTGAGTTAGTGGATACCAGGAATAAGATTGTGTTAAATATCATACTATTTCTACATTTCTGTAGATGTTCCATTTCTGTGAAAGTTTATCACTCTGTCATCTAGAACCCTTCATTTGCAAAAAGTTTCTTGAACCCTTGACGTAGGCATGGTCTTAATTGGCAAATACCACAGTACAAAAAGAACACTCTGTAGGTTCAGTGAAAAGGTACGCTGAAATATTTTTTCAAGTACATATCAATAAATTAATAGAATTCTTGAACTATGTTCCAAAATCATTTAGAGGTCCATTAACAACTCATTACTTTAGTGACATTTAATAAAAACAGGTAATTTCTAGTTAATTTCATTCTAGATATTAATGATTATCGACATCATTTTTAAATAAAGTGCTTCATTTAAGTGGAATGTTGCATTTGGCTGATTAGGCAATGAACGCGTGAAATCAATCTTAGTGTATGAGCATCATTTTTAACTTTTCTCAATCATTTTCAGTATTAATTATTTACTCTCCGATGAAGACAAATAAAATATTTAGGTAGGTGGTATTACATACATAGATTCTTATAGATGATCCCTGCATTTTGAATGAGTCATAGTGAAACATGAAGAAAATATGACTCATAAAGTGAAGTGCACACAGAGCCTGACTGATTGCAGAACCTTAATATGTCACTAAAAGAGTCACACTGAATAAAAAAACCACATGTATTAATATAAGTAACTAAAAACACAATATAAAACATGTGTTTTCTAAAATGATGCTGCTCCTGATGATGCTGTGATCACCAGGAGTAGAAGTGCTTAGACCCCCCCTTAGACCCCACTCCCAAAACTTGTTATGAAAGTGAAATTATAAAATATATTTCGTCTCATTATTGTGATCAGTAAACATGGAAGGTGAACAGACTGAAGGAAGTATAAAGACAAACTATAAGTGTATGTGAGGAACTCCCACTCATCAGGGCGTTGTCCTCCTTCTACTCTGGGTCTCCATCAGAGACCATGAGTGTGAGGAAAGTCAAAGAAAGTCCAATGGCCTCTGGAAGGACTCGTTGAGTCAGGGTGCACGTGCAGTATAGTGTAGGTTGTAGAATCTTTTTCACTGTGACGGGAAATACATTTTATCAAACTTCAGAATAATGCAAAGAATTTTATATATATTTCACATGAAGATCATACATAAATACATACATCATCTGAACCGCTTGTCCCATACGGGGTCGCGGGGAGCCGGAGCCTAACCCGGCAACACAGGGCGTAAGGCTGGAGGGGGAGGGGACACACCCAGGACGGGATGCAAGTCCGTCACAAGGCAACCCAAGCGGGACTTGAACCCCAGACCCACTGCGCCACCGCACCCCCACATGAAGATCAGATTAAAGCAAACATTACTACCTGTAGGGACAATGACCATTTTACTGACAGTTTGAAGACACATTTTGTCTGTCGCCTGTGAAAGCCAAATTACCAGTGAATTAAAGCTTTATGCTTTCATAAATGATAGAAACACTTGCCTTGCCAATCATGAAGACAAGTCTACCAGTGGTGTTCACTGTTCTGCTTGTCCTGCACATCAGTGTCAGTGTGAACTCAGGAATGATCAGCATGGTAAGGCTGGATACAATGAGTGAGTGAATGGGTGAGGGTGAGTGTGCGTGTGTCTTTTTACATATATACATGCAGAGGTGGTAGAGACGCCAAACACAGTCCTCAAGTAAAAGTATTGTTACTTTCAAAAAATGAAGTAATCCAAATGTACTTGAATAAAAGTATGAAATCAAAAAAACTATTCAAGTATGAATGTTATTTTGATTGAAATGAAACGTTTTAATGTTATAAACCTGTAGCAATGTTAACAAGTACACTTTGCAATTTCAACTAACCTTTTTAATATATTAAAACTGTTTTGCAAATCTGATTTATAAAATAAAGGCAAATGAAAGACCACCATCTGCCAGGTATTAACTATATTTAGCTGACCCCTCTGTCAAAGGTCACTTACAGTTTTACTTTTTCCTATAAAGCTGTTCACACTGATTGACCCATTCATAGATGTGGATAATTGCTATCTCTCAATTCATGGTCTTTAGATCAAGAGCACAAAAGCAGGAGAAGGAAATCAAACTCATGTTCTTTGACTGCAGGGTGACAACTGTAACCACTGCACTACCTAGTGGCCCAAATGAAGTTGTAGCACTAAAAAACTATGTAGTGCCATGGCTCATCCTCACACTGTCTTTTGTACAAAGCACTTACAATTTAAATATCAATCACCAAAACACTCATTAATCATTAAGAAAAAAATATTTCCTAAGAAGAAAAAGTGGGAAAAATTTTTTTTCAACAGGTGTACTTAAGTACAAGTAAAAAGGATCAATGCTAAAACTTGCTATGACGAGTACAATTTCAGAAAAAGTGACGCTTCCTGCAGAGCTGCCGAAGAGCACAATCATACAGAAAAATATCTGCCCCAGCTACATAGCATTGCAATATACACATATACCATGGGATCCATCACACTACCCTTTTATCGAACATTTAATGAAGCAGTGCGAAAATGGCAACGCCCAAAATTTCCCATACGTCTGAGCACTTCCTATGCAATATGGAGGCTGAAAAGGAAGGAGCTTATAAATGAAAAGTCTTTACATTACATTACACCATATTCAGCAATTCAACAGGAATTAGAGGTACTAATTCCACCCTACAAGAAGTTTAAACTTACCGACATCTTCGAGAAAGGAAAAGGAGACATGCATGAATGTGATGTCACTTATACAGTGGAGAGTTCCGGAATTCAGGGTGATGATGTGTGTTCTTGGGTTGATAAGGGCTCAGTTTAAGCTCCTGTACATTGTTTTGGTCATCAGATCTCCTGCTTTGTTAGAGCACAGATTGTGAGCTCAGCTCAGTTACATACAGTACTGCTTGTTTTCTTCTCCTCGCTTTCACTGCACTGCTTGGCAACATGTATGATGTGTGGCTTTAATGTTGTGATTTAAATGTGCAAACTCACCTGTCAGCTTGTTTATCAATTTCAGTAAATAAAAGCAAAGACCAAGAATGAGATTCTAGGGTCTTTGTTATTCGTTTTCAATTTGCAAATTCAGAATGAATTTTTACTGTTCATGAAATTACTGTTACATTTACATCACCTCATTGTCACATTTCATCAAATGAACCAGTTAACATCGCAAGAGAAGCTTAAGGTTTGTTTGCTGTTCAACAAATTGTTATTAAATAAAATGAATAAACATGAACACATGTCTATCATGTACTAATCCGGGAGAAGTGAATCCGAAAAAGGTGAGTTTTGAGACCCTTCATGAATATAGAGAAAGGTTCAGCATTTCAGAGTGAGAGGGGGGAGGTCATTGCACCACATCGGAGCCAGAACCGAAAGCTTTTTTGCTTTTGATTTTTGACCTCTTGTACGTGGGACCAAAGGTAGAGGAGCGTAGCAGTCTAGTCTGGGTGTAGCGAGTGATCCGGTCTTGTAGATTTCTGGAACAGATCTGTTGATGGTTTTATAAGCTGTAGCCAGCCTTGAATTTGATCCAGGATGTTATAGGAAGCTAGTTGAGAGATGAGAAGGGGGATATATGAGAATGCTTTGGCAACTCAAACACAACTCATATCACAGTGTTCTGTCTCAGCTGGAGAGGTTTGATAGCAGAGGCTGGAAGGCGAGACTGGAGAGAGTTGCAGTAATCCAGGTGGGATATTATCATGCATAGAGTCTGTTGTGAGACAGCGGCAGATGCTATGCAGGAAGGATCTATACAGGTCCGGGTTGTGGCTCCGGAGATATGTTGAGAGAAAGACAGACTTGAGTCAATCGTTACTCCCAGACTCTTAGTCAAGGTGGCAGACAAAATGAGTGCGTTGTCCAGTCTGAAGATGAGTCAGCTGGAAGGTGAAGTATTTCTGTTTAGGAGAGGTTGAGGTGTAGGTGGTGATCAGACATCCAGGCAGAGATGTCCGACAGGCAGGTGGCAATGCGAGAGGAAACGTCTGTAGCTTCGGGCAGAAAGGAGAGGAAGAGCTGGGTATCATCAGCATAGCAGTTGTATGAGAATCCATGGGAACCATGGCAGGGCCAAAGGAAGAGGTATAGACTGAGAAGAGTAGGGGGCCCAGTACCAAGCCCTGTGGGACACCAGTTGAGAGAGGCTGAGGGGATGAATGAGAGCCCTGCCAGACCACTTGGTCGGATCTGTCTGAAAGGTAGGACTTAAACCATTTTAGTGCACATCCTTTGATTCTAAGTTCTCCAGGAGAGGAGAGTAGAATCCAGTGGTTGAGAGTGTCAAATGCTGCATGGAGGTCGATGAGGATGAGGACTGAGGAGAGAGAGGCCACTCTAGCTGGCTGGAGAGCATCTGACACTGCCAGGAGAGCTGCCTCAGTGGAATTCAGACTGACTGGCCTGTTGAGGAGATCATTCTGGGCAAAGAATACAGACAGCTGACCGCAGGTTGTCCATTTCAGAGTTTTTGACAGAAAAAGGAGGAGGGAGACTGGCCTGTGGCTATGGACTGAGTCTGGATCCAGAGAGAGTTTCTTCAACAGAGGTGAAATGAATCTAGTTTACAAGTCTTCCTGCACCATCCTCTCTATCACCTCTAGTGCAGACGACCCTTTGTCGTCGGTGATAGTAATCTCCTTCTCTTTACCGGTGCTCTTGTCCACTGCCAGTATATTCACGATGCCATTTGCAGATACAGAATACGGTGGTACGAGTTGTATTTGACCTACCAAAGCGTTCCCATGTATCCTCCTCTTATATTTCTCCAGTGACTTCAGAGGGCTGCTCACATCAATTTCAAAAATCCTGCAGTTCAACTCCTCCTCCTGATTACGTCTTACAAAACCAACAGATCTGCTCTGAACAAATGTAAATGTAAAGGTAAAGTGAAGAGTGGGGGTTGGGTAGAATACCAGCCAAGGTACCAGCCAGCTATCTCACAAGCTTCTGGCTCAGCCTTCTTAGAGAAGGGAGGTGATGATTCGAGAGGGTGCTGTCTACTGACTCCGTAGTCCTGCTGTGGACTTTAATACTCCCACTGGCAATGACGAAGATACCTGGATGGGCGTGACTGGAAGGAGCTTGCGACATCTGAACTCGAGCGGTGAACTGTTACTGGACTCCTGTGCTGTGAACAAATGCATCGGCTAAATATCATTATTATTATTATTATTATTATTATTATTATTATTATTGTTATTATTATTATTATTATTATCATCAACATGAACAATGAAAAGAAAGGGAGACAGTTTTAGTGGGGAAGGTGATGAAGCCTTTACTGGATTGTAGCAAGAGAAAGGGCCGACACGGTCTGGTGAGTGGAAGGTGAGGGGTTTTTATTTCTTAATGGTTGTCACACAAGGACTAGTGAGGGGGGGAACAGGGTGCAGGGAACACGTGCAGATCAGGATCAGTTGGTGAGGGACGTGGAGAACGGGGTCGCTGTCGGACTCGGCATCAGTCATTGCCCGAGGTCATCGCCCCCAGGAGGTCCTCAGACTCTCTCTCTTCACTGTTGGAGGCTGGGGAAGAAATAGAGGTGTCGATTATTCTCAGCTGTCCCGACTCCACCCCCCCCCCCTTCAGACTGCCCCGGCGTGCTACATGGATATTTGCAGTTCTGTTCTAAGGTCCAGCCTGGCACCTCAATGCACCTAATTTGATCTGTGCCTTTCAGCATAACTGTTACATCACAACCCAAATTGTATTTGATGAGGTAAAGGAATGTATGTTGATTATTCTTCCATATTGGACAACATCACATTTACATTTATTCATTTAGCAGACACTTTTGTCCAAAGTGACTTACATCTCATCTCATCACATATTGGACAAGAAAATTGACCTCAGTGCTACAGTCTTTACCAGAAGCTTCCATGACAAATGTAGTTAAATTGTCACTTAAGTGACCTATTTCATAATTGTAACACATTTTTAAAGATTTTATCACCCTTTCGAAACATCTTTGTGCTACATGACCGCTTCTGCTAAACACAATTTAATGGGTGAAGATCAAGTCTGAACTGTTGCTCACCTTCACCTCACACTGTCTTTTGCCTCACTTGAGCACTTCTCTCAGGATGAAGTTGCTCGTAACATTGTTTCCCAGCTGCCCTTGGGCATCTTGCTTCCTCCTGCCTTGTTACGCTCGCAGTGGTAGGAGAGAGGAGGCTAGAGCAGAGGAACTTACACAGACTGAACTGGATTCGAACCAATGCTCAAACAGCACTACCTGCTGCACCTCTGTCCTTCCCAGCAGTAATTCTGTTGAACTATAATATACTGCGCTAAGTTACCTGTACTAAAGCACATTTGAAACAAATGTGTTTTGTTCACACCTCAGCACTGTGTACACCTAGGGGCTTGAAGCTTTGAATGAAAGTCGAGTTGGGTTTGAAACTCGATGCGCTGAATGAGATTTATTTCCATTTATTTGTGCATGGGACAGTGAACTCCTCAAATACTCTAAGAACACTTCAGGTCCCCCTGCCCGGTCACCAACAAGTGGACATGTGTCATAAAGGTGCTGGACAACTTACCAATGGGTCTTTCATGTGTCGTATTGGTCCACCAGGGTCTTATACCATGGTGAGGAGGATTTAGCAGTGTCACCATGCTGAATATTTACCTCACTTAAGATACTGAACTCAGTTAACTCACTGCATACTGATATTGTGACATCTAGTGAAAATTATGAAGACATGTTGACTTTCTTCATTGTACAATTCAGACTTTGGCCTAAAGAATCTCTGTTAAGTTTGTGGACACCAGGAACACAATCTTGTTTAATTTATTACTATTTAGAAGTTGTTTTCTTTTTGTTGTTATTTTTGTTGTTATTTCTTAGATAGTTATCCACTTTGCCACCTAGAACACTCCTTTAGCAAAAAGTTTCTGATAGCGTTGGACCAATGGGATGAAAGTAGGCATGGTCTTAGTTTGCATGTGCCACAGTACAAAAGGTACCAAACCACCCAAGTAGTAGAACAGACACCCCACAGAATTTCGAAGGACACTTCATTGGTTCATTAAAAAGGTATGCTGAAATATTTTTTCAAAACCACCAATAAATGAACTGAATTACTGAGTTATATTCCAAGATCATTTACCAGTAAATTAACAAGTTGTAATTATGTTTGGGGCTTTTAACATGTCAGACCTTCATTTAACGTAATTAAAGTTCTTTATGATTACTACTGTAATGTTTCTATTATTTAAAAACATTAAACTTTGCATTACTTACAATTTGAATGTTGCATTCTGGGAAAAAAAGATTAATTTTATGCAATGAACATCCTGACTGAACAATTTTAGCTCATCTTAATTGATAAGGATTTATGATTTCAGCAGAAGCAAAGAATTTAATCGGTCGTTTATAGATTTAGTTATTCTTAACAGTCAATAATAGTTTACTGTATCCCATACAAGGCATTTTACATATATATATATATATATATACTGTATATGCTCAAAAAGCTGCTTCTGGGGCTTTGCTGTGTGGTGCAATTCATCATAATGTGAAATGCACACAAAGTGTGACTGATTTTAGAACCCTAAAAGAGTCACAGTGAATTAAAAAAAGCACATGTATTAATATTACCCAGGGTCCTCTCTGTACTGTCAGCCTCCATCAGTGGCCACGAGTGTGACAAACATCAAAGTCTAAGGGGTTCCACATGGACCAGGATGTGAACACAATAGAGTGTAGGTTCTACGGTGTTACATATTATATAACACATTTATTTATTTAAAGGGGTGCGGTGGCACAGGTGCTGCACTCTCGTGGGTCTGGGGTTCGAGTCCTGCCGAGGGTGCCTGGTTGTGTCCCCTCCAGCCTTGCGCCCTGTATTACCGGGTTAGGCTCCTTTCCACCGCAGCCCTGCTTGGGACAAGCGGTTTCAGCCAGTGTGTGTGTGTGATTTATTCATTTACCTGACACTTTCTCCATAGCAATTTACATTTTTAAGGTACCTACAATTTTTTACCCAGTTAAACAGCTGGGTAATTTTACTACAGCAATTCAGGGTAAATACCTTGCTGAGAGGCAGGACAGCTGGAGGCAGGAACTCAACCTGCAACTTTTGGGTCCAAAGGCTGCAGCTCTAACCACTACGCCACCAGGTGTACTTGTAATACAATTATTATACAGAATTGCATGTTACGATTAGGGTTATATATACTTCAGCTGAAGCTAAAATTAAAGCACACATTACTAACTGTAGTGACAATGAAAATTTAAATGACAGGTTATAGAAACTCTTTAATTTCGTCTGTCACCTGTCAAAACCAAATGAGAAGTGAATTAAAGTTTTCTGCTTTCATAAATGATAGAAACACCTGCATTCATACAAGTCCAGTATAATTACTGGAAGGAGCCATAACATGCTCGTGTAGTTATTGTACTCCGTGTGCGTGTTCACGTTCAGGGGTTTGCAGCCCAATCATGAAGACAAGTCTACCAGTGATGTTCACTGTGCTGCTTGTCCTGCACATCACTGTCAGTGTGAACTCAGGACTGATCACCACGGTAAGGCTGGACACAGTGTGTGAGTGTGTTTGTATGTGAGAAGATGTATAGTGTGTGTATTACTGTGTGTGAATCTTTCCATTCATGCTGTATAAATGTCCATATTCCATGGGAGGAGCACTCATTTCCTCCTTTGTATTCCACATTGCAGTTGGTGGACAGTTCAGAGGGGATCACAGTGGAATTTGACATGGCCCCCAACTCGGTGGATGACTCCTATGGCCACTGTGCTAAAAACATGTACGAAAAAGTGAAGTACTTGCTGCTTGCTGAAAAAATGAAGGACATAAATTTTGCAAAACTTTGGAGCATTGCTGAAAAACACAACATCCACACAGATCAAAATCTGTCACGGCTACATCGCATTGCAATATACACATATACCATGGGACTCATCAAACCGCCCTTTTATAAAACACTCAATAATGCAGTGCGAAACTGGCAAAGCCACACATTAGCGAGTTTCCCATATAAGTCTGAGCATTTCCTATTAACCGATGCAATATGGATGCTGAAAAGGGTGGAGGTCAGGAACAAAAAGCCACGGTGTGTGACCACCTACAGAGGAACCTCTTTGATTTATAAAAAGGCAAAAATTGGAAGAGAATTTCGATTTGGTGCTTTTACTTCCAGCTCCACTAGCAAAACTGTGGCTCAGGGATTTGGGAAGAAAACATGTTTTATAATCAGGACATGTTTTGGAGCCAATATTACACCCTATTCAGCATTTAAAAATGTACCAGAGGTACTAATTCCACCTTATGAGAAGTTTAAAGTTACCAAAGTGTCCAGTGCAAACGAAATAGGAAGCATGTTCTGTGATGTCACTTATACGGTGAAGAGTTCCGGAATTCAGAGTAACCGTGTGTGTTCTTGGATTGATCAAGGCTCAGTTTGATCAAGGCTCAGCTCCTGTTTTGTTAGAGCACAGATTGTGAGCTTAGCTCAGTTACATACAGTACTGCTTGTTTTCTTCTCCTTGCTTTCATTGCACTGCTTGGTAACATGTATGACGTGCGGCTTTAATGTTGTGATTGAACTGCGCAAACTCACCTGTCAGCTTGTTTATCGATTTCAGTAAATAAAAGCAAAGAGCAACAATGAGTTTCTAGTGTCTTCAGTTATTTGTTTCTGATTTGTGTCAGTGCATACCTGTGTTTATCCAAGGCGACTTCCACTGCTGGATATAGTGTGTGTACAGTGACTACAGGGGGTCACTCATCTACATACCAATGGAACACACTCTCACACAAACACGCCGTGGGCAATTCAGAGTCCCCTGTTCGCTTGAAACACGCATGTTTGGACTGCAGGAGGAAACGCATACAAACACAGGGAGAACATGGGAACTCCGCTCAAACCGAGCAGGAATCAAACCCTGTCCGGGCACTGAGATGACAGCACCACTCACTGAGCCACCATGACACCTGGAAAAAGAAAGTTCTGGAAAGTTCAGCTCTGCAGTTTTCCCATTGGCTGTGTTCGCTACTCAGCCGTTCCACCACTGTCCAGTTTTTCCATTCCCCATTCTCTCATTGGCTGCTGTTGCGCTTGTACTGCTCTACCATTGGCTGACTGTGCCGGTCTCCTGTTCTACCATTGGCTACATTTGTTACTCAGACTCATTATTGGCTGACATTGCATCACACCCTTGTGTCACAACACAGCACACCGGTCCTGGTCCAGACCATGGTGAGATCCCACCTCAAATGCAGCAGCTCGACTTTGCACCTTAATAACAAGTTCTGAGAGCTGACCACATCGCCACAAAGACAGAGTAGCTGAAAATAAACTACAGAGAACAAAATACACTGACTGCAAGGTACTTACTGTGATTGTTTCCTGACTTCTGACATGTTTGTGTTCCAGCCCTCAGGCTGAGAAGATGAGCACTCAGCTGGTGACCGTGTCCAACTGCGTGTGTCCAGACGGGCCGTTAATCCATCATCCTTACACACACAGTCTGAACCGCTTGTTCCATACGGGGTCGCGGAGAGCCGGAGCCTAACTCCGCAACACAGGGCGTAAGGCAGGAGAGGAAGAGGACACACCCAGGACGGGGCGCCAATCCGTCGCAACCCCAGACCCACCAGAGAGCAGCACCCGGTCCAACCCGCTGCACCACCGCACCTCCCTCATCATCTTAACATATTATTGCTATTTTTATTTATTCGTTAAATTATCAAAATGCAACCTCTGCAGCCTTGTTCTAAAGGAGAAATGCTGGGCTCGAGTACGATGGACCTCCATGGAGGGTGATGTTGATGTTCACTTGGAGTCACAGTGACACAGTGCCCTCAGCGAGCCTCAGTCCCAGTGCCGGGCTGTAGGAGCAGAGCGCCACCTGGAGGTCACTCAGAGACAACCTGGAGGGGCTGAATGTTTTCACTGTCCTTATGACAAGGATCCTTCACACAGATGCATGCACGCATGCACACACAAGTCTTCTGAGATGGATATCTATCAAAAACATGGGTATAAAGTTGGAAATAATACAAACTATGGGCACAACATTTGCAAATGCAAAAAGTTTCCCTGTTTGACCAAATGAATAGATTCCTGTCTCTTAATGAAGTTTAGATATCATGAAAAACTGCAGTAAACAAAAAATGGGTTTTAATAATTATTATAATAATTGCTGACGTTAAATTGCCCGCAGTGTGTAAATGGGTCAGCGAGTCTGTGCACGTGTGAGGCGACTCTGCACTGGACCAGCACCCTATCCATGGTGCACTTCGCCTCAGTCTTGAGCTCAGTAATTCCAAGGTACGCTGTTGACACCCCCAACCTTAATCAGGAAAGGTGGTTAAAATTATTATTATTAGTAGTAGTAGTAGTAGTAGTATATGGGAGGGTGAAGTGGGTTGGACCGGGTCCTGCTCTACCCTGGGTCTGGGGTTCGAGTCCCCCTTGGGGTGCCTTGAAACAGCCTCGTGTCCTGTCCTGAGTGTGCCCCCTCTCCCTCCAGCCTTACGCCCTGTGTTGCCGGGTTAGGCTCCGGCTCCGCGCAACCCCGTATGGGACAAGTGGTTCAGACAGTGTGAGTGAATGAATGAATGTTATCATTATTATTATTATTATTATTAAAAAAGAAAGGCTCAGAGTTTTTAAGGGGAAGATGATGGTGAAGGACACATTCACAGGACATTTGTAGCTTCACCTGTGCTTTACATGTAAGGTTTGTCATGTACCTGGTCACACGTCATTTGATTTGTCCCCTTTACACTCTTGTTACATCACAGCACATATTCTGTTCCTGTTAATTCATGGAATGTATTTTCACCATTTGTACAAATCTGGGAAGAATATGTCCACCATAGAAGTTTCTCCAGGAAATATGTGGTTCCCCCAAGAGTCTCACTTTCTCCTCCTAAAAAAGTCAACATTTCACCTCACCTTAATTCTAATTAATTTTATATGATTTCTGTCAACCTTTTGGAACATTTACATTTACATTTATTCATTCAGCAGACACTTTTCTCCAAAGTGACGTACATCTCAGCAAAGATACAATTTGTCCATTAATTGTGAACTTCAGTATTACATGACCAGTTATGCTAAATACTGTAACCTTTGCTCCTTATGGTGTATTTACCTGAATCTGTATTTATTTATTTATTCAGCTAAATACACACACATACACACACACACTGACTGAAACTGCTGCAAGCTGCAGCCTAACCCTGCAACACAGGGCGTGGGGCTGAAGGGGGAGGGGACACATCCAGGACGGGACGCCAGTCTGTCACACAGCACCCCAAGCGGGACTCGAAGACCAGACCTACCAGAGAGCATAACCCGTCAAACCTGCTGCGCCACCGCACCCCCACCCCCAGCTAAATACATTAAAACTCTAAAGCGGGTGGCCTGTGATCAACTATCTGAATTATTTGCCCGGAACCATCTCCTCACTGGATATCAGTCTGGTTTCAAAGTTGGTCACTCCACGGAGACAGCGCTTCTGGTGGTGTTTGATGCTCTTCAGTCTGCTTGAGCCGCCTCCCTCTCCTCGGTCCTCATCTTCCCTGATCTGTCTGCAGCATTCGACACTATTAACCACCAGTTTCTACTATCCTCTCTTAGTCACCTTGGGATCAAAGGAACGGCACTAGGATGGTTTGAGTCCTACCTGTCTGACAGATCCTATCAAGTGGTCTGGTGGAGCACTCATTCTTCTTCTCTGCCTCTCTCAACTACTCTCCCACAGGGCTCGGTACTGGGTCCTCTTCTTTTCTCCATCTACACCTCCTCCCTCGGTCCGGTCGTAGCCTCCCACTGCTATGCTGATGATACCTAGCTCTTCCTCTCCTTTCCACCTGGTGCATCAGACATCTCCGTACGCATCTCTGCCTGCCTGTCGGACATCTCTTCACGTATGTATGATCACCACCTCCGACTCAACCTCTCCAAAACAGAGATTCTGGCCAGCTGACCTGTCCTCCTGTCATGATCTATCAATTAAACTGGACAACTCACTCATTTTGCCTACCTCCTCAACTAAAAGTCTATGAGTGACGATCGACTCAAGTCTATCTTTCTCTCAGCACATCGAAGCCACAACCCAGTCCTGCAGATACATCCCGCATAATATTCATAGGATCCGTCCCTACCTCACAATTGACTCTGCCCAACTACTTATCCAGGCCATGGTGACTTCCCGTCTGGATACTGCAACTCTCTCCTGCGTGGCCTTCCTGCTACTCTCATCAAACCTCTACAGCTGATACAGAATGCTGCTGCAAGAGTTGTGTTTGACTTGCCAAAGTGTTCCCATGTATCTCCTCTACTCGTTTCTCTGCACTGGCTTCCTGTAGCTTCCCGAATCAAATTTCAGACCCTGTTTATTGCCTACAAATGCATCAATAGAGCTGCTCCCAGATATTTACAAGACTTGATAAACCGCTACACCCCAACCAGACCCCTTCGCTTGTCAACTTTTGCTCGCTTGGTGGTCCCGCGCACAAAAAGTAAAGCGCGGAGGTTCTCAGTTCTGGCTCCGCTGTGGGGGAATGACCTCCCTCTTCTCACTCAGGACTGCTGAAACTCTGTCCGCATTCAAGAAGGGTCTAGGAACTCATCCTTTCTGGACTCACTTCACCCAAGATCTCTCCAGCTCATGTATGGTGTAAATGTTCATGCACCGTAACTTTATGATCATCCCCAGATATGCCTTTAGACAGCCACTACTCCTGTATTGTTTACTTAAGTTTACTTAAGTTTACTAAGTTTACTTAAGAATCACATGTCTCCAACTATGTCTCTTTCTCCTAAGGTAATGAACAAATTGTATTTCTCTCAGATACACGTCGCTTTGGAGAAACACGTTGCTAAATGAATAAATGTAAATGTAAATAAATGTAATGTTTGTCTTTGTGTTATTTTGACTCATGCCTTTTCTGCTGAATAAAATAAAAAAGGTTGTAAAGGTTTTAGATATGTAATAATTCTGAAAATAAAACTACTACCCTTTGAAAGTAAAAACCATTCAACACTGCTCTTTTAAAATTATCGCTGAAACCTTTCACACTAAGAACTAAGGTAACTTTTAAGTTAATTTACATATAACATATATGTATTTCAGCAGATGTTACGCAACACGTATTACATGTCACACATGAAGACTGACCAAGGATTAAAACATAACTTGAATAATAGGAAAATGTGGTGTGACACTTAGAAATAAAATAATGAGTATGTGATCAGATAATGAAGTTCCAGACTTTCAAAGGAGCTGTTCCATCCACTGATAAAAAAACTATTTGAATTTCTGTCCTGAAACACAGTTCCTTCTGTTATACGCCGTTGCTAAGTTGTGGTCATACAGATAAGAACATTCCCTACGTTTGTAAAAAGACAGTTCTACCTTGTAACAGCCTCCCAGTGCTCTGTCCATTGTGCAGACAGCCAGACTTATTTCAAAATATTTTTAAATTTGAACATATCTTATATGTTACTTATTCAGTCACCTTGCTGAATAAGGTGTCTCCTCCGTGAACCGCCACCTTATCGTGGTGGAGGGGTTTGAGTGCCTGAATGAGTCCAGGAGCTATGTTGTCTGGGGCTACATGCCCCTGGTAGGGTCTCCCATGGCAGACAGGTCCTGGATGACAGACGAGACAAAGCGCGGTTCAAAAACCCCTTATGACGGAAAAATCAAGGCGTCCGTTTACCCCGCCCGGTATGGGGTCACCGGGGCCCCACCCTGGAGCCAGGTCTGGGGGGGGGGCTCGCATGCGAGCGCCTGGTGGCCAGGTCTATGCCCACGGGGCCTGGCCGGGCTCAGCCCGAAGCCACAACGTGGAGCCGCTCTTCGGTGGGCTCACCACCTGCCGGAGAAACCGTAAGGGGCCGGTGCATTGTGATTTGGGCGGTGGTCGGGGCCGAGTGCCCGGCCGACCCAAACCTCGGGCGCCAACTCTGGTTTTTGGGACTTGGAATGTCACCTCACTGGCGGGGAAGGAGCCTGAGCTGGTGCAGGAAGTTGAGAGATACCGTCTAGATATAGTCGGGCTCGCTCCCACTCACAGCTTGGGTTCTGGAACCACTCTACTCGATCGAGGGTGGACTCTCCACTATTCTGGCGTTGCCCAAGGTGAGAGGCGGCGGGCTGGTGTGGGCTTATTAATAGCCCCCCAGTTCAGCCGCCATGTGTTGGAGTCTACCCCGGTGAATGAGAGGGTCATCTCCCTACGCCTTCGGGTCAGGGAACGGTCTCTCACTGTCGTTTGTGCTTATGCGCCTAGCGGCAGTGTAGAGTACCCGGCCTTTTTAGAGTCCCTGGGGGGCGTGCTGGAAAGCACTCCCACTGGGGACTCTGTCATTCTACTGGGGGACTTTAACGCCCACGTGGGCAGCGACAGTGATACCTGGAGGGGCGTGATTGGGAGGAACGGCCTCCCTGATCTGAACCCGAGCGGTGAGTTGTTATTGGATTTCTGTGCTAGTCGCGGTTTATCCATAACGAACACCATGTTCATGCATAAGGGTGTCCACCGGTGCACTTGGCACCAGGACACCCTAGGTCGGAGGTCGATGATCGACTTTGTAGTCGTTTCTTCTGTTCTTCGGCCATATGCCTTGGACACTCGGGTGAAGAGAGGGGCTGAGCTGTCAACTGATCACCACCTGGTGGTGAGTTGGATTCGATGGCAGGGGAAAAAGCTGGACAGACCTGGCAGGCCCAAACGCATAGTGAGGGTCTGTTGGGAACGTTTGGCGGAGGCCCCTGTCAGAGAGGTCGTCAACTCCCACCTCCGACAGAGCTTCAACCAGGTCCCGAGGGAGGTGGGGGACATTGAGTCTGAATGGACTATGTTCCGCTCCTCCATTGTCGATGCGGCGGTTCGGAGCTGCGGCCATAAGGTCTCCGGTGCCTGTCGTGGCGGCAATCCCCGAACACGGTGGTGGACACCGGAAGTAAGGGATGCCGTCAAGCTGAAGAAGGAGTTCTATCGGGCCTGGCTGGCTCATGGGACTCCTGAAGCAGCTGACAGGTACCGGCGGGCCAGACGGAACGCGGCTCTGGCAGTCGCCGCGGCAAAAACTCGGGCTTGGGAGGAGTTCGGTGAGGCCATGGAGGAAGACTTTCGGTCGGCCTCAAAGAGATTCTGGCAAACCGTCCGGCGACTCAGAGGGGGGAAGCGGTGTTCCACGAACACTGTTTACAGTGGAAGCGGTGCGCTGCTGACCTCAGCTGAGGATGTTCTCGGGCGGTGGAAGGAGTACTTTGAGGATCTCCTCAATCCCTCCGACACGCCTTCCGTAGAGGAAGCTGAGGCTGGGGACTTGGAGGGGGACTCGTCCATTACCCTGGCTGAAGTTGCTGAGGTAGTCAAAAAACTCCTCGGTGGCAAGGCTCCGGGGGTGGATGAGATCCGCCCCTAGTTTCTCAAGTCTCTGGATGTTGTGGGGCTGTCTTGGCTGACACGCCTCTGCAGCATCGCGTGGAGTTCGGGAACGGTGCCTCTGGACTGGCAGACCGGGGTGGTGGTCCCTCTTTTTAAGAAGGGGGACCGGAGATTGTGTTCCAACTACAGGGGGATCACACTCCTTAGCCTCCCTGGGAAAGTCTATGCCAGGGTACTGGAAAGGAGAATCCGACCGATAGTCGAACCTCGGATTCAGGAGGAGCAATGCGGTTTTCGCCCTGGCCGTGGAACACTGGACCAGCTCTATACCCTCACTAGGGTGTTGGAGGGTTCGTGGGAGTTTGCCCAACCAGTCCATATGTGTTTTGTGGACCTGGAGAAGGCATTCGACCGTTTCCCTCGTGGCATCCTGTGGGGGGTGCTTCGGGATTATGGGGTTCGGGGCTCGTTGCTACGGGCTGTTCGTTCCCTGTATGACCGGAGCAGTAGCTTGGTTCGCATTGCCGGCAGTAAGTCAGACCTGTTCCCGGTGCATGTTGGACTCCGCCAGGGCTGCTCTTTGTCACCGATTCTGTTCATTATCTTCATGGACAGAATTTCTAGGCGCAGTCAGGGAACGGAGGGTGTCTGTTTTGGTGGCCGCAGGATCTCATCTCTGCTTTTTGCGGACGATGTGGTCCTGTTGGCTTCATCAAGTCAAGACTTGCAGCATGCACTGGGGAGGTTTGCAGCCGAGTGCGAAGCGGCGGGGATGAGAATCAGCACCTCCAAATCCGAGGCCATGGTTCTCGGTCGGAAAAAGGTGGATTGCTCCCTCCGGGTTAGGGGGGAGTTGCTCCCTCAAGTGGAGGAGTTTAAGTATCTTGGGGTCTTGTTCACGAGTGAGGGAAAAATGGAGCGGCAGGTTGACAGGCGGATCGGTGCGGCGTCCGCAGTAATGCGGTCATTGTACCGGTCTGTTGTGGTGAAGAGGGAGCTGAGTCGTAAGGCGAAGCTCTCAATTTACCGGTCAATCTACGTTCCTACCCTCACCTATGGTCATGAACTCTGGATCATGACCGAAAGAATGAGATCGCGGATACAAGCGGCGGAAATGAGTTTCCTCCGCAGAGTGGCTGGGCGCACCCTTAGGGATAGGGTGAGGAGCTCAGTCACCCGGGAGGAGCTCGGAGTAGAGCCGCTGCTCCTCCGCATCGAGAGGAGCCAGTTGAGGTGGCTCGGGCATCTGTTCCGGATGCCTCCTGGACGCCTCCCTGGGGAGGTGCTCCGGGCTTGTCCCACTGGGAGGAGGCCTCGGGGCAGACCCAGGACACGTTGGAGAGACTATGTCTCCCGGCTGGCCTGGGAACGCCTTGGGGTTCCCCCAGAGGAACTGGAGGAGGTGTGCGGGGAGAGGGAAGTCTGGAGTACTCTGCTCGGACTGCTGCCCCCGCGACCCGGCCCCGGATAAAAGCGGAGGAAGATGGATGGATGGATGGATCTTATATGGTTTTTTGTATCAATGGAAGTCCAAAAGAATTAAAGTAGGTGCCCAAACCTGAGAAGGAAACAAAAAGTGGGCAAAATTTAACTCGTGTGTGTATGTGTGTTGAACTGTGCAAAGAATCAAGTGAAGGAACATAATGAAGTACTGAAATTCAGAGCATTACAGTGAAGGACACATACATATACATTTTCTGAACCACTTGTCCCAGGGAACCAGAGCCTACCCAGCAACACAGGGCATAAGGCCGGAGGGGGAGGGGACACACCCAGGACGGGACACCAGTCCATCGCAAGGCACCCCAAGCAGGACTTGAACCCCAGACCCACTAGAGAGCAGGACCTGGTCCAACCCACTGCATCACTGCACCCCCCTGCGAAGGAAACACTTAGACACAATTATTCTACTTTGTCTAAAATCTCTTCCCACCCCATCCTCCTCTCTCCCTGAAAACTCAGCTCTTTGCCTCAGTCACCAAAATAAAGTCTTCTAACAGCAAATTCTATTTTTTTTTTTGTTTTAACTTGATTAAATTTTAAATCTTTCTTGCTAGAATTTATTCTGAATTCTATACTAATGTATAGTGAGCACATCAAATAGAGTGAATGGAACTGTATTAAGATGTCATCAGGTTCATTAACTTTTCCATAAATATCTTTCATCAGTTAATCATTGCCTGAGAGTAGAGATGTCAATACACAATATGTACAACTACGTAAGGAACATTTCAAGGTATTTGTTGGTATGAAAACCAGAAGGAATTACTTATTGTAATATCTCACGCTAATTTAACTGCACCAGAGCAGGCAGAATAGGGAGAATTTTGCTCACTTAAGATACTGAACACAGCTCACTCATCTCACAGAATAATATCATATGTTTTACAATACTGTTCTTATTCTTGCTCTTCTGAAAGTGTATCTTTCTATCACTCAGAGCACTTGATTTACAATGAGGTCCTAATAATGTTCATCTGCAAGAAGGTCCACACCAATGAGAGGACAGTATGCATGGTCTTCGTTTGCACATACCATGGTACAAAAGGCACCAAATCATCCAAGTAGTAGAGTAGACACCCAACAGAATCAGGAAGGACACTGGCTGACTGACAGGGTAAACTATTTTTTTTCTCATAAACATGGAGAATTTAATTATTAAACAATACAATAAAAAGTAAAAATATTTTCAGTGAAATTATATTAAAGTTACTACATTAAAACATATTTTTATGGATTTACTATAATTATTTTTCTATAGTTACATTCAAGTTACTTATGACTGGAACTGCATCATTTATTATTTAAATAAACGTATGATGATATTATAATATGCCCAAAGACATGCTGCTCGAGTTCCCCCATAGTGTGTGAGTGACAGAGAGTGTGTGTGTGTTCCACTGATGTATGGATGAGTGACCCAGTGTAAGTAGTGTATCTAGCAGCGTAAGTCACCTTGCTGAATAAGGTGTGTGGGCTGATAGTAACACTACATAGAGTTCATTGGAAGTCGCTTTGGAGAAAAGTGTCTGATAAATGAATGAATGTTAATGTAAGTACAAACATAAAATATAAGTGTGTGTGTGGGTGGCGCATGGCCTCATGGCCTCTCGCAACGAAAACTGGCTCTTGGTACGTGGAATGTCACCTCTCTTGGGGGAAAGGAGCCGGAACTGGTGCGGGAGGTTGAGAAATACCAACTAGATATAGTTGGGCTCACCTCCACTCACAGTATTGGCTCTGGAACCAAACTCCTCGATAAGAGGTGGTCCCTCTCCTACTCAGGAGTTGCACGAGGTGAGAGGCGCTGGGCAGGTGTGGGGATACTCACAAGTCCCTGGCTGGCTCCCATACAGTTGGAGTTTGCCCCAGTGGACGAGAGGGTCGTCTCAATGCAGCTTAGGGTCGCAGAGAGGAAACTTTGACTGTTGTGTGTGCTTATGCACCAAACAGCAGTTCAGAGTATTCAGCCTTCTTGGAGAGGGTGGGTGGGGTTCTGGACAGGGCCTCACCTACAAACTCCATTGTCCTGCTGGGGGACTTCAACGCTCACGTTGGCAATGACTGGGAAATCTGGCAGGGGGTGATTGGGAAGAACAGCCTGCCTGATCTGAACCCGAATGGTGAAATGTTATTGGACTCCTGTGCTAGTCATAGTTTGTCTATAACAAACACCGTGTTCGAACACAAAGATGCTCATAAGTGTACTTGGTACCAGAGCTCCTTGGGCCAAAGGTCAATGATCGACTTTGTAGTCATTTCATCTTACTTGAGGCCACATGTTCTGGACACTCGGGTGAAGAGAGGTGCTGAGCTGTCAACCGATCACCATCATGGTGGTGAGTTGGATCAGATGGCAGGGAAAACTGATGGACAGACCCGGTAGGCCCAGACGTCTAATAAGGGTGTGCTGGGAACAACTGTCGGAGGACCTTGTCCGGAATGATTTTAACTCACACCTCCAGGAGAGCTTCTCCCATGTCCCAGAGGAGGTAAGGAAAAGTGTTAAGTAGTATATACCGCCACTGCCCTGCCCTCACTTGGTCGATCAGACCACAATCTTATCCTGTTAACACCTCAGTATGTCTCTGCAGTTCAAAAGCAGCCTATCTCCACAAGGAATGTGAGGAGGTGGACTCAGGAGGCCTGTGAGGCCCTGCAGGACTGCTTTGAAACAACAGATTGGGATGTGCTCTGCAGACCACATGAGGACAACATCAATAACATCACTGATCGCATCACGGACTATATTAATTTCTGTGAGGACACTATCATTCCAACCCGGACAGTACGCTGTTTTCCTAATAACAAGCCTTGGATTACCAGTGACCTGAAGCGTTTGCTGAACCAAAAGAAGAGAGCCGTCAGGTCTGGTAACAAGGACGAGACGAGAAGGATACAGCGCCAACTGAAGGTGGCACTGAGGAAGTGTAAAGACTCTTATAGACAGAAGCCGGAGAATAAACTCCAGCTGAACAACATGAGAGACGTGTAGACGGGCATGAAGCAGATCACAGGCTATAACATCAAAGATCGTCAGCAGGACGGCAGCCTGGACAGAGCCAATGAGCTGAATTTGTTCTTTAACAGGTTCAGCACTGGACCCCCTGCTGGCCCTCCCCACACTGGACCAGTCTTCACACCCTCTTTGTCACCCTCTTATGCCTTGCATCGGACCCACTCCCACCCCCCACTGTGTACGTCTGACCCCAACCCCCATGACTGTGACCATCGGCCAGCTGAGAAGACAGCTGGAGAGACTCCACCAAGGCAAGGCTGCAGGCCCGGATCACATTAACCCCCGGGTCCTGAGGTTTTGAGCGGCCCAGCTGTCTGGCATCCTGCAACACATCTTCAACCTGAGTCTGTTGCAGGAAAGGATTCCGGTGTTATGGAAGACATCTTGTTTAGTACCGGTGCCAAAGATAGCCATCCCATCTGGCCCCAGTGACTTCAGACCAGTTGCCATAACGTCACATGTTATGAAGGTACTGTAGAGTCTGGTGATGAAGCAGCTGAGACCACAGGTGAAACCTAGTCTGGACCCTCTTCAGTTTGCCTATCAGCCTCATGTGGGTGTGGATGATGCTGTCGCCTATCTGCTGCAGCGAGCTCATTCTCACTTGGATGGTAGTGGCAGCACTGTGAGGATCATGTTTTTTGACTTCTCCAGTGCCTTTAGTACCATCCAACCTCTTTTGTTGAGTGAGAAGTTGCTGGGGATGGGCGTTGATGCATCTATGGTCTCCTGGATCTCTGACTATCTGTCAGACAGGCCTCAGTTTGTACGGCTGGGGAGCTTCCTCTCTGATGTTTTGGTTAGCAACACAGGAGCGCCACAGGGAACTGTCCTGTCACCATTCCTCTTCACTCTGTACACCTCTGATTTTCAGTATGATACTGAATCATGCCATTTGCAGAAGTTCTCTGATGACTCTGCAGTGGTGGGGTGTATCGGAGATGGACAGGAGTTGGAGTATAGGCACCTGGTGGATAACTTTGTGGAGTGGTGCAGCAGGAATCATCTGCTCCTAAATGTCAGGAAGACCAAGGAGATGGTCGTCGACTTTAGGAAGACAAGAATTGCAGTCAGACCCATAAAGATCCTGGGGGAGGAGGTTGAGACTGTTCAGAACTACAGGTACTTAGGTGTCCACTTGAACAGCAGTCTGGACTGGAAGGACCACACTGATGCTGTGTACAAGAAGGGAATGAGCAGACTCTATTTTCTGAGAAAGCTCAGATCTTTCAATGTGTGCAGCAAGATGCTGGAGATCTTCTACCAGTCTGTTGTTGCGTGTGCTATCTACTTTGCTGTGGTCTGCTGGGGGAGCAGCATCAATGCCAGAGATGCCAGCAGGATGAACAAACTCATCCGTAAGGCCGGCAGCATCATTGAACAGAACATGGAGACGTTTGAGTCAATGAGGAATAGGAGGTCACTGAACAAACTGCTCTTCATCATGGACATTCCATCCCACCCACTTCACAGCACACTGCAGAGACAGCGAAACTCACTCTCTAATAGACTCATTCAGCTCCACTGTCGTAAAGAACTGTTCAGGAAATCATTCCTACCGTTCGCAATAACACTGTTCAACAGCTCACCTCTGTGTTACAGATGAACTATTCAGCACTATTGTTAGTTCATTTTGTTACTACTTCATAATGATTATATTACCATTCTGCACAACTTACACTATATACTGTTGCACTATTTGCACTACATACTGTTTTGATTTATTTATTTAAATATACTTATTTACTATTCCTCCAACTGTATATATAATTGTACATATTTCTTATTTTGTATTTTTCCACTTGTTTTTGTATTTTTTATATTGCAAGTGGGGTGCGGTGGCGCAGTGGGTTGGACCGCAGTTCTGCTCTCCGGTGGGTCTGGGGTTCAAGTCCCGCTTGGGGTGCCTTGCGGCGGACTGGCGTCCCATCCTGGGTGTGTCCCCTTCCCCCTCTGGCCTTACGCCCTGTGTTGCCGGGTAGGCTCCGGTTCCCCGTGACCCCGTAAGGGACGAGCAGTTCTGAAAATGTGTGTGTGTGTGTGTGTGTGTGTATATTGCAAGTATTTTCAGACTTGTATTCTGCTGCTGTAACATAATAATTTCCCTTGTGGGATCTATCTATCTATCTATCTATCTATTAAGAGTGGCCTATTAACACTTATCCCTGAGTTTTCATAATATTCAATACACAACACAGACCTTCTGCAAGACCCTCTTCCCTGTGGTGGACTACGCCTACTGTACCATCCCCACGTACCCCAGCAGGCAGATCTTTGATTTATCCATTAAAAGGTCTGTGTCATGCCCCCAGGAATGGGTGGAGCGGCAACACCTGTGACTAACTGACTCACCGGATAAAAGGAGCTCCGGGTCAGTAAGACAGTGTGGATTCTTGCAAATGCCCTTCTGGTTTTGCAGTATCAGCAATCACTTGTTCTGTAGCTACAACCTCTGTTCCTGATTCCTGACCTTCGCCTGTTTTCTGACCACTGAGTTTGCCTTGCCCTTGTTGTGATGTTCATGCTTTGAAGATCTTTTGCCTGCCTTTGACCTTGATCCTGTCCTGCCCTTTGAATCTGGAGAAATGAATAAAACCAACCCGCATTTGGGTTCACAACCTACCTGCCTGTCCTCCGTCTGTCTGTTGCAATGAAAGTCTGCAAATATTCCCAGTGTAGCTATAATTTAAAAAAAAAAAAATTAACTGCTTTGGAGAACAGCAGTGTTGTGCAGTGTGTGGATTGTAATCTAAACTATTTACCCTGTTACAGGTTGATCATTTTTACTGATGCACATTGAGGAAAGATGCCTTGACCATGGCAGAGAATATTCATTTTAAATGACAAAATAAAAATGCGTTTGACACTTTCACTCCTAAATGTGCGCAACACTGCGTGCCTTATTACCCCCAACCCACCACCCGGAAACACCGGAGCAACTGTGGAACTCTGCGAATGAGTGTATTAATGTGCTCCATATCACTCTTCTGTTTGGTGGCTCCCTATTGCCATCTAGCAGCTGGTCACACAAGTACAGGCCGCATTTGCTCTCCTACTGAGACACTTAGAAAATACAAGTGCGGAAAAATAAATTTGAAAAATGTTTCTTTAAAAACGTCTAACTCGACCATTTGTAACACTAGTCGGTGTATTTCCTGTTAAAGCCTTCCTTGATTTCCATGGCTGTGTCATCGTGTGATGTGGCTGTCTGTCTCTTCCCACTGGTTCCAACTCATTCCTCCTGCTTGGCTTTACTCTCCAGGTGCTCAATGAAAGCAAGTGAAGTGGCCCTTTGCACACAGTCTCTGTTCCTCACATGGCCTTCCGTCACACAGAACAAAACACTCACCGCTGCTGCAGTACTTGGACCTCTTGGAATCCGTATCTCCACCCAAACCCGACCACATGGCGGGAGAAGGGTGGCAAACCAGAGACCTGCTCCGAGGGGAGGGGCAGGACAGAACTCGTAGAACTCGGTTGTGTTCTGTCTGTAAATTCCACACTATCTTCCAGTCTCTATTTTGTTTTTTTCAAATTCTGCTTTTCCATGTTAACTGACACGTCACTATGCAATAAGCAGGTAACGCTGATCGGTTGCAGCTCAGATGCAGCATGTCAAGGTACTAAAGCATAAATCTTCACCGTATTGTCAGCAAATTATTCCTAAAGCCAACAAATAAAAGGCACATCTCAGGATTTTGTCTTAATATCGTCTTAAATGCCTGAAGTTACCGTTTCCTTCCCTTTACTGTGAGGAGTTAATGTTTAATAATCAGCATTTTTACACTGATTGCTGCTTAACAGGTGTGCAAACCAGTGACAAGTGAAATTTCAAGTTGAGACTAAAAAGTCTTTGAGACATCTATAAAGTGTTGATAAAATGTTGGAAAGGGGTTAAAATGCACATTGAAAGTGAGTGAAGTTGTGCAGTAAGTGCCACTGCCCTCAGTATTTTACAGCTGACTAAACATTTGTCAAACACATCAGACCCAAAGGAAAAACATGGTGATTCTCAGTTCTCTTTAGTGTTCACAAGCGATACAGTCACACTTTGGTGGAAGACAAGTTCAGAGAATTGGATCTGAGGTTGGGAGCACAGGCCACGTCTACTGAGAGCTTGGCCAGTGTGTCGTAGATGGTTACCAGGGCAACGTCTCTGTGTTTATATGGTTCGCTGTTTGGAAAATTTAATTTGAGTTTCAGTTCTCCGGTAGATTTTACTAGGTGGCTTGTTAGGGCTCCCTGTCTTCCCCCAGTCACTGTCAAGTGGTGTTCCACAGGGCTCAGTTCTCAGCCCCTTACACTTCTCATTGTGCTCTGCTTCCCTTGGCTCTGTTATTCCCTGTCATACAGTATGTTCTGCTATCCATGCTATGCTGGCAATGCCCAGCTGTTCTTCTGTTTTCCCCTTGCAGCTACAAATGTATTCCCAAATATTCCAGCCCGCGTCTCAGACATCGCTCCATGACTGAGGTCTCCGTCTCCCAGCATGTCAATCCTGTTGTCAGGACTCTATGAAACTAGAAAATTAGGTCCTTTCATGAACTTAATCGGTGAAAAGTCTGGCAGTAAGTCAACTCAAACTTCTTCCAACATATTGAAGCCATAACGCATGCCTGTAGATATCTCCTGTGTAACATCAACCATTATCTCATACTGTTTCTATTCAATTTATCTTTCTCTGCCTCCTTTCACACTTCCTTTCCAAGAGATATTTTCATAATTTGGCTTGGGGAGAACATGCAAACTCCACACAGACCGAGCAGGGATCAAACCCCCATTCTCTTATACCACACTAAGGCAAGCACCATCATGCCACCTTACAAACGTTTTGACATAGATGGGAAGTACTGACTCACTGAAATTTGTTTGCTTTGAATAGGCTTTCATGCAGTGTTTAAGGGTCATTTGCTGAGTCCATAACCATTTCAATTAAGGGCTTACATGACCATGGACTTAGTGATAGCACTTTCACTAGTAAACAGTTCCTAAGAATGAGGGCTTTCTTAACCTACGTGGTATTCAAACCCAAGACCCCCAGCTCCAGAGGTTGATTGCCTTATCAATTTTTCACCTTACAAAGTTTAAAGCTAGTACTTATTATAGTATCAGTAAGTACTTAGGAGAGATGACAAAATACGCTGTCTCTGATTTAACCATTGAGACTGGGGCTGTTAACTGACCTCTAACATATTCATGTCCCACAACTCAGGCTGAGAAGATGAGCACCCAGCTGAAGACCCTGTCACACGTCATGTGTTCTAACTGCTTGTCAAGGAGAGCATCTATCTGATGTGATCTGTAGTGCCTTCTAAAGCAAAAAAAAGCAGCTACTGGATGGTAAAAGAGAAGTCTATGTATCTATGTGTAATTCTACTACATATACAATTGAATAATCTTGGTGGTAAAATGTGGATGTGCAACATACTGGACATTGCAATGTACACTGTATAGTGTGTTGTCTCGATGGCTGGTATTTAGAGCGTGCATCATTTGAAAAATCGCTGTGCATAATTTATGTACTGAACTATTTATTCATGCACTTATCCTTTTGACATACAGTACCATTTTCTTGTTTTCTCATTTCTCATTCTTTTATATTTTCTGTGACATCCTGTTGCCCTCTTCTATAGTATGTCATTATCCTGAAGGATAGAGTTGCTACAATACAAAACATATTTGAGCGAACTCTGACAAAGCTTGATTGCATCATACCGTATACAGTATCATCATCCTTACATACTAGTATTTGTTAACAGTCTTCTCCAGAAGCAAATGTCCAGTTAACTGAAGTGACCTGTGTTGTAATTCTAACTTGTGTAATTTGAACTTTTGATTTTATCACCCTTTTGAAACTTCTTAGTGTTACATGAGCACTTCTGATGAACAGAAGCTCCTCTCTCAAACTGATCTTCATGGGTGAAGAACAAGTCTGATCTGTTCTTCACCGTTATCTCACGCTATCTCTTGCCCCGTCACTTGGTTACTTCTCTGAGGGTGAAGTTGCAGGGCACGTTGTGTCCCAGCTGCTCTCGCCCATGTTGTCCTCGCCTGCATTGCTGCAACCTCTGTAACCTCATTTGTGAGATAAGGTGCAGAAGTTACCCCAAAAAACAAATAATGAGCATGGTGTCCTTTTGTTTGATGGACTCAGCTCATCCTACGAACTGCCTCAGCAACTCCATGTTCCGTGTTCCAGGTGTTCTCAGTGCTCTGCTCCTACTTTTACCTGCTGAGCCCCATCGTTCCCAAGTCTCTACATCTTCACAGACCCACAGCAGCAAGGATCTACATTCCGATAGATTTGCCATTACTCTTTGTGCTCTCACTAGTAAATAGAACTTTGCACTTGAGTTAATTTCGGTACTTGCCTCTGTGAGTACAAACAACAATAATAATGAAACGACAGAAGCACAATTTTTGTGGGTAAGGTGTGACTGTACTCCTGTACTGTATGACTGTAGACGAATATGTCTAATGCTATTGATTATGCATATTTTTGTACAACAGCAGGTTTCATGAGCTGCGAGATTAAGTATGTTGTTTGACCAAGAGGCCCCAAGGTAACCTATGAATTGTCTTTGTCCATAGTCTGTGGAGAAGCATTCAGGAAGATTTTCATGATACATGTACATGGTACTTGTATCTATGACAATAAACTTGAAACTTGAACTGCTATCATACAGAAGAACAAACAGTTTTTGGAGAGCTCCTCAGCTCAATCCCACCACAGCGTGAACACTTTGCTCAAGCAAAAGTGCCACTGTATATATTTAGAATTTTGACAGTTACAAATGCATAGAAAACAGGAAACAAAACTGTGAACAGCTTGATCAGACAGGCTTATATTTATGTTAACATATAAAGAGTGCCTTTCTAGATGTGGTTTTGGAGAATAATGCATTGCAGTGTATCTTGATTTGGTGCAAATACAGAGCACTATTTAACTATACAGATCAATAAGTGCCCGAAGCTCAATGACAGTAGCTTCTGGATGGTATCTTAGCTTAACAGATCAAAATGGAATGTACTGTAAACACAATTTATGTAACAACACTATGAATAATGGTCTAGTAACATAATTTAAATTAATTTCTCTTGCATCATTGTGTAGAATTTTACTTCAACTATCCTGATGCCTTCCCCAGTGGGTCTGGGGTTCGAGTCCTGCTTGGGGTGCCTTGCGACGGACTGGCGTCCCGTCCTGGGTGTGTCCCCTCCCCCTCCGGCCTTACGCCCTGTGTGCTGGGTTAGGCTCCGGTTCCCCATGTCCTGTATGGGGCAAGTGGTTCGGATGGACGGACCGTGATGCCTTACCTTGTGCAAAATACTACTGTAAAATTTATTGTATGAATGTGATGTTGGCAGGTAACTCAAGATTTGCACTAAGCCAAGATCTTCAATGTTTTACTAGCATGAACAGTTTTGTTCATTAGCATTAATCCTGCTTCATCTGTGCACACTCTTGATGCTCACAATATATTATTTTTTTCCATTAGTGATGTAAAAAGTTTCTTCAAACAAGGCGAAAAGTGCTGTGTTTGAAAATAAGCACATCAAATAAAATTTATTTCTAACGGCAAACTTCTCAGACACTCTGACTGAAGTCTTCCGATGCCTCTGGACCACCATCCCACCCCAACAAGTGTAAATGTGTCATACAGCTGCTGGACGTCTTACCCATGGAGCTTTGATATGTGGTGTTGGTCCACCAAGGTCTTTTACCATGGTGGGGAGGATTTAGCAGTGTCATCATACTGAATATTTAACTCACTTACAAGATTTAACTAAGTTAACTCATTGCATACTGATATTATGGCATCTAGTTAAAATTATGAAGGCATAGTTTTCTTTTTCATTGTACAATTCAGACTTTGGCCAAAAGAATCTCTGTTGAGTTAGTGGACACCAGGAATAAGACTGTGTTAAATATCATACTATTCCTACATTACTGTTGATTTTATATTTCCATTTCTGTGAAAGTTTATCACTCTGTCATCTAGAACACACACACATCATCTGAACCACTTGTCCCATACGGGGCCACGGGGAGCCGGAGCCTAACACAGCAACACAGGGTGAAAGGCTGGAGGGGGAGGGGACACACCCAGGAGGGGGTGCCAGTCCGTGCAAGGCAACCCAAGCGGGACCCGAACCCCAGACCCACTGGGGAACAGGACCTGGTCCAACCTACTGCACCACCGCACCTCCCTATCTAGAACACTTCATCTGCAAAAAGTTTCTTGAACCATTGACATAGGCATGGTCTTAGTTTGCAAATACCACAGTACAAAAAGGACACTCTGTAGGTTTAGTGAAAAGGTACACTGAAATATTTTTTCAAGTACATATCAGTAAATGAATTGAATTCTTAACTACATTCCAAAATCATTTAGAGGTCCATGAACAAGTCATTACTTTAGTGACTTTTAATAAAAATAGTTCATTTCTAGGGGGTGCGGTGGCGCAGTGGGTTGGACCGCAGTCCTGCTCTCCGGTGGGTCTGGGGTTCAAGTCCCGCTTGGGGTGCCTTGCAGCGGACTGGCGTCCCGTCCTGGGTGTGTCCCCTTCCTCCTCTGGCCTTACGCCCTGTGTTGCCGGGTTAGGCTCCGGTTCCCCGTGACCCCGTAAGGGACAAGCGGTTCTGAAGATGTGTGTGTGTAGTTCATTTCATTCTAGATATTAATTAAGATTGACATTTTTTATCATTTTTAAATAAATGCTTAATTTAAGTGGAATGTTGCATTCGGTTGATTTTACTTATTCTAGGCAATGAACATGTGAAACCAATCTTAGTGTATGAGCATCATTTTTAACTTTTCTCAATCATTTTAGTATTAATTATTTACTATCTAAGGGGGATGCGGTGGCACAGTGGGTTGGACCAGGTCCTGCTGTCTGGTGGGTCTGGGGTTCAAGTCCCGCTTGGGGTGCCTTGTGGCAGACTGGTGTCCCACCCTGGGTGTGTCCCTTACACCCTGTGTTGCCAGGTAAGCTCTGGCTCCCTGCGACCCTGTATGGGACAAGCGGTTCAGAAAGTGTGTGTGTGTGTGTGTGTGTGTGTGTGTGTGTATATCTTTACAATCCTATGAAGACAAATAAAATATTTAGGTAGGTGGTATTACATATATAGATTCTTATAGATGATCCCTGCATTTTGAATGAGTCATAGGGAAACATGAAGAAAATATGACTCATAAAGTGAAGCGCACACAGAGCCTGACTGATCACAGAACCTCAATATACTGAGTCACACTGAATAAAAAACCACATGTATTAATTTAAGTAACTAAAAACACAATATAAAACATGTGTTTTCTGAGATGATGCTGCTGCTGCTGTGATCACCAGGAGTGGAAGTTCTTAGACCCCTCTGCCCTTCAGTTGCATTGTGTGTGTAGCCCAGTCTCGCTTGCAAATTAGTACAAAGTTCTGTATTGATGATAAAACGCTCCCAAAACTTGTTAAAGTGTAAATACAAGGTATGTTTTGTCTGATTATTATGAACAGTAAACGTGGAAGGTGAACAGACTGAAGGAAGTATAAAGACAAACTATAAGTGTATGTGAGGAACTCCCACTCATCAGGGCGTTGTCCTCCTTCTACTCTGGGCCTCCATCAGCGACCATGAGTGTGAGGAAAGTCAAAGAAAGTCCGAAATCCTCTGGAAGGACTTGTTGAGTCAGGATGCACGTGCAGTATAGTGTAGGTTCTAAGAGTATTTTTCACTGTGATGGGAAATACATTTTATCAAACTTCAGAATAATGCAAAGAATTTTATATATATTTCACATGAATATCAAATTAAAGCACACATTACTAAGTGTAGGGACAATTACCATTTTATTGACAGTTTGAAGACACATTTTGTCCATCACCTTTCAAAGCCAAATGACCAGTGAATTAAAATGTTATTCTTTCATAAATGATAGAAACACTTGCCTTGCCAATCATGAAGACAAGTCTACCAGTGGTGTTCACTGTTCTGCTTGTCCTGCACATCAGTGTCAGTGTGAACTCAGGAATGATCAGCATGGTAAGGCTGGACACAATGAGCGAGTGAATGAGTGAATGGGTGAGGGTGAGTGTGTGTGTGTCTTTTGACATATATAAATGCAGAGGTGGTAGAGATGCCAAACACAGCCCTCAAGTAAAAGTATTGTTACTTTCAAAAAATTAAATAATCAAAATGTACTTGAGTAAAAGTATGAAGTCAAAAAACTATTCAAGTATGAATGTTATTTTGATTGAAATTAATCATTTTGATGTCATAAACCTGTAGCAATGTTAACAAGCACAATTTACAATTTCAACTAACCTTTTTAATACATTAAAACTGTTTTGCAAATAAAATTAGATATTGTTAATCATATTTATCAAATAAAGGCAAATCAAAGACCACCATCTGCCAGATATTAACTATCATTTAGCTAACCCTTCTGTCAAAGGTCACTTACAGTTTTATGTTTTTATATAAAGCTGTTTACACTGATTGACCCATTCATAGATGTGGATAATTGCTATTTTCTCAATTCATGGTCTTTAGATGAAGAGCACAAAAGCAGGAGAAGAAATCAAACTCATGTTCTTTGACTGCAGGGTGACAGCTGTAACCACTGCACTACCTGGTGGCCCAAATGAAATCGTAGCACTAACAAATTTTTTAAAATCTGTGTAGTGCCATGGCTTATCCTCACACCCTCTTTTTCACAAAGTACTTACCATTTAAATATCAATCACCAAAACACTCATTAATCATTAATAAACAAATATTTCCCAAGAAGTAAAAGTAATTTTTTTCAAGTAAAAGTAAAAACTTGATGCTGAAACTTGCTATGACGAGTACAATTTCACAAAAAGTGACTCTTCCTGCAGCGCACAGTCACACAGATAAATATCTGCCACAGCTACATAGCATTGCAATATACACATATACCATGGGATCCATTGCACCACCCTTTTTTCGAACATTCATCAAAGCAGTGCGAAAATGGTAAAGCCCAAAATCTCCATCTCCATCTTCCATCTCGCTTGTCCTAATAGGGTCGCAGTGGCAGCAGGGAGAGCAAAGAGGCCCAGCCGCCCCTGTCCCCCGCAACTTCCTCCAGCTTAGCCTGGAGGATCCCCAGCCGTTCCCAGGCCAACTGTGAGATATAACCGCCCAGCGGGTCCTGGGCTGACCTCAGGGCCTCGTCCCACTTAACCGTACCAGGTATACCTCCAAAGGGAGGCGTCCAGGGGGCATCCTTATCAAATGCCTGAACCACCTCAGCTGGCTCCTCTCAATGTAGAGGAGTAGCGGCTCTACTCTGAGTTCCTCCCGGTTGTCCAAACTCCTCACCCTGTCATGGATAGTGAGTCCCAACACCCTGCGGAGAAAACTCATTTCGGCCACTTGTATCCGTGATCTTATTCTTTCAGTCATTACCCAGAGTTCATGACCATAGGTGAGGGTAGTGACGTAGTTCGACCGGTAAATGGAGAGCTTCGCCTTATGGCTCAGCTCCCCCTTCACTACTACAGTTGGTACAGCGACCGTATTACCGCTGCAGCTGCTCCCAGTCTGTGGCCGATCTCACGCTCCCTTCTTCCCTTACTCGTGAACAAGACCCCAAGATACTTGAACTCCTCCATCTGGGGCAAATTCTCTTCCCTTACCTGGATGGGGCATGCCATCCTTTTCCGTGAGAGAACCATGGACTCAGACTTTGAGGTGCTGATCCTCATCCCAACCGCTTCACATTCGGCTGCAAACCGTTCCAGTGCATGTTGGAGGCAACCCTGTGACGATGCCAAAAGGACAACATCATCTGCAAAAAGCAGAGCCGTCACCTTCCGACTCCCACACGGAATGTCCTCCTGGCCTCGACTGCACCTTGATATCCTGTCCACGAAAACCACAAACAGGAGTGGAGACAAGGCACGACCTTGGTGGAGTCCAACACCCACATTGAACAGGCTTGACTTAATGCCAAGTATGCGGACACAGCTTTCACTCCGAATGTACAGAGACGGAATAGCCCACAGTAGTGGCCCCAGTACCCCATACTCCCTAGGCACCTCCCACAGAATTTCCCAGGGAACACGGTCATAGGCCTCCTCCAAGTCCACAAAACACATGTAGACTGGATTAACGAACTCCCATGCCCTTTCAATTATCTGTGAGAGGGTAAAAAGCTGGTCCACTGTTCCATGGCCAGGGCGGAATCCGCATTGTTCCTCTTCATTCTGAGGTTCAACTGTCGGCCAGAGCCTCCTCTCCAGCACCCCGGTACAGGCTTTCCCAGGGAGGCTGAGAAGTATGATATCCCGATAGTTGGCACACACTCTCCGGTCCCCTTTTTTAAAAATAAGGATCACCACCACAGTTTGCCACTCCAAAGGCACTGCCCCCGAGGTCCATGCAACATTGCAGAAGCGTGTCAACCATGACAGCCCTGCAACATCCAGGGCTTTAAGCAGTTCCGGGCGGATCTCATCCACCCCCAGTGCTTTGCCACTGTGGAGCTTACCAACTACCTCAGTGACTTCCACCAGGGAAACGGTCGCCTGAATGACAGCCTGAAAGCCTCAGGCCCTGACTCCTGCAAGGGAGGCACATCACTTGGGCTTAAGAGTTCTTCAAAGTGCTCCTTCCACCTCCCGACAATGTCTTCATCCGAGGTCAGAGTTTCTCCACCCCTGCTGAACACAGCCTGAGCAAAACTCCTCCAACCCCTTCTGAGCTGCCGGATGGTTCTCCAGAACCTCTTTGAAGCCAACCAATAGTCGTTTTCCATGGCCTCTCCAAACTCCTCCCATGCCCGGGATTTTGGTTCTGCAACTGCAGCTACTGCTGCCTTCTTTGCCTGCCAGTACCTGTCTGCTGAATCAGGAGTCCCCAGAGCCAACCAGGCCCTAAAGGCCTCTTTCTTCAGCTTGACGGGTTCCCTCAGCACTGGTGTCCACCAGCGGGTTCTCGAGTTGCCGCCCTGGCTGGCACCAACAAGCTTTTGGCCACAGCTGTGCCTGGCTGCTTCCACAAGGGAGGTTTCGAATAGGGTCCTTACCTCCTCCGGGACATAGGAGAAGCTCTCCCAGAGGTGCAAGTTAAAATCATTCCGGACAAGGTCCTCCGACAGTTGTTCCCAGCACACCCTTATTAGACGTCTGGGCCTACCGGGTCTGTCCATCAGTTTTCCCTGCCATCTGATCCAACTCACCACCATGATGGTGATCGGTTGACAGCTCAGCACCTCTCTTCACCCGAGTGTCCAGAACATGTGGCCTCAAGTAAGATGAAATGACTACAAAGTCGATCATTGACCTTTGGCCCAAGGAGCTCTGGTACCAAGTACACTTATGAGCATCCTTGTGTTTGAACATGGTGTTTGTTATGGATAAACCATGCATAGCACAGAAGTCCAATAACATTTCACCATTCGGGTTCAGATCGAGTAAGCCGTTCTTCCCAATCACCCCCCACCAGATTTCCCAGTCATTGCCAACGTGAGCACCAAAGTCCCCCAGCAGGACAATGGAGTTTGTAGGTGGGGCCCTGTCCAGAACCCCACCCACCCTCTCCAAGAAGGCTGAATACTCTGAACTGCTGTTTGGTGCATAAGCACACACAACAGTCAAAGTTTCCTCTCTGCGACCCTAAGTTGCATTGAGGAGACCCTCTCTTCCACCGAATTCCAACTGTATGGCAGTCAGCCAGGGGCTTGTGAGTATCCCCACACCCGCCCAGCACTACTTGTCCCATGCAACTCCTGAAAAGGAGAGAGACCACCCGGTATCGAGGAGTTTGGTTCCAGAGCCAACACTGAGTGGAGGTGAGCCCAACTATATCTAGTTGGTATTTCTCAACCTCCCACACCACTTCCGGCTCCTTCCCCCCAAGTGAGGTAACATTCCACGTACCAAGAGCCAGTTTCTGTCGCAAGGGGTCGCGACGCCATGCGCCACCCCGCCCCCTCCTACTGCCTGGTACACATTGTACCCGACCCCCATGATGGACCTTGCAGGTGGTGGGCCCACATGGCCCCCCACGATGCCTTTCCAGGCTGAGCCCAGCCGGGTTATGTGGGCTGCCCGGCCACCAGGCACTCACCTAGGAACACTACCCCCAGGCCTGGCTCCAGGGGTAGGTCTCAGTGACCCTATTCCGGGTAGGGTAAACGTTCTTCTGTTTCCATTTTCCATAGGGGTTTTTTCGGATCATCTTAGTCTGGATCTTCATTCCAGACCTGTTCGCCTTGGGAGACCCTACCAGGAGCATACTGCTCCCGACGACATAGCTCTGGAGATCCCTAGATCACGCAAGCCCTTCCGCCACGCCAAGGCCCCGATCCAGGAAGGGCAAAGCCCAAAATTTCCCATATAAGTCTAAGCACTTCCTATGCAATATGGAGGCTGAAAAGGAAGGAGGTTATAAATGAAAAGTCTTTACATTACATTACACCATATTCAGCAATCCAACAGGAATCAGAGGTATTAACTCTACCCTACAAGAATCTTAAATTTACCAACATCTTCGAGAAAGGGAAAGGAGACATGAATGAATGTGAGAGTGAGATTCTAGTGTCTTTGTTATTCATTTTCAGTTTGCAAATTCAAAATCATTTCTACTGTTCATGAAATTACTGTGGCGCGTAACACTATGGGTTTGGATAAGGTGAAGAAGAACACGGAGACAGCATTCATGATAAATAGTTTATCAGAACACCGGCATCAGGGAAACAATAGTCTCAGTCCGAGGACCCTGTTTTCTGCACCTACAGCCAGCCTTCCCCCCCCCTGCTTAGAACCCTCAGGCTCTCTCAACACAATGTTAGGCACAGTCATCCCATCATTTTTCCCCTAACTGCCCCCAGTGGTCTGCACCTACATTCAACATTATTCCCCACAATGCAACTATTTATGTTTAACATCTTCCCACCTAAAGACCAGTGACGCAGGTCGTTACATTACTTTTACATTTACCTCACATCATTGTCACATTTCATCAAATGAACCAGTTAACATCCCACGAGAAGCTTAAGGTTTGCTTGCTGTTCAATAAATTATTTAAAAAATTATTAAACATGAACACATGTCTATTGTGTACTAATCAGGGAGAAATTAGTCCAAAAAAGGTGAGTTTTGAGACCCTTCATGAATATAGAGAAAGGTTCAGCATTTCTGAGTGAGAGAAGAAGTCATTGCACCACATCGGAGCCAGAACTGAAAACTTTTTTGCTTTTGATTTTGGACCTCTTGTACATGGGACCAAAGGTAGAAGAGCGTAGCAGTCTGGTCTGGGTGTAACGAGTGATCCGGTCTTGTAGATTTCTGGGAGCAGATCTGTTGATGGTTTTGTAAGCTGTAACCAGCCTTGAATTGATCCAGGAAGTTATAGGAAGCTAGTTGAGAGATGAGAATGCTTTGGTAATTCAAACACAGCTCATATCACAGTGTTCTGTCTCAGCTGGAGAGGTTTGATAGCAGAGGCTGGAGGGCAAGACTGCACTAATCCAGGTGGGATATTACCATGCATAGAGTCTGTTGTGAGACAGATGTTATGCAGGAAGGATCTGTGGATCTGGGTTAGGGCTCCGATATGTTGAGAGAAAGACAGACTTGAGTCAATCGTTACTCCCAGACTCTTAGTCAAGGTGGCAGACAAAATGAGTGCGTTGTCCAGTTTGAAGATGAGCCAGCTGGAAGGTGAAGTATTTCTGTTTAGAAGTGGCTGAGGTATAGGTGGTGATCAGACATTCAGGCAGAGATGTCCAATAGGCAGGTGGTGATGCGAGAGGAAACGTCTGTAGCTCCGGGCTGAAAGGAGAGGAAGAGCTGGGTATCATCAGCATAGCAGTTGTATGAGAATCCATTGGACTGACTGAGCTGTTGAGTAGATCATTCTGGGCAAAGAACGCAGACAGCTGACCACAGGTTGTCCATTTCAGAGTTTTTGACAGAAAAAGGAGGAGGGAGACTGGTCTATGGTTGTGGACTGAGTCTGGATCCAGAGAGAGTTTCTTCAACAGAGGTGAAATGAATCTAGTTTACAAGTCTTCCTGCACCATCCTCTCTATCACCTCTAGCGCAGACGGCCCTTTGTCGTTGGTGATAGTAATCTCCTTCTCTTTACCGGTGCTCTTGTCCACCGCCAGTATAATCATGATGCCATTTGCAGATACAAAATACGGTGGTACGAGTTGTATTTGACCTACCAAAGCATTCCCATGTATCCTCCTCTTATATTTCTCCAGTGACTTCAGAGGGCTGCTCACATCAATTTCAAAAATCCTGCAGTTCAACTCTTCCTCCTGATTACGTCTTACAAAACCAACAGATCTGCTCTGAACAAATGTAAATATAAAGGTAAAGTGAAGAGTCGGAGTTGGGTACAATACCAGCCAAGGTACCAGCCAGCTATCTCACAAGCTTCTGGCTCAGCCTTCTTAGAGAAGGGAGGTGATGATTCGAGAGGGTGCTGTCTACTGACTCCGTAGTCCTGCTGTGGACTTTAATACTCCCACTGGCAATGACGAAGATACCTGGATGGGCGTGACTGGAAGGAGCTTACCACATCGGAACTTGAGCGGTGGATTGTTACTGGACTCCTGTGCTGTGAACAAATGCATTGGCTAAATAATAGCATTATTATTATGTAGCACACTGAGGTGGCGAGGAAGGGGGATGGAGTCCGAGGTAAGAGGGCCACAGCTGGGACTAATTGCAGCCTCTATTTCTTCCCCTGCGTCCGCCAGTGAAGGGAGAGAGAAGGAGGAGAGAGACAGAGAGACGGAAAGTGACAAGGACATTCCCAGACCCTATCCCAGCCCCAGATCATGACCCTGCCCTCGGTCTCGAGTCCCCGGATGCCATCCCCGAAGCACTGCCCCGACACATCTGTTCCCGGTTCCCCCATTTCCCCCCCTTACCTCCTCTCCTGCGCTATTGTGAATAAAGAGTGGCGATAGCCAAACACCTCCCTGGGGTTGCCTCCGTTTGTTACATATTATTATAACAAAAACAACAATGAAAAGAAAGGGGGACACTTTTGGTGGCAAAAGTGATGAAGCCTTCACTGGATATTTGCAGTCCTGCTCTAAGGTCCACCCTGGCACCTCAATGCATCTAATTTGATCTGTGCCTTTCAGCATAACTGTTACACACACACACACACACACACACACACACACACACACACACACACTTTCAGAACCGCTTGTCCCATACGGGGTCACGGGGAACCGGAGCCTACCCGGTAACACAGGGCGTAAGGCCAGAGGGGGAGGGGACACACCCAGGACGGGATAACTGTTACATCACAACCCAAATTGTATTTCATGAGGTAAAGGAATATATGTTGATTAGTCTTCCATATTGGACAAGAATATTCATCTCAGTGCTACAGTCTTTACCAGGAGCTTCCACGACAAATGTAGTTAAACTGTCACTTAAGTGACCTGTTTCATAACTGTAACACAATTTTAAATATTTTAACACCCTTTCAAAACATCTTTGTGCTACATGACCACTTCTGCTAAACACAATTTAATGGGTGAAGATCAAGTCTGAACTGTTGCTCACCTTCACCTCACACTGTCTTTTGCCTCCTCACTTGAGGACTTCTCTCAGGATGAAGTTGCTCGTAACGTTGTTTCTCAGCTGCCCTTGGGCATCTTGCCTCCTCCTGCCTTTGTTACGCTCGCAGTGGTCAGGAGCCTATCTTGGAATCACTGGGTAGCCGGCTAGGGGGGGCGAACCCTGAACTGGGTACCAGTGCATTGTGCGGTAGTCACACCCTCACACAACCACTCACACACTGTGCGCACTTTTTTGAGGCCAGTTCACCTGAAATGCATTTCTTTGGACTGAGGGAGGAGACCAGAGCACCCACAGGAAACCTACACAGACTGAACTGGATTTCAACCAATGCTCAAACAGCACTACCTGCTGCATCTTTGTGCTTCCCAGCAGTAATTCTGTTGAACTATAATATATTGCACTGTTACCTGCACTAAAGCACACTTGAAACAAATGTGTTTTGTTCACACCTCAGCACTGTGTACACCTAGGGGCTTGAAGCTTTGAATGAAAGTCGAGTTGGGTTTGAAACTCGATGCGCTGAATGAGATTTATTTCAAACAGATACATTTATTTGTGCATGGGACAGTGAACTCCTTGAATACTCTAAGAACACTTCAGGTCCCCCTGCCCGGTCACCAACAAGTGGACATGTGTCATAAAGGTGCTGGACAACTTACCAATGGGTCTTTCATGTGTCGTATTGGTCCACCAGGGTCTTATACCATGGTGAGGAGGATTTAGCAGTGTCACCATGCTGAATATTTACCTCACTTAAGATACTGAACTCAGTTAACTCACTGCATACTGATATTGTGACATCTAGTGAAAATTATGAAGACATGTTGACTTTCTTCATTGTACAATTCAGACTTTGGCCTAAAGAATCTCTGTTAAGTTTGTGGACACCAGGAACACAATCTTGTTTAATTTATTAATATTTAGAAGTTGTTTTCTTTTTGTTGTTCTTTTTGTTGTTATTTCTTAGATAGTTATCCACTTTGCCACCTAGAACACTCCTTTAGCAAAAAGTTTCTGATAGCGTTGGACCAATGGGATGAAAGTAGGCATGGTCTTAGTTTGCATGTGCCACAGTACAAAAGGTACCAAACCACCCAAGTAGTAGAACAGACATCCCACAGAATTTGGAAGGACACTTCATTGGTTCATTGAAAAGGTATGCTGAAATATTTTTTCAAAACCACCCATAAATGAACTGAATTATTGAGTTACATTCCAAAATCATTTACTGGTAAATTAACAAATTGTAATTATGTTTGGGGCTTTTCACATGTCAGACCTTCATTTAACGTAATTAAAGTTCTTTATGATTACAACTGTATTGTTTCTAATATTTAAATACATTGAACTTTGCATTACCTACAAATAGAATGTTGCATTCTGGGAAAAAGATTCATTTTATGCAATGAAGATCCTGACTGAACAATTTCAGTTCGTCTTAATTGATAGGAATTAATGATTTCAGCAGAAGCAAAGAATTTAATTGGTCATTTATAGATTTAGTTATTCTTAACAGCCAATAATGGTTCACTGTATCCTATACAAGGCATTTTAGATATATATATATATATATACATGCTCAAAAAGCTGTTTTTTGGGGCTTTACTGTGTGGTTCAATTCATCATAATGTGAAATGCACGCAAAGCGTGACTGATTTTAGGATCCTAAAAGAATCACAGTGAAACAGCTGGTAGTGTAGTAGTTAGAGTAACTGCCTTTGGACCCAGAGGTTGCAGGTGTGAGCATTACTTCTGACTGTAGTACCCTCGAGCAAGGTATTTACCCTAAATTGCTCCAGTAAAGGGGGTGTGGTGGTGCAGTGGCGCAGTGGGTTGTACTGGGTCCTGCTTTCTGGTGGGTCTGGGGTTCGAGTCCCGCTTGGGTCGCCTTGCAACAGACTGGTGTCCCGTCCTGGGTGTGTCCCCTCCCCCTCCGGCCTTACGCCCTGTGGTGCCGGGTATGCTTCGGTTCCCCGCGACCCTGTATGGGACAAGCGGTTCAGAAAGTGTGTGTCTGTGTGTGCGCTCCAGTAAAATTACTCAACTGTATAAATGGGTAAATAATTGTAACCTTAACATTATAAGTTTCTTTGGAGAAAGTGTCAGCTAAATGCGTGAATGTAAATTTAAAAAAGTATATTAATAAGACCCAGGGTCCTCTATACTATCAGTGGCCATGAGTGTGAGGAACATCAAAGTTTCAGGGGTTCCACAGGGACCAGGGTGTGAACACAGTACAGTGTAGGTTCTACAGTGTTACATATTATATAACATATTTATTCATTTAGGGGGGTGCGGTGGTGCAGGTGCTGCACTCTCGTGGGTCTGGGGTTCGAGTCCTGGGTGCCTGGCTCTGTCCCCTCCCCCTCCAGCCTTGCGCCCTGTATTGCCAGGTTAGGTTCCTGTTTGCCATGACCGTGCTTGGGACAAGCGGTTTCAGCCAGTGTGTGTGTGTGTGTGTGTGTGTGTGTGTGATTTATTCATTTACCTGACACATTCCCCATAGCAACTTACAGTTTTAAGGTATTTTAAGGTACCTACAATTGTTAACCCATTTAAACATCTGGGTAATCTTACTAGAGCATTTCACGGTAAATACCTTGCTGAAGGACACAACAGCTAAAGGTGGGAACTCAACCTGCAACTTTTGGGTCCAAGACTGCAGCTCTAGCCACTATGCCACCAGGTGTACCTGTAATACAATTATTATACAGAATGGCATGTTACAGTTAGGGTTATACAGTATATACTTCACATAAAGCTAAAATTAAAGCACACATTACTAACTGTAGTGACAATGACAATTTAAATGACAGGTTATAGAAACTCTTCAATTTCGTCTGTCACCTGTCGAAACCAAATGAGAAGTGAATTAAAGTTTTCTGCTTTCATAAATGATAGAAACACCTGCATTCATACAAGTCCAGTATAATTACTGGAAGGAGCCATAACATGCTCGTGTAGTTATTGTACTCCGTGTGCGTGTTCACGTTCAGGGGTTTGCAGCCCAATCATGAAGACAAGTCTACCAGTGATGTTCACTGTGCTGCTTGTCCTGCACATCACTGTCAGTGTGAACTCAGGACTGATCACCACGGTAAGGCTGGACACAGTGTGTGAGTGTGTTTGTATGTGAGAAGATGTATAGTGTGTGTATTACTGTGTGTGAATCTTTCCATTCATGCTGTATAAATGTCCATATTCCATGGGAGGAGCACTCATTTCCTCCTTTGTATTCCACATTGCAGCTGGTGGACAGTTCAGAGGGGATCACAGTGGAATTTGACATGGCCCCCAACTCGGTGGATGACTCCTATGGCCACTGTGGTAACAACATGCTACAAAAAGTGACATACTTGCTGTCTGCTGAAAAAATGATGAATGCAAATTTTGCAAAAGCTTGGAGCATTGCTGAAAAATACAGTGTTCACACAGAGAAAGATCTGCCACACCTACATCGCATTGCAATATACACATATACCATGGGATACGTCACACCACCCTTTTATCAAACATTCAATAAAGCAGTGCGAAATTGGCAAAGCCACACATTAGCGAGTTTCCCATATAAGTCTGAGCACTTCCTATTAACCGATGCAATATGGATGCTGAAAAGGGTGGAGGTCAGGAACAAAAAGCCACGGTGTGTGACCACCTACAGAGGAACCTCTTTGATTTATAAAAAGGCAGAAATTGGAAGAGAATTTCGATTTGGTGCTTTTACTTCCAGCTCCACTAGCAAAACTGTGGCTCAGGCATTTGGGAATAAAACATGTTTTATAATCAGGACATGTTTTGGAGCCAATATTACACCCTATTCAGCATTTAAAAATGAAGCTGAGGTACTAATTCCACCCTACGAGAAGTTTAAAGTTACCAAAGTGTCCAGTGCAAACGAAATAGGAAGCATGTTCTGTGATGTCACTTATACGGTGAAGAGTTCCGGATTTCAGAGTACCCGTGTGTGTTCTTGGGTTGATCAAGGCTCATTTTAAGTTCCTGTACATTGTCTTGGTCATAAGATCTCCTGCTTTGTTAGAGCACAGATTGTGAGCTTAGCTCAGTTACATACAGTACTGCTTGTTTTCTTCTCCTTGCTTTCATTGCACTCCTTGGTAACATGTATGACGTGCGGCTTTAATGTTGTGATTTAACTGCGCAAACTCACCTGTCAGCTTGTTTATCGATTTCAGTAAATAAAAGCAAAGAGCAACAATGAGTTTCTGGTGTCTTGTTGTTTCTTCTTCTGGCTACATTTGTTACTCAGACTCATTATTGGCTGACATTGCATCACACCCTTGTGTCACAACACAGAACACCGGTCCTGGTCCAGACCATGGTGAGATCCCACCTCAAATGCAGCAGCTCGACTCAAACTCATGCTCGTTACACAGCTCAGGAACGGTGAGGCACCAGTGCTGCCCACTGCGCCACCATAGGGACCTCTGCATATATTTGCACCTTAATAACGAGTTCTGGGAGCTGACCACATCACCACAAGGACAGAATAGCTGAAAATAAACTACAGAGAACAAAATACACTGACTGCAAGGTACTTACTGTGACTCAGACTGTTTCCTGACTTCTGACATGTCAGTGTTCCAGCCCTCAGGCTGAAAAGATGAGCACTCAGCTGGTGACCGTGTGCAACTGCATGTGTCCAAACGGGCCGTTAATCCATCATCCTTACATATTATTGCTATTATTATTTATTCGTTAAATTATCAAAATGCAACCTCTGCAGCCTTGTTCTAAAGGAGAAATTCTGGGCTCGAGTACGATGGACCTCCATGGAGGGTGATGTTGATGTTCACTTGGAGTCACAGTGACACAGTGCCCTCAGCGAGCCTCAGTCCCAGTGCCGGGCTGTAGGAGCAGAGCGCCACCTGGAGGTCACTCAGAGACAACCTGGAGGGGCTGAATGTTTTCACTGTCCTTATGACAAGGATCCTTCACACAGATGCATGCACGCATGCACACACAAGTCTTCTGAGATGGATATCTATCAAAAACATGGGTATAAAGTTGGAAATAATACAAACTATGGGCACAACATTTGCAAATGCAAAAAGTTTCCCTGTTTGACCAAATGAATAGATTCCTGTCTCTTAATGAAGTTTAGATATCATGAAAAACTGCAGTAAACAAAAAATGGGTTTTAATAATTATTATAATAATTGCTGACGTTAAATTGCCCGCAGTGTGTAAATGGGTCAGCGAGTCTGTGCACGTGTGAGGCGACTCTGCACTGGACCAGCACCCTATCCATGGTGCACTTCGCCTCAGTCTTGAGCTCAGTAATTCCAAGGTACGCTGTTGACACCCCCAACCTTAATCAGGAAAGGTGGTTAAAATTATTATTATTAGTAGTAGTAGTAGTAGTATATGGGAGGGTGAAGTGGGTTGGACCGGGTCCTGCTCTACCCTGGGTCTGGGGTTCGAGTCCCCCTTGGGGTGCCTTGAAACAGCCTCGTGTCCTGTCCTGAGTGTGCCCCCTCTCCCTCCAGCCTTACGCCCTGTGTTGCCGGGTTAGGCTCCGGCTCCGCGCAACCCCGTATGGGACAAGTGGTTCAGACAGTGTGAGTGAATGAATAAATGAATGAATGTTATTATTATTATTACTAAAAAAGAAAGGCTCAGAGTTTTTAAGGGGAAGATGATGGTGAAGGACACATTCACAGGACATTTGTAGCTTCACCTGTGCTTTACATGTAAGGTTTGTCATGTACCTGGTCACACGTCATTTGATTTGTCCCATTTACATTCTTGTTACATCACAGCACATATTCTGTTCCTGTTAATTCATGGAATGTATTTTCACCATTTGTACAAATCTGGGAAGAATATGTCCACCATAGAAGTTTCTCCAGGAAATATGTGGTTCCCCCAAGAGTCTCACTTTCTCCTCCTAAAAAAGTCAACATTTCACCTCAGCTTAATTCTAATTAATTTTATATGATTTCTGTCAACCTTTTGGAACATTTACATTTACATTTATTCATTCAGCAGACACTTTTCTCCAAAGTGACGTACATCTCAGCAAAGATACAATTTGTCCATTAATTGTGAACTTCAGTATTGCATGACCAGTTATGCTAAATACTGTAACCTTTGCTCCTTATGGTGTATTTACCTGAATCTGTATTTATTTATTTATTCAGCTAAATACACACACACACACACACACACACTGACTGAAACTGCTGCAAGCTGCAGCCTAACCCTGCAACACAGGGCGTGGGGCTGAAGGGGGAGGGGACACATCCAGGACGGGACGCCAGTCTGTCACACAGCACCCCAAGCGGGACTCGAAGACCAGACCTACCAGAGAGCATAACCCGTCAAACCTGCTGCGCCACCGCACCCCCACCCCCAGCTAAATACATTAAAACTCTAAAGCGGGTGGCCTGTGATCAACTATCTGAATTATTTGCCCGGAACCATCTCCTCACTGGATATCAGTCTGGTTTCAAAGTTGGTCACTCCACGGAGACAGCGCTTCTGGTGGTGTTTGATGCTCTTCAGTCTGCTTGAGCCGCCTCCCTCTCCTCGGTCCTCATCTTCCCTGATCTGTCTGCAGCATTCGACACTATTAACCACCAGTTTCTACTATCCTCTCTTAGTCACCTTGGGATCAAAGGAACGGCACTAGGATGGTTTGAGTCCTACCTGTCTGACAGATCCTATCAAGTGGTCTGGTGGAGCACTCATTCTTCTTCTCTGCCTCTCTCAACTACTCTCCCACAGGGCTCGGTACTGGGTCCTCTTCTTTTCTCCATCTACACCTCCTCCCTCGGTCCGGTCGTAGCCTCCCACTGCTATGCTGATGATACCTAGCTCTTCCTCTCCTTTCCACCTGGTGCATCAGACATCTCCGTACGCATCTCTGCCTGCCTGTCGGACATCTCTTCACGTATGTATGATCACCACCTCCGACTCAACCTCTCCAAAACAGAGATTCTGGCCAGCTGACCTGTCCTCCTGTCATGATCTATCAATTAAACTGGACAACTCACTCATTTTGCCTACCTCCTCAACTAAAAGTCTATGAGTGACGATCGACTCAAGTCTATCTTTCTCTCAGCACATCGAAGCCACAACCCAGTCCTGCAGATACATCCCGCATAATATTCATAGGATCCGTCCCTACCTCACAATTGACTCTGCCCAACTACTTATCCAGGCCATGGTGACTTCCCGTCTGGATACTGCAACTCTCTCCTGCGTGGCCTTCCTGCTACTCTCATCAAACCTCTACAGCTGATACAGAATGCTGCTGCAAGAGTTGTGTTTGACTTGCCAAAGTGTTCCCATGTATCTCCTCTACTCGTTTCTCTGCACTGGCTTCCTGTAGCTTCCCGAATCAAATTTCAGACCCTGTTTATTGCCTACAAATGCATCAATAGAGCTGCTCCCAGATATTTACAAGACTTGATAAACCGCTACACCCCAACCAGACCCCTTCGCTTGTCAACTTTTGCTCGCTTGGTGGTCCCGCGCACAAAAAGTAAAGCGCGGAGGTTCTCAGTTCTGGCTCCGCTGTGGGGGAATGACCTCCCCCCTCTCACTCAGGACTGCTGAAACTCTGTCCGCATTCAAGAAGGGTCTAGGAACTCATCCTTTCTGGACTCACTTCACCCAAGATCTCTCCAGCTCATGTATGGTGTAAATGTTCATGCACCGTAACTTTATGATCATCCCCAGATATGCCTTTAGACAGCCACTACTCCTGTATTGTTTACTTAAGTTTACTTAAGTTTACTAAGTTTACTTAAGAATCACATGTCTCCAACTATGTCTCTTTCTCCTAAGGTAATGAACAAATTGTATTTCTCTCAGATACACGTCGCTTTGGAGAAACACATCTGCTAAATGAATAAATGTAAATGTAAATAAATGTAATGTTTGTCTTTGTGTTGTTTTGACTCATGCCTTTTCTGCTGAATAAAATAAAAAAGGTTGTAAAGGTTTTAGATATGTAATAATTCTGAGAATAAAACTACTACCCTTTGAAAGTAAAAACCATTCAACACTGCTCTTTTAAAATTATCGCTGAAACCTTTCACACTAAGAACTAAGGTAACTTTTAAGTTAATTTACATATAACATATGTATTTCAGCAGATGTTACGCAACACGTATTAACATGTCATACATGAAGACTGACCATAACTTAAAAAATAAGAAAATGTGGTGTGACACTTAGAAATAAAATAATGAGTATGTGATCAGATAATGAAGTTCCAGACTTTCAAAGGAGCTGCTCCATCCACTGATAAAAAACTATTTGAATTTCTGTCCTGAAACACAGTTCCTTCTGTTATACGCCGTTGCTAAGTTGTGGTCATACAGATAAGAACATTCCCTACGTTTGTAAAAAGACAGTTCTACCTTGTAACAGCCTCCCAGTGCTCTGTCCATTGTGCAGACAGCCAGACTTATTTTAAAATATTTTTAAATTTGAACATATTTTATATGGTTTTTTGTATCAATGGAAGTCCAAAAGAATTAAAGTAGGTGCCCGAACCTGAGAAGGAAACAAAAAGTGGGCAAAATTTAACTCGTGTGTTTATGTGTGTTGAACTGTGCAAAGAATCAAGTGAAGGAACATAATGAAGTACTGAAATTCAGAGCATTACAGTGAAGGACACATACATATACATTTTCTGAACCACTTGTCCCAGGGAACCAGAGCCTACCCAGCAACACAGGGCATAAGGCCGGAGGGGGAGGGGACACACCCAGGACGGGACACCAGTCCATCGCAAGGCACCCCAAGCAGGACTTGAACCCCAGACCCACTAGAGAGCAGGACCTGGTCCAACCCACTGCATCACTGCACCTCTCTGCAAAGGAAACACTTAGACACAATTATTCTACTTTGTCTAAAATCTCTTCCCACCCCATCCTCCTCTCTCCCTGAAAACTCAGCTCTTTGCCTCAGTCACCAAAATCAAGTCTTCTAACAGCAAATTCTATTTTTTTTTTGTTTTAACTTGATTAAATTTTAAATCTTTCTTGCTAGAATTTATTCTGAATTCTATACTAATGTATAGTGAGCACATCAAATAGAGTGAATGGAACTGTATCAAGATGTCATCAGGTTCATTAACTTTTCCATAAATATCTTTCATCAGTTAATCATTGCCTGAGAGTAGAGATGTCAATACACAATATGTACAACTACGTAAGGAACATGTCAAGGTATTTGTTGGTATGAAAACCAGAAGGAATTACTTATTGTAATATCTCACGCTAATTTAACTGCACCACAGCAGGCAGAATAGGGAGAATTTTGCTCACTTAAGATACTGAACACAGCTCACTCATCTCACAGAATAATATCATATGTTTTGCAATACTGTTCTTATTCTTGCTCTTCTGAAAGTGTATCTTTCTATCACTTGGAGCACTTCATTTACAATGAGGTCCTGATAATGTTCATCTGCAACAAGGTCCACACCAATGAGAGGACAGTACGCAGGGTCTTCATTTGCACATACCATGGTACAAAAGGTCCCAAATCATCCAAGTAGTAGAGCAGACACCCAACAGAATCAGGAAGGACACTGGCTGACTGACAGGGTAAACTATTTCTTTTCTCATAAACATGGAGAATTTAATTATTAAACAATACAATAAAAAGTAAAAATATTTTCAGTGAAATTATATTAAAGTTAAGGGGGCACGGTGGCGCAGTGGGTCTGGGATTCGAGTCCCGCTTGGGGTGCCTTGCGACGGACTGGCGTCCTGTCCTGGGTGTGTCCCCTCCAGCCTTACGCCCTGTGTTGCCGGGTAGGCTCCGGTTCCCCGTGACCCCGTATGGGACAAGCGGTTCTGAAAGTGTGTGTGTATATTAAAGCTACTACATTAAAACATATTTTTATGGATTTACTATAATTATTTTTCTATAGTTACATTCAAGTTACTTATGACTGGAACTGCATCATTTATTATTTAAATAAATGTATGATGATATTATAATATGCCCAAAGACATGCTGTTCGGGTTCCCCCATAGTGTGTGAGTGACAGAGAGTGTGTGTGTTCCACTGATGTATGGATGAGTGATCCATTGTAAGTAATGTATCTAGCAGTGTAAGTCACCGCAGTGAATAAGGTGTGTGGGCTCATAACACTACATAGAGTTCATTGGAAGTCGCTTTAGAGAAGAGGGTCTGATAAATGAATGAATGTTAATGTAAATACAAACATAAAATATAAGTGTGTGTGGGGAACTCCCATTCAGCAGGGTGTTGTCCGCCTTCTGCTGTGGGCCTCCATCAGTGGCCATGAGTGTGAGGAACGTCAAAAAAGTTTGATGGCCTCTGGAAGGACTCATTGAGTCAGGGTACAAACACACTACATTGTAGGTTCTAGAGTGTTTTTCACTGTGACAAAAAATACATTTTATCAGACTTCAGAACAATGCAATGAATTCTGTATATATGTATATATTTTGGGGGTGCGGTGGCGTAGCGGGTTGGACCACAGTCCTCCTCTCCGGTGGGTCTGGGGTTCAAGTCCCGCTTGGGGTGCCTTGTGACGGACTGGCTTCCCGTCCTGGGTGTGTCCCCTCCCTCTCCGGCCTTACGCCCTGTGTTACCGGGTTAGGCTCCGGTTCCCCGTGACCCCGTATGGGAGAAGCGGTTCTGAAGATGTGTGTGTGTATATATTTTTTTTTTTTCACATAAAGATCAATTAAAGCACGCATTACTGATTGTAGTGACAATGACCATTTTAATGACAGGTTGAAGATACTCTTACATTTTGTCCATCACCTGTCAAAACCAAACTACCAGTGAATTAAAGTTTTCTGCTTTCATAAATGATAGAAACACCTTCATTCATACAACTCCAGTATTATTTTTACTGAAAGGAGCCATAACATGTTCATATGACTGCTGTACTCTGTGTATATGTGTGTGTGTGTGTGTGTTCACGTTCACAGGTTTGCAGCCCAATCATGAAGGGAAGCCTGCTGTTGATGTTTACTGTGCTGCTTGTCCTGCACATCACTAACAGTGTGAACGCAGGACTCATCAACAAGGTAAGGCTGGACAAAATGAGTGTGAGTGTGTGTGATTGTGTGTGTGTGTGTGTGTGTGTGTACGTGTGCATGTTTTCATATTGATAAATGCTCATATTGCTTGGGAGCAATCACTTCAACCTTCATACTTTACCATGCAGGTGATTTCAAAATTCTCGCAGAAAATAAAACTAAACATGGCTCCAAATACAGTGGACTACATGTATACATCCTGTTCTAAAAAGATGCTTGACGAAGTGCAAGGCATCCTAGAAAAGGAAAAACAACAAGATGAAGAATATAACAAGTTGTGGGAAGGGGCAAAAAAATTAGCAAAAAAAGACGTTGACACTACAGGTCTGACACCATTGCATAATATGGCACTGTATTTGTATACCATGGAAACAAAGATGGAAAAAAGTGGAAAATCATTTTACCAAAAATTCAATGATGAAGTTAGAAATCCTGTATCAAAGAATTTCCCATATAAGTCTGCATACTTCCTATTAACTGATGCAATATGGAAACTTAGAGAAAACGAGATGAACAAGATGAATAAAAAACTTGAGTGTGTGACCACCTATAGAGGCACCACACTGTCTTATGAAACTGCAGCAGTTGGAAGAGAATTTCGATTTGGTGCTTTTACATCCAGCTCCATGAAGAAATCTGAGGCTCTGAAATTTGGGAAAAAAACATGTTTCATAATCTCAACATGTTATGGAGCCAATATTACACCATATTCAGCATTTAAAACGGAAGAAGAGGTACTAATTCCACCCTATGAGAAGTTTAAAGTTACCGACATCTTTAAAAAAGGAAAAGGAGACATGCATGAATGTGATATCACTTATGTGGTGAAGAGTTCCGGAATTCAGGGTAACGAAGTGTGTTCTTGGGTTGATAAGGGCTCACTTTAAGTTCCTGTACATTGTCTTGGTCATAAGATCTCCTGCTTTGTTAGAGCACAGATTGTGAGCTCAGTTCACTTATATACAGTACTGCTTGTTTTCTTCTCCTCGCTTTCAATGCACTCCTTAGTAACGTGTGACGTGCGGCTTTAATGTTGTGATTTAACTGCGCAAACTCACCTGTCAGCTTGTTTATCAATTTCAGTAAATAAAAGCAAAGAGCAACAATGAGTTTCTGGTGTCTTCATTATTAATATTCAGTGTGAAAATTGTGGATGAAATTTTACTGTTAGTGAAATGGTACAATTGAGCGAGATTCCGTCACGGCACACCTGTCCAAAACCGGGTACGAATCGCCTCCTCCAGTGTTTTCCCGCTCTCTCGGGACGAGTCGTGTTGCTCCTAGAAACAGCGGGAAGGTTCTCATCTGACAGTTTCCTATTGGCTGTGTTTGCTGCTCTGCTGTTTTTCCATTGGCTGCTTTTGCCATCCTCCAGTTCTGCCATTGGCTGCTGTTGTGCTCAAGCTGTTTTACCACTGGCTGACTTTGCTGATCTGCGCTGTCCTGTCGAACCCACAGCTCACACCTCCTGACCCACACCGCTCTAGATGTCCTCTCTGGAGACGCAGTACTAAACCTACCTCCTCCACGCCCCATGACACCTAACACACTGAAGGCTCCACACTATGACTTCCCTCCCTGGAGACCCCTTGTAGATGCTACGATGGACACACACTTTTTTCTTCCAGCCCTTTTGTTTCACCAGCTTCTCACACTTCACCTTCTTCCTCTAACTGGCCTCCTCCATGCGTTCTTCCCATTGGACTGTAGGCTCCAAGTAGACAAACAGTCTAGAAGCTTCAGGCAGCAGCACAATGTCTGGTCTTAGCAATATCTCTGCAGTGGTGGTTGGGCTTCCGGTGGGTTCGCGGAAGAGTTCGCGGCTCTCTGGCCGTCAACTGACTCCTTCTCCTGAGCCGCTCCGCTACTCTCTCCTCCTCACCAGCTGCAACTGACACCACAACGCCCTCGGCTCCTGCCTCACACCCTACATCTTCATCAACCCAACATCACTCGCTCCTCTTGTTACGCTGAGGACACTTTCCCAACACCTTCCTGCAACTGTACCTGGGGCTCAAGCTCGTGTCACATGGATGTCCTGGGCGCTGTGGGTTACACATTCATCTGACACTTTTCTCCAAACTCAAAAAGTGAGGTTTGTACACTAAGCTACTTACACTGACACAGGAGGGTAATTATTACTGCATTGGTTCAAGGAAAGTACCTTGGCTTGACCAAGAGTATTGCAGTAGGAGGAGGGATTTAAGTCACAGAAACCTTCCGATTGCAGTGTCACAGGTCTAAACAGAGGCATAACAACTGTTTTGGAGGGAAGCAAAAAATATCTGGCAATATATAATAATGAGCAAATGGAGTTATACATAAATCCTGGTGGAGGGGAATAAAAACACTCCCCGCTCTTTTGTGGATCTGACCACTCCGCTATAAGCTGGGCCGGATAGAATTAACTTATACTTAAGCTGTACACCACGGTACAGTAATTTACAGTATTTCTCCGCTGTAGATAAACCCAGACGAATTTCCCAGTGACGCAGCGCCCTCTAGCGGACACCTGGCAGACAGCGCGGCTCCCCGCGCCATCTAGCAGCGAGTCGCTGGCACTGCGCCCAGCTGACAGAGGCGCCTCGCGCGCGCGCGCGCGCCCCCGCGCGGACAGAGGAACTGCGCCCGCGCCTCATTGGGCTCGAGCGAGCGGCTCCGCGAGTGTCGGGATGTGACCCCGGAACAGGACTCCTCTGCACGAGAGACGCGGCGCTCGAGCGGCACGGACCCGGAGCGGGAGCGGGTGAGGTACACACACGTCACGAACACCGAACACCGAACACACACGCAACGCAAACGTCGATCGCACCGCCACCGCGCGAACCGACGACGCCGTGCTTCTCGTGATCCGTCCCCGGCGCGCGAACGCGGGCGGTCGTCGGCAGGCTCTTTGTACCTGTAAGGGTCCGCGAGCCACCTCGCCGCCGGAGGCTTTGTGTCCGCGGGAGTGCGCGGCGAGCCTCGCGAGGACAGACGCGGGAGGTGGGTGCGCGAACGGGGTTCGTGCTCGCCGCGAGGTGCGAGACGGGGGGGTTTGCGCTCTTTGTGTGTGTGTGTGTGTGTGTGTGTGTGTGTGTGTGTGTTTGTGTAAGTAAGTAAAGGAGTGGGCCCGCGCCGTCTGTGGACGTGCAGACGAGACTCGCGCGTGGGGCAAACTTCGGCCCGTGCCCAGGCGTGCGCGTTCCCGCGGCTCGCTCACACACAGCAGTGTCGGGTGTGTGTGCGCGCGCGCTTATGCGTTCGGAATTGTGTGCTCGGTCCGCGTGTCGTCCAGGTGTGCACGCGCAGGTGTGGTTGAGGTGCTGTACGGACCCAATGGACACCCCACCTGCACTGTGCACATGGTCCGTTTACCCTGTGTGTGTGTTTGCGTGCACAAGCAGGGTATTGGTAGTACCCTGTTACACTGTTACTGTGGTACACTTAGGTGTTTACACTGGTTTACTCATTGTACAGCATGGTCATTTTTACTGTAGCATTCCAGGCCAGGGTTCTACAGATGGGAGTGGGATTCGAACCCAGGTTCGCTCTAAGCAGTGCACTCTTGGTTGCACTGTTTCGAACCCACGTGTCCGCATGTGGAGTCCCAGTTCCCCCAGGGCCTGGACACACCCCCGCTGTGCACCCACCCCCACCCAGGGGGCGAGGCCCAGGTTCCATGGCACTGTCGGGTCGGGCCCCGACCGCATCTTCTGTGTATCGCATGTTCTCCTGCGGTCCGGTCAAGACCCCACACACCCCTCGGCGTGCCATGGGCAGGCGGGGGTGCCGAGCCCCACCCCACCCCCTGTGCACCCAGCTGTCCCCACACAGGGAAGGGCCCCCTCCCCCCCCCGCCGGCAGCCCCACATATGTCACGCATTAGACACGCGACCTCATTCTGTGCCTCACGGTAGGTGTGTGGTTCCACCGTGTCCCGCCGCACGTTCGCCGACACCGAGGAGACGGAGAAAACTCACGATGGTTAAAGTGGCATCGTCTCGGCAACAGATAAACGGTGAATAAAACACCGTTTCGCACCTGAGTCACAGTGCTGGATCGCGGCTAGAGGTTCCCGGGGACACGTTACATGTGAACACGCGTGTGGAGCTGAATTCCACTCCACATGTCACTTTGCGTCGGTCAGCAAATTACACGTGGAGGAGAACAGAGCAGGGATACATTGATATTTAATTTCTATTTATATTTCTGTGTGTAGCAGGTGATTTCTCCAACGTGGATCAATATATGTGTGGATTGATGGGTGGATTCGTCTGTCGATTGATGGATACAGGTGTTGATGGGTGGATATGTGACAGGACAGGTATGTCGACAGACGGGTGCTAAGAACATTAACCCTGGGGCAAACTGCAGTAACTGTACCAGTGTAATGACTGTCGAGGGTGTGGTACTTTGTGGTATTGAGCAGTATTTCATGGTATTCGCTGAGCGAGTTTGTTATTTATAGAAAAATGTGCGGGACTGTATTTTGACAGTTTTTTTTTTATGTTTAAGTCCCATGTGGTTCCTCTCGGTGCTCTTTTCGCCCTTCCCCCGCTCCCCCCAGGGCGCTTCCTGCTGCCGAGCGACTGCGCATTTCAATTGAGCGGCGCTCCTCTCGCGCACGCTCTCCCAGGGGATTGTGGGTAAAAACTGGGTAATGAGTGGAAAAGCAGTCCCTCGGTAATCGGCGCATCGACGCTCACGTGTGGGACGAGCACCTGCGTGTTGGCCGTCCATCGGGACCCGGCTCACGGAGTCGAGAATGGTTGCGGTTCGGGGCGCGGAATGTGCAGGGCGTGGTCCGTGGGAACGGCGAACATGCTTCTCTCCCGCGGCGTGACCTACTTATCAATCACACCGCCCTCCCGCTCTCTCTCCATTGTTGTTTTGGTGCGTCGTCGCCGCTCTTTGCACCACCAGTGTGTGGGCTCGGCACCCGGCAGCAGAGCCGAGGTGTGCAAACCCCCCCGCGCGAACACCTACGTTCCTCGCAGGGCGGTGTTCCTCCCCGTCGTGCCCGAGAGCACCGCCTTCCCAGTCATCCCAACTCGGCGTGCCCAGAAGGCTCCGGGATCGAATCTCACGATGGACGGCTAAGGGCTTGACGATGGCATTCTTGTCAGGACGGCGTCACACTCATGTCCAGCTGTGAGACAGATGAGCAACGCGGTAAACTCATGGAGGCACTGTAAAATCATGGTGATCGAGTGCCAGTCGCACTGGAGCGGTTTGTGTGGTTCTTCCGTTGGAGCCCTTAACCACCGCAGCCCCATTAATTCTCGGGTCGAGACCCTCCCCCTCCAGTAGCTCCTGGGATCCTCTAGGGCTCCGCATGCGGACACCTGGTTTACCGTGCTGCCCGCTGTCACACGTACCTACCTGTTCACCCTTTTATACAGCGGCATAATTTTACTGGGGTAAACTGCCATTATCAGTGCGAGTACCTTGCTCAAGGCTACGGCAGCTGGAGGTGGGGTTCGAACCTGCGACCTTCATGTCCAAAGGCGTGAGCACCTCTAACCACTACGGTACCAGATACCCCACAAGCTCTGCCTTTCTCACAGTGGCTTCTCGCAGGAGGTCCAAGATGTGAGGAAGGAGGCAGCCGTCATCCAAGGTTCGAACCGACCACCTGTAACCGGTCTTGGGGACCGTCTCCACCCTGTGTTCGGGCGTCACTCGCGCCACCTGCGCGAAGTGTACCGTGGTATCGTTTCGCACCCGGAGACTGGAGCGTTTTCAGGGCCGCAGCCCCAGCAGCGGTCCTACTGGGACCGCTGGGATCGGGACCACTAGGGGGCGGAGCGGCGCGGCACCAGATCGCTGGGTTAAGAGGCAGGCAGGCAGGCAGGCAGAACGCTTCCACGGACACTTTGGACCGTCTTCCTCGTGTTCCTTCTGGACCGGGGCTCGGCAAGGGTCAGCAAACGCCCTGTGACCGCGCTTGACCGCACGCGTGACGTTGAGCACCACGCCGCTCGGTGGCCGCTCCAGGTTTTAAACTCTTATTCAGTGAATGAGCTCAGATTTAGTTCACGCTTCTCAATCGCCATTAAAACACTTAGTGTTTCAATGTTCTTTTTATTTCCGTTAAATTTACATCTTTCGTTCTGCTTGTGCTGAATAAGGAGGTTTTTGTGTGTTTTGTATCCCCCTCCTTCCTCCCCTTTTTGTATGTGGCGCACGACTGAGGTAATCGAGGTAATAACAGAGTAAAGAGGTCTCCAGTGCCCAGTAACTGGAAGTATTGTGCACTGTATGCACTGTATCTGCATTGTCCTTCAAATACGTAAATTCCTGCCGTGTGTAGGACAAAACCCCCTGGGGCAAATAATTAACAAAATTTTTATTCCTCTGATTATTTGTAGTTTATGAACACTGTTCTCTGAATTGTAAAATACTACATTTATTATATAATGATACTGCAGTAAGGAAGGTATTATAAGTGTTGTATCATATATCAGTGGGGTTTTTGTCCTGGGGGGGTTTGTCTGGACTCCATTCAAGGTAAATGTGGTCATGTTAAGTGGGGGGGGGTGCGGGAACAGGAGCTGTGCTGAAAGGAATGATGTCATCATTGCAGTACTCTGTGTTGATGTGTTATTTATTCACGCGTGTGAATATTTATGCACATATTAATATGTTTACTGGGCGCTTCAAGTGTTCAGTGGGAGTCACTCCCCCCCCCCGTGATGAACAGGATGCCTATGGGCTTTGTCTTTTCCTGGGCGGAGCCTTTCAGGCCTCATCTTGTCGAGGAGCCGCGTGGTTTGGGGCGGAAAACTCCAGAACGTGTCCGTGTCCTATGGCTCTTCTCAGGGTACCGAGGTTTTTGAGGGGACTGGAAGCAAATACCTTCTGTCCAGCATGTGGTGCAGTGGTTAAAGCCATTGCCTTTCAGGAAGAAGCTCACAGGTTCAAATCCCTGCTCCTGCTGAGTTACGCTTGATTGAGGATTTTACCCTGAACGGACACCGTAAACATTACTCTGCTGTATACATGGGTAAATCAGTGTATAATAGTGGCTTACTCTGTCCGTAGTGCAAAATGCTGTGACGGCAGTTGGCGGCATAGTGGTTAGAGCTGCTGCCTTTGGACCCCAAAGTGGAGCATTTGAATCCAGCTGTAGGCGGGATTGGAACCTGCTACCTAGGGGTGCAAAAGTAGTATCTTTGAGCAAGGTACTTACCCTAGTGTGCTAAAGTAAAAACGAAATTGCCCAGCTATTTAAAAGGCTAAATAATTGTATGTAACGTAACATTGCTAGTCCTTTTGGAGAAAAGCATCGCGCACACACACAGTTTGAACCACTTGTCCCATGCGGGGAGCCGGAGCCTAACCCGGCAACACAGGGCGTAAGGCTGGAGGGGGAGGGGACACACCCAGGACGGGACGCCAGTCCGCCGCAAGGCACCCCAAGCGGGACTCGAATTTGTTATGAAAATTGTCAGGTAAATTAAAATATAAACATAGTAAAAGTTAATATCCGTTAGAAAGAAATGCATTTGAATCCTTCCTTTCATCTGAGTCCTCTTCAGTACTTTTATTTACTGTTTATAGCATATGTATGTGAGTATATAGTGTATAAAAATATATAGTATACTGTATAATACCTATAAAAAATCCCCCCCCGGACTTTGTCATTTTACACTGAATTTGAGTGTATTTAATGGGGCTGCTATTATTATCATTATGATTATAATAATAATTTCTTGTCACTGATCAGCAGAAATAGTCTTTAATAGCAGAGTAAAAAGAAATTTCTTCCTATCATTTCTAATGATTTACCTGCTCGCGACCCTCGGAAAGAAACCAGTCAGAATGTGTTTCGCAGCCCTTCCCCGCCGTCTCTCGGCGGTCACGGGTACGAAAGGACCCGGCGCGTCGCGGCGATTTCACGAACCCGCGTAACAGCGCCGGGTTTGTACCTCCGTACGGAGGATCCGTGTTCGTAACTCTTTGTGTTCTTCACTTTGCTTTTACCACAGCGTTACAGTGAACTAAAGCTCAGTTAAAGAGACTAACAGACACACCCCCCAGTTTACCCTCAGACAGCTATAATAAACAAGCTGTCCTTTGTCACTCTCAAATATTAGCCGTAAGAGACGTGAAAATTAACGTGAATTGGCTGAAAATAAAGACGTCATCTCCACAAACTCGGGTTCGATGCCGATCGTTGACCGGTTCGCCCCGTGAGCGCGGTCGGCATTTCTCGTCTCGTCAGCGATCGCCGACTCTCGGGAACCCCGGACAGGGCCTGTAAACACCGTGGAAGCGGGTTGAATCAAGGCGGCGCCATGTTCCCGTCACGCCGGGGCTCTTTACCGCCATCTGTGTGCTGATCGGCGAAACGCGGTCGCCTTCGCTCCACGACTGATGGTAGTTTGAGGAGAAAATGTAACGAGACGTGTTTTTACTGTAATGGAATAAAATAAACGCGAGAATGTTGGTCGCCTTGAAAACTCGTAACCGGAGCGTTCGTAACGCCAGGAAGCGGGACGAGGTTTGCGCTGTTCGCCATGCGCCGAAGAGCCGCCGGGAAGCGCCCCCCCCCCCCGGCTGCGCGGAACGTGAAGCGCGGCCGCGGCGTGAAACGCCGTCGGAAAATGAGCCACTTTGAAGCGGAGGAGTCCGAATTCGGACCTTTAACAGACGAGCGCTTTGAACCTTTGTGCCGAGGAGCGTTTGTCTGCACCGTTATTTATTCATCCGGTCCTCCTGCGACGCGCGTGTCGGGAGAGGATCCGCCGAGCCGTCGTCAATATTTCATGGCGCGCTTTCCCTCGCACGAGCGAGCCTGGCGTGTGCGTTCGTCGCCCCGGATGACGAGTCCCTCCGGCTCCGTTCGGGGCCCAGATGCACCAGCATCGCCGCGGTGCCTCTTTCATCCTCTGCTTCTCCTCCTCCTCCTCCTTCACGGCGTATCGCTCATCTCCTCTCTCTCTGCCAGCTCGACTTCACTTTCCCGCTCAGTGACACTTTCTTGTCTCTCATCTCTTTCTTTGTGTTTAGTGGCTCACAGTTATTCACCCTTTTACACAGCTGGGTAATTTTACTGCAGCAATTCGGGGTAAGTACCTTGCTCCGGGGTACTCCAGCTGGAGGTGGGATTCGAACCTGCGACCTTTAGTTCCAGAGGCAGTACTGACCTGCGCCACTTACCCAAGGTACTCGTGATCCAGGAGTGCGAACGGGTCAATGCTACGACGACGCAGCTTATGAACGTAATTTGCATCGGATGTCACGGTGTTCGTAATTCATTGTGTTTGTAACTCCGAAGCCCCTTTTACCATAGACTCGCAGCGAATCACAGCCTACTGGCGCAGGAGTCCCTTCGGTTCTTCATGGGTTCGGTGGTGTAAAAACAAGGTGTCGCACCCTGTCGCTCTCTGCTCCCTCCAGATCCACAGGAGCCGGCGGGATGAACCGCGAACAGGCCCCCGCCAAGTCGCCCGAGGAGATGTACATCCAGCAGAAGGTGCGAGTGCTGCTCATGCTCAAGAAGATGGGATCCAACGTAAGTGACGCCGATGCACGGTACATCATCATCATCAGGGCAGTGGGGGACACCAGCGGGGGGGTCATGGTCTCCTATTGACCCGTCAGCCATCAGGCAGGGAGGGACGCGATGTTCCCTCAGTCACCGCACGGTGCCACGTAGCTTGCGGTGTGTAAAGGTTCAAGGGGCGGAGCCTCGGGGTCTTTTATACCCTGGCTGCTCACTTACCAACACAGAAGTCTGTTCGTAACTCATTGTGTTTGTATCTCCAAACTCATTATGAGCAGCAGGTCACAGTCAATAACGACTGCATAATAGTCTTATTTGTTCATTTTCAAGTTCTGTAAAAATCTTGTAAATAGCTGCAGTACATTTTTTCAAAATTTTCGAGGACTTAATATTTTTATTAATGTAGAGTCACAAATGACCGTTGACTGATTCATCCATAAACATAATGCAGCGTTCCATTGTAAATTATCGATAAGCGACCGTGGAACGTCGAAAAGAGCGTGAAAGTTTGCGTCCCCTGGTGAGCTGCTCTATACTGCCCTCTTCTGGCTCGGAGGGTAAACGCAGGTCGCGTAGTTCCGATACGCGTCGACATTTACGAAAGCGTTGGGAAGGGAAAAGGTGACGTAACTGACGTATCTTCAGTCATTCGCAACGTGAACATTCGGAGTAGGAGCCTTTGTTCAGGTTAGAGTGGGCTGTCTTAGTCCTGTTACAAAATGACCGAGGGGTATTGGCTGCTCTGCTATTTCTCCTTTTTCTACAACACATCTTGTGGTAAATGAGCACGGTTTTACTTGCAGTTTTACTGCGGCGTTCGGTCACTCTCTCCCTCTTCACAGCTGACGCAGAGCGAGGAGGCCTTTCTGCGCAACTACGCCGGCGTCGTCCACAGCCAGATGAGCCAACTGCCGCAGCACCCCATCGACCAGGGTACGTGGTCAGCTGAGAGTCCGTCCTCAAACTGCGGGGAAGGGGGGGGGGGGTAAACGTGGTAAACGTTCGGAGTTCCTGCCCTCCGAGAAGCAAGATCCCTGATCAAAAAGACAAGACAATGCGGATCGTCACTCTGATCTGCGTCGTTCGCGTGGGATTAACGCGGTGATTAACGCGGTATTAAACGACCCATTGCTCCGCTCCACTTAGTCCAGTGGACAGCAGGGGGCGCCATGTGAACACCATTGCAGCTGTGCTCTGCTTTCCTCTGTCCTGCCAGCAGTAAATTGCTATTTCCCCAGTGGGTGGGGCTCCATGCTGTCCAGTGCATGTTTTGAAGCTGCCTTGTGAGTCCCATCCTGACTCACCGCTGGATTCGTAGTAAAAGTGTACCTTAGCGTTACTCTATGTGTGACTGGTTACACCGCTGGCTCCACGGCACCCCCTGCGTCGTCCCATGTGCGTCCACTTGCCGCAGGACCAGGCGGCGTGGAGGGGGGAGACGTGGGACGGCGCTCCCGCTTGGCCGCGAGCCCCCGGCGCGCTCGCTTCATCCTTTGTTTCCGTGGAAACGGGCCGCTGCGTACCCCCGTGAGGCATAGCTCACATCGCACGCAGACGTGGGCAAAGCGCTTTCAGCCGTTGGATTCCTCTGAACGAGTCCCGTCGATGGGAACAGAGGAGGCGTTTGGATCGTGTGCCACTCTTTGTTGACGGGCGCTTGGACACATTTGCATTCAAGGTGCCTGTTAATTGGCTCATTAGCATATTTTAAAGCGATGTATATAGAGGCGCCAGGGCTTTGATTGGAGCCCAATGATGTGGAGGGCTGTGTCACTAGGGGATGCTGCCCCCCTCTTGTGTCTGTTCGGTGCACCTCCGGTTCCTTCAAGGGATCCGATCCCCCAACCTTGTGGCAACGGGTCCAGACCCTCATCCTGTTCTCCTTGCTTTAGCAGTCCGCTGTTTGGTCTTTGGTGCGGCGGGTTGTTAACTCGGTTCTCTTTTCTCGGGTTGGGGGGGGTTGCGAGGTGCACGGAAACAGCACTGTGAGACAAAGAGAAGGAATAAATACATATTTGAGCAGCACTGTCGTCGTGAGGGGGGAGAGGAGCGAACACAGCGTGCGCACAGGTTGGGAGGTCCTCTGGGACCAGGGTTATCGTGCAGCTGTTTCCATGGCAACAGTAATAATCCCAGGGAAGGTGATGGGGGTGGTCCCCACGGGGTAACTGTACCGCGGTGTGGTGTGGAGCAGAGCAGCAGGGGCGGAGCCTCACTTTGGAGCCCAGAGTCAAGGCTGAGTGTTAATTAAGGTCCGAATCCAGGAATCTCTCCCTCTCCCTTGCCTTTATCCTTTTGTTTTTGCACCCTGAACCCCAGCCCCTTCCGACTTGTTTTTATTGGGCCCATCCGCTGGGTGAGAAGTGACAAAGAACATGTGACCAACGCACCGCGTGGACAGCTCTCATTTGGGCCGTTGGCTTTGGCCACCAGGGGGCGCTGTTGGGGCCTCCTCTCGAAACCGCGCTCCTTCCAGGACTAAGGAGAAACGCCACACTTTGGGACTGTGTTCCCTGCTACCAGGAGGTCTGGGCTTCCCCCAGGGTCACAGTGTAACTGGTAGGAACGGTGACGCGGCGCGTAGCGTTTGGACGCGCCGTCAGAGAACCTGCTAGAGTGACGGAGGTCTGACGACCGAACGCTTTGTATGGAAGGGGCGGCCGTGCGGCGCCCACGGTCCGATCCGCTGTCAGCTCCGCTCCGCGTGGTTACGGGTATTTATAGCGGTGTCCATGCAACCTTCCTAATGTCCAAAGTTTCCCAGCATGCCCTGCTGCAAGTTCACTGGAAGATTGCTATGAATTATTAATGAACGATGCTCCTCTTTTTTATTTTTTTTTATTTTTTTTACAGACCATCGCCGAAGTGAAGCTCGAGACCATATACGCATGGTAATCAGGGCAGAGGGATTTTATTGGAGGCAGCTAATTGTTTGATCAATTATTGACACCGTTGCTGAGCAGAGCGAGGAAAGGAGCTCCGCACTGGGCTGCAGCAGCTCATGGAGGTTCCTGCAGCATCATTAGTGTGTGTAGCGCTTCTTTTTGCTCGCAGGACCTCAGTGGTGTCGGGTATCTTTAGCCAGCGCAGCCCGTCGGCAAACGTGGTAAAAACAGCACGAGGCTATATATGTGTGTCGTATTTAGGTTACGAGGTTTATATGTATCTCAGCAAAAAAACTACTAGGATGGTGATGAGGAATCGTCGATATTCTGGTAAAGTTCTCTGCAGCTACTTGTGTGATGAACGTCGGTTCATACGGTGAAGGGAACTAAGTTTACCTAAGAATGACACGTCTGCATCTACGTCCATTTCTGCTAATGTAATGCACACGCTATTTTCTTTTAGATGTACGTCGCTTTGGAGAAAAGCGTCTGCTAAATGAACAAATGTAAGGCATCGTCACTGCGGGGGTGTGGCTGCACCTTGTAGGGTTCACCTCCGCTCTGCGCACCTTCCTCGATGTTGAAATAGCTGCGTTCGGTGACGGCGGTTTGCCTGGAGGTGAGGAAATGTGGTGAAGCGGAGCCGGTTCTGCAGGGAGGAATCGTCACGGTTGTTTTCCGGCAAAGTGCTGCTCACCAAAACGCTCTTGTCCCGGCAAAGTCGTGCCACCTGCTGCGCTCTTCTGCTTTTACCACGTCTCGGTCCATGAAGGAGGGTGCGAAGCGAGGCTCTGGAAACGCTCTTGGCTCTGGTTGCGTCAGTCGCGGTGCGTTTCGTGTCTCGCTGTAGCTCCTCGTCCAGTTTGAATCATCAGCCAGCTGCGTGTGTGTCTTGTGCGTGTGGGGAGAAGCGCCGAGGCCAGGTACCGCGGTATCGCCCCCTCGGCTGCGGACATCCCGTGTATTTCCGCGTGCTCTCTGCCCCCCCGACAGCTTGTGCCCTCGACTCCCGTGCGCCAGGGTTCGGCGGACAGCTGGCTCTCTGGGATTTAGCCGGATTGGTGACTTCCTGCCCGCCGCTGGGGGGCTGTCATCTGCCCAAGCGTCACACCGAGACAGATGCGATCTCCAGCTGGCTGCTCTCTGGCCAAATGCACACTTTTTACCCCGTGTTAAAGTGGTGGCTGGTCTTCGGAAATTTAAATTTGTGTAAAGTGGGAGGGGTGTGTGTGTGGGTGCGTGTGTGTGGGCTTCGCAGGGGAACTCAGACTAATGAGGCAGCAGGTGGCATAGCGATCATACCTGCCTGAAGGCCCTGGGTTTGAATCCCACCTCATGCCCCAATACCCTGAGCAGGGTACTTTCCCTGAATGGGTACACTGAAAATTAATTAAGCCGTGTAGTAAGTGGCTGTAACAGGCTTAGCGAACGAAGCTCATGCTCCACGTCTCCTTGGAGAAAAGTTATGACGGTTGGAGTTGTAAACACAACACCCCACACCCCTAGCCAAGGTGAGCCACTTTGAGGTGCAACGTAACCTGCGTCCACATCCTCTCTTCACCGCAGCCCCACGTGGACGAGGCAGTCGAACCCAAAGGCGGTGCGGTCAGCGCAGGCTGTCTCCGGTTTATACCAGAACCCCCGTGGCTCAAGCCGGGTGACCTTGGATGTGTGACCCCAGAGGGTCGAGCTCTAGCGCGGAGGCAGGGGAAACGTTCCTTGACCGAAGACCACGTCTGGTGGCGTCCTTCACAAACAGCCGCTGACGGGTTCCTGCGGTCGTGGTGATGCAGCCGTTGCTAGGATACAGCTCCTCGGACGACACGTTTCCGTCCTGACAACAGGAGGGCGTTGTGACGCGTTTGCTTGTGTGTGCGCGCGTATGTGTGCGGGGAGGACGTGCCTTACAAAGGCAAAGAAACACGTGATCTGTCTCACACGCACAAGCCTGGAGTCTCGACTGAGCTGGAGTCCTTGAGCTGTTTGGGTCCCACCGCATACATGCCAACGCCAGTTAGAAGTAAGAGCAGAAAGTGCCGAGTCACTGTAAGAATACGGTAATGTACTACACATGAGATTGGGCCCAACGGGGGGTAAGAATTAGAACGTGCCAACATTCTTGGTTTGTGTTACGTCCTAGTTGAATAAACCGATCGATGCAATTTCGTTAACCCTTTAATCGGTGAATTTATGACCGACTTGTTTTATTTTTCACTCATTGTGACAAACATCATGTTTCATACGCTGCATGTGTGGCTAGACTCGAAATCATCGCCCCGGTTCAACAGTAGCTGCATAAGTGACCTCCTGAGGAGTGCTCATGTGTATGCAGGGGGGCCAGTTAGGGAGCTTATACAGCTCGAGTGGCACTGGGGGTGGGGGTCGGGGGGGATCTTCAAACATGTCACAGATAAGAAGGTAAATATGTTTGAATCGGTACCGTTTCCTTCCCCTTCTCCACGTATTCTGGGCACCATCGTTCTTCATCAGGCTCTTCTCCGTCACTGCACTTTTCACATGGGAAGCGTCACAGAGCTCATCATCTGTCTGCAGTCATCATGGATCACCGATGACCTGGGAAACTGACTTACATTTATCAGAAAGTTTTCTCCAAAGCGACTTCCAATGAACTCTATGTAGTGTTATCAGCCCCCACACCTTATTCACTGCGGTGACTTACACTGCTAGATACACTCCTTACACCGGGTCACTCATCCATATGTCAGTGGAACACACACACACACACACACACACACACACACACTTTCTGTCACTCACACTATGGGGGAACCTGAACAGCATGTCTTTGGACTGTGGGAGGAAACCAGAGCACTCAGAGGAAACCCACACAGACACAGGGAAACCATGCAAACTCCACACACGCTGAGTGGGGAGCGAACCCACGTCCTCTCACATCCCCCAAGCACTGTGAGACAACAGCGCTACTCGCTGTGCCGCCGTGCTGCTGTACTTTGTTCTCTCAAGGCCTTTTAGGTCCCTTCACTGCACTGGAGATTCAGCTGAGGGGTGGAGGACTGTCACACTTCAGATTCCGTGTTTGTAGCCCAGTGACGACCAGCGTTTCCATGGAAACAAACTAGCGGACAAATTGGCGATGGAGCCTTTGGCCCAAGAGTGCACCGTGTGTGCAGGCAGTTCAACCAAAATAATGATTATGTGTTGCCACCATTAGGGGGCGCGGTGGGCTTGGACGGGTCCCGCTCTCTGGCGGGTCTGAGGTTCAAGTCCTGCTTGGGGTGCCTTGCAAAGGACTGGCATCCTATCCAGGGTGCGTCCCCTCCCCTCCAGCCCGACGCCCTGTGTTGCCAGGTTAGGCTCCGGTTCCACGCGACCCTGTTTGGGACAAGCGGCTTCAGTCAGTGTGCGTGCGTGCGTGCTGTCACCAGACCTCTTGGCGCTGACTCATCTCAGCAGAAGAATGGCGGATCAGCTCGCACTCTTCTCAAGTACTTGACTGAGAGACGTGCGAAATCCAACTGTGACGGGAAACATTCAAACTCAAAGATGGGAGTCAAGACCCTGAGTTCTGTGTTGCCTTAGAAAAGCTTCTGCTGCATGAATAAATGGAGAATTCTGGGGCCACTTTACAGATAGTAGTCGGTAATATTTGGAACGGATACGAAAAGTAGGAAGGACCTGAACGTTGGTGGGGAAAAGCAATAGCTCTTCAGGAGAGTCATGTTCCCTCTTCATCCGGCCTGTGGGAGCAGTTGAAGGCAGTAAGAATGATGGCGAGAATGAACATTGCAGCCACATCAGCATTCCAGGCCGCCCACCCCGTCTGCGTAGCTTCCGCACGTCCTGGCTGGAAACGCTCTTCTCAGGACTTCTCTTCGGCTGCCTGGAAATGGAAGCAAAGGAAGATCTGTGGAATGAGCTAGAAACACCAGGGTGCAGGTAGCCTTGTTGATGGGGCAGATGGACGGAGAAGTTTGTCCTCCCAACTTTGTCTAGAATTCGTGGAAATCACTTGTAATAAAGCATAAAAATGCTATCTACTGTGTACGTATGGAAATGTTGCAGTTTGAATCACTCTTGTGTGAAAAGTGCGCAAATTATCGGTTATCGTTTTGGCTGAATTTGGTTGAGCCAAATTGAGGGGGCAAAGATGGCTGAGGGGTTGCGAGTCCTGGCCATCCGATCTGTCCATTGTTCCCCCCTCATTTAATCGAGCCGATCCATTCGTTGCAGGACAGAGGCGAATTTACTCAGCCGTCGAGAGGGAAGTTGACTCCTCCATTCCATGAGCCCAATGAAAAGTTGGTTGTCTCTTGGCACTCGGAACAGCGGACCACCTCTGTGGTCCTCAACTGTACCCTCACCTCTAGTAGCGCCCTCAGCCGTACCCTCCTGTTTCCCATCTTCTCGAGCTTTCGAGGCCTCCTTGAAGATGTGCGTGGAGGACACCCCAGCCTCAGTAGCCGGAACAGTCCATTGGTTGAAGTCTCCCAGTGTCTCCTGGAAGACTGAGCAGAATAGGGTTTGGTGGAGGTCTCCGTGGTTCGACAGCAGGATGAATAACTTCATTGTCACCGATGAAGCAGTGAATCGCTAGGGCTAGATGTTCATTTTAAAAGCGAAACATGGGAATGCAAGTAGGAACTGCTCTGAAAGGTTGTCGGTCCTAATCCTACCAGGGTCCTGGTTTTAAAACTTGGAACACAGGAACTTGAACAGATCATTGCTCCAGTCAGTGATCCAGCTGTGCTGATGTGTAAATGTGAGCTTATTAATGTCTCTCAAGAGCAATACTCAGCAATTACATAATGATGATAAAAATACAATATGTGATATTTATTGCCCTTCAGCTGAAAAATGTTGACGGTGGGAAGGATGATATGGCTCAGCGTGATGCTCACTGTGATCTCTGGAAAAGGACGACGATGGGGAGGAATCTTGTAACCAGAGTGGTGGAAACACATTGCACAATTGATCTTTATACATCGGACATAATGAAATATGTTATATACAGTTGGTGTTGAAAGTATTCACCCCCTAGACTGTTCCACTATTTTTTTCCCAATCAAAACACATTTGATCTGGATTTTTTTTCTTAGAAGGGTTAGCAAAGCATTTCGATGGCCGATAATCACCTTTAATTTTAAAAGGAAGTTAAAAAAAAAAAAAATACAGAACTCCAAAGCCCAGCTTTGAAAAGTATTCACCCCCTTTCGTCCTTAGGGATGTTTTGTAGCGGTTCAGGTACAGCACACACATGAATATGTAATATTATTGTAATGTTTACTCATCGTTGGAGAAGCCATTTAAAGTAGGTGTCTGTTTTGCAATGTGTACTCCTCTAAATGGATCTCGAGGAACATTTCTGACTTATCGTTGTACCCACGGGTGTCTCTCTGCTGGTATCTCCCCGGGGTTCCTGTGCTCAGTATGCAGCTCTGCTCCCTTGTTTGACACCTGTCATTCTTTTGTTGCGTCTCCCTCTGCATCACGTCCCCTGCTTTCCAACTCAGTCACTATAAGCTACTGCAGAACTTTCTCTCTGTTTCTTTCCATCTTGCTGATGTGTATTTCGGAGGAGGCCAACGAATCCATATTCCTGTGGGCGGCTGCGAGGAAGCGAAAACTCCTATTTCCTCGACTCGTTTTGTTTGCTCTGCTTTCCCTCTGCACTTTTGTCATCCGCCGTTTGGTTTAATTGGTCCTCAGCGCTGCCGGGTTTCCGAATCAGCTTGAGGAACAACACCTCATTTTTCGGCAAAACGGGCCGCTCTCCGTTTCTTGCAGAGCTCCCGGGTCGGAAAGCCGCAAGGTTGTTTCTCCACCCCACACCTCATACCCTGTCCAAATGTGCTTCCGTTCAGGCCGAGACCACGGTGTGGGTTGTCCTGAAAGGTGGTCGATGAAGAGATTAGCTCGTTACTCCCGGCCCGGTGGACATGCGGCCTCACCGGCTGCCGGGGTCACAGGTCAGAGGTCGTCTCCCTTTGTGCCGAGGCGAACCCAGAGATCGTTGAGCTGCGCAATTTGAAAACCGTTTGGAGCGGATTGTCAGCGCAGGATTTTCCGTTCCCAGAATAGCTGAGTCACAGCGACAAGCGAGGATGGTGGCCTTGTGATTACCGAGCTGCTGTTGACACCAGAAGGTTACGGGTTCAAGTCCCAGGAGGGGTTGTTGGGCACTTGAACTTGCGGAAGTCAACGCAGCAAATTTTCCAGCGCTTGAAATGTGTTGAAAGTGGAACCCCATAAGATACGGAGTTATTGTTCACGTTCTGTACCTGGCCGAAGGAACCAGCTGCCAGCTCTCGGCTATAAATATCGACATGAGAGCGCACTGGCTGCTCAGCTTCCAAACACAACCTGCACCGGAAGTCTGTGGCTCGGATTTCTTTCTCACTTTTACCGCTTCACAATTCATAATCAATAAACACTTAATAATGCAAACATCGCTTGGCTTGTTTACTGTTTAGGTTTGGTAAAAATCTTAGAAATAGCTGTAATAAATGAAAACATTTGCTAAGACTTGCAAAAATCACACACACACACACACACACACTAAACGTAAAAATTTCTCCTTTCCAGAAAGTCCCGTTTGGTGTCAATTGTTGGCTCATTCATCCCATAAACATGTCCGGCTCTCGTGTTCTTATTCATCTGGAAGTTGTAAACACCATGCTAGTGAGTTGAATGAAAGCGGTTCCACGCTCCTAATCCGTCTGGCTGCTCATTGCTGCCGTCCATCAACTCAGAGGGTGAACGCAGGTGGACAGAAACACTGTAAATAGCAGATATATGAAGAAAAGAAGCTTTTTTTTGCAGCGAAAAGCAGCGCCTCCCTGTCAGCTTGTAGCAGCAGGCGCATTGGGCTCTAGCTCTTGGGGATTTGGGATGAAGACCTCGACCCTGGGCCTCCAGTCCGAGTGGGGACGAAGGGGGGCTGGAATGAGTTTCTCATTTGGAGGAGAGATCAGCCTTCAAGCAGATGACCGTTAACCCCACCCTCTCGGTGGTAGTAAACAAGGAGAAGCGCATTGAAAGTTCTCTGGCCCCAACAATGCAATCAACACGAGGGGACTGGGCACGCCGTTTAATCGAGAGCCGCTCCTCATCGCTCCTCTCCCTCTCTGCTCGTCACCACGGAGACGCGGTATGCCTCGTAACGCGAACATCCCTCGGTTTAGAGCCGAGTTGTCGGGGCGTCGGGTTGTGACGGCGAATCGTTTTGTCTCCTTTCCCCAGGTGCTGAGGATGTGGTGATGGCTTTCTCGAGGTCAGAGACGGAGGATCGCCGGCAGTGACCTCCGGCCATGACCTTTCTGCCCTGCTGAGATACGGGAGAGTGGGCGGGGCATCCACGACGGGAGAGGGAGGCATTTGGACGGTTCTCGGTGCCGACTGACTTCCTTCCTCTCTCCTCCTCCTCCTCGTCTCCCATCCCCTTCCTCCTGATCCCGCTCTTCCTCGCGCCAGCTGTCACGCTACGTCGGGTCGTGGGCCCAGCCCGAGCCCTGCCGTTGGACCTTGGGATGGAAGCGGAACGAATGGAAAGAAGCAAACTCATATTGGGGCTGGATTAAGCCCAGCCCAGTCCAGTTGGGTCCAGTCCAGCTGGGTTGACTGTACCTGCGCCGCGACCCTTCCGTTATGCTGAGTGGCTGAAGGAGCCTCGAACAAGACTTGTTTGCTGTAAGAACGAAGGACTTTCAGAGTGTTTCACGAACTCTTCTTTGGAACATCCGCGATGACGCGTTCTCTTATTTCCTGTATTTATGCGTTGCTCTTTCAAAGCCCGAGAGGAGATGCTGGCGAACGTTGTTTGTGAGTAGTTCAGTCATGACCACGTGTTCGTGCTGTAGGCTTTGTTTCATTTGTGCGCCCAAAATGCGTTCTGGCACAACGTTGAGTCTCTTGTGTCTCCGCTTGCTGGCAGGACGACGTACCGAAGGACCATCACCATGTGGGGGATTAAGGCGGCAGGAATGGGCGGGGCATGGCAGCGATGTGGGTGAGGCATGGATGTTTGTGGGCGGGGCATGGGTGGTGATAGAGCAGGCACACGACAGCCCCTCCTACCCAGGGTTTAACATTCTTGAAAAAGACTAAACCTTCTTACTGTATAGACTATAAGCAGACGAAACGATAAACGAATGCGCTCATTTGTGCCAACTGTGTTTTATTATATTCCTACACTGAGAGGAAAGGCAATCATGGTTTTTAAGTGTTTCTAGCGATTGTCATAGGGTCTAATTTATTGATTTTTGTTACACTATCAAACTGTATTAAACTGTTTTTACTGTGTGGGTAAGGGGAAGAACGCGGTATAAGTGTTTCAGTGTGAAGTGACGTAATCATTTGTGGAGGTTTAGGGTGAAAGCCGGAAGCTGTACAATAAAGAACGCTATAGATGTGCTGGTCATGGACACAGCTTTACAGCGTTGGTATGCGTGCGCGTGCGCGCACACACACACACACACACACACACACACACACACACACACACACACACACTCTATCATTGACACTACAGCAAACAAAACTGTGTTTGCAAAGGAAACATCCTTTTTGTCTGCATTGATTTTTCATTTTAGTGCCATTTTTAATTTAAACTGGAATTTAAATGTATTTTCCGTTTTTTACGTGCTTTAAAAAGACAGTCGTTCTCATATTACTTAACACGCAGTATTTGGTGTGTCCGCTTTTGTGACGACATTTACCTTTGAGTCATTCACGTTCCGAACGCTTGGCACGTTTTGCAGCGCGCGTCCGAACCCACGGCCAAGGCACCTTTCGCCCGTCTCAGGTGGAGCGCGGTTCAGGTCCCGGTTTGTCTTCAGCATTGAATGTGTCCACTGTCCACCTCCTGTCCATTTATTGTGCCGACGTCCAGCACTCGAGTTTGTCTTGTGTTTTCTCAGCTGTACAGACACACTGGCCGTCGGTCGCCGTGTGTTCGTTCTCCATTTTTAAGGTTTTTCAGGTTTCAGTATTTGGGACACGTTTCTTGTGCCCGACTCCATGTATGTATCTCACGCTGTTTCTGCGTTTCTAGTCTGCGTACGACTGTCACTGTGTTTGGGAGACTCTTTTGTAACTGCTATAATTTTCAGCATGCTTTTTCCTATTGCTAGTGCTATACCTCCTAACGTGGTAATTTGTCCATGCTTGGTTGCTTGACTTTTTATTTTACTTTGTTTCTCCTCTCCCCCGATGCCTATTAGTTAAATCTGTGCCTGCTGGTCTGTTTTTAAACACATTCTTTGAAAACCTGTATCTAGTAGACCATAAAGGAATGAAAAAGTGAAGAGCATTTTGTTTCCTCATGAAAAGTTGAAATGTTTGAACTTATTGAAAGGAGTTTAACTGAGATTTGAAATGATTTAATAAACATTTCGTTGTTCTTCACCTCTGGACAAAATTGTGACCGGTGCTTATTTTCTCATGTACGGAATACTGACTCACAGTTCTCAATTTTACACCTTTATGCACATATTCTGTTGGTGCGCTTGTGATCTATTTTTCCGGTTTGTTAATTTTTAATGTCATTATTTTACTTTTTCTATTTTGTAAGTTTCTGCTTCGGGGAAAATACCAGCTGTGTGTCTCGCGTGAGCGGATAGGTAGCAGTAAAGAGCACCCAAACTGTGGGATCACCATAATTCAACTGTTTTTTTTAACCTTTTACTCTATGACTTTGGTCCCAGTTGCGTTTGCTAGCGGAGAAGTCGGGCTTTTCAGTACGTCTCCAAAGTAGAACACCGACTCTCCTCGTGGGATGCAGGGCCTCAAGTTCTACATCACCTGATGTTTTCAGGATGAGACCGCAGGGCTGCTGAGTGGCTCCTTTGCTCTGTGCTTCTGTTTTCTCTTTCCTGTCCACCAGCTCATCACATGACTGGCGTCGCTTTATTCTGCCTCTTCTCAAGTGATACAGAGCAGCTCCAGGACGGAGGTAAAAGCCTGTAACCTGTTCCTGCTGCGGGAAGGATGTACGGACCCATCGAGGTGCTCCAGTCCCGTGGAACTGATCCCCGAGGGAAGTCGTCATTGGCCATTCCTGCGTGCAGGCTGGTCGTCTCTTGGCTCGGACGCCACGCCAGCTGGAGACTTGAGCGGTGCCAAAATTTTTCTGTCAGCGCAGTGATGCTCTTGTCACTTTTGAGTGGAGGCAGCGGTCAGTCCTCACTTCTGTCGTCGAAGGGGGTGTGTTCATTGTCGCCATGACCGAGTCCATCCATGCCACGGACCTGCTGCCTGTGCTCTTCTCCATCCTCAAACCCCTGCATGGACCACTGGACACTCGTCTCTTGTGCTCCCAATTCAGCTTGACCTTCCGCTGCAAAGCAGTCGTTAACATTCAGAGCGACTCACTCGAATCACCGTACCGTAACTAGACGCTCGACCAGAGTCTGAATTTTTACCTCCACTTCTGGCTCGTGGGGTCAGTGCCTCTGCCTGGAACAGAGGAGTGTTGCACGTTTGATGCGCGGAGACCTCGCAACCCTCGAGAGTTCCCGACGGGTCTTGTTTAATTGGTGGGAGCGAAAACATGGGGCCGCAGGGTGCCGGAGGGGACGGTTCGCTAATCCGCACTTTTTTCTGCAGCTGACAGCATCGTATCGAGGGAGGGTAGCCATGAGAGACTGCGGAAGGCTGCTCTGCCCCCGGTGGTGACCCTGAGGACACCGAGGGAGTCTCGGACAAGGCTGCCATTGGACGACCTGTTGCTCCGGGGACGACTTTGAAACTTCCTCGCTGCCAGATAGCAGATGTAATCAGGGGTTCTGCCCATCCAAGATGTGACTTTCAGCCATCAATCGGTGTGTTCCTGGAATGTAAGGGAGTGGCACCCAAAGAGGAAGGTGACGGAGAAGAATCCAGGACAGAACGAGAGGATTTCGGAAACTCCCGTTACTGAAGGAGCTCAGAGCTGCTGCGGTGTGATCCTCAAGATTTTCCGACCTTTTACTGTGATTTACCCATTTCTTTGAAGGGGTAATTTTTACTGTATCGCTTCAGAGTAAGTACCTTGCTCAAGGGTACTACAGCAGGAGGTGGGATTTGAACCCCGAACTGTCGATTACTACGTGACCCGCTGCCCTCAAACAATACACCGTAATTAACCAAAATACAATGAAGTACCTGGCTAATTGTGTATTTGTGGACGAATGGGACCAGTGGAAAGTGAGTCCAGCTGAGTACACATGTGGGACAACGTGAACAAAAGAGCGAACCCAGAGTGTCCATCTCTGGGGAGACACAGCATCTCCTTTCCTGCCCAGAATTGTTGAGCGAATGTCAAATGTGGAACAAAAGATGTAGTTCCCCCCGAATGGACTCTCAGTTCTCACTACTCCATGGACAGGAGACCACGAGAACCTCCGTCCCCAAACAAGTCCAGCTTTCCTTTCCCAAAGGGGACACAGGATCACCCCGACGTGACATTAAACGACCACCAGAGAGAAAATGCGGCAAACGCACAGTTCGCACCGAGTGTGACTGCGATCGCTGGTACCGACACACGTGAACCACTGCGGAACGTCGGTACGTTCATATTCACATTCATGTTCCAGCTGTGGTAGCAGCTCTGTGAGCTTCATGAACCCGCCCTTGCTTGTCCTGGAGCATCAGGGACGCCCCCAGTTCATCAGACAGGCTGTCCCAACTCGGTACACACTCATTTCTCCAAAGCGACTCGCACAGATATACACTTTTATACAGCTTATCGGTTCGGTGTAAGAAACTTGGTTAGTCGTACTGTGGCAGGGTTCGAACCCGGATCCTTAACCACGTGCTGTCCCACAAGCCAATAGCTGTTGAGCAAGGTATCTAGGATTACTGTGGTATTTGTACACCTTTTTTTGCTCGTAAACCGATAAACACGCAACTGAAAGGAACGCGCGGCTCCTCCCATCCCTTTGGAAGCGATTCCCAGGTGTGCGACGGTCTTGTAGTCTTCAGCACGACTCGCCTTTCCTCGCTGCGACAGGAAGTGACGTCACAACTGGGCGTCGACCATTCAGATCGTAGTCAAATATCCGAGACCTCCTTTGTCTGGATTTTTTGTTTCTTAAATCCTTTTTCAAACATCAGTCACCGTCTACGGTTAGTCAGCCTGGATTCCATTTCTTTGGAGATTTGCATAATTTTTCAGCACTAAGCCTCCATGGCAGTCAGCCATGCAAAATTGGAAGCGTGTGCTAAACGTGGCTCGTCGCGCCACACAGCGATCACCCCCCCGGCAGGTTGGAGCTGCGCCACTTAAGGGATTCGTCTTCTGGGGACGAGTCACGATTCCTGAAGGATGTGTCGCGCTGAGGGCTCTCGCATTTATCAGACACTTTTCTCCAGAGTAACTTACAACATTAAGCTGCTTACAATTATTTACCCCTTTATATAGCTGGGTAATTTTAGCAGAACAATTTAGGATAAGTACCTTGCTTAAGGGTATTACAGCTGGAGATGGCAATCAAAGATGCAAGCTTTGGGTCCAACGGTAGCAGCTCTAACCACTACATTACCAGCTACCCTACTATCGCACCTGACCCGTCGAAAGGTGCCGTGCTTCCCAGAAGCAGTTTGGCTCAATTCCCTTACCCCCTCCCCTGACGGGATTCATTTGTCCCCTGCAATCATCCCGTGAACTGAATTCCAAGTCGTAGGGGTTTGAATGACCTTTTACTTCTTATGCAAAAGTAGTAGGTTCCCAGACTAAATGTCACTGAAAAGTTATTTTTATGCATAACCACCAACATATAATATTGCTAACATAAATTATTGAATTGTTTTGCTTATTACCTAAGTTATCACAACAGGTCCCATGAATTATGCAAGGGAGTGAATAATTTTTGGAGTGTCAATGTTCTACAAGAGAAACGCTTTATTTATGACAGTGTAAGAGTACTCGTGTTATAAAAGCTGTTTACGTGATTTAAATAACTGAGTTCATGTTTAAATTTTTCTACTTTGTCTCTAAACATTTGTATCGAATGTGCTGCTTTAGTAAGAGTTAGATTAACCGTAATCCGTGTTGTGATTGGTTGGGATTGTCAATGTGACAGGAAGTAGGAAGCAGGAAGTGCGTACAGTAGCTGGTTTTGTTCAAGAAAAAGCAAAGGTGTCCATGTGTAAAGTGACACACATCTTCGGCAGTGAATAAAATACCTGTTGTTGAATTAAAATTACCGCAGAACTAGGATAAATGCTGTTCTAACAAATAATAAGCTCATTATATGAAAAATATGTAGCCGGAGGAACCGTAGCTATGACGGAAGGGCGTACGTTCCCAAGGGTGCGACAGAAGGGCCGCCCTCGGAACAGACCTCAGAAGTCGAGATCTTTTTTTCCATTTTGCCAGTCACCTCTTTCATTGATTGACTGGTGGAACAGTTTATTAATATGTATTTTTAAAATCCTCTCTCTCTCGAGGCCCCGGTTGCTCCAAGTTGCCCTTTCGATTCGTACGCTGCTCGGGGCGAGTTTGAGTTTACGGAGCATGTGGCCCGCCTGCGGTGGACGATCCTGTTTTTAGACACGGCTCTCCTCGACAAGGTCGCCCATCAGGGCGGCTCCCCACGGCTGCCCGCGCTCTCGCGAGGGTGACGGATCGCCGAGCGGAGGAGGGCACCGCGGTATCCTTCTGAACGGTGAGTTCGTCCAAACCGATTCGTGTCCCCACATTTAAAAAGGGTCTAAAAACACGCCTCTTCCAACTCACTTCTCCCACGAGCCCTTAAATTCATGTAGTGTAAATGTTCATGCTGTATAACTGAGATCATATGTGTTGAACAGCAGATAAATCTTTACGCAGCTACTCCTGTAATGTAACGTAAATGTTTATATATATGTAAAAAGAGATTAGGAACGTGATTCAGAATCGTGAGATGTACGTCACTTTGGAGAAAAGCGTCTGATAAATGAATACGTGTAAATATATGTAAAATGTAAATATGCTGTATGTTTTTATTATGACAGCTGGTCTGGCAATATTTTTTTTTTTAATCATTTCCTCAACATTAGATTTATACGTAAAACTGTCCATGCACACTGGAAATCCCAGGGGCTTCAGCTGTACGTTTGGACCAGGAATGTACATAGAGGCTGAAATGGTGCATTTTTTTTTCCCGCTCTCGTTAAATAAATGCATCTCCCGGGAAGGACGTAATGAAGGAAGTGATGAACCTTTGAAGTGCATGAATTAATTGCAAGAGATGAGGTTTGCGCGGGCGGTGGGAGCAACACGCACACAGATGTAAACAACAGAGATCCCGCCCACTTTGGGTCAAACCCGGCAAACAAAAGTCTTTGGTGCTGTTTTGTTCAAAGGGGCCCTTTTCTCCAGAGAGCGAAATGAGTGAGGCATTCAGCGCTGACGTGTTCATGTCCTCAGCGACGTGCTGGTGCTGCTGTTGCGTTCATGGAGTGCGTGTGTCTGTCTGTCTGTGTGTCTGCGTGTGTGTGTGCGTGTGTGTCGACACCAGCAGCCTCCTCCAGATTCGAAACGTGAAATTTTCCCATTTCCTTCAGTGTGAGTGGCGCTCGCGCTCAACCATGAGCCTGGATCCCCTTTCGCGGCAAGGGACCATCACAGTGTCATGTTTCAGGTCAAAGCCGAGCTGTCACAAGGCCATTGTACTGCCCCCCTCCTCGCTCCCCACCACCGCCAAAACACTTCGATTATCGGTTGAGGCCTTGAAGCCCCTCTGGCTACAGAGACGTCACGGTGCTGAAATGTCCCGTTGTCCTTGAGAATGCTCCACGACAGCACATTGAGGACGACGGCGAGCCAAAAAATCGTGAAGGATGACCCCCCCCCCGCCGAGGGCCTGCACTCTGTCTACACAGTGCTTCTCGTTGTCACTAGTCCTTTTCCCGTCTCCTGCTCTTTCCTGCGAGGTGACGACTGCATGCTGTGACAGTGCAGTGAATAGCAGCTGGCAGGCGCTGGCCCACCTGTGTCTGTCTGTCTGTCTGTCTGTCCATCTGTTTGTCTGTCTGTCTAACCTTCTATCTGTCTGTCTGTCTCCAGTAACTGAGTCATACCTTCACGAGCTGCTCTTCCGTTACGCTGTCAAGTGTCCTCGTTTTGCCATGACGAAAAGCACCACGGCCAAAGCAGGACGGCCCTCTCGCTGGCACTTGTCCAGCATCGCTGCACTGCTCCTAACAACCGGAGCAGAATCTGGACCACCGGCACTTGGGATTAAAGAGGAAAGGTAGGAATGACAGAGGCTCTCCTCTGGGGAAATGAAATAAAACACAGTAGAAAAATGGGTACTGCGCTGCACCACTCCACAGCCTCGACAGTGAATAATGAAACCAGCTGCACGCTGCACTTCACGGGAGCGTTCATCGCTCTCTTTCGCGCGTTAGTCGAAGGCGAAGCGCCGACACCTCGAAGGAGACTCACCGGCGGCAGCAGTGTAATGTTTTCCGGGGTTTATGCGTGTTCCCTGCATGCTCTCGTTCCAATACCGACAGCTTAACGTGTAACCCAATTAGCGGCCTTAAACGAAGGAGCAGAGACGCATTTGTCCATCGAGACTGAGCTGAACACGGTCCACTTAGCGCCTCCTTTCTCTGCAGCCCGTTCCCTGCAGTTGATATTTGCCACGGGTGTTATGTCATTGAGGGAGTTTGAGAATTCTAGAATGATCTGAGTGGTCGAGTGACCCGGAATGCTGAAAACAGCACCGTGATTTAAAGTATTCTGGTTGGCTGAGTGTTCCAGTGACTCCCAGTGCTTCTTAGTCACTCGTACCTCTACCTTGACCCTACAGTGCGGGCCTGGTGTACCAGCTAAGTCCCTGACCATTGTCAGTGATCATTCCTTTCTCTTACATCCGTGTCACTGTGTGAGAAGAGCGCTTGATAAAAATAAATTGAATGTGCACCTCTTGATATTACGCTGTGAAATTCTAGTCGAATGTTGGATGTCCAGAATTACTTAGCGCCTGAGCCGTCCAATATCGTGCGAACAAACCCTGTTTTCTGAATGCCCCTCGTTTCATCGTGGATGTCCCTTGTACCCCCCCATGTCCATTTTGAACTGGACAGAATCATCACAGGTCCAGGGCTTTGTTAGGTCAACCAAGGTGTGAAGGGTACGATTACGCTGCCGTGTTCTTATTACATCAGCCTCGTGTGCACTGTTACTGAACTAAATACTTTTCTCAAGGGTATGACAGCAGGTACCATCTAGGCAACTGAGTTTCCCAAGTCTGTGGAATAAATCTAGTTCTTTATCCACTGCACCACATTGCCATGTCGTTACACTTGTGGAGCAGAAACAGTTTTACTTGCGGATTTATTTGCTCAGAATGATTTAATGGAGACCCTGCTCTGTTGAGCTCCCTGCTGCTGGAGGGATTTCGGATGGGGTTCAAGAGTCACCTGACCTCTATTACCCAGTCGCGGAAGCAGATAAGCCATCTGACCCCGCCCCTCATTCCGGTTTGAGTTCTGGGGTCACGATAAGGCTGGAGGGGGCCGAGGGACGGAGGTGCACATGGACCCGTTTGAGGAAAACCGCCTCTTAATCTGGATCTGCCGCAAGGTAAGAACCCTCGAGTCATGAAGACCCCGCCCCCATCCACCATCACTTCTCCCAGCAGCCCCCATATATCCCCCTGGTTCAGCCTGACAGCCTGTTTATCTCTTTATCTCCCTCCAAGTCCAGCCTGCGTTGCCATAGCTACAGTTATAAGTGAGCAGAAGATGAAGTCCCTCCCATCTCCGGAGATGTTTGCAAGGCAGTTTTTTACCCTCCTGTTTACCTGGCTGTTTAGGATTGGTGGTACAGGTGCCTCTGTGCCGCTCTGCAGTGGTGTTTAACGCACAGGTGAGCAGTGCCGTTCGGTTCTTCTCCTAAGTCCGGCTGCCCCTTCCGCCCGGTCACCGACCTAAAATAAGAGGAGCAGCTGACCCCCCCAAGGTTATTTTATCCTGAGGTGGATTCCTAAAATATTCTCCTAAAATATTCTCTCGTATTTGCCAGGGAAGAAGGCCGCGCCGAGGGTTCCAAACCAGGCCAACGACCGACGCCTATTTTTACCGCTCAGGGCCCTCGCTCTGTGCGGCACTGTTGCTTTCTCACACTCGCACCCGCGTCGCCCCCTGGATGCCCGCTGCGGCAGCTCAGAATAAACAGGGTATTTATGGGAGCGATGCTGACCCTCGGGGGACCCTGCCGTGGCTCGGCGGAGTTTGCGGCCACGTAGAATTGAGTCGGGCTCTTTGTTCGTTATGTTTGGCACAAAATTATTGGAGGAATCGGAGGTGAAACACCTTAATATTGGTATTTTACCTCAGTTTTACACTGCCGGTCCCACTGAGTGACACTGAGCGTATTGAATATCACATGGTTTTACATGAAATGTACACACCTGTACCAGTCCTGACACACAGCTACTGCCCACCTGACCTCGGAGCACATCAGTTAGGTCATTTACCGTCATTTTCCTTGTATCGTGTGTTTTCTTGGTGACCAGTAAAAACATTTAGTACCTGTGACCCAAGTGAAGAATAATTGGGCTAAAAATGTTGAAGGTGCACAAGATGCTGAGTGTCTTTTGGCAGGTGAAAGTGTCTCTTCAGGAGAAAGAAACCTGAGCAGTGGGATCACACTCTGTGTGTGTGTGTGTGTGTGTGTGTGTGTGTGTGCGCGTGCAGGCCGACACCAGCAATCGGAAACAGTCCGCCCCTCTGCCCACGGTCGCTTCCCCTCCCTCCGCAGTCGGAGATCGTAACACAGGGACACTGAAGATGTTCAAGCGCTTTAGCTGGGTGGGATCCAGTCCCACGTGTCTCCTTCCTACTTTGGAGTCTGAGCCCCAGCAGATGTCTGAATTCCCTGAGCTGGACGGAAGGGGAGGAACAGACAAACCCATCTCTACTAGCGTGTCCAGTGCGACGAACAAAGAAAGGATGGCAAATCCGAAGTGTGTGTCTCTTGTCGATGTATTTATTTCTGTTATATTAGTTTCTATTTGTTTCTTTGTCTCTCTGTTCTTCTTTTTTGTTTCTTTTTTGTATAATGTCAGTTTATTTACTCCTGGGGGCGTCGGGAGGGGTGGAGACTTTTTGTATCCGGTTGGGTCCCGTACTGTACTGTACCGTATTTGTGTTCTGCACCACTCATTATGTTTCACCCCCTTTAAAATATTATATCAAAGTCAAAAACTGGAAATGCAGAGCAGAAAGAGCAAAGAGATCTTGCATTATATGTTCACCAGGGTAAAAAGTGTGTCTCTGTACTGGGTGGCCATTTTCTCTGCAGCATCAACACACAGACACACACACACACAGAGCTTTGATTTTACACATATATCACGTAAGTGGTTCTGAACGTAAGGGGTTCGGATCCCAATGCTGCACCAGCGGGATGTTCAGAGCAAACCCAGCTCTCAGCAGGACAGCGAGGCTCGCCCCCACACTGCGCCGTTCCGGCACACCGTCTGCCTAGCAACAACCGAGGAATGTGAGCCCTGCATCATTAGCGGCCCTCGCTCACTCGCTCGCTCGCGCACACCCGTTCCCAGCATGCCGCAGCTTGCACACATCGCACTTTTAATGATGTTCGCTGATTTTTTCCAGGCTGCTGCAGCTGGTGCCCTCCTGGGATCTGAACCCACAACCTACTGGTCACGTGTCCTGGGAAGAGGTGAGGGGCTGAAGCTGAATTTTTTTCTTAGAAAATGTGGCAGCAGGGGGCATACCGGTTCTAGGTGTGGCCTTGAAATTAAAGGACTGGGGTTCCAATCCCACTACTACTGTCATGCCCTAAATCAAGGTACTTACCCTGAGCTGACGCAGTAAAAATTACCCTGCCGTCTAAATGGGTAGATCAGTGTCAGTAGCTTGGTGTTCAAACCTCACGCTGTAAGTCACTGAGGAGGTGAACGAGATGAATAAATAATAACACGAAATGCTCACACACACATGGACACACACACTCGCACTCAGAGGCCCTGCAGGACACCGTGCCGCTGCTGAGGAGGTGGTTCGTGTTTCCTAGCGAAGGCTGATGCTCCGGACTGCGTTTCCAGGCAACCGAGGGCCCGGCGGTTCTCGACTTCGGTGTCTCTCGCTCCCCGGAAAAAGAATCACATCCATAATTTCTAAAAATCCCGCAGCTTTTCAGACGATGCCTGTAAAAAATGACGGAGGAAAGGGGCGGAACCCTCTGCGATTTACTGCAGCGAGGTAAAGTGAGCAGATTTCTTCAAAGGGCAGCGTGCAAAAAATGTGCAAAACATCGCAGGCAGTTCAAGGGCGTCTCTGCGTTTCGTCAACTTTCACTCATTAGGCCGTCACGTGACTTCACCGGCCGCCCGACTCTGATACCTTGATTTACACTGCCTGCCTGTATCACCTGTGGCATTTACTTTTATTCTTTATCAAAGTGATGCCCAATTTGGGGTAAACAAATGGGCATCAACAACAGACAAAGGTTTACGGACACACCTTGTGTATCTCGCACCACCGCGTTGCTGGTTCACATCCCTCCAGTAGCTCCTACAGAACACACACACTGACTGAAACCACTTATCCCTGCTCGTGGACCTTTTTATATTAAATAAATGGAAGTACAAGGCTGATTTCACCCTACTATGTCAAGCGACACTGCAAAAGAGCATCAATATCTCCTGAGCGTAGTCGGCAGGACTCGAACCTGCACAGGGGAGACCCCAATGGATTTCAAGTCCATTACCTTAACCACTCGGCCACGACTACTCGAGGAAGGAGAGACTCCCTCCTCGTGGTCTAACCCATTTGACTTTGCCTGTGATGCCAGAGAGAAGCCCGTGAGCTTGCAGCAAAGTGCAGCAGTGGAAGACCTTAAAGAGCTGTCAGAAGTGGGATTCGAACCCACGCCTCCAGAGGAGACTGCGACCTAAGCGCAGCGCCTTAGACCACTCGGCCATCCTGACTCCTATTAGTTATATTTGTCACAGCCAGTTCCTCATTAGTATAGTGGTGAGTATCCCCACCTGGACACTTTCTAGTTATATACCCAACTCCTTCTGGATGCCCTCTAGTTATATACCCTCCTCCCTTTAGTTATAAACACATATATAAACTGGATAATTTCAGGAAAATGTCCACCCGAAGAGCTGGAAAAGTGCACATTTAACTGACAAGCACAATGACGCGAGCAGCAGCTACAAGCAGAGCCACAAGTAGCTGAGGGACGTGAACGATGTAAGAGGATCCAGGTGCGAAATGGGTCGATGGCTTTGATCCTGGAGGTGGCGCCGAGGTCTCCTGCGGGACCACCGTGGCTCATCGACGCGGGTGTCGGGATGCACTGTAACACGTCCAAAAGCCTGAGTCGCACGCAGAACTCGGACTGCGTGTGAAGGCGAACAACTGAGTGTGTGTGTGTGTGTGTGTGTGTGTGTGTGTGTGTGTGTGTGTGTGTGTGTGTGTGTGTGTGTGTGTGTGTGTAAGTGGGTGTTTGGGGAGCAGGTACAGCCGATCAGAGCAATATCGACTGATTAAAAACCCACTGCACAACTCTTTAGTCCCCTACAAGGAGCAGACACAGAAGGGAAGCGGCTCCCCCGGGGCTCATGGGGGGGGGGGTGTGGGCGGCCTTGCCCTGGATTCGCATAATAAGATTATATCCCAGACTCCTGGGGCCCGTTCCACCCTCCCGGACACTAACAGGCTTCTAGAGGAGGGAGTCCCAGACGCTCCGGGTTCGAGATTACAAGCGCAAACGCTCCCCCGATTACTTGGAACGCTAGGTGGCCCCCAGGGGTTTTGAACACCTCCGGCTACAGTGCAGGACCTCCGCGTTCTGGACACGTCACACACCGGCAGGTCTGCTCACTTCCTTCACCACAGCTGGCGCCCAGTTGCTTTAATACGCTTGTTTTCCTCATGTCTGTTTGTATATGAACTGAGAAAAAAGACCCCGTTAGTTGAGTATTAGTGTCCGGTTTTCATACTGTCCCCTCTGCTTACAAACACAACTGGGACTGGAAGTCTGTTTGTAACTCCATTTGTTTGTAACTCCTAACTTCCCTTTTACCACTAAGTCACAACCAATAAAAGCCACGTAATGCAGACGTCCCTTCATTTATTTATGGGTGAGCAGTTGTGAAAAAAATCTTAAATATAACTGTAATTCATGGAGTCATCGCTTAAAAATCTCCATTTACATTTATTTAGCAGACATGTTTCTCCAAAGTGACTTCCAACTAACTCTATGTAGTGTTACTATCAGCCCACACACCTTATTCACCGCGGTGACTTACACTGCTAGATACACTACTTACACTGGGTCACTCATCCATACATCAGTGGAACACACACACACTCTGTCTGTCACTCACACACTATGGGGGAACCTGAACAGCATGTGTTTGGACTGTGGGAGGAAACCAGAGCACCCAGAGGAAACCCACGCAAACAAGAGGCAAACTCCTCAGACTGAGGGGGGATTGAACGTCCCTCCACTTCTTTGCAGGTTAGGTTCTCTAAAAGTCTCTGGTACAGCTATAATAAATAAAAATAATGTGTGAGACTCTCTCGTTTCACATTTTTCTTAACTTTGAAACAGACAAAAATTAAAACTCATTTAAAATATGCTGTCAGCACAAAACGCTACTCACTGCCTGCTCTTCCAACATTTGAATTATACCTTCTGCGGAATGACTGCGGTTGGGAGCTTTTTGTTTTCCTCTCCGCTGTTGCCAGCTGGCTGACTGTTCTTAAGGTTGTTTTATTGTGCATTATTCTCACTCACCGAGTGCAATACAACAACCTTGTTGGGGCCCTTTACCATTGTATAAAAATAAACGGAATTTAAACGGAATTGAAATCACACATTCATCCCAGCATGTTCACAATGTTTCTTATCGTGTTATTGATCACTGAGGACAAACACGTCTTGCACACGTGCAATTTATGTAGTCTGTGTCGCTAACTGTGTTGCTTTATGTAGCACCGTGGTCCTGGAGGAACGTTCTTTCGTTTCACCCTCGACTGCTCTATATACGGCTGAAATGACGATAAAGCCTCTCTTGTCTCGTCTCTCTTAAAACAAACAAACAACAACAGGAACAATAACAATAATGCACTGGCGCCTTGTGCTCTGAAAGTTCCAGTCACAAATTTTCTTCACTGTTTTCTGAAGATTCCTCCTTGCCGCTCAGTGTAAGTGACCTGCATTTACCGCATTAGAACCACCTTCGTTCAACTCGCTCCCGCGGTGTTTACAGAGTCCGGTGGTCCTCTGTGCCCTGTCTCCTGTTTCCTCTCTTTCCCATCAGCCCTCGGAGCTCTTGTCTTCACTGTGTTATTTACTCCATTTACTGCGTACTTTCCTTTTTCACTGTGTTCTTTGCTCTTTTCACTCTGTTCTTTACTCCATTCGCTGTGTTCTTTAGCCACTGTATTCATCGTGTTCCTTACTGTGTTTTTACTGTGTTCGCTCACTGCGGACTCCAGGCAGCCCAGATCATTCAGGCCAGGGGCTCCGCTCTTGCACGGAGTTCCCATCTTGCTGGACACAAACAAATACCTGTTATATCCTGTGTGGAGGCTGGAGGTACAGGGCAGGGTTTACACACTGGTCAGTCTCTTTGGGTTTTACACGTGTGTGTGCATGAGTGTGTGTCCGGAGGACTCTTGTACTATGAGGTGTGCAGCAACATGAGCACCCCGAGGAAAGAAACTTGCATTTCACACATGATTTAACGCATCCCGAGAGCTGCCTGCCTGTCAAACACTGACCGAACATGAATTTGCAGCACATGCTGACACACACCGACACGAAGCCATGAATTGCTCCAGGTTTGACACTGAACACCTGCTCTGCGCATCGCTTACGCCACTGTGTTACTCTGTTATAAACCGTACACACTGTAGCTGGGGCTATTCTCACTTCTCAGGTACAGAACCTACGACCTGCTGTCTGAACCCGAAAAACCCCCGTGTGCCCCTCCACCCTGGTGGCAAAGGGCGTTGCGCAGGTGCCTGCTGTCCACCACCTGGGACTGGACCCAATAACCTTCTGCCAGTACACTTGATATTATTTGTGCTCCAGATTCCATTCCTGAATGTGAAAATAATCATTGTTACTAACGTTATGTAACATTATAATAATATAATTTGTGTACGTCATTAACCAGAAAATCTTACCCCTCTTGCTGCCCCGTGCAGGGCGGTAAACTAAAGACACGAGCCGCTCATGAAGAGAGATGTGACAAAAAACGCTCCACATTCATAAGAATCATTCGGCTCGATCATAAGGCGATCGATTGACTGATCGATTCTAATTCACTGACCGAATCATGTGGATGAACCAGGGCGCGCGCGACCGGGGATGAAAGGACGCGCAACAACGGCGAGTCTGCGCGGTGTCACGCGCTGCGGGGGGGCGGGGCTGTGGACAATGGAAGGGGGTCCCGGTGGAGACCCCCCGTGGGCTGGGGTCCCCTCCCCTCCCCTCCAGACTGAGCCGCGCGCTCGAGCCCCGCAATCAGAGCGGTGACGTCAGCGGGCCGTCGCCCGAGCTCGAGACTCCGCCGCAGAGCCGCGGGAGAGAGAGAGAGAGAGAGAGAGAGAGAGAGAGAGAGAGAGAGAGAGAGAGAGAGAGAGGTGGGGGGGGGGAGTGTGTGTACGAGAGACAGTGAGAGACAGGACAGGACAGGACAGGAGGCAGGAGGAGTCGCTGCGCGCTCCAGGCTCAGCCAGGCAGCCATCTTTTGCTCCGTGCGCGTCTCCGCTGCGCATCCCCGCTCCGCTCCGCGCTCCCACTCCCACACTCGGTGCGCGACACCGAATCGCAGGAGATCGCGACTCATCGCATCGACGATCGAGTCCCTCCGGAGGCCGCCGTCCAGCGCCATGCGTCCTCGCGCGCACGGACCCCCCGCAGCGCTGCTGCTGCTCGCGCTGCTGGGCGCGCTCCACGCGGCCAAAGGTCGGTCACGTCATCTTCAGTTGAACCCTGCATTGTTATTGTTATTATTATTATTATTGCTGCTGCTGCTGCCATGGGCATGGCGTCCCGGCTCGCGCTGCCCGATCTCGGTCGCGTGCTGCCCCTCCACGGACTGAGACGAGGTGTGGGGGTGGGGGCTGCGCGAGCCGGGTGCGCTCCGTTTGTGCGCGATCGCTACAGAACGGGGGGTCTGTGGTGCGGGTGTGTATGAGGGTGTGTCCACGCCGGGACCACGGTGTGTGGGAACAGCGCGTAGCTGTGTCGTTACGTAACACCTGTGCAACGGACACACACGTGTGTGTGCGCGCGCGCTCCATCCCTCACTCTTTCGTTAAAAACGATAACGCGTGTGTAAGAGTGTGTGTGTGTGTGTGTGTGTGTGTGTGTGTGTATTGTTATGCATTTCATCGCTGCTCTTACAGATTCTCAAGTGTGTTGTTGCGTCTCCTTTAATGACACACACCTACTGAGGTGTGTGTGATCTCTACATAGAGGACAGTGGTGACACCTGTGCCGAGTTTATGTAACATTGTGATACTTTGGTCAGTAAAGCTGCATCAGACAGAGTAACACACTGTAACACTCTGTATCTCCCACTTGAATTGGTCTCTATGGAAATTACTGTTCAAGTTGTTTTGCATCTCACTGATGCTCATGGTTACAGTCATATCTGTCCAGACATTGGATATCAGTCCACACACACACACACACACACACACACACCACTCATCCCGAGCAAGATCGCAGCAAACCAGAGCCTAACCCAGCAACACAGGGTGTGAGGCTGGAGGGGACACACCCAGGACGGGACGCCAGTCCATCACAAGGCACCCCAAGCGGGACTCGAACCCCAGACCCCCCCAGAGAGCAGGACCCGGTCAAACCCACTGCGCCACCGTACCCCCGTCCTCAGACTTGAGCCTTTTAAATGTTTCATTTACACGCACGGTGTATCCCCGCAGTTCCGTCTCCGCTAACGCGCCGTAGTTGTGGACGCACCCTGTCCCTGACGCTCTGCGCTTAGGTACACGTGTCCTTCCGCTGACCGTTGACTGCAGTGGTCACTCCGGGGCGGCTTGTCACTTTTCTCACCTCTGCCACTGTACTCTTCACACACAGGTGTGTGCAGCGCCCCCATGGTCCGCACGCACTTGCGTCCCGCAACCCGGCGCGTCCCAGCGTAAACGCGCACGCGACCGGCGTGTGGCACAGCGGCGCTCCTCCGTGAGGATTTGTTGTCGGACCCGCAGCGCGTTACAGGGAGTACGTGGCGTGGACGCGTCTGCCTTGCCCAGCCCACACGCGTCAAGAAGCCCACGCACTCTGCGACCATCTGCCTGCGTGTAATCTCATTTTGTGTCACACTGCCATGTTCCGTCAGCGCGTGACCTGGCTGCGGGTCACCGTTTGGGCTACACGCGTGCGCACGTGTTTCTGGGAAGGCGGGCGACGTCGGGGGGGGGAGCACAGCAGAGCAGGCCGTGGGAGTGGCGTGAGTCCGGCGGAAGGAAGGGCCTCTCGGGAGCATCCCGCAGGTGCATGGGAACCGCGGTAGTGTGTTTGCGGTATTGTGTTCCTACACGTTTGTTCGCGATTCGCCGCTCTCTCACTTGGCTTGTTTGGAACCGGTACTGGCACTTTTTGTCTGGTGTCTTTAGCCGCTTTCCTAGCCCCCGCTGCCGGCCTGGATCCCTGTTTGTCCATTTGGACAATTGAGAAGCAGTTTTGTGCTGCATCAGTGGAACTGCGTACGTGTGTGTGTGTGTGTGTGTGTGTGTGTGCGCCTGAATGAGACCGACGCACCTATTTACTTCACTGCTTTGACCTCGGTGCTCTGGCTGCCCATTTGACAAACACAATGGGAACAGGAAGTCTGTAACTCATTTTGTATGTAACTCGTTTTGTTTGTAACTCCAAAGTCACTTTGGCCACTTGTGTCACGGTCAATAAAAGGTCACCAGTTGAAACATACCTTGATGTATCCACTGGCTAAATTCTCCAAAAATCTTGGGTGCGCATACAAAAACGAAAAATACTTTCTCACACTTTTAATATTTTTATTCATTTTGAGCTGCTCTAAAACATCTTTCAATGGCTGGAAATAAGTGCCCATGAACCCCAAGTGAGCGCTGATTGTGGACTCGTTCGTTCGACGATCGTGCAACGTTTCTCACGTTGCTGGTGGTCACCGACACTCGAAACACTGTGGAGCTGAGTTGAACTGAGGCGGCCCCACGCTCCTGTTCCGCTTGTGTGTGTGTTGGTACCGCTGCCTGGCGACCCAGGCGAGTCATGACACCAAACAGACGCGTGAGACCCACGAGGGGAAGGGGAACACGGGACGTACGACAAAAGGATGCGGCGGCGGCGGCGGCGGCGACAGCAACTCCGCCGTCAGTCTTCCTTTATCTGTGCAGATTGTCGATTGTTCCCGGTCCGCCTCGCCGTCATCGCGCTCTCACAGCTCTTCTGTACCGCGGTATTAACCGTGCTCTGGCTCCAGAAGCTTTTTAATGTTCTCTGTGTGTTTCGCTTCCTCGAGGGACTTTTACAGCCTCGGGCCGCGAGGTGCTTTGGATAAACATGCTTTGTGTCTGTGCGAGTGACTAATTGGGATAATTGCGGTGGCTGAAAGGCCCGTTTTCCGTCGACCGCAGCGGTCAGGAGCCGCAGCTGAGCCGACGCACATCGGCAGTGACCGTAAAACGCGTTTCCTCACGGTGACGGGTTTGTCCTCTCGGGCCGCGACCGGGTTGCGTCCACAGCTGCTCGTCCGCTTTTGAGCCGCTCAGAAATGACTCGAGCGCGTTGAAATGGGGGTAGAAAACTGGGTGGGGGAAGGGCGCGGATGCGGTAGGGTCAGGGGTCGGAGCCGTGTGAATGCACACGCCCTCGGAAGGCCTTGTTCCGTGCTGAGAGGGAACATCTGAGAATTGCGCTGCTTTGAGAGCGCAGATATGGGAGGACATGTGTCCAAGGTGTGATGATGATGATGATGCTGCTGCTGCTGATCTTCTCTGGACGTTTCCTGTTCTCGACCTTTGATGCGAAACGGTTTTTGTCGGTGCTGCCAGGAGCTCTTCGTAAAGCCAGTTTGCTTTTGTATTTAGCACACAGTCTGACTCAGCAGGATTTTTGCTCCCGCGTGGAACTGGTTCGCTCTTTATCTCACCGGATGTTTCTTGGTTCGGCGTGTATCTCAAATGTGCGATAGCAGTGTTTCTCCTGGGACTTCAACATACAACCTTCTGGGTCATATCCACGCATTTAATTGGTCCGCTTATCCGGGACGGTCTTGAAATAGTCCTGGATATTCTTCTGCCCCTGTCTTCCTGAGAGCGAGAAAAAAAAAGGTTTTTGGATTTGTCTCTGATTCCTTGAAATCTGTCCGAAACCCACCCCAAAACACTCCCTTATCATTTTAAAGCGTAGAACGTCTTCTGTAAGGCACATTTGTACCCAAGATTATAGCAGATACCCTCACTGTATTTATGTAGCTCATTCTTTTCTCCAAAGTGACTTACAGTATTAAGGTATTTACAGCGATCTACCCATTTATACAGCTGGATAATTTTACTGGAGTAATTTAGGGTAAGTACCTCTCTCAAGGGTACTGCAGCCAGAGTTGGGGTTCAACCCTGCACCTTTTGGATCCAAAGGCAGTGACTCTAACCACTGCGCTACCAGCTGTCCACTTGAAAATTTAATTATGTCCTCTAGAGAGGACAAGAATCAATGGCTGGGATTCACTGTCATGTCGTTTCCCATCGAGGCCTTTGACGTTTTTGATCCGTGTCCCTTTCCGCGTGATCTGCGCTCCGTTCCTTGCAGATCTGTCTCCTCTTACTCCTCCTGTCACGGCCACTTCTGTTTTTAGCAAAATACAAAAACTGTGTCGTGCTTTTGCACAAGGGCTGGTCCTGCAGAGTCTGGTGTAGTTAATGGGCTGCAAAGCAGGAAATTGTTTTATATTTGCAGTCATGCAATAGATTAGATTAAAAAAAAAAAAAAAAAAGGCATGTCGTGCATTAGTGAAAGTCACGAGCAGGACTAATCAAATGTTAACATCTGAGCGTTTTCCTCAGATACGTTATAGTAAATGACCAGTAACGATAGGCTCGGCAGTTACCCTGTTTTTCCCACACGGCACCGCAAGTGTTCGTTGGATCAGGCGCCCTGCTTGCACATTTCCTTGCGTTTATTGTCTCCGGCAAGCCCTCCCACCCCAGCATGGTATGTCCCACACGGAGTGTTTGTACGAGCACGTTGCCATGATTTCCTCCCTTTCCCTTTCCCCCAGCCATGAGCAGGGACGGGCATGACCAAATTCGCCCACTTAAGAAGTTTCCGGCACTTTGGTTTAATGGTTCTCTGCATCAGAGAGCAGGAGCAGGTGCCCACGTGGGACGGCTTATTAGTTTGTGTTAGTTATGGGCGTCCTGTGTTTATTTCCTACCGCTGTTTTACATGTGCAGACATGAGACACTTAACGACGGGGAAACATTCTGAGAAATGCGTCGCTAGGTGATTTTGTCGTTGTGCGAACATCATAGAGTATACTTATACACACCTAGATGGTATAGCCTCGATCATAGAGTGTGCTTATACACACCTAGATGGTATAGCCTCGATCACAGAGTGTGCTTATACACACCTTGATGGTATAGCCTCGATCGCAGAGTGTACTTATACAAACCTAGATGGTATAGCCTCAATCATGGAGTGTACTTATACAAACCTGGATGGTAGAGCCTTGATCACAGAGTGTACTTATACACACCTAGATGGTATAGCCCCGATGCAGTCCAGAGACATGGTAAACACGAGAATTATGATGATGCTGCTGCTGGCGTAACACAGCATACTGTCTTACAGTAAACTTTTTTATAAGTAGAAAGTGTACACTGTAAAATAACGATAAAAAGTACAGTATAGTAAATACACAAACCAGTAACATAGGTATTTATCATTATCAAGTAAGTTTGTTTGCACCAACACCACCACAAAGACGGGAAAAAAATTCTTATCCACTAGTGATGTCGTAGCCGTGGTAACGTTGTAGCGCAATGCTACGACATCGCTAGCTGATAGGAATTTTTCAGCTCCATTACAATGTTGCGGGACCACCGACATATACGTGGTCAGTCGTTGCCCGAAACTTCATTAAGCGGCACGTGACTATTCATTTAGGAGACGCTTTTCTACCAGTGATGCACAAGTCACAGTGAACAGATGTGCATCACCAGTAGGGATAATGAGAGAGAAAAACAGTTTTATCAACATTTATTCCTGGATTGCTGGTATTCTCTCTATTGCTGTCATTTATCTTCTGTAATTCAGGAGCAGAACCTCACCTTGATGGCTCCGAGCTTGTTTTATCGCATCGGAGTGCAAAAGAGGGCAACAGCACTGCGACAGATGATATTTCCTCTGTACAGTGCTTTGGAAGGGCTGAAATAATTTTAACGTGATACGCGTTAAGTATTTTTTTTTAATTGTGTTCACATTTGACGGGTTTGCATGGGACTTGTTTGCTGCTCACAGAGACTGTAATGGATGTTATTCAATGGCGATCGCTGCATATTTTGAGAAAAGCATATAACTGCTGCTCGCAGTGAAAGGGCTCTTCTGCTGTTGCCTTGTGCCATTGCTGAATATTTCCCTCAAAGGCTGTTGCTCTGGAAGCCTTGTCTGGTTGCCCTCACATTTGCCGTGGGCAAGCAGTGTGCAGTAAAGTTTGGGTGCACTGTGGAGTCCAAAGGGGTCGCGTTCGAACTGAAAGATGCCAACCTTTCCCAGAAAAGCAGCACTGGCAGGGTATGCAGGCGGGAGTTTCTTTAGGAAATTTCTGCGCAGTTGACCTTTGACTCTCCCCCCAGAAGGGGCGTGGCCCCCAGAACTATGCGGGGGTGGGTGGGGGGGGGGGTGACTGGAGTATGGAGGAGACAAGTCATCCATCAGCAACAGCTGCTTGAAGCCCCCCGCCCCCGTGGCCGCAAGGATTCGCCGTGGGAGTCCGAAAAGGCGCACTTCCCCTGTCAAGCTGTTCACGTATTGCTCAAAAGTGACGACGTGTCAGGAGAGGAAAAGAGACCCCCTCCCCCCATCCCATGAGAAGATATTTCAATCTATTGTGTCCCCCTCGCACGCAGCAAAATGCACTTACCAGGACGGATCCTGGTGCGTCTCCTGATGCCGTGAAGGCGGTTGTTTGCACCGTGACTTTTCAGATGTATTGTGTGGGACAATCGAGCGCGTCACCCACGCGTTTCCACACGTTTCCATACCGCAGGGCCTCTCCGTGGACACGTCCACACCGCACCATGACAGAAGGACACGAACACACTGAAATACCGCCCTGCTTTTCTTACTTTGCACAGCAAAAATGTACATTTTTCGTAAGAACTGCAAATGTTTTTGGATAACGTTGCCAGCTGTAAATGAGGGTTTTTTTTTTTTTTTTTTTTGTCAATGCCGAATTTCTGAAGGATTTTGAACAGGAAGAACCTTTTCAGGCTGCACATTGCTTTGGAGAAAAGCCTCTGCTAAGTGAAAGAGGAAGACATTTACATAAAGTGATTTGCAAATAAAAGGCCTAGGAAAAAACACGGCCGCATGACATAAATGACAGATTGTAGGAAAGGACAAAATGCTTGTTTTGGCGTTTCCTTCCCATTGTCCAGTAAATGGCTCTTTCTCTCCTGAAGAGCGACATGTCCACAGCAGAGCCCGTCCTCCAGAGCATCCTCGGGCGCGTTCCCACAGTCCTCCCTGCGTTGAGAACTCGTCTCGTCTCGTCTCGTCTCGCTCCGTGTTTTTCGGCCCTCGTCTATCTCTGAATTAACTGTTGATTTGCGGCCTCATTAATTCATGGACCTCGGGGCCCCGGGAGACAAAGAGCTTGTTTTGTGCTCTGCGCCCAGGGCTGGATGCAGTGTGTCACAATGCGTCCAGTGTAACGGGACCCCCACCCCCTGCCCTACAGCGCCGGGCGCAAATCCCACATCCCTCCGGAATGTGTAAAGGGGCTTAACAGCGTACGGTTTACAGCCGAGGGAAGTGGTTTCTTTGTAGCGTTTTTTTGTGCGTGTTTGTGTGCGCGCAGCGCGGCGGGGCCGCCGATCCGCCGTTTTCGGACAAGAGCTGCTGCGCGACTCTTCCTTTGAGCGGGCCGGGCGGGAGCCGCTGATCCGTCACAAATGGGTCAGTGCGTTCCGTGAATATGGAGCCTGTGTTCGCGGGGCCGGCGGGCCGAGCGCCATGAGGACGTGCGACATGCAGTTAACAGGAGAACAGACACGTCTGGGACTGGAGGGCTCGTGGTCCCGGCATCCGGGGGGAGGGAGGGACGGAGGGACGGAGGGTGGGTCGGTCAGGAAAGCGCACGACGCTCGCTTTGTTTCGGTCCTTGTGGAAAACCACCTGCGCAGCACTCGGAGTCGTATCGATCGCCGAGAAAGCGGGTCATCGATGAGGACTGATGGTGGGACTCAAGGAGGAAATGAGAAATGGTGAAAGTAAAAACAGCCACAAATGTTTAAAGGTGGAAAATGTTGCTGAGAGGAGAAGGGGGATGGGTCCGTTAATGACTTGTACCAGGCATGGCCATTTCACTGCCCCGTGAATAGCTCGATATTTATTGATTCATAATTCGGTTTTCTTTCATTTTCCCAGCGTTTGTGCGTTCGGACTCGACGGACCGGTCGGTCTTACTGTAGTACTGTACTTTGATCAGTTTGAACAAAGGCTGTCGCTAAATTTACGTTCTCATTTATTCGTTTAGCGGACGCTTTTCTCCAACGCGGCCAACAATGGTAAGGTGGTAATTTCTGGAGCGATTTTGAGGGTAAGTATCTTGCTCAAGGGTACTACAGCCAGAGGAGGGATTCGAACCTGCAACCTCTGAGTCCAAAAGCAACAGCGCTAACCAGTACTCTACCAGCTGTCCCTGCCTGCCTCACCAACACTGAGAAGCAGACGGGCGGCAGGTGGTCTAGTGGTTAAAGACTCGGCTTTAAATCCCTGCACTTGCTGTAATTTTGTACCCTTGAAAATTACCCGACTGTATAACTTCTCCTAACTGGCTTTCGGTGTAAATCGGTGTAAGCAGCTTAGTGTACAAGCCTCGCAGTGTAAGTCACCTTGGAGAAAAGTGTCAATGAATAAATACTACAAAAGCAATAATAATAATAATGTAGTTGATGCGATTCCTCTGGTGAACCCCTAAGGCGGAAGAGTGTAACCCGATGGGGTTATGTGAAAAAGACCGCAGGTTATCTACGACGCAGCTGAGGCGCAGGTGCGCCTCCCAACCCTTCTCTGTTGCTAGGAGACGGACAACCTGCTGCTCTTTACCTGAGCGTGGTGCCACAGCTGTCTCCGTGGAAACGGGAACACCCAGGGAACACGCACCTGGGCTCATTGTTTGTCTTGTCGCTGGTTGTTGTTGCACGCAGAGCACTGCATTGGGGGGTTCGGTACCTCCCTCACCCCCCCACCACCGCTGTCAGCCATCTTGCGCTGTGAAAACAGACCGAACTCGAACCCATCACCTGCATGGATGACTAATAAAGAGTGAAACTGCCAAGTGTGTCCAGTAACAGTTGTAATAAGAATATCAGTGATAATGACAGTTATTAATTGTCAGTGATGTAGTTCTTCCTTAAAGACACAGGAGTCCAGTCCCATATGTCCCCAGCACTCCAGTCTGCTCAGCAGGGAGCGTGATAGTTAAGGACCAGTGCTGATTCCCAGCAGGTCGGTGGTTCAAGTCCCAGACCTGTTCCTGTCATTGTGCCTTTGAGCTGCAGGTCTGGGCTGCACGGTCATGACGAGGTACGAAAGGATGATGTGCGGACGCCAGTGGGGCGGTTTGCATGAGTCGGATGTGGACTCCTCTGTCGGGTGTGTGTTAAGAGTGCCGCAGGCGCGAGCGTGACTAAGGGCTGCAGACACATCCCTTCCGTGTGGTTGGACCCCAAGGTGGCCTGCAGTTCATCTGAGGGTCACACAGCTTTACAGACTGACCTCTGTGCTTGTGGAAGGGTTTCTTCACTGAGGAGTGGTCATTTACCGTGGCAGTATAAATCTGTGTGTGTGTGTGTGTGTGTGTGTGTGTGTGTGTGTGTGTGTGTGTGTGTGTAAACAATGAACACTTCTGCGGAACACATGAAAATCACAGCTTTTAACCGAAAACCTGTGAAAAGACATGATTTTAGTGACGATTCTCTAACAATAGGTATCTTGTGCTCTGTTTGCCCAGGTGATTCAGCAGCTCCGCTGGTGGACAGTAGGTGGCAAACTGGTTAAAGACTCACCACCAGATTGCTGTAGGTGCGAGTCCTGGCAGAGAGAACAGCCACAATGGCGTACACAGGGGTGTGAAATGGACTGCAGGCCCTAGCATGTCGTATCGGGCACCCAGCCCCCCTCCCCCGCACAGATGCTGGCTGGAGGGCAACAGCAATGATAACTGGCAAAGTCTCTTGTGGTTCACACCCGGATCAAACCCCGTTCGCACCTGACGCGCATGTGGACTTTGAGGCCGGGACGACCGCGTGCCGACAGGATGTCACGTTTCCCAGGAATGAGCTTGAGGGGGTATATTTACCGTGTTTCATTTCACCCCATTCCAGGATAACAGCTGTGAGAATAAATCGCAAGGAGCGTCAAGCATTCCCCAGGTCGCGGGTCCGGTTCTCGGACAGGTTCTGTGTTGGGAACCCAAAGGGCTCCGGTAAGACACATGAAGGGGAGTGTCCTTGTGCGCCGCGTCGCTCTCGGATGAACGCGAAGATCCTCAGGCTCACAGATCTGAGTACATCCACATAACCGTATGTACGAGGGCAAGAGAGTGGGGTGCGTGAGCAACGATCAGGTACCGCTGTCCAACAAGTCCACTGTCCAAAAAGGTGTCCGGAGACCATGCGAGTTGTCGTCATACCGGTGAAATGTTCATGATGAGGAACGGAACAAAATCCATCCCTTGGCTCATCCATGTGCTCTTTTCACAGAGACGACCTCAGGTAAAGACCACAAGAGCAAAATGTTTCCCAGTTATTAAGGCTAAAAGAAGCAAACAAACATCGCGAACTGGACCACGTGACCCAGTGAAGGAGAAGGCAGCGTGTGTTTAATTGTTGAACGCACTTGTACTTGAACACACCGCATTGCACAGCGTCTCAGATGTTATCACAACATGTTGAGACCCCTCCAGAATAGTACCGTGCTGAGACCCCCCGCACTCCTTGGGTGAACAAAGTAAAGCAAAATTCTGATGGTAACAAGAACCGGTGGCGGTAATGATGCTCATTACAGTACAATGACACACATGTGGTGGAACGTAGTGAGTCCCCCGTGCGTCAATTTTGTCTTTGTCGTTGATGGTTCTTTCCGATTGCGAGGAAAATAACAGCAGCGGTAGTGACTGTAATGACCGTGCGCCGGACCGCGGTGCCCGGGGTCGACATGTGGTGTGGATTAGTGTGTGGCTCCAGCAGATTAAAAACCTGAGCCCTTTTCCCCCATGGAGAGACAGGCCCAGAGATAATCCTGGGACATTTGAGGGGCGGGAGGGGGCGGAATTACCGAACCACACTGTCTCTATTCCCTCCCGCAACCGCGTTGGATCCCGGGCTCGTTGCTCCCTTTCCCTTCGCTCACAGACTCCTCGCTTTGAAACGCAAACGCGAGCGTCGATGGTTTCCACGGCGACGCCTTCGTAAATATCGCCGTCTTGGGAAAACGTCCCGTAACGAATATGATCACATGGCACTGATGAGCACGATCGGTGTAGAGAGCGGAGATCCAGAGGAAAGCATCGTCACAGCAGCAGCTTTCCTGCTGTTCCCCAGGTTTTTGGGCAGGAGACGACGATCCACCTCGCAAAATAAACGTTTTAAAGTGCTGAGAGACGTTGCGGAGGCAAAAAGGCAAAGGAAAGCCTTACCTATCAGTTTAAACCATTTAGTGATGAAATGTGGAATTCTCTTGAAAGGCAGTGTTGTTAGAAATGACTCCGAGTGTCTTCATTCACCGTTTTTTTTATTGAAAATGATCCTTTACCAGCAGCTCAGCAGAGAGGGCTTATGAGTGTTAGCGGTGATAGCAGTAATTATGTTACGGGAATTGCCTCGTTATGTAGGGCTCTAATTATGATAATTTATATAGCAGCTTCTAAAAGAAAGATTGTATAGTAATTTACAATAAACTGAATTGAATTGAATAAGTATCAGCAATATTTAAAATTTTCAGCAATAAAACAGCGATAGAACCTATTATCCACCCATCCGTCAGAATGGCCACTTGTCCTGTGCAGGGTCCTTGTGGCCAGAGCCCAGAACAAGAGGATCAAAGAAAAAGGGAGAAAATAATAACAATAACAGGAAAAATGATGAGGGAGAAGGGGGCCGAAAATGTGCATTATTATGTATCATTATGTATTAACTACTTTCAACATTTGGCTCTAAATGGATGTAAAGTTATCCGGATCACTTGTGATGTTGTATACTTGGTTTTCAATTCGGGATTGAGGAGGTAATTCCTCACATTACCCATGAGGCGAAGGGGCTCTCCGATGGTGTCCGATGGATGACGGTTGAACAGAAGATATGCGAGTCCTCCAGGAGGCCCTTCTGATGAAGACCGCTAAATTCTTTGGCTCGAGTTCCTGGAACAACATTGCCTCCCGCGGCCCACCTCGTGCCCCCCCAAATGCCCGGGTCTGGTGCTTTATGTGCCCTCTGGGCCCAGAGTGTGACCTTGTAGGTGTGTGAAACCAGAGCACACTGTGGTGGTGGACTCTGCTGACCCTACAAGAACATAATGGGTGGAAGGATTGCATTCCATGCATAGTGTTCAGACCTAGCACACTGTGTGTGTGTGTGTGTGTGTGTGTGTGTGTGTGTGTGTGTGTGTGTGTGTGTGTGTGTGTGTGTGTGTGAGAGAAAGAGGCTTCAGTGTCATTCATCTTCTGGATGTAGTAGTGGGCATTTAGGAACATTTCAGCATTTTCTCACAATTATGAAAGTTGCATTTCCACTTAATCTTTTATTTGCAAATAACTAAGGAGTTCACTAACATTATTATTATTATTATTATTATTATTATTATTATTATTATTATACTGGGTTGCCTGAGCGAAGGTGTTTGATGTTGAAAGACCCGAAATACCCAGTGACTCCAGGTCACATCACTGACAGGGTGTCCCAGCGCATCCACAGGATTATTATTATTATTATTATTATTATTATTAGGGGAAGTGCATTGCTGTGTGTGGGCAACTTTTATGGGCCCCATGGAGATGCATGTTTGTGAGGCAGTGGAACTTGCCCCCTCCTCATGGCTTGTTTACCTTCCTCAGCAAAGTGGGGTCTCACTGTGGGGGTCCGTCTGGAGTCCTCAGGGGTCTCATTATCATTCATTCACTTCCACCCATTTGCAAAGTAGAGCAACTTCACTGATGCATTCAGGCGGCCAGAAGGGTAGTAAAAACGGAACTTGTCTAGACCAAGAGGTTCCCAAAGGCAAAGGGGCATTGAGCCCATGTCCATTCTTGGTGGAGCAAAGTCCCTTCAGAAAGTTGAGTCCTCAACTGTAGGAGTACAGTGGCTAAAGCCTTAATAATGTATCGTGAGTGTGATGGGTGCTGAATCGGTGTACGGTACCATAGTACAGTGGGTATAGCCCTAATGGAAATAACACACAAGCAGAGCTGTGCAGTGAGTAGAACGTTCCAGAATGACCTGAGAATGGAGGTGATTGTAAAGCCAGATCTCTGTGGGCGTGATGGCGTTCGCGCAGAGCGGTCCACGTGTCGAGGACGTGGGACTGTCCGTTTCCTCCTTGCGTTTCACATCGCTCGTGGTTCTGCTGGGGTTCGAGGTGAGCAGATGCTCGTATCCCATGAGCGTTGTGTCAGTTGGTTCCCCATCATCTGACCGCTCCCTAAGATGGTTAATAGGCGCTCGTTATGAACCGGACTCGTTGGTTTTGTTGGTTGGACGAACACGGTAATTACTTCCGTCCATCCTTCTGCTTTGTGGTTGTGGCGCAGAACTTTGGGTCGTGTGGGCGGCCGGGATGCGGTTCCGTCCTGCTTCTCCCTCTGAAGTCAGACACCCCCGCTGACACACGACTTCTGCAGACGTGCTCACGCGGTCGTTAGGGACCATCTTGAGTACATGTGACGACGTTCAAGGAGATTCCAGAGGCTTAAAGTGAAGGAAAAAAATGTCGAGAGCCATTAATGCACACGTGTCCCCTCACCGCGGTAAGATCTGTGCGTTTTCACCCGCACATCTGGAATCCATGACCCTCATTGGTTCCTGTGTTCTTTGAGGTGACCGTTGAGGTGACCACTGAGGTGACACCCTGCAAAGGTTCATGTGACCGTTGCCATTCATCTGTCAGCAGATGGCAGGCCTGGTGAACTCGAACCCCGCTGACCGATGACGACCTCATGGTGAACTCACCACGCTGCATCATTACCACGGCTGGAAAAGCAGTTACTGCACGGTGGGACCTCGTACCCCCGGCGGGAATGAAGAAGAACTTTCCATCGGAACCTCATTCCCAAGTGTAGAAAAGGGCAGAAGAAAATGTTCAAGGAGCCTCAGGTTCCACCTCATTGTCACTTAGGAACCATTTCACGTCAAGGAGGTCGAGCAGGAGAACTTCTCATGGTGTCTCTTCAGAGCACTTTGCGTGTGGAACCTAGGATGTGGGATGGAGATGTAGATTTGAAACGGTTCTGAGTCAGAGATGAGGCAGGTTATGGGTTTGAGATGGTTTCAGGTTTGAGATGACCCCCCCCCCCTTTGTTGGATCCTTCCCCACTCAGTCCCCCCCCCCAGGTGCCATGCCATGTCATCAGCAGTGCGCACCGTTGCCCGGTCACTGTCACTGTTACTGCCCTCTCGTCTCAGCGGGAGGCCGTGAGCAGCGCTACTGTCAGTAATTGAGCTACTTCAGATGGTGTCGTGTGCAGGACTCGAACCCGTCGCCTAACGCATCCTGACAGCTGCCCTCCTCTTCCCGCTGAACACGGCACTGAAACGGAGCCGCTGGAGGAGCTGAAGGATCGACCCCTGCAGAATGAGATACGCTGCAGCCGGACACCCACGGCCCCGGGTGCGAGAGCGCCGCTCCTCATCGGGATGCTTTGCTGGGACGCGTCATTTTCATTTCAAACGATGGGCTCCGTCCTCCGGGAGGGTGGTGAGAGCTCGCAAGCGGCGCATACATTACGAATTACAATGTTTGGGGGCTGTTTTTGTGCTCCCGAGGCGATGAGCAGTCCCAGCAGCCCCTCCAGACGGCGTTCGCGCCGCATCTGGGTATAAATATGAATTTTTTTTACCATTGAATCATCTGCAGTGTGTGACTTGTTCATGCTTCACACTGCTGTGGGATTTTTTTGGTTCAACTCATGTAATTTTACCCCTTTAAAGGCAGCAGTGTGAACATTCCTTCTGTTATCTATAGGCACTTGTCCAGTGCAGGCTCATGGGGGTCCAGAGCCTATCCTGGAAGCATAGGGTGTGAGGTAGGGTACACCTTGTGCGGGACACCTGTCCACCGCTGGACAGTCAAACGCACAAACATACACACTAAGGGCAACGTGCAGTCACCAGTTCACCTGGAACACTCATCTTTGGAATGTGGGAGGAAACCAGAGCACCTAGAGGAAACTCACCCGGACGCAAGGATAACATGCAAAGTCCACACAGACTTAGCTGGATTCAAACCCATGTCCAAATCCACAGCTGTGCCACGTTGGACATCTTACAGTGCTTTTTACTGTAGTATATGTAGTAATTTACTTCTTTGACTAAGGAAATACTGGTCACTTATGGTCACTGAGTTCAGTCACAGAGCCCCTCCTGGTGCTTGAACCGCTAACCTTGTGGTTCCACCTTTGTTCATATGGAAACTTGCTAGGGCACACACTGGCCCTAAAGCAGCACGGAGAATGTTCTGGTTTGTTTATTGTGTGGGGAAAAATGGGTCATGGATCTTCCTGAGGGTTGGGTTGGGTTGGGTTGTGGGGGGGGGGGGGCGGCTGCTGACAATGGGGGGGGGGGAGGCAGTGAGAACACCAGATGGAACAGCAGCTTCACATCTTCACATGTGCTGTGCTCGGGCGAGCTGATGATGTCACTCGTCCCCAAAGTGGACCGGTTCCAGCGCTCGCCCAGCATGTGTTGCTGTTGGGGTGAAGACGGGGCATCTGCTGCTGGGATGTCCCTTTCCTGGATCCCTCCCAAGGAGGACGTGTGATTTGCGGTCCACATGTACCGCGGTAGAACCGGTTCTGAGCAGCAGGACAAAGAGCTGATCTCAGCTTGGTGTGGTGCCGCCGATTGGTCCAAACAGCACCAGGCGCTGGCGGGACCCGTGTGAAAGATGTCAGCGACACCTGGCAGGGCTCATTTGTCCTTGATCTGAAGGTCCACCTTATCCACTGTGCAGCAGGGGGCGCAGTAGTGATGTCACTTATGAATTTTTCCCAGCCTGCATCTTTGCTGTTTCTACAGCCGCAGAGGTCGTTTTATTTAAAGTTTTGCCCTGAACATCAACATCCTCCAAAAAGTGCTCAGCTGTGGAAATGGAGAAGATGTGAATAGAGTAAATTGCATGTTATCAAAGCTGAATTTCCAGGCTACACTTACTGGCCACTTTATTAGGTACAGGTAGCTAGTCCCAGTTGGGGCCCCCTTTTAACTCCAGAACTTTGAACTGAATTCAGCGACAAGGTGCTGGACACATTGTGCATTCCTCTTGGTCCATGTTGGCCAAACAGCTTCACTTGGTTTCTGTGGGTTTTTTGGCAGCTCCTTCATTCTGTCGACATCACATTCAAGCTCATCCCAGCAAAACCTCTATTGGCTTCGAAGGTTATGACTGTGCAAATCATGGTAGCAAAGTAAAGGCACTGTTCTGTATGTGGAACCATCCTGAGATGATGTGTGCTTTGTGACCTGGCACATTATCCTGCTGAAAGTATCAGAAGTATGAGAAGTGCTAAACTGCCCCTGAAAGGATACTCCTTCTCAGTAATATTACCCATTGCATTACACTGCCACCACCAGTCTGTACCATTAACACCAGGCTAAACGGATCCCTGGATTCATCGTTTTTATGCTAATTTCAGACATTACATCAGCACGTAGCTACAGAAACTGGGATTTGACAGAACGGGCAACGTTGTTTCACTCTTCAGCCATACGGATGTGATGATCACATTCCCACTGGAACTTCTTCTTCTGAGTTCACAGGACATGGGGTGAGGTGTACCAAATAAAGTTCCCGGTTGATTGGCAAAAGTGGTTTTTAAGGTACAATCAAAAGTGATGAGAAGTTTTCTGGTCTTAGTTGTGTTTATAAGTTGAGCGGTCAGTTGGTGTGTTACTAGGTTTTATCCTTTGGAGGGACAATAGATGGTTGCTTTGCATAACCTGTGTGTAAACATTTGTTACGGTCGATAGTGGGAACTCTGGTCTTGGTTGTAGCTGAAATGTCCCGTGAGACAACTGATCATCTCTCTCTCATGTCTCCAGTGAACAAGCACAAGCCCTGGATCGAGACTGCCTACCACGGTATCGTGACGGAGAACGATGACAAGGTTCTGTTGGACCCACCGCTCATAGTGCTGGACAAAGACGCACCACTCCGCTACGCAGGTGAGACACCGCTCTTCTATCTTCATCACTTTGACCCCCAGGGAGGAGCACAACAGCAGCTGTGGGTGTCACCCAACTCTCTATCGCCCCCTCTGGGCAACGCCTACACCCTATGCGTGGTCTACTGGGGATTATGAAGGTACAGGTGAACTGGCAGCTGTGGAGAACTACAGCACTTCTGCTGCCTCTTCTGGGGAAGATAAAGATCTACATATCACATACAAATATATTACATAAATGTCCACATATAAATATACAGATATCAAACATAATGCAAATAATTATAGCACATAAATATCTACCACATAAATGTCCATATATCAAATATAAATACCCATATTTAAATATCCACATATATCACATTTAAATATCTACTTATACATTTCACACACAAATACCCATATATCACATATAAACATCTGTATCATATGAGTATCTTACTTAAAAATACCCGCTTTTCACATGTAAATGTGTCATATAAATACCCACACTTAAATGCCTATATATCACACAAAAAATCTATACATGTAATGTAGGTAAATATGACATAAAATTCCAGCTTTTCACATATAAATATATACATAAATACCCTAATATAAATACATGTTACAAATAAATATCTATACAAAATATTAATTTCTTATCAAAAATACACCCTTTTCACATAAACAGTCCTGTGTCACGTGTCAATGTCCACAAGGCCTGTGGGTCAACATGTCCTTGTCTCTGACTATTGATTCTCTGGTTCCTGTGGTTGTCTGCTGACGAGCAATTGACCTCCCAAGGACATAAGTCCCACAATGCTGTTGGTGTGCCGAGTGATCAAGAGGACCCAGCCATCGGAAGTGTGTGTTCGAGTGCGCGTGAGTGTGTGTGTGTGGGGGGCGTTACGGTGCGGCGGCAGGAGGTCCAGAGCCGTGTTCTTACACAGTGTCCCCTTCTGCTCAGTAGCCTGTAGAATGTCACGACCCCCGTCTCATATCATCACAGACAGTTGAATTACACATTTTGGAAGATGCAAACATTTTCCGGTCAATTTACGAGGGTGAGATGAAGTGTATCTGCGATATATACCCTTCGACTTACCCTCACGTTTGTTTTTAGTGGCGTTTTCTTCATCGTCGTCTACGCTATTTTCTTTTCTCTCCGTTGTGCACCAAGCGCAGCCTGTTTTTACCTTCCCAGCCAATAGATGGCAGTAAAGAGCAGCGGGGGACCACTTTAGTTCAACTCTCCTCCACAGCGTTTACAGTGTGACCTTCTACGTTATCCTGTGTCGTGTTCCAGAGAGCCAGTGATCGGTAACAAGACCATTTATGAGATTAAGCAGGGAACACACTTCTGGACTCGGTTGTGTTTGCAAGTTTTATGCGTTTCTGTCTCCTAGAAACTCGTAGTGGTTCCTGCTGAGAAAACATGACGCGGGTGCAAAGACGTGCACTTCTCCCGGAAAACATTTGGGCTTCTAATTAAGGGGCCCGCTCTGAAGCAAGGCATTATTGGTAGCCTGAGACACCGGAGTGCAACTTGTGCGCCTACTGACCCCTGCCTGTCTTCTTTCCCCTTGTAGAGAGGTTTGAGGTGACCGTGACCAGGGCAGGTGATGACCGTGCACTCCTCCCATGAGCTGAGCTGTGTTAACGCACTAACTGTCCCCGCACCCCCCAGCTCCACCTGCCTCCTTCTGTTTCCCTTTGCTTTGTCCACCCACAGTCCTCGAACCGCCTGCCAGCTGGATGAAGACCCATACCGATTGCCCGTATGGGATGTGCGCGTAGAGCTCGACTCCGTGTGCGTTTGGGTTGCGGCTCCAAGGAAACGCTGCCCTTATCTTAAATCACTCCAACAGTGTAGATTTCACACTTTACAGGCAGCAGGTGGCATAGCAGTTAAGAGTCTTCTTTAAAGCTGCAAGAACCCTGGTTCGAATCCCACCTTGTGCTGTTGTGCTCTTCATCAAGGTACTTCCCCTGCACTGATAAAATAAAAACTTGAACCTGTGATCTTCGGGTCCAAGGGCAGCAGCGCTCACCACTATGCTACCAGCTGCCCTCGGAACTTTATTAATCCTGAACCGAATGGTGCGGCTTAATGTTATGTAACCACTAACGACCACAAATAGACTCGAACCCTCAAGTTTCTGATCCAAAGTCAGACACCTTATCTGTTAGGTTGGTTATAATATCATAATATTTAACAATAAATGTAGAAGTAAGGAAGTGTTGTCAGTAGCGTAGTGATTAGAGCTGTCGCTGTCCTCTCAAAGGGCCCGGGTTTGAATCCTATCATGTGCTGTTGTGCCCTTGATCGCGCTACAGTGCCACGAGAAAATATTTTCCCGCTTTTTTATTTCCTCAATTATTGCAAATATTTTTTTACATGCAATGTTTTCAGGTCTTCCAACAAAATCGATTGTTGGATCAAAGGAACCTGAGAGAATAAATAACACATTTTTGATTTATTTTATTTATTTAGTGAACGGTGTTCTGCCACACCAGCTGTCGCTGTGTGAAACAGCATTTATCCCTTATTTAACCGTTTACATTTCACTGGTTGTGCCACCTTTAGCTGCAATGACTGCAACCAAACAATCCCTGTAATTCAATGTTAGCCCTTCGCGGCACTGTGGAGGACATCTAGACCACTCAGAAGGTTTCTCAGCTCCTGCCACAGCATCTCAATCCGGCTTAGGTCTGGACTTTGACGAGTCCACTCCAAACTGTGCATTTTCTGTTTTGAATCGTTGTCTTGCTGCATGGATGGACGAATGACCAAACATTCTCATTAGAAATTTCCTGGTACAAAGCAGAATTAATGGTTCCTTCAGTCATGCAAAGTCATCCAGGTTCGGAGGCAGAAAGCATCCCCATAGCATTACTCTACCACCACCAGCAAGTTTCACTGTTCGTATAATGTTTTTACGGCTATGTTTGCTGTGTACCATTCCTAATAGAACCGCTGTTGTCCAAAAAGTCCCACTTTTGACTCGGTAATAGAGGAAACCAGGAAAGGGGTGAATACCTCGTGCCATTGTACTTACCTTGAACTGATAGAGTACAAGTTATCCTTCTATCTTAATGAGAGTGTTTGAGGAGGGAAGCGTTCACTGAATAACTCACCCAGGTTCTCATCCAGCACTTTTATTTGACCTCGTGTGCTGTTCTGGCCTAACAGCCCTGCGCAGACACACCTCCAGGACACAGAAAATATTCACATCCTCTGTGGTGTGTAAGGTTGTCCTTATCTGTGTCTGTCGTCCTTCATCCTTTGGCACCAGCAAAGTGCTCAGACTTCTGGGATTCGGTGCCCTGGCTTTGTCTCTGCAGTGCTGTTGGCTCTTGTTTATGGTCCTGTTCCTGCAAAGGACCCCCCCCCCCCTCCCCACTATGGAACGGCTGTCCGTGCACCCACCTGTTTGTCCACATGCATGACAATGCTTAGCGAATCACGTGACTCGGAAAGGATCCCTCTAACCCTGACCTCTGCTTCCCACCCGGCACAGTGCCTCTGACTTCCTCAGAAATTCTTGGTTTTTTTCATGGGTTTGTAAAGTGTGTGTGTTTTCTGCATCGGTGTTTCCATGGCCCTATTATGATTTTGGCAGTTTTGGTTTTTTCCTTTGAATGTTTCACGATCAAAGCCACAGCTAATGCCCCCTCCCTTCACCGCAGGTGAGATCTGCGGGTTCCGGGTCCACGGGCAGAACGTGCCCTTCGAGGTTGTCCTGGTGAACGGCAGCACAGGCGAAGGCGCCGTCCGGGCCAAGGAGAAGCTGGACTGCGAGCTACAGAAGGAGCACACGTTCACGATCCAAGCGTTCGACTGCGGCGAGGGTCCCGATGGCACCAACATGAAGAAATCCCACAAGTCAGTCCTGCTAGGAGGGGGCAGGGTGGGAAAATCGATTTGCAGGGTGGACAGCTGGTAATGTGGGGAAATCATACAGTGACCACTGGGGCAGCAGGTGGCGTAGTGGTTGAGGCTACTGTCTTGAACTCGAAGGACACGGGATTGAATCCCACCTCCTACTGTGGATCCCTTGACCAAGATGCTACATAGGGTTCCTTCCCTTATCCCTTCCCTTCTTGCTGTCCCAGCGGTAACAGACCCTTTGAACCTGAGAACCCAGTGCCTCTTGTGATGACATTGAACCCAAAGGTGGGGAACAGATGCCCGACTCCTGACCGCTGATGCGATCTGCCTTCTTGACGGTGTGTTGAGTGTCGCGGTGGGAACGTTGGCACTCAGGAGCCATTCGGTGAACTAGCACCCACTCGGTAACTGGATAATGTCACCGAGTGGAATGAGACACTCTTGGGAGAGAAATCGTCATCCGTGCCAGTTGGGTTCCTTAACCGCTATCTGCACTGATCCTCTTGCACACCTGCACGTAGTTTTTGAGTTGCAGCCTCACTTCCGTTTCCCACGCTCCAGGGCCACCGTGCACATCCAGGTGAACGACGTGAACGAGTACTCGCCCGCCTTCAAAGAGAAGTCCTACAAGGCAACGGTGGTCGAGGGCAGGAGGTACGACAGCATCCTGAGGGTGGAGGCTGTGGACGCCGACTGCTCCTTCCAGTTCAGCCAGATCTGCAGCTACGAGATCGTCACCCCCGACGTGCCCTTTACCATCGACAAGGACGGTGAGCGCCTTTCCGTGTTCTTGCCAAAAAAGAAGTCACTTTAGAGATGGTCCCTAAGCCCAAGTATCATTGAGCTTTCAAAGCGTTATCATCGTCCGAGTCGCAGGATCGATCCGTGTAAACAGGAAGGCAGTAATGCTCCGCCTGCACTGCCGCTTTGATGCTTCCCAATTCCTGCCTTGAAATACAATCTGCCCTGATTGTGGGCGACTCCCGCCAGGGTGTTGGTTTACTTTCCTCCGCCGCTCTCTTTGTGGGCCTTTCCAAAGCGTTGCACACCTGCAGCTCCGCTTTGTGTGCCGGGGGTCGACCCGAACCCTACCTTTGGCGGGAGTTGAAAGGAGAAGGTGGACCAGGCTGCTTAGATCATTTGACATGCATTCCCTCCCCCACCCCCACTCCACCAGGCTACATCAAAAACACAGAGAAGCTGAGCTACAGCAAGGAGCGCGTGTACAAACTGACTGTGACGGCCTACGACTGCGGCAAGAATCGCGCCACCGAGGACGTCCTCGTCAAGATTAGCATCAAGCCCACCTGCAAGCCCGGCTGGCAAGGTACCGCGGCTCGGGTTCGATTTCCCTCTGTGTGGGAGCGTCTCGGCAGCTCCGTTGTTCCTCTGAGAGTGTGTGGGTGGGTGTGTATGAGTCACAGAGGACAGTACTCAATACGCTGTTGTAAGCAGGACATCCGAGCCTAAGAGGGCACTTCAGAGACTTGAAGGCATGTGAACAAGACATCTGTGTGATACCTCTTGGAGTCTGATACTCACACACGCACGCATGCATGCACACGTACACACACATGCACACACACACACACACGCAGTATATGTAGATACACGCATAGATAGAGACACAGCTGGACAGATGAGCCCTATTAACCACAGAGGAAACTTCACGCTCACTGATTCTGCTCTTTTTTCCTCCTGACAAGGATGGAACAAGAGGATGGAGTATGAGCCGGGCACCGGAAGCCTGGCACTCTTTCCCAGCATGCACCTGGAGACTTGCGAGGAGCCAATCACTTCCATCCAGGCGCGGGTGGAGCTGGAGACGAGCCACATCGGGAAAGGCTGCGACCGAGACACCTACTCGGAGAAGTCCCTGCACCGTCTGTGCGGTTAGTCTTTCTCAGCAGCGAAGGGCACTTTACCACAGGGCTGTGTAAAATGGTCCACATTATTATAGCAATAACACTGATTTTACCATTACATATATAGACTACATAGTCTTTCCATTTATGACGGTCACATAGACTGTCTACCTGCGGGGGCTGTGGTCGAGTCAGTGTTTATCATGCAGGTTTGACCGTAAGGGGCTTCCAGTGTGGCTGCCCTGCGGCCCCAACGAGCGTTAATAAACAGCCTTGGGGGGGCTGTGTCATCAGGGTCACCTGAGTTCAAGATGTAGCCGACAGGTAAACTGGGAAACCCCTTCGCGGTATACTATAATCCAGCTACAAGCTGACCGTACCCTTTGGTCTAATGGCAGGGGCCACCTCCGGCACCGCGGAGCTCCTGCCCGCCCCCAGCAGCTCGGCCCACTGGACTGCCAGCCTGCCCACTGACAACGGGCACGACAGCGACCAGGTGTTCGAGTTCAACGGCACCCAGGCGGTGAAGGTCCCCGAGGGTGTGGTGAGCTCCAGTCTAGCCCAGCCCTTCACCATATCTGTGTGGATGAGGCATGGTCCCGGAGGCCAGGACAAGGAGACCATTCTGTGTAACTCGGATAAGACAGGTAGGAACCAGTGCCCATGGTCCCATCCAAAATGCAGATTAATTCATAAGCCACACCCACACTGGCTGTAACAGTAGGACAAGAGCGTACCATTCAGAAGTTCCCGCCTAACCTGCTAACTGAGACATAAGCCGCACCCACACTGACTAGTCAGAAAAAAGACAAGATGCCACCCTGCAGGTCCAAAAATTCACATTAATCCGTAAGCGCCACCGACTCGGACTCTTCGTTTCGGTTTTGATATTTCGTATCTGACCGTGACCCGAATTGCCCCCTCGAGCGAGAGACGATGACGCAGTCCGGCAGGGATAAGTGGCTCACGGCTGCCAGGCGTCCGTAGGGATGAGGCTTTTTGATCCGCCCCGTTGACCCTTCGTCCGGTCATGAGGCGGAGAGCGAGCGCTCGGTTTGATCGCGACAGACAGCTCCGCCCCCTCCGGCTCCCCAGCAGCTGTCGATCCCTACATCTCATGTGAACCCCAGCGTCCCGCCCCTGTGAATCTGTATATAAACCATCGGATTCTCTGGCCTTACATAAATGCGGTCAGGGTCACATCATGTGGACGTTTCATTTGTGTGTTTGCGTTTTGCAGTTGTCCTTGACTGTCGCCGTCGCTCCTGTGGATACTTGTATTTGGTGGTTTTTTTTTTTTTTTTTTTTTGCAAACTGGTACTTTAGTAAAACATATACATGTGGATGAACTGATTTCTTCTCTCATGAGCCTCTATTATTACTGAGATATAATATCAGAGCTCATTGCTGCTGCAGTTGCCGTTATGGTTAAATGTGGTGAAGCAGGGACAGCTGGGGGTGGAGGGGGCTGTAGTGTGTCCTGGGAGGTTGTTCACAGCCTCTCGCCCTTGCCACCCCCCCCACGGTCCCCCTGTCTGGCAGAGATGAATCGACACCACTACGCTCTCTACGTGCACAACTGCCGCCTGGTGTTCCTGCTGCGCCAGGAGCCGTCCGAGTCGGAGAGCTACAAGCCGGCCGAGTTCCACTGGAAACTGGACCAGGTGGGTTGGATTGGACCGGCGGGGGCAGCAGCACGATCACCAAGCTGCTCTGCTGAATAAAAATGGCTACATCAAAATTATTATTAATTATTAATTAATTAAATTTGCACTGGAGCACAAAGAGAACCAGACGGTGGGCAGAAGTACATGACCAATGCACGCAGCCTCCAGTTCTCGACACCAGTGCATTGTGGGTAGAAAAACGTGGGCAATTGCTGGAAAGTGCTTGGAGTTGCCACCTCCGGAGTCAGTCAGTGGTTTTCAGGTTTGAATCCCATCTCCTGCTGTGATGCCCTTGATCAAGGTACTTGCGCTGAACTGGTACAGTAAAAATTACCCTGCTGTACATGGGTAAATCAGTGAAAGTGGAAGAAAAAAAGGGGTTGAGGTGAAACCCCCGGGTCTTTACAGTCCAAATTGGTTCTTAGATGGGGAACCATCATGTAAAAGTTTGGACAGAACACCTGCACTGCCCACAAATCCACACCGAAATTCACAAAAAGAACAAAAATAAAGAAATGATTCTGGTGACGTATTTCGTATTTGTCACGATAACTATTGGATGGTACCCCCCTATTTGCGTTTCAGCACTTTTAGTTTGGTAGAGAAGATTCCTGCTAAAAGCTGTATTATTACGAGTAAAGTACACTGTTATTTACCCTACTAGACCTTGTTTCCAATCTCCTTTTCACTCTGAGCCACTAGATCCAGCAAGGAAATGGCCGGTTGGCATCAGGGGGTCTGACTCAGTATTGTGGCTTGTAGATTCAGTGTAATAATACTCAGTCATCTATTAATAGTTATAATAATCACGCTGTGTTGAGCCTAGGACTCACGGCCACATGGAACGTCACGGGTTGTTGCTGCTCTTTTTGGAACGATACTTGCAAAGGTGCAGCGCGGGTTCTGCTCCCGGGGCTTGAACCTGCAACCCTCCGGCATGCGACCCATAAGGCTTTGCTCTGCTCAGGTGTGCAACAAAGAGTGGCACCACTACGTGCTGAATGTGGAGTTCCCGACGGCGGCGCTCTTCGTGGACGGTGTGAGCCACGAGCCCTTCCTGGTGACCGAGGACTACCCCCTGCATGCCGCCAAGGTCCAGACGCAGCTCACCGTGGGCGCCTGCTGGCAAGGTACCGCAGCCGACCCGCACCCGCGTGCCATTGTGCTGGATTTATCGTAGAACAAATGTGAGCGACAGTTGCGGAAAGGTCACGTCTCATTGTGGCGAACGGTGGCAGCAGCAACGCTTCTCTTCGGACCGAAATGTTGGTAGAGGAGGGAGTTGCGCCCATGTCCGTTGACTGGAGTGTGTTTCGGTTACACTGATTTATGGGAACATACGGCCCAGGGCCTGTGTGGATGAGCTGTACGCGGGATGTGTAACCTGGCTCCTCATGTCAACAACAGCACAGTTACAAATTCTCATTGATGGAATCGTTCCGTGGTGTTTGATTTTTAATTCCATTTCCTTCACTTACCTGTTCTGTAAAATTTCACTTTACTGATGAGCAAATGTGACCTGTGTTTACCCACCGAGCCAATAGGTGGCAGTAAAACCACACCCAGACAGAGTAAGAATGTGGGACCGCCTAAATTCAACTCACTTCCCCGGTGTTTACAGCTCCACTCTATCGTTGCTGAGTATCAGAGATCAATAACATGATGAGGAACGCTGACCGTGTTCATGGGATGAATCAGTCAGCAATCGGCGTTCAGTCGGAGTTTGTGGAGACAACATATTATTAGTTTTTATTTCGTTACTCTAAGTTAATATTAAAATAGAAAATCTTTAAAAATGTTTCTATTTATTATAGCTGTTCAGATGAATGTCCGCAATATTCAGCTATGTGTGTGTGTGTGTGTGTGTGTGTGTGTGTGTGTGTGGGGGGGGGCAATCTATGTAAAGGCTCACTGACCCTTCCTGTCTCTCTGCTCTTCTGCTCTGCCCCTGCAGACAATTCTGGACACGATACAGACAATGAGACAAACGCAGACACTCTCACAGGTTCCTTCCCTGTTCTGTCCGTTGCTCAGCATGGAGTCCCAGCGCAGTCCTCCGAGGACCTGCCGCACGTTACCTGTGCATGTGTCACATTGACGGCATGACGCACTCCTCGCACCGTTGCCATGACGCTCTTCTTGCCTGTTGCTGTGTCCTGTGCTCCCTCCCCCGCCCTCCCTCCACCACGGATATCTTTACCGCTTTATACCATCTTCCATTACAGCCTCACTTCTGGGGACTCCAGAAAGACCCCATAGGACAGGTAGCAGTTAGTAGTAGTGCCTTTTGGGTAGATGTTTGCACCACTTCATTTCCATTTCAAATTATTATTATTATCGGCACCCTTTATCAATGCACCAAGGGGGCAAATTTGTGGGACTGAAAGGCACTCTGGGATATTGACTTGGAGACTCAGGACCAGCCCTCCAAAGTCCCAGAGGGCTGACCTTTGCTCTGCTGCGGTCACTGAATGGCGTTTCACAGTTCTTCACATTTCTTCAGGAAGGTGGAGGCCGAGGCACACGCTCTGGTTTGGCTTTGATCACGTTCAGGTTCCATTAAGATCTCAAAGTACATAATTTTTCTGAAGCACCAGTATAAATGCTGTGAGGAAAAAGTGAATCGAGAAAAGTACCCGAAGAATGAAACCTGTGCGATGCAGTCGAACATTCCATTCCATTTTGCTTGTGGCACATTGTGACTGTCACTCGGCATTCTGGGTGGGGGACAGAGGATGGGGGACAGGCTTCGGCCCCACCGGCCCCCACTTTGGAAGTGCCATCTGCATGATCACGGGCTACACGAGGTACACGCACAAAGACTTGCATGGCGACCTGCCAGAGCAGGTTCCACCCTTGGAGGAGCTGGTACAGATTTACATTAAGTCTGTCAGCACAGAGCATTCGTAACACGGTCATAAACGGGACCTGGACCTCATATGGGGCGGCAGTCTTACAGTAACAGAGTAATGACTGTAGAATTGTAGTAATTTGTATAATACTTAGTATGTTGCTTACATGTCAGCCAGTAACATAGTGGTTAACGATGCAGCCTGTGGACCTGAAGGTTGCAGGTTTAAGTCCCCAGAGTCCCCTCTCCTGCTGTGATACGCTTGATCAAGATACTTACCCTAAATAGCTCTGGTCAAAATGACCCAGCTGTACAAATGGGTACATCATCGTAGGGAGAGTAATGTCGTAAGTTGCTCTGTGTGTATTTCTCATGGCACATGATGGACGCTCTGTTGAGCTTCTTCGAATCATCTGTTTTGACAGTGGTTTAATGGCTCTGGATGGACTTAATGTAAAATTTTGGGCAAACGCGGTTTTTGAAGCTATCGCTGACTGTATTTCCCTCCGTCGCCTATAGGGGGCAGCATGCACATGTCGCAGTTCTTCCGCGGCAGCCTGGCCGGCCTCATGATCCGCAGCGGGAAGCTGGAGAACAAGAAGGTGATCGACTGCCTGTACACCTGCAAGGAAGGCCTGGACGTACAGCTGCCGGCGGAGGTGGCCGATTCGGTCCGGGTAAGCGGGTTCGGTAGTGGGACCTCGTTCTTGTGCCTCGGGAGGCGTGTCTGCTCTTGATCATGGCAACACCGTCTGTATCCACCAGGTGCAGTTCAGCCCCAGCCAGTCCTCCATAACCCTAGAGGGCGATGACATTGAGAGCTTCGACAAGGTCATGCAGCACATCTCCTACCTGAACTCGCGGCAGTTCCCCACGCCGGGAATCCGCCATCTGCGAATCTCCACCACGGTCAAGTACGTGTTCTCCCATCGTGGTTCCGAATTTTCCCTGACAAGTCTCTGAAAAGGAGCGTATATGAGGGCCGTACCAAACGTGCGCCAACAATATCCCATAAGGAACGATCAAGCAACGTGCGACGGCACCGAAATGTGTGCTATCGCAACGAACGTTTCCATCCGTCGTCTCGCACGGGAACGGAAAACGGAAAGTGTTTATATGCGAGTGCGGAAAAAAGATAGCCGACGGCTGTTTTGCGGCGATTGACTTTCCTACAAAGGACAAATTCGTGCACACGGAGGCACCTGCATGAGCGCCAGCAGTGCCAGTCAATTCATGAAGCTGTTCAAACATGCAGAAATCGCTGGTACGCCCCCCTACTGGTCACTCACAGACCGTCTCTAACAAGTAAGGGAAAAATCGTGAGAGAATCAACACATCGTCAGAGAGAATCAACACATAAGAACGAGAGAAATAGCAGATTGCGGTGGAGTTACTTGAACGGTTAACACTTGCTGCGGTAACAAAGCATAACAGGGCAGTTTTACTTCATTAATCACTCTGCTATACTGTGCAGCTGTCTACCTGCACTCGTTCTGCTCCTCTCTAGCTACAACGTACTGTACATCTAACAAATGCTCACACACAAAACATGTACATATCAGTGTTCACGACTTCACTCAACTTGTAATTCAGAACAACAGAATGAAGACTAGAAATCAATGAAAACAATGTGAATGGACTGACATTCAATGGACATGGTTTGGACAGTCCAGACAGGGACATGATCACTGAGTATAACAGGTGGAACTAGCAAACGGGCTGATGGAAGGAGGGGGTAACCGAACTGAACTCAGCACGAGACAAACTGTAACGGAACTGAAGACCTCATGGTGCTCCTGGTCTTGCACCGCTCAACTGTCCAGAGGTCCAAATTCAGTCCTTGTAAATGCATAAAAACATTTTGTAAACTGAAGTAGGGATATTAAATGAAACTCTCGTAAATTCGAAGCCTTCAGTCTTGGTGTGACTGTAATTTTAGGCATTTATTGGCCATTCCAATATTGGTACAGTCCTTACAGGACCACAAATCCAGAGACGAGAAGTTCTCTCGTCTAGGACAGGAGCTTCTTCGAATCATCAAGGGTTTGTTGGGCGTCTCTCTCTGATTGCATCTCTTTCCCATCCTCAAGGTGCTTCAACGAAGAGGCGTGCGTTGCAGTGCCAGACGTCGAGGGTTACGTGACCGTGCTGCAGCCAGACGAGCCCAGGATCAGCCTGAGTGGCATCGACCACTTTGCCCGCGGTGCCGCCGAGTTCGAGAGCGTCGGAGGCGTGACCCTCTTTCCCGAGCTGCGCATCGTCAGCACCATCACCCGCGAGGTGGAGCCGGAGGCCGAGAGCGAAGGCGACAACGACCCCACGGGTACGGCTGCGGATTACCGCTGATGGAATTGGGTTGGGGGTCGGTAGCGCAGGGAGGAACTAGCTGGAGGTCAACGGACCGTGGTAGGAAGGTATAGGAATCTTCGGGGTTGTTCCTTGTGCTGTGTCCTTCTCGGGATGTTCTCCACACGTCCTACAGGAAAGGGACCGAAGAGAATCGTGGGAACTACTGACTGCTGGTGCCATGGTTGGATGAGCTGCCTGGAGCCGTGGGTGTGTTGTTTGTACTTTGGACAGAATGACTCACGGCATCTCATGTTCCTGTCCCTCAGTACAAGAGTCGGTGGTGTCGGAGGAGATCATGCACAACCTGGACATGTGCGAGGTCACGGCCGTGGGGGAGGAGCTGGACGCTGAGCATGAGAGCCTGGGGGTGGACCTGACACAGGTCCAGCAGCGCGGCCTGGAGGCGAGCTCCTCCAACGTGGGCATGATCATCACAGGTCTGACCAATCACATTCTTCTCGAAGGGAGGGGCTTTTCATGACTTTGTCCTGTCTGGACATGAGCATTGCAAGTCTGGCCAATCACCTTGTTGTAACTGGGCGGGGTTTGATAACAGCTTGTCCAAAATGAGCAAGGTCACGACACGTCTGGCCTTCCCTGTTGAGCTTTACTGAAGGGTTGGAGATGAACTCATCCAATCAGGGCTTGACTTGTCACAGGTCTGCCCAATCACTTTCTAGTTGTAAAGCAGGGTTGGATAAGAGCTTGTCCAGTTTGGCAATGAGCATGATGAGTCTGGCCAATCACGTTGTTCTTTTGAGAAGGGGCGGAGATGAGCTCAGCCAGTCGGGGTGTGACGTGCCACAGGTCTGGCCAATCACGTTCTTCGTGGGAGGTCCTGATGATAAGCTTGCGGCCAGTCACACTGTAGGAGAAAAACTGGCAAATTCCTACGTGAGGTGGCAAACTGATGCTGTACCCTTGAAGGAGGACCTTAATCTGATTTTCTTCTGCTGATAAATTGTTCATTTTTTGGGTTGAGGCATTAAAAAGAAGCCGCCTTGCGTGAATATCACAAAATGTGGAAACGTCAAGCGTCTACTTTCCCTACACTTCTTCCCTCCAGGTGTGAACACCATGGCCAACTACGAGCAGCTCCTGCACCTGATCCGCTACAGGAACTGGAACACGGAGGCGCTCTTCGACAGGAAGTTCAAACTTGTCTGTTCCGAGCTCAACGGACGCTACGTTAGCAACGAATTCAAAGTGGAGGTAGGAGCTTGTTCACGCCTGCCGGGGGTTCGAAGGTCACACTGACCTTGACAGGTCTAATGGGGTATGAATGGGCTCTCTAACGGAACAAACTTCTATGGAATGATCGACACACCTGACCTGGCTGAAAAGTGGTCCCAATGTCTGAACAAATAGCAAGGACCTTCCAGTCCTGTTGGCGGCTGGGTTGCGTTCTGGTTTGTCATCAGTCTTTCCACAAATAGACGCTCAAATGCTGAAGGGACGGCCAAACAGGACAGGGGGTTCTGCTCAGATTAGCAATTTCATCGTGGCTGCACCATCCATACTGATGTCTGTAGGGTGAAACTATGGCGCTGCATAGCAGATCTTACAAACTAGGACGTCTGGAACATCTTGGCTGGAACCCCATGCTGCAGTTTCTTTGGTTCCAACACAACCCAGCAGCTGCTGATGTGTGAGGAGGCTGAGATTGTCTTCAATGACACGGTTCCTTTGAGAAGTGATCAGGATTAGTCTGTCCTGTGTTTTAACGCACCTACTCATGCGATGAACGTTGGTGCATAAAGAGGAAAGAAATAAACTAGGTTTACTTAAGACATTTACATTTATGTTTATTCACTTAGCAGATGCTTTTCCCCAAAGCGACTTCCCATGGATGCTATGTAGCCTTACTAACCCACACACCTTATTCACCAAGGCGACTTACGCTGCTAGATACACTACTTACACTGGGTCACTCATAATTACATGGATCACATGTCTGCAGCTATGTCTCTTCCTCCTAATGTAATGTACAAATTGTATTTTCTATGAGATGTACTTCACTTTGGAGAAAAGCGTCTGCTAAATGAATAAATGTAAATGTAGATGGCCCATGATTGTGTGTTTGTGGATTCTGGTCCCAGGTGAACGTGATCCACACGGCCAACCCGATGGACCATGCCAACAACGCAATGGCGCAGCCACAGTTCATCAACCCCGTGCAGCACGCTTCAGTGGACCTCTCCGGCCACAACCTGGTCAACAGCCACCAGGCCTCAGGTACACTGGACCTACACTGGATCCCAGGCCCCCTGTTCCAGTAGGGCAGAAGGGATTAGAACACGTTGTTTTATTTATTGCGATGGAAGTGACGAAAGACGAGATAGGATTTGGTCATCCTGCCTCTCACTAATGCTCCTTAAATCTCAGTTGTGGGTGATCTCGATACCACAGTGCCCAGGAAACATGTTTTTTTAATGAAGACCATCTCCCGTAACCTACAGGCTTTGACATCTGAAAGAAAGAATATAAGTGGATACACAGAGTCCTTGGATTATGACTGATTATTCATTGGAAAGAATGGAAGACATATTTTCTTCATTTACCTGCTTTTTAAAATTTGTCTGTAGCGGAGCAAACAAAGTGTATCTGCTCACCCAGCCAGTAGATGGCAGTAGAGAGCACACAAACAGAAGAGGAGCGTGGCTCCGCCTTAATTCAGCTCACTGCCATGGTGTTTACACAACACTTGTCTGGTGTTAATAACTTAATAAATATTTAAAGGACCTTCCAAAGTGTATTTTATTAGCTGTACTTGATGTAACCAACGAACACATGGAAGTACATTTCCTGTTATGCTTTCATTGATTTTGTTTAGTGGTAAAAGTGACTTTGGAGTGAAGAACTCAACGAAATACGAACAGAGTCGTGATCCCAGTGTGTTTATGAAAACGTTGTGCAAATAACTAGTTTTCCGTTTACAAACAAGTCATAAACAGCTGGTAGCATAGTGTTTAGAGCTGCTGCCTTTGGCCCCAAAGGTTGCAGGGTCAAATCCCCCCTCCAGCTGTAGTACCTGCAAGCAAGGTACTGACCCTAAATTGCTAAACAGATAAATAAATGTAATACAACTGCCACCATGTGGACAGAGCATCTGTTTTATTTTCTAAGTGATGCTGTGCTCCCCCCAGTGGTCCCTAGCGCCGCCACCATCGTCATCGTCGTGTGCGTGAGCTTCCTGGTGTTCATGATTGTGCTCGGAGTGTTCCGGATCCGAGTTGCTCACCAGCGCAGCCTGCGAGACCAGGAGGGCGGCAAGGACAGCGAGATGGACTGGGACGACTCTGCGCTCACCATCACCGTGAACCCCATGGAGGTGATAACCGCAGACTGTCTCTTTGACCCTGATCACTGAGGGGCTCGCAGCCCGACACCTTGTATCACCGTGGGACATTTGTTGAAAGGGGAACACATTTTGCAGAGCCCCTCAAGGGATTCGAACCCACATTGCTCTGGTTGCAGGATCAGTTAGTTAATCGCCGCTGAGAGCTTTCCTGCATGTGGCGGCCCAGACCACACCCAAGAAGTATAAAATTTCATTTCATACAGCCATCGTGGAATTTTTGGGGAAAGCAATGCACTACAGCCCCCTGTTGAATGTGGTCAGATCTTACAGCATAATATGAGTAACGGCTAAGCGTTGTCATTTGTATTACTGGTACGTACAGCCTGCTTTCACAGCACCCATGAGATCGGTAGAGATGTCTCCGCGTGACTTGTCTCCGCAGACGTACGAGGACCAGCACAGCAGCGAGGAAGAGGAGGAGGACGAGGAGAGCGAGGACGGCGAGGAGGACGATATCACCAGCGCCGAGTCGGAGAGCAGCGAGGACGAGGAGGGCGTCGGCTCCGAGGAGCAGCAGGGCGCGAGCCGACAGCAGCAGCTGGAGTGGGACGACTCCACGCTCACCTACTGATCGCACACACGCGCACGTACAGACTGACAAACACACACACCTGCTGACCTACATGCACACCCTAGTGACTCATACATGGAGGAACACGGGCATCCTGACCTTACACACACTCATTTCCTGACCCAGAAATACTACAGAGTACAAATGCTGCGGGGACACGCACGCACACGCACACGCACACACACACGCACACCCACACGCTCCGGAACCAGTGATCCACCCCCCTCATTCCTACAGTCCCCCCTGCTGAGGATCCATAATGTACAGAACACAATCGGCAAACAATCACAAATCAGGCATCTATGGAGCCAGACCCGCTGTCTCCACCCACTGCCCCCCCCCCCATCCACTGACTCCGCCCACTCCCTGCTGCTGGATTAGGCTTCGCTGTTATCCCTAGCTGTTACTGTAATGAGTTCGCGGTGATGGCGGAATCGCCCCCTTTGGCTTTATTTATTGTTGGGATGTTGGGGGGGCTTTGATTTGGGGGTGGGGGGGGTGAGCAAACAGCGCGCTCTCTTGTCCCGGTGACCGCGTCTCATGTAAATACTGTGCACATGTACCCTGGTTCCCCGTTTCCTCCTTTTCGTTCGTGTTTTTGTGTGTGTGGGGGGGGTGGGGGGTGGAGGAGAGGGGAGGGCGACGCCCAGCATCCTTTGGTTCTTTTTCTATTTTTGTTTTTAGTGCATGAGAAAACGAGGCGGAGCGAAACGATAGAGCGTAGAGACGTTCCTTTTTACCTTTTTGTAAATACCATGTAAGTAGTGGATGGGAGGGGGGAGGGGGGAGGAAGGCGGGAGGAGGGGTACTCCATGACAACAGGCGGCTCAGTGTAGCGGGGGGGGGATTTTTCTTTTTTTGCTCGAGTCCTTTGCCCTGTTTACCACGATTGTACCACACAAACTTTGCATGATAGAGTGCAGGAGCCAGAGGCTCTGACCCCAGTGGCCTGTTTGTGGCTCCCGCACCCCATCGCTCCTCCCTGGTTGTGCACATCGGCCGGTTTCCCGTCCTTCAATGTGCAGATGATCCATTGGAGTCTCGTACGCATCACTCACGCACACACGATTCCTCTTAGAGAGAAACAAACAAACAAGTAGCATTTTGCGAGGCCGCGGGTGAGGTGTGGAGCTCCGCCTTCCGTCACTTTCACTTTAGCTTATTCTACGATCGGCTCCGCGTTCCCCTCCGGTCCCTCCAGACTGACCTTCTCGAGGTGTAACGCTTCATCCTCTTTCTGGAACATTATTGTGGTAAACAAAAGTAAAAATGTGTAAAGCATGTCCTTCGCCGTCCCCACACAAGGACCTTATTGTTACACAAAGTTTGCTGAACTGGTCTTTAACGGTTACACCCCCTCTTGGAAAGATGCGAACAAACACTGTACCGTACTTTGCTGTCGTAACCAGCTCCTTCCTCCTGCAGTTTTCGGGGTTCGCGATGAAATGTCAGAAGTGTGCAGAATCGCGTGGCATGATGACGAAGGTGAGACACTGGAGCGTGACGCAGAGTGACAATGACATGGCGCAAATCCCCAACGGCCCCCTGCAGGGCCCCCGGTGGGTGATAACGGACCGCAGATCCTTCCTCTGTGACCACGACCGGATTCGTCTTCTGCTCCTTGAGTACGAAACACGTTTCAGTTCTTGGCATTAGGACAGCTTCATTTTTTCAGAGCCACGCTGTGTGTTGGCGCAGGTGAGAGCGCCCCCTACCTGTCAGCATGGCGTGACGTGTCATTTTTTACAATGGAACTTCCTTTCGCTCCAACTCTGGGGCAGTGATTTCAGTTTGTGTTGTAATAATGATTACTGGTACTACCACCATCCTTACGGTGACAGGTTCTACTTTCTGTTCGCTTGTAGACACGGTGCCCTTGAAGAGGGAAAATAACGGGGTCCTTAGATCGGGCCGACTCTGTAAGACGGGCGTGCGTTCCCTCCTGCCCCTCATCCTACCCACAATTCCCTTCCCCCTACAGCCTCCCACCTGTCTTTTCATAGGGAATCGCCTTGCGGGGGTGGAGAGGTACGTCGCAGACGCACCTGCCCCCCGACGACTCGATGGCCACTTTCTACCCCTTTCACCATTCCATTGGGACCAAACCATTCCAGGGCAGCCGGGCTTCGCACCTACAGCCCCTCAGCAGCAGAGCGGCATTGGGTTGAATCACGTCTCCCAGCTGCAGCACAGTTATTGATGGAACGTCTTGCTCCGGGTCAGAGGAGACGTGGCAGGTTCTGGGTGTGTGGGACTTGAGACAAGCCGGGGGGGGGTCTGGGCTGTGCACCCCACCTTGTTTAGCGCCACCTTGTTGGGGTTCACACTCCGTAATGTGATGCCGCACAGTCAGACGCCACTCCGCGCAGTCCGGGACGCCGCCGTCTACCATTTCCCGTTATTTATTTCTCTTCTCTTGCGACTGCGCACAAGGGCCGTCGCTCTGTGTTCTTCTCAGTACTGACTGTCAGCCGCTGCCTTTGTGCTTGTTGGGGCAGAACTCACTTTTTCTATGGTCCGAGTGCACATGGCGGCGCCGATGCTTGCTCTTTGAACTCAATAAAGAACGAGGAGATTACTTTAAGCTTGTGTCCAGCATCTTATTCCTCTTTCTCCGTGTGTGTGTGTGTACATACAGGGTTCACAGCGGCAACTGAAAGCAAAACTTTCTTTATGTTTTGCAAAAGAACTGCGATTTACACCTTTAGGAAAAACTGCTCAAAGCCAGTAAACAAAGTGCCAAAGAAAGGACTCGATGGCTGGAGATACTTAATACATTAGTTTTACTACATTCCAGGTACAAAACCTTTCAATTACAGAAGTGTCATTCACGTGCATTAAGAAGAGATGACAATCTGTGTTCCACACCCACTCCAGGCTCTACATCGTCATCATCACAATATCAGAAGTGTTCTAGAAACGGTGGGGGGTTGAAAAGGGAGCTCTGATAAGTACAGAAATGTCTGCCGCTCATCTTCTCTTTAAAACTCACACCACTAAGAGGGCCAGAACTCCCAAACCTGGCCCTCGGCTATGACTTTAGCTACAGTATAAAGCACCAACCAGCTAAAAATGGATCAACTTGTTCACATTTGCAAATCGAGCTAACAACTTCAGGTCTTGATCAGAGAACAGTTAGAAAAGAACAAGGAATTACAAAAAAGGACAAGTAACTGGAAAGTACCTTTTCTGAGCACTGCTGAGACTAATGTAGGAGGAGAGTGTCCAGTCCCTCAAGTCGGCGTCGCAAGACATTCATCTCGAGCCAAGAAACGCCCGTGCACTTTCACAGGTGCAGAGACGTCAATCCGGCTGCCGAGCTGTTATCGAACCCTTCTTAATGTAGCACGGTTCCTCTTTTATGACCGAGGGAAACGTTAATAGGAGGAGCATCAGGTAAAAATAGCCCCAAGTCTGTAAACTGGACTGCGGTGTGAGGCGAGGCGCTCTCACACAGGGCAGTCGCCACAGCTGCACGACAGTGTGTGAAAAAGACATGTAAACCAGACGTGGTGCAAGTATAGCTGCTAAAATGTACACTGCGCAGAAAAGGTGTGGAGGGGCGGCAGACTGCTGTTGGAGTCCCAGCCCCTCAGTGTGTTTGTAACCAGTGAGTGGGCGACACGCCAATCATGCTGGGCCTCCAGCCCCCACGTTACGTCTTTGCCTTTTCCACGCCAGATGAAGCCAACGCGAGAATCTTGTCTTCGGATCCTGGGGAAAGACGTGTGAAATAGGCATTTTTCACACTGCAGATTCCGCTGGTCGTCTCTTCTAACGAACTCACCTGAGACCGCAAGTCTGTAACTCTCTCTCTTCATAACTCCAAAGTGACTTATCAAAACTTAAAAAAGACAATAAATAAACAAAAAGGGACAAAGATATGACAACATTCCCCAATTTATTTAGTTGTTAGGCTTTATAAAAATCTCTAATATAACTATAATAAACAAACTAATGGCTGAAAACAAAAATACTGCCTCCACAAACTCCTATTCAATCAGGAACAGCAGACACTAGCTGTAAACACTGTGACTGTGAGTGGAACAAATGCGGCTCCGCACTTTTACTCTGTTTGGTGCTATTTACTGCCATCTATTGATTCAGAGAGTCAAAACAGGTATTTGATGAATAGAAAAGAGAAAAACTGCTATTACAAAGTAACACACCGCAAAACATCTACATCTTTGAAATTCATAACTCAACCACTTGTAAGACAACTAACTTGAGTCTTAATCATTACTAAATTATCTGTAGTTAAGGAAGCTGTCTTGGCTATAACTGGCAGTGAACACCTTTCCTGCACTAAACAAAGATGGATACATGGTTTCCTATTTAAAGTAGAAAATGTGTCTCCACAGGGCTCCTTTCAGTGAATACTGCAGCTCCTGGACACATTTCCCAGTGGGGACTCGGAGCTCAGCGCCCTGTTCAGCAGCAGCTCCACGATGATCACTCCTCACTGCCCCCCCACCACCCACAGCATGCACTTGCCCTCATAATCCACTCAAGAGTCACAGCACAGAAAAACAGAGAAATAATTTATGTTACGATTTAACAGCCTCCTGAGTTTAGTATTCTAGCGGTGGAGTATTTCAATAATGTTTATAAGAAAAAATATATAGCGAACAACAGAGTTATTGAGTGAAGATCACCGCTACGAGCAATTAACTGTCCAACTGTGACAGCTGGTTCTCATCACGACACCTTGCAGTTGTCGCCTTCTACATCTGAAACACAGCTGTTTGTACTGATGCTGAAAGCACGCGGTGTTTTCGGAGAACTCGTCAGCGAGGGACGGGTGTGCGGTGTACGGAGCTACACGCCCTACAGGCGCATGCAGGGAAGGGGAACCCACTCACCAAGGCCTGCGGTGACCTTCTGAAAGTGGCTGAGGCTGGCGCTCGCGTGTGTCGCCAAAAACGTTTCATCTTCCGCCGTGAGCTTCAGAAAGGAGAACAGAGAAGTAGGACACCAGGTGGGCATGGCCGACCCCCTGTGAGCGCACACGCATACACCTTCGGGGCCGCCGCTTTCCACAAATTAACTGCCTTCTTTCCCACGTGCTGCCACTCTTACCGTCTCACCCAGCTTCCTCAGGGCCGTGAGGATCTCCACTTTCTGCTGGGTGTGAACGTCCCGCGCTAGTTTCCCCACCATGACATCTCGGTCCATCTGCCAGGGTGCAACTGCAGTTTAGTATTTTGTCTTTGACACGGACTGCAAACCACACACACCTTTCCCCATGTGAGCACCGTTACACTAACCCCCTCCTACCAAAACTTGAATATTTAGTTAATTCACTCATAGTGTGAGTGACAGTGACAGAGAGAGTGTGTGTGTTCCACTGATGTATGGATGAGTGACCCAGTGTAAGTAGTGTATCTAGCACTGTAAGTCACCTTGGTGAATAAGGTGTGGGCTGATATCACTACATAGAGTTCACTGGAACTCGCGCTGGAGAAAAGCATCTGCTAAATAAATAAATAAATGTGAATGTGAATGTAACATTTAGCTCAAATTACTGAAGTACTTCAGCTGCTGCACAACTAAGAGCGTCTTCTCTTGGCATCACCTCGGCCAGTCGGGTTCTCAGCTGCCCGGGCTGCTTCTTGGCAAAAAGCCGGATCACCTCGGGCGTCTTGAACGCTTGGCTGATGGCAGCTTGAATTGCCTGACGAGGAAAGGAAACAGAGCAATGCCACATGAGCTCTGGCCACAAACCACTGTTCCGGCTTCTCTTTCCGGAACAGCGTCACAGGAATGAAGTCCAAGCAGATTTACAGACTAACCCGTATTTTACCGGAAAAGCCCCGCTGATACAGAACCACGTTCAGAAGTTTGAAACGCAAAACCATGGGACGGGTCTCATACCAGCTGCATCCCTCCCAGCTCATCCACCAGAGTCATGTTGCCGGAGATTATCTTCTCCAGCGAATCGTTGAACTCGCTCAGCTGCTCCAGGGTCTCCCGCTTGGTCTCCTCGTACTCGTCCGGCTCCAGGTCCTCTCTGCAGACAAAACCAAGGCCTCTTGAGAGGCCCACCTCACACTTACCGCATTCACGGCTGAATCCCACACGACGGACATCACTCTTTCCACCACCGTCTCTCTCAGGGCATCGACGTCTACTGTTTACTTTCAGCCTGCATCATTGCCTTTTACTAAATGAGATTTCCATGAGCTCACTGATATCCTGCTACACTACATGCACCCTTTTGTCTTTCATTAAATTAATGAAATTTCATTAAATATCCCACGACAAAGGTGTCAGATAAATAAGGTATAATAACATGATCTCTTTATTATTCCATGCTTTTTTATTCAACATCACCTTTATTATTCCATGCCAGCAGAAAACAGCACACCTCTGTTTGAATGGAATCATTTCACATGCCCCTGGTGTTCTAACTCGGACACAGGCAGCACGAACCCTCCCAAACTGAACTGAACTAAAAGGTGGTTAAGGTAAGGGGGGAGGTCTCCTTACCTGCACTCCTCCAGGTCCTGCAGCTGCTGCATCAGTCTGTCCAGCTGCTCCTCCAAGTTCTGCTTCAACTTGCTGGTTTCTGACTTTCCACGAGAAGCCATGGTGTCTCCTTTAAATTAAAAATCAAGTGTTAACTCTCTAAAAATTCTAGCACCACCACACTGAACACCAGTGCTGCCCAGGGCTGTGTGCTCAGTCCACTACCGTTTACCCTACTGACTCGTGACTGCGCTGCAAAGTACAGTTCAAATCACATCATCAAGTTTGCTGACGACACTACAGTTGTGGGCCTCATCAGCAACAATGATGAGTCAGAGTACAGAGAGGAGGTGAAGCAGCTCGCAGAATGGTGTAGAGACAACAATCTCTCTCTAAATGTTGATATAACTAAAAAGATGATTGTCAACTTCAGGAGGACCTGAGTAGACCAGTCACCGCTGCACATCAATGGCACAACTGTGCAGAGAGTTAAAAGCTCCAAGTTTCTTGGTGTGCACATGATGGAGGACTCTCAACACCACTTGCCTAGCCAAGAAGGCCCAGCAGGACCTCCACTTCTTACGGAGGCTGAAGAGAGCAAAACTCCCCCCTCCCATCCTCACCACCTTCTATAGCAGGACGACAGAGAGTGTCCTGACCAGCTGTCTCACCGTGTGGTACGGGAACTGCACAGCCTCTGACTGCAAGACCCTCCAGTGACTTGTAAAAACAGCTGAAAAGATCATCAGAGTCTCTCTACCCATCATCAACACCTCATACAAAAACCGCTGGATCTGCAAAGCCACCAGCATTCTAGACGATCCCTCTCACGGACTCTTCGCCCTGTTGCCATCTGGCAGTAGGTACAGGAGCATCCGTGCCACCACCAGCAGACTCCGCAAAAGTTTCTTCCCTGAGGCAGTCAGATTACTCATCACCCTGCTGCCTCCCAATGCTCACCTGGCACAGTCAAACAGCAAACCCAGCATGACTGACTCCATATACTACAACTGTCTACAGTAACAGTTCACAGCCCTTCGTCCTGTGTATCTACTGTTCTGTAAATGTATAGTATAGTTCTGCACTCGTCTCACACTGACACTGCTGTATTTCACCCTGAGTGCTGTTCTGTGTTGCACCACCATGGCCCATCATCATCATGGTGAATGATCGTGCCGGTCTCGATACGTGTAGTCGAGAGCTTGATTTGAATATCATTATTATCATACACCTTCTGAAACAGGTATCCAAAACAAAACTGCGAAACTATTCAGCTTCCTTAAGTGCTTTGTTTTTCAACAGCATTATTAAAAAATAGAAAGCAGAACAGTCAGAGAAGGGATGCCAGGGGCTGGTGGTGTCACACTCACGCCCTTTCACTTGTTTTCTATTTTGTTTCTGTGTATTTCAAAAACATACAAAAAAACAGTTTAATTCGTTAACACGTTAAAAGGAATATTCTGTCACCTTAGTTTGTATCCTTCCAATCGGTACCGTGTTTTCGGTTCAATGTCTAAGGCGTCAAAAATAAACAGTACTGTATTTTACCTTACGTTCCGCAGCGCTGAGAGGAAGTACCACTTTACTTCCGGGTGTTTTGGACCAATAAAAAAAGTCTCTTTACTCTATTGTCCAATGGCATCAGACATGGTACTGCAAAAAGAACCAATAAAAACAGGCTCGGAAATTTATAAACCAATAATATCAGGCCTGATGTTCTGAATCCGATCCTTCCGCATTACGTGGTGGAACAAGGATATTGTAGAGGAACTTTGGTTCCGCACAGATTCAGAGCCCATTAATCGTGGTGAGTACATTGGTTTCCCTTTATAACAGTAAAATAACTGGCATCTACACATATATCATCCCCTACTTACCCCGACAGAAGGTAACTTAGTCCTCATGTATACACACAATTTCTTTTTCCATATTGACTTCACTGCGTTTCAGTCACATTTTTGTACAAATTGTAGTCTTTCCTCTTCAGTTGTTGAAAACTTTTGGAGAAAAAAAACGATTGGTTTTTAAATAACAAATTGGCATCTTTCTAGAAAACAGAACACTTTACCTAAAGAACAATTTCAATAGTTTTGTGGAATGGACTAACGAAATGCAGACGCTAATTTCAAATATTAATATTAATAATAATAATAACAATAATAATAATAATAACACAGAGACTTGTTTTTATTATTATTGTTGTTGTTATTACTACAAGGTGCTGGCACTCTGGGTTCCCAGCTCCTGAGCTCTACTTTTGGATGTGGGTTCAAAACAAATGTGGTTGTGGAGCACTGCGACCCAATGCTGTACTGGATCGGTGAATATTCACCTGTGTTTTGCCTGCAAAAGGAAATTCCATAACAAGTAAAGATGCCCAGTTGTCGTTTGCATGAAGTTTATCTTAGTCTGTATTTCCATTTTCTCTTGCAAGCAAACAGCATTTCCCTCTGGCATTATAAGAGTAATTCATTAATTCACGCTTTTCTCCAAAACAACGGAGAATTCAGAGAGGGAAAAAAGTATGATTCTCATTTTGTAGCTGTGGCTGAGTCCATGTTGTTGTGCTTTTCGCAGGAGCGCCATGAAAACAGCGCGAACACTCTCACTTTGGTTCCCGGCTAATTGTTTCCACTCGGACTCTCAACTGGCGGCGCACTTGCGCGAGAGTCGCGTTACCGTTCCGGAAACTTTCCCCGGAAGTTCCTTCACGGAACTTGGAAGGGTAAGGAGTGCTTTTTTTTTTTTCTTTTTTTTCTTTGCACTCGCCCGATGGCTTCAAAGTTTTTCCTTCGGTTAAAACGGTACAAACACTCGTGTGTGGAGGCGCGCGGTGTCGCAGGTGCTCGCGCACAAGGTTTACGTGGTGTTTCCATGGTGTTTCTGTGTCCTCGCGCTGCACAGGTGTCATCACCTGTCCGAAGGTGTCGGGAAAGAAGCGCTAGTTTTGGTTCGTGTGTTGCGACTGGCAACTTTTGGCTGCTAATAATAATAATAATAATAATAATAATAATAATAATAATAATAATAATAAACTGAACAGTGAATGAAGGGAGTTGACACGTGATCCTGGAAACACTGCTGTACAAATATAGTATCAACACTGACTCTTTACTTTATGTAATTAGTTACTTTAGATGACAGCTGGTAGTGGTTAGAGTTGCTGCCTTTGGACCCAAAGGTCACAGGTTCGATTCCCATCTCCAGCTGTAGTACCCTTCAGTAAGGTATTTACCCTAAATTGCTCCAGTAAATTACCCAGCTGTATAAATGGGTAAATCAGTGTAAGTTACGTAACAGTGGGAGTCACTCTGGTCCAAGAAGTGTGAGATAAAAAGTGTAAATGTACATCAATTCGTTAGATTATTGATATTGTTGTTACCTGTCTTTATTTAGCCCACACCTTTGTCCAAGGTGACTTTACCTCAACTTTACCCCTAGCCGGAGCTCTAACCGCTACGCCACCTGCTGGCTCTTGTGTAGGAGTTGTTGGACGTAGGTGACATTTGTTGATCCCGCAGCGTCTCTGCGGGGCTTTGGAAGCTGCGCATTCATGGCTGTGATGTTTTCCTCCGCTTTTCCCGACTCGCCCTGCGTGTTCAGCTTGCAGGTGCAGCCCTGGTCCACGTGGAATCGCTGCCTCGCAAGCGGAGCCATGGATCGACAAGGGGTCACCGGGGTGGTGCTCTTGTCCTGCGGCTCCTTCAACCCCATCACCAACATGCACCTGCGCATGTTTGAACTGGCGCGCGACTACCTGGAGGACACGGGTACGGAGCGTGTGAGTCGCTGTGCGTTTTGCTTGCTCCCACAGGGAAACCAGCACCTGCTGCCGTCTCTGGCTGTGTTTTGTTAACTTGGACAAGTGATGGGGAAAAGGGAGCTTATCTGTTGGCGAAACCGCCTTCCATTCAGTCCCACTTCCGTATTCCATTGTAGCTGAACATTGCTTAATATTACTGTTGTTACTAATACTTTTCCGCATTTACCGGAGTACAACCGGTCCCTTGACACAGCGCTGACACGGAAAGGATATGATTCTTCACGCAGCAGAATTAATACAACGAGAAGCACAAGTTATCGGTCACGTGGAAATATAAACCCTACAGTCCAAGGCTTTGGGACTGTGCCTGTCTGATAGCACCATGTTGCTGGTTCACATCCCTCCAGTATCTTTTTTTTTTTTTTTTTGGGAGAAGTGGCTATCAAAGAGATTTGTTTGAAACCCTTAAATGCTGGCAGGGATTTAGCAGCTCGGAAGGACACAAGGAGCCCATTCCACCATTTGGGGGCCAAAACTGAGAATTGACAACCTTTCGATTTTGGATATGCCGTGAGCGGGATCACCAGGTGGCCACAGGGATAGAAGCGCAGTGCTCTTGTTGGGCGTAGCGAGTGATGAAGTTGTCGGTGTTCTGAACACCAGACCCAGATCCTTTGATTCCTTGTCTTGTTGGACTCAATGAGAGATGTGTTGAGAGAGACAGGTCCACACCTTCAGTGCAACATGAACTCATCACCTCTGCTGTCTCTCCCTGGGGGTATTTGAGTCACGCGTTCTTTGACTTTGACATTAGCTGTGATGTCCAAGTGTCCACATTCCTGGAGTGGGAACCCATATTTAGGCGTGTTGAGTGGTCTGCCCAGGTAAGGGGGGGTGAGAGGACCTACTGCGCTGTGGTCCTGCCACTGTTCTGCACAGAGAAAGGAAGAAGAGGCCCATCCAGTTCTATTGATGTTGCTCTTAATAGGGTTACATTGCAGTCATAAGTAACGTTTTGTATGTTTCCTTACTCACCTCATGAGTTCCCAGGTGACGCATCTTGGCGTTTTGACACATTTGGGGGAGGCTGAGAGGGACGCGTTTCCCCTAGAGCTGTTTCGTTCTCGTCGTCTTTGTGATACGAGAGCCGTTGGTCTCGCGGCCTCCGTGTGACCCCCCCCCCCCCCCCGACAGGGAAGTACCGTGTGGTGAAGGGCATCATCTCCCCGGTGGGTGACGGCTACAACAAGAAGGGGCTCATCGAGTCGTTCCACCGCATCAGGATGGCTCGTCTGGCCACGGTGACCTCGGACTGGATTGAGGTGGACGGCTGGGAGAGCGAGCAGCTCGACTGGGTGGAGACGGCCAGAGTGATGAGGTGAGGGACGAGTCCCCGCCCGACAGGAAGTCCCTCGCAAAGTCCGCTTCCTTAAGCGCCCCACCCCCTGTTGGACTGTCCCTAGGCATCACTGTGAGAACCTGGTCTCTGCGGAGCCGAATGCAGATGAGGTGGACACTGTGAAGGTGGGCAGGAAGAGGAAGCATAAGGAGATGGACTCCAGGTGCGAGGACCTGTGCTCCAAGCGCCATCGAGCAGGTAACGGACGGTTACTGTGGCTTCATATGTCCAAACTCCCACCCTCAGAGGACAAACTGTCAACCTTTTTGTCACAAGTCCAGCACTACTTTTCGTCCTATGGGTGGTCCTGCACTTGCGGTGAGATTCTGTTGTGAGGCCACTGTCCTCAGTCGCAAACCCCTTTGTGCTGTGTTACATAAATGATAAGAATATGGACCTTTTGTAAAAGGGGCACCTGGTAGCGTAGTGGTTGGATCTGCTGCTCTTTGACCCAAAGGTCACAGGTTCGAAACCAAACTCCAGCTGTAGTACCCTTGAGCAAGGTACTTACCTTGAATAGCTACAGCTGTATCGGTGGGTAAATAAGTAATGTAACAGTGTAAGTGGCTTTGGAGAAAAGTGTCAGATAAAAGAATAACGTAAATAAGTAACATGCGTGTCCTCCATTGTAGCAGAGCGCTTTATCACACTGTTATCTTCCCTTTCATTTCTACAGTTTCTTTTCCACACAACCAGAACAGTTGCTAGGCACTAAAAATTGTAACCTCAACAGAATTGCAAGCAAAATTTTGTGTAAGAGTAAGACAGTCGCTAATGGGCACGCTGACTGAACCAGTTTAATAAAAAAACATGGTGCGACCAGCTGACGTTACCGTATGCGAACATAGGGACTTAGGAATAATATAATGAGGTGGGTGGGACAGCCGTCGTAGGACCACCCGTGTTGTGGCTCTGAATTTAATGCTGTGAGGCTAGCATGTGGCGTAGTGCTTAGACTTGTCCTCTTCCAATCAAGGGTCCCAGGTTCGAATCCCCACTCCAGCTGTAGTACCGTTCCTCAGAGTGCTTTTCCTGCACAGTAATTAGTGCAGTGTATAGCACTAGTGTGGTAAGTGACTGGAGAAGTGTCACATGAATGAGTAAATAACAGTGTATTTCCTGTGTCCAGCCTGTGTTTTTCAGTCTTATGCAGGTTCATATTTACTGTATTTATTTACTGAAGCTCAGCATTGCAGCTGTACCTCCTGTAGCTTTCATGTCTATGTCCTGACTCAGTGCGGTTTGACCTTCCCACGATGCTTTGCTCTGCAGACTGCCCCCGGCTGATGATGCTGTGTGGCGCCGACATACTGGAGTCGTTCGCTGTGCCGGGCCTCTGGAAGCAGGAGGACCTGGAGGAGATCGCGAGCCACGGCCTGGTGTGCGTCACGCGGTCCGGCAGCGACGCCGAGGCCTTCATTCACAGCTCGGACCTGCTGTGGCGCCACCGCCACGACATCCACATGGTGCGGGAGTGGGTGGCCAACGACGTGTCGGCGACACAAATGCGCCGTGCGCTGCGTCGCGGCCAGAGCGTGCGCTACCTGCTGCCCGACGCCGTGGTCTCCTACATCCGGGAGAACGGCCTGTACACGGCCGAGAGCGAGGAGAAGAACTCCGGCGTCGTTCTGGCTCCGCTGGAAAAACACTCCGAGAACAAGTCGAGCCCCGCCTCCTGAAATGCCCCCGGGACTCCTTGTCTCTCCAGCTGCGATGTAGATGCGCCCCTCTAGTTAGCGGGGTGGTTAGGGCCACTGTCTCGCAGTGGAAAGGACGGGGCAGCAGGTGGCGCAGTGTGTTGTATTACAATGGGAAACATCAGCGGATGAGTGACCCATTGTAAGTAGTGTATCCAGCAGTGTAAGTCACCGTGGTGAATAAGGTGTGTGGGCTGGTAACACTACACAGAGTTCATTGGAAGTTGCTTTGGAGAAAAGTGTCTGCTACATAAATAAATGTGATTCTTAAGTAAACTTAATTTCTTTCTTTCCACTTTATGCACTGATGTTCATCGCAGGAATAGGTGCATAAAACTCAGAATAGACTAATCCTGATCACCTTCCTACAATTATTTTTATGAAGTTACACAAACATTTACATACAATACAGGAGTGGTGGCTGTGTAAAGGCTTATCTGGGCATGATCGTAAGGTTACGGTGCATGAACATATACACCGTACGTGAGCTGGAGAGATGATGGGCAAAGTGAGTCTGGAAGAGGTGAGTTTTCAGACCCTTCTTGAATGTGGACAGAGTTTCAGCAGTTCTGAGTGAGAGGGGAAGGTCGTTCCACCACAACGAGCCAGAACCGAGAACCTCCGTGCTTTACCTTTCGTAGGTGGGACCACCAAGCAAATAGAAGTAGACTAGTGAAGAGGTCTGGTGGGGGTGTAGCGAATGATGAAGTCTTGTAAGTAGCTGAGAGCAGTTCTATTCCATCATAGTGTGTACACTCTCACTCTTGAGTTGCATTGTGTGCAGAATATGTGACAAATGGGATGGTGAAGCTGCAGGTCACACACACGCACAAACACAAACTTACCTGGCTTGGCCCCTTGTGTGTTTCTAGCTTTCAGTTGCACTGCAGGTAGGACCACATACTGGCGCGGACAGGGAAGGAGATGTTTACGCAAGGATGCTGACGAGTGAAAACACCTGGTACGTGACGAGTTCTCCACATGGCGAGGATCGAGTGCGACTGCCCGCATCGTCTGACACGCTGTCACTTTGTTATTTGAAGTAAAACATTTTTACTGCCGTGGGTTTTGCTCTCGCTCTCATGTCCGTGTGACTGGAAGGGGCCACTCGGTGGCGGAGCGGCGAGACACAAGCGCCTGACGATGAAGAGAACGAAGGTCCTCTCTTCACAGCCGCGCTCCAACAAACACAGCTGGGCCCAGAATTCTGTTTGTTCCTTAATTTGTCTAAGTCCAAAGCCAGTTTTACCTCTAAGTCACAATCAGTGAAATACAGATGTTCCTTAATTCCTTGGTTCCCATAAAGTTATAATAAAAGTCTTAGTGTTGTGGTTTTTTTTTTTTGTCAACTTAAGTTGAAACGTTACAGTTTGAATGGTTTAAAAAAAGGTGTTCAGAAGGAAAAATCCAGCCTCCACCTCCTCCCGTTTAGTGCTCTGTTTGTGGACTAATTAATAACCCTAAACGTGCCGCCTTCCTCCTCTTGTTATTGATCACCAAGGTGCGCGGACAGCACGCGCTCGCTGTAAATGTGGTCGAGGTGAGTTGAATGAGCGTGGTCCCACTGCTCTTCTGTAGGAGCTACCAGTGTAAACACGCGTCCCGTTTACTCCGCTACAGAGAGACTCGGAAAAGGGGTAAATAATCTCGAACAAGCAAGAACGGTTTGCGACACGGAAAAAGGTGTAACGTAAGTAAAATGAAGTGAGTGGGTAAAAATTCCCCTGCTGTATAAATGGAAAAATCAGTGTAAGTAGCTGAACAAACCCCTAATTATCCATCACCTTGGAGGAAGGTGTCAGGTATACAACGGACATTAATAACAGTCTGTCCTTGGACCGTGTCCCGCAGCGCCTGTCCCTCTCACACAAGGGCTGGCGGTTGGCGTCCCTCCCAGAAATCGTGAAACCGTGCTGTCTTCATCTTCTCCGAAACACTGAGAACGCCGAGAGCCGCCGGCATGTTTTTCCCACCGTTTTAGCGCTCACGTTGAACGAATCCCCAGAAGGACACGGGTTCAAATCCCACCTCCTGCTGTAGTGCCCTCGATGGAGGTACCTGCCCAAAAGTGATACGGTAAAAATGACCGCGCTGCATGAATGGGGAGATGCGCACGTGTGTCGGTTATTTCTAGCGACCCTAGTGGTACCTGCCCCTGGGTCCCCCCAACCCCCACTCCGCAAGGCCCCATTTCAGGTGAAATTCAGCTCTAACTTATATAGATGGGCCACTTGCAGACAGAATGAGGCGCCGCTCCGGCTCTCGCGCCCCGAACGCTCAGCGGACATGGCCTTTGGGAAGTTTCCACCCCCTCCACCGCCACCACGCTGAGGAACCTGTCTGACCTGACAGGGCAGCACCTGATTGGCGAGGCGCCGGCCAGTGAGGTGGTGTCACCCGGGATGCGCTCGGGTAAAAAGCTGTGCGCGTCGCACCCCGGTCGCACCCCCTGCCCGTCCAAGATGCCCGACAGCCTGTGCGGCACCTGGGACATGGTGAGCAGCATCAACTTTGAGGGCTACATGGTCGCGCTCGTTGAGTCCCCCCCCCCCATGATCACGCCAGCTCGCATGGCTTTCCTTACCAATGAAATACCCTGGTAGATCACCGCGTGTCTCTGAACACATCTCAGATTTACCTGATGCTTCTCTCCGCAGCGACTTATCGCGTTAATGTACCTACTGTTACTTGTAGTACCCGTGAGCAAGGTACTTCCCTTAAATTGCTCCGGTAAAATTACCCATAATTGTAAGTCACTTTGGAGAACGGTGTCATAAATGTGTTTACCCTTTCTTTTTAGTGCAGTAATTCAGGGTAAGTACTTTGCTCAAGGGTGCTACAGCTGGAGGTGGCATTCGAACCTTTGGATGCGAAGGCAGCAGCTCCAACCGCTGCACCAGCAGGGAAATGCAGTACTTTTACCAGTGTAATCAGTAGACATTTGGAACTGATGAGTTTGTAGCTGGTAAAAGTTTGGACAGATGTTACAGGGTCTTGCTGACAATATGTAGATATGATGGACACATCAGTGACATTGTCCCCCCCCGTCTGATCCGAAAGTGAAGCTGGTGTAAGATGATCTCAGTTTCCATTCTGTCTCTCTATCGCTCTCTCGCGCGCACACACACACACGCGCACACAGAGCCGCTGTGGAAAATCGCTCCAGATCTGTTTTTCACACACGTTCCTTTTGGCACATGAACAAGAATTACCTGGTGGTTAAGGCACCGGTTTGCCAACAGCTTTTCAGCTTTCGGAAGCCAAAAGTAATATGAAGAGGAGCATAAACGCCACCCTATTCTTACACCCATGAGGTGATGGTTAAGGCACCACCCCACTCCCAGGTACAACTGTTCTTGCAGCATTTCTTTCCCGCAGGGGTTCCTAACTTGGAGTCCATGAAGCCCTGGGGGCTCCGGGGTCCGGAAAACAAACGGAGACAAACGAAAACATTACTATATTATTACTCTCTGTGGTGTAATTGTATGTAAAGGTTTCAATGCACTGTTTCCTCCACGTTTATTTCTGCATATTTTTCTTATTTCTATTATTTTGTTATTTCATTAGATTCTTAAAGGAGTCAGTGGAAGTGTTTCAGAACCTCTGAATTAACATATTCTAATGGCTAATAGGGGGGTGCGGTGGTGTAGTGGGTTGGACCGGGTCCTGCTCTCTAGTGGGTCTGGGGTTCGAGTCCCGCTGGGGGGGCCTTGTGACGGACTGGTGTCCCGTCCTGGGTGTGTCCCCTCCTGCATTGCCAGGTTAGGCTCCTGTTTGCCGCATGCCCGCATGGGACAAGCAGTTCAGACGGTGTGTGTAATGGCTAATAGGTTAACATTACACTATTATTACTCATCTGTCCATTTTAATAACTTTTTGTCGTGATCAGGGTGCAGCAGATACTATCCCAGAAGTACTGGGTCCAAGGCTGGGGGTGACGACACACCAGTACTATTATAGTTCCATTTTTCTGATGCTTTTTCTCCAAAGCAGCTTCCACTGTTTAGTTACATCTATTTACCCTTTTGTACAGCTGGGTAATTTTACTGGAACAATTCAGGGTGGGTACTGTGCTCAAGGGTACTACAGCTGTTGGGGGGATTAGAACCTGTGACCTTGGGTCCAAAGGCAGTAGCTGTAACCACTGTGCTTCCAGCTGCCCTGCTATTATCATCATCATCATCATAATCATCATCGTCTGGGGGGCGCGGTGGTACAGTGGGTTGGACCGGGTCCTGCTCTCCGGTGGGTTTGGCGTTCAAGTCCCGCTTGGGGTCCCTAGCAATGGACTGGCGTCCCGTCCTGGGTGTGTCCCCTCCCCCTCCAGCCTTACGCCCTGTGTTGCCGGGTTAGGCTCCGGCTCCCCGCAACCCTGTACGGGACAAACGGTTCAGACCGTGTGTGTGTGTGTGTGTGTGTGTGTGTGTGTGAGAGAGAGAGAGAAAGAGATTATTATTATTATTTGCTTGCCAAACAACTCTACTCAGTGAAAAGTACTTTTACCAGACAGAACAGCAGGTACAAGGATGACAATGAGCCCAGGCACTCCTCTGAGAAGAGGTGTGGTCCATTGCCAAGGGCAACCGTGCGACCCTACCCATGTGCACCTGCGTGAACTTGTGTTCCCCCCAGGGATCTGCCCGATGCTCTGCAAGTTGGCGCTCAAGGTGAAGCAGAGGAAGGTGGTTGAGCAGCGGGGAGACGTGTACGTGGTGAAGACCCTGAGCTCACTGAGGAACCACTCGCTGTCCTTCAGGGTGAACGAGGAGTTCGAGGAGTTCACCAAGGGCCTGGATGAGCGGCACTGCAAGGTGCGCCAGGGCACGTCCCCACCCACCCACGCACACATGCACGCACACACACACACACACCAGACAGAGCCTGTCCTCGCTGTCCACAGCAGACAGGTGAACCATTTCGCATCTCCTTCTCTTTGAGAGCAACTGTGGGTGGAACATCTTAGATGATCTACCACACAAAGGTGTAAATCGGCGAGAGTTCGCACGGCTGGAAGTCGAAAGAGTCGAAAGGTGTGACGCTTCGCTGTCCGTGTTCAGGCATCAGCGCACCCAAACAATGGGCCTCACTAAGAAAGAACCATTAAACCCTGTTTTACTTTACAGCCCGGAAGGCTGATGATCTAGCGCCTGTTAGGTGTGTCTCACAGTCTTTCCGGAAACCGTGGCCTCTGTGGACAAATAAGTGAAATATTCCAGACATCTGATTGGCTCGGTGGAAGTGGAACCAAAGTGCCGCACACGGTACCACCCGTGGCAGGAGGTCACTGGGTCCTTGAGCGTACCCCCCCAACGCAGAGGAGGACAGGGAAGGAAGAAAGGGGAAGGATATCCATCGTGTTTTCAGAACTCGCTCGTCAGAAACAGGACGCAAAGGGTTCGAGGAGGTGCAGAAAGAGGAGCACGGCCGTCTCTCCAAGGGTCCGTCGTCAGCTCCCCGCTTCGGGGAAAGAGCACCGAGACACTAAAGATGAGCTGATGCTCTAATCCACTGAAAGAGCCACACAGGGGCTTAACGCAGATGTCCTCAGGTGACCCCAGTTTCACCCCAGACGAGTTTTCCATCATTTTCCACAAAACACACCGACACGTTGAGCTCCGCCCCCGAGGCTCAGAGCGCAGAGAGCAACCACCCATGCTCCTGGCCTGCTAACACTCTCGAACCCTCTCCGACAGTCCCTGGTCACCTGGGAGGGCAGGAAGCTCGTGTGTGTGCAGATGGGCGAGAAGAAGAACCGAGGCTGGGCCCACTGGATCGAGGACGACAAACTGCATCTGGTAACGGCAGCTGTTCTGCTATTCCCATTGGTAGTGTAGTGGTTAAAGCTGTGGCCTTTGGACCTGAAGGTCACAGGTTCAAATCTCAACTATAGTACCCTTAAGCAAGGTAATTGCCCTAAATTGCTCCAGTGAAAGTTGTATCCAGCTGTGTAAATGGGTAAATCCCTGTAAGAAATTCAATATTGTAAGTTGCTTTGGAGAAACATGTCAGATAAATATAAGCCCTTCAACAGAAGAGTGGTCTATTCTAGTACTGATAGGTTGGAATATAAGGATGGGGTGTAATTAGAAAGACCTGCTGAGAATCATTTAAGTGCAGCAGGTAAGGTTGGGGTAAAACACCGCACAGTGAACACTGCAGCCCCCCCCCCGAAGCAGGGCTGGTCAAAGTTGGACTAAATAGCAGTGGCTTTAAGTTATTCTCCACAGCGTAAAAGACAATAAGAGTTCTTCCCTGTTTGGAAGACACAACGTGAACAGGGCAGCCCTGTAACCCCCATCCAGACCCACGTAAGTCAGGCACCACGACTGGGTGACAGTGGAATTCTAGCTAAAGGTCAACGCTGTCACCATCTTACCCCGTCTGAAACGAGTACGATGGACTGGCGTGGATGAGCGGTGGACGCCTTCTGCCTGTTTGCGGTCAGAACTGTCACCGCTGCCCGTGAGCCGCTCGGGGGTCACTGTCCTTTTCTGAGGGGAACGTGTGTTTACCCTCTTCTTACTGTTCTCTTTCCCAGGAACTGTACTGCGAAGGCCAGGTGTGCAAGCAGGTTTTCAAGAGGCACGACTGAGGACACGGTCATCAGAGAGTGTCCTCGTCCTGGACCCGTTCCATTGCCGCTCTTGGGCCGTCTCTTTCACCGATGACCGGCTGTTCCTCGACCTCACGGTCCCATCGCCGCCCGCGTTTCCATGTTCCCGATTCGGGGCTACGTCGCATTACCGCATACACACCACATAGGGGTGTTTACTTGTATTACTGCTGGTGTCTTCTGTTTTACAGCGGCACCTACTGCATTTTTACATCACTGACTGTGTGTGAAGAGTCAAGCACATGAGTGCAGGACGAGACGAAGAGGCTCTTTCAGAGCATCACTGGTACCGTGACCTGAGTGCCCCAGAGTGCAGTCGTGAAGAAGGCTGTGCGCCCATTATTCCTTCTTGTGGATGTTTCTCTCCAGCGGACACACAGCATTGCTTGGAGGAGCACTTTAGGGAGAGCCGGAACGGCAAAGATGGTGCTTTTCCTTCCAGCAGCCGAAGGCGTGCAACTGTAATACAGCCTTTTATGGTAATACCCAGTTTTCGATTTACGGAACAAAAAAAAATCAGCGCAGCTAAATTCATTCAAAGCCGCTCCAAATAATGAAAGTTGTGTGTCACATGAGTGAAGCAGAAGTGCGTTAATGTAACACAGCTGACGTCTCTGCATCCAGATTTCTGTCTTTCGGTGTTGGGATCTATCGGAGTGTTGCTTCAAGAGAGCAGGGCATTATGGGAAATGTAGGAAATTCCACAGGAGTGTCCCTCAGCCATACTGGGTGTGTTATTTCATTGAATGATTGCGGAATCAATCACACACGTGCGCGCACACACGCACACACACACACACACACACACACACACACAATGTCTACACCCGCTTGTCCCGAGCGGGGTCGCGGCGAAGCGGAGCCGAACCCGCCAACACAGGGCGCAGGGCCACACTCCGGACGGGACGCCAGTCCGCCGCAAGGCACCCCAAGCAGGACTTGAACCCCAGACCCACCGCAGGAAATGTTTAGCTGATAGTTTTTGGGGTTATGTTTGCACATTGTGGCAACAGTGCAGTTCTAGAAAGTTGTTCACACTGACGTGGACAATGATCTCCAATCTTCAGCGTAGCTTCATATATCCAGGGGGGTTGAGTGTGCTTTCTGTTTTTTCGTTGTATGACTTGCCCTGGCTAGTTTCCATTTGACCAAGTTTTGCAACGTTTTGTTTCTGCTCCATGTTAAAGGGCAAAGAGGAATCCATTCATTATTCATAGGTCAAAGAGTGTGCGAGGAGCCACTGGAGACAGCAGCTTGACAACGTATCCTCTGATCAAAGCACTCCAGATTCTGATGTGTGTGTGTGTGTGTGAGAGAGAGTGTGTTTTCAAGGGGGGGGATTTTGTCACCTAAATTTCCTCTGACTTTGAATACTTTGCAATGTCAGTTTTGAATAAAAGTGAATTCTTACTGGAATTTTTGCAGATCCATATTTGGATGAGCAGCATAAATAAATATATTCCTGCATATAAATAAAGATTGCAACAGTAAAACTGTGAACATGTCGCATATATGCGTAAGTTGCATTTGTGATCGTCTTCATTTCAGGTTTATTGCAGACTTATGGTACATGACCTACAATGTGGTAACCATGTTCTGTCCATTTGTTTATTCATTTTAATAAAAATGAAAAACAGTGATAATATCACACATGAAATCAATGATGTGGAAAAAGATGCATTATAGAAAGGACACAATGGTGACTGGTGAGGGATTGAGTAATAATTAGTAATGATTTGATAACAAAGGCACTGATTCACTTGGTTCAATGTATAAGTCCACAGATCCTGAAGGTCATGGAGAACCTGGCTGTGCTCAACAATGCAGCTCTGCTCCACAGCAGGTAAGCAATTAAGCAATTAGCTGGAAAATCAGGGTGTGACACTCCTCCCCGAGCTTCAAAAGTCACTGGAGCAGTGGGAGTTCCCATCTAGGTGGGGCACAGTAGAGTACAGGATCACTAGGTGGAAGACAGGAGCAACTAGAAATGCCTGTGGACATCAGTGGCACCTGGGACATGGTCTCCAACCACAACTTTGATGGCTATATGGTTGCTCTTGGTAAGGGCACTCTTGGGTTTATGTGTCTCTTATTTGGACACTTGCTTAACACATTCTGAGTCATGTGGAGACATGATTAGCTAATTAATGCCAGGTGGAAATTGTTATGGGTTTTTTTTAAGACTTTGCCATAGTAAAGGGATCTAACACAAAAATGTGGTCCTTTCACTACACATCAAGTGACAAGGTGAAAATCAGCTATTTTAACACTGGGTTTTTTTTTTTTTTTTTTTCCCCCCCATTGGTATGCTTCTTGCACACAGAGACTGACCCCTTTTTTTCATTACTGAGAAAGTGACTCAAGTTCCAGTAGCATGTCAGATTAGTGTAATTGGGTGGCACAGTCGGGAGTAGGGCTGCTGTCTCACAGTGCCTGGGTGGCTTTGAAAGGACATGGGGTTTGATCCCTGCTCAGGCTGTGTGGTGTTTATATGTTCTCCCTGTGCCTGTGTGGGTTTCCTTCCATAGTCCAAAGACCTGCTGTTCAGGTTTACCCATGGTGTGTAAGTGACTGAGTGTTCCCCCTGATCTGTAGATGAGTAACCCATTGTAAGTAGTGTATCTAGCAGTGCAAGTCACCTTGGTGAATAAGGTGTGTGGGCTGATGACACTACATAGACTTCATTGGAAGTAGCTTTTCTCCAAAGCAGCTGCTAAATAAATGTAATTCTCTTCATGCTGCTCTCATAGGAAAACTGATCTACCACAGTTGGTGCAGAATATTGCAGCTGGAATTGTGACCAAAAACCGCTTGTAACACCTGTACTTGCCAAACTGGATTGGTTACCTATGAACTTCGGAACGCTTCTGAAGTCAATGCTGTTGATTTAAAGTCTTAAATGGAATTGCTCCAGAACATATTTTGGAGTCTTTGGGTATATATCCTGAGCTGTGGTCTAAGGTCTTTAAGTAGAAACTTTTTGACTGTTACAAATGGTGGTCCCTCCATCTTGTGCAGTAAAATAAATTTCCCTTCTTGGAAAGGCATGTTTTTTGGCAGCTTCTTAAAAAGCTGCTCAATGATAAGTTTCCAATATTTTCTTTTTGAGAAGGCTCTTTAGAACTACAACACTTGCATGAAAGATGCTTTACATTTAGTTGATGCTTTTGCCCAAAGTGACTTAATTATTGGCCTGTTCACACAGCTGGATAACATCTACCTGTGTAATTTATGGTAAGTACCTTGCTCAGGGTTGCTGCAGTAGGTTAGTGTTGAATCTGATCTGACCGCAGAGGTAGCGGCTCTAACCACTGCACCACTTGCTGGCCCATACAAGCATTACCCAGCAATAACTAGACTATACAACAGTCTTATCTGAACCTGGAACTACCTGGTGTGCTGTGTCTGAAAGGTGTGATTAAGAATCATGGGTGGGATTAGGCAGTTTAGGTCAGTTCTGGAGCTACTGTCCACATGATGCTGACCTGTAGCAGTCAGCATGAGGTTGATGCCCCAGCTTGTTTCAGGAATCGACTTTGCCACGAGGAAGATAGCAAACTTGCTGAAGACTCGGAAGGTCATTGAGCAAGATGGCGATGTCTTCACCTTTACAACAGTTAGCAGCTTGAAGAACTACAAATCTTCCTTCAAGCTTGGGGAGGAGTTTGAGGAGATGACCAAAGGACTGGACAACAGGAAGTGCCTGGTGAGGAAACGTGTTGCTTTTGAGTACATTTGCTAATGAATAGCGTTCTGCTTAGAACTAAATTACTGCATGTTGAAAGCTGATCAACTACCACCATCTGCAGTGACAAATTCTCATTCATTTAGCTGATACTTTCCTCCAAAACAACTTGCTGTTATACCTGTTGTATAAAAAGTAATCTTATTGGAACAATTCAGAGTAGGAACTATGCTTAAGGGTACTGCAGCTTTTTAGGGAGGATGTGAACTAGCAACCTTTTGGGTCCAAAGGCAGCTGCTGTAATTACTATGGGATCAGCTGCCCCTCTTGACAAATGTCATGTTTTTTGGGGTCATATGTTTGAAGGGTCCCAGATGTTCCACCAAACAGCACAGTCTATACTCTCTGTAACAGACCTGGATGGCCAGGTCATCACTTAATGTGCTGCTCTAGTCCCAGGTGAACTGGGTTGGGGACCACCTGGTGTGTGTGCAGAAGGGTGAGAAGAAGGACCGTGGCTGGACCCACTGGCTGGAAGGAGATGAACTCCACCTGGTATGGAGCAGTCATCAATGGGTTGGCTGTCATGTTGCATTTGGAATATATCTAGAGGGCTTGTTCATAACCTTTAATGGTTACAACTCATGGAAAGTAACCCTGGAGGCTGGCTGTCTGGTCATGGCAATGTGTAGGCTACATAATGGTGACAACTGCAAAAAAATCCACTTGACCAATTGGATTCACTTGCATGTAAGCCTCTTTAAATGGCACATTCTCTCCCTCTACAGGAACTTAAGTGTGAAGGTGAAGTCTGCAAACAAGTCTACAGAAAGAGCATTTGATCTGGCTGTTAGTTGGCAGGATTGTTGTGCTGCAGTTTTCAACATTACTCTGTCTTGTGTGTGTGGTTTTTTTTTTTAAGGTTCTTTTAAAAGCTTTTGTTGCAGCAGTTGTCTGTGTATAGTACAGATTCCTTGGTCTATAGAGGTTCAAAGCATGATTTAACAGTACTTGTCCTAGATGGTTTCAGTTGCCTAGGTGATAAACAATCCTTGCTATTCAAGTTGGATGGAGCTGGCATGTAATTTGTGTGCTACTCCCCTATTCTAGTACAGTAAACTTCTCAATGCTCTTCAGATATGTGTGGCTTAATGTTTGGGTGGGGATGGCCAACCTGGAAGGTCTCCTTGGAAGGACTTGGCTAAAAGTAGTGATGTGCTCAGTGGCTAATGGTCTAATGTGATTGGTCTTCCCTGCACTGAAACTGTAGCAGAAATTTCTCCAGAGTTGGCTGACTCTTCGGGGTTTAACAAACATCTAAGGCATTAAATCAAGAGAAGCTTTAGGGTTTCAGTCAGCTAGCGGAGCTGGTTACATTGAAACTTGTCTGCACGCTAAATCAGGCTACCTGCTGTCCATGTAAAAATTACTACTCCTTGAGCTTCTGTCAACTTGTTATGATGGCTATCTTCATGTAGCCATGCCCTACTACACATCCCCTGCTGTACAGGCTATGCAAGCAGACCAAGTGACTACTGTGTGACACAACTTACCACATGGTCATCTGTCATAGAAACACATTGAGATTAAAATACTGGAATGACAGCTTAACTATTCACTTGAACACAGGTACAGCTCAGCTTCTGATCCATATGGATCAGACCCACTAAAAATGGTTTAAAGTCAATAGAACAAACCTCTGACAGCTGTAGCTTGGGAGGTCTTTGCTGTCCAAGAAAATGCATGAGCCGATATCCTAACATTACCACAAGTGCTCAAGTGGAGGAGCAGCATCTTAAACAGTAAGTCAACCTCAGGCACACCTGTTGACTGTTTGCTCAGTGGTGCACTTCCATATTTCACAGTAGCAGGCTGTATGGAGTTGTACAGCTTTTGCTCTTGGAAAGAGTGGGAGATCACTAGGTGGTGCTGCATTGAGGGGAATGCATGGTGAGTGTCATCAGTGCAGCTTCTCCACCCTCCAGGCTGTGTCTTATGTGAGAGGGTGACAAATGCACACTCCCAGTAAAAGGCTGGTGCCAACCCTAGCTGAAAGAGGGCCTTTCCCCTTTCACTCTGGGAAGGACTGTTTGACTCTCCCTACACTATCTCTGCACTTCCTGAGATGTAAGAGAGGGTAGCTGTTCTTATTTCTCAACCACATAAGAAATGCAGTGTAAAATAACAGCCATCCTACTAATAAAAAGTAAAACACATAATTTAATCATTGAGGATCTTGGAGTGGCTGGAGCGTAAGGTGGGATGTGTGCTCTAGGTCATGGTGAAATAAAACAGGAGGAAATTCTTGTTAGTGAATTTCCTCTTACAAATATTATCAGCCAAAACAGTAACTAAAGGATGCTCATCGTCCCTCCGCTTAACATCTTCAAAACGGGGAAATCGGCGATGGTTGAAGCGTCGCTCACGCGGCCCATGTTCCGGTGCGTAACGTCATCGCCAGGCGTAGCCCTCCCGCGCTGTGGGGCGGTGAATGTGATGTCACGCCACGAGGCGGAGCGCGCGGCACCGGCTCTGTCACGTGACAAGAGAGCAAGATGGCAGCGGTGCTCGTCTGACGACTAGTGGCACTTATTTGTGTTTGTTTTTCTGTTGTCGCAGTTCGGGCAGAAAGTCGCAATAACTGAACGACGCACATTAGCGCTGCTTTATTTCTTTAAAAAAACAAAAAAAGTTGAGGTGGCGCGAAGGCCGAGCTCCTCCGTCGTGTGGTCAGCGATGCAGCTGCGTTCGTGCTGAGGGGCAGCTGGCTAGCTAGCGGTTAGCTCTCCGGCTAGCTACCTAGCTAGCGAGCGACACAACTCGGTCAAAAATTAAAAGAAGAAGGGCGATGGAAGAGCTGAGTGCCGACGAGGTAGGCCCGGCCGGCGTAGGTGCTTGGTATAGCTGCGGTCTTTGTCGTGAAGGAGTTATTAGCGCGAGCTGAGCTGAGGCTGAGCTCCTGCCGTGGGCAGTCTGTGTGTGTGTCACTGTCACTGTCAGTGAGTGAGTCAGTCTCACAGTGAGTGAGCACGAGGAGTGAAAAATAACAATGAAGTACTTCGTATTTCATATCATCTGCAGCACTAGATTGCCGCCCCACTCATGTTAAATTATGTCAATAACGATGTCATATGATTATGAGTGGGGTAAAAACACGGTAAATAGTACCAGCTTGAAGCTTGCTGCCACTGATTTTCATTCAGTACTGTAAAACTTTGCTATCCCTACAGTATCATGGTAAAAGTTGAGTACAGTAACAAGTTCAATACCACCAGTACACCACAGTACCAGATATGTCAGTCCAGTGTGTGTTACTATACCACTCTACTCACTGTCAGTACAGTATTGTACCAGATCTCAGTCCAGTACCAGTGTTATACCACTTTACTGTCAGTACAGTACAAGTTCAGTACCATTGAATTTGTTGTATCAGCTTACTGACATCTCAATACCTGGACAGTGTCGGATCAGTACTACTTTACTGTCAGGTCAGTACCAGCACACTGAGGGGACAGGGAGCTTGTCAGTCACTTCTGTGGGATTATTAATTATTTGGGTTTATTTTTATTTAATAGTTTTCATTTTCTGTATTTATAATCCCAGTAGAACTTAGTGACTGCAGTTCTGTGATCTTTTTAAATTAAGCATGGTAAGAAAGGTAAACGCATGGTACTTTAGAGGAAGTGGTTCATTGGACCTCAGTTATTGCGAACTTCACTTGCCCTTAGAAGTTGTAGGTTCATGTCCTTACTGGGCAAGGATTGCATTATCCTTATTTTTAAAGTAAATTTTTGTAAATATTCCTGTTTAATGGTCAGTCCTGTTATTTGGTTGATTGAACAAGAAAATGAGTGGCCAGTATTTCTTATGTCAAATTACTTGTGATTATTTTCTTTATGCCGATTCGTAATTTTCACACTTTTATATTAAAGGGAATGCTTCCTTTGTACTTCACCGCCAATACGATTATAAAGTATAGAGTCATGTTTCTGGTTAGTGTGACCTTTGTGTGGATTATTACACTTTAATAATGTTCTTGTGCAGGTTGCCATGGTTTATATTCCTCAGCAGATGGTTTCCTATTTACTTATCCAGGTTATCCTTATTTGCCATTCCAGACTCAAAAGGCTACACTTTATTTCTCTTTCTCTCAGTGAAAGTGCTCTTTTTCGTATTCTTTTTTGTGCGCACAGTTAGTTTTAACTATGTTTCATCAGTGTCATAAAACTTAACCATGGAGTTTTGAAGTTACTGGAGTATTTTTTGTGGTTAAAGACATGACTGTTATTGCAATGTTTTTTTTTTTTTTTTGCTTTGTACTCTGGTCCTGTGTTCCCGTGTGGTTTCTTTGCTCCGGGCTCTTCGTGTGCTTTCTACACTGTTCCCATTAACCTTCCTTGGACATAAAGGCTGTCCTCGGCAGCTGAAACGAACCAACTGGATGACAAAAAAAATAATTTCAGCGAGCAAGCGAGAGAAAGAGATGTCCTTTTGTTCAGATCATTGTGCCTTGAGCACAAGGAACACTGAGAGCCCTTTTCTTTGGTCTCCGTTGTGTTTTTTTGGAGCCGTGACCCAGCTGTAAGTAAGATTTGTGTCCTCCTCAGTTGCTTATTCTTTGCTCTGTAATAGACAACAGTGACTGAATCCCAGAGAAGTTTGCGGATTTCATTTTGTCATGAAAGGCAGTTAGTGAAACCGAAAGGTAATCGGGGACTGAAACAGATGAGCTACTTTTCCTGGTATTTGTGATATAAAGTGTTTGACCTGACTGTTTTTAAACGTCAGATGGTGCCTGTTTTTTTTACTCTGGATTGGCAAGGCGGTGTTCAGGATTTGATCATGGTGGGCTGGACATATAGATGATTTGATGGATGCAGTCATTTGTCCTGCACCTGGTGGTTAAGTAGCTTCCTGCGGTATCTCCCCTGCAGATCCGGAGACGGCGGCTGGCCCGGCTGGCGGGGGGACAAAGTTCCCAACCCCCGACCCCTCTCAGCACCCCACTGACGTCCCCGCAGAGAGAGACCCCTCCGGGACCCTCCCATGCACTGGCGCTCAGTGTCAATGCCGTCACGTTGGCCACCTCCCCTGTCGGGGCTCCAGGTACATACCAGATAAAAACTGAACCCACACACACGGTTGCAGTGAACTGAGCCCACACATGGCTTGCAGAAGTCACTCAGTCAGTATAAAATACCAAATGGTCTAACAGTCATTTTACAGAGATATTTCAAATGACATCAAAAATGGGTACAAATCAGAAAATTTGAGGACAGCTTTTAGAAAACATCTACATGCAGTTTCTAATTGCAGAGAAAAAACAAACCTTTCCTCTGAAAACCTTGTCGAGTGGTAGCATATTACAGTGATTATATAACTCCTAACTGGATTGTGGGAGGAGAAGCCCGTTTTCTTTCTTCCCCTTGCTGATCATTTTAAGTGGTTTACAGTATTTAACCTTTTTATGCAGCAGGGTATTCTTAATGGAGTAATTCAGGGTCAAAACTTTTGACTTGGAGTACAGAAGCAGGAACTGGGAGTGGAGGTTTGCTTGGCTCCCTTCAGGTTACAAGCCCAGGTCCTGAAATGTGCTGCTGCTTCTTTTAATATTAAACTACAAATATGTCACACAGAATAGCTAAATGGACAGTGATTTCAGTTTTGATCATATTCGCAATTATTACGTAGTGACCCAAATGTGGGCTGCAAACTCTATTAGATTCTGTTTTTTTCCTGCTCTGTGATGAAGTCCTGTGTTTTTGTGGTTTTCTCAATGTCTTAAATAGGGTAAATGGGAAAAGCTGCAGAAAGAATGTTTTTGATTCTGCATTAGTAAAAATGAGGGCATGTTCCTCAACCCCCGCATTGTTTTGAACACGGTGCTGCTCACATTTATCTGCCTTGTTTTGCTGCAGTCCTGTATCTTTCTGTATTCTGAGCGGATAAGATCCACCACACCCATCCGTACAGAGTGAGATATTGTTCTCCTTACCTGTTTGGGGGATGATGGATGTACTTTGGATGACATTATATTACTGATATGACAAAGCGGCCTTTTTAAAAGCAGTATCTTAACTCAATGTTTGCGATTTTTGCTCAGTATGGTGGCTTTCATCTCTGTTGCTTGTTTTCTGGGGCAGTTTGGAGCTTCTCTCCCTGGAAGATATGGATCGAGTGTGGTCCTTATCCCTACTGTTGCCTTGTGAGCCTAGAACAAAACATGACTTGCTGCTATTCAGCCTTCCTGAAAGTAGTGTTGGAGCCCATTTGCCCTAGTGTACAGGAGGTGCTGTAGGGCAGGCTTGATTTCCAGCTGATGCTCTGCCATGGAGGAGAATGTGCTCCACATCCCGTGCTGCCAAAATGCTTGCTTTTGTCTGTCAGTTTCTATGGACTTGGCTCAGGTTTGTGACTCATAGGATGGTACGTTCTCCTTACTTTGCCCACGTTAACACCTTGCTGTTGAAGTGTCCTCTACTGTGTAGCTGCATTCTAAATGTTCTCTAGACCTGACCCAAGTTTACCCCTCTTCCTGAAATTCCTTCTCATGCTTATTTTATTCTTGGTGCTGGGCCCATTGTAATCCTGCATCTGAATCCAGTGCTTATGGCTGGACTGATTCCTGCATCTTGGCCTAATATCAACTTGCTGTGTGATGGTGAGTTCAGGGATTATATCTGAAAGACCCTCTTTGTCCTTTATGTGAGGCTTAGCTGAATTATGTTCTCTTGACACTTATTTACCTCCTGTGACATGGACACACAGGAAAGAAGAGCTGTAGCTCTGTTTTGTGAATTCACACTTAAGCTTCTTATTCATAGGCCACTGACCCCGAAGGGCCGTTTCAGCCTTAGATGGGAACCTTTTGTGTAACTGATTGTTCAGGTCCGTAGTACAACGTTTAGAAGCAGGGTGCCCTGATGTTTATGGTCTAACAGAAGGATATACATTTACAATTTTAAAGAACTCACATTTTAAACTGCACAATACAAGTACGTTTTAGTACCAAATGTACCAGTTCCACTGTTTTGACCTTGGTTTTGTGGGGTGAAACAGTGTCTGTCCTAAGAGAATGAGCAACATTTTGTTTCTGAGAACATAGATGTTTGGAGAAGGCATGCTGTTTACTTGTCTGTGCACATGTTATATGTGCTTATTTGTTTAAAGTCACCTGCAGTGTAATATTTATTCTTTTGTATGATTTAAATGTGAGCCATACTCAAGCGTCCATACAGTGCTGCTGGGAAGTATGTAAAGGCCTCGTGTCCCTTAGTTTTACCGCAAAAAGGATATTTAATGAGAATCAGTGTTTCTCATGTGACATAACAGGTGTGTAATGACCAATTCCATATGTTGCTTTAGAGGAAAGCATGTGTGTAGTAGAAATACGCTAGTAGTGCAGAGGTAAAAAATAAGTGAATCCGAAGATGTATTGGTTAAACCAAGTAGGTAAGTGCAGTCAGGTGTGTGGATCATAGTAATTTTTTAATTTTATACATTTATTTCAAGATTTACATTTTTAAGTTTGTTTTAATATTTCATAAAAGAATAATGACCATCCTTATAGGGTTCACATACTTTCAAGCAGCACTATATGCACTTTTGACATTAGGTACTAGCAAGGTAATGAGTCATTCCTAAAACAAGCAGCAAGTGGCAGCAGTCTTAGTCTGTGACCAGTGGGGCTCAGGATAACCCCAGAAAATGTAAATATATACCGAAATTGGTTTCAGGTGATAGTGTTAAGTCCAGTATGGAGGTGGTTCCTCTTTATGGAGAGCATCCTTCTAGACTGACCTACAGAGAGAGCTCAGTGCAGGTGATGAAATGCAGAAAGTATGAGTCATTCCTGGGATTGGAAGGTGTTCTGGGACAGCAGAGACAGCGGGGAGGTCAGCAGCCTGCGTCCAGTGGTGCGTGCTCTCCATCGTGGTATTTATAGTTCTGCCTGAGTTCAGTGTCCTGAAAGGCTGCTGTTGGCTGTAAAATGATATCTCTGTAGCTGACTGCATTGGTTTACCACGGTGAATATACACAGCAATCTCTGCTGTCCTTCATGCAGTCACTGAGTCTTGGTGGAAGCCTCTAGAAGTGAATGTGTGTTATAGGATATTGCTGTGTGTGTTGACTTCTTAACCACTCACCCAGAATGGCTTGGGGTACATATTTTACATTGTTTCTACACCTTTCAATGTTCACAAGTACAACTCAGTTTGACCAGTATGACCTGTCCACTGTGCTAACCAAGAGCATGTCCCCTTTTTCTCCCCAGGGGGGGCGTACCGCAGCCAGAGCAGCGAAGGCGTCAGCTCCCTGTCCAGCTCTCCCTCCAACAGCCTGGAGACCCATTCGCAGATCCTCTCTCGCTCCCCATCCAACAGCCTGGAGACCCACTCCCAGACCCTGTCTCGCTCTCCATCCAGCAGCCTGGAGACCCACTCCCAGATTCTGTCCCGGTCTCAGAGCATGGACATTGACACGGCCTCTTCTGAGAAGAGGTAGGGTGGTCTGCTGAATCGAAGCTGCTCTAAGCATCAGTCGGTGACTGTAGTTGTCTGTGATGTGATGGGCAGATGTTGCGGTGTGCGCCTTGTACTGTGACTAAGCACTGTTAACCTTCTCTGTTGTGTAACCCCAAACCCCACCCTAGTGCATCTCAGGTCGATGTGGACTCAGGGATAGAGAACATGGAGGTGGAGGATGGCGATCGCAGGGACAAGAGGAACCTGGCAGACAAGGTATTCGACAGGGCATGGGAATAATATGCAAAATATATTGCGCTTTGATTCATAAACCGTCATGACCGCACACACCTGTTACTGCTTGGGAAAACCTGTCTGCCCACTGTATCCCCAGGGTGTGTGTGTGTGTGTGTGTGTATATGAAGTCGCACGCTCTTGTGTTTTTCTTCCTGCCAAGGACCCGTCCTCCAGCTCTGCTCCTGAGGTGAGTGGAGAGCAGGCCCTGCAGCTCATCAGCAGGATCCTGCGTGTGTCCTGGAAGGAACAGGGCCGTGATGTCATCTTCCTACCGTCACTGGCTACCCAGTTCCGCCACAGCCCCAAGGACGGTGGGTCGCTGGACTCACCTTATCACACATAATTTTCTCCATTTGCTTTTTTTTTTTTTTTCTCCTTTCTTTGCACAGGCTTCCATTGTATAACAATTATAATTTTTTTTTTGGAAATTTGCTCACAAGGTTTATTCTTAATTCATTACGTGTATTTTGATGGTATGCGGTACATGTGCTTGTTCCTGAGTTCTCCTAATATGTCAGTTTGCTATTCAAGGGAAGCCTCTAGTATCATTGTAAGAACTTAGGCTTCTCAACAGCATAGTTTAAAGTGTAGGGATCGTGTGAAATGTTTAATTGAAAATGTCTTTAAAATTTAATTAGTTGTTCAATTTTTGAGATTTCTTAGACATGAGTTGTTTTTCATGACCAGCTGATTTGGTTGTCTGAAGTGTATGTGTCTGTCTTCTATACATGAGCAAGAGTACAACGCAAGATCTTGTGTAATCACAATGAAGAGTCCGGTTGTTTGCATCTGTGTTATTGTGTGAAGTGCAGTCAGTAATCTTTTGTTAAACCTTTTTCTCACCCCAGTGTACTCGGACTTCAAGGATTTGATTGGCCAGATTCTCATGGAAGTCCTCCTGGTCTCCACTCAGACACGGGTTGACAGTCCAGTTGCGAGTCTGACTGCCACATCCCAGCCGATTGCGGCTTCTAAATCTCCGAACCGCCACCTGTCCCTTGTCCCTCCTTCCAGCCAGGGAAGCAGCCCAATGCTGTCAGCTCCGGGTTCGCTTGGGCCCAGCTCTCTGTCCAGGCAAGTGCTGGTTTTGTTGTGGCTTCCTGGGTGAGAACCTTTTATTACTGATTCTTTTTATTTCTCAAACTCAGCGCTCCCTGGTGCTGGTCAGATCCGGACAGTAAGTGGTTCTGGTTTTAGAGAAGTTAATACAGTGAGCAGATGTTCTCAGGCAAATAAAATATAAACCTTGTGTCAAGGTTTTTGAACTGTTTGTCTGATACCGCCATGTTGCACATCCTTCCAGTAGCTCCTCTAGAAGTGGCATTCAGATGGCAAATACATAGATAATCACAGCAGTTGGTGTTGGTCTCATTTATGTAGCTGTCAGGAGATCAGGAGAGCTGTGGCTTTCAAAGAGATGGGTTTGAGACCTTTCTTGAATGTGGGAAAGATTCAGCAGCTCGGAGGGACACGGGGAGTTCATTCCACCATGTTGTGGCCAAAACAGAGAAACGGTGAGCTTTAGATTTCGGACCTCTTGTGTCTGGGACCACCAAGTGGCCAGAGGTGGAGAATTTCAGTGCTCTTGCTGGGCTGTACAGATTGATCACCTTGAAGGTACTGGGGTGCAGGTCTTTCGACTGTCTTTTAGGTCTTGAACTTGATACAAGCAGATACAAGGAGCCAATGTGTGTGAGACGAGGATGGAGAGACATATGGTAATGCTCTGGCAGGTCAAACACAATTTGTCTGGCATTCTGTATCAGCCAGAGAGGTTTGATGGTGGAGACTAGAAGACCAAACAGAAGGGAATTGTAGTGGTCCAGGTGGCCATGGTCTGACCCAGAGCTGTGTGGAATGTGTCGTGAGATATGAGTAGATCTGCTGGACTGGGAAGAAGACTAGACTGGAGTGAGTTGTTACACCCAGCCTCTTGATCAATGAAACAGATGAAATGAGCAAACAGTCCAGTTTGAAAGAGTTCATCTTTCAGCAAGTGGGTGAACCTGGTGGGAGATGCTGAGCTGTAGATGGTGGTCAGTTGTCCAGACAGAGATATGAGGCAGACCTGCAGCAGTGCAAGGATCATCTGAAGAATCTGCCTCCTTTGGTTTTTAAACCCAGTTTGAGATGAGACCTCAGTTTGAATAAAGTGAAAGTCTGAACAGTTAGTACAGCTGGTAGTTTGTAGAACATGTTGAGTTCGTGTTACCTGACCAAGAGTATAACACTGTTCACTACTTCACATTTCACCTGATGCCTTTTGGTGCTTCGCTAGCTTGTAAGCCACTGTGCCATCTGCTGTCACACTCCAGGCGGTACTGGTTCTTTGGGTCTTTGATGTTGATTCGGTCCTGTTTCCTGACCAAACCAGGACCGATATGAGTCCTTTGAGATGTGACATTGTCCGCCCTATTCTGCAATGCTCATTTCAGTCTGTACGAGTGCAGTCCACATCCACACACCGGAGATGTGGTCACAGCACCTTCTCCGTCCCACATGGCCGTTACCGCTCTGCCCTTTACTGCGCCCTCTGCCTCTCCTCCACCACTGCCCGGCCCATCTGACCTGGGGGCTTCCCAACGTCATCCCACCACCCCAGTGCCAATCTCCCCGAGGTACCAGCCCTACTCTGTCAGTTCTCCTCCGGGGACGACCTCCTCTTCCCCTGTTACCAGATGTGTCTCTGGGGGTACCGCACCCCCTAGCCTTCATCGCTCTAACCCAAGGCCCCAGTCCCTGTCTCACAGTGGGTCCTGGTTCCGCCACACCTCCTCCTCACCCGGTCGGGCTGCCTGGATCTCCCCGAGGTACCTTCACTGTGGTGGGTCCTGGTGCCCCCAGTTTGTGTGAAAGTCCCAGCCTGTCTTCCCCCAAATCACTAACAGCCACTGGCTATGGTTTTCTGACTGCCGTGAGCATCAGCCTGTATGCGTTTAACTTTTTAATCTTTGTTGGGTATTAATTGATTATAGCGTCACTTGGATCAGCTGTTTTGATTGGTAACAACAACATAATAGTTGTGATTTAAACACACCTCCTTCCATGAATTGCTTTCACTTTGTGTTTTCCAGAGCCTGTCACTGGCTCTCCAAGATCAGCTTTTGACTGTGATACCGTCTACACACTCGGCATGTAACTTCATTTCCTGTCAGCAGAATGAATTTTATCAGTTGCTAAGTTTTAAAATAAAGATTCTGATCAATCAAAAAGCATTTTCTCAAGAGCAGGATCATGAAAGATGAATCCAAGGACAATGTGCTGTGATCACTGTCAGAGGTGAAACATAACAATAAAGAGCATGCAGATAATCCATAGCAAATACGAAGTGCGTTATTATAAAAACTGTGAAAGTGAATTGGCAGGTTTAGTTCTGTCTGCATTGGTGATCTGTCACTTATGACATGGTTCCAAATCTCCTCTTAAATAAACCATGAGAACATACAAGCAATTAACATGCATGAATGCCACATTGTGTAATAAGGCTTTGTTATATTTTTCACTAATTTCACACATTATTCCTGTTAAAGGAATACTAATATAGCATTCTGGTTTTTCCTTTTTTGTGCTGCACTGATGTTCTCCCTTTCATTGCTAAGTCTTATCTTGTTTTGTTTTTTTTCCCCCTTTCAGCACCACCAGAACACACTTTTTTGCTTGCTAGTCATTTTAAATATAAAGTTGAAGGGAATCGCCAACAAACAGCTTTGTAAACAAAACAGTCACTGCTAGACAACCAGATGCTGACTGAGACCCAAGCAGTAACAGTTATAAGGCATCTAGACCCTCATTTGGGAGAAGCAGGAATTGCAGACTTGATGTCAACAAACTCAGGGGCCGTTTGCAGTTGGCCACCTGCCTTCTACTGCTGTCAGTTCAAATGTCCCACAGGAAGCAGAGTGGAGTCTGGAAGTGCTGCCCTGTTCCTTTCAGATTTTACTTTCACATTTCTATTTCCTTGTGCCCTCACCCCCCCCCCCCCCCCCCCATGCTGCCCTGCCTACCTCACCTCTCCCAGCCGCCACCCCCTCCTCCTCTTTGCCCCTTTCGATGCTTCTACAGACAGCAGTGGCGAAGAGTCAGAGGAGGAAGACGCTATGTTGTTGGGTCGGTTCAGGCCCAGGTATTGCTGCCTGCCCGCTTGCCTTCTGTTCTGTGTGAGCCCAGACTGATCCACGTGACTCGGCATGTCAGTAAAAACACCCCAATCACATGCTTGACACAAAAGATCCTATATAAGGAGTGATGGGTAGCAGCCAAACACTGCTGCAATGTCCTGAGTCTGACAGAGAGGAGGGAATGTCCCAGCAGCCGAAGTGAACTTGGAAATGAGCTCTGTCTCATAGAAAGCAGATTGGCACTATTCTGTCCTTTTTGTCAAGATCAGCCCAATGAGGTTACATCGAATGGCGAAAGACAGCGACTTGAGTCCTCCTTGTTTCCTTGTTTGTAAAGGACTTTGCTTCAGTTTTGGTTATTTCTGGTAAAGTAACACATGAAGTCGTTCTGCAGATTTTTAGTGCAAGTCCCAAGCTGTGTTCGCCCCTTGTCTCCCTCTTACACACACAACGCACAGGTAACTGTCCTTCTGGCCACTGCAGAGCTGTTCCTTACTGGTTCAAGAGGACAGCTCTTCTATAGCAGTGGAGCGACACTGGCATGATGTCAGAAGGATAGACGTGTTGCCCTCAGGGAAAGGACCCATTCAGTGGAGTGCCTGAGTGTGTGAAAGCGCTCTCTGCGCTGTACTCCTTTGATGGGACACCCCACTGGAGCATTTGCCCTTGAACTGCCCGTTGAAAGGCCACACGCAGATTAGCTGTGTGCTGCGCTTCCACTTTGTGGCGAGAGAAAAGTTCTTGGATTTGCTGCTTAATTGTTTGCCTGCTGATGGAGGACTGGTCACCCTCACACGCTTCACCAGCAGCTGTTTGCAGTGTTAACACTGATGTGAAGGTTTGCTGTGCAGAGTGACTACTCACCTGTCTCTGGCCCTGTTCTCTACTTAGCTGCAGACTGCAGTGGAGTAGTGGTGGGCTTTAACCATCACTGTTTTGGTCCTGTGTCTGACTTCATCACTTGTGCTCCTTGCTGTGCTGTATCTGAGTCTCAAGTTGTTAAAGATCTTCAAGGAGTCATTAATTTTTTAAAGATTTCCCCCTTAGCAGAGAGTAGTTCTCAGCTGTATGTATTTGCTTTCAGCAGTAAGTCATTTGGACCTGCTGGGTGCTATTAGCCCATCTTTACCTTCTGTCCTTTGCTCTCCTGTCCTTATGTGATGCTGTGGTTTTCTCCTCCGGCCTCACAGTCTGGCTACGTGTGGGGGACCTGGCTCAGGGTCCGACGGCAGCAGTGACCGCTTCACCATCGAGACGTGCAAGGAGACCGAGATGCTCAATTACCTCATTGAGCGCTTTGACAGCGTGGGCATGGAGGAGAGGAAGGCGCCCAAGGTTTGTGGGGAAACCCATGTTCTCACATGTAGAGTGGGGAGAAGCCTCATCGTTGCATCCAGCTGTATGGCGACAGTGACATAGCAACAGGCAGCTTCATGCCAGTGCACAGTCAGAAAACTTTGTCACAATAGTGCGTTGTGTTCACCTGCCCCGTGAAATGCCCTAGTGTGTGTAGGACAGCCCGGGTTAGTGTGCGGTGGTTCAGGGTGGGTGTATCATTGCATCCTCCCTATGTCTCTTCTTTCAGATGTGTAGCCAGCCGTGTGTAAGCCAGCTACTGAGCAACCTGCGGTCACAGTGCATCTCCCACAGCGTGCTGGTGCTCCTGGGGACCCTCACCCAGCCCAGGTCTGTGTGCCACCCCTGCACCTCAATGTACTCGTCACTCGGGGCACCGGCTGGCTCACCTTACAGAGGAACCCGTTCTGCTGAGCAAGTGTTTCCCCTTCTCACTGGGTTTTCTCAGCGGGTCTGCTCTTCGTTTCCCAGTGCCGTTTAGGAAAAACTGCCTCAGATGGGTTGTTTCTCCAACTCACTACTGAAATCGTGTGTCCTGAATAAAACCCCTGGTATGCTTGTCTTTGACAGGCCTCCACTGCAGCCGTCCCTGCTCGTTCCCTACATGCTGTGCCGGAACCTTCCGTATGGCTTCATCCAAGAGCTGGTTCGCTCCACCCACCAGGAAGCGGAGCTGTTCAAGCAGGTGGGATCCTGAGTCGAGTGTACAGGGGTACCGGACACACCGATGACAGTGTTTCTCAAGCATTGTTTGCATGTTGGGGTAATGAAGGGGAGGAAAAAACCCACTTGGCGGTTGCCTCTCTTATTACATACACTTTAACGGGAAGTGTGTCCTTGCTCATTTTCAGTCTAATATGCGACAGAGATCAGATTTCATAGTTGAGTAAATGGTGACGCTCAGTATGGTAAAGCTGTGGGAATTTCATTCATCTTCAGTTAGACAAAGAGAATTTTAACCTGCACAAAGGCACTTTTTCATTTTTTACTGAAGAACAAAGGAATGAATTTAGGGGTTCATACATAAGGGTGGATGTTTCAGCAGCATCTAGGGACAGTGCTGTGTGAGCTCCTGATATGTGTCACACGTTGCTGTTTTTCTCCTCACATCCAAAGAACCATGTGTGATTCTTGGAAATGTGATACTCTTGTTGCAGATCTTGACTCCTGTCCTTCTGGGGTTGCGCATGGCGGTGAAAGAGTGCTCCTTCGACACAGACAACTTCAAATACCCACTCATGGTAAGGGAGCCAACAGTGGAGTAGCGTGCTGGTCGCGAATATAAAGATTGATGAGTATGGCAGACTTTTCCCACTTTTTCTCCCTCTAGGCTTTAGCCGAGCTCTGTGAAATAAAGTTTGGGAAAATGCATCCTGTGTGCAGTCTGGTGAGTTTGTAGTAAAAGGAACCATTTTACCTGTGTCATACACATTGGTCTGTGTTGTAACAGTAGCACTGATAATAGTGAAAAATTAACACTTTATTTAGGAGGTCCTTTTCAGATGTGCACACTGAGTTTAGTCAAAGAGCAACTACAAAACAGCATGATTACATCACCAGTGTGGCCACTGATACATGTGTTTGTCTTCACTGAAGCAGTACAGGATGTGGTATTTGAACCCAGAACCTTGTGGTGCTGTGCCGTGTGTTTGGGTGGTGTGATTTGGCCTCTGTCCACCCTGCTGCAGATCACCTCCATGCCTCTGTGGTGTCCTGATGCCCTGAGTCCAGCGGTGGGGCGGGAGGTGCAGTCGCTGTCCTACCTAGGCGCGTTCTTCAGCCTGTCCGTCTTCTCTGAGGATGATGTGAGTGCAGCTGTGTGTCAGCGAAGAGCTAACTGCGTACCTAGGGCACCACTGAGATCAAAGAAACTTGAAATGTCCCTCCGTTTTTCCAGCTTTACTTAGTAACACAGTGTTTGTCCATGAGGACTGCCGTCACCAGCATGGTGGTGTGTAACGCTGAACTAACGGGGAGCAACGTGACTGCTCCAGAACAGCACATTTCCCAGAATTTTTTTTTAAGTGTCTTTCCTCAAGTCAAGTCAAGCTTTGTTGTCATTCCACTACATGTGTGGACACACAGTGGGACGAAATGTCTTGTCTCGCAGGACCACGGTGCTGCGTAAATAAGCATAAATATAAACATACAACACTAGACATAAGGACAGTTTTTAGACCTACATAGCTAACTTACTAAGTCGGTAATCTAAATATACATATACTATAAACAGTTAACTATACATACACATAACCTAAGACACTTCACTTATTCATTCTTTAGTTCATTCATTTCAGAACTTGTTTTTCTGCTACTTCGGTTACAACCCCCCACAATTGTCTATGTAAATAAATTGCCTGGTGTTGAAGCCTCTGTGGTTGAATCCCATTCTTCCCTATTTCATTCTCCAGCCCAGAGTGGGAGACAAGTACTTCTCAGGGCCAGCCATCACAATGGAGAACACGCGTGTGGTCAGCCAGTCTCTGCAGCACTACCTGGAGTCCGCTCGGGTTCGTACCCAATTCCTGCTACAGGAGACTTGTACTCCCCGCAGAGCTTCTGCCCTCTCAGAGTCTCAGCCCACCATATAGCTGTGTGCTCTTAGAAAGAGCTCTTCTATGACACCCACACCTTTTGGAATCAATAGGAACATATACAGTGGTTCCTGTAAACTGCAGATTCACGTATTTTCAAAGATAGTTTCCAGTCTACTTATTTAGGTTTCATAGTGATGGCTATAATGAGATGATGTAAAGGTGATGATTAGGAACAAGTAGAGGAACCAGTGTGATCTGTTTCTCACCACCCCTGAGTGGTCGTTATTTACGCCTGTTTGTGAAACCCACCAGCCATTGTTAACGCTGTCGCTCTCTGCTCTTCTCTACCAGGGAGACCTTTTCAAGATCGTCCACAGCATCTTGCTGAACGGGGAGACGCGAGAGGCTGCGCTCAGCTACATGGCTGCTGTGGTGAACCGCAACACCAGAAAAGCTCAGATGCAGGTGAGGAGAAAGCGGCTGGACCTTCCAGTCTGTTTTGTGTCTTGCTGAAGTTTCGGCTCTCGCAGGCAGTCAGTCATACTAAAGGCAAATGAGGTGGATGGGTGGGGTGGCTGTGGAGAGAAGAGAAGAATAAAGGAAGTGAGAGAGGGCTTTACGTGAAAAGACTCGCACGTACCTGCGCCGAGGCTGATGCTTGATGTCCTGCGTGCTCACTGTCAGAGGATGGCAAGAGGAATGTTGAATACTGTGCAGTCTCTAATGCGGAGCCATCTTCCATATGAAAGCATCATGTCCAGATCTTTTATCGTCACTTAATGCATGATACCAAAGTCAGGGCGTCATTCATCTCATAAGTGGCAGAAAAGACCATGTGGTACTAATTTTGTTACTTACCGATATATTATACTGCTTCTCTTGCCCAGACCTGCATAGCTTCTTGCTGTTTTTTTTCATCCAGCATGATGTGGCGGATGCAGTCTCGTCTTTCACAGCAACTTCACTGATTGCAGATGATGTCCCCTCTCCTTCACCCCGCAGACAGATGACAAGCTGGTGTCCACGGATGGCTTCATGCTGAACTTCCTCTGGGTCCTGCAGCAGCTGAGCATGAAGATCAAGCTGGAGACGGTAGACCCGTCCTACATCTTCCACCCGCGGTGTCGACTGAGCATGCCCATGGAGGAGACGCGACTGAAGACCTCCATGGAGGAGCTGAAAGCCTGGCTGGCTGAGCTGCGTGAGTGTGATCCCTCCCACCCCACCACTCCATCAAACAGCTGTGGTTATGGCTCCCGGCCCATTGGAGTAAGAGTGTGTGTCTTACTGATCGCAGGACTCTGCATTATCTAGATGGCAGAGATTTAGAGTGGTCCTGCCATCTGTTCCAGCACATGCTCTCAGTGTGGGATTGAACACTTCACTTTCACGTGTTGGCTTGGTGGGCATCACTCTCTGCATACCATTTCTTAACCCACTTTACGTCTTTAAATGGGGTACTTTCTTGAGAACAGAAACTTGGTGTGCATTATGTTTACTTGCCTCTCCTACTGCTCTTGTCATATGGGGCAGCTGATGGCGTAGAGGTTAGAGCTACTGCCTTTGGGTTCAAATCCCAGCTGTAGTACCCTTGAGCAAGGTACTTATTACCGTAAATTGCTCCAGTAATATTAGCCAGGTGAATAAATTAATAAATAATTGTAAGCTGCTTTGGAGAAAAGTGTGAGGTAAATGAATAAATGTAAATGTGTGGGTCCTTTCACAGCTAGTGGAATTTAAAGGATTCCTTTACCTTTAGAGCTAAAAATAGTGAATAATGAAATGACACAATCTAATACACAGCCTATTCTGTGTGTGTGTTGTGTTCTTGTTCTCCCTCCCAACAGATGACAGTCCGTCCAAGTTCCCAGATCCCAAGTTCCCCACAGAGTGTTTCTTCCTCACGTTGCACACACACCACCTGTCGGTTCTGCCAGCCTGTCGCCGCTACATCCGCCGCCTGCGGGCCATCCGAGAGCTCAACAGGTGTGTGTGGTCTCTGGGCCACTCATCCTTCTGGGTTTGCTGACCATCTCCATTTTACCAATACCCTTTCTGTACATGTTTGGCTGCTGCTAATGTGCGTGGAGCTGAGTTTGTCACAGTGGATTTTTTACATGATGGGCAATGAACTATATGCCTTACCTCTGAGGTACAATAGTGTCTTTATTCAGATTGCTGCTGTTATTGTATTAAACTGCTTAGCAATGAACGCTGAGGACTGTGTGCCTTGCCTGAGAGGTGGAGTCAAAGTGAAGCTCTGGCAATCTGCTGCCAAAAAGAGGCTTCGCTGTGTTTTGTTTACTGCACTTTCACATATCTGTGCAGATGCACCTCCTGCAGGAGGCAAAGTGAATAGCAGTGTGATTTCTCCATCAGTAATGGGAATTTAAAAATAATTTATGTTGCATACACAAGAAAAATGACCAGCCCTTTAATAAATTATGAGCAAGCCTTGAGCCATTTTCCTGAAAAAAGATTTTTGTACTGTAGTAGTCTACCCTGACAATTTGATGTAAGCAGACCCTGGCTGCTCTGTGCTGTGAGAAGTGGACTCAAGGGAACAGCTGGTATGATGCCTCGATTTGAGTGTATGTGTGTGTGCATCTCTGGGGCAGCAGGTGTAGCAGTAGCTAAAGCTTGTAACTGGCTGGTTGCTGGTTCAAACTCTGCTCTCAGCTACTGCTCAACCATCCCAGAAATGCTCCCACAGGAGGTCAGACAGTGCAATGTGCTTCAGATACAAGTGGTCACTAATAACAGTAGTGATAATGAAGGTATTGTGTGTGTGCGTGCATATGTGTCTCCTCCAGGACGGTGGAGGACTTGAGGAGCAGCGAGAGCCAATGGAAGGAGTCCCCTCTAGCTCGGCGACACCGTGAGATGCTGAAGAGGTGCAAGACCCAGCTGAAGGTGCGTCACGGTGGGCTGGGTTCAGAGCCCAGCACTAGAACTCGCCTTCCCGTATCAGGTCACTGAACACGTTGGAGTGTTTGTCCCAGGAGGAACGGTGGAATCGATCGGCTTGGGCACGTTATCATCTTCACCCGTTTCACGTAATACATCCTTCAGAGACAAGCAGCTTGTAGTGGGGCCAACAACATCTCAGTTGGAGGTTCTCTGCTCATGGGTTCAGGGCCCAGTTTGTGGCGACAGGTACTTTGACGCTGTTCCATGTCCTGCTGTGCCTGCAGAAACTGCTCCGTGCCAAAGCCTGCGCAGATGCTGGACTCCTGGACGAAAACCTGCTGCGCAGGTGTCTGCAGTTCTACAGCATGCTCATCCAGCTGCTGCTGCGCATTGTGGACCCCGCCTACCCAAAGTGAGTCACGCCCCCACAATGTGTGAGGGCTAGGATAAGTGTTGGCACAGATTTAAATGCTTATTAGCATAAAACCAAGCAGGTGGTTTACTGGGTTTAATGGAATCAGTTTGTTGCTTGAATGCTGCAAATTAACATCCCTGAAAGAGTCATTCAGCTGCCCACTTGAGCAAGGAAGCTGGTAAACTTGAGCCTGTGATTAAAACTTCATTTGTGTACGAAGCAAATGAAATTCAAACCACATTAGGCTTTAGTGTGTTTTAGTAAGACATTGGCGTCCTGCTTCCTCTTCTCTTAGTGTCACTCTGCCGCTGAACACAGAAGTGTCCAGGAACTTTGCAGCACTGCCAGAGTTCTACATCGAGGATGTGGCTGAGTTCCTGCTCTTCGTTGTGCAGTGAGTCCACGGTCTGCTCTCGATGCGTTTAGAGCCCCCTGGGGGTCATTGGGTTTGAGTGGTGTTTATGTGGGACCTCGGTGAGTTTTACTGGTTGTGAAATAGCAGCACAAACCTTATGTCTTGGTGAGTAAGGAAAGTCTGTTAATATTCCGAAGGGCATCACCTGGAAATGTTGAACAGGCTTTGGTTGCAGTGAAATGGGGTAAGATGGTAGAACACAGTGCTCATACGGTTCAAGCTTCAACCACAACTCTTAACACAATATCACTGCAAGACAAGGTGCTTTTTTTTTCTTTTTTTTTTTTTTTTGAAAGAGGTAGACTGACTCTGTCCCATATAGTCGGATCCCAGTTTTCGATGGAAATTTTTGTACGGTGTGGCAAAATGCAAACTATGGTTGGTGCAGTGCCCTAACTTTTATAGACTGATTTCAAGCATAATATGGATTTGTCTTTATTACACACTGGATTCTTACCTTGCAAAAACAGTTGGCAGCAGAAGTCTGTTCATAACTCAATTTGTTTGTAACTCCAAAATGACTTTTGCCACTAAGTCGCAGTCAATAAAAACCTAATACAGACATTCCCCAGTCTGCCCCCAGATATACCTGTAATAGAAATATAGTTGCACAGCTGTTGCCTGGTGCCTCACTGCACTTGAACTGTGGTTTAAGATCTTGGGTTCGATACCCACTTGCTCTTTGCAGAGTTTGCTTTATCCTCTGTTTTTACGTGGGTCTCCTCCCACTGTGCTGAGACACCCACTGAAGGCAGCACTGGCAAACCACTTCCTTGCCTTCTCTTACTATGGAAACCACATGCATGGCTGCTGTGTGTTGACATCTGCTTAACAGCACTTGCACATACCCTTTACCTTAAAGCAATAATAATAGAAAATACTTTATAAGACTATATTTGTATTTTTTTTTCCCTTTGAGCTATATTAAAATATAGAATAACTGGAAAAAAATACTGTCTCCACAAACCCCTGTTCAGTACAGCTTATTAACTAATCTTCGTTCCTCATCTAGTTATTGATCACCAGCACTCAAGAACCTCTGACAGGAACTGTAAACACTGTGGAAGGGAGTTGAATTAACACTAATCTAGTTTGATTGCTCTGTACAGCAGTATCTGCCTGGATGTTAAATACATGTCACGTGCTCTTCTACAGACAAATTTTTAGAAATACATGTAAAAGTAAATAAACTGGAGAATACATTTTTAAGTCTTTGTATCTCAACTATTTGTAACATGAGGAGATGGTGTATAGCCCTGTTATATCTTTACTGGACAACAGATATGACTGTTCTTCTCTCTGTGTGTATGTACATGTGCAGTACAGGCCTGTTTTACAGGTGTATCTGCATTTTGTGGCTGTGTGTGTAGACTGACAGCCCTGCACCTCCTCCTTACCTGCGACAGGTATTCCCCCCAAGTTCTGTACGAGCCCTGCACTCAGGACGTGGCGACCTTCCTCGTCGTATTCACCTGCAGCCAGAGCTACATCCGCAACCCATACCTGATGGCCAAGCTGGTGGAGGTGCTGTTTGTCAGCAGCCCGTCGGTGCAGCCGCGCACGCAGCGCTTTGCTGAGATGGTGGAGAACCACCCGCTGGCTGTGAAGCAGCTCGTTCCTGCCCTCATGAAGTTCTACGCAGGTGAGTAGGGGGATGGGGCTGGCTGCACATGGAGCATCGCTGAAATTTGTCCACCAGCTGCATCTGATTGTTGTAAAGTGTAACAGGCAGTGGGGGTGAAAAGCTGCTACCAGGGATGTCAGGGAATGACTTGGGGCTCTTCATGATGACTCTTGATGAGTAGCTATATGTAACTCTGGGTTCAATACAGTGACTTTTCCAACACCTACCTGGGGTTAATAACTTTTGATAACATTTACTTTCTTCCTTGGTGTTAATTTATTCAGCACACAAATGTCATAGCTAGCTGGCTTTTCCCTGGCTGCCAGCAAATGAAGAACTTCAACATAAATAAATGGTTGTTCTTAAAATTAATTTTGAAAGACATATTTTGAAAAGCTTTGGATAGAGAGTATAGTAATTAAATATCAGTAGCTGTGTTATTTGTGCAAGCTGAGTATTACTTCACACGTATCATGCTCGTATTGCTGTAGGTCCCCCTACATACGGGTTGAATTATGACAGAGAGTTGGTCCATAACTTGGAACACTTTTTGTCGAATGTGATGCAGCAGGCAAGGGGCTTGTCATCAGTTCTATATACAGCTACTGGTGTGATGTGCACCAAAAAAACACAATTGCTTTTGGACTAAGTAACTGTACTTCGAGAATTTCGTGTCCGTGTCTGCCTCTTGGTAAAATGACCTTTGATTTACTCCGAGTTGTATGTCGCTTTGGAGAAAGGCGTCTGATAAATGAATAATTGTAGATGTAACGGTCAGCAATGTGATTTCTGCGGGGTGGGAGACAACAGTGGGAGATTTTGGACGTGAAGAGACTTTGGACTCCTCCGTCCCACTCAGCAGCTCGTGGAGACCAGACTGGCAGACAGCCCGTCCCTCCAGTGAGCTGGGATGCCTCTTGTACACACCTGCACATTCTGAGTCTCCCGGCAGGGCTGCTTACAATACATTGTAAATAAAAAACCATGGACAGAGCTAGAGCAGGGTGTTGATGAGCTCAAGGCAGCTCCTACTATTCGCAATGGCAATCTGTCGGCGCATCAGGTGACGCTTTGGCGCGTGATTAAAATTGATATGACATCTCTCTTTGTGAAAATCAAATTCTAAATGCTTCTCAAATGTTTCTAACGTGGAAACTTTGTTACTCGTAAGTTCCAAAGTAGGGGCCCTACTGCACTGTGTACTTCTTGAAGACATATTTTATCTAAATAAAGTTTCTCTTTCTATCCCCAGATGTGGAGCACACAGGCGCCACCAACGAGTTCTATGACAAGTTCACCATCCGCTACCACATCAGCACTATCTTCAAGAGTCTGTGGCAGAACGCAGGTCACCACGGTACCTTCCTGGAGGAATTCAAGTGAGTGTGCTGCAGGATGTCACCCACCCCCGGGGGACAGAATGTCCACCACGCAGTGTCCTCCTAGCTTTACAGAGCTCTCAGACTAAGTTTGTGGGCTGTGTAATTGAAGCTCTGGGTAGTTACTGAACTGGGGGTGGAAAACTGACCATACCTGATGGGACCCTAAAGGACACAGAGCCAATTCCTACCACACATCCACCTGGCGCCGAGCCATCTGTTTTTGTCCGTTCCGGAGAACATACCTTTAAGCATATCTCCTAAACTGTACCTGCTACATTGCTGAGTCCTAAGGTATCTTATAGAGGACATGCAATTCTTTTAAATGCTGCCACGTGTTCGGAGGTGGAGCCTGTATAACTTCCTGTAAAACCAAGAAATACTGTATATCCAAAAAAAATTTTCTTGGGTTCCAGGATTATACGGAGAATTATATTCATTAAATTAGTAGATGCTTTTGTCTAAAGTGAATTTCAATGAACAATTTGTAGTAGTGTCAACATGCCTGTTCACCCAAGGTGACTTAAAGTACTAGATACACAACATTATGCTGTGTGCAGTGTGTCACTTGTATATACCCCAGTGCAACACACTCCTCTCTCACAAACTACGGGCATTGTACAGAACTCGAGAACATACAAACACCACACGGACCAAGCAGGGATCGAACCCACGTCCTCTTACACCACCCAGGTGCCCTAAAACAACAGCTCTTACCGCAGCGTCACCGTGCCGCTCAGCGTTTTAGTTGTTTATTTCCTGGAATGCATCTCCATGGTTGCACACTAGCTACCCTGACTAAAGTGGTTCTTTCTTAGGCAGCTTTCTAAGGAATGTATATTTAGCCAAAAAGCAGTTGTTGCAATGTGGAGTTGGCAGCTCTGACCACCTGGTTTCCCTGCAGCTCTGGCAAGCAGTTTGTGCGCTACATCAACATGCTGATCAACGACACCACGTTCCTTCTCGACGAGAGCCTGGAGTCGCTCAAGCGCATCCACGAGGTGCAGGAGGAGATGAAGAACAAGGAGCTGTGGGAGCAGATGCCCAGGGTCAGTGGAGGGCCTCAAGGGGGACAGGCACGGGGGGGGTCTTCATGCAGGAAGTGTGGCTCCACATTAAAGACAGAGACAGGAAGTGGCCCTTTTATCGATGGAAGTGCTAGCGTAGGTGCTTCGGCAGTGCACTTTGAAGCGGGAGGCTTGTTTATGCCGTCATATAAGGTGATGTAGCTTCTTGAGGGTACAAGCAGTCGGCTCCCCCTTGGGTTGCTATTTTCTGCATTCTCAACTGCTACTCCACCTGCTGATTAATTGTGACACTGCACCCACCCCCCCCATCTCTTCCTCCCGGCACACACAGGAGCAGCAGCAGAGCAGGCAGTCCCAGCTCACACAGGACGAGCGCGTCTGTCGCTCTTACCTGGCGCTGGCCACCGAGACCGTGGAGATGTTCCACCTGCTCACCAAGCAGGTCCAGAAGCCGTTCCTGCGCCCAGTGAGTAACCACACCCGTCCTCGCTCTCATCTCCTCCTGTGCTGAGTTGTACTTGCGTCCTCATTACGGCACGCTGTCCTGAAGGAGCTGGGCCCCCGGCTGGCTGCCATGCTCAACTTCAACCTCCAGCAGCTGTGTGGCCCCAAGTGCCGCGACCTGAAGGTGGAGAACCCAGAGAAGTACGGCTTCGAGCCCAAGAAGCTGCTGGACCAGCTCACCGACATCTACCTGCAGCTGGACTGCGCGCGGTTCGCCAAGGCCATCGCCGATGACCAGGTGACTCGGTGAAGGGAAAATGAAAATCAGCAAGCTGATCTGAGGAAACATGGGAAAAGTACAGAAAGTAACTTACTAGAGCAGCAGAACACTACGGGAGAACAGTAAAGGTTCACTCTGGTAAATGTCATTTAGTCATTTTTGCAAACTAAGGTTCTTTACACAGATTTTCCATTTGCATAGCAGGGAAAATCTTACTCTATCAATTCAGGGTAAGTACTTTGTTCAAGGCCACTAGAGCAGGCACTGGAATTGGAACCCTGGTCTTTTGATGGCCAAACGACAGATCCAAGGCCTACACCTTGTGGTCCCGCAGATGACATGAGGCCTCCTTACTGTGTTCTTGAGTAAAACCTGCACATTTAAAGGACTGTAGCAGTGCAGGAGAACAATGCAGAAATATGGACGTAGTAGTGTTAGCTCCATGCCAGGGTGTGACTGGGAAGGCCGTCGCTTTGAGCGGCTCCGTGTTATATCCCGTCTGCTGTCGCGCCTCAGCGCTCCTACAGCAGGGAGCTCTTCGAAGAGGTCATCTCCAAGATGCGGAAAGCTGGCATCAAGTCCACCATCGCCGTGGAGAAGTTCAAATTGCTGTCAGAGAAGGTGGAGGAAATTGTCGCCAAGAACTCACAGTCAGAGATGGACTACAGTGATGCGCCTGACGAGTTCAAAGGCAAGTGGACATTGTTCAGGGGTGCTGACTCTCGAACCTGCAGGGTGTAGCTTCTGCCAGCATCCATCAATCCATCAAATAGTTTATCGTCATGTATTTAACAGAGGTTGTTAAACAGCGGTCCCTGGGTGTGGTTTCACATCATTCAAATTAGAGTAAAAAAAAAAACTTGTTTTTGCCAGGGTCGTGGTAAAATATAGTATACGGAAAGCTCTAGGTCAAGGTGGTTGCTGGAAGTATTATGGTTTGTTTTGGTTTGCTCTACACACATGGCAGAGGTTGCAAGAAAATTAGCCAAAATGCATGCAGATGAGTTAGTGGGTGACATGAGCTATCAGTGGGGGCATGTTAACAGTTGCTAAGGTAACGCTTGTTTGTTGTGTGCCTTCTACCAGTTTCATTACACTGCGTTTGATGTAATCAATTACTTTTACCTGTTTCGGGAATATTTGTCAGGCATGTTCAGGTTTAGCTAGATCCTCCTCTTCCACAGTTTTGCCCCCCCCCCCCCCCCTTGTGGTTTAAAATGTCAGGATATGTTTTGTGTCTCTCTGAGTGGAACCAGACATGCTGTACATCACTCTGTGTCTTTAAGTGACTGCGTGTGTTTCCTGCTTTGTGCTTGCAGACCCGTTGATGGACACTCTGATGAGCGACCCCGTACAGTTGCCCTCTGGCCACATCATGGACCGCTCGGTGATTCTGCGCCACCTGCTCAACTCCCCCACGGACCCGTTTAACAGACAACCACTGACCGAGAGCATGCTGGAGTCAGGTACACAGCGAACCCATTACCCCGGCGTTCTGCCTGCTTAAACACTGCTCCGGCACGGCTTCCTGTATTGTTTCAATTAGAGAACATAATTATAAAATATGCTGTACGCACCCTGGCTCTTTATATTCCCAGCATCAAGCTGTGTGTTTTTCAATATTGTTATTATTAAATGCAATTTCTTTACCTGAACCAGTTTTCAAATTTTCTAATATCTGTCTGTATATTGGAATGAACGCAACTTGTATTTACTAAACAAGCTGATAGGAGGCAGTAAAGAGCACCCAAACAGAGTAGGAGTGTGGTACCTCCTTCATGTAACTCACTTCCACAGTGTTTACTCTGCTGTTCCTGAATGTCAATGATCAATAACTAGTCCAGGACTGTTTTGATGGGATGAATTGGTCAATAATCATCAACAAAAGCTGTATTCAAGATTTTTACAGAACCTTACCAGAAACTAAACTGGGGCTTGTCTGTATTAGTAATCTTTTATCAATGTAGTACAGGTATGTGGCGCTTAACGACGGGGATACATTCTGTGAAACCAGTCGCAGTGCGACTTTGTCGTTGAGCGAACACCAAAGAGTGTACTTAGACAGTCGTAGGTTTAACGTCGCTTAACGACATTTCGATTAACGACTGACCCCATTTACAATGGTGGTCCCATAAGATTAAATGGAGCTGAAAAGCGTAGCGCAACATGTTACGTGTTCGTGATGGTGATGCTGGTGTAAACAAAGTTTACTGTAAAACAGTATGCTGTGTTACACCGGCAGCAGGGTTATGAATCTTGTTTACCATATCTCTTGACTGCATCGAGTCTATATCATCTAGGTTTGTATAAGAACACTTTATGTTTGCACAACGATGAAATCGCCTAATGACACATTTCCCAGAACGTATCTCTGTCGTTAAGTGACTCATATATTTTTATGGAAATACCGTTGTATATCCGGTCCGTCGCTGCCCGAAACGTTGTAAAGTGGCGCATGCCTGTAATTCTAATAATTTAATAGTAATTTTATCTTTATTTTTAAACACTGCTCTATATATTGGGTTACCATATATCATGGTCAATTTGAAACATCCAGACATTTTAAAATGCATAAAAATCGACACATTAAAATATTCCGGGAGAATAACCCTTTTGCATGTTGTGAGCGTGTGCGAGCGCCTGGGTGTAAACCTTCCTATGTTTACATTATCCCGCAACACCTGCATACGGCCCTGTCTCTCATGTGGAGTATGAGCAATCGTCCTGCGTTCGTCTTCTCCCTGCTGCAGTTCCTGAGCTGAAGCTGCGGATCCAGGCGTGGATGCGGGAGAAGCAGGGGGGCCGAGTTCCGTAGCGGCTGCCCCCCACCCACACACTCCCGACCGTCACGGCACTCGCCTCTCGAGGACTCGGCATCGTCAGGGAAGACGACCAGACGCAGACCCCTCCTTCCATTGTTTAAGGTCTTAACGGCTATTCGTTCCACTCTGTCCCCTGTAGTAATCTGCTCCCGGTTTTGTACGTACCGGTGCTGTGCTCGTACCTTGAGATGAAGTAATGTATGCGGAGGGGCGGGGCTCAGTTGAACGCCACTGTTTCTCTTCTACTTCCTGTACCTGCACAAGGCCCCGTCTCTTCACTCAGGAGACCTGGATGAGGTCAGAGCAGCTTCTGTGACTATTCTTTTCTCTCCTCCTTTCTTACCCTGGCAAGTGTGTGAAGTCGCCGTGGAGTCAGTCGCCTCTGACTTGACTGCTTCTGCTCAACCGTAGCGCGAACGAGGCCGGTGGGCAGGGCAGCTCCGCCACATGGTGCCACTAGGAACAGGCAGCGATGCCACTGGAGCTGCGTCCTGCCCTGACCGGTCGAAGCTGCAGCTTTAAAAACCCACGCTAGAACGTCTCGTGGGAAGAAATATAAAAAAACCAGCAAAGGTTTGATCATTTGTGAAGGAAGTACCTGTTGATGAATGGAAAAAAGAGATGTGAAATCCTTTGCATTTCGTTTAGAAGAGTCTCCTGTGTAGTGTGCATGGCGTGGCCCCTCTCAGAGCTCTGTCGGGACCGGGGCTCCCTGCGTCGGAGAACGGTGGGACTCGTCGCATGAACACCCAAAAGTATCGCACCCGAGACCCCCCCCCTCGGTGGACTTGTGAATTATGAATAAACAGTTTGTATTATTTAAAAGGGACGCTGTACAGGAATGTGTGTTGTTGCCATGGAGTTGTGTTGGAATCCAGGACTTTTCGTTATAATAAACGGTGATGCAAACGCCTTTTGAGTGCTCTCTCTGCTTTGATTTTAACACCATGTGGGCGAGTCTTTGACAAATAAATAGACCAAAGGTGAAGGTTTGACACAGGTTTAATGTAGAGGTGCAGGGTACGAACCGTGAGCGACGTGCTGATCCCAGCAGAGGTGGAGACTCTTGGACTGAAACTAACGATGCGTGTGTTGAAGAACATGGCTTTGGGACTGGTGGCATCACCTGTTCAGGTGTGTGTTTCAAATGTCACACAGTTTGAGTTATGAGTAACTGCAGTTAGTCATCTACAATTCCCATAACAAAACTCAGAAATCCCAACTAGTCAAGCTTCAAACAAGGTGGACAGCCCCCCCCCGCCCCATGTGGGGCATGGCTTTCCTGTGCATCTCAGCTGTGTCTGCTGGCATCTCAAATCTCATGACTGTCATCTATAACAATAATGATCCTTGAAACAAAAAAAAAGTCAAAGTGCTAAGGACTGAAAAGGCAAAGAAAAGTATTACCCATCAGTTTAAACTCAAAGTGACAACAAGCACAGAACTCTGGAAAGGCAAAATCATTATTAGTGACTGACTTACTATTCATTTATTGCAAACGATACTTTATGGACCACGGTCGTGAGTGACCAACAGAACTATAGAAAATTCCCTCTCTAGGTAACATTCTGATATGTATTTACACAATGCATTTTAAAAGCAGTTTCACAATACACAGGTTGTAAATTGAAAACCATTTACAATTAATATCAGCATTTAAATTATTACATAGAAGAATGAGTCCATCATGAAGAAGCACTTGTCCAAAGCAGGTTTATGGTAATTCAGAGCCTCTCCCAGAAACACAGGGTGTGAGATGGTTGTCTTGGACAGGACTGAGTGTAATGAATTACCATTAATGAAGAGATCTTTTTTTCATGAGAATTCTCTGTGTGAACAGACCTTTGTAATAAAACTACACTCTGTACATGAAGAAAGCCTGTTTATGATGGAATATATGGACATACTGGATGAAATGCAGGTGACTATTGGATCATTATTGCTCAGTTCTCCCAATGACAGACAGGCAGCAGATAGTGAGGCTGGGAAAATTCTCATCCAAAACTCGCACAATCAGTACTGGAGCCCCCCAGGGATGTGTGCTCTCCCCACTGCTCTTCTCCCTGTACACCAACGACTGCACCGCAAAAGACCCCTCTGTCAAACTCCTGAAGTTTGCAGACGACACCACACTCATCGGTCTCATCTGGAATGGCGACGAGTCTGCTTACAGACAGGAGGTCCAAGAACTGGCTGTCTGGTGCAGTCATAACAACCTGGAGCTGAACACGCTCAAAACAGTGGAGATGATCGTAGACTTCAGGAGAAACACCTCAGCATTATCCCCACTCACCATCATGAACAGCACTGTGGCAACAGTGGAGTCATTCAGGTACCTGGGCACCACCATCTCACAGGACCTGAAGTGGGAGTTCCACATAGACTCCATTGTGAAGAAGGCCCAGCAGAGGTTGTACTTCCTTCGCCAGCTGAAGAAGTTCAACCTGCCACAGGAGCTGCTGATGCAATTCTACTCCGCAGTCATCGAGTCCGTCCTCTGCACCTCTATAACTGTCTGGTTCGGCTCAGCTACGAAGTCAGACATCAGAAGACTGCAGCGGATAGTTCGGACTGCTGGAAGAATCATCGGCACATCCCCCCCAGCTCTCCAAGAACTGCACTCGTCCGGAGTCAGTAAAAGGGCTAGCAAAATCATTCTAGACCCCTCGCATCCAGGCCACTTCCTCTTCGAACCCTTGCCATCTGGCCGGCGCTACAGAGCACCGAGCACCAGGACAGCCAGGCATAAGAAAAGTTTCTTTCCTCAGGCAATCTACCTCATGAACACCTAAATCTCTCCCCTAGAGAGTAAACCGTGCAATACATAATGCTATTTATATTTATATTTATAACTATTTGTCACATATCTCTTACTCACACTCCCTTGCATTTGTATCTAGTGACTATTTTTGTATATTCGGTACTTTATATTTTTAAATATTTTTTATCCCTTGCTCACATACTCTATCTTCTCATCTGTGTCTTGTCACTGTCATTCTGTCTGTGCTGTGGTAGTTCCTGTCACCAAGACAAATTCCTTGTATGTGCGAACATACTTGGCAATAAAGCTCGTTCTGATTCTGATTCTGATTCTGAATATGTAAACATTTATTCGACACTTTTCTTCAAAGTGACTTTTGGTGTTGTTACAATTATTTACTCATTTACACACCTGGGTAATGTTACTGGAGCAATATTAGGGTAAGTACCTTGCTCAAGGATATGACAGCTGGAAGTGAGATCTGAACCTGGGACCCAAGTTAATGACTGTGTAGTATAGCTGCCTCCTGTTTCACCCAATCGATATGAGCCTTGCACCCTTTTATGGAAACAAACGATGACTTTATGAATAGCCAAGTGGCGAATCGGGCACGGTGACAGGTTTATTACGCACGCAGCATGTGCTGAGCGTGACAGCCAGGGCTTATTCATGCTGCCTGCAGACGGCCTGCTGCCGCACTGCCCTGTGCATCCACGATGGAGGGTGGAGGATCAGGGGTGGAAGGAAGAAGAATGGGGAATGCAGGGTGGAGGATGGTCGTTGGAGAATGCGGGACAGAAGATGAAGAGTGGAGGATGGAAGGTGGGGGGGGAAAGGATGGAGTCCAGAGATGAGGATGGAGAAGAGAGTGGATGGTGGAGAGCTGAGGAGGCCGGCAATACCGCATCTCGTCGCCAAGGGCCGCTGTAGAACGGCGTCCGGAAGCTGTGCTGACAGCGGCGAGAAATCCTGCAGTGTTGCGTCAAAGCAAAGCACCCGCCTCTCTTCGCTTGCCCCTCATCTTCATTGGCCCATCGCAAAGCTGGCTAACAAATACAGTGTTTTCATTGGCCAGCGTGCCCGCCAATCACGGTGGTGATGAAGACGCTGACGTAATCTTTTCAATAACTCGGGGCATTCGGAACTCCGCTTTTTTTTTTTTTTTTGGTAAAAAAATATCACACCGCTGTCGTCACAGCGCGTCCTTCATCCTCCATCAGTCGTACCTCGTCCTCCGTCCAGAGAAGGACACGCCGGAGAATGACCCGCCCGCTATGATGGGCTCCATTCGCAGCGGAGGACGCGTTAGAAAGCTTCCAGCAGCTTCGTTCGAGCACTGACTGAGCAGCGCTCCGTCTCTTCTGCTTCCTGCAGTGCAGGGGCTCCGTCTGTAAGTCCGCAGCCCGCCATTAAGGCCGTCTCTTCGGACGGGGGACGGAGGGTGAGTGTGATGGTAATGTATGATGATGATGATGGTGCCGGTGGTTTTTAGCGGGGGGGTCTGGGGTTCTCGGAGGAGCGGGATGATCATCATGATCATGGCGGTCCCACTCGAGGGGTTTGTTCCCCCACCGATTTCCCACTAAGAAGTCAGTGGTACCGGCAAAATAGCGAAAGGACGGGAGTGTCGCTCCGCCGCGGTCCGCGCGTGCGCACACAAACACACACTCTCTGACTCTGCTCTCTGTCTGTCCGTCATTTCTGTATTTTTCTTTACTGCGGCGAGTCGTGAAAACGCGCTGAAGGTTAAAAAGTGCCAGAACTGCTCTTTTTATTGTAGAAGTCAAAAACGGAGAGGAAAAAAAAGGCGACATCACCAGTCGGGGCGCAGACTCCATTTTTTCACATATTTACGGCGACTTTACCGTTTACCTCAGAATTGCGTTTCTCGCCCACATTCGCTGCGCAGTACTTACTCCGCATTATTCCGGGTTTTCCACATTTGCCTCAGTTTTACCTCAGCTTATGACACACGGTTACCTCCGATTGATTTGCTTCGTATAGCAAATCTGTCTGTCAAAATTCATTGCCTAAATCATGTTTACCTCAGGTTTGCCCCAGATTTACCGCAGGATTAACATCGAGTATTTTATTTACCCTACACTACCTCAAATTTGCTGCGTGTTACTTTTGTGTCAGATTTTACCTAACGTTAGTAACATTTGGATTTGTGACACTTTTCCTTCATTTACTCATTTAAATTTGTCCCACACCCATGTTTCCTTCAAATTTACCTCAGGATCCGATTTATCAAATAATAGGGTATTTGTTTCAGATTTACTTTGGATTAACCCAACATAAATTAAGATCATTTACCAGGGCTTTACCTGACATTATTTGCCCCAAATTTATTTCAGATTTGTGACGTTTTCTTTTCATGTTTCTTAGATGTACCATGCTTTCCCCAAGTTTACCTCAAATTTACCTGAGCTGTATAATCATGAAGTTTCCTTAAATTTGCCTCGTATGTGTGTATATGGAATTTCTCCAAATTATCACACATTTGCCTCATATTTACCTCAAGTTTTCCCCACACTTCCCGCACATTTGTCAGATTTACATATGCAGCGTTTTCCTCAGAATTACCACGTTTCCGGCCCTCCGGAGACCCGCGTCCGTTTTTCCCTTAATCTTAGAGTTTACAGGTAGAGGAACGGGCGCCCTCTGGACGTTGCCCACGTGTGTCCCCAACCGCAGTACGTTTTTCTCCCGGCGTTGTTGTTCTATCTATGTTGCCGCTAACGTACCTTAATGTATTATAACGTACCATGCGATTAACTTACAGCACAAAGACTAGGAACTGTAGAATTAGTTTTACTGCACGCTGTCGGACGCACATTTCCAGGTGTCTCTCCTAAACTGCTCACGGTGCCGTGCGGAGTCCTCCCGCGCTTCATGCAGCACATTCTGTGCGTTTCAACGATGCCACGTGTTTCACAGCTTCCTACTAATACATCCAAACATCTTTTTTTCATTGAGTCTCGAGGTAGGCACACATTGACTGAAACCACTTGTCCCGATTTTAGTACATTTAATACAGTTTTATATAGCTTATCAAATAGGTTAGCTTCAAGTTAAGACATTTAGCTTGTACTAATGCAATTAAAAAAAAAAAAAAAAAAAACGCATAACTACGTTCAGAACATAACTACATTTTGTGTGTGTTTTTATACTCTTTACATGCGGTAAGTTTTAAAGATACTCTTGTACAAGGCTAAGGGTTCACCATTGGTCTAAAGCTGCTTTTTCTTTTTGCGCAGGAAGCAAATCTGTCCGAACAGGTGGAATTGCACAGAGAACTCGAGAGTCGCGCACAAAGAGCGAGAGGTCCGACTTGCCACAATGTCAGGGGCGTCGGTGAAAGTGGCCGTCAGAGTGCGGCCTTTCAACTCGCGCGAGACCAGCAAGGAGTCGAAATGCATCATACAGATGCAGGGGAGCTCCACCAGTAAGTAGACCGAGCTCGTGAACTCTGACCTCAGGTTCCGCTCGCTGCTGCCCAGCTGCCACCTTTTGTGCAGCCCAAGAATTTAAAGTGTAAGACATCAGGTGGGCCAGCAGTTTAGAACCTGCCCTTACACTGTGACAGATCAGGTCCCAGGAGTGCTTTTTGCTGTTGGACCTTTGACAGATTCACTTATTTAACTGTAAAATACCCAGCTGTGGTAATGGCTGGAAGCCTAGAGCTGTATAAGACTGCAGCTATCTGTTCATTGCGATAATATGCACTCTGCCAGACCAGAACTAAGCATTATATATCAAGCTGCAGAGAACTTGGACATTCCAGTAGAAGTTCTGCGTCAGTGAAAAAAGCTGCAGTGTTTTTGATGTAAAGTTTCCTTGTTTTAAAAGAAGTAAACCATTTAGTCTTTTGACTGGGTGGCTGGTGAGGAGGGATTCAGTCCCCTGGTGTGGGTGAGCCACCCTTGCTTCCCTGGCAAAGCAAATTCAAAGCAACTTCATTCAGCTCTAGCTGCAAGAATGGAATGAATGAATGAATGAAAGAAAGAAATGAAGGATGGCCTGGGAACAGACATCTGCTAAAAGAAAACAAAGCAAAATGTTGAACTGAGGGAAAGTTTTCCTCTTTGGAAATGTAGCAGCAGTCATGTTGGGGTTCTCTGATGGTACCATGAAGGTGACGGTTGCAGCTTTGGGGCTTGTGGACCTGGGGATGGAATTTCCTCATCTGTAGGCTTGTTTGGCTCTTCTCGGGGACTCTTGGAGGTGCCTTGATGTGAGGAAAATGGACTGTTTCACTTTTCTTCTAATAGGCAGCCTGGTGCCTGATGCAGCAGATAGCTTGGTGTTGTTCATCGGAGCGCTGTTTGAGGAAACGATGTGGTTTCGTTAAAAGTGCACAGTTATAACATTCCCATGTTGGTGACCACTTCTGTGTTGAAAGCAGCTTGATAATGGTGGCAATGTTTTTTTTTTTTTTTTTTTTTTTTTTTTGTGGATGCCGCTGTCATTTTGCCTGATAGTGGTGTACATTTTGCTTCTCAGACTGTTCACTTAGCAGGACTTGCACAATATCAGTAATACAGAAGTGCAGATCATGAAGTAGTAAGATCTAACAACAAACGAGCCTGTTGTGTTGATCCAGTAAGGTCCTAGTTACATGATTAAGTGAATACAGTGTGCTGTTGACAGAACGGAACAATAAATATATGGAAATATAAGCATGGTTTGTGCTCCCTGAAGAGGGATATGGGAAGTTCTGTAGATGTATGGTCCAACAAAAAAAACAGGTTGATCTTAAGCAGACTTATTGAGCTAAAGAGAGGAGTTTTTTTATGCAGTAAAGCCTTAAGGTTAAATTACATGTAACTGGAAGCAGATTGGCTTTAGCATGCTTAAATATTCATCAAAGCTGTAATTAAAGGCCACTCTGGAGATTGGGACGATTGACAGCTGGCCAGCTTCATCAGTGGAACATGGTGAGAATCCGTGTGCAGCATTAATGCTTCCTGTATTGTTGAACTGTTTTCTTTATAATAAGAAGGAACCAGAAGTAAAACTGAGAATTTGGAGGGAATGTGACTTTCTGTCCTGCCAGGCTGAGGGGTCTGGCTTTGTCACAGCAACTGGTCATTCTGTGGTTCTTGCTGCGGTGCCGAGTGGCTTGTTGGACTGCTACACCCCCACACCCAACTCCATGTCTGCGTGTCCTGATTCAGTTGGCTATGCTGACTCATTAGCTAGAAGGATGCCTGCAGGATTATCAGTATTTGGGTTAGCAATCTCATGATGGGCATAGAAACATCCTGCTCCTCTGTTGACCTTCGTAAACATATGGCAAAATGGTTAAGGATCTTGATTTAAATGCAAATGAGTGCAGGTTCTGATCCCTTGCTCTTGTGCTGTTAAACAGTACACTTGCCTTTGGTAACATATCCAGATGTAATTATGCTAAATTCTTAGATTTTTGGTAAACATTCATTCAATACTATAATAAAATATATAACTTGAGGTTGGTGTGTAATGTGTTAAAATATAACAATACATTGTCTCCCAATAACATCCTTTGTGGTTTTGCACATGAAAGTTATGTAATGCCTAATGTGCTGTACCTGGTAACCAGGGTTAAAGTTCTTGCAAATAAGCTTCTGAAGTAGGCTTGTAGCTGTTCAATGCCTTCTTTGCTATGACGTCTGCACAATTTATTACTGTCTTTATAACCTTGCTTTTTCATTCACCACGATAAGATCAAGTTTGCAGTAAAATCATTGTTTCTTCAAAGCCAAAAACATATTGGTTCTGCTTTCAACAATGAAAGAAATGTCAGAGTTTCTTAAAACACAGATCTTCACGGATGATTGAATTGGATAAATAAACTTGACATTTTCTGCCTTTTTTCTGAGCTAAGGGACAATGTTCCTTTTTATGACTAGCTTTTTTGCAGCTTTTTCATGTTCTCTTGGAAGCTTGTTCTCCCTCACTATTCAAGATTTAAAAAAAAAAAAAAAAAAAAAACACTCCTTACTAAAAGGTATGATAGTTGCCTCCCTGAATTTGAGAATGCACCTTTCTGGATTGTGGTTTCATTCTTTGACCATAGGAGTGCCAGCTTGCCCCATAATGTTGTGTTGCGTATGAGTACATTGATTGAGGACTGCTTTAACTGAAGTTTTTGTCTTTGGTTTCACTGTCTGGTGACGTGATCAGAATTAAGGTTTTTCTCGTATTCAGACTAGTTTAGTCTTCAGTCTTCCCAAATGACAAGTAAACTAAATCATGGTTGTTGAGTGGCAATGTCTCCAAGCATCATGTTCTTTTGTTTCACATGTCCTCAAAGGTGATGGCTCTTTGTGTGTTCATGATGGCTCTTTTACGCAAAACTCTAACCATGATGGGTCTTTGTTTTCCATGTCTCTGACGATGATTCTTTTGTCATTTCCTCTAGCCATGATGGTTCATTGATTCTCTTGACTCTGACCATGATGACCCTTTTTCATTGCCATGTCTCTAACAATGAAGGCGATTTTAATTTTTTTTTTTTTTTTTTGGCCCACATCCTGGACCATGATGGTTGTTTTTGTTTCCCCGTGTTACAGTTCAGATCAGGATTCTCGGTCTCAGCTCTTCCATGCTTTATAGTTTCACTCTCTTTAGCACATTTGTTTTAATCTGTTTTTTGAAACTACTAATAAAGTAGGGAGAAGGTTATTGGGTATTTGCACCCTGTATTCAATATTAACTGCAGGGTTCAAAGAAACCATTTTCATAAGAGTGAGCAGATAAGTAACTGTTAAGTAGACCAATTAAGGCTGTGTAATTAGCTGAAAAGGAGCCTGTCTACACACAATTTTACAGGCTGTTTTTACACTGGACTCTTCAGTATAATGTTTCTTCTCTATGCATTCAGAGATGTATTACATTGAAGACAGAGTTTTGACTTTTGAATGTGCGTGTAATTAGCAAATTGCTGACTGACTGGTTCCACAGCTACAGGGATATCCTTGGATAAGGTGCAAAATATGTCAAGTCACAAAGGGACATCTTTCTGCAAATATATGTCAGAAGTGAAGGGAAAAAAAATGGAAATTCTTCTATGTTTTGTAAGTGCATAATTCAGGTCGTGACCAGACAATGCGTGCTTCATTACCAAGTGCATTTTAAGGCAGGGTATGCTGCATTGAGTACCCACAATGCCTTGCAGTTGCTGACAGTTGGTGAGGGGATTACCAGGCAAGGGTTTTTATTTATTTTTTTGGTGGAGGATCAGGTGTAATCTCTGCCTGCTGCATTTGAGACTCAACCTCACTGTGTTGTGGACTTGTGTGCGTGTTATTTGATTAAAAAACGAGAATAGGAGGATCTTTGGCTGTCTGAGACTGCATCTTTAGCCGGGGAGGGGAGACCTGCATTGCGTCAGTGTGCCAAATACTGTAACTCACAATCGTGTCCCACTTGACTTTCTGTTTGGTGCTGTTGCACATGTTGAAATGGCGTAAGATATTCATGTTTAGATACATTTAAACGTGAAGTGTGGGGCTCACATGCAGAGCAAAGGTAGTTTCGTCTCTTTTCTAGCTGTTATGCATGTGTGAATGGTAGGGGAAACCTGTTCAAAGCTGGAGTTGACTGGAATAAACTTCAGCATTTCAAGGCTCTCTCTCACTTTTTTTATACGTGTTTAATTCTTCATGTGTTTAATTCTTCATGTGTTAAGCAAAGCAGCTTCGAGGTTGAGGAACCACAGTTTTGTAGTTTCATGTTATAGAACCTGCTGTTGCTGTATATGAGGTCCTTCAGTCTGTGTTAGTATCCAGATGTGTAAACCCAGGTGCTGCAACCCCCTTCTTATTTGGGAGCTCATAATCCCTGTGACTGTGGGAGAGGAGGCCATCTCTAGGCACTGCACTTCCTGTGCTGATGCACTACTTTCTCAGCACCTTGTGGTTAGGAGATAGGAGGATATAGCGTTGACTGGAGTGTACAACTACGCAGCAACACTGCTCTCATCACTTGGGACTTACATAACACAGTTGGCGAGCAATCTCTGCCCTCCACTGGAGCGAGCTAGGCCGGGTCCTCTTTGGGCCTACTAATGAGACCAGCTCTGTAGAACTGCCATTCAAGGATGTTACCCTGGTGGTTAAAGAGTTAGATTTGGATCTGCCAGACTACAGTTCAGAGTTCCATGAGAGGATGTGCTCTTATTCTCAGGAGCAGGAGTATGGTGTTCAACTTGAATGGCTCATGTGGTCAGTTCAGCTGTGTCAATGTGTAAAACCATGAGATGTGAGCTGTAAAGCACCTACAGTACAAGTGAATTTGTGTCAAAGTAGGAGGACAGAAGTTGTATTAAATTTTGCATGAATCATGGTGTAATTTTTATATATATATTTAAAAGTTGTTATAAAAATATAGGGGGACGTGGTAGCTCAGTGGGTTGGACCGGATCCTGCTCTTCAGTGGGTCTGGGGTTCGACTCCCGGTTGGGGTGCCTTGCGACGGACTGGCGTCCCGTCCTGGGTGTGTCCCCTCCAGTCTTACGCCCTGAGTTGCCGGGTTAGGCGCTGGTTCCCCGCGACGCCGCATGGGACAAACGGTTCAGAAAATGTGTGTGTGTGTAAAAAAAAAAAAAAAAAAAAAAAAAAAAATATATATATTATATAAAATTATGTATACACATTGACTTTTCAATGTGCCCAAGTTGAGTTTTAAGAGACAAGTGAACATCCTGGGTAGTTAACGATACAGACTTTCAGTCTCTGGGGTTGAGATTCTCCCAGGAATCTGTAGTCAGTCTCGATGGATTGAGACTCTGTGGTGAGTCTGTGCGAGTTGAGACTCTTTGAACTGTCTGTAGTACCCTGCTAATGCTGTTCTCCTACCAGTGTAATGGATGGAAGCTGAAAGTGACTTGGACATGCAGGTCTGTAGGAGGACCCAGGTGATAAGGAGTGACAGAACACTAAGACGAACATTCAGTGGCCCAACAAAGAGTTCCGCAGAAATGGGGAGGTGGAATAAAGTGCATTTGCTTAGTGAAATGGGGGGTGGCACAGCAGGCTTGGCCAGGTCCTGCTCTCTAGTGGGTCTGGGGTTCAAGTCCTGCTTGGAGTGCCTTGCGATGGATTGGTGTCCCGTCCTAGGTGTATCCCCACGTCCTCCAGCCTTGTGCCGTGTGTTGCCGGGTTAGGCTCTGGTTCGCTGTGACTCCACTTGGGACAAGTGGTTTCAGACTGCGTGCATGCTTAGTGAAGTGGGGGATCTTTCAGTCATGGCTAACATGGGCAGAGACTGATTTCTATGTGATGACAGACTGTTGCGTTCGCAGCTCTTAGGTTTGCACCGCAGCACTTGACATCAAGACGAGATCATTTGTGAAGCACTTCTTGACCCACTCATTCCCTTTGTCCTCACCGTCCTGCCCCTGCCCCACATGTGGGACTGGCCTTGCCCTTATGTCCTGCGCTTCACAAGACAGATGAAATATGGACACAGAAGAAATGGGAACACAATGGTTATTGTAAACATGCACCTATACACAAGGCCCAAGGCTCTGTTTCGTTAAGGTAAACTGACTGTGCCTGCATGCCCCCCATGGGAAATTATAATGGATTTAGTGCAGTAATAACCATTTTGATTCTTTGATTCATTTTTGCCAAGCAAGCCCTTTACCATCGAAACCTCTCCTGGGGGTTCCAGGGACAAGCTGAAAGCTTTGTGTTGTGTGAACAAGATACTATTAGGCTGTAGGTGACTGAGCTTAAGTTTTTTTTTTTTTTTTTTTTTTTTTTCCTCCTCCTGATCCTCAGCAGAAGACTTTTTCAAAATGCACAAGTAGTTTTCTTCCTGAAACCTGGAATGCCTCTTGGATATCCACTGTGGCAGTAGACAAAAGGGAGTCAGTTCTTTCCCCATGAGAGTGAAGAAGGGTTGGATTTCATACTCTGTCTCTGCAGTTATAGGAGAAAGCCTGTGCTATTTACATTATAGGTTTTTTTTTTTTTTTTAATGATGGTTCAGGGGCCACACAGTCCCTTTCCCTCCATTGTATTCCATTTCCCATCAGGCACTGCTGTGTAACGGAGGGCCTTAGGAAGCCCCAGCGGAAGCTGCGCGAGTGCAGGGATTACATCATTCTGGGCAGTCATGCCTGTCTGAGCTGATCAATAGCAGGCCTTGTAATGGCTGCTGGAGACCATTACAAGGTACCCCTTGTTTCTTGCCCCCCTGCTAATCTAGAAACATGCTCGGACACAGGACCAGAGGCTCATGGGCCCCACTGCACCTTGCTTGAACCCCTGTCCATGAGCCTGTGCTTACAGCTGTACCAGTGCTTCTAATCTGGATCAAATTCTTCTGTCTTTTGTCATTTGTTTTCTTACATTGAAGATGTTTGTTCTGTAAATGTTTTTGTTGTGCGGTATGATCTGATGTTGTTCTTAGATCTTAGTTGCTCAGCAGACTTTTTTTTTTTTTTTTTCTCTCTTTTTGGCGGCTCAAGGAAATGATCTAGGTTGTGTCTTTGTAAAAAGTACAGCTGCAAGTCCCTTCTTTTGGATCTGTAGCCTGTTGGTAATAAGTGTATGTATGGAGACAGCTGGTAGCATAGTGGTTAGAGTTGCTGCCTTTGCACCCAAAGGGTACAGATTTGATCCCCCAGAGTAAGGTAATTACCCTAAAAATTGCTCCAGAAAAATTACTCAGCTGTATAAATGGATAAATTGTAAGCTTGTGACTGTAATAATTGTAACCTTAATATTGTAAGTTTCTTTGGAGAAAAGCATCAGCTAAATGAATAAATGCAAGGGTAGCTGCTTATCTGTTTTGTCATTTCTTGTCCGCAACAACAGAAGTTTTGTGGTGAAAGAATAAAGTCCATTCATCAGTCCAGTGGTGTCAAGAGTTGTGGCCATAACAGGAAGGCTCAGAGCTCACCTCTGTTCTGAACCACCTTCCTGTGTATGTCTGGCATACAAGTTGGATTTGTTTTGAACTTAACCCTGTTCAGATTGACAGAAGTGTGTTTACAGCTCCTTAGAAGAACCAAAGAGGAATACGGCTCTCCTGTTATGTGGCTGCACTGGTTCTGTAATGTCTTTCGGAGAAATATACAGTAAACAAACCACTCATTCTCTCTGGGATCAATACACTGGGTTGTACCTGTGAATGTGGAATCTGGGGCTCTGGCAAATTAATCTGCTTACTGGAAACATTATTTTCTGAGTGCTAGTAATATAGACTGTGTGTTTGTTTTTATCTTTTTAAATGTATATATGTGTGATTGAGGATGAATGTAATATTACATAAAGATCTCAGATGAGGGTTTAACATGTTTTGTATGTGTTTTTATGTGAATGTATAAGGTCTCCAGGGGATATTGTTTGACAGCTGGTAAAGCCAGTGCTTCACAGCTTCTCAGTTGCTTATCACCTGTAAGGTTTGAGACCTGCTCAGGGTGTGTGGGGTTTGCATTTCCCATGCATGCATAGAAGAAGGCATTGGGAAACCACATCCGTCCCACCCTTGCCACAAAACCACGTAGGTGACTGCTATTGACTCTACCACAATTTTTAGTATATTCTGCTCTTTAACTCCTTTTGAATTTTGAATTTAAATGAAGTGCAGTCAACTCTTCTTCATTTATTGGGGGGGTGAATTTTAGGCCATGAATATACCACATTCCTAATTAGTGCCTGTTTGTTGGCTTGTTCAAATGGTGGTATGCTATGCCATGAGCCTCATTCTGGTTACCTAGTTTTGTGCTGTGGATGTGTCTGGCTGTGTGGCACTACTTGAAGGCATCTGCTGAGGACCTGGATGATGCTCTTCACAGCAGATTTCCTGCAGATGGACCCCAGTGGACACAGTTTTTTCCAGTATAGCCAGTGGCCAAATCAATTTTCACTTGGACTGGTCACTGCTTTGCTGGGCCCTGTGGGGTGCATCAGGGAGTCTGGTGGGCAGCTGAGGTCTTGGTGGTGGGAGGGGGAGGGCTGGATGCAATATGCAGTATGATGAGGTGTTCTAGCACTATCACGTGCAGCAGTGTGTGAGTTCATCTCAGGCACGTGTCCATGAACTGGAGATTTTTTTTTTAAAAATAGAAATCAAATGTGTGCATCAGTGGCTGGTAAAATAGAAGTGAGCATGTGACTGAAATAAAGATAATAGTGATTTTGTTCTGTGTCTCTCTCTGGCTGTTTCATTTCTCAGTTTTGCGTGTAGGTCACTTTACTGTCCACTTCCCATGAGACCCACACTTTTGTAGACCTTTTGCCCTCTTAAAGGGACCTAGAGCAATGTGGTACACCTGCCTATGACAATATCATTAAGGCTGGTCCCATCTGAATGGGATCATTTTCACTGGAAAATAAGTTTTAGAAATTGTCATGCATGTAATTTAGGTTGCATGCTGTTTGTCACACTAACCTAACTGTGGCATATGACAAAGACCTCCATGTCACAGGAGCTGTCGTGTCACTGTAGCTTACTGTGTGTTGGGAAGTAGCGATCCCTTCTCAGTCAAGATGGTCCTGCAAGCGATGTGCTTGTGCACAGGATGATGCTATTAGCTATACATCACTTCAGTTGCATTCATTTCATTGTGGTCAGAGGTCACTTATTTTTGTATTCTGTAATGGGTTGCTTGGGAGATTGTAAAAGCAAGCATCCTGTATGGATGTGACTTCAGAAAAGCAATCACAAGCAGGATGGAATGTAGTCCAGCCCTGCTGCAGACCAAATGATCTTTAGGAAGTATGAGAAAATGGAGGACAACAAACTTATGTAGTCACATGGCTGAGCTGAATCATTGTGGAATTTGTGAGAGAGACAAAGGAAGGGGGAAGTAGGACTGAAGAGATCTGCCGTGGGCCTGGAAGCCGGAAGAAGGTGTGTGGACAGGGAGGAAATATGACTGGAGTGGGGTAGCCCTGATTTCTGCTAAATGTGGGTCCTCCAGTGTGAACCCCCCCCCCGCTTTCTCAGGGCTGGAGGTCAAAAGCCTTGGGTGTCTTGGTATTCTCAGCACGGTCTGTGATGGATAAACAGTCCCTCACCTACATTATTCATGAGTTGGAGACACTGAACTGTGACTTTGTCCAGGAGGGTTAATGCTCTGCCTTTGCACTGCTTGGTTCAGTATGGACCATTTGAGTTTGCAGCATCATTACAGCGTCTCACATCTTTTCTTAGTCCGTCTTTCTGTGACACTGTAACAAAGGCACGATCATCTCTTGCACCAGGGGCCCACTCGCACAAAGTTACTTAACATTTTGTGTGGAAAGAGGTCCCTAGCAGGTGGATTAAAAGTAATTAATCACATAGGAGCAGCAGCTGCCAGCTATACATCTACCTATCACGTTATTGCCTGATTACTTGATGCAGATGTCCCAGAAGGCAAAACTGTGGTCCCATCATTCAGTCATACATTGTCCAACATATTAATTTGGGGAGTGTTACTGCTGCAATTCCCCCCCCCCCCCCCCCTTTCTGTAAAGAATAGCCTTTTATCTGAAGAGGACTGGATTATTACATAACTTTTTTTCAATTTATCCCTCCTAAAATTGATGTGAGGAAAATCCTTAGAAAGGATCCTTTGTTGTTGAGATTGGTACCTCCAGCTTGTGACGTTTATTGCTCTTCCACTCTAAATGATCAGACCTTCCTTTGAAGGTAGTGCGGTAATTTATCATGAAGTTACAATGGTGTTCATTGCTGGCAGAAGACCACAGAGGATCCTTCCCCTCCCCTCAGTTTCTCTAAGATCTCTCGCTCTCTCGTCCTACTTGCTGGGATTTATCCAGAGCCTTGTCTAATGAATACTTAAAAAGCCAGTTGTACTTTACACATTTCATATGGATTTTTTCCCTTTTTTTTGACCTATTTCAGTCATTTTATCCACAGATGTCTGCTCTGGATGGAAGGGGTTGTGCAGTAGAGGTAACTTTTTTTTCCCTATTTGAGTGTGCTCTTTGTGCGAGTGGTTTGTAGATCTGCTCCTGCACAGTCCACAGTGGGTGTGTCATTGCTGGGACTTAACCATTGTGTGAAACCAAAGATTGGAGTACCATGTCTGTCCAGTGGGTGCTACACCTTAAATCTGTCTTCACAAAGGCCTTCCAGAAGGCTCTCTAAGCAGCTTATCTCTTATGTGTTTCCCTTCTGTTTCTTCTTGAAGTACCTTCCAGTTCTGCCGATTGCTAATTACTCCTCAGACAAGCTCTTAATCAGGGCTCCAGCAAGCTCCAGGTAGTTCAGAGCTTCAATATTGACATTAAATTTGTGTACAGATGCATTCATACCAGGAGATGTGTGCATCTTGAAGATTTGGTGCTTACTGATCTTGTCAGGATGAAGTTAAAGTTCTTTCTAAAGCATTACAAGTGGAAGCTGTCTCTCACAGTTGGTACTCTTTTGAGATTACCCTCTGTCCATGGTCTCCTGTTCATCTTTTCGTTTACATTCCACATTACGCTGTGGTCAGATTGTGCATTGTCTCTTGTGCTCACACTCTGAGTCCCCCATGAGGGACTGCTCTAATGTTCATGGCCAGAAGTAGGTCTCCAAAGTAGCACATGACTCACTCTGGGATAGACCTCCTATTAATTCTCTTTCCATCACCTCCCCTTCTTGCTGAAACAGGACTCTAGGTCATCAGGTTGCCTTTACCCTTGATGGAGGTGTTTGAGTTGTCTGTTTGACTGGTGATTTATGAAAATGTAGCTTTTAAAAGCTGTAGCTTCACATTTACATTTATTTTGCCAATACTGTCTTCTAGACCACCTTACAATTTCAAGATACTTACTCAGCTGTATAAATGGGTAAATAGTTGTAATTTGTACTGGTAATTTACAGTCAGTACTGTGCTCAAGCATACTACAGCAGGAAGTGGGTTATGACCCTTTGCCCTTTAGGTGCTAGTTCGAACCACTAGGCTACCTACCTATTGTCCAAGGTTGTTTTAGTTTTCTGGTCATTGACACACTGTTGGGGGAGGTCTCATACTACCAGGTCAACCTGGAGGAGGTGAGGCTGTGGATTGGTGGTCTTATTTGTTGATACATACAATCCCCCTTTTGGCTTTGCTGGACTGGGACCACCTAGAACTGCACCACCTGGAGCCAATGTTGTGCCTTTCGGACCTCTGCCCAGCCAACAGATGGAGAGCAGCTTGCCTGAGGTTGAATTGGAAGAGGTATGGGTCTGCTAAATGATGTACAGTGAATAATGTCCAAAACAGCACCAGGTGGAGCTTTTTTGGCCACCAAGAAGAGAGGTTATTTTTGCTGAAATATCTCCAGTTCCTTAACCACTCTAGCACAGCACCTGCTTCTCTGTACTGTGCCAGTGTGAGTCTGTGTTTTACCCCTCACCCTCAATATGTGTCTTGGAAATGCTTTGTGTTTACATATTGTACCAGGCATATGGAGGCCTGAAACAGAGGATGCCTTCCTGCTTTTTCCAAATCTCTTGAGAGAGAGAGAGAGAGTCAAGCCATTATTCCTCTGGGGCCTGAAACAGGAGCCGATATGAACACCACCTATTGACTTATTTAGTTCCTCATTTTGTCCTCTTCCAGAGTCTTGCAGATTCTGTGTTATAGGGGTTGGAGTGACTCGTGATTTGAGATTCATTGCTGAAGGGCAGATGGTGCTGAGATGGTGGGGGGCAGGGGGAAAGTGAGCAAGCAAGGAGGGCTAGAGAACTCCCCATTTCTTGAGGACTTCATATGCGATGTCTTCCATGACTGCCTACATTCATAAAGCCCTGGGGAGGCTATTAAAGTTTCATTCTTTGAGCAGTGCTACGCATACGGTAATTACAGTTTTGGAGACTTATTTAAATGGAGCAAATACCTCATAGCTTTGCAGTGAAAAGGAACACTCTGTTTCTCTTTGTTCATTACATAATCTGGAAAGGGTCCCCCCTCCCTTTTAGGAGCTGTTTTTCCATTGTCATATTACGTGGCCTGGAAGATGTGACTCCAGGCTTTTGTCTGCACTGGTGTGTGTGTGTGTGTGTGAGTGTGAGAGAGAGAGACACACGAGTGTGCTTTCCCTTTGGCTCAGGCTACAGACAAGCCGCTTCTGACACACAGACATTCCACCGCATTAGGCCTGGTATTCTGACTATTTCCCAGGTGTCTTTGCAGCTCTGGGGAATGAAGCAAACGCCTAACCACAGCCTCCCTGTGGCACGGCGCCACGATGAATTTCTCTTTCCAACATGTGCTCAGTGTGGACACATAGGGTGGAAAAAACGCATTCCTCTTGCACACTCCCAGTGCTCCAACCATCAGGTTGGCATCGGTGCTTCATCCCAATGAGGGAAATGTCAGTATCTGCCCAGTGTCCAGTCCCTTTGGGTTCAATGGGAACCCTTCTGTTTGTCAGGCATATCAGGATTTCGATTATTTGGTTCCCTAACATCTGAGGACAGATTTGAACACACTGCTAAACTTCACAGAAGAAATATTTACTCTTATTAGCATTATTTTAGCATTACTATTAATGTTCACTATTTCTGGAACTGACCTGCATGCTAGATGCACCTGCTGCACTAAGTTCATACGGCCTGGGTGGTGTTGGGTCCAAAGTGGACCTGTCATTCCATCTCAAGGGTGGGGTTTGAGAGCCCATCTCTCATTTTGGGCTTATGTTGCTGAGGCGCACACAAACCCAACCCATTCCATCCTCCCTAGTGCAAAAACAGCCAGCTGTCAGAACAATTGATTTATCCATGTTAATGATTTGTCAGTTTTATAGATCATCAGTTTATAGGGTGTGAGGCTTGTTGAGTGCCCTAAGCCATCTTTGCTGCTGCAAAGAATGCTGTGCAGTCATTTTCTTCCTGTTGTGAGTGTTCAGGGTTGTACTTATCACTCTAGCAATTGAGAAGGAAAACATGAAGGTGAGTACACCTTAAAGGTTCCTAAAAAGTGCCTAAATGATCTGAGGTTCAAGGTAAATGGGGATGTGCAAACACATAGAAACTGGGTTTTGTGGGATTTCTTCCATTTAGTTTCCTAGGAACGATCCTTTTGTTGCACCTCGGTAGATTGTGGTCACCTGGAATGGCCTAACTGGGAGATCCAGCTGAATAAGGGAGTGTTTTTGATGGATCGCCTCTTCTTTCTAAAACTGGCAGGCTGAGCACCTTTCCGTCCTCCCTCCGTCCATAGCGTGGGGAATCCAGCTCACGACCTTGTAGGAGGAGAACGTCTGATTGCTGGTACAGGGGTGGAGTGTGGGTGGGGCCTGTTCTGCATCAGGGTAGGACTCAAATGGTGGCTGTCCTTTCCTGAGGAAGATGAATGCCCCCTGTGTTCACCGCCAAGCCTTTTTTATTGCCGATTCATTAGTCTGTCAGGCATGCCTCTGGCTATCTTTATCTGGCATGGAGCAAAGATTTGTGTTCCTGGAAAAGGGTTGGGACGACCAATAAGTGTACCTCATACTAATGTAAATCACTCTCCCAATTTAACCCTGCACTTCAGTTCCAATTAGACACAGGTCAAGGGTTAAACCTCTGAGTTTAGCAAACTTTTCAGATTTCCATTGGGCTGTTCTCCCAGGCTTATGAGTGTTGAAATAGGTAAAAGACTGCCACGTGTAATGGATAGATAGCAGCATTGCAATATTAATAGTGATGTTTTCATGCTGGCTACCATTAGTGTACAGCTGATTCTGTACTTCAATCCTTTGGGTGATGCCCAAATTCAGAGCAGGGGCAAGCAATGAGCATCAGCCTAGATATAACCTGTGTGTAAAGTTGAAGGTCACACTGTCAACAGCTGTAAAAGCATACCTGATTTGTATAGTTTTTTTGTGTTACTTGGTAAAGCTGGTGAATGCTTTTTTATCAGACAGTTCTGGGTTCATCATGCACATGATGTTAAAGGTTCAACATAAGCAGCAGGTGAAAGTGCAGTGCAGACAGTGGCATAAATGCATGGCTGTCGGGGGAGCGATAGAAAAGTGTATGTGTCGTGAGCTTGGGCAATTCTGGGCCACTCTGGCAGAATGAATGTCCCCTGTGACATCCGTGGTGGAACAAAGAGCTATTTAATATCTCCCCACCCCCTCCCACCCACAAGGTCTGCCTCTGCTATGGATCTGTAGGCTGTGTGCTCAAGTCAGCACTTCGGCAAGTTGTTGGCAGATTGGAAGCTTTGCAGCTGACCCTGGATCAGTTGGAGCTCATTGTAGAGGTTAAAAGTTTAATTTGCGGCTGCTTGGACTGCTTAGGACTGTTTGCTGGTGATTATTGGAGTTGCTATGCCTTAAAAGGTTTGTGCATAAAGATATTTAATAGTTTATACAGCTGGGTAAATTGTACCATATCGGCTAAGGGTTAATAGGGTCAAGGTCTATGCCAGCAAGAGAGTGGAAACAAACTCATGTCCTTCAATGGGATTTTTGAACACAAGACGATGGCTCTAACTACTGTTCCACCTCCTTCCTCTGGGCATGATTTCTATTGTTTTTAAGGAGGGGAGAGCTTTTTACAGAAGTTCTTCAGGTTAAGCAGTTTGGTCAGAAAGAGATCGACAATTTTCTTGTGGTTTGAATCCAAACCCTGTCCATACAGTTCCTCTCCTACTTTAGTGCTTGCTGTCCTCTCCACCTTAGAAACATGTACAAGGGGCTGTCTTGGCCCTTCAGCTTGGCGGCTGCTGCTGTTGCTGCTCTGTTTATACCGTTGCCAGGAGAGCAGCACCTCACTTGTCTGTCAGTGTTATTTTCTGCTCTCCCACTCCCTCCAACCCAGTGGGTCTCTGAATCAGCCCTTTTGCTTGAGTGCATCTGGCCAAATTGGGCCCAGTCTATCACATACTGGAGAAGTGAGGGGGGTGTCAGTAACAGCCAGGCTATTACCATCTATAAATATTCTCCCTTCCTTAGAAGCCCACACCCTCCCACCGCTTGGGTGAGGCTCTCCTGGCCATCTGCGCCATGAGATTTTTGGGACCAGCCGACATATCTTAGAAGATTTGCATTCCAGTCATGGCCACAAATTCCTGGGTATTAAGGAAGGTTTACATGTGTTGGTCCAGAGGCTACATGCTGGGGGTCTGTAACAGTCCCAGCAGGCACCCAGCATTCTCACCCCTTCCCTCTTGTGTTGTAGCGACTGAGAAATTGGAGCCGAAACTGGGAAAGCTGTTGGACTCCCAAGACTTTGAACTTGGCCTGAATTGTTAAACTGTACAGCTTGGAAAAAATGCTTAATAAGAAGCTTTGGAGAGAAGTATATACAAAGTGGCTATAAAAATAAATAAAATCATACATTTCATGTTTTGTCACTCTTGCAGACTGTTCTCTAGATATAGGAGTTTTTTTTTTTTTTTTCCCTCCCCCCTCCTCCTCCTCTTATTGTGTGTCATAATCTGCTTGGCACAGTAGAGTCCACTAGAATGGTATGTGTGTTAATTTAATCTAGTGGTAGAACTCATTGAAGTCAGTGTAGTGGCTTCTTACATTTATTCATTTAGGTGACGCTTTTCTCCAAAACAGCTTACAATGTTAAGATGTTCTTCAATCATAAATGGTACAGTGATCTGTGTTTGATCACAAGGAGAGACTAATTCCTGTCATATGAGGAAAAAACAATTTCTTTCATATGGTGAAAGTATCAGTGGGAAGGGATGTGCCAGCCCACATCCAGCACAGAGCTGTGCATGTTCTCAGGCTGAAATAAAGTACTTTCAAGTGACAGGTCTTTAGCTGTGTGTACACTGGTGACCACCTGCGCCTCCCTGGTGGCTGCTGACAGACGGAAGCACAGCTGGTCTTCTGACTGTTAGACCTGCTCAGGGGTCTTGGATTGCAGCCCACAGAAATCCCTTGCTTCCTTTTCCAGCTCCATTCCCAAAATTCTCCTTGGCTACATGTGCAGCACCAAGCTTTTAAAGGAGGAGACTAGAGAAAACATTGAAAACCTTGTCTATCCCCTCATTTAATGTTAAATATGTCTAAAATGAGAGCTGGAATGTTCTAGTCCTTTTAAGAATGTAACAGAAGGTCTGTAGAGCCTTTTCTTGGTAAACGGGACTAGTTTTTGATATTTGACCAGTTATTTTTATATTTATTCTTGATTGATTTATTGTGGAATTTAACCACACTTTCAGCATTTGGACTTGAGTATTGCTATTGTGGCCATTTCCCCTTCAGAGTATAGCTTTTAATATTTATTTTGGTGTTTATATTGATTCACAAATGTGTTTGTGGAATATTTATATTTCTTGATTTGGTTATATACCTCGTAACCACTGAATCCCTTCCAGCATTCAAGAAGAACCTTAAAACCAATTTTTCTCTTGATCGTCTCACTCCAACACCATCTGCTATAATTTTCTGTATATTTACTATTCGAATGTCACTTCTATAGGTGGTGGTATCAAACAAGCTCTGTGTCAGTCTTGTTTCTAAAATGTTTCATGTATTGTTAATGTACTTTTGTTCACTTAGAGTTGTAGGTGACTTTGCAGAGCAGTACCTAGTAAATTAATAAATTTAAATGAAAAAATTATTCATTTACTGTGTAATTGTGGCCCTGTTTGCACTCTGTGCATGCTGGCAGCAGGTGTTGGAGTTTTCTGGTTCAAATCCCTGTTCCTGTTATTCTACCCTTAATAAAAGTACTTACCCAGAGTTAATTCAGTAAGCATACTCTCCTGTATAAGTCTAAGTTGCTTTGGATCAACCAAATGGCAAATAACCATAACTAAATTCTGAATTAATTTGTTGTGATATACATGTGGATTTAATGAACACACCTCAGTCAATCCTGAAACAAAGACCTGCACAGAGGAATGTGTATACCGGTGTACACTGCTATCCACCATCCCATATCAGCACTTTCACAATAACGCCTCTTAAATGAATACCCTTGTTTGCTTTCCACCCTGATCCTTCCCACTGTAATGACTGTTTGTCAAATTGTGTGGGGGGTGAAAACATGAAAATCAGCCTCTACGAACACATGTTCTTATTTTCATACTGAAGCTCACAAAAACCTACAAAACGTATTCAGGCGGCAGCAGCTGGAGTGGTAGTGCATCCATAGCGTAGCATTGCTGCAGTGGATGTCAATATTTGTTGGCCAATAATTGTGGGGAGTTATAGGGGGTTAATAACTCTTGAGTTGTGCTGTTTGAGAGCTTTTGGCCTGGCATGTGTTTGTGCTCTGCGAGTGTTCCTCTCTAACAAAGCGGAGACGCAGTAACACTTCCAACACTTACGTCTCCCAAGCTATCTTTCTGTAATGCCGCCAACAGAATGGTCCAGTTGGGCTGCTGCAATATTTCTGGGCAGCTTCAGTAAATATTGTATAGTGTACTGTTGTTCACAATAGTAAAATAATGGTAATAATAATATATTATTGTTTGTTTTTAATGTATTATATGGAGTGTTTTACATCATTTTAGAGACATTTGTCAAAATAAGTCTGGGTTTTTTGGAATGAGCTGAGAACAAACTATAACTTTCCCCAGAAGGAATAATGAGAAATGGGCTCCCACTGTCTGCCTTTTTGCTATCTGTTCCATTTTTAGGAATGGAGTAAGGGCAGATAGTGGGGTATACCTGTACTTCATAGTTATGGCAGCTCAAATTTGTGGTGTTCAGAACTTTAAGAAGCCCTTGCTAATGTTTTATGTTCTGTTATTGTATTCTAAAAACAGCACAAATTGTTAGGCACAGCACATATGATTGTGAGCAGTCAGTGAACAGCTTTCCATGTCATTATTTAAATCTTGTGGGGTGCGTTCAGTCAACAGCTCAGCAAAGCCTAGTTAAGAGCTTAGTCAAAATGAAACCTGTGTAAACTGTGCCCTGGGTTCAAAATGTCCCAGGGGCAGCACAGCCATTTCACAAGACCATTTAAAATGTAAGTTTGGGGCAGATATGGGAAGTAGAAGTAGTGAGTGGAAAAATTAGTTGTTTTATAGTTTTGTTTCTTTTCTCTGATAAAATGCCAAGTACTGTGATCCATCCACTGGCCACTTGTATTTTTGATCTTTAAGTAACTGAAATGCCAAGCGTACAAATTAGCGCTCAGCAGACGTAACTAAACAACCATCACTAGAAACCACTTTGTCCATCAAGCTTGGCCAAAATATACCAGTTTGTGAAGAGCGTGGTGTGTCCTGTTTAAGCCTTTCAAAATAAAAACATCCATAAGACGTAAACCTATGTGTGGTACACTTATTTTTTTTTAAAAAAAAAAAAGGTGCTGCTCTTCTCTAATGCCAACTTTTGAACAGATGATACTGCAGAGTACTTTGACATCTTTATACACATCAACCCTTGAATATCAAACTGTACCTCACGCAGGATTTTTGATGCTCTCTCTCTCCCTCCTTCCAGCGATTTTGAACCCGAAAAACCCAAAGGAACCACCAAAGTCCTTCAGCTTTGACTACTCTTACTGGTCACACACCACAGTAAGCTGACCACTTCTCACATCTTCTACTTCCTCTTGGACATGACTTTTACAAACTCAGGTGTTAACAGTCATTTTTAGATAACGGGGATGCATTTGTGCTATGTTTATGGGTTGTTTGTGTATATCTTTTTAAACCTTATAGGTGCATTTTTGAGCACTGTTTCCCTAGAAAAATAGACCTTTTTGGCAGGTCTCCGTTTTATTTATTTAAAAAATAAATCATGTGCTTCTCTCCCTTCAGCCAGATGACCCTTCCTTCGCCTCCCAGAGCCAGGTTTACAATGATATAGGCAAGGAGATGCTGCAGCATGCCTTTGAAGGGTACAATGTCTGCATCTTTGCTTATGGCCAGACAGGTGCAGGCAAGTCCTACACCATGATGGGTAAACAGGAAGAGGGCCAGGAGGGCATCATCCCCCAGGTATGTCTGGTCACAGAAACTAAAGACCGTTTTACATAAATCCATGCTCTCTCTCACTCCCAGAAAAAGGAGTCCTAGACGCTACTTATTCTCTTTCCTGTTTAAGCCTGTAAACCATTAATACTTGGTTAGATGTATTGTGTTTGAATGCTGTTGTTTTGACAGAGAAGAAAGTCTTTGATACTGACCTTCATTATGAGAAAGGCGTATGTGCTGTGCTGTGCTGGGTTTTCTGCAGCTTCTTGGGAGAGCTCTTTTAAAAAGCTTTTTGTGTCTTGCATTGATCGATGTCAACCACCTCCCCCTCCCAGCTCTGTGAAGAACTCTTTGAGAAGATCAATGACAACAGCAATGAGGACATCTCGTACTCTGTGGAGGTGAGTTATGTTGGCCTAGGGCACCCACCCCCCACCATATCCTGCTGTTTGGTGCTCCCTAATTCATTTGTTTGAACTGCAATCAAAGCCTCAGAACTGATGATTACATTGGCATTTATTCTTTCAGCTAAATGAGTTTCCAAAGCAACTTACGATTATTTACCAATTTGTACAGTGGAATAATTTTTTTTTACTGGAGCGATTAGTTTTTAGGGTAAGTGCCTTGCTCAAGGGAATTATAGCTAATGTGAGACTCGAACCTGCGACCTTTTGGTCCATAGGCAACAGCTCTAACCATGACACTACCAGCTGCCCCATTGCAACAAAGGCTTTGTTGTGTAAGGCTGTGCAGCATGAATCCTAGCGAGAAGAGTCAAAGTCCAGCCTTTTTCCTGAGTTGCCTCCTTTTAGATGAGACAGATCCTGAGATTTTCCAAAAGATGCAGCTTTTGACACCTGGAGAAAACGGCAACAGTTCCGTTTCTATGTAATACGGACAAAATTCTTTACAGCATCACCCCCTCTTGTGTAGTCAAATCCTTTTTTATTTTTCTTTACATACAGCTTGGGTCACATTTTGACCTCTGCTGATGACCACATATGGTCAGTGCCACCTAAGTACAGTCAGATTGACATGAGACTCACTTCACTTTGACTGAAAATTTCAGTGCTTATGGTGTTCTTTGGGTTAGATCTGGATAAGTGCGAGGTGGTCAAGTGTTCGAAAAGACAGCATCACAGTTGACTTGGTTTACAGGTGGCCTACATGGAAATCTACTGTGAGCGTGTCCGGGACCTGTTGAACCCCAAAAACAAGGGCAACTTGCGCGTGCGTGAGCATCCCCTGCTTGGTCCCTACGTGGAGGACTTGTCCAAACTTGCTGTTACTTCCTACACAGACATCGCTGACCTGATGGATGCAGGAAACAAGGCCAGGTGAGACACTAAGTACAGTCATTGAAGTAAGAGTGTCCACTTTTTCTTTTTAGCCCAAGAATTCACTAGGTCCTCTGTCCACCCCAGAAGGAAAGGATGATTTCACCACTCATTTTCTCCCCTCCTGGAGCTTAGTCCTCCTTTGCTTACCTGCCACTGGAACACTTGTGCAGCAGTTCACAGGAAAACTCAAACAGCTCAGCAACCCTCCTTCTCCTGAACTATTAGGGTATACCTTCAGTAGCAGTTTTACCAGCCTTCAGTAGCTTTATTCTTATTTAAGCTGACTTCTTAAAAAAAAGAGAGTGAAAGTATCTTATGAAAGGGGCGACACAGATTTGGTCATAAGCAACTATGCTGGTCCTCATGATTAAACCAAAGTGGAAGAGTATTAAGGTAACTAGATCTAAGTCCCAGAATCCTCTATACCAATCGACCAGTGGTGTCAACTATGCAGTGGGTGCCCCTGTTGGCTGCAGCAACTGCAATAAGCCAGCTACATAAAGTGTCCATTAAGCGGACATGGTTTAACAGGTTGCGATCCATGTGCACTGTTGGTTTTTGTTGTGCTTTCTCCACAATCCTTGGCCATGTCAGCTGAGTGAATGAGTTGCAAATAGTGGTCGGGGTGGTGTTCATGGAGGTCAACACCAAGGCATGACAGTGCTAGTTCCTCTTCGCATATTCTTGGTCAGCTTTGTGGGCACAGCAGCCAAGACATTGCTTTTATGACCATTTATCTCCTCTTGCCCCACTGTCAGTTACTATCTTTCTGCTGAGCAGGAGTCCAGTCTTTCTGTGCTTTTTCCTGTTGACTATTTGCTTATTAAGTCTAACACTTTTCTAGAAAGAGGCAGATTCCACAGACTGCTGTACACCACTGATATACAACTAGACTAATATTTTGAACAAGTAATTCATGGTTCTAACACTCTTGTCCTGCAGGACGGTAGCAGCCACCAACATGAATGAGACCAGCAGCAGGTCGCACGCTGTCTTCACAATTGTCTTCACACAGAGGAAGCATGATAGTGAGACGGACCTCTCCACTGAAAAGGTGATCTGCAATCCCACACACCCATCTTCACCTGCCCTTGTTATGAGGCTCCATCCACTGTGGCTACAGTCTTGGTTGCTCATGAATATGGAACAAGGGCTGAGACTGGGGCCAACAGTGTCCTCATTCAGGGTCACTGTACCAAATGTGGTTTTAAATCCTTAAATGTGCGCACATTCATTTCTTCAAGGATGGGAATTGTTTAATCAAGCTTTTATTTTTCTGTTTTTATGTAACTCTGTGTCAGTGTTCATCCAGAATTACCTGCAATCTATTTCTTCAGGTCAGCAAGATCAGCCTAGTGGACTTGGCAGGCAGCGAGCGGGCAGACTCCACAGGGGCTAAAGGGACAAGGCTAAAGGTAGTCCCCTCATCTGTATCTGCTCTGTTCCCCATGATCTCCACAGGTGGGCCAGGTTACTGTGGTTAAACCTGTTTTGATAATTTCAGTATTGATGACCAGCTTCTGGTCGTTAAATGTCTGATTTATTTGTGTGTGCTTCTTCTGCACGTGTCTCTATCTGCTGAGCTGTCATATGTCTTAAAATGGTTTGGGAAGGAGTAGAACCCCAGTCATCGCATGTGTCCACATTTGTAGTGATGGTCAACTTCAACCCAGGTTTCCACAAATGGGTATGTAGGAGGCCTTTCTCTGTGTAGCACTTTAGCTCTCCTGTTTCATTTTCCCCTTTTAGGAAGGTGCGAACATCAACAAGTCGCTGACCACGCTTGGGAAGGTCATCTCGGCCTTGGCAGAAGTGGTGAGTGCTGATTGGTTGTGTCAGACATGTAGAGGCTGTCTTTCCCGTTGGACATGCTGTAACCCGCTCTGCTGTTGTATCTTTCTCTCCCATTTCCCAATGCTTCCTGTGCTCAGGATAATTGTACCAGCAAGGTAAAACTGTTTAGTGTTCAGCCCTCTACCCTATAACTCACCAGAAATCCCTGAGCATCTGATACATCTCATCAGACGCAGTTGCCTAATCTAGCCTCCCTTGTTCTTTTTAGTTCTGCTTTAAAATAAATTTGTTTCATTTCGCCATTTTTACGCATCTGAAACTTCTGCCCAGTTTGTAGTATTTGATTGTTGATTGCCCCTCGTCCTTTAATATACAGTCATGTTCGTGACTCCGCTTTAAAATACTCCATGTTCTTCATGTGAAACAGAGCAAGAAGAAGAAGAAGACAGACTTCATTCCTTACAGGGACTCTGTTCTCACATGGCTGCTCCGGGAGAACCTGGGTAAGAAGGAATGTGATATTAAAACCGGCATAAAGCTAACTATGTATGCCAACTAGCTAAGTTGACATACAGCTAACTATCACTGTAGGATGGTTAGCTGTATGTCAAAACCACAAAGCCCCTTCTTCCTCCTTGTGGAGGTGCTGATAGTCTTACTGTAGGGTGATCTCTTGGCTCCTTAGCTATGGTGTGGTTGCCTTGTCATGGTGTACCCTGCTTTATACTTTATACTTCCAGTATAGGATCTCCACCACTACCCTGACTTGGATAAGTTATTAATAATGGATGAATGATAAAGGTAAATGCAGCACATTTGACAGTTTTAGTTTCATACATTTAGGAGTTGCATAAAAATGAGTGATCAGGGTTTTTAAGGCTGTTCCTCCTGCAATGAAAGTCATTCTTAAAGTCATTATTTCTCTACAGCAATTTCAAATTTCACTTTGAAATTGAGGATGATGTGTAACCTTTGGTTAGTGACTGCCTGCTTCAGTTTTCAGTGTTTCTGCACAGTTTGTGTCTGCTTATTTATTGACCCATTCATTCGTTTACCCCCCGCCACCTCAGGTGGAAACTCCAGAACAGCCATGGTCGCAGCCCTCAGCCCTGCCGATATAAACTACGATGAAACCCTCAGCACGCTGAGGTACTACTTCTAAAAAGCTCCCTTAGCAGCACATAACATGATACAAGAAGGTTGGAAGTGGCCTGCAAATTGCTCCATGTCTCATTATATTATATTTACATTTTACCATGTAGTTCTACCTGCTCTTCTCTACAGCAGTTTGAATGTTACATTTTCACCCATTAAACAGTATATAATTTATTGAAGTACAGTTCCTTAGTTCATGATACAGCAACAAAGTCCCTTGCCGGGCTTGAACCTGGAGCTTATCTTACTGTGGTCCAGGTTCTGCTTGGGTGCTGTTAGGGGGGTGAGGGGATTCTGCAGTGGCTGTGTTTGTATTCCTGCCCGAGTCAGACATGTGTCTTCCCCTGTGCAGGTACGCTGATCGGGCGAAGCAGATCAAGTGCAATGCGGTGATCAATGAAGATCCCAACGCCAAGCTGGTGCGTGAGCTGAAGGATGAAGTTGCGCGCCTCAAGGATCTACTCCGTGCCCAGGGCCTGGGTGATATTCTGGACAGTGAGTTGAAACACAGTGCCCCTTATAGGACAGGACAGGCACAGTACTTTAAATATAACAAGCCTTCCCACACCATATGCCCATAGAATGTAACGTTTCGTTCACAGATTTTGGTCCGTCTCTTTCCAGTTAATTTTGCCAGTAATGTATAGCATGTCAGAAGAATGGGGCTCATTAATGTATGTGGATATGAGGATAATCCACATATTTACGTCACATGGGAACTTTCTCTGCGCCAAAGTTCTGTTTCACCTTGTCTTCATACTCTCATGTTTGTCCAGCTGGAGATGTCTAACACCTCCCTTTCCCTTCGTCACTCTATTGCTAATTTGACGTCTGACCTCTGATCCTTCTCGTGTTCTCCTGCTTCCCTTCAGTTGAACCGATCGGGGATGATTGCCCAGGAAACGGAAGCAAATGTGTGTATTGGGTGTGCCGGTGCCTGCAGCCCCTGTAGCCTGTGCCCCGCCTTCTGGCGGTTCACCATTGCTTCTGGCACCCCCTTGAGGGAACCTCGCTGCTTTTTGCATGCATCAAAGCTAATGCTATTGCTAAAGTTCAGCTTGAGCTGTCCCGGGATAGATGGGGGCTAGCGGAAGTCATACACTCCTTAAAGGAGGGATGGGGTAGTTTGTTTTTGCACTTGTATTAAAAGAGTTGACTTAAAATGCTTTTGAGACAGCCAGACAGAGTAGAAAAGGAAATGCAGGACTGGTGCTGTATTTACTAAATACTTTGTGTCCTGCTGCCTCAAATCTTGTAGTTAATTTTCCCCTTAATGTTTTCTCCCTTTGTCTTGGCCTTTTCTCTCCTGCCAGTTCAGCGTGTCTGCTGTTTCATTCATTGCAGGTGGCAGCATTGATGACGTTAGAATGCTAAACTCTCATTTTGAAACCATGAGCTACCAGAACAGAGGTGCATGTCTCACTGTTCCTGGATGTGGATGTTGTAGCAATGTCTCTTAGCCATACCCTGCAAATGTACAATAGTGCTTTCTAGTTTCTAGTCTTGTATTAATCTCTGTATCTGCTGCTGATACCTTTGGAAGGGTTTCTGTGTCCTTTTTTCCTTCCTGCTTTCACCTCTGCTGTGTTTGCAAGAGGGAAAGCCGCTCTTTAGTAGCATATTGACCCAGTGTCTGGGAATTCTAAAAGTGAATTGTACTTTTGATTGAGTCGGTACTCAATTCGTTCTTTTTCTGAAACGGGAATGACACATTTGTAATCATTTTAATTTGTTCCCCCTTGTGTGAGTGCAGGAAATTTTCATTACTTACAGGGAGGATGCAGCAGAAGTCTTAATATTATTGTGCTGTGGTCACTTCTCTCGGGCAGTCAAGTCCATCAAGCTATTTTCACTTCAGAGGAAGTAAAGTGAAGAGTAGATCTCAGTGTAAATTCATGTTTGTAAGCCTCTTCCTGCTGGTGAGGCCAGGAGGCATCCTCTGTATTTGGGAGGCTCGGAGACCTGTCTCGTAGCACCACCGTATTAATCGGGGGAGCTTATCCTGCTGCATGTTCCTCATTGTGCTGCCCGTCCGTACTCTGCTTTACTCCCAACTTCCCCTGCCCTCTTCAGCTGTCTGCCCGAGCCATTGCCCTGCGTTTCTATTCCATCCAGCATTCTGTACAATGATGGCAGTTTTTACCCTGATCCAAGCCTTTTTGCTTGTAACCTTTATCGTATACACATGGTCTCACTGACTGCGCCAAACAGCAGACTTTATAGTTTGCTCTGTTTTTAAAAATATATTCTCAGAACTGGTTAAGAAGATTCACAGAATAGGGTGATAATGGTGCTGAAAGATAACATTTGACTTGGGCCTCTCTTCCCATCAGGTCATTGGGTGTCAATCTGACTAAGGTCAGATTACTAATTGAGGTGAAACTTCACTTTTTTTTTTTTTTGTTTGTTTCTAGTCTTTGAATCCATTACACTGATAACAATTTGAAGGGATTCAGTGTGGCCAAAACAATTTCGGATCAGTGCTCTTTATGAAACTGTTAATACATGAATCAATTCATAATTAGATCTTTAGCACTTTCATATAAAATTACAGCCAATTTTGATATCACATCCCTTCTTACCCAGGGTCTCCTGGCTTTCAGCCTTGTAGTCACAGGTCCCATTCCTTACCTGCTGTACCTCCTGTTATCCTCCCTGGAACAGTACACACACTGCACAGCATGGGATCAGCTGTGAAAACTGCCAGCTTGTCAAGCTAACCCGTTTGGTGCAGTTCCTGTGTGTGTTTTGTGTGTCTTACACTTAGTCTTTCCTCCTTGTTTTCTCTCTTTTTTTTTTTTTTTTCCCCCCCTCTTTTCCCTTTCTGTTGTTTCTACCTTTTTTGCACCCAACCCCCCCCCCCCCCCCAAACTCCATCCTGCCCCCTGGTGCTTCAGACCTGAAAGACATACACAACAGTAAACATAGATACTTGCTTGCGTCAGAGAACCAACGGCCTGGCCATCTCTCCACAGCACCCATTGGCTCCTTTACAGAGCCCCCTCTGCCTGGTGCTCTTACTGGTCTGGGGGGGCTGCCCTCTGTCACCAGCATCCAGGAGCGCATTATGTCCACGCCGGGTGGGGAGGAGGCCATCGAACGGCTAAAGGTACGTGTTCCCCACTGCACTCCCTCTGGTTCACAGTATCCATGTCTTGTAAGGACTGACTGGCAGGGCAGATGAAGGTTCACCCATGCAGACTCAGTGAGTGTTGGGCTGCATTTGGACAACATGGCACGGTGAGATGGGTGATATGATTGGACAAAATGGTGTGGTAAGCTCGGCTGGTGATTGGATACGAGGACAGTATTAACTTTATTACAGTGCTCACTCCTATCTCCATACTGACAAAAGTTGAGTGGTTCTTACTGTAGCCTCACTCATTGGGTCTGTATGTGAGCCCATCGAGAGGATGTCATTTTCTGCAGTCACAGAAAGAGGCTTGATTCCCCAGGCAGTGGATTAGATGAGAATTACATCTCTCACCGGGGGTGTGTGGCGGTTGTGGTTCTCAGACGGGGGTTCGATACTGTCCAGGCTAAACTACTACATACTACATAGTTGTGTGTTAAGACAATGAGTAATAATATGCTAGCCCCACGTAGCTTCCTCTTAATGTCGTCTCCTCTTTTCTTCAGTCAGTATCGTTCATAGCCCACGTTCTCCAGGAGTCTTAGCATCCCTCTCGCTGAAGTGTTCTGTTCTCATGTCCTTCTTACGCGTATGTTCCAGAGCAAAGTAAACAGTGCTGCAAAGCAGGGCACGTATAATGGAGAGCATTACCATGGCAACCTTTGCTGTGTTGTCATGGCTGCATTTGGCAATTCCGTTCCATCACAGAGGAAACATTCTAGATGCAATCTGTGTTCTAGTTGTTGTTGTTAAAACATATGTGGCTTGTGTATGACATCTGTGTTTGGTTTCTTAATCAAACTTATGATTTGAGTGCTGCTGCAGGGAGAGTTGGTGAAATGTTAAACTCTTGCTGAGGTTTCATGTCTGGGAACAATGGCCCATTGTGGCACTGCTTGTTCGCAGTAACAAGACAAGAGACAAGATGGGGGGGTAGACAGAAGGCTGGAAGAGATACCCTGGCCCCACCCTACCCTACCCCCTGCCACTCATCCTCTCGTCACATGCAGCCCCCTGTATTTTCTTCTGCTCTCACTTACTTCTGAGTGGGAGGCTGTGCCGGGTGGCCTTGTCCGCCAGGAGCTGCAGTTGCTATGGTGACCATGGTGGCCCAGTCCATCGATGTCACCCGATGACGTGGGCTCACGACGTCACTCCTTGCGTCAGGGCAAAAATAGAACTGGTCCTCCTTGTGAAAAAACACCAATAAGAACACATTGTGCTTCTCACATCTATACAATATTAACCTCTGATGATGAAGATGCAGAATTTGGCTTCTGTTTGCTGAGACTTTATTAGGTCATAACAAGGCTGCGATAAACCATATATGTCACATTAATATATAGCATATGTGGCTGATGGAGGGATTAAAATAAAAATTTATTTTAAAAAGCACATTTATAAAGCATCTGTTGTCCAACATGCTATATTAACCATCGTGTTGGTCTGAATAAGGGTGTTGTTGGCTGAAAGAGTGGATGTGAAATATGACTTCTGCCATGCTGCATTGTGTTGTCCTGTCCTAAGATTTACTGGCATTGAGGCAGACGTGAGTATATGAAGAAGGTACCCCCATACACAGTTGATGATGGTGATGATCTTCTTGGCTTGAAATAGAAGATATTTAATACCTGAATACCTCTCTGCCTTCTGTTGCTCAGCTTGAGTGGTGCAATCCCCATTTAATAATCACAGAATAATTAATTCACTTGTTTCGGGAGTTGACTTTTTATACCTTTTAGGAAAAGCTTCAAGAAGCATTTTACTCTTACTTCTGAAACATGGGTGAATGTAGTTTGACAAGCTTCGTTCATTCCTTCATTTGTATGACAAAAGTACTGTTCAGGGACATCCTGCTTTAAAGTTCCATGTTTGATCCTTGAGTTTTTAATTCATTCATTGGGGAGTTCTTTTGACAATTCAGTAAAAGTGAGAACCTCTCTCTCTCTCTCTCTCTCTCTCTCTCTCTCTCTCTCTCTCTCTCTCTCTCTCTCATATACAAGTCCCCAGTGACCTGGGCAGATAAAACCCACCCTGCTAGGGTCTCATGTGAACAAAGTCTACACATTTCCTCAACACAAAACCAAGTGATGTTCTTCTCTCTGTGTATGTGCCATCTTGTTGAAAATGTGTATGATGACAATTAAGTTCTCTTATTACTGTGACACTTTTTGGTTTCAAAACACTTATAGAGAAGTGTAGAGGACTGGTGTCCTTGAATGTCTTAGATTTTATTCTGCTGGAATGCAGTAAAATGGTGGGACATGTTTTCGAAAAAAAGGTAACTGGCTGGCTTTCAGGTCCTGCACTGCCATCCTAGTCACTTTATGGTGGAACGGTGCTCTGAAACTCTCAATCACTTGTTTACGAATCCCAAGATGTTCAGTGTAAAGTCATCCTTACACCCCCACCCGTGCTGTACCTAAGTGAGAACTTGGATCACTCACCATGTTGGTTGTAGGAGGTGTCCCTTACTGTTGTTCTGTCAGTGAGACTCCTTAATGCCTAGTGAGATACACATGCAAGTTCTCCTCCAAGGCTTCCTGCCCCTCATTTAATGTATTTCTCTGAATTTTGTAGTCCATAAATCACAACAGTTGGAGGATTGACTATTTACCTTTGGTCTTGTACTACTTTGTTATGGGTGGCTTTGCATTGTGCCCTGTCTCTCATGAGCAAAGGACCTCTTACGAGCATTCTGTTCCTCCTCTCAGGAATCCGAGAAGATCATTGCTGAGCTGAATGAGACCTGGGAGGAGAAGCTGCGTAAAACTGAGGCCATCCGCATGGAGAGGTGAGCAAACGTAGAAAGGTGGGCTTTATGGGAGCAACTGGTTCATCAGTTCATGTGGTTTTGCTGTCCATTCTGACTGGCTGTCAGGTGACATGCTGAGCTTCAGAGACCCCCCCCCCGTGTCTGACAGTCACTGTGGCCTGTGAGCAGTCACTGTATTTTGTCTTCATCCTTAAGGAGATGAACAGTGAAAGTGTTCCACAGGACTTCACACATTATATCTTCCACATTAATACTTTAATGAGAAATCTTTATTGATCCCCATGGGGTAATCCAGTTTATTTGATAGCTTGTTCAAATTGTAAATATGTTGTAATTCTAGATTAGTTTCAGTGCTAATGAAGAATAATTATTGTCAGTATTATTGTGCAAACCCTCTCTTTGCACCCCGCCCAGGGAGGCACTCCTGGCAGAGATGGGTGTGGCCATTCGTGAAGATGGCGGCACTTTGGGGGTCTTCTCTCCTAAAAAGGTATGTACATCCTTCTTGTGTGTCTGGTTTGGTGTCATCGCCTTTCACCTCCAGACCTCTTTTGATGCCCTTCACCTTGTGGCTGCACTTTGTGAAAAGCAGGGTTTGGACTCTGCATCATCAAAGGCCTCACACAGCAAGATACATGTACTAGAGCAGTGTGTTATTACTCTTTATTTTCTCTCACTTTTGCCTGTCTCTTATAACTTGTATTTAATTTCACTTTTTTTTTTTTCTTTCCTTGCTCTATTTGTGTTCTTGGTCAGTTCAAATACAAGCGCTGAATAACTCCTTTGTTTGGCAAGCTGTTGTAGTTTACAAACAAGGTTAATTAATGAGCTGTCAAATAGCCTCAGTAAATTCATTTGCTCTTTTGAAGTCTTGGTCACAAAGGTACTTACTGACACACTTAACTGTATAAAAATAAAATGACAATTTATGAATTTATGATCCATCAGATTGTCAGTGGAAAGAGAATCAGGAGAATGAGTGAAGATTATTAACCCATATGTTGACCTCATTAATTATTTACCCATAATTTATATTTAAATACCAATGTTATCAGTCAATGAATCTGGTCTTCGCCTCACTGTAGAGTGGAGTTCTGTGTGTGAGGCTGGTTGACACACCCTCTTGATTGTACATAATACTTTACATTAGTTAGGCAACTCGTTTGTCCACCGTCACAGGAAGTTCTTCACTCTTTCATTCATACTCCTTATATTCAGCTACATTTTTAACTGGGGACTACAGACAGAGGTTTGAACCATTGCTTTGCAGTCAGAATCAGGGTTTGAGTCTCTGCCCCCTCTGTAGTATTCCTGATCATCGTGCTTACCCTCTTTTACAAATGGGTAAATCAGTTTAAGTAGCTTAGTGTACAAACCTCACATTGCATGTCTTTCAGACAGGGATGAGATAAATTAATAGTAATAATAATAATAATAGTAACATGCTCTATGTATTCTGACATGTAACCCCTCTAGGGATTTGACCCTCTAGTCTTTTTTTTAAAAGTGGGTAATGTTTTATCCTCTGCTGTTATGCCTACCCATGACCGGAACCTGGAATTTTTGGTGTGCCCCACCCCCACCCCCACCTTATGGTACTTTAGCCCACCTGCTGATAGAACAGACAGTGTCTCTCTCATTATCCAGCATAGGGAAGGTCATGCCTCCAGCAGGGGATTGTGAGGGAGTGTTCTCCTCTCACCCTGTTGGATTTGTGCTTCTGAAAGGCAGCTTAGCAAGGGGACTTCCCCACTCATGCTCTGGGTGGATTAGTGCTCTGTGTTTCTGATCCATGCAGCTCTGGTCACATGATTAGGGAGAGGAGCATCACAGGTGAAGCTTTTTCCAGCCTTGAGGTTTTGCTGTCAGTTGGTTAGGTTGGTAATGTGTGGAATGTGCCAAGGTCGTCATGTGCAGTCAAAATCTCATAATATAGAACAGTCACTTACGAAATAATTACAGTTGATGCCTTTGAAACTGCCTTTTGTTTACATGCCTGGTGGATGAGAACATGACAAACACATCTTCCATCTCCTCAATAATGTTGTACTCTTTGTATCTTATTGTTCAATTGATCATTCCTGTTCTTCTCATCTGTTTCTCTGTGTCCCTCCTCTCTACCCTCACAATGCCACCTCTCTATGGTTTAGCTCTTTGTAGAGAGGCCCTGTGATCTCTATGCAGACTTTAACGGGGTGTTTTCCCCAAAAAAGGTTGGTATACCTTAGGAGTGTCTGTTCAGCAGAACTGTGGGACTAGTCTGTCACTTCTGCATTAGTTGATTAGTGAGTAGTAATTACTAAATGATGTAATCTAGCAGCTGGAGTTGAGTGGAAGCACTTGTTTTTAGAATGTGATCATCCTGTGATACGGTACCACATTGCATCTTTGCTTTGCCCTCTTTATCAACAGACTCCTCATCTTGTCAATTTGAATGAAGACCCCCTGATGTCAGAGTGCTTATTATATTACATCAAAGATGGCATTACCAGGTCAGAACTTTAATTTTTCAGATGTTTTTTCTTCTTTACTGGTTTCCTATTCTCAGAGGGCAATGGGCTGTTTAGTTAGGGGAAAGACCTTCTTCCTGTGGCCTGGAGATAAGCTGTCAGTCTGTAGTATGATGACTTCCAGTACCCATTTGTTTACTGTTATTAAATGCTCAGTGATTTCTGTAAAATTATGTAATGATGTTAAATGCAATCCTGTGCAGGTTTGTAAGTATGAGACCACAGTGGTATGAGGTAATGTGTCAGAATGTCTCTGGCATAAATAGACACATGAAGCAAGTGTAAGGAGTGGATGGAAATTTGATTGAACACACACAAGGAATGGGGGGTGGGGATACAGGCTGAGTGACTTGATGTGGTGAGGTTTCTCCACCAATCAGATGACTCTGTCCCTTTCAGGGTGGGGCAGGCCGATGCAGAAAGGCGTCAGGACATTGTGTTGAGTGGAGCGCACATCAAGGAAGAACACTGTGTTTTCCGCAGCGAGAGGAACCTGAATGGGGACGGTGAGCTGTCGACACAGTCCTCATGCAATTCCATTCCCTGCGTCTTTGTGCAGAACTCCTTTCTGGTTCAGGCTGAGTGAATTGCACCCACTTGGATGGAGCCAGTGTGTATGTGGGCAAATGAAGTTTCTACGCAGAAGACGTAATGATCTCCTGAAAGGTCCAGTGCAGCACTCAGCAGCTGTTACTGAAATGTTTTCTTCTTCACTGTACCCTTTCTGCCACTTTAGTTGTCATGCATGACCACTTCAGTACCTGAAATGTATCATCTCAAAGAAATGTCAGATGGATGTCACTTTTTAAGCAAAGTTATGGAGTGGCAGTATAATTTGAATACTGACAACAATTCTGCCTTCCGCAGTCATTGTCACGCTGGTTCCGTGTGAGGGATCAGAGACGTATGTCAATGGCAAGCGCGTGAGCGCCCCTGTGCAGCTGCGCTCTGGTGAGTGTTCCTCGGGAGGGTCCTCTTTGTGTGTACGTGTGAGAGAGACGGGGTGATGGAGTCACTCAGGTATCCAAACACATGTACAGATGTTTAAAGGGTGGGGAATTGCAGTCATACCATCTATGGCATAAGCCATTGAGGCTTTTATAAAGGGCTGAGGGTAACTTAAAAGGGAAGTGGAAAATTCCACTTTACATGTACAAATAAACTCAAGACCAAGATGACAAATGGAAGGAAAGAAATCAGGACACAAACTGTGATCTGTAGTGCCTGGGGATAGCATCTTTAAATGGATAATAAAAATGTGATTTTGATGGTTATGTGTGTACAGGGAAATGCTGACCCTCTTTTTTAATAAGATCTCATTGGTGAGAATTCTTCATTTCCAGTACAAATTTTTTCTTGTGTTCTGTCAACTCGTTTTTCAAAAAATGTCTGCGCGTGCACCCCTGCATCTCAGGAAACCGCATCATCATGGGGAAGAACCACGTGTTCCGGTTCAACCACCCAGAACAGGCCCGTGCAGAGCGGGAAAAGACCCCATCAGCCGAAACGCCAGTGGAGCCTGTGGACTGGACCTTCGCCCAGCGTGAGCTGCTGGAGAAACAGGGCATTGACATGAAGCAGGAGATGGAAAAGAGGTAGAGTACAGCTGCTATTCGTACAGGCAGTGTGTACATGGAGTAGGAGATGGGAAAAGTGGAAGGGAGAGCAGAGACTGTATTCAGAAACTATTAGTAAGTTTAGTCTGTAGAGTACTACGGAGTAGGCAGTACAAGCAGACCACCTGATAAATGTGGAAGTACACTTGTTCTCCTGTGTCCCATCTTTCTGTTGGATTATTGTAAACATTGCCTTCATCACTTTGTCATAGATTTCTCTTTCTTATCATCCCTTTTCTTAGACTGACAGAAATGGAGATCTTGTACAAGAAGGAGAAGGAAGAAGCGGACCAACTCCTTGAACAGCAGCGACTGGTAAGTACATCTCTTTAATGAGTTTTTAGTTTTACGAGATCTGATACATGGACTATTTCTCAGTAAGGTGTCCTGGGCTGAACTGTAACAATGGGGAATGCATGATTTGTGTGAAATAATTGCCAAAGCTATTTTCTCTGCTACTCTTGAGTTACTACTTTGACATTTCAGAAGAAAGTCTCAGTGTTAATCAACTCTGCTTAGTTACTGGGGGATGATTAACGCTGTTTCAATGAGGGGATGTATTATGTAGGGGCTGTTTAGAAACCATATGGAAATGTGTTCCGCTTGTACTGTCGGAACTCCGGCCAGAACTAATTCTGCACTCTTGACCTCTGATACGGGCTGGTGTGTGTATGTGTGTGAGCACTATTCTCACTCCCAGAGCATGTACCAACACCTGTCTTGCATGGGGAATGTGCCCTAAAAAGACTGTAGTAGGCAAAAAAACGCACAGCTCCTGGTGGACAACTTTCTCTTGTTAGTTTGACTCAAAGAATAGATTTCCTAGTAAGTGTTTTCCACTTGTAGTTCATTTTTAACTCCCCCTACCCACCCCCATGTAGATACAAACTGGGTCTTGCAAAACAGCACCTGAAAAACCAAACACACATACAAAATGAAAAGAAAACTGAAATGGATTGATGCGAATATGCAATCCCAATTAATTCACAGTTGGAGATCGGGTGTGATTGGCTTTTAGTACTTTTTTGTGCCCTTACTGCTTGTATATTGTATGAAGCTCCTTCAGTTTGCTGCTTTTGCATGTCTTCTGGTTTTACTCTCATTTTACTATATTCTTAGCATGTTTTCTTAACAGTCCCCCCCCTCCCCTGGAGTACCTGTGGATTCTGATAGTAGCACATATGATGGTGGTGTGCTGCTGTGCTGGTTGATGCAAAGTTGGCCTCGGATTTGCTTGATTACTCCTCAGTTTTTCTTTTTCTTTGCACGTCTTCAGTTCTGCAATGCGGTTGTCTTTCTGGCCAGCTCATTGCAGTTCCGGGGACTTTTGTTTAGTTTCACTGTCTGTAGTGACAATGTGGTTTCTCATTGACTTCATGGGATTCCTTGTGTTCTTCACTGCTGTACCAGGTAGTTTTACACCAGCACAGACAGGTTCCAACACAGAACAAGCCTGCTGCTATGGATTGCACTGAGACCTCAGGAGGCTTCAGTTTTTGGACTTGTCGTCTTGTCTTTTCACCAGTACATTAAACACGTTTCCACCACATATGTCTTCAACAAACCTATCGATATCCGTTGCGTGCTCACGGTTTCATGGTCATCATCTTTCTGACATGGTATTTGCTCAAACTTGTGGCTAAATGTTCTGTTGCTGGGGTATAGTTTGTGGAGAAATGATGAGAAACTGCATTTGGTCTGAACTAACTGCTCACTCATAGTGATTGTATTAACAGTACTGACTGCTCTCCAGCCTTTCCTCTTTGTCTCTTCCTCTTGCTGTTGAAGCACTGACTTATTCTAATGCACTTCCTACACTGTCGATTCTAAACCAACTGCTCCATGGACTTGGAATGGACGAACGCTCCAGTAACCCCTCCACCATTTTGCATGCATTTGGAGCAGGTTTGGGGTGCATCTTTTAAACAGAGTGTTACAAGGAGGAAATCCTTTATTTAAAAAAAAAAAAAAAAAAATCTGAGCTGCATCTGTCCCCTTTTTGTTAAAGTTCTTTATTGTTTGGCATCATGATCTCATGTTTTACTTTTACATCTCTATGCAAAAGAAAACCGCACTGGAGTTTAGTACAGGATAAATTCCTTTTATTCCAGAAATGTTTAGCTATTGATGCAATTTAAATAAGCAACTGATGGGAGCAGGTATGATTGAACTATTTTCCAAAACATGAAAATATTAAGCTTTTCCAGATGTTAATTATTAGCCAAGAAAACACTATTATAAATTTTTGTGAGACATGCCAGAGATTTCCATACTTAATGCTGTAATGTTGAGGTTTTTGCTACCTTAAACACCTTCAGCCTTGGACTTGGCAAAAGAGCATAAAGTCTACTGAATTCACCAAGAGATTCCTTCAGAAAATTAAGTGCAGGTCTAGCAGGTTTGAAATATTTTCTGTAATATAAGCAGTAACTTTTTTTTATTTCCGCTTTTTTTCCTTTCATGGTTTTCTGCTTTGGCAACTAGACATACAGACTTGCACTTTACTTTTTATTTCATATAATAGTCTCTGCACAAATTTAACACAAGTCTCTATTTGTGCTTGAGACAATCCAGAGTATCATCAAACAAGATGATTCACGGTTTGAAGTAATACATCGCTATTGAGGAAACCTCCTCAGTTCTAACTGGACTGACAAGACCCAATTTTTAAAAAAAAACAAATTTACTACATATCTCTGGCTTATTGTGAATTTGGCCAGTTTGAATAGATACAGCTCAGTCTTAAATTGGTTAATTTCTGAAGTGCTTGAGGAAATAGCGGTTTAATTTTTGCATATTGATTCTATCCATTCTTTTTTAATTCCCATTTTAATTTTTGGTTTTTGTTGGGAATTCCTGGGTGTGTTTCCTGTTTTCCCTAAGGATGGAGACTCTGATAGTGGGGATGACTCAGATAAGAGGTCTTGCGAGGAGAGCTGGAGACTGATCACCTCCCTGAGAGAGAAGCTGCCCCCCAGCAAGCTGCAGACCATTGTTAAAAAGTGTGGCTTGCCCAGTAGTGGTAAGCGCCGTGAGCCAATCAAAATGTACCAGATCCCTCAGCGACGGCGAATCACCAAGGACTCCCGCTGGGTCACCGTGTCCGACCTGAAGATCCAGGCCGTGAAGGAGATATGCTACGAGGTGGCACTCAACGACTTCCGCCACTCACGGCAGGAAATTGAGGCACTGGCCATCGTCAAGATGAAAGAGCTATGTGCAACCTACGGCAAGAAGGACCCCAATGAACGGGACTCCTGGCGTGCAGTGGCAAGAGATGTGTGGGACACAGTGGGTGCAGGAGATGAGCGAGCTGAGGATGTGCTGGTGGGGAACGGGCGCGGCCAAACCGACATGGACGACTTGAAGTTGCACATAGACAAGTTGGAAGACATTCTGCAGGAAGTGAAGAAACAAAATAACATGAAGGATGAGGAGATAAGGACGCTGCGCAACAAGATGTTGAAAATGGAAAAGGTGTTGCCGCTTATTGGGGCTGTCCCAGAGTCAGAGGAGCAGCAGGGCGGTGCCAGGACCCCCACAGAGGAAAGGGCAGACGGCGAGGACCCGGGGGAGCGTGTGTGTAAGCTGATGGGAGATGACTCTGCTTTCCGGCGTGGCCGCATGCGCTGGATGCGTCAGGAACAGACACGACTAAAGAATCTGCAGCAGCAGGAAATTTCGAGGCAGTTGAGGCGCCAGAGTGGGCCCCACCGTTTCATCCCACCTGAGGATCGCAAACTACGTTTCCCTTTCCGCAGCAACCCCAAGCACCGCAACTCGTGGGGCCCTGGGACCCACATCATTATCACTGATGAGCAGGTTATTGAGCTCAAGGTACCCAAGGAGGTTGTGCGGGAGGAGGTGGGGCCAGAGGGGCAAGTATACAGCGGTCTGCCCCTGTTGAGCCCCTCCCTCCAGCACAGGGGTGTCAAAGAAATGGAGCAGATGGGCCAAGGGCCACGCCTTGGTCCCAAAGGCCCTTTGGGCCGTGCCCGGAGCAGCTCCTTCAACAGCAGCCAACGTGCTGCTGCCTCTACCGAGTCTCCGCAGCCCGCTGAGCCTTCACAACCGCGTCCCCACACATCCCCCCAGCAGCTTTGGCCTGGAGACCCCCCCGCTGGCCCCCACCCTGAACCTCCTGCTCACTACCACAACCACTTCGTGCCACCGCCACGCATGCGTCGCCAGCTGTCTGCACCCAACCTTAAGGCTGGAAGAGAAACGTCAGTGTGAACCTCAGAGTGGACGAGTCCAAATGCATTTGAGTCACCGGCAAGGACTGCTTCACGCGTGAACAGTTTTCTTTTGTTTCTCTTCTTATTTTGCACTTAAACAGTTATTTTTTTTCTTTTTTGTAATGTGCCCCACTTGATTTCTTAATCCAAATCCGTCATGGGAAAGCACAGAGATGTCTTTGAGCATTTTCACCGCTGTCTCGTCTGCTACATTGGTTGTATTGGCCATCGTGTACATAAATTAATCCAAACCAACGCAAATATTAGGGGTTTGGGAAGTGAGCAAATTGTCCCATACAGCATTAAATTACTCTTTGCTTAGTAGGCAGCCTTATTTAGGGGACTTTAGATGATAGCTGTTATCTTCTCCTATACTTTCGTATTATTCTGTAACTTATTTCCATAAATGGTTACAGGAGAGGTGGAGAAAAGGTGGTTTTTAGTTGGGTGTATTTGCCATCTTTTAGCTCATGTCCATTGTTAGCCCATGACAAGTCCACTGTACTCGTTGCTTCATGTTGCTGCCCATGTGCTTTTCTAACACATTTCTAAAGGTCTCTAGCCATGTTCATTTAGAAAAAAAAGATGTTGAATTAATGTTGAGAGATGCTTGCGTGTGAATGAAGTGTGACACATGCGTTTGGTTTGTAGAACGTTTGTCTGTATTGCTGCAAACATTGGTTTCAGGGCTCACTTACTGCAGCAGTCCCCAGTAGAGTATGGATCATGTAGGGGTCATTTTTGGCAGAGGGTGCAGCTTGATTCAGAAGTTGTAAACAAGAATTAAGGCCAATGTTTGACCGTGGGTCACCAACTGACTGTTTGTTTTTCACAGCTTTGTTTTGTATGTCACATTTAGTTCCCTGAGTTTCCATGAGTGATATGCTGTGTGTTTTGAGAAGAGGTTCTTCCACAAAAGACTAATTTAACACACACACACACACACACACACACACACGTTATCTGAAACCGCTTGTCCCGCACGGGGTCGTGGTGAGCCGGAGCCTAACGCGGCAACACAGGGCTTAATGCTGGAGAGGGAGCGGACACACCCCGGATGGGATGCCAGTCCGTCACAAGGCACCCCAAACGGGACTCAAACTCCAGACCTGCCAGAGAGCAGGACCCAGCCAAACCCACTGTGCCACCATGCCCCTATTGATAAATGGTTTTTTTTTTTTTTTTTTTTTTTTTTTTTTTTTAGAAAATCCATGAGCTGATGTGTGAACTTGAACACTCTGGTGTGTGAAAGGAGTCTGCAAATAACTGAGTTTGTGGGCCGAGTCAGTAACGCAGGTTGTGAAGGAAACAGTGGAGGGTATCTGATTTGGAGAGCAACTTTCCTGTTGCACGCAATGGCTTGTGGATTAAGAAGGATGTTTCCTGCTACAGGGAAAGCTGTAGGTTAAGAAGATGTTTCTGGTTGTAGGGAGGGCCTGTCAAGTTGGTTAATGCATCTGTAACACTACATTCATAGCCTAGTGTGCATGCTAAAGAGTTCACTCTACCTCCTGCACTCCTCTCTCTGGGGCCTGAGCCCAGTGTTGGCCCTGGTAAAGAGTGTTTTAGTTATCATCCTCTTCTCCTTTAGATTAAAGGTAATGAGTACACTAGTACATCAGCAGGTTTAACCCAACCAGCCTGGGTTTTATGCAAGTCTCTTGCTTTGTGTCTTTATACTTGGAAACTGTTTCACTGAAATTTTCGACAGTCAGCCTGTCTCTTCATGTGACGACAACTGTCGTTTTTTTTACAGGGGATGGAGGGAAAAACACTTTTCAAAGAAGTCAACATGGAAAGTTTAGACATTTTTGTATTAGCCTTTGATTGTATTTGTTCTATAGGTAATATTCAGACTTTTGACACTGAGTTTATCTTCACTAGTAGCTTTCTCACTGTACGGTTTTTTGAGGTTAGTCATACTTCTTGTCACTTGGGATTCCATCAGTTTCAGCAGTCTCTCAAAAGAAGCTTTTTAGGAAAGGAAGTGGTAACATACAGTTGCCATGGTTGCAGAAAAGCAGAAAGAGCTTAAATGAAAATCTGTAGCTCTGAAAGTTGCGGAAGATGTTGCTCACAAATAACCTCGAGATTAACTTAAACATCAGAGCAGTTCCACCTCATAATGGCTCTCATGGTCCTGTGCATTGTTGCAAGTGGCCAGTATAGCTATGGATCTGCACTGTAACTTCAGGTGTTATATTGTTTACTGAGCCCATTTGCTCTTCATAGTAACTGGGTAATTGAAGGGGGAAAGTGCGTGGGTGTTTGTCACAGTGAATAGACACTCATTAACCATATCCCTAAACTCAGCCATTACCTTACATTTGTAAATCTAACATCTTTTGGAAGTAATTGTGTTCTTGAATAAAGCTGATCTCATCCTAGTGCTACACAGTAGTACTTAATGGTGTTAAAGTACACGTTGCGGGGAAAACTGCAGCTTTTTATATATATATATGTATGTAAAAACATAAACCAAACACATGAATTTAACATTTCAAGATGGTTGTGACTCTGTCAGCACCTTCTTCTTCACTGCCTTACATGAGTTCTGAAAAAGCACAGCTTTGCCTACTGCTGCTTTGATTTAGGATATATCACTGCTTCTTTCCTTTTTTAGATGTCTTACATTTCCATGTTCTTTGAAGCAGTGCTGCTGAGGTTGGTTACCGTATCTGAGCAGTGATTGTTGCGCTCGATGAGTGGTTGGTCTCGAAAGTTAATTCAGAGAAGCAGAACCTCCCCGTGGTCATCCATTTCCATCCTTCAGCACAGCACAAGACGGTTGTGACTTTGAAAGTTCAGTTCAGTCCAGTCAATGTGTGAGGTTGACGGCAAAATCCTAAACAGCTGTGGAATTCACAAGTGTTCTTTATAGCAGCTATCTGCATGCTGTGTCTCTTACTTCATTTTGTGTTATTTAACACAGGTAACGGTGCTAACAGCTACAATAATCACTTTTAGGAGGGCAGGGCTGTACAAAAATGAACAATGTCAATTGTTCTTGAATATATAAATATATACATTATATACATATGTATATGACAGGTAATCAGACTTAGATGTATGTCCACGTTTGATGTTGTACATTTACTGTCTGAGGAGAAATGTCATTGTGCCTTGAAAAGAGCCCCGCCCATAAAGACGTCAAAAGCTCATTGCCGATGTGGCTGAGCACTTATGCTGGATGTAAAACTTGTGATGCTGAGAACTGTGCTGGTTTATCAACAGTGTCAGTTACTTTCCATGCTTCTCCAGCCCTTGGGAGGAAGAAAAAAAAAAAAAACATGACTGAAATAAACTAGCAAGTTCTTAATGCACCTCCTGTGTCTTGTCTGAACATGTTTTCACTGGATGTTTCAGCTTTAGCAAAAGTAAAGTTGTGGTGGTAATGATATTCTGAAAAGGTGGGTGTCTCCATATGAAGGAGAAGCCCAGGTACATACAGCAATCACATTTTCCTTTACGCCATTATCTTGACCCAGCCTCATGACCCTCTCAACATGACTCACCGGTGGTGGTCACTCAGTACTACGTCCAATGAGTCCACTTCACCTGATATCTTCAGGTCATTCCAAAGGAGAATTGAACAGGAACTACAGTTCATTTCGTTCTCTAAAGACATGATCTTTGCATTTTTTCTTCTTTTTTCAGTTTTATGAGCAAGAACTGGAAAATGCACAATTATTGCTGCATTCCATTGATTCCAGTGTGTGTTCATAGGACAGCTGATATGGTGTTTCATACCAGGAAATGTCCCTGTGCTGTGTGACACCTTCAAACTGAGTCCCAGTCCTTTTTGGACCCAGTGCTGCTTTCACCACATTTGCTGGCTATGGTTTTTTTAATTATTTGTAGTTTACAAGCTATCATTCACATTGGCTGTAGTCTAAATGGAAGTGTTTAAGCTTCATGTCTGTCAGAGTAAGAGGCCTAAACCTAAGAGAGATTCCTGTTCGTACCTTTTGACTCCCCTCGGGCTGAAGATGTTGACCATGTTCTGTCCGGTGTCCTCATGGGGTGCACAGAACCTCCTGGTCTATACATGGAGCGGCTGTGTGAAAGCTCCAAAGATTTGTTTGGAGATGTTTGCGCTTATGGTGCACACATGCAAATGCAACAAGCTTGTGCATTCTTGAGGTCATAGCATCTTTACTGCAGGAATCCTGGAGGAAATGAAAATGCACAGGATGTGAAACAGATGCCAAGAAATTAAATTCTGAAGAACATGTGTGTTTCCAGAATGGCTTTCGGGTCCTTTCAGAGTTAATTCTGCTGAAACATATTTAATGCGGAGCCAGTGTGTCTAAGAGGACAAGCTTGCATTGATTGTGTGTGTGTGTGTGTGTGTGTGTGTGTGTGTGTGTGTGTGTGTGACATGGAGGTAAATAACACTGAGGACATGAGGTTGTGGTTACCACCCCATAGACATTCTTTCCATTCCAGTTCTGACCATTTTGCATGCTTTAATGTACATCTGATTACAGAGCTTTTGATGTGCTGTAGTACCTCCAAAACGGGCTCTGCTGTTCACATCCCCCAGAATACTGCAGCTGCTCACCCTGTTTTTGAGGATGTTAATGTGGGAGTTGCAGAAAGAGAGAGCAGTGCCTGGATTCACCTCAACATGCGCAATTGGGAATCTTCACCTGTGACCTTCTCCACCCCTGTCATGGCCACCACCACTCCTCTTTCCTGTCAGAGGAAACCGTTTTGTGCCTTTAGCTTGTTTCTAGTGTGGAGTGACAGGAAAGGGACTTGATGGCTGTGACCGCTGGTGTCCTTGTCTCTGACGGAGATGAACAAGCGAGGTGAAGTGATGAGAAACCGAATTAGCGTTGTGGTTGCATCCTGACTGCATCCATGTCCTGAGCCACCTTCCCCCTCAGTTGCACATGTAAATTTACACCAGTGCAGAATCTTCAGTGTCATAACAAGCCTGGTTTACATTGAACAGCATTTGTTTTGTATTATAATGGATGAGCTGTGGAGACGAAATCCCGATATTGGAACCTTAACATGAGATGGATTTTAGGTGTGACTCAGAGGAGTATGATGGCAGCTCTGTTTTTCCTCAATCTTCTGTAAGTCCTGGTTGAAAGCTTGCAGCTACTGTGTCCAACTGGTGATTTGCTTTTGGATCAACGTCCTGCCCTTACTCCGTTGGTGTGGGTTCTCGGCCCTGTGCCACAGAGAGCGAGGTCCTTCATAGGGCAGGGGTGCGTGACAGTCAGCGTTCTTGGCAGACCCGCTTGCATCATGCTTTGGGGGGCTGGGCGTCAAGTGAAGAACACACCCTGCCCTAATTATTTCCAGGGACCTTCAAATTACTGCATTCTCTCAGGCTTTGACACAGCTGGCATTAGCATCACGTTTTCAAGGGTTTCTGTGGGTGGATGTGCTCAGAAGATGTGTTCTTTTTCAGAAGTCTTCATTAGAAGTCTGAGGATTGGCAGTAAATTCATGGTCTTCTGCACCAAATATGGTTTTGGGAATGTTATTAGTTATAACCCTGTCGTTACAAAATCTCAGTGCTACGCAGTTTGCTTGGGTCTGTCCAGAGTGGCTGTGGACTGCATATGGTCACTGCGGTGACCCTTAGGGTGATCCTTCTGCCCTCTGTCACCATGCTCTGCTCATCGGGTGGCACCTGTTCTTTCTTTCCTCTGTGCACCATCCCCCTGTCCTCCCCATGTGCTGATTGGACGGCATCTGCTCTGTCCTCTGTGTCCCCCCCATCCCCTTCCCTGGCCACCCTCAGGTATACGAAAGCAAGCTGCAGGAGCTGCAGAAGCAGGTGGAGACTCGCTCCTTGGCAGCCGAGACACCTGATGAGGAGGAGGAGGGGGAAGATGAAGAGGAAGGTAAATCAGTCTGACATGATGTATCAGGGTGGATGCCTCCCTCTCATATAGGGTTTTTTTTTTTATACTGTAGTAAGTGAAGTTCATTGACTCTGCATATTAGTTGCCAATTTTTGAAGATAGTCATTTTTATTTTATTTGTATTTTCTGTACACTCATTTTTGATTCTTGTTGTGATTGTAATATGTTTACCCTCCAAGCCCATAGATGTCAATGAAGAGTACCCAAACAGAACAATGTGACTGTGGGACTACCTTTATTGAGCTCACTTCCACAGTGTTTATAGCTTGTGTCCAGTGTTCATCACTGTTGGTGATCAGTAACAAGGTAGTGAACATGGTACATGTTTATGGGGATCAATCAATGGTCAGGATTGAATGGGAGTTTGTGGAGAAAACATTATTTCCAATCTTTTTGTATTGAAGATCAAAGTCATTAACTTCTTTTTAATACAACTGAGATTTTTACACAGCCTGACTAGAGAGTAAACTGAGGGATATCTATTATTAAGCTTTGACTGATTGGGACTTAATGGTTAAAAAAGACTCAGTGGTGGGAAAGAGGAGTACAAAGTGGTGCCTCTGGTCATCAGGTCCAGTCTGAACGCTCCGGTCTGGTTCACGACTGCAGGAAGATGCTAACATGGGGTCAGAATGTTAGAATGTGCCGCCGATGCTCTCTGCAGATGCTGCCACTTCCTCTTAAGCAGAAGTGTCTAGAAGCATGGCAGGAGCTCCACATGTGACCTTTATCCTCACTCTAAGTAGAGCAGTGACTCACATCCTTAATCACGGTGTCTTGGATTAGACAGGCAAGCAGGTGTTCGAGGCAACCAGTACAGTGTTCACGTGGTTGTCTGCACATGCCTTCTGTGTGTGTGTGTGTGTGTGTGTGTGTGTGTGTGTTTGTGGTGTGCGTTTCTCATCCCATGGCCCTTGTCCACAGCTTCCTGGACGCAGCATGAGTTGGAGCTGGCCCAGTGGGCGTTCAGGAAGTGGCGCTACCATCAGTTCACCTCTCTCCGAGACAAGCTGTGGGGCAATGCCGTGTACCTGAAGGAGGCCAACGCCATCAGTGTGGAACTCAAGAAGAAGGTAGAGCTTGTACTTTGGTGACCTAACCCACTGAGGGGGGTACTTCTTACACAGCTTTGCTGAAAGTGCGTCGTTGGGAATATCACAACAGTGCATTGAGGTGAAATGAACTGTAGGCTCTGTGTAGAGATGTACAGTCGCCTGCTTTTTCACACCTCTGCTGCCTGCTGTCCAGAAAGGGTCCAGTCTCTGGCAATGATGTGTCTGCTAGGTGGCTGCAATTTTCTACATTGGCCACTGATGCCCAAGGGGTTAATAAGACACACTGCTTCTTTGGTCAGGCTGCTTTGGTGATGAATGGCATTGCTTTCAGGAACTCACGCTTAAGGAAAGGCAAGTAAATGAGAATGCAGCTCTCCCTGGTTCACAGCGCTCTCTCTGCCCCACCAAAAATGGCCAGTGATTTATACTTTTGTTTCTCCCTCTTGTGTGCATTTTCACTTCTCTGGATTCCTCTTCTGTGTGTGTGTGTGTGTGTGTGTGTGTGTGTTTGTGTGTGTGTGTGTGTGTGTGTGTGTGCGCGCGCATTTGTTTGCATATGAAAGCGTATCCCACGTATTGACTGACTGACCCCAAAACGTTGTATGATTTATGATCCAGTTACACTGTGCCAGCCTCTGGGTGGGATAATGAATGTTTGAGTGTGTTTGTTTTTTAACGTCTTCCATAGACTTTTTGGGGAAATGTGGTGGCACAACAACAACATAGCCTTTTTCTTCTCTTGATGGCCAACAGTCTGCTTGTGTGACATCTTTAAACATACAAAGTCAATGAACGAGCGAAGTAACACTTACACTAATGTCTCTTGTGTGATGCCAACAGAGTTCTCCCTGGGGGGGTCAGTCTGTCCTGTGTCCTGCACTGCCCACCTCTGGGAGCTCCTTACATTTACTGAGGTGGTAGATGCTTCTTTCCAAAGATGCTGACTCGTTTCACGCTTGCTGTCCAAGGTCCAGTTCCAGTTTGTGCTGCTGACGGATACGCTGTACTCCCCGCTGCCCCCGGAGCTTCTGCCCCCCGAGCCGGAGAAGGAGCGTTCCCCGAGGCAGTTCCCCCGCACTGTGGTGGCTGTGGAGGTGCAGGACCTGAAGAATGGAGCAACACACTACTGGTCCTTAGAGAAACTCAAGTGGGTGGGGCTGAAGGGCTGGCTTGGGGTGCGCAAGATGTGTCAAACGTGGTCACATGACTAACAGTGTCGTTTCGCAGTTACAGTGAGTGAAAGTTACACGTTTGTGGCTGCAGCTGCACTGAAATTCAATTAAGTGAAATTACTGTGGAACTGGAAGCAGGTTCTAAATATGTTAAGACTCTGCAAGCTGTAATATTATTCTTTTCATCTAGCAATTCAGCAGTGTGATCCTTGTTTTATGGAGATTGTACAGGAAAAATTAAACATGGGACCAACCCTTTGCTGTTAGAAGCTCAACTTTGCCAGCAGTGCAGATGTGTGCTGGAGTTGAAAGTGTAAAGGCATTTTGAAGTGTATGAGAGAACAGTAAAGAAGGGGGGGGGTGGCAGTGGTGGTGCCACTCAGGGACTCCAATGGCCTCTGTGTCCCCAGCAGGCAGCGGCTGGGCCAGATGCGTGAGATGTACGACCGTGCCGGGGAGATGGCCTCCTCCAACCAGGAGGAAGGAGAGGGGACCCTCACAGGCAGCGACCCCTTCTATGACCGCTTCCACTGGTTCAAGCTGGTGGGCAGGTACGTCCAAGCTCCACCCACACACCTCTCTTGTTCCCCTTTCCGAATTTCACTTATGTCTTGTTGTTCTCGTCATAAGATCTTACAAATGAGGTGTGAGAGCTTCATCATTATAGCTGACTTCTTACCATGTTACTGACTCGTTAACATGTCGTCCTGGAGATGGAGTTGCTGGGTTAGATCAGCCTGAGAGCACGTCTGAGGCATTAAGAGTAGCGCCACCATGTGGCTCCTGAGTTCACTGGTACCCATTATTTTCATTTTGACCACCTGCTGCCGCTCATTGTTTATCATCTCTGTTATCTGTGTGCTGCTCATGTTTTTATGCAGGTTTTTCATGTACTTGTTTCTAGGTTTTTCCTTTCTTGTAATTTTTTTTGTCTCTTTGATTTGAATTTATTCTAAATCCACTGATGTATTTCTTTTTTTATGTTTATGCGCTTTGTTTTACATGTGTAATCTTGTTTCTCTTTTAATTTGTTGTCATTTTCATGTTTGAATGTTCATTGGTGGTCATCACAGACCCAGTTCCTGCTCATCACTGTCTATGTCTGTGGGGAGGGGGGGGGGTTTCTCTCGGGATTCTGTAACAGATTCATGAAAATACATGTTTTGGGTAAAATGTTACGCCATTTTGAAGTTTGACAAAATGGTTCACCCAGTGGCAAGGATGGGCGGGCTATTCCTAGAGTAAATAACTCCAGTGTTGTTGCTGCTGCTGTTTCTCTGTTCACTCAGGATTTTTCCATATTCCCTGGGGGGAGAAAACAACAGGGTTCTTACCAGTGTAACTGATGATGGTTTAACTGTGTCCTGCGCTCAGGATGGACGGGTTGAATCACCAGCCAAGCAGCCCCGGTTCCCCAATGATCACTGATTGTGCCCTCCTGTGGCTCCGCCTCCAAATTCCCTTGCCCTCGTTTGCTCTTCCCTGCCCTCCCAGCTCTCCCATCTTCCATGGCTGCGTGAACGAGCACCTCACGGACCGCACTCCCTCGCCCACCTTCTCCACGGCCGACTCGGATGTTACGGAGCTGGCGGATGAGCGGCAGAGCGAGATGGAGGACCTGTTGGACGACGAGGCCTTCGTGGATGATACCAGCTCTGATGCCGGGACTGAGGAGGGCTCCGATATCTTCGGCGACGGCCAGGACCCATTTTATGACCGCTCCCCCTGGTTCATCCTGGTGGGAAGGTTGGTGAAGGCTGCTGACTGATCAGGAGCTGGGTGCAAATGAGGGGCTGGCTCTTGGGGACCTCAGTTTGACACTGGAGCTGGTGCTGGTGGCTAAAGCTGCTGCGATGGAATTACAAGAACGTCTGTTGATTGAGCCATGAAACTTGAGAAGCATGTACTCTGCAGTATTAACCAGCTTTATTCCTCCGCCCATGAGCGGGAGGCTCTCTGGAAGGAGCAGCAAAGTCGAGGCCAGCTTTGGCAGATCGTGTCTAGATGTGATGCAGAAGCGTCACTCACCCAACACAAGTGTCACATCCCCATGCTGGTGATGTTAGGTTCCGCATCGCAGGTTCCAGGGTTTGAGCCAGCCCCCGTGACCTCCCTCTGTCTGCAGTGAAGGCACCCTTAGTGCTCAGGGCGGGCCAGTGCACCCTGCCCCTTTAACCACCATGAGTGCTGTTTTGCGCTTTAACACCACTCATTTGTGTCAAGTGTGTTTGCTGCTCATGAGCCATGTTCATTTTTTCTTTTGTGTTCTTTAAATTTCATTTGAGTTGAGTTGCATTTCCTTAGCGAGACGATTTGTTTCTAAAACTGATTGTGTAGTTTGATGTGGATTTGATTCCTGTGCCTGTTCAGTTTGGTACAAGTTCCGAAGGAAAGATGCTCAGATGTGTCATCTGACTCCAGCCTCACTACAGAGGTCGGTGTGTGTTCAACCTGCACCTTAACCTCCCAAATGCTGCGGTTCGAGTGAGACACACATCTGTGAACACAGCCCCCTGTCCCGCACAGTACAGAGCGGTGTGAATTGCTGATGTGCAGAGAGCAGTATGGTGCTCTGGTGGTCTCTCACAAACTGGACAGGCACTGGTCTAACATCCTTCATTCGTTGTTCATGTGTCTTTTCATGTACAGTTTCTTTGTGTTAACACGGTGAACTGTTGTGCTTCCACATTATTAGTTTTTTTATCTTGTGTTTTTGGTTTGTCTTTTTTTTTTTTTTTTTTTTTTTTTTTGTACTGAGAAATGAATTTTAAAAATGTGATGTACAGTTAGTCTGTTTTCACACATACAGCTTCGTTAATTGTTGTTGAACTGCCTGTAGATGACAAAAGCATCGAATGAGGATATTTTTCACAATGAAGCATTGTTTATAGCAACCTATTAATGAGTGCGGCTAATGCAGGCAACGGAGGGATTAATGCTAATGAGTTTGGCCTTTCCTGCATTCACACGGCTCCCCGCCGTGTCGTTTGAATCCTCCCGTGGGACCGCATGCCGTCATAGACTCTGTTACCTTTCCTGTGGTTGCTTTGCGAAGAACAGTAGATGTGTGTAGGCTGAGGGTCCAAAGTGTGAGAGAAGAGGTTACAGAGTGTGGCGTGGCTCTCGGCATGACTGCTACCTTGCTTTGTCCCCTCCGCCCAGGGCCTTTGTGTACCTCAGCAACCTGCTGTATCCTGTGCCCCTGGTGCACCGCGTTGCCATAGTGACCGAGAAGGGGGAGGTGCAAGGCATGCTGCGGGTGGCGGTCCAGGCCATTGCAGGTGGGTGCAGCTCCCTTTTTACCTCATTTCAGCTCCCTCCCCTCTTATCAGATGACTCTTGTATGTGCATATGTATAATTTAACATTCAGATTATATAGAACAGCAGGGCCCAGGTTTAATTGGTGGATTGAGTAAATATCAATCATACGAATTTGAAACGATGTGTAGTAATAGGCTTTTATTACTCTTTTTGTTATTTATCTGTTTGGTTTAGGCTGAGGCAAAGCAGTTGCCAAATTAATATTTATCATCAAAATTAGGACAATAAATCAATAAAAAGAAAATAACCCACTTTGTGTGGGTAAATCACTGTAAGCCTCTTTAGAGAAAAGTTAAGGCTAAATAAATGTCATAACACTTCTAATAAGTACCGTTGTTACGCATTCCTACAAGACAGAGTGATAAAAATGCCTCTATGCAAGGATCTGTTGAGCTGAGCCCAGTGTGACCCTCAATTACCTTGTGAGAACACTGCATATACCACTAACAATACAGAACATGAAGTGGCCTTGATGGGCGAGGGGTCACAGGTGTCAAACCACCCCTCTGAGCTGCTGGGTGGATACTGCCTGTTCTACCTTTAATTGGCACCTCCAGCAGGCACTGCACAGTTAGGTTGACTCATGCTGGGAGAAGGTCCGTTGGGCACGTGTGGGGCCGGCCGGTTGGCCTCCAGCATGTTTTAATTTTCCCCTTGCTCTCTAGCTGACGAAGAAGCTCCGGATTATGGCTCTGGGGTTCGGCAATCCGGCACAGCCAAGATCTCCTTTGACGACGAGTACTTCAAAAAGGTGGGCTTGAGTTCAGAGAGGGTCGAAAGCATAATGGTAAACACCTAAAAACAAGTAAATGCTCCTTTACCTGCTGAACCATGTACAGTAACACAGCAGAATGTGAGGCTGGCTGTCTGATATGTAAAACTCAAAAGGAGTTGGATCATGCAGCATGAGAATGATCCAGAACACGGGTAAATCAGCCAGTGGCTAGAACAAAAGAAATTCTGTACTTGACTGCACACTGTGGTGTGTTGTAGTACAAGACAAGCCAAAAATACACATGAACTGATAGTTCTATGTCGAAGAATGGGCCAAAAGACATAGTTGCTGCACAGGTGTGATCAGCAGCTTCCACTAGTTAGTAAACATGAGTTCACACACTTTTCCATCAGTGACATTGACTGTTCAAATCCAGGAGATTCCAAAAGGGGTGTGGATTTTTTCCTGGCAGCTGGTACTCAATGGGGGGGAAAAAAAGGGGGGGAAATTCTCTTTTCCTTGGAAAGTTCTTGACACTTGAGACATTTGTCACTGACTGACTGCTGTGCACTGCTCCGTCCTCACAGTAATCGCATTTTTTTTTTTTCCCCCCCCCCCTCTCCCCTTTCAGAGTGACTGCTCCACCATAGCATTGACCCGCTCGGGCCTCTCACTGGAGGAACTGCGCATTGTGGAAGGCCAAGGTCAAAGTTCGGAGGTCATCACGCCTTCGGAGGAGATGAACAGGATGAACGACATGGGTAGGACGGGCTGTGGGAGTGGCGTTGGCAGCAGCTGTTGCTGAGCACGTTCTTCCATTCACGGCACAGAGATGCTATCAGCACTGCATGCAGATGACACAGATGGGCCTGTTGTTTGGGGAGGTTGTGAAACATGTCTTCAGAAGTGGGGCAGATGTGCCTTTTGGGGCCACTAGAAAGAGACCAGTGATCCCATTGTAACAAACTTGAGCCGATTCATTCTTCTCACACAATGCCCTAGGTACTTACTCAGCTTTTTTAAAGGGACCACATCTAAAAAGGTCATATGGAGTGACCTTCTCAGGGCTCAAGCCCTTTAGACTTGTGTAAATTTTACACGTTCATAGGTAAATTTGAGGTCTGGCTTCATACATAAGTGTATTGGAAGAATGTTGTGACAGCAGGTGGTTTCGCAGTTAAGAGCATTCGAAAGACTCTACAGATGCACCAAAGTTGTGACCTGGGCTCGGCCTCTGCACTGTGTTCAGATCTGAAACTGGGCAACACTGAGGCCAAGCTGGGACTGTCGGAGAGGCCTGCCGGCCACTTGGAGCTGGGTAGTGTCTTCACTTTCCGTGTCACCGTCCTCCAGGCCAGCGGCATCCCTCTCGAGTACGCGGACATCTTCTGCCAGTTCAAGTGAGTCCCCCCTGCGACTCTGCACCACTGCTGGCTTTGGCTCCCAAGTTGAACGTCACCACACTTCATTGTATTTGCCCATCACTTTTACATGACTTCAAAGCAAATTTAATTCATCCCTCTTGCCAAGTGGACTCAAGTGATAACAGGTGAAGGGAAGGTTCTTTTAACACTTAGTAGAGATACAATTTGAGAGAGTTGTCTGTATTCGCCTTGCCACACTCTGCAAAGTTGGATTTGTTTTTTCCCCAGAAGGTGCGACAGAAGGTGTCACTTTCAAAATCCGTTTATCATCTGCTCTCTCGTACAAAATTAATAACTTACACGCAGCATATACGTGAATTCAGCACTTTGTTCTTTAAATGTTGGTAGTGTTTGTACCAATTAGTGTTTAAGACTTCTAGAAAAGGCCTATACTGGGCAGCCTTCCTGGGATGTGTAAAAAGACCGTGGTGCAATGACTCTCCTCGGGATCATTTTTGGACAGCTTCCTCCATCGCCATGACGAGGCCTTCTCTACAGAGCCCCTGAAGAATACTGGAAAAGGGACTCCGCTGGGCTTCTACCATGTGCAGAACGTGAGTGACGGGAGCTGAGCGGTGACGTTATCTGTCGCTTGAGCCCCCTCCTCCAGTCCGACCCGTGCCTTTCACTTCCTGTCCTTTAGTCCTCGTCCTTCGCTCTTTCTTTTTACAGGAGGGGCAGGAGCCTCGGTCTTATGTTTTGTAGGTGGTACTTCAATTTATTTTACCTCCAGCTCTGTGCAATAGGTGAAGGTGCCTTATTGGTACATAGTGATGTGAATGGTATTGGAACTGTGTGCCACGATGTGTCAGTCTTCAGCCTTTGTCACTGACTCGTTGTCCTCTCTGCTCTCAACACCTCCTTAGGTCGCCGTTGAGGTGACGGAGTCATTCATTGAGTACATCAAGACAAAACCTATTGTATTTGAGGTCTTTGGACACTACCAGCAGCACCCCCTACATCTGCATGGCCAGGAGCAGATCAGGTGTGCCATCTGCCCCGCCTTTTCTTTTGTCATTCCTTGTATTTTATCTGGTCATGGGTGCGATTTCCTCCCATGGGCTTAAGTGTGTCTCTATGCTCTGTCCTCAGTGCTCCTCAGCCTTCTAGGAAGTATTACCCCCCACCCATGCCTCTCTCAAAGCCAGGTAGGGACATTGCACATATAAATGACCCCCTCTTTGCCTTTGCCTCACAGGTTCACCAAATATATCAGGTCCAGCAGATCACTTGTGTCATTATTCATTTTTGTTTCTGCAAATGCTGCTAAATGCCTGTGTACGTATGTTTCTGATGCCGTCAAAATCAGTATTGGAATAAGTGTAAACCGAGGCTGTGGGTACTCCAGACACAGTATCACTTACGGAGATGTGAGCTGGCAATGTGGACTTGAATAAAAGACTCAATAATTAAGCAAAAATTACGGTGTTTGCCTATGATTGGAACTTAGTGACTGCAGTGTCCAGTGGAGTTTACAGTGTAAGGGCTCGTGTAGAAACGCTGCGTTGATGCACAGCACTGATACACCATTGATAATGCTGACAGCACCTACCCGTCTGCTCAAAAGAAAACTGATGCCCATCATGACTCATGGCTGCCTGGAATGTCCTGACATCTTTCTCCTGCCATGTTTATTTTTCATCCTCTATATATTTTTTTTTTTTTTTTTTTAATTATTTTTGCCTTCTATTATTAACCCTGCAGTGCTGGATGAAACCCATTGACATTTGAATTGTCATTTGAATGATGGGTAATGTTCTTGCATGCCTCATTTTTCCTTTTTTTTTTTTCTTTCCCTTTTTCCCATTTTCTGTTCACCTTGCTCTCATCCGGCACGCTTCCTGATCACCACCGTTCTCCCTCTGCTAACCGCACTCCTCCTCGTATGCCTCATATCACCCCCTTGTAACCACGCCCCTCCTCCCTGGCACCACGCCCACCCCCTTTCAGACCATGCCCGAAAGATTGAGCTGATCAAGTACCTTATGAGTGGCTACGTGCATGGCCAGGTGCTGGACGCGCTCTCGGAGCACGCCAACGCCCTGGCGTCCACAGCCATGGCCAACCTGGAGGACGGCGCAGACCAGCTTTCGCGGTTCCCCTTTCTGCCTGTGCCCACGGGCCCGGTCCAGACCGTCCCCCGACACCATGGTTGGTGTCCCGGGCACGTTGGTAGCAGTAGCATAGCTGTGCATCTTGGCGTAGTGTAGCTCTATCTGCCTGCCCTCCCATATGGTCTTGTCTGATCTACTGTACTGTGCAGTTAAATCACTGAAGTACTACATAACATTTACCTTGCGTCTCCACGCATGTCGTACAGGTATGCAGCTCCCATGCACATGGACCTCGGCGATAAATTCGCTATCGTGAGCAGAGTCTTGTTCAGGCAGGATTAACGTTCATAGAAACACCACTCTCCTCTGTCGAATACATACCACTTTTATGGAATGATGTACATTTACAGAAAACACAGTGCGTTACTGTCGTAGGGCAGAACTCCGGTTGTGTTTTATCTACATTAACTATTTACCTCCATAGAATTGTTTTGGATTAATGGCCTGATAGTTAATCCCCTGGGTAATCCCTTATTTAACCCCTTCTTTAATCCTGGAGTGGCATGGTAGTGCCCCCATCAAAGACACCATCTAATAATGTGTGTGTGCATGCACACGTGCGAATGTGATTGCAGTCACTATGCGTAATGTCTGGTGTTAATTTCATTCCCACTTCTTTTCGTCATCCTTCAGCAGTCGGTTTTCATGGTGCGACTGAGGGATTGAGTTCTGTAGACTCACAGGAAGGGGAAAAAGTGTCCATCTGCCTGTTTTTGTCTGTCTCATCATTGCAATGGATAGTATGATTACCCACTTAGAATCAGGTGACACAACTGTATAAAATGAGAGTAACTGATGTGTAAATGCAAATATGAAAACTGTGAGCAGAGAGCATTGACTCGGACCATCAGCTGCCTGTAGAGAACACCTGCGAGGGGTTTCCATACCACTCTGGTCTGAGAGCTCCTCAGACTTGTTAAAACGTGGCGTAACCACACGGGTGCAGCAATCGACTGGCATTTTCACTCCATTAATCTGTCGAGTCACAGCAGAATTTGATAAGATGGTGTTTGATTGTTTAAACTGATTAGTAGAGAGTGTCCAGTTTGATAAGTTTGTGTGTTTTGTTAATGGGCGGCTTCCTGTGTGTGTGGAGTGGGGATTCCCAGTGCCCTCTGTTGACTCATCGGAGGTGACTTTGTCTCCACAGTGCCGGCCACCAAGCTGAACACCATTACCAAGTCAAACCTGGGACAGTGCGTGAGCAAGTACGACCTGCTGGTGTGGTTCGAGATCAGCGAGCTGGAGCCAACGGGAGAGTGAGTACTGCATCACATCGGGTTGGGCTGAGGGGGCAGGACTGAGGTCCTGTCCTCCAGATGTTCTCCTGGCCATCTGTGAGGTTTTGGCAGTTGTTAAGGCTTTCATGTCATTCCTCACTGGGGTGTGGCTCCTCCTCCTCAGGTACATTCCAGCAGTGGTGGACCACAGTGGAGGACAACCCTGCCAGGGCACCTTCCTCCTCCACCAGGTACAGTCCCAACCAGCTCACCTTAAACCTCATGCAGCACATATGCTGGCAGGCATGTGCTGGCATATTTTGTCACTCTGTTGGTGGCTGCTCATACTGACCTGTGTGTGTGTGGGTTGCAGGGCATCCAGCGCAGGATCACTGTCACCCTCATCCATGAGAAGGGCAGTGAGCTCCACTGGAAGGATGTGCGGGAGCTGGTGGTTGGTAAGTTGTCCCCCAAGGGTTAGGGTCAGACCCCAGCTCTGTAGTCCTGCAGGGTCTCCTAGACACTCCAGCTCAGTGAGGACGGTGTTGGGCTGGATCGATGGGGTCAGCGTTCTCCTGGACCCCCTGGGTAGGGTTGGAGTGGCCCAAGGCCTGCATCCAACAGCGTGACCACAAAAACGCGGCCTGGCCTCTCATGATACCCCTGATCTCTGACACTCCTCTTCTCCTACAGGCCGTATCAGGAGCAACCCGGAGGTGGACGAGAGTGCGGCCGACGCGGTCCTGTCCCTCAACATCATCTCAGCCAAGAACATCAAGTCCTCCCACAACTCCAACAGGTACGCTGGTCAGTTGATAACGGCCCACAGATACCATGGAAGAGATGGTCTGTCAATAGCGGGCGGCTCACGTCACGCGGAGAAGCGCAGACCCATACTGTCGAGATGTAGCACTTGCGTGGCCTCTGTTCTGCAGCCATCAATCAGACATTGAGGCTCTTCTGGTACGAGAGCAGTCCAAACACTCAAGTGCTCTGCGGTGTTTTGCTCCTCCACCTCCTGCATACCTTTCTTCTGCGGTACCCGTTACACCAGAGGAAGCTGAGTAGCATATTGATGAGGAAGGGGCTGTTCCTGTGGCATCAGGAGACACCTGGTGGACAGAAACGGAAGTGGCGCAGAGCGTCAAACACTGCGAGTTGCGTCCTGTGCTCCGTGTCTGCATAGTCTTCGTCTTTGTTGTCCTCGTTGCCTTGTTTATCTTTTTTGTTCTGCTTTTTTTCTGCACTGTAACCCTTCTTTTGTTGACTGCTTCTGCTTTTCTTTTTTCCCTCCCCCTCACTGCTGCTGATGGACACTTGCGCACAGACTGTGTCTTGACAAAGACATTGCTAGGTACCAGCAGAATGAGCACATAAAGCGCTTTCTAAGGAAAGGACTTTATGTGACTTGTGTACATTGTCACCACTAGCAGGAGTGTGTGGATCAGAGCTCAGTAGCTGTGTCTCTTCGTTCCTCTTTAGTTTTCAGTTATTTCTGTACGTTGTTGCTGTCATGTTTAAATTCTGTGCAGCACATAACAAGGTCCTCGTACCTGTGTTTTTTTTTTTTTTTTTTTTTTTTTATTTAAATGAGAACTGGGTCAAAATGAGAACCGTAAGCTGTGACCCCTCTAGTGTCCGTCATTTCACACAGTACACATGCAAAATGTGATGTCAGATAAGCAATTAGATTTTTCCCCACATCAGTTTATGGTGTGTTATCCATTTGTGGAGCTCATAGAGGCAGTTGAGGTGAAGTTCGCTTTACAAGGGCAGCACTTTACCTCCTGGGGTTTTAAGCACAAATTCACAAATACGCACCGCTGTATCACCAGATGACCTTTCTCTCTCTCCACCTCCCGTATTTGTCTTTGCCGTCTCGCTATTTCTGTCTCAATCTCTGGGCAGTCGTATCTATTTCTGCTGACCCTGCCACCATCTTGCTGCGCTTGCTGACACAGGAAGCCATCTGAGGCCAAAGCCATATAGCACGTTTCCGACTGCATTGTCATTCCTCGCTAGAGGGTGGGGCTTTTCCGTCCAGTGCAACAGCTGAATGCTGGGAAACCTGCCTTCTCAGCACAGTGGTGTTACTGATCAACACGCTGCTTACTCAGGAGCAGTACACTGTACACCTCATTGGATAGGACAGTAGACAGCACCCAGGAGTTGTTACGGCACAGACACGGGGGGTCCTTGGTGTCCTCAGCGGAGACAGAACAGGCTCATGTGTGTTTACAAGGATTTTTCCTTCCCCTCTGGTTTTGATTGATCGGGCAGGGTTGTTCAGCTGCTGTTTATCCACATCAGTCTGCTGTGTCACTGCTGCAGTCCATCACCACTTGTCTCTCCCTGCCCTGCTACCTGGGTACCTGTGACAGGACCCGGGGACACCTGAGCCGCACCACCAACGAAGCTGTAGTGCTGTCTGGTGCTGTAATCTGTGTTGGATTACGTAGCAAAACGTCACTTTGGCCATACTGCTAATGTTTAATAAATATAAAGAAAGAAAAGCTCAGTTAGTGAATGTCTGTGTATGTATTTTACCTTTCATCAATAGTTATGATTGTGTGTCATCCCCAAAATGAAGTGTTGAAAAAAGTCAAAGGTGATCCTGGGTTTGAATTGTTCTAGGCAACAGATAACATAAGCAGAACCACCAGAAGTGAGTCACCACACTCATCACAGCTCAGTGTGGTTCAGGCTCTGTGCCTGAATAAAAGGCTCCAAACACCCATCTTTCTGTTTGCGCTGTACTGGGCTGCAGTGCTGGGCAGTCCGAGCTCTGAGGTCTCTACGCCACAGGGTATATGACATGTCTGTTCACACCTGGACCACCAGATGGAGGAACCGCACACAGGCTGGGTGGGGGTCAGCCTCTCCTTTTCTCTCCTCTCCTCACATCCCATCCTCCCTTTCCTCAGAACATTCTACCGGTTTGAGGCAGTGTGGGACAGCTCCCTGCACAACTCCCTCCTGCTTAACCGGGTCACACCTTATGGTGAGAAGATCTACATGACCCTGTCGGCCTACCTGGAGGTGAGCCTCTCTTACTCCCACTCCCAGTTTCACACCGCAGTTTTTCTTCCCTAAAGCCCTGGTTCATGTCAGCTTGGCATTGCAGCACTTGTCTTCCTTTTTGCTTCCTGGTGTTGGAGGGCCATGTGCACACACTCACACCAATGTCCCGCTCCGCAGCTCGACCACTGCATCCAGCCAGCCATCATCACCAAAGACATCTGCATGGTCTTCTACTCCAGAGATGCTAAGATCTCACCACCGCGCTCCCTGAGGAACCTCTTTGGGAGTGGTTACTCCAAGACCCCAGACTGGTACGGTGTCTGTAACAGCCGTGTTGCCAATGATCATAAAGGTACCGGTGGTCCAATTCGCAAAACGTTTTGCTCCATCTTTCCTACAGCAACCGAGTCACAGGGATCTATGAGCTGAGCTTGTGCAAGATGGCCGACACGGGAAGTCCAGGTGAGCGCTCTTAAACAAATGCAGGACACGTGACCTCAGGTGTCCTGGGGGGTGTGTTAACTTGGGGGGGGGGGCTGTGTATGTGCGTGCGTGCGTGCATCAGGCATGCAGCGGCGGAGGAGAAAAGTCCTGGACACGTCGGTTGCCTACGTGCGGGGCGAAGAGAACCTGGCTGGATGGAGGCCCAGGGGGGACAGTCTCATCCTGGAGCACCAGTGGGAGCTGGAGAAACTGGAGCAGTTGCATGAGGTGGGCTGTGCCGCAACACACACAGTGCAGCAGGGATGTGGCTGAGTCATAGTTCGCTAAACAAAATACAGTGAATATTTTTATCACTTGTTAAAATACACATTCGCTTATGGTTTTAATCCATATTTGTTGATAGAGTACATAAGACTGTAATCTACAAGGGGTTTCAGGTACATTTCTTTGGACCTAGAGCCTCTTAGTTGTTTAACCGCTTTGCCCCTTCCTGCTCCCGCAGGTGGAGAAGACACGGCACCTGCTGCTGCTGCGGGAGAAGCTGGGTGATGCGGCGCCCAGGTCCCTGAGCGAGGTGCTCTCTCCCAGCCTGAGCTCCGGCTCCCTCAGCACATCTACGTCCATCTCGTCCCAGATCTCCAGCGGCACCTTTGAGAGCGCCGTCACACCCAGCGAGAGCAGTGGCTATGACTCAGCTGACATTGAGAGCCTGGTGGATCGTGAGAAGGAGCTGGCCACCAAGGTGAGGAAGACTCACTGAAATGCCTCTGTTTTATTTACCGGTCTGTCCACTGACTGCTGGAGAGTTTTGTTGAGGGTGGGGGTGACGTTAGCCAGGAGTCAAAAACAAAGTGTGGGGGAAAAGTCCCCATCTCTTGATAGATTTAGAAAAAAGGCATAAGAACACACCTCCCAAAATGAGCTTTTACTTGACATCTTGAGGAGCAGCACAGAGCAGTCTGTCTTTCCAAAGGGGGTCAGTCGTAGGAACACCCTGCTCAGGCGTTTCCATGGAGACAGATGGAGGCTCCTGCTTTTGTGGCTGTGCTCACTAGACGGATTGAGGAGCTGCTCTGCTCTCTTGCAGTGTCTGCGTCTGCTGACTCACACCTTCAACACCGAGTACAGCCAGGTGTGCAACAGCATCAGTGACTGCAAGGTGAGGCACCGCCTCGCCTCTTACCTGGCATCTGCAGGGTTCACTTCTTGTACTCTTTAGCTTGTCTTACAGTTGGCTGAGTGCATTGAAACGCAAGTAAGGTATGAACTGGGAGTTATTTGGCCAGGGCCACGACAGTAGGGATTTGAAAGGGCTCCTTCACCACTGTGCCCCCCTGCTGTCCTGTATTAGTTTGAACACCCATTTTGATTGGCAAAGCGCTTGACCCAAGATAACACTTCCTTTCCCGCACAAGCTCTCGGACATCTCTCCTTTGGGTCGCGACCCCTCTGTCACGAGCCTCAGCAGTGCCACGCTGACCCCATCCTCCACCTGCCCGTCGCTGACCGACTCCCGCTGTGGCTCCATAGAGCAGAAGTAAGCCTCCATGTGCTTGAAACAACAGGCTGTGCACTCACACATCCGCTGTCGCTGTGTCCTGCTGCGGAACCGGATGCTGCGTTAGAAGCGAAATGCTTCAGCAGCAGCCTGCAGGTGTCGTATCAGCGCTCTGCCTGCACTGCCTTGTGGGAACTTGTCTCTTTAAAGGCACAGCGGCACTTTTGTCGCACACAAGCTTCTCATTGGAGCATTGGACACATGAGGGTTGTTTCTCTGCTCCGATCAAAGCCACACCATGGCGAGAGTGGTCGAAAGCCATTGCCCACATTGACAGTATTATGAATCATGATGTAACACCTGGCGCTGTCTCCAGGTGCTGGCGGAGAAAGAACCCACCCTTGGTAAACATTGCTGTAAACTCTGTTGTCACACACATTAATTGGTATATTTTGTATTCATAGTACCGTACTACTGTAGTGCTTCACTTGGTGGTCGCTTTCTGTAGACCTCTCACCACAGCCGCTTTTCACTCTCCTTCCTCGAGGACCCCCGAGGCAAACTCCCGCGCCTCCAGCCCTTCCTGCTCGGACTACGAGAACTTCCCCATGGTGCCCACCCTGGAGACCTCCTACCTGGCGCGGGCCGGCAAGAACGAGTTCCTCAACCTGGTGCCTGACATCGAGGAGATGAGGCCTGGGTATGACCCCCGGCTTCTCGCATCCTCCTCTGCATTTGCACGTGTGCCTCAGGTGTATGATGCAGAGAAAGAGCTGAAGTTGTTTGAGGTCTGTGTGTGGAGCTCAGTGGACTCCGTCCTGCAACAAGAGCTTGGACAGAGAAAAGCTCCGGGTTTGGGGTCTAATGAGGGACGCTGCAGTCATGGGGAGGGCACTTTGTTCCTTGAAGTTGCACATGAGTTTGCTCTTGTAGAAGCAACATGTTCCGTGTTTACAGCCCCTGTCTGGTGTCCCTTGGTGTCACTGATCAGTAATAGGATGAGAAACATGAGCGTTTATGGGATGGATGAATCTGCAATGTGCACCGAACAGGAGTTTGTGGAAACTTTTTTTTTTTTTTTTTTTTTTTGTTTTTTTTATTCTCAGTCTCAGAATTAATATTGACAGTATGTTACTCTTTTATACATTACTTTTGTTAAAACTTCATCTGAGCTTTTTACACTACCTGACCTGTGACCTGTAATTGGGGCGTTAGTCTCAAGTGGCTTGTGGGGATTTGTAAATTTTTTTATTAGAGGAATAGGTAACACACCAGTCCGTGTACAGTGGTCACAGGTTCGGGACCCATGTGTTTGGGGAAAAGTGTGTGATGCGAGGGAGGGCTGAGGACTGCGCTTCTTCTCGCCCCGCAGGTCCGTGGTCTCCAAAAAGGGCTACTTGAACTTTATGGAGCCACGCTCCAACTCATGGGTGAAACACTTTGTGGTGGTGCGCCGGCCCTACGTGTTCATCTACAACAACGACAAGGACCCCGTGGAGAGGGGTGTGCTCAACCTGTCCACAGCCCAGGTGGAGTACAGTGAAGATCAGCAGGCCATGCTCAAGGTGAGCTGTGCTTCTCCTCGTCCCCCGCCACATCTGCTCTGGGTTTTCTTCACCACCTCCTGTGCAGTTTGTAAAGGCGCTCAGTCACTGTGGCCCTTGAGCACGCTACTAACGTGAGCAGGAACGCCACCGTTTTACCACACTTGATGGGAAGGAGACGGCAGAAGTCACTGCTGGTTTGTGTGAAGTGTTACTTTGGAAGGATGGATTCACTTAAGTTGAATGGAATTCAAGGGGGATGCTGTTATCGATTCAAATACTGGCAAATTCCGTTTGTACCGAATGCTTTGAGGTTAAGCTCACACCCTTGTGTTTGTGTGTGTGCGTGTGTGCCCCCTCGCCCCTTTCAGACTCCCAACACCTTCGCTGTGTGTACGAAGCACAGAGGGATCCTGCTACAGGCCAACAACGACAAGGACATGAACGACTGGCTGTACGCCTTCAACCCACTGCTTGCCGGAACTATAAGGTAGAGTAAGAGCCCCGTGTGTGGGACACCTCCCTTTGAGTCATCATGGGACTGCAACACCTTATGTGCACCGCACCTCATTTTACTGTGTTCACCGCACACGTCAGTTACGTGTCCTGCACGTTGTTCTCCCATACATACAGGTCGAAGCTGGCGAGAAGACGCTCGAGCTTGATGAAGAAATGAGAGCTGTGTCATTCCACGTGAGGACGTGATCTTTCCACTAACATACAAAGTGTTACCACTTATTAATCTTTGTGATTCTTGACAGTTTTTCCTCTTGTACGTAGACCTGTGGCTTAAGTCCCTCTTCAAACTTGCGTTGGAGTTCCTGGACCCCCCCCCCCCCCATTTCTCTCTCTCTCTCTGCCTTTTTGTGTGTTTTCTTTTACTTTGTCTTTTTGTTTTTGTTCCTTGTCATTTGGAGACCTCTAGTAGCGGCATGTTGTAAAACGGTCTACCTGTGTGTGCACGATTCTTCAAAACAGCTTCTCTCTCGGCTCTCCTTGGTCACTAACTGTGTAAAAAATCGTCCTTAGTGTTACCTGGTGATCAGGAACTTACTCTCGCCCGCATGGCTATGACGGTAGTGCTCAGGAGGCGGCTCGGTTAGCTTGTGAGGCTAATCCGGACGCAACGCTGAAAGAAGGTACTTGAATTAGTAAACAAGTGAACAAATGAACTGAAAGTGGGCTTTTAATTTGTAAGGAGGAAGGCTACTGAAGTGGGCTGCCCTCAGCTGCTGTCTTCAGTGGAGAAGACCCACTTGTTGGTCATTAAATAATGAATTGAGGAAGGAGTAGAACCCAGAAGCCTGTCTCCGATTCTGTGTGGACACACCAGCCCCCCCAAACTGCCTTCTGTCCACTGTGACCTTGGAGCGTTCCTTCCCTTGATGTGAGGTGGTGATGGTACGCTCACAGTCTGACGCTTAAAAAGGATGTGGATTGTTCACTGAAGTGTGTTCACGTTATTTCGCTGCACCTGCGGCCAGGAATGAAGTGGCAATTTGATACTTTGACTGTTGGAAAGCAGCTTGCATTCAGCTACAATGTGAAACGCCAAACTGGGGGAGAGCGCAACGAGTTCAGCTCCACAGCCACACGCACCAAACTGTCCTCGGTTGCCGGGCTGGACAGAACCGAAGCGCAGTGTGCAGGGAAGGTGCGTAGCGAGGGCAGCAAGGGAAGCAAACTACTGGAATTCCTTGTACTACAAGTAGAATGTCCTTTATTTGTAAACAGCAAGCCTCAGGGCTTTTTATGTTGAGCTCTTGTCAAGGACACACCTTCATGTTTCTTTCATCTCGTGGTCATGTTTTGTACCGTACTTCTAGAAGGCTCAGTTGAGCTTTGCACCATGATTAGGACTGATCAGGACTGAGGGGGTCATTCACCAATCAGTTTGTGTTCTGCTCCTTGAAAAAGAAGAAACGAGTGTCACCCTGAGGAACATTCAGCCCCTGGGGAGATGAAGTCTACTTGGGGTAACTTTACAGTTCTGAACATAGTGGTGTTCCCCATGAGCGCACATCAGGCTAATGAAGGCTCCCAGCAAGTGCTTCTCTCAAGGGTGTCCTTTACCTGTGCTTTTACACACGTGCAGTAGGGCACAGGTGTGCAGCACATCGCACTCTCACTGCTCCCTGTTTTCTCCACACCTTCAACAGCAAAGGAAGGGAATTGCAGTTGTATTGCAGCAGATGCCATGCGATGACGGGGACGAGGGATTCGCTCCACCTTCCACACATGCATGGCGATTACATCTCACACTGCTGATTCTAGTGATTCTACTTGGAGATGTCCAGGATCTGAGGGGTTTTCTTCCCATTTAATATCTCATGCCTTTTCGCTACTTCCCATTGTTGTGGCTGTATGTTTAATAATTGAGTGTAATAGGCATAATTGTTCCCTGAGCAAAGGGGTGACATGTGCTCCAGTCCTCTGGAAAGAGCTATTTGTTTATGGGAAATCTTTGCTCTCCACTGAATTTTGGACTGTGGGCTTCAGTCTGTGGTCCTCCTCCTCCCCCCTGTGAGTGAACACTCAGGAAACAGGGTCCTGGTCAGCCAACCAGTAGAGCCCAAGTATAACTGAGCACCCTCTGGGAGGAGGAGAGCAGGGGCAGTGCAGCATTTACCTTTCCTTGAGGATCACATGTTCCAGGTGAACCTTCATGCTGTTTGAACCGCCATCACCCAGACCAACTGCACTTCAGGAATGTTCCCTTTGGTTTTCGGGTGTTGGGTATCTCTTGGGGCATTTTTGTCAGATGGAAATGTGTGATGAGTGTTGTTGAGGTCAACCAGCCTCTGGATCACAAACGGAGGCGTTTCCGTTGAACGCTCTAGCTTATTAGCATATGAGCTTGAAAGTGTGAGAATGAAGGTTTCATCACTTTGAAGTCACTGCTTGTTTACTCATGTTGAATCTGTGAAGTTGTGTTTCTGCTGCATTCTTTCTGTTGGAGCTGTTTGACCGTAATAGCACTGGGGAAAAGCTCCACAGCAAAGACTTCCTTTTGCACTTGTGTACTAATAAGAGAAACTAAAAACTAGGAGCATGAAGGAATTACTTATTTGCACTGCAGCGCATGTAACTTTGCAGCTCTTTGCACAGAACGAACAGGCATAGCATGTGAGAGGAGGCAGGGCTCCAGGTGGGTTCGGCACGAGCTGCTTGGGGGGCAGGAGACAGCTGAGCACCGCATTTCGTTGGGAGAGGCGATGAATGTAATGTCAGTGCTGTAAAGAAGGGGCCTAAACTTATTTTCCCCAAGTTATATTTGTCATTTTGGAAGAGGACAAAGCTGTGTAATCCCCGGCGGCATTTCAGCGCAAGCTGGATTAATTCAGTGCTTCCTGTCACTAAACACACTAATTTTGAATGATATCGTAAGAGCTTTTTCAGCAGTAGGACTCCAGAGCGTACACTTAGCGCTAGGCTAGTTCCTTACTTAATAGGATTATGAATTTTTAAGTAGGCCTATATTAGGTTTTTTTTTTTTTCTTTTTCTTTTTTTTCCCTCCTTCCTAACGTCAGGTTGTAAGTTTAAGAAAATGAGACTAGCTATAGCTGAGGTGTAGGACAACCGCAGCTCATCATTGCTCCTTCAGAAGTGCTCATCCCAGTGTTTCCCGCTCCAAACTAACCGTGAGGCTTCCTCTCCGGAAGACCCATTCCCACGGAACCGTGGGTGTGCCCTCTGCTCCAAGTCGCGACGACAAACTGAAACATTAACACTGTACATTTGTCACACTGGCTTCATTTTCATACTTCTTTTGTAAATATCTATGTTGTATGGAGCTTGAATTAAAATGTAAATATGTTTCATTTATTTGTAATAATTATAATCCATTTGCTGTATAGCCTAGATGTGTAATGCAGATATCTTAATTCTGTGTATGTAATCTTGCACCATTGAACTGTTTAGTGAATGAAGTAACAATAAAAGTACAACCAGTTGCATTAGCAGAACAATTGTACTGTGCAGTTTCCTTTATTTTCACGGCAATGCGGCTGAACACAATGGCTGCTTTGAGTCGGGTGTGTTCTGCAGGAGTGTGTTGCTTCGTCCCAGCACTCGCAGCATGTGGAAAGAAGTGTCAAGGGAGGATCTTCCAAGAGCGTCCAGTCACGTCAGAAGCTCGTGAAGAAGCAAAAGGTTCAAAGGGCAGTGTTCAAACCTACTGTTGGAAGAGAAAAATGTTCTTAATGTTGATGTAACATGAATGATTAGTCCACCTATACAGTGAGTGGAAGAGAAATTAAATCTTTGTCTAGTTGTGTTCATTTCAAAGTCAACTCCTCTTACAGGAAACATCTGAAGTCATAATTTCTCTAGAACGGCAGAGGCTAAATGACATACACTCCTCGCACAAGAGTGTCTGCTAAGAGAGCTCGAGGAGAGCGGCTGAAGGATATTTTCCCCACAGGTCTTACTGCTCTGAAGAAACTGCACTCATTTAGCGAATAAAAACCCCACAGGGATCCAGAGGAAAGGTATGGAGAGGATCGCTGGAAGTGGAAGTTGAGCGCCGAGAGGCCCGTGGTCACTGAAGGAGCGGTGGTGCGCAGCGGAGAAAAGATGCACCAGGGAGCCGTATGAGGACCTCTTTGATGCTGGTGCGCAGGGAAGGGAGCCAAGAAAGAAGGTCTTGCTGAAGAACTGCTGTTTCAAAGCCCTTCTGGAGTTTGTGCAAAGTGGTCCACCTGAGCCAGAGGGAAAAGGGGAGGTCTAACGGAGGTGACGTCAAGGGTAAGTAAAATGTGAGAGGCACCTTCAAACTATGGCCATACCTTGGAAGAAGCAGCTGCGGTGCCTTTCAGCAAGTAAAAGTTACTTTGCTGTATGAGAGGGTAAATAACCGAGCAGTTTAATTTTCTTGTGAGGAAATTGTCAGGGAAGCAAAATAATTATACAAAATGTGTGGTGGCAGCAGGTAGTGCAGGGGGCACAGGTGCTGCTCGCACTTGAAGGAGCAGGTTCAAACCCCACTTCCAGCACCCTTCATCAAGCTACTTCCCCTGAACCAAATTTGGATTTGCACTCCTCCCGAGGGCCGAGCAGAGTGAGACCAGGGCCGCCATGAGACCACCTCCGGGTACAGTTGGTCTCGCCCTCCATCAGCTCTCATTTGCCCCTTCCACCTGTAACAATCTTGGTGATCGCGGACCTGTTTGGACTGTCCGAGTGGCCCTTCATTTGCACTGGGTTCGTTGAAATTTTTTTTTTTTTTTGTCTTTACCGTTCAATTACTAGACACATTGCTGATACTTTTCTCCAAAGGAACTTCCATCAAGTTACTTACAATTATTTGCCCATCTACTCAGCTGGGCCACTGGAGGAATTCAGGTTAAGTACCTCACCCAGGGCTACAGCTGGAGGTGGGATTCGAACGTGACCTTTGGGTCCACAGGCAGCAACTCCACCTACTTCTACGCTACCAGCTGTCCATATATCACATTTACGTCTGTTTTTACGTGTGAGCGTTTAAGTCAGTCACTGTATTGTACATAAAAGCTATAAAGAGCCGAAGGAGACCAGTTAGTAATTAAATGCGCAGCGTAGCCTATGTCTCCTAATAAGTTAACTGAACTATCAACTGATGGTGTGATGGGTGCAATTAACGCATTATGGAAGGATGAAAGTATGAGCATTGAAATTAATGCTAATTACGTCTTCGATTGATGAGAACTGCGAATGGTTTTTAAACAACTGTTTAGAGAAGACTCACGAAATTCAATCACGCGGCAGCCGTGACGCAGCGTGCGTCTGTCTTTCGCCCAGACATTGCTAATCGATCGACACGATTACGGCATTGAATAGTCACAGTCAGTAACTCTATTGAGCCGTCAGGTGAAGATTCATTGTGCAATTTGTCGAAATAACGATTTCGGTAAAGGAACCTGCATCGGAGAAGCTTTTGTCCATCGTAAGCGAACAGGAAGGGGCTCGATTATGTTTGTCTCTGAAGCGTTTTGAAAGCGCATAACGCCAGATGGTGAGTGACACCGGTGCTGCGCCAATAGGAATGGAGATTTTCCCGACCGAGAACGTGTCGCTCAATGAGAGCGCAGCGGGCGGGATTTGGGCCGGTCTCGCGCGCTGCCGTTGGACGACATTAAGACGGAGGAGGAAATGAGCGAGGCCATTCCGCGGGGACTCTTAACAGAACCGGGAGGAAGCGCTTCAGCCATGGCTCAGTGAGTACAGTCGCTCCCCTCGCCTCGCCTACAGCCCGAGTTCGGAGCGGAGCGGAGGAGTCGAGCTTTCGACTCGCGGGCCGGGTGGCGGACTGTCTGTTTCGGAGTGTGTAGCTGTGAGCCTCCGGAGCTCCGCTGCGTGTGCGAGATGGAGATGCTGCTCGTTTCGTTTGTCAGTCTTCGTAACTACGTCTACTTCTCCTGTACTGCCCGTAGCGTAGCGTAGTGCTGTCTGCCCCCCCCCCCCCCACGGAAGTTCCCGATGGCCTCGAGAGTAACTTACGTGGGGTCTGCTGCTCTGCTGGAACAAATTGACACCTTCCACATGTAAAATGATAATTAAAAGTAAAGAAGTGGAGACACAAATTTTGAAATGAGCGGAGGAGTGCTGCTGGGCCGCATGCTTATCTAAGTTGCCAAGTTGGAGGATGTAACTTAAGTTTGAATCCCCCCTCCCCTGCCGCTCAAAGTGCTTCTGCCATTGATTGTAAAAATTACAACACAGCCCAGCTAAGGTAAAGCACCTGACACACAGCCCGGGGGCAGACACGCTGTATCTTTGCGTACCGCGGGTTTTTACCTCACGAGGGAAACCTCTGGAACACGAGTACAAGTAAAGTGTGACAACCGTGCCGCAGTGTGTGTGTGAGTGAGTGAGTGAGTGAGTGAGAGATGGTGACAGCATTGTGGAGCTATACGGCTAGTGTGTCTGGAACATCAGTCCAAGAAGGATGGAAATGGAGAAAGCAGACATGCCATCAACCCTGAAATAAAATACTTCAGTTCGGAATGACTCCCTACATTTACATCCATCTTCACCCCCCCCCCCCGTTAAGTTAGACTCGCTATATCTGCAGTGCGTGTGTGTGTGTTTCCGCAGGGCAGACATCGCTCTCATCGGCTTGGCCGTCATGGGCCAGAACCTGATCTTGAACATGAACGATCATGGTTTTGTGGTAAGTCGAGTTCCGCTTCGTTCAGCAGTTTTGGGAGTTAGTTGCTGGTTAAGGAGTTGCATCTGTAACAGATATTGACCATGTATCTTAACGTAATTGTTTCTGATAAAAAGTCCAACTATGTGGATATGAGAAGTACAACACAGTTGGTGTTGTTGAAGCTGCTTTTGACGCTCCGACCGGCGGCGCAGCTGAAATGATTTAAACCCGAATGGGACCAACGCTGCACGCACGCATGTGTGCATGCATGTGTGTGATGTCATGTTTTTTGCTCCGCTGCTCCCAGGTGTGTGCCTTCAACCGCACTGTGTCCAAGGTGCGCGACTTCCTGCAGAACGAGGCCAAGGGCACGAAGGTGATCGGTGCCGAGTCCCTGGAGGACATGGTGTCCAAGCTGAAGAAGCCTCGCCGCATCGTACTCCTGGTGAAGGCCGGCCAGGCTGTGGATGACTTCATCGACAAGCTGGTGAGCGAGAGAGAAAGACGGACGGACCTGGCGAGCGCGGTCGTCCCATGGCTGCTGTCCAGTGGACCGTTGTCCCAGGAGAGTGCCAGTAGCTTCTGCGGTTTCTTTCTCGTACGCTGTTCTTGAGGTTCCCTGAAAGCTAAACACCACCCTTGTCCTGTTTCAGGTTCCTCTTCTTTCACCTGGCGACATCATCATCGATGGTGGCAATTCCGAGTACAGAGATACGACCGTGAGTGCACCGACGTAGGGGTTTGCTGGAGGGCGCTGCTCTCGGGCTGCCAGGGAGTTGACCTTGGGGCCTGGAATTAGCCAGTGGAAGTTCCAGGAGGTCTTGGCTGATCCACCTTTGGTAGATCACCTGAAAGGGTGAAGAAAATGCATCTTAGGCGAATTAATGGGGGGGATTGATGTGCTTCACTGTGTGTATTTGAGCTGAAGTTTTATGTGTGTAGCGACGCTGTAAGAGCTTGAAGGAGAAGAACCTGCTGTTCGTGGGCAGTGGGGTGAGCGGCGGAGAGGACGGGGCTCGCTACGGTCCCTCCCTGATGCCCGGGGGACAAAAGGAGGCATGGTGAGTCTGCTGCTGGAGGTCACCTTGGTCTCGGAGTACGTTGATGTTGGAGGGCGGAAATGGTGAACGCCATGGCTGGTGCACTGGACTGGTTTTTTACTCCCAGTGTGCGCGGTGTGTCCATCGCTGCAGTGTCCACCGGTTCGCTCTGAGGTGTCCCATATGAACTCTTCCCCCTCACCCATGCTTCCTCTGCAGGCCACACATCAAGGAGATCTTCCAGAGCATCGCTGCCAAGGTGGGGACAGGAGAGCCCTGCTGTGACTGGGTGAGTCCGGGCCCACTGTGGTCAGCGTCTGCTTCTTATGGAAGCTCTGCTATCTGACCTGACTTTTGGCCTCTGCCGGACAGGTGGGAGACGAGGGAGCGGGCCACTTTGTGAAGATGGTCCACAACGGCATCGAATATGGCGACATGCAGCTCATTTGCGAGGCCTACCACCTGATGAAGGACGTGCTCTGCATGGACCATGACCAGATGGCCCAGGTAGGACTCCTGCTGCCAGTTCCTGTGCGCTCGCATTTCTGCTGTGTGATGGTGCTGCCTGAAATCTTCCAGATCCGTAGGAAGCGTTAGGAAAAGTCGAAAGTCCTGCGTATCAAATTGGAAGCTGAACCTTACCCTGTAGCCATTTAAATGTTAAGTTTTATCTTGGACGTTTTGAAGGCATCGTTTATTTGGCAAAATGCGAGAGAAAGGGCAGCGTTGGTACAGAGCTCATTTTTACCGACACTCTTGGACTCCCTGTAAAGAGTTGCGTTTGTGTCGGGTGAACGTTTGACCGAGACGTGTCGCCACAGGCCTTCAGTGACTGGAACAAGACGGAGTTGGACTCCTTCCTGATCGAGATCACAGCCAACATCCTGAAGTACCGCGATACGGACGGCGCCCACCTGCTGCCCAAGATCAGGGATAGTGCGGGGCAGAAGGGCACCGGCAAGTGGACGGCTATCTCCGCCCTGGAGTACGGCACGCCGGTCACCTTGATAGGTACGAAGAGCCCACGTGAAGCGCGGCTGCACCGTGATGCTGGAGATGTGTAGGAGGGAACCTGCAATGGATGGTGAATGGGTTAATCCTCAGTTAATGAGAAAGTGTCATTAATTAGAAGTACCGTTCAGAACATGGTATAGTTGTGTGTCAAATGTAATGAGTAGCACAGGTTCCTTTTGAACTGATAGGTAAGGATTTCCTTTGCCTTTCCTTCTCCTTTCAGTGCTTCTTTCTGCCTTACGGTGCATTCTTATTAGTGTTGTTACTGTTACGTGGAGAAAATCACCATTTTGCCAGTCGGCGAGGGTCTCCGACAACCGCACGAGCAGAAGACGGCACCCCCCACGCAGGGGGAGTCTTTTCGACTGCACCAACGCTCGTCTTTTATGTGGCAAGGAATTTCTCATGAAGCGAGATTTCCTTATCAAAATCGGAGTACAAATTACTTTTTCCTCAATTCTCCGAATTCCTTCACTAGGAGTGTTTGTTACATGAGGGGAACCTGCGCATGGTTTTTAAAAGAAGTTCCTTGTTGAAGATGTATTGATGTAATTTGGAGACTTCCCTTTCCGGTGTCGCAATCTGTCCTTTAGACTACTCCGGCAGCACTCGGTTTAGGGCTGTTGCCACACATCCTCCAGGCTGAGGGTTCGAGTTACATGTTCCCTCTGTATCTGGCCGGGTGGTTAATGTCCTCCTTTGGATAACGTATCGTGTTTCGCTGGCTTTATCGGTGACCAGAGGCAGCTGCAGGTTTGTACCTTCAGCCCAAATGATTGAAGAATGAATGTGTTTGGAGAGGGGACTGAACCCCCCCCCCCGCGGCTCTCAAACCAGGACCAGCTCTGCCCCCAGCAGCAGCAAGGTGATGGAAACATCTCCCTCCTAAGAAGATTTCAGGCTCTCTTGTGACCTCCCAGCAGCTTCTGTGGCATAAGGGGGATTTGGCACGTCCTCTGCTGCTTCCAGCCAGTGGGGTCTGAAGCCCGGGGTCAGTCAAGGATGCGCTTGTCAGGCTCCGTTCTCGCTGGTTTCATTCGTCCCTGGTCAGATAAACGCTGAGTTCATCGTGACTGGCAGCTCCCCCCCACAACCCCACTCCACTCCATTCCCCACGTCCCTCTTGCATCACTAACCCTGTTTCACTGTGTCACGCCTGCGCTGCTGTTTTCCTTTACCATCGTATCTAGTGAGCTGCTTTATTCCTCTTATTCTTCGTGTGCACTTGTGCCAACAGGCAAGTCCCTTTGTTGACTTTGAGTCACCGGTAACCAAACTCCAGCTGGGGCTGTGCCAGGCGCAGTGCGAGTAAGTGATACTCGTTGTTCCTGCAGGGACACGGCACCCAACCGCCCCCCGTCTTTCTCTCGCACACCCACATACGCGTGGGTGCTCGGTGTTGCGCTGCGTATTGCGTCTACTGGAACTGCCTGTACTGTGTGGTTAGTGGAGCTGGTCGGACAGCAGGTGGCGCACCGATGAGTGCTCTGAGTTTGTTCGTGGTGACAAATTATCCTTGCCGATGACTCCTGTGTTCAGCAGTTGAACTTGTCAATATCTGCTTTGTTTTTAATGTAGCTGGATGTCACTGAAAAGGGTGTGTGTGTGTGTGTGTGTGTGAGAGAGAGAGAGAGAGAGAGAGAGAGAGACCTTTCAGTCGCACTCCAAGAATACATCTAGGGATCTGTTATTAAACTTCCTTTCACTGTCACTTAAAGGTAAAAGTGGAGTTGGAAAGAAATTTCTCTTCCCAGTCCCCATAATCATACATTGTACCCTGTTTGTACTGTAGTGGTAACTTAATGCTGTTCAGTGGAACAGGTTGTGTAACTTGTTAATCCCCACCCTGCTCTCCAGAACTGTGCCAGGAGTGGGTGGCGGGGGGGCTTTTCCATTGTACCACTGAGTTACCATGACCATGGTAAGATTTCTCTGTGAGCACTTCGGGAAATGCTGAGCTCGCTGATGTTTCCCCCCCCACAGGGGAGGCCGTCTTTGCCAGGTGCCTGTCCTCACTGAAGGATGAACGTGTGGAGGCCAGCAAGACGCTGGGGGGTCCGCATGGGGTCCAGTTCAAGGGTGACAAGGCTTCCTTCCTGGAGGACATCAGAAAGGTGAGTCTTCACCTGAGGCTCAGTAAGGAATCCTTGCGCTGCAGGAAGTGGTCGTCCACCTCTTGGCGGAGCAGTGCAGTAATATACTGGAGTAACATAGTATTCTAGTGCAGTAAGAACACTAAGAGACATGAGGGTCACTGTTGGGAAGGTCCTCCGTGTTGTTGTGGCGAGGGTGTCCCCTGCAGTGCGCACAGTGCACTGGAGCTCTTTTCTCTTTCCTTCCTGCTCGTCGTCCTCAGGCCCTCTACGCCTCCAAGATCATCTCGTACACCCAGGGCTTCATGCTTCTCCGACAGGCCGCCAAAGAGTTCGGCTGGACCCTCAACTATGGGGCCATCGCTCTCATGTGGAGAGGAGGCTGCATCATCCGCAGGTTGGTGTGTGTGTGTGTGTGTGTGTGTGTGTGTGTGTGTGTGTGTGTGTGTGTCTTGCTGACTGCTCCTTGCTGTTCATCACACACACTCTATAGGTCAGTGAGCTGGAAGCACGAGGACTCCTTTGTGCTGTAACCAGAGTGTCCCAGTGCGAAAAGGTCAATACTCATCAGTCATGTTGCCATCACTCTTAACAGTTAGTGTTTCTCTATTATTGAGCCCCAGAATCGACACCCATTTCCAGTAAATTATCAGCAAACCCCCTTAAAACAGGCACAGTTACTTCAGCAACAGTGACATGGTATAACTAGGAACTCTACCTTACATGCTGTTAGTGTGTCCATCAGTGGCTTCGCAGGGTCTGGAAAGTGACCTGATGTGAGTGGTAAGAGCCCTGTTAGGGCACTTGAACGACATGGTTGTTGGGACAAAACTCCTCCGTTGGCGCAGGACACACTGTCCACCTGTGCTCGTCTCACCTGTCTCCTAGGTAACTTGGTGTTAGACACTGTGGTAAACTGAACGCTCATTCATACATCTGTACAACAAAGCAGTGTAACACCCCCACACACAGGGTGGGGGGTTGAACCCACATCCAGGTGCTGTGAGATGAACCCTCCCCGCTGCACCACTGTGCCCCCTTCACACTCAACTACAGCACAGCTCCATATGATTAGTTCTGTTCGTTTTTGCAAGTCTCTCGTACTGTTGTTCAGTGCTTTGTTCTGAGACGGATGAACAGCCCCGCAGTGACACCTTCTTAACACTTTATCGTATGTGCGAGATTTTGTTGTGGGGTCTCGGTGGAGGCACACTCGACTCAGTGTGTAGTGCTTCTTTCAGCCGACTTCTCGAAGAGACGCACCATGGTGCAGCCCTTCCATACCATGTTTAGCGCTTATCCTTGCCTTCCCTCCCCACCCCGACAGTGTGTTCCTGGGGAAGATCAAGGAGGCCTTTGACCGGGATGGTGAGCTGCAGAGTCTGCTGCTCGACAGCTTCTTCAGCACCGCCGTGCAGGACTGCCAGGTACAGGAAGTAATGTCACACACACACACACACACACACACACACACACCGTGTGGACTTCCTTCTGGTAGCCACCAGTCTCTTTGAAGAGCCTTTGGTGCCCTTTGCTGAGACAATTCAGTAGCTGCATTTGTAGCCACAAGGTTATTTCCAATCCTAGGAAGTGTCTCTAGTAATTACCATAGTAAAAATGTCCCTGATGTGGGAGTCTTAGTGAAAGTCTGAAAGCAGAGATGCAGCACCAGAAAGTACAAAAAGCTGAGGTGTGTGTGTGTGTGTGTGTGTGTGTGTGTGCGAACGAACGAACGAACATTCTCTACTGCCCAAAGGTGGGATGCTGCTGTACCTTTGAGCAGGGTAAATAACGAGCCAAATGTAATGTATACAGTTGGGGGCGGAGATGTGGGTGGGGCTTCAGCGCTCTGCTCTTATTGGTTGCTTTGCTCGTTAAGGACTCGTGGCGTCGGGTTATGAGCACTGGAGTTCAGCACGGGATCCCCATGCCCTGCTTCAGCACGGCCCTCTCCTTCTACGACGGTTACAGACACGCCATGCTGCCTGCCAACCTGCTCCAGGTGAGACCGCAAGTATGGTGCGCGCATGATAAGTCGCCCTGAGAGTGGTCCAGACCAAGTGGTGATGTCATACTCGGGGTGGGATGGGGACTGCATTCTTGGTTCTGGGATGCTTTAAGCCACATTCCTTCCTGTAGGAAGGTGCCACTGTGGAGCGTAAAAGAGCAGAGCGCGCAAGTGAGGACTGTCCCGTCTCTTGCTGCGGTATTGGTGCTCGTGTCTCTCGGACCCAGCGAGCGCGTCGTTATTAAAGGAGCCCTGTGCTCTTTGTGCATGTGCCCCTCCCTCAGGCTCAGAGAGACTACTTCGGCGCCCACACCTACGAGCTGCTTTCCAAGCCCGGCCACTTCATCCACACCAACTGGACGGGCCACGGCGGGAGTGTGTCCTCGTCCTCCTACAACGCTTAGGGAGCATGGGAATGGGGGGGGGGGGGGACAAGTCACACATTCCTTCACTGAAACCAAACGCAAACAGTGCACCTGGGAAGTGGTGGTGGTAGCTGTTTTAAAGTGTTCCCTTTGGAACACGTAGGGACCGTTACGGTAGGGCAGACTGTGTGTGTGTGTGTGTGTGTGTGTGTGTGTGTGTGTGTGTTGCTGATCTGTTAGGTACACTCTAGAAACGCAAGATCTGTCGCTCAGCTTCTCCTCTTGTCCAGTCTGCCATCGTCCACTAGAGTTTACTGTGGATTAGGGTTCAACGCTGTACTCTTAGGTCACTAAATAAAGATGAAAATCCCTTTTTAATGAGCTTTTCCTCTCCTTTCACTTTGTGTTGCAAAACAAAGAGCTGCTCGTATGTTGCTTCCGCTGCTTTATACATGTACGAGGTGTGCGCTGGAATAGTTCTGCTAGAGGGAATCTCGCAGTGCGGTAGGGAGCCTGCGGTGCCGCCCTGAGTGCGAATGGGTAATTGTGCGTGACCAGTAGGGGGCGCCGCACCTTCAGGGAGCAAAGGTGGAAATAAGGTACCAGAGTTCCCCCCCCCCCCCCCATTGGGTAGCGGTCCTGGGGTGCTCTGTGGCACAATGACATGTTACATTATCTTCTTCCACACAATGATGTGTCGCCTGATGTGTGTGTTTTATTATTTTATTCCCGTCACGTTACTTTTTGAACAAACGTTACGCTGATTCACTTGGCGCACACTTCACGTCACAGCCGCTCCCCCTGGACACTAGTGTTCGGGACACACCTCTTTGCCCACAGTGGCTTCCAGTGATGGATACACTTCAGTGCAGTGTGTACAGTGAGTCTCTCTCACAGATACACACACACAGAGTGAACAGTTTAGAGTCACCAGTTCAGGTGTTATGTTGTAAAGTGACCTGCTTATCTGACTCTTTGTATGGTGTCTTACACTAAGGTACTTAATCTCATTTACCCATTTGTACAGTATGGTAATTTTGGCTCTCAAGGTAAGTACCTGGACACAATGGAATGAGTCATTTTTCCTGCATTTTCATCTCCCTGAAGCTGCCAGAATGAGTGTGTCAGGGGTCAGCAGTACTGTCAGGTGCTTCCAGCAGAAACCCTGAACACTCTGGTTGCCCTCAGCTTGTGGCTGGTGGGAAAACAGCGTGAATGTGGACAACTGACAGCAGTAGGTTACTTCATCAGGGCTGTAATTCACCTATGACACGAAGGACACTGCATGCGAGAGTGATCTGCAGTAGAATTCGGGGCTCTTTGAAGAAACAGCTGGATAAACAACCGTCTCATTGTTGTCTCACCGCGGTAAACAAATAGCAGGGTGTGAGCCCCTCGAGGGGAAGAGTCAATAATGCGATGAGGTGTCAATGAGCCTGTTGACCACCTGCTGAGCACCTGCTTGTTAGGTCTCCTCACCTTGAGAGATCTACAGCTCCTGGGACTCTGTTCTATTCCAGGCTGCTGCTCCTGCCACTTTTATGGAAGTGGAAGCTGGTCGTGGTGGGAGGAGCTGAGGGAAACGCTCAAGTAGAAATACCGCAGTGAAAGCGCTCCTCTGAAAATCTGAGTAAACTTAAACTACCAGTATGGAGTTACTTTGGTTCTGCTATTTAATGTTGTGAACATCAGATGTGCTGTAGCAGTGAAGTTAGATGTTAACTTGACAAATGAAATAAATACATAAGCAAAAAAAGAGCAGAGTCAGCTGGTCACTCCAGGTGAGTTGTTACCATTAACTAGTTGGTCCTTAAAAGGTTCACCTTGCACATCAGAAGGCAGCAGCAAACGTTGTCATGGAAACGAGTTACAGTGGCTGACTTGACAGCGTGATTGCGCTGTAGTTGTGCGGGGTCATACGCACGCTCACACGCAGATGAGCATGTAGCTATGATATGTAGGCGAGTGTGTAAGTAGCAGTCTTTTTAGGTTGTGTGATCCACCCATGACCTGAGCCCTGGGTCCAGCGAGGTGCAGTGATGACATCATCGCTGGAAAAACTGTCCAATTTTACTGTGAAATTATGGAAGTGCAGCTTCCAAAAGTTTAATGGCGTTTTGCTGTAAGAATGTGAGTTCACACAAACGGTGCTTGTGGTGACTGTGTCCTGAGTGCTTCTGGACACACAAAATGTTAGGTGATGCAAGTGGAAACAAGTATTCTTGTTTGAGACTTACTGGAGTAAAAGTAGGAAGTACCAGTGTCTGAAATACTTGGGAAAGTACAGGTTTGGTGGAAATCAAGTAACTAAACGTAGCTCGTTACCACCCACTTCTGGTCAAATTAAATAACCGATCTGTGTGTGTGTGTGTGTGTTTGGCTTTTTTCCCCATTCGCCAAACAGAAAAGGTATGAAGGGGATGCAGTGGCACAGTGGGTAAAGCCAATGTCTCCCAGCAGTTGTGGGTTGGAGCCCAGCAGAGGGTGTGCAGTTCGCACCCAGCAGTGATGCACTGAAGGAGCCCCCACCAAAACCCTCCCTCGCTTCGAGAGCCAGGGGGGTAGAGGGGTTGTCAGGAGTTGGGTTTGACCAGCTGGCACTCCTGCATGAGATAGAAGGTGATGGAACCTTCTGGAAGCAAATGAACAGCAAGAGGTTCCTCCTGGTGTGGGTGGGGTCAGTGATGTAGAAGATAACTGATGTCCATGTCCTGCAGATGCTGGTTATCTAGGTGGGGGGGCACTAAACTGAGCCCTGCTGTTTTTGGGAGTAGAAGACAGGAATATGTGGTAAAGTGGTGCCTTTACCAGTTGGATGAGGGATGTGACTGTGTGCAGGAGATGACAGCCCTCAATGCTACTTAGCGCCCTGGTGTGGGTTCTGTTCTTGAACTTCGGTAACGCCCCCCCCCCCCCAATTGTCTTCAGGAAAAATAGGTTTGCTTATTTGGCTCTCGGTGCTTTATGCCCACAGTCCCATTAGGGCGCAGGAGAGGAGCTGAATCTCCTCCATTAGAACCTCAGAGCCGAGTGGCACCATCTCGCTAATGGGCGGCGCTGGGCCGTCCGTCCCGCTGCGGTGGCCCGAGTCATCGCCTCGCCTGCACGGGCCCGACCTGTAATCCCCCCCGCCGTCTCACCGGGAGATCACCTCAGGCCCGGAGAGCCGCGCTTCCTTGATATAGAGTCAGCGACGCATTTCCATGTGTGGTTCAGGTTTCTCTTCAAATCTAACAGGATCGACACATGAAGATACATTTATTAGTGAACACTGGCGAACGTGGTCCAAACACGGTCATAAGAGCTCGCTGTCCTTTGCCCCCCTAGTGACTGTTCGCTACCTCCTTCTGTTCCACAAAGCTACAGTTTGTGTTTCAGATTAAAGATAGCTTCCTGTTTATGATTAATTGCATTTTCTTCTCTCCTGCTTCCAAAGATGTGTGGCTCAAGGAGAGGAAACACTCCTGTATTTATGTACCCAAGCAGAAGAGGTGGGAGGAGGGGAGTGCCTTGATTCACCTCGCTTCCCATGTTTAGAGCCCCTCTTTTGTTCCTTAGTGCCAGTGATCAGAAATTTACATTTATCACTTTTCTCCAAAGTGACTTCCACTGAACTCTAGGTAGTGTTACTAACCCACACCCCTTATTCACTGAGGTGACTTACACTGCTAGATACACTACTTACAATGGGTCACTCATTCGTACATCAGTGGAACACACATTCTGTCACTCGCACACTACAGGGGAACCTGAATAGCATGTCTTTGGACTGTGGGAGGAAACCAGAGCACCTGGAGGAAAACCGTACAGACATGGAGCACATGCAAACTCCAGCCAGACTGAGCGGGGATCAAACCTATGTCCTCTTGCACCACCCAGGTGCTGTGAGACAGTAATGGTGCTCGTTATAACTGGGATGGGATCATAGCGGATTGGATCCATCAGCAGTTGGCACTTCTGCATAGTAGTTTGGGGAGACCAAGTTTCATTTTCAGCCTTTTTAGGTTTAAATGTAGAGGGAAGCTCATACAAATATGAAAATTTAAAAAAAAAAAAAAAAAATCACAGCCCAAACAAAGAATAAATCCAATGACAGCAGGAGCATGAACAGGAATAAGGCCTCAATTTGAAGTTGACATACTTTTGCCAGCTGGCTCTTATTGTCACGAAGCAGGGATCCTCTCCCTGTCCTTCACATCCCAGCAGCACTCAAGTGCTGGTTTGTCATCTCTGTCGTCACCGCGACCTTCACAAGTGCTGCTGCTCACGGTCACGTGATCCATCTTCCCTGCTAGTGCCAGCTGGACCCACCTGGCTGCCGCCTCTCGGAAAGGCGCTGAGCTAATTGCTCCTTTCTTTGTTCATTACCTGTGCTGTGCTGTGCGTCAGAGGCCACCTGTGAGGAGCTATAAAAGCAAGTCGTTGGGTCTTCGGTTGGTCCCCAGTGGCAGATCTGTGTCTCGCTGCTGCACGCACATGTAGCTCCCTACTGATCCTTGCTGAGAGCTGCACCAGCACCACCGCAAGTGTGAAGAACAAGGTGAACCTGCTGCTCATCCTGGTGCCTTTGGTCCTTGTGTCCTGGAACAGCGAGCTGCTAGAAGCTTCTCTCTCAGAAGGGCACCGTGCTCCAAGGACACCTGGGGGGGTGAGTCAATCCATAGCGCTTGGTGTCAAACTGCAAGTGTGGAGAACAACCTTCGCAGGCATTTCACTCATTTCACTGAGCACATTTTTAACACCTGGGGAACAGAGAGAATGAAGTTGCTTTGAATAACATTGTTATAAGAGTGAGCAGGTAATGACTGAAGACTCAACAGGTTGTTCTTGCCTTGGAAAAAATGTTATTTGAAATCATAAAAATATGAGAACGAAACACTTGTACCTCAACCTGAAGACACAGTGGGGACTTGGAATTGTTCTCCGGTCCACCCACTAGGCCACAATCGGTAAAAACGTACATTTACATTAGTTTAGCAGACACTTTTCTCCAAAGCGACGTACATCTCATAGAAAATACAATGTGTTCATTACATTATTACATTAGGAGAAAGACAGCTATAGGTGTGTGATTCTTAAGTAGTTAGTTTGTGTCCTTCACCATATGAACCGATGTTCATCACACAAGTAGCTGCATAAAACTTTACCAGAATATCGACGATTTCTAATAACTTTCCTAGTAGTTTTTTCTTTTGGCGATACATATAAGCATCTATGTTACATTACAGGAGTGGCTCTGTAAAGGATTGATCTGAGCATCATCATGAAAAAACATACTGCCTCCGACTGCATGTACCTTATACAGTATGCCGGTGTATCGGTGTGTAATATAGGTTTAGGTCGGTATTTGCCGGATAAGTCGACTCCCAAAATAATGTGCAACTTCTGGGAAGTCCTGTGGAGTTGGAGTCAAAGGTTTGGTGTATCGACTGCACAGACCTGCTCAAGAGTTCTTCTGTGCTGGGTACTTGAAGCGGGCTGGTACTCAATGGTATGCAGTACTCAGTGGTACGCTGTACTCCTTTGAGTACAATCACTTGGTCTTGCATGCTGAAACTTAAACTGCTGGTAATCTTTCCTGCCTCCACCGCACTCCTCAGTGAGTCACCATAGCCACTGGTAAACTCCATTACCCAGGGTGCATTTCATCAGCGCAGTGCCTTCCCCACTGTTCGTTTCCCTCCCGTTTTTTTTTTTTTTTTTCTTCTCCCTGTTGAAAGCCAGTAGGCTCAATGAACCTTGTCCGTCTCTGGCAGCGTTAGCTTTGCCAACGGGATTTGCGTTCTCGATAAGAGAATAAATATCTCTTAGTATCCAAAATTCAAAACTTAATACTTACTGCTGACACCAAGTGATACAAAGGGTTACTTATTTTCGATACTTCAAGCACCATACAGGCTATACTGGACAGGATGCCACTTTTATCCTTTCTATTGCTCAAAGTACACGTAAATTACTGAAAATAAAAAAAATACTCTGTCCACAATCTCTGTTGAGTGTGTTTTATATTTTACACTAATCCTGAAGCTGCTGTTGTCCAAGGGTTTGAGATCAAGACTCGTGTCTCCAGGCTGTGCCTAAGAGATGGAGAGAGGCAGTGCTGATCAGAATCAGAATGAGCTTTATTGGCTAAGTATACCTGAGCATACAAGGAGTTTGTTTCTGGTTTAGAGCAAACCTACAGTGCACATTCACACACACAGACTATACAAGCACATACTGAACTAGACATCGACTAATACAAACATGATTACCGATAATGCAGCAGACAAGAACATAGTATAATGCAGACAGAACATAAAACCATGTAGACATAATACAACTAAATGACCAAGCATAGAAAAAAGTATGCATTGACCTGCATCATAAAGTGACATTATAATGCAATGATTGTCAGTTATTTGGAGAACATATTGCACATGAGTATGATGTTACTCAAAAGATATAAAGAAATATATTGCACATGGATATGATATTGCACAAAAGATATAAGGAAACATATTGCACATGATGTTGCACAAAAGATGTAAGAATATACTGCACATGGGTGTAATACTGAACAAGTAGGGTACAATAGTAGTAAAAAGTCCAGTGAAGATTGAGGTTATAGGAGGGTGTTTAGAATCTTTATGGCTGCCGGGAAAAAGCTGTTTTGGTGTCTGGTAGTCCATGTTTTGATCAGTCTGTATCGCCTGCCCGAGGGAAGCAGGCTAAATAGACAGTGAGCGGGGTGTGAGGGGTCCCCTACGATTTTCTCAGCCCGTTTCCTGACACGGGACATGTACAGGTCCTGGAGGGAAGGCAGGTTGGTCCCGGTGATGCGCTCTGCTGACTTAACCAGTCTGTGAAGGCGGCGCTTGTCCAATTGGGTGGCAGAGACGAACCAAACAGTGATTGATGAACATAGTATGGATTCAATGGTGGCCCTGTAAAATTGGCACAGCAGTTCCTTCGGCAGGTTGTGCTTCTTTAGTTGGTGAAGAAAGTACATCCTCTGCTGGGCTTTAATTGTTATGGTAGTGATGTTCTTCTCCCACTTCAAGTCTTTGCAGATGGTAGTGCCAAGGAACTTGAAGGAATCAGTGCTGGACACAGTACAACCTTGGATAGTGAGTGGTGGCAAAGGAGAAGGTACTTTCTTAAAGTCAACTGTCATCTCTACTGTCTTACTGGTACTAAGTTCCAGGTTGTTGTGTCTGCACCACAAAGAAAGCCGGTCCACCTCCCGTCTGTATGCAGACTCATCGCAGTCCTTGATGAGTCCTATGACTGTAGTGTCATCAGCTAATTTCAGGATCTTAACTGATGAGTCCGTGGAGGTGAAGTCGTTTGTGTATATTGAAAAGAGCAGAGGGGAGAGCACACACCCCTGGGGGTCACCGGTGCTGAGTGTGCGAGTGCTAGATGTGAACATCCCCAACTTCACCTGCTGCTCTCTGTTGGTGAGGAAGCTTGTGATCCAGTTGCAGATGGATGTTGGCACAGAGAGCTGACTGAGTTTGTAGTGAAGGATGTCTGGAATGATTGTATTAAAGGCCGAACTGAAATCCACAAAGAGGATTCGTGCGTATGTCTTTGTTGAGTCAAGGTGCTCCAGGATGTAGCACAGCCCAATGTTCACAGCATCTTCCACAGACCTATTTGATCTGTAGGCAAACTGGAAGGGATCCAGCAGTGAGCCTGTGATGACCTTCAGATATGCTAGCACCAGTCTCTCAAAGCACTTCATTGCTACAGAGGCAAGAGCCACTGGTCTGAAGTCATTCAGTCCTGAGATGCAGGTTTTTTTGGGAACAGGTATTATGGTGGACCACTTGAAGCACGATGGGACCATGCTTAGTTCCAACGATCTATTGAAGATCTATGTAAAGATGAGGGCTAGCTGGCTCGCACAGGTTTTCAGACACCTGATCAGAGCCGGGGGCCTTCCTTGTCTTTAATCTTTTGAACAGACGCCTTACATCATCTTCACTGATAGTCAAAGTTGGATGGGAAGAATGATGGCTGGGTGGAGACTAGGGGAAAGGTGTTGATGGCTGGTTAATGGGCCCCTCACACCTGCAGTAGAAAGCGTTCAGGTCTTCAGCCAATTGTTGGGTGTTGTCTGAGACGGGACTCGAAGAGGGGGACGGGGGTCCACGTGTGGAAGAGACAAGTCTGGAAGAGGAGGACATGGAGCATTGCCAGGTGGCCCAACTGGAGGAGAGGTCAGCCTTGGTCCATAGCAAACGGCGAGTGCGGTTGCCCTGCAAAAACTTCTTCTGGAAGATTTGAGTGGATTGTTTGAGTGGAGCCCCCCCTGTACTACTTGTATACAGCCTCCAAACTAATTTGTTTACCCAAAGTGAGACAATCCAACTGTTTGGTACAGTTCCTGGGACTTAAACCAGCAACCTTTTAGTTCCCAAATTCACATTTATTATTTTAATGCTTCCTATGAGTTACTGTGTGCATGAGTACAAACTTTTTACACAAGATTCTTTGGCATGGAACCCAAGCCAGAAAATCATCTCCTCTAATGTTTAGCTATGGGGCAAAACCAAGCAGGAACCACCTGTACTTGTTTCCTGGTTACTCTCAATCACCTGAGACTTCTGGTGTCACCACAACAAACAAACGCTCCATATAACAATATCCATCCATCCATCCATCCATCCATTTTCTATCCCACTTGTCCTAATAGGGTCACAGTGGCAGCAGGGAGAACATATAGTCCCAGACGCCCCTGTCGCAACTTCCTCCAGCTCAGCCTGGGGGATCCCCAGCCGTTCCCAGGCCAACTGTGAGATATAATCTCTCAGTGGTTCCTGGGATGACCTCGGTGTCTTGTCCCAGTTAGCCATGCCTGGTATACCTCTAAAGGGAGGTGCGCAGGGGGCATCCTTACCAGATGCCCAAACCACCTTAACTGGCTCCTCTCGATGTGGAGGAGTAGCGGCTCTACTCTGAGTTCCTCCTGGATGTCCGAACTCCTCGCCCTGTCATGAAGAGTGAGTCCCAACACCCTACAGGAAACAGTCATTTCAGCCACCTGTATCCGCGATCTTATTCTTTCGATCATTACCAAAAGTTCATGACCATAGGTGAGGATAGGGACATAGATCGACCGGTAAATGGAGAGCTTCGCCTTATGGCTCAGCTCCCCCTTCGCCCCTACAGTCCAGTACAGCGACCGCATTACTGCTGCCACTGCTCCCAGTCTGTGGCTGATCTCATGCTCCCTTCTTCCCTCACTTGTGAACAAGACCCCAAGGTACTTGAACTCCTCCACCTGGGGTGAATTCTCTCCCCTTACCTGGAGGAGGCATACCATCCTTTTCCGTGAGAGAACCATGGAATCAGACTTTGAGGTGCTGATCCTCATCCCAACCGCTTCACATTCGGCTGCAAACCGTTTCAGTGCGTGTTGGAGGCAACCCTGTGACGGTACCAAAAAGACATCATCATCTGTAAAGAACAGAAACGTCACTTTCCGACTCCCACAAAGAATGCCCTCCTGGCCTCTACTGCACCTTAATATCCTGTCCATGAAAACCACAAACAGGAGTGGAGACAAGGCACAACCTTGGCGGAGTCCAACACCCACACTGAACAGGCCTGACTTAATGCCGAGTATGCGGACACAGCTTTCACTCCACATGTGGAGACCGAATAGCCCGCAGTAGTGGCCCAGGTACCCCATACTCCCTAAGCACCTCCTACAGAATTTCCCGGGGAACATGGTCATAGGCCTTCTCCAAGTCCACAAAACACATGTAGACTGGATTAGCGAACTCCCATGCCCCTTCAATGATCTGTGAGAGGGTAAAAAGCTGGTCCACTGTTCCATGGCCAGGGCGGAATCTGCATTTTTCCTCTTCAATCTGAGGTTCAACTATCGGCTGGAGCCTCTTCTCCAGCACCCCGGCATAGACTTTCCCAGGGAGGCTGAGAAGTGCGATACCCCAATGGTTGGAACACACTTTCCGGTCCCCTTTCTTAAACTGGGGTGCTGGTCCCTATCTTTACCAATCCGAAGGAACTGTCCCTGAGGTCCATGCAACATTGCAGAGACATGTCAGCCGGGACAGCCCTACAACATCCAGGGCCTTAAGCAGTTCCGGGCGAATCTCATCCACCCCCGGAGCTTTGCCACTGTGGAGATTACCAATTACCTCAGTAACTTCCACCAGGGAAATGGACTCTGACAGCCCGGAAGCCTCTGGCCCTGACTTCTGTACGGGAGGCACATCTCTCAGGTTTAAGAGTTCCTGAAAGTGCTCCTTTCACCTCCCAACGATGTCCTCATCAGAGGTCAGAGTTTCTCCACTCTTGCTGAGCACAGCTTGAGTGAAGCTCCTCCGACTACTCTTGAGCTGCCGAATGGTTCTCCAGAACCTCTTTGAAGCCGACCAATAGTGATTTTCCATAGCCTCTCCAAACTCCTCCCATGTCCTGGATTTTGCTTCCGCAACTGCAGATTCTGCTGCCTTTTTTTGCCTGCTGGTACCTGTCTGCTGAGTCAGGAGTCCCCAGAGCCTACCAGGCCCTAAGGGCCTCCTTCAGCTTGACGGTTTCTCTCACCACTGGTGTTCATCAGCGGGTCCTCGGGTTGCCGCTCTAACTGGCACCAGTAAGCTTTTGGCTACAGCTATGCCTGGCTGCTTCCATAATGGAGGTTTTTAACAGGGTCCATTCAGACTCCATGTCCCCTACCTTCTCTGGGACATGGAAGAAGCTCTCCCGGAGGTGCGAGTTAAAATCATTCCGCACAAGGTACTCCAACAGTTGTTCCTAGCACACCCTCACTAAATGCCTGGGCCTACCAATCTGTCCATCAGTTTTCCCTGCCATCTGATCCAACTCACCACCAGATGATGATCGGTTGACAGCTCAGCACCTCTCTTCACCCGAGTGTCCAGAACATGTGGCCTCAAGTAAGATGAAACGACTATAAAGTCGATCATTGACCTTTGCCCCAAGGAGCTCTGGTACCAAGTACGCTTATGAGCATCCTTGTGTTCAAACATTGTATTTGTTTTGGACAAACCTAGCACAGAAGTCCAATAACATTTCACCATTTGGGTTCAGATCGCGCAAGCCATTCTTCCCAATCACCCCCCTCAAGATTTCCCAGTCATTGCCAACATGAGCATTGAAGTCCCCCAGCAGGACTATGGAGTCTGTAGGTGGGGCCCTGTCCAGAACCCCACCCACCTTCTCCAAGAAGGTCGAATACTCTGAACTGCTGTTTGGTGCATAAGCACACATACAACGCTCAAAGTTTTCCTCTCTGCAACCTTGTCACACTGAGGTGACCCTCTCATCCACTGGGCTAAACCCCAACTGTATGGCAGCCAGCCAGTGTCTTGTATTTATCCCCACACCTGCCTGGTGCCTCTCACCCTGTGCAACTCCTGAGTAGGAGAGAGACCACCCCCTATCATGGTTCCAGAGCCAACACCTTGAGTGGAGGTGAGCCCAACTATATCTAGTTGGTGTCGCTCAACCTCTAGCACCAGTTCCAGCTCCTTCGCCCCCAGTGAGGTTACATTCCACGTGTTAAGAGCCAGTTTCTGTTGCGAGGGGCTGCGATGCCACGTGCCACCCCGCCCTCTCCTGCTGCGTGGTACATATCGCACCCAACGCCCATGTTGGACCTTGGGGAGGGGGCACATGGACCCGGATGTGGCCTTTTCAGGCTGAGCCTGGCCACCAAGCACTCGCCTGGGAACACTACCCCCAGGCCTCGCGCCAGAAGTAGGTCCTGGTGACCCTCTTCCGGGCAGGGTAAGCATTCTCTTGTTTACTTTTTCCATGGAGGTTTTTGGATCATGGTAGTTTGGATCTTCACTCCAGAGCTGTTTGCCTTTGGAGACCCTACCAGGAGCATACTGCACCTGATGCCATAGCTCTGGAGATCCCTAAATCACGCAAACCTTTCCGCTACGCCAAGGCCGCGCTCCAGGAAGGGTAACAATTTCCAGCTCTGTTCAAAGGTTCCATCCATCCATCCATCTTCCTCCGCTTATCCGGGACTGGGTCGCGGGGACAGTAGTCAGAGCAGAGCCCCCCAGACTTCCCCCTCCTCGCACACCCCCTCCAGCTCCTCTGGGGAAACCCCAAGGCGTTCTCAGGCCAGCCGGGAGACATAGTCTCTCCAACATGTCCTGGGTCTGCCCCAAGGCCTCCTCCCAGTGGGACATGCCTGGAACACCTCCCTAGGGAGGCGTCCAGGAGGCATCCGGAACAGATGCCCGAGCCACCTCAACTAGCTCTTCTCGATGCGGAGGAGCAGCGGCTCTACTCCGAGCCAACAGGACCACATCGTCCGCAAAAAGCAGAGACGAGATCCTGCGGCCACCAAAACAGACACCCTCCGTTCCCTGGCTGCGCCTAGAAATTCTGTCCATGAAAATAATGAACAGAATTGGTGACAAAGCGCAGCCCTGGCGGAGTCCAACATGCACCGGGAACAGGTCTGACTTACTGCCGGCAATGCGAACCAAGCTCCTGCTCCGGTCATACAGGGAACGAACAGCCCATAGCAGCGAGCCCTGAACCCCATAATCCCGAAGTACCTCCCACAGGATGCCACGAGGGACACGGTCGAATGCCTTCTCCAGGTCCACAAAACACATATGGACTGGTTGGGCAAACTCCCATGAACCCTCCAACACCCCAGTGAGGGTATAGAGCTGATCCAGTGTTCCACAGCCAGGGCGAAAACTACATTGCTCCTCCTGGATCCGAGGTTCAACCATCGGTCGGATTCTCCTCTCCAGTACTCCGGCATAGACTTTCCCAGGGAGGCTAAGGGGTGTGATCCCCCTATAGTTGGAACACAACCTCCGGTCCCCCTTCTTAAAAAGAGGGACCACCACCCCGGTCTGCCAGTCCAGAGGCACCGTTCCCGAGCTCCACGCAACGCTGCAGAGGCGTCAGCCAAGACAGCCCCACAACATCCAGAGACTTGAGAAACTCGGGGTGGACCTCATCCACCCCTGGAGCCTTGCTGCCAAGGAGCTTTTGACTACCTCAGCAACTTCAGCCAGGGTAATGGACGAGTCCCCCTCCGAGTCCCCAGCCTCAGCTTCCTCTACGGAAGGCGTGTCGGAGGGATTGAGGAGATCCTCAAAGGACTCCTTCCACCGCCCGAGGACATCCTCAGTTGAGGTCAGCAGCGCACCACTTCCGCTGTAAAGTGTTGGCGGAACACCGCTTCCCTCTTCTGAGTCGCCGAACGGTTTGCCAGAATCTCTTTGAGGCCGACCGAAAGTCTTCCTCCATGGCCTCACCAAACTCCTCTCAGGCCCGAGTTTTTGCCGTGGTGACTGCCAGAGCCGCGTTCCGTCTGGCCCGCCGGTACCCGTCAGCTGCTTCAGGAATCCCATGAGCCAGCCAGGCCCGATAGAACTCCTTCTTCAGCTTGACGGCATCCCTTACCTCCGGTGTCCACCACCGTGTTCGGGGATTGCTGCCGCGACAGGCGCCGGAGACTTTATGGCGCAGCTCCGAACCACTGCCCCGACAATGGAGGTGTGGAACATAGTCTATTCGGACTCAATGTCCCAAGTCTCCCTCGGGACCTGGTTGAAGCTCTGTCGGAGGTGGGAGTTGAAGACCTCTCTGACAGGGCCCTCCACCAAACGTTCCCAACAGACCCTCACTATGCGTTTGGGCCTGCCAGGTCTGTCCAGCTTTTTCCCCCGCCATTGAATCCAACTCACCACCAGGTGGTAATCAGTTGACAGCTCAGCCCCTCTCTTCACCCCAGTGCCCAAGACATATGGCCGAAGATCAGAAGAAACGACTACAAAGTTGATCATCAACTTCCGACCTAGGGTGTCCTGGTGCCAAGTGCACTGATGGACACTCTTATGCATGAACATGGTGTTTGTTATGGACAAACCATGACTAGCACAGAAATCCAGTAACAACTCACCACTCGGGTTCAGATCAGGGAGACCGTTCCTCCCAATCACACCTCTCCAGGTGTCACTGTTGCTGCCCACGTGGGTTAAAGTCCCCCAGTAGAATGACAGAGTCCCCAGTGGGAGCGCTTTCCAGCACCCCCCCCCCAGGGACGCTAAAAAGGCCCGGTTCTCTGCACTGCCGCTAGGCACATAAGCACAAACGACAGGGAGATGACCCTCTCGTTCACCGGGGTTGACTCCAACCCATGGCGGCTGAACTGGGGGGCTATTAATAAGCCCACACCCGCCCGCCACCTCTCACCCTGGGCAACGCCAGAACAGTGGAGAGTCCACCCCTGGTCGAAAAGAGTGGTTCCAGAACCCAAGCTGTGAGTGGAAGTGAGCCCGACTATATCTAGACGGTATCTCTCAACCTCCTGCACTAGCTCAGGCTCCTTCCCCACCAGTGAAGTAATATTCCAAGTCCCCAAAGCCAGAGTTGGCGCCCGAGGTTTAGGTCGGCCGGACACTTGGCCCCGACCACAACGCACCGGCCCCTTACGGCCTCTCCAGCAGGTGGTGAGCCCACCGAAGTGTGTTCAAATGTTAAACTAATGAAAAATACATCCGTGAAGTTCCATTTAGTCTCACTTGTTTTTTTGATTCATCCTGCAACATTTGATATCTTGCCTCTGGACCTTAGCTGCACTTTGGTCTCTATGGTAACAGTACACTTCCAATCATATACCAAGTGGAAGCCAGTTCAATTAAAGGGGTTCCCTCCTCCCACATGCGTGGGTGCTCTTTGAGCAGTGTATGTATCTTTAGGTGTACAGTAGACCAAAATTAGAAAATACATTCCAGCTTACTAAGTGAATAACATGTTATCATTCGTAACCTGTGAAACCAGTGTTTTGTACCCATTTCAAAATAAAATACAGTAGGCAAGTGGATTTGTCAAGTTTTATTTAACTATTCATTGTAGTTTTGTCCAAACAACCGAAACGCAACAGTCCTCTGTATCCCCTCACACATCTCCACACACACCCTAGTTTTGTTATAATAAAATACCCAAGTTGCAGCGATTAACCAAGAAACTTCAACAAAGCCAATTTGGAAAATAAGCTTTTGGCTGATGAATAACCCAAAATTCAGAATTGAGACAAATTTACTATTAAAATCAAATCATAAAATGTTCTTCAGTATTTGTGCTCCACATCTCTATATAAACAAGTTTAATCTAAGGCAGCAGCTCTGCAGAACAAACTGTCCAATTGAGAATTTAGGCAACATTGCTGGGGGACTCATTATACTGAAGAAGTTCCTCCTCAGGACTAAGTCATTCAACAGCCCCCCGCCCCCACCATAAACTAAGCAAAGCACCCCCCCCACCCCCACCACGAACCTCCTCCAACCTTCAGTCTCCGGAAAAGCGACTTCGCCGTGGGCTCTGACGCACACCGGGGTCGGTGGAGTCCGCTGTCCCTACACATGCGAATTAAATAAGGATTTTTGCAGTTCAATTAATGTGAAACGCGCTAATGAAAACAAAAACAAAGATCAGCCATTAAAAACACAAATACCTATTCAAATTAGCTTTTATTTGAGAAGTCCCTTTTAGCAAAACATACAATCCATCCAAAGAAAAAAAAAGTAGTTAACAAATGCAACAATTCTATAGGGATCCTTTCACTTGCACCTCCACATCCCCAGGCCAACACACCCCATGACACACAGTTCACTGTCACACGACCCTTGAGCGCACAGCCCACCCCCCACCCGCACAGTCGCCACCAGCATCAAAGCACATTTTCACACTTACAGGTGGGTAAACAAGGAAAAAAGCACACGCTTCACAGACAGCATTCACATCAGACAGTAGCGATCCAGGGTGCAAATCCACATCACTAGACATCCACCGGGTTGCCGCTGGAACTTCGCACATGTATGAGGAGGCAAGACGGTGTCCTTGGTGACGGCTTCGCAAGGGGAGAAACGAAAACACTCACACTCGCCTCGCAAACGGGGCTCCCGTTCACACTTGCTCACCAAAAGCCAGCCACAGGTTTCGTGCCACCTCTCGCATGTCACGCGGCTTTTCTCCAACGCACAATCAGTCCTTTCACCTGTTCCGCTCTCAGGCACCTACAATCCGCTCAATCCCACTCTCTTCACAGCGCACCCAGCGACAGTGCGGACCTTTTTCTCCCCATGAAAAGAAGTGGATAAAGAGGCGACACCCACCGTCCGACACAGAGTTTGTGGAGTGAAGCTGCGCTCTTTGGCGGCAGAGCATTTACACATGGGAGCAGGAGGAGGTGGTTGAGGTGCTGGTGGAGGGTGGGCGGCAATACACACACCGCTGCAACATTGCTGCCAGCGCAGGCCTTCTTCCCGGGAAAATGGGAAAGAGGTGACGAACTGCTGCAGAAGAGACTTTAATGAAGGCGTTTCCGTTGAGGAGGGGGGGGGAAAAAAAAAAAAAAAACAAACAAAAAAAAAGTAGAAAATCTGCAGAAGAGCACAAAACTAGCTAATATGGTGGAGGGAGTGTCCTGGCAGGGCAGCTGTCGACAACACTCATGCATGTCGGGGTCGCCACCATTTACAGGGCATGCATGCGTACAGCGTTGGAACGCGAGCCGAGAAACGGAAACAGGACAAGTAGCGTGGCAGTACATCCCCGAGAAGGAGAGAGAGAGAGAACAGAAAATAAAACAAAATAAAAAGAGACCCCCGACAGTCACACTTCAATCACTCAATACAGTAATGTTGCCCAGACTGAGTGAAACGTTCAACCACATTCAGAATTTCTTCTTCAAAACAAAAGGCAAAAATATATGTTTTAAATACAAAGTACTGTAAAGAGTTGCAGAGAAAGCAAACTCTTTCCAAATACTTACCGAAGCGCCCAGAACGGCGGACGCATCACGCAGCTAACAGGACCGCCCTACATGCCCCACCCTGATGACTTGGTGTCCAAGCTGGAGCCGAAGCTGGAGCTGAACCCTCCGCTGGCGCCGCCGGCTGCATTGGAGGCTGCCCCCCAGGCCAACCCGGCCGAGCCGGCAGCTGAGCCGAAGGCTTGGCCCTGCTCGCGGGAAGGGCCGGAGCCCTGGCCTGCCGAGGCTCCGCCCCCCGAGGCACCTGTCTGCCCCTGCTGGCTGGCCAGCATGCCCATCACTCCCCAGCTGCTCTGTAGCGCCGCCTGCGCTGCTGCCATCATGGCTGGGTTCAGGCTCAGCGCCCCCAAGTTGACACCGGCGCTACCGCCTCCCCCCATCCCGCTGTTCCCCATGCCGCCACGACTGAAGCCGTGGCCCCCGAACCCCCCGAAGCGGCCCCGTTCCATCATTTGCCTACTATTGCCGTGCTTAGGCTCTGCGTTGGAGATGTGCACGCTGACGCCCTTGATGATCAGGTCCTCTCCGCACAACGACTGGGCCACCTAGGGAGGAGTGTGAGAATGTGAGCGCGCAACAGAAGACGTCAACAGAGCGAGCACCTTGCAGCAACGAAGCACGGCTGCATACCTGGTCGTCAGCGAAGGTGACAAAGGCAAATGCACGGAATGGCTTGGGGATGAAAACGTCCGTGACCTCGCCATACTGCATGAAGAACTCACGCAGGTCCTCGGCCGTCATGTCCTCGGTGCAGCGGCCAACAAACACCTTCCGGCTGCGCAGAGGCTCATCCGGGCCCTGCTGGCTCGGGGAAAGGGGCTGCGTTAGTGCACACAGCCCCCAGCGAGCCACTGGACACGGCTGCAGCAAACCAGCGCAGTACTCAGGATCGGACCGAGACCACAGCAGAAACACTCAAAGCTGAGCAATATCAGTTACAGGCTTCTCTCCTCGCATAACGAGTGCCATTTGTCAATGGATAACGTAACATGTTCGGGAGCCAAAAACAGCTCAACCACGTCTACAAATTAAGCAAATATCCTGCCACATCATTTAAACAGTCCAATTCAAAATCAGAACACTACCTAACAAGACAATTTTCCAAATGTTTTTACCGTAATGACTTGAAATGCTAATAATCTCTGCTATGTGTATCTTAAGTATAGTTTGTGATAGAGTGAATCACTTTAAACTGACAGGTAAGGCTTTCCTTTGCCTTTTCCACATCTAGTTTTGATATAAGGCTTATTTTGACAAATTATGATTTTGCACTATGATAAAAATATGAAAGTGGGTACATATCTACATGACAAATGACATGCAAGAGAAGCCACATTTATAGGTGAATTAAAAAAATCTAAGTAAACAATTTGCAAAAACATAAGAAAGATGATGCATTATTTAAGCAGGAGATGGAGACGTACCTTGGAGTTGGGTAGCTTGCAGTCACACCACCGGCCGTCGATCATGTGTCGCTGGGACATAACTTTCACCTGTGTCTCGTAATCGGCGAAGCGCACAAAACCAAAACCCTTCGAGTTCCCCGATTTGGGATCTCTTTTCACCTACAACGAAAAAGGGCACCTTATCAGCTCCGCTGGGTGCCGAGTGCACGCAGAACAAATGTTTGTGGGTTTAGGCCACACGAGATTCACTGAGTTGGACCATCCGGCAGCTCCAAGAGACCACTCTCATACCTACCTGCACCATGATCACTTCCCCGAATGTGCCAAAGTAATCTTTCAGATCCTGCTCAGAGGTCTTCCATGGCAGCCCGAGCACTATGAGGTCCGACGTCTTCTGAATGCCACGCTTTATCTTCACTGCTGAGGCCGCATCCATCTCCTCCATCTTCCTTTTATTATCTGCAATTTGATGGAACACTCAGTTTCTAGAGACAGATGTGAACAACCTTTGGCTGACAGACAAAAAGGACCAAGTTCAGGTGCTGAGCTTACTAGATGTTTAAACCGCATCGCCGGCTCATCTCCAACACAACTAGTCACAATGCCGTTAGCTATAAACGGATTGGTGAAATTATATTTTCAACTTTGCATGCAATGGGGCAGCCTCCTTATGAAAGGTGCAAAGAAAACACAGAAATGCTAGAAGCACAGTGGATAGAGCCGCTGCTTTTGGACATAACGTCACAGGTCTGATTCCCACCTCCAGTTGTAGTACCCTTTAATTTTGCAAGATAATTACCGGACTCCCCTCCGATCAGAATGGATTACCAGTCCAGCTAAAATTGCTCTAGGAACGTTACACGACTGTATAAATGGGTAAGGGGAGAGTGTGTTCGACCGACGGTGGAACACTTTGGAGGCGCTACGAGAACAGCGCTAGGTTTAATGACATGCAAATATCGGGCGTGAGCCGACTCCTCATTGGTGGTTCGACAGGTGACATCACTGACGTTCAGCACGGAGAACATTATACAGAACAAGTCGCACAGCCCCCCCCACCAACCCCCACCTACGCACCTTTCGGGTAGTTCACCACGTAGACCAGGTTACCCCAGTTGCTCTCGGGCGCGTGCAGAACGCCCTCCACGAGGCGCACTCCGCGCATGCACTGCGACACGGGGCTGCGGTAGCGCAGGCCGCACGCGCCCGGGAACTGCGCGGCCACGCTGGACAGCAGCACCGTGCCGTCGTCCTCGGACGGGATCTCCATGGGCTCCTCGTTCTCGTCCTCCGCCACGCGAATGTACATCTCGCCCATGGCGGCGACCCCACCGCTCTGCCCCCGCCCCCCTGAGTCCGGTCCCGTTCCCGCCCCGTGTGTCCGTGTGCGCGCGGTCGGGCGCGTGTACTGCGAGCCGTTCGCTGCTCTTTATGACACGCTAACCCTGGCGGCCATGACTCGGAGGCTACCGTACGGAGCGCGCTCAGTTTCTTAGCCTCGCCGGCTCCTCGTCTCCGCGTCCGCCGCAGTATCCGCGGTGTGTCCAAAAAAAGGGGGGTTCGGAAAACACCGCTCTCTGTCCCGCGCGCTCCCGCTGCGAGGTAAACAAAGTCCGCGTCCACCTCCTTCTCCCCAAACAAAATGGCTGCCGCGGCCGCAGATGACTGGCGTCATGACGTCGGTGCGTCCCATTAAGCCGGAACCAAGGGGGAGCGCCCGTTCGTTTCACATTATATAACAAAGAAACTCGACTTGTCTCTGCTGGATACTAAAACCACACAGGTGTCACGTACAGACTGTTTCGTAAACTGTTTTTGTGCTCCTTACACAAAAGCACAAGCGTTTCTCTGAACGCGTGAGTACAGACGGTGGGCTATTCCGCTAATGGAACGGTCTACGTGCTGAGCACGTGATGTCCCTCATCCAATCAGAGGAGAGAGCGCGAATGCGAACGTTTTTTTTCTTTTTTTTTTGGACAGGTCGTCCGGGCGACGCGCATCGCAGTGTGACCGAAGCGTCCGGGAAGCGAGTAACGTGATGCGGCGACGCGTCGAGACGAGCGGCGGAGTCGGAAGCCGCCTTCAGTTAAACAGCGGAGTTCCATAAGCGTAATAGGTGGCCTTTAGGTGGAATTCGGGGAAAGAAAAAGCTCTTTTCTTTCCCGTTCAGGGAAGTGAACGGTGAACCACAAGAGTTGGTGGTGATAAAAAGGTTCACTGAGCTGAATCACTGTGATCCATTGATGAGCTCTCTGGCTCAAATCACTCTGCACTGAACACATTCATTCAGAGGTCAAAATGTATTTTGTCCCCGTCATAAGGTTTTCATAAGTCCCTACAACTAGTAAAAGGCCATACGGGGCTCATATTGCGGGTCATTTGTGTGTCCGACTGTTTCCAAGTCTCTCACGCACTCCTCGTGTTTGGACACCAAAACACGGCCCGCCGGCAACAAAAGCGTACTGCTACTCAAGTGCTTTGCGGGCTTTTGCAGTAAAACCCTGAATGTAATAAAGTGCTCAGCGGCACTGTCGCTGTCAGCGATCTTGGCGGAACAAGGACATTAATGACACAGAAAGGCCAAAGTGTGGTAAACGCTGCCTCGGGGAGGTGACCCGCACGGTGCGTTCGGGCCTCACCTTCACCACTCTGTTCGATGCCCGGAATGTGCATCCTGCCACGAGAGAAGTGGTGGAAGTTAGGCTTAGGGTACCGGTGCCCCTTTCCTGGGTTTCGTCACCTCCGTTCCACACTGGAGAGGCGGGTGAGATTCCTGCCGAGGAGCAAAGAGCTTCCCCCGCCCAACGCACGCCCGTCCACGACGCGTTTAGGACGGCCACCGATCCAGGTGAGACGCCGGAGTCGCACCCGCAGCTCCTTCGCAGTTCTCCGGCGACTCTCACGTTCGCTGTCGTTCTGCGTGTGACGCCCCCCACCTCCCTTCCGCCTCCCGACACCGGCGTGTCACTTCCAGACAAACACAGCTGGCTCGTGTCTCGTTATTATAAATAACGGAGCAATTGACCCGCACGGTCCGCAGTGTTCGAGTCCCACCTGGCCGAGGAGGACGCTGCCATGGCTCCGAAGGTGATCGCAGCCTTAACAGCTGTCTTCTTGTATGTGCATTTTTATTATTCTTATTATTATTATTATTATTGCTTTTTTTTTACATTCCTGGTAGGTTTGGGCCATGCTGACTGATCACTTAACATTTTCAGTGTTTCTGTCATTCTGCGCTGGAAAGCAAAACCTTTAGCAAAATTAATGTTTTACCCTCGAGTTCACGCTTCTGATGTTCTCCGTGGGAGGCACAGAGGGGTATTTGTGGTGTCTCGAGCTCCGCATTGGGTAAAACAAAAAAGCCGGTTTCCTTTCGTTGTATTTCCAGCAATGTACAACACAGTAATATAGTAATTTACACATTACACTGTATTTACACATTACTGCTATATTTACTGTTAGTAGCCCAGAACGTGTGAGCACTGCTGTGTCACTCTCACCTGTGTTTCCGCACCCGTGTCCTGCAGGCTCTGTGTTTGTGCCGCCGGAGGACGATATTTGTCAACTGGGAAGAGGGAAAGGATGGAAACTGTTTCTGCAGGCCTAACAGGTAAAGCACTCACACTGAGAGCCCAATAAGATAAAACCCTCCATAACATAGTGAGGACGTGTCTGTGCCATGTCGGTGTTTACCCTGTTTACCTTTATTGCTTTCGCTGACAAGCACATGCGATTAAATCACTGCGCAAGGACGCGCGCCGTTGTTTTGTCATCACTGGTGATAATTCCGCATATTTCATTTTCCATCATCCGTGTGTCTAACTCATACGTGTGTGTGAGAAACATACGGTGCTTTCAGCTGCGTTTGCACGTTTGAAGCGGAGTGTTTGAGAACCACATGCAATTTAGCGAAGGCGCTGGGATTGAACATCGTTCTGTGGGGCTCCGACCCTGTAACGCCGGCCGGCCCCCGTCTCCACCTGAGCCGCGGTACCTGCGGTGGTACCTGTCCGAGCCCCCCGAGACACGGCAGGCGGCCGCGGCACAGATGCGTCGTCCCGTGTGTTTCAGAGGGCGACGTCGAGTGTTTCTCAGAGTACATGGAGCTTTGGGTCCACAGGATGAGGATCGAAGGCCTGCGGCTCTGGCTCTCCGGAGCCCTTCGGATTCCGGGTGAGTCGTGGCTTCCGGCGGACTGTTCGCAAGGTCGCCGAACCGCCACATTTCACAAATCAGTCACAGGGATTCTGGAAGAAAACGTGCATTTTGACTGGTGAATTAAACGTTTGGGAAACTGGGGGTATGAGACAGATGAGCTGCAGTTTTTTTAATCCCGTGTCCCTGTCTAAAGCTCTTCATCTGTTGTTTGTGCACTTTTATTCACCCTGGATACATGTAAATTACTGTATCAATTCAGGGAAAGTACCTTGATCGAGGGCACCACAGCAGGATGTGGGATTCGAATCCGGGCAGTGCACTGCAGTGTTTTGATGAATGTTTGATTTTAATATTAACTATTGTAAATGTTGTTTTGTGGTTGTATTCAAAGCTTGTAGCTCCACACTTAAAGCTGTATGTTTTACAGTTATTGGCACCTGTAGCACTGCTCACAGCACCAGGTCCTTAACCGCACGGCCACAGACTTTCCTAAACGCTACGAAGAGGCGGTGCTCCGCTTATTACGGGGTTCCGTTCCGACGATCCGTCGTAAGTCGACTTCATTGCCAGTTGAAACCCCCCTTACAGTCTATCATACGATCCATAAGGATATATAAACAAGTACGAGTGTAACAGGGCTTTCTAATATTTCAGCAGTTTCACACAATATTTCAGTAAAAATAATACTGATGTAGGGGGTGCAGTGGCGCAGTGGGTTGGGCCACAGTCCTGCTTTCCGGTGGGTCTGGGGTTCGAGTCCCGCTTGGGGTGCCTTGTGATGGACTGGTGTCCCGTCCTGGGTTTGTCCCCTCCCCCTCCGGCCTTACGCCCTGTGTCACCGGGTAGGCTCCGGTTCCCCGTGACCCTGTATGGGACAAGCGGTTCTGAAAATGTGTGTGTGTGTGTGTGTGTGTAATACTGATGTAGGGTAATAATACAAACACAGTGCAAGAGTTCTATATGGTTCAGGCAATTATTTATCAATACTGTAGTTAAGACTGTAGAGTGTTAATGAATTCATTATTTATGAAGAATTCTGAATATAATGAAATATTATCCACATGATATGAATAATGATTATTATTCAGTTATTATGAATAATAATCGCACACACATTGACTGAAACCGCTTCTCCCCAGTGGGGTCGCGGTGAGCCAGAGCCTAACCCGGCAACACAGGGCGCAGGGCTGGAGGGGGGAGGGGACACACCCAGGACGGAACACCAGTCTGCTGCAAGGCACCCCAAGCGGGACTCGAACCCCAGACCCACCACAGAGCAGGACCCATCCAAACCCGCTGCGTCTCCTCAATAATAATTATTAATGAATAAGAGACACTCACTTTGCACTCGTTCACTATTCTTAATAAAACGTTATTTGAAGAGGATCACAAACAACAGGTTCTGCAAAGTCAGAAAATCACTGCCGGACACCTGAACACCGAGACCCAAACAATGAGAAGTATTGGGCTTTAGCTGGTAGTGTGGTAGTTAGAGCTGCTGCTTTTGGACCTGAAGGTTGCAGGTTTGATTCCCACCTCCAGCTGTAGTACCTGTGAGCAAGGTACTTACCCTAAATTACCCCAGTAAAATTTCCCAGATGTAGAAGTGGGTACCTAACTGTAGGTGGATTAACAGTGTAAGTTGCTTTGAAGAAAAATGTCCAATAAATGAATAAATTGAAATGTGGACAAAAGAACCCAAGAGAAGGAAACAGACAGGAAGTGTTAGGAATAAATGTAGATGTAAGAAATGCGTGGCGAGCCGATGGTGTCGCACAGCGGACGGAGCGTTTGGTGTTATGACCACATGTTGGCATCCAAAGAAAGTATAATTAGGTCGATGAGCTGGCCGTCGTAACTCCAGGTGGTCGTAAGTCAAGGACCACCCGTACGAGATGCGGGGAAAAGAGAGCCGAGAAGAGAGCGGTGTGTGGTCTCACACTGACTGGTCTCACTCTGACACGCTGGTCTCACACCGTGTGGGAGCAGTGAGCCTCGCGTCCCTGGACGACCTGAACGGCAAGCTCTCGGCCTGCGGGTTCTCGCTCTACAGAGACCCAGACCGGAACTACGTGTTCCGGGTGCTCTACAGCGGCTGCTTCGTGCACCTTGAGGTACGTTTACGTTTTCGCCCAGCAGCGTCCCGCCGACCTGCCCTCACACACCAAGCTCATAGTTTTAATGGAACCCTTTGCCACGGCTGACTCTTGTCCCGGGTCGTCTCAGCACGGCAACTACGTCGTATCGCTAAGCCTGACCAAGAGAACAAGCCGCTTTGGGAGCCGATCCAGCGCCTTCGCCATGAAGTGCCCCCTGGTGAGAGCGCCCCCTAGTGGCGAACACGTTATGTGTGACTCCGACTTCATTCAGGTGAGCGTGTGCCCTCAGGGGGCGCTCTCTGCACAAAACTGTGTGTTTTGGGGAAAAAAAAGCAAAGCAAAAATCAGGATCGTGAACACATGTCCACCTGCACTTCAGGTAACTAGAAGGATCCCCACGGACAGCTGGAATAACGAGGTACGGCCTATAGAAAAACAATGGTGAAAAAAAGTGCAGCATATTTAAAATTGTTTATAATTAGAGAAATGTGTATATATATATATATATAGATATACTGTATATATATAACATACTTCTATATATATAAAATTACATGTAATATGTATTGTTATGTAATTAGAATAATAATAAAAAAAATATATATAAGTACGTGGGGCGTGGTGGCGCAGTGGGTTGGACTACGGTCCTGCTCTCCGGTGGGTCTGGGGTTCGAGTCCCGCTTGGGGTGCCTTGCGACAGACTGGCATCCTGTCCTGGGTGTGTCCCCTCCCTCTCCGGCCTTACGCTCTGTGTTGCTGGGTTGGCTCCGGTTCCCCCGTGACCCCGTATGGGACAAGCGGTTCTGAAAATGTGTGTGTGTGTGTGTGTGTGTGTGTGTGTGTGTATGTGTATATATATATATATATATAAGTATAATACTCCTGTTAGGTGGGGCTCTTTTACCCACACCGCTGTGCCCCCCACAGCTGCCCTGGTCCCTGGCTCTGAGGGGGAAGGTGGTGGTGGCACTAGAGGACGCCAGCCTCATTCGGCTCAGCGTGGAGACGGACGGGGTCAACATCACCGTGCAGGGCAGGAGAGCAGAGATCCTGAGCCCTGAGGAGGTGAGCGACGTCCCCTCGCACAGAGACGCTTGGTGGTGCCGGCGAGTCCTTCTTCATCACACACACAGTGTCTGTGCACGCTCACCATTCACACACTTTCTGAGACCAAAAGCTTATCGGTGTTGGACAAAATGTTGAAAACAGCATTTGGGAAAAGTCTCAGACTTTGAACTATCAAACCTTGACTGGAACTTTTAACCGACTTTAACTTTAAAATAACCCCGTAGAATGTTCCAAATAATTTATTCGTCTATTCAGTCAGCTGATATTTTCCTCCAGAGCGATGTACAGTGTTAAGTTGCTTACACTGATTTAGCCATTTATACAGCAGAGCAATTTTTACCTCTACCTTTACACTACAGCGTTGGGGGGGGGGGGGGGGGATTCGAACCCAGGTCCTTAGAGTGTAAGGTGGCAGCTCCAACTACTCCCTGCTGAGCTGTAATAAATGAGTGTATGTTAAAGGTGTGTTCTGGGTAAGGAGTGCCAACAGGGGATGTGTGTGTGGTGTCCTCCAGGTGCTGGACACACCAGGCACTTTCCTGCCCCTTCGACTCGTCAGCGGTCACTACTCCTACAGCATGGAGGCCAGCTGCCCTACTGGTGGGTTCCCGTCTCATCCGTCTCGTCCAGCAGCGCAAGGATGCCATTGGGCGTGTTCTCTGACGGGGGCCCTTCGTCGCCTCGCAGGCTCTGACTCTCCCGTGGATGAGACGGTGCTGTATATCTACAAGCGACGCATGGGCCTCGTGAAGCGTGGGGGGGGCGATGGGGAGGTGCTGTCCCTGAGCGCTATTTCCGTGAAGCAGACCGACTCCTTCTCCGTGTTCGAGAGCAGCGACCTCGTGCGCATTGCACTCAACACCTCCCTCATCCTGAGGACCAGGGTGAGTGTGGGCTGAGCAGAGTTTTACATCCCTCACCCGGGTACTTGTACGCACTACTTTGGAAGGCGCTGTATAAATACACGGGCTCCTCAACTTACGAACGTGACTAAGACTGGAAGTTTCTTCATATTTTGATTAGTTTGTAAGTCCAAAGTCACCTTTGCAGCTAAGCCACAATCACACACACACACACACATTTTCAGAACCGCTTGTCCCATACAGGGTCACGGGGAACCGGAGCCTACCCGGCAACACAGGGCGTAAGGCCAGAGGGGGAGGGGACACACCCAGGACGGGACGCCAGTCCGTCACAAGGCACCCCAAGCAGGACTCGAACCCCAGACCCACCAGAGAGCAGGACTGCGGTCCAACCCACTGCACCACCGCACCCCCATGCAAGCCACAATCAGTTAAATGTTAATTTTACAGATATGTTAGGTTCTGTTACAGTCCTGGATAAAAGGATTCATGTTAACAACATTAGACTTTGAGCTACACCAAGATTAAAAATACAAACTGCTCTAAGTGAAAACACATTCTCTCGAAAAACTTGTGTTTAGTGCAAATTGATCGATTGATTCCTCAACTTGTTATTGATCGCTGACGCTCAGGGACACCCGACACGAGATGTAAACACCACAGAGTTGAATTGAATTGAGGTGGTTCCACACTCCTCTACACGTTGGGTGCACTTTACTGTCAGCTGTCACACTGGTGGCACACTGGTGGCACAGATCACATTCGCTTTGCTACTAAAAATAGATCAATGCAGAAAATGCAATTAAAAAACTGGGAAATGTTTGTATCTCTGGAAGTTGTTCGCTGGACCGTTCATAAAATAAGGAGGCAGTTGTAATGTAGCTGTAATGCAAAATCAGGGAAGCTGAATCTCCCGAGGGTCTGCAGGTAGTAGACTGTAGGCCTGCGATGCCTGACTAGTTGCCTCCAGAGCACCGGAGTGTGGATGGTGCGAAGGAAGAACTGTGTGTTTCCTCCCCCAGAGGTGTATGGGTCCTGCTGGCAAGCAGCTGATCCAGCCCTTCTTCAGGGTCGACGCTGTGCTCACGTTCAAAGAGACGCCCCACCACTTGGTCTGGAGCCTGGAGAACCTCTTACCGTGCACAGGTGTGTGCCTCTTTGCGAGTGTCTGTGAACAAATCAGGAGGTACAACAATAGCGTTACAGGGTTTTATTAAAGAGTCTTTCCTGGGAAAGGGGAATCACACAGTATGAAACCTATGGAACACAGCCTAGAGTTCCAGCATCATGGTCCGGTCCATCTGCACATGACCGGACCTCGGGTGACTGTCTAATGAATGACCAGACAGTCATGGGCATCACTAAAACATTCAGAATTTTCTAAAAAAGAGGTAAAAAAGTGGAATTGTTACAAAATTGCTTTATTTAAATATCTGAAGTGATGTGTTTGCATAACACATTTAATAATGACATAAAAATGTTATAAATGTAGATGTGGGAAGGACATGTAAATGCTGCGCCATCTTTCAACATATCGTCATGATCATTAGTGATTTTACTCTTGAGGGGTGTATTCATTGGCAGAGTGAAACCCAGATTGTAAAGAAAAAACATTTGAAACACACACACACTTTCTGAACCGCTTGTCCCATACGGGGTCACGGAGCCTACCTGGCAACGCAGGGCAAAGGGCCAGAGGGGGAGGGGACACACCCAGGACAGGACACCAGTCCGTCGCAAGGCACCCCAAGCGGGACTCGAACCCCAGACCCACCGGAGAGCAGGACCCGGTCCAACCCACTGCGCCACCGTGCCCCCCCGCACATTTGAAACACACACACACACACACATTTTCAGAACCGCTTGTCCCGTACGGGGTCACGGGGAACCGGAGCCTACCCGGCAACACAGGGCGTAAGGCCTGAGGGGGAAGGGGACACACCCAGGACGGGACGCCAGTCCGTCGCAAGGTACCCCAAGCGGGACTCGAACCCCAGACCCACCGGACAGCAGGACTGTGGTCCAACCCACTGCGACATTTGAAACATTTAAAGTGATTTCCGAGTATCCAAATAAGAATAAATAATATGGTACATATATATTTTTTTAGAAATGCAGAATTGGAATTGTTTTCTTCTTAAGAGACTCCTCCTCCCTGTCCTTAAGATCGGTGGTAAAACGTACATCACGTTTCAGACATGTTGGAATGACCCCTCAGTCCCTTGACCGAACCCCCATTAGTCTGGTCACGTTAGGATGAATCGTATCCTCTGTACCCTCATTATTTCTTTCCTTTATCCTCCTGGTGGTTTCTCGCTTGTCTCCCTCCTAGCTCATATCTCTGCACTGTATCGGTTCTCACCTGTGTACCGATTCCCACCCATTCGTTTCAATTAGCCCCAAATAATAAAGGACCTCAACTGTAACCGAGTAATATGATGGCTCAAATATTTACTTTTCCCTAGAATTCATTTATCGCATTTTTTAATCGCCGTCATTTTGCCGTTGGGAGCGCTCTGCAAATCAATTCCGAGAGCCAAACATCACCCGAGGTTCACCTCAGAGAAAAGCAATTCGTGAGATAAACGGATACATCCGCCAACCAGATCGTCTTACATTTCGTGGTGTTTTAGCTACAGGATGAGCGGAACAGAATTGCTGTCATTCTAAAATTGCAATGAATTTGAGATTTTTCTTGCAACGGTCCCTATTGATCGATTAATTGCTGAAGTGTTTTGTGTTGTTTTCCGGCCTCAGGCGTTCGGGTGGAGGATCTGGTTGTGGCGTTCTGAAAGCTTTCATGTTTTGAGGACACCCATAGTTCCATAAGGACTATGTCATCTTGTCTAAGATTTCAGGAAAAAAAACCACACACACACAGTCTGAAACCACTTGTCCCCTATGGGGGTCACAGCAAACTGGAGCCTAACCCAGCAACGCAGGGTGCCAGGCTGGAGGGGTGGGGAACACACCCAGGACAGGACGCCAGTCCACTGCAAGGCACCCCAAGCGAGATTTGAACCCCAGACCTGCCAGAGAGCAGGACTCGGCTAAACCCGCTGTGCCCCTGTGCCCCTCATTCAGGAAACACTAAATCATGAAATCCTAACCCTTGGTCTTATAGTCCAAAGTGAACGAGGACAATAAACGCAATGAATTCTGAGGTTCCTGTCTCTATTCTAGGGGTGATATGCTCCTGTTTGGTACTTATTGATTGTATGGCGTTTTCCAGAATCATCTGCTTTGTCTACGGCAGCCACCGAGACGCTTGTATCATCGGCCAGCTCCGGAAGTCCTACCACGCCGTCTGCTGGCCGTACTGCAGCTGCACATTCCGCCAATCCTGCCTTCCGGTGGCCCGCTTCTACTGTGGCACGGCTATTGCCTAAGGCAGTGGATCAAGGTGCAAGCTCTGCCACTCAATCTGGGACATCCTCGAGGGTGAGCATGTTGTCCAAAGATACCCAGGGAGACCTGACTGGGGTGACACTAGCGACTGTAGGGGATATCAGTGTGATCCCATCTGCGGACACACAGGGGACCCAAGTGTTGGAGACATCTACAGAGGGTTTCTTGCTTACCGCTTCTAAAAATGAGTCCAATTTGCACCCATTTCGGAGGCCTCCCCTTATCTTTGGCCACTCACTGTTGACCACCAGTTCTCTTGGAGTTGAGCTCAGGGAGCAGTTATCACACACTCCCATTTCCGCCTCTGAAATACTCTCTGTAGGGTCAGAGGTCAAGGACAGTGCTGCTGAGCCCTCCACTGAAATGGTCATTGGTGTGGAAACCAGCAGTACTCCACCCCATGTTTCTGAGGAGGGTGCAGGCTGGTTGTCAAGGAACACATCAATGGAGGGGCAAGCCAAGCACGTCACCTTATTTCCTGAATCACCAGGTATGATTACCAGTGGCTCCAGTTCGCTCCTCGGTACTGCCTCACCGAGGTCAGAGATGGACCACAGTCCGAAGGAAGATCTTCTCCAAAAAGCAAACAGTCTTCTGGCTAATTTGAGACCTCAGTTGTCCATTTCTAGTGCAGCATGGTTATTGCTCAAAGCAGTGACCCAAGGTGCAAACTTGACCAATGTCTCTGGGAGCATGACGCCTCTGAACACCCGAGGAAACCTGGCCGGTGTGACGTTTGAGATCCTGAGGGGTGTCAGTGCAAGCTCACCCACAGACACACACGGGACCCAAACACTGCTGACAGGAGGTGTAGCGCTTACCATCCCTAAACATGTGTTTGACTCACTCCTATCTGGTAGGTCTCCCCCGATCTTTGATCAGCCACAGATAACCACCAGTGATCCTCAAGCTGAGCTGAGGGAGCGGCCAGCATACACTACTGGTAGTCTATCCTCTGACCAGATGCTCCGTCGTGTGCCAACCAACAATCTTCTACCCAGTGACTATGAAAGTGCCTCAAGTTTGCTGCTAAGGAAAACACTGTTTCCGGGGCAAACTGAACATGACATCCTATCTCCAGAGCAACAAAGCACAATTGTCAGTGACTCCAGGTCCCACCCCAGCACTCCATCAGTGCTGAACCACAGCACACTGGCAGGCTTTCTCCTCAAAACATATCCCATACTGACTAAACCCACACCACCAACTTCCATCAAAATCGATCCTGACCTCAAGACACTTCCATTGACTCCAGCTACACTTTCTGAGTTCCACACCACCTCCAAGCCTTCTAGTCGTCTGTCCTCAGGCTATAGGCTGCTACCCACACACACAGATACCTGGCAGCTCACTTCTACGCCAGTATTACTGTTGTCCCGGTTGAGGGCCAAAGGCACAAGCTCATCCAATCCATTTGCGACATCCCCAAGTCTGAATGGAGGGACCTTGGGTGTCCAGGAGCATCTGGGTTCCTTGGAAGCAGTTATCCGCAGTATGTCTCCATACCCAGACACTCACAAAATCCTAAGTCCTGCTTTGTCCTCACGGGTTGAGCCTCATGTGGTCTCAAATACTATCCTAAATTATGTTGCTGCCACTTCGGTGACTCTGGGTCAGAGGACAGAGGTCATGGATACCCACCAAGTTGAATCCTCTTGGGAGCCGGTAATGAACAAATCTGAAGAAGGGGAGAGTGCACCCTCTGGGATACCACCTGAAACAGAGAGAACTGAACCCAACGTAATGTTACCACAACCACAAAGTACACTTGACTCAAGTTTGCTCACCAATTCTTCCTCAGTGGTGGACCACAGTGTGGAGAAGGATGTTCTTCAGAAAAGCTCACCCGCTAATCTGACTTACATGGCTCCCAATGGAATGGAGACCAAAGCTTTTACTCAACGACCATCTCAACCATCTCAACTCTTACTGCAGCCTTAGAGGTCAATGCTCTTGCTTCTATTGAGCCCTGTGTTGGACAAAACCCTTCCGTTCTGTCTAGCTATACCACATCCACAGACCTTGACCAGTTTCCCCTTATGCCTAACACCGAAAGGTCCAGTTCTACCCCAGCATGGCTACTGTCTGAGAAGATGCTCCACTCCCGAAAGATCGAACCTCATCCTCTCAGGCTCAGGGGTGGGTGACAGTGTGGAGGGGGACATTATTGTTCACTGAGGACAGGAGGAGGAATTCTCGACCTTGACCCCTTGACCTTCCTGACCCCAGATGAGACTGAGAGGCTCCATAGCTCCAACCACCGCACACATTGGGTCCCCATGTGTCACTGTGATGTGAAACCACCCAAACTGAAGGCAAACCTGTCCTTCTTTTAGTCCCTGCCACATTTTCAACTTCTCCATGCACTTTTTACACTGGTACAATACAGATTGGCCACAGATCCCATGCAATTAGCCAGCTGTGTGAATTACACAAGTACATGGCAGACTGATGAACACTGTTACTGTGAAGATGAAATTCCTGTGGAGATATTTAATAGCAGGTGGTGTAGTGGTTAGAGCTGTCACCTTGCACTCGAGGGTTCATCATTTGAAACTTATCTCCTGCTGTAGTATCCTTGATCAAGGTACTTATCCTGAATCGATACAGTAGAAACTACCCAGCTGTACAAATGGGTAAATCATTGTAAGTCAAATAAGTAACATTTTAAGTTAGTAACCTTAGAGAAATGTGGAATATAAATAAGTGCAACTGTGCAATAGCAGGGCCCTGTGCCGCCTATTGGTTTACGGTTAGGGTTAACTCTCCCGAACACACACATATGGACAGTGCTTAGAATCATACCCAGCATGCACTGCAGTGCTTTCGTCAGCTCTTCACATGCTTACTGAATGATGAATATTACGGGTATTAACTGATATGCAAGTCTTGTAGTATGAGTATTATGGGGTGAGACAAAAATTTAACATTCAGCATAAAGTCATAAAATCTGGTAAAAATCCAAACCAGGGAATGTTCCAGAATATTATTGTTACTGTGCAATGACAGTACTTCTGATACTGCACCTATGGAGTTTATTTTGTTCATATGACTGAAATTAAAACTTATTTAAAGTCTTTTAATTGTGTTTTGTATGTGATCTTCGTTAAATTTGAAGGTTCGAGCGCGGCAGGGCCACTCAACGGTGCTGTGCCACTTGGACTGCAGGGGGCGTCCGATGCCCGTGTTTTACTCTGCATGTTCTCACCTCCCCCAATCCCCCCATTGTAGGAATTTTATGACCGCGCTTGTGGAGGTCAGCAAGATGAACTTTCTGACTTCTCAGTTATTTCTAATACAAAATAAAAATGTTTGTGAAAACGATGCCATGTGAAGACGACTGCAAGGTCGCCAAGCTGTTCTATGGAAATGCCTGGAAGGAATTTAATGTCGAGTGAAAATCTGCTTAGTAGTTTTCTAATCATTGTTATTGACACGTGGCTTTCTCTCATAGCTGAACAGCAGGTCTCATGGGGAAACACACCTGAACCCTTGGGATGTTTTGCTGGTCTCACACTTGGCAAATAAGACACACGTTCAGTTGGATAATTATTTCACGTACGTGACGTGCACATGGCATCGAGGGTTCAAGTGTTGACTGGAGACAAAAAGGGATGGACCAGGATGTGTGTTCATCATACACGGTGCCCCCACCGCAGAAATTATTACAAACCTGATATTTCGCTGCTGCCTCCACAGCATCTCTATGTGCGTTGGCATCAATATTTAAGCACTGATAGGAAGTGATGCACGTAAGGCAGCGTGCGCAAGTGAGCATCCGAGCTCCGAAGGGCCTGCTGAGAAAACGGTAATAAAAAAATGACCTTAACCTTTGCGTTTCCACGTTTCGGAGAGGGGTTGGTTAATTTCCGTCTCTCCCGCAATTTTCCACGCTCGGCTGAATTCAATTAGATTGTTTAAAGGGCAGGCGGTTTTGATGCACGCTGCCCGGATGGAGAGGACGGCCCGCTTCTCCGCAGAGGTGCGCAGCTACTGGGAGCAGAGACTTCATTATTGCAGAGTTAACACTGAGACCCGCAGGGACGCTACTTTCCCACACTTTAAATACAGTATTTGAACCCAGATTTAGTACGGGGGTTATTTCAATCTGTCCTGTTCGCCCAACAGCCCAGGCCTAGTGACAGGGCAAAGAAAAGTTATTTTTAGGTCCCTAGTAATTTGCGGCTTGTCGTGTTAATTAAAATAGCTTTCGGCACGATTAAGGTTTTGTACAGATAAACAGACACATACTTTTATTTATCAGACACTTTTGTCCAAAGCAACTGCCAATGAACTCTCTGTAGTGTTATCAGCCCACATACCATATTCACCACGGTGACTTACACTGCTAGATACACTACTTAGACTGGGTCACACATCCATACATCAGTGGAACACACACACTCTCTCTCTGTCACTCACACACTATGGGGGAACCTGAACAGCATGTGTTTGGACTGTGGGAGGAAACCAGAGCACCCAGAGGAAACCCACACAGACAACACACAAACTGAGTAGGGATCGAACCCACGTCCTCTCGCACCACCCAGGCACCGTGCCACCCGCAACTGAGAAGTAGATAGATGGATATATAGATACACGCTTACATAGATAGCTGGATACTTCTTTCATTGCACTGGCAAAAATAATGCAAACTTTTCATTGTTCGAGCGACACATTTTTAATTGTTTCTTATAATATTTTAAATTCCATCTAAATTTTGTAGTGAAGGTTCTGTTAAAGCTGAACGTTGCATTTAACTATACATTTTGCTCATTTTGCTTTCCCTGTGGGCCGAGCCGCCTCTCTACCTTGGAACCAAATGTCACGCAGTCAAAGGCGCTGTGCACCGGAGGACCTCTTCGGGGGCCCGGGGAGCACAAACATTTCTGCGCCGTCGTGCGGCATCTGGTCTGTGAACCCGCGTGCAGGAAGCTCAGCGGACCCAAGGAGGAAGCCGGCGTCCCGCGCAGCCTTTCATCTCGCTGCACTCCGCTACTATATCATCCGATGACTGTCAGTTTGCGCAAAGTCACAAAAATTCCCTTTCATGTGTTTGGGGTTTTTTTTTTCTTTTTGTTTTGTTTTGTTTTAATTTCATTCAAAGCATATGGGCAGCACATCTGGCAGATGCACAGTGTTCCCCGCCTCCACCCCAGCGCGTGCGCGCGCGCGCACACACACACACACACACACACACACACACACACACACACACACACACACACACACACTGCTCTGCCGCAAAGTGATTATGCTCTCAGTGTCAGGCTCCTCACGGCACCATTATTTTTCGTACATTTTTCTGCAGAGGACTGCAGGTTGCGTAGTGGTTCAAGGGGAAGTTCACTATTTTTCTCATTAGACCTCTTTGGAACATCGGCCGTGGTGTGTGTCGATACCTCACTTGAGTTCTTTATGTGCTGCTTGGAGAAAAATTCTCAGCAGTTTTTTTTTCTGACAAGTTATTTTGGTTTTTAAATAGCTTAAACAGAGTACAGACACCCTTCAATTTACACAAATAGTCCGTTCTTCAACCCCTTACGTAAGTCGAAAGTTCCGCATGTCAGATTCCCCCTCCTCCACTATTCAACATAACAACATTAATGATTTTTACATCTCAGTTATTGCACCTTTTCTTCGTTATTCTTGTTGTTTTCACGCTACCTGTTCCTTTCGCTGCTCCTTTATACGTGCAGCATCCTTCACTATCGTATTTATAGTCGATACGACTAAACCTGGTTCCCCGCTGTAGGCAATAATCTCTGTCCATCTTCATACTTCCTTATTATTTTCAGTTTCATCTCCAAATCGATTGCTGGTCGCTTGCGAGACGCTTCTCGTTTTCCTTCAAGTCCACGTTTACTGCCAGGCATTGTGAATAATGGAAAGGGTAAAAAATATGGGAAAAACCAGTACGCTAACGAGATGAGATGTGTTCACGACTCAGAACACGCAGGAACTGGGAAGATGCAGCTTCCTGACTTGACTGGTTATGCCAACATGCGCTTAACGTTTTTGCGTAAAATAGAAGCACTACCCGTAAATAATGTGTATGCCGGGAGTTTTTTACGTAAATTTGGATTTGTGTAAATTGAATTTTTGTAAGTAGAGGGGTGTCTCTATTTTGTCTGAACTAAAACAACTCAGGGGTCTCCAAGGCGTTATATTTAAGAAGGGGATCTGCTACCAGGATCCTCTGAGCATTTTCAAAGTACTGATGTCCTACAGTGAGCAGTGCTGCTATGCTGCTCATTTCCAAAGGCCCTTCTGCACTTCTGAGGCATTAACTAAATTGTCTTGGTTACTGATGTTGGGTCTTAATTAGCTGATTTTTATTGAAAGGGTAGAGAAACCACTGACTTCTTCTGCAGTGGCTCCACGAGTGAAGGTCCAGTGAGGAACCAGAGCAATGAGTCAATGTCTAGCGGGGAACCAGAGTGTAGAGCCAAGGTCTAGTTTGCAATTGGAGGACCGAGTGAAGATCTAGTCTGGAACCAAAGGACTGAGTCAATGTCTCGCGGGGAACCCGAGTATTGGGTCAAAGTCTGGCTTCGAACCAGAAGGCTGAGTCAAGATCTAATCTAGACCCAGAGCTCCGGGATGTGTTTCAGGACGTCTTTCTGGGAAGTATGTATATTTTTCTATGATTTTTTTGAGTTTCTAAAGAGAAACCCCTAAAGATCTCTGATTTTTATTTTAGTCATTTGCTTTTTTCTAAAGTGAGTGACATACCTCTCAGCTGTCCATTCTTTTTGGTATTTCCCCCGTTTAATCACCATTTTGGTAAAACCAATTGCTCACTTCTGAAGTCTGTCCCTCAGATCTTCACTCCTAGACACAAGGGACACACATCTCCTCCTCTATGTATGCTTTCCTCTGACCATTTTGACCCTACGAGCTGCTTGTGGAGTGTTACTCAGCTGATTTCGCCCGCAGCCCTTTAAGCTCACGGCAGGTGTCGCTGTGAACAATGAAGGAACGAGAAGCCCAGCCATCTCACTCATTGAAGTGCACCCAATTTACATTTGAGGTCAAGTACCTTCTCTAGGGTACAATGGCGTTTCCCCTTGAGACAGTAACCTGTGGGTTGACTCCCAGAATCAGCACCAGCTGAGGCCTCAGAGTTGACTTCCCAATGACTCCACTCAGATTTTTACTGCATTCACTCATCAGGGTTACATGTCTGATGGTTCCTTTGAGATCCAGAGCATCACCTCAATATCTCATCATGAAAATGAGGTAAAAGCGTGTGGGAGTCACAGCATGAGCCGAAGGGATCTAGATGCAATTCCCCTGAGGCTGATAGCAAACTAAACGTCGATAGAGGATGGTGTTAAACACCTGCATTACTCTCATGCTCCCATCTGACATATTCATGAACCGAGGACCCAGCATCCCCCCAAGTTTTCCAATACCTGGCTGCAGGCCCAGGTACCCCATTCAGTGCAGAGCATGATCTACATCCAAAGTATCCCGAACAAGGAAAGCTGTGCTGCGAGGGGTGTGGGAATCGGGCTGTTTTTTTCTGGCATCTCCCCCAACACACACACACCCCCGGGGCAATTATGGATTTACCGGGTCAGCCAGGCGTGTAACCATGGGTTACAGCGAACGGTAGCAGATGGGGCTCATGGCACTGCGGAGCGGAGGGTGTGAAGGCAAACAGAAGCAGATGCGGCTGGTTGCTGGGGCCTCTCGCCAAACCCGTGCGGCCTAATTGGTCCCGCGTGTGCGGCAGGAGTCGCCGTGGGGGCGGGGCCATGTCGTGCCCAGGCTTGTACTGGGAATTTCCTGCAATGGGCACATGCTCTAATGCCCTCGCCGCTCTTCTTCGCTCATCCTCACCCCCCGTCTGTCCCGCGTGTATACGAGAGCCTTTGCCTGAGCGGATTACGTCACGCGTTGCATGGACGGTAGCGTGACGGGTGGCCCGGTGTGCAGAAACACCCAGAATCTCCTTAAAGCAGTGTTCTGAGTGAAGGTGACATGTTACACTCCATTTCATTTATCAAGAGAGAACTAAAAGTGAAGAAGCGAGTGCGTATTTCAAGGAACCTGGCAGCTCCTGGCTCTGAGCTAAAATGGTTTGGAAAAGTTACTGAGCGCTCCTCACACTAAAGACCATACCCCCCCCCCGCCCTCCCGGGAAGCCAGCGTGTCTTCAGCAGTGACGAGTGCAGCTCATCCTCACAGGGTTACATGGCTGGACTCTTAGGGTGGAGGGGGGTCTGGTCATTTCACTGACCGGTCATTCCAATGTATCCAATATACTGTGCGTGATTTTTAAAAATCATTGCGACACGATCGTAATGTTGTTATGCGTAAATACAATGTTTTATTTCAGCAGAACTCGACAAAATATGACGATAGAATAGACGTTTTTCTATAGAGCTTGGTCGAGTGAGTGTGTTGAGATCCACTGCTGGGACACCTCTGCACAACGGAGAGCTAGAGGTGGGCTGATGGCGTGTTTGCCGAACACTGTGTATCCAGGAGCTCCAGAGCTGCAGCCCCATCAACTGCAGCGCTAGGACAGGTGTTAAGAGGCTTTATTTTCCTCTCCCCCTCGGTCCCCCGTGTGCTCATCTCAGCAGCGCGCCACTGCAGAGGGTGTTCGCTCCCCGCTCCTTGGCCAGCCGGCGACCCCTCTGAGGCCTCGGTTTGGTTAACATCCTGCTCCTGCTCTCCATCTGATAAGAGCGGCCCGAGGAGCGCCGTCCTCCCCCGGGGCTGCTAATCGCGTCCGGGCCGCCGCGGTGCTCCGAGAGCCCTTCGGCCACCTTCCACACGTTGCTCATTGTTTCTGTGACGACGATACGGTTTGCGTCGAGCTGCTTTCGAGCCAGATTGCCTTTCCGCCTGGAGGCAGCCCTCCCCTAGTCCCCCACAAGCCCTTGCTACAAAGCTGCGTGCTGGTGGCGCGCGCTCCCCCCTCTCCCGTTAACCGCAACTGTCAGATCTTTCAGACGGTGAGCAATTAAACCCCATAATACATGCTCGCCATCAGATCGAATTTGTTGTTGTTGATGTTGTTGTCGTCGTGCAGCGGCTTTGTTGCTAACTAGTACTTCTGTGAAGCGCTGCTAGCGGAATTAGCCCCTCACGCTGCGCCAGCGCCGCTAACAGAACTAAACCGCTCGGCGCGGGCGACGAGAGGCCGATAACAAGACGCATCGAATGTTAACAATTAGATCTTAATCAGAGGCAGCCCGTCAAGGCTGCTGTTTTATCCCAGGGCTTCAGAGAAAGGCAAACAAAGCGACGTGAACCCATCGAGATGAAATACGACTTGTGAGCGATTCTGTGGCTGCGGTGTCGAGAGCCCGGTAATCGGCACGCGTCGCCGTTAGGGCTTCTGCATTTGCCCTTGTGTTGGAGTGAACGCGGCAGCCTCGCGGAGACTGTCGGCGGATGGGGGCCTGTTGGATCCGTTAATGCCGCATGGATCGGCCGCAGCTCCCGTCTCCTCCGTGCACCCGTCGTACGCCACGTCTTGTCAAACAACTGACCGGTGCGCAAAAAAGACCCAACAGCTGAACGCCTTCGGTGTTATAAGCCAGCGAGGGACAGAGGATAAATACGTGCAATGTGTCCCACTTGTGTGCGCACGCACTCGGGCTCTGCGTTTCTTCTCCCGTCACGTTGCACCCGTGCCTCGAGGACGACGTGTCCATTCTGAAGGCTCCAGGGGTCGCACGGGCCCTTCTCTAGAGTTTCTGGCACTTTGAGATGACAATAAAGGGTCGGAAAACAGCTTCACGGCAGAGGAACTATGGCCTGACACAATGGCAAGGTCCGCAAGCTCGTGTATCCATTACAGAAGAGGACACCCTGCCAGGAAAACACTCAACTTGGGCCGTTTCAAAAGAATAATGAAAACAACTGATTTCCACTTCCCCACGGAAAAATGTACGTGCCTCCTGTTTGGAAACCAAATTCCCCAGAAAAAAAACTAAACAAAATTGACAATCTTTTGGATTTATTGTCTTTGCCTCTTTTGTTTCGTCTCCGTGTTTCTGGCGTTGCCGTGGAAACGTGAGGTTGTTTACTCTCCCCTTAGCGCTACGGTGACCCTCCCTTTCCTGCCCAAACAACAAAGGAAATGACCATTCGGGCCCACCCCCCCACATCCCTCGCACCCTCACCTCCTGTTATCTGATAAACGGGACCTCAGTATGTTTGTGTAAATTGACACAGAATTAATGGTTAGTTTTGAACGTTTATCTTGGACTCCACTGTTGAAACCCATTCCTGCCTTGGGCCAAAGTCCTGCTGTAGCTCACCTGGAGGTGAAAATACTGTGGACCATCCAGGTTTCAGCACAAAAGCCCAAGGTAATTAGCAAAAGGTGTGAAGGACACCACGGTCCTGGTCTGGAATCCATTCCCAGACAGCACACCTTTTCTCCTGGTCTTGTTCCGCAGCAGACCCATCGCGTTGCACGTCCGATTCTGAAACATTCCTTCCTTGGAGAGGCGAGCATCTCGCGGCGTGGCCGACTTCTCGGGATTGAGGATGATGAAGCGTGGCTGTGCTGTTGACTTAATTAGGAAAGCTGCCAGTTAGCCTCTGTCCCCGAATGCTGCTGCGGTGTCCGAAATGGGCTCTGGCAGCACGGCCGTGGGACCGACTCGCTCGCCGCAGGGGGGGTGTGTGTGAAGGGCAGGGGGGCTCTGTCGTCCGGCGATGTCTCATCGCCACAGCGGCCATCTCCTGGACCCCCACCCCACTCCTTGCTGACAGCACGCGGACGGAGTCGCTGTCACGCGGATCGAGCCGAAGTGCCCCAGACGGCTCTCCGATGCATCGGAGAATAACAACGGGGGAGGTTCGGTCTTCATGGGGTCACGCGAGACTTTCTGCATGCTCTTCTTGTTGGGGACACTATTTTACAATTACTTTTACATTTGTTCAGTTAGCAGAGGCTAAGAGGAGTACCGCGTTGACACCAGATGAAGGGCTTTAAACGCAGACGTGCGATTTCCGAAAAACGGTTATCGCCGATTTTGCCCGCACACATCACACGAGTACCTGGGTTGTTGAATTGATAGGAATAGAGGTGACTGTCACAGGAGGTGCGATGTAAGTGTAGGGAGCAGCTAGGAGGACCGGAGAGAAATGGGTCTGAAAGCAGTGGGCTTTAGCAGAACAATCCACTCAGTTTGGTGGCTCCATCATCTGAGAGAAACGGTCCTGAAACTGGAGAGGGATTCACTTTCAGCTGAAATGCCCTGTTGCGTTACACCGTGGGGGGTGGGAGGGTAGCTGTGGGCACCTGCCAATCACAGGACAGGCACCCATCATATTGTCACATGGTGCGTTCGAGCTCTGAAGAACCTCTGGTCTGCTCTACAGGGATTTTACAGTATTGCCTAAATGACACCTTCACCCAGCAGTTTTCATGCTAGTCACTTTGGTTATTTTATATTTTCAGTATTTTACTCATTTATATAGCATGAGGGGTAGTTGTTAGATCCTTTGCCTGACAATTAAAGGAGCTGTGTTTAAATCCCATCTCGTGCTGCGGAAAAGTCATTATCAGTACGTTGACATTCTGAGTCACTGTGGAGAAAAGCATCAGCTGAACAAAAAAAAGTAGAAGTAATTGTGGGCGGCAGGGTGGCACAGCACCTGGGTGGTGCAAGAGGGCATGGGTTCGATCCCTGCTCAGTCTGTGTGGAGTCTGCATGTTCTCCCCGTGTCTGCGTGGGTTTCCTCTGGGTGCTCTGGTTTCCTCCCACAGTCCAAAGACATGCTGTTCAGGTTCCTCCATAGTGTGTGAGTGACAGAGAGGGAGAGAGTGTTCCACTGATGTATGGATGAGTGACCCAGTGTAAGTAGTGCATCTAGCCAAAGGACCTGGTTAGCAGGCCCCAGTTAGACATGCTTTTGGCCACAAGAACAGGTGCATAAGCACTGGTGCAAATGGCACTTTTGCAGGAGGTACTTGTTGAATTTGTTGTTTCCATCCTCAGTCAAATGTCTTTGCAGCTCGGTATGCTGCCGAAGACCTGACTGACTTTGGTATTGTGTCAAATCCTCTGCAGTTTCACGCGCGGTAATACCGCGGACTGAACCACAGGCCCTGCGGAGTAAGTTTGGACGTCACTCCCTGCACAGCCACCAGGTGGCGAAAGAGAGTGGCTCTGCAGCCCAATGCAGAGTGACAATGAAGGAGCAGGACTTACACACACACACACACACACACACACACACACACACACACTGTTAGTGTAGACTCCCTCACTTCCAGTTTTTGGAGATACCTGCCAGTTAAAATAAATCTCGTGCGGTTATTTTGCATCCAGACAAGGAGATTAATCCAACAATTAAAAAAAAGAGATTCAACTACCTTTGAGGGCTGCGGGTGCGAGGGGCTGGTTTCCAGGAGGGATTCTGGTTCAGGGTGGACAGGTGAGTCCGAGAGCCGGACTCCCCGCGTTGGACGCGCCTATGAACCGTCCCGTTTTCACGTCCAGGCTCGATCCCTGGGAAAGCGGGCGGGACGATGCGGCGCAGAGGGCCACAGGGGCGCGAGGTGTGTGCTGAAGTGTGTGTCACAATTAAGGGACTTAATGCCTCGCCGTCTCCGCGTTGATCACATGCAATTTGCATCAAGAGTCCCTGTAATAAACACTTAGTAAAAGTTACACTGAAATTCAATTAGGGGGAGAATACATAACGGAAGCGGTGAAAAATGAAGTCTTCGGGGGTCCCTTATTCATTTTTTCTTAACAAGCCCCGAGGCAAAAGAGACCATTAATTTAATACATGGCGTGCATTTTGGGATCCCGCGACTGGATGCGGCCGCACATTTTCAATGCTAATGCACCTGATAGAGTAACTTTGTGTGCCAAAAATTACATTAAAAACACAAAAGTGAAAAAAAGGCCCATTCTCTCTCTCTCTCTCTCTCTCTCGCACCCGGGCGATTCATCAGCTAACGGTTTGGGGAGAGACTGCGCCAGAAAGGAAAGACTGATGCTTTTGTTTGTGTTCATGTTGCTCTTTCCGCCGTCGACCCTGAGCAGCCAGACCCCACAGTGGCACCACTTTGATTTTCAGCTGCTGAACTCTGCCAGTAGGTGGCGCAGTCATTAGAATTGCCACCATGCATTCAAAGGCCCCAGGTTTGAATCCCATCTCAGAGCAAGGCACTTACGCTGAATGGATACAGTAAAAATTACCTCGATGCATAAACGATTGGAAATAACGGAAAGTAGCGAGACTTTGTAAGTCATTCTGGAGGAAACTGCGAGCCACAAAAATAAAAACAAACTTTCACGATTAAAAAAATGTAGAGAATACCAGACCACAGCTCTTCTTTTGCAGCCCAAGCCTGATTCATACTTGAGGAACCACTTGGACTGTTAGGTCATGTGCTCTAGGGCACCAGGTGGGGTTTGAAGCTGAGCAGACATGACGAAAAGGATGTGGGTTCGCATCCCAGCTGAAACCCTGAGGCCGCACACCTGACGGGGGGGGGGGGTCCGGTCCCCAGTTAGACAAGGAGGTACAAATCTGCATGTCTGTGTGGGTAAAGACTGGTGAAGTTCTGCAAACTGCTTGAGCTCCATGTGGGAAGTGAAAGTTACCAGAACAGGTTGCAGAGCAGCCAAAAGGTGAAGGACGTCAATCCCTGGAGCAACATGCTGGTAGGTCTCCATGCCTGGATGAGGGTGTATGTGTGTTTGAGACAGATGCTCCCCAGAGGTCTTAACATGTCCCTCTCACTCGCAACAGTAGGACATGAGGTCAGCGCCGGCGCCCCTTACACTACTATGTCCAAATACACAAAGGTACACATGCATGTGTGCAACGTCATTATTATTTTTTATTTTCAATAAAGAATCATACGTGTCATGGGAAGAGAAAGAAAAATTTTAATTTACAAATGAAATATTTTTTCCCTGAGTATTTATGATGAGGGGAGGCGCGGTGGCACAGTGGGTTGGACCGGGTCCCTGGGGTTCGAGTCCTGCTTGGGGTGCCTTGCGACGGACTGGCGTCCCGTCCTGGGTGTGTCCCCTCCCCCTCCAGCCTTATGCCCTGTGTTACCGGGTAGGCTCCGGTTCCCCGCGACCCTGTATGGGACAAGCGGTTCAGAAAATGTGTGTGTGTGTGTGTGTGTGTGTATTTATGATGACACATGTGAACAGTACACCGATCAGCCAAAACATTAAAACCACCTGACTAATATTGTCTAGGTCCCCCCTTGTGCCGCGAAAAGAGCTCTGACCCGTTGAGATATGGACTCCACAAGACCTCTGAAGATGTGCTGTGGTATCTTGCACCAAGACGTTAGCGGCAGATCTTTATGCCCCGTAAGCTGCGAGGTGAAGCCTGCATAGATCGCACTTATTTTTCCAGCACATCCCACAGAGGTTCGACCGGTTTGAGATGTGAGGAATTTGGAGGGCAAGTCAACACCCTGAACTTCATTTTTGCAGAGTGGCAGGGCGTATTATCCCGCTGAAAAAGGCCACTGCCATCAGAGAATACCATTGCCATGAAGGGATGTATGTGGTCTGCAACAATCTTTAGGTAGGTGGTACGTGTCAAAGTAACATCCACATGAATGCCAGGACCAAAGGTTTCCCAGCAGAACACTGCCCAGAGCGTCACACGCGATCTGCCGGCTTGCCTTCTTCCCATAGTGCACCTTGCTGCCATCTCTTCCCCAGGTAAATGACGCACGTGCTCTCGGCCGTCCACGTGATCTAAAAGAAAACACGATTCAGCAGACCAGGCCACCTTCTTCCACTGCTCCACGGTCCAGTTACGACACTCCTGTGTCAATTGTAGGTGCTTTCGGCAGCGGACAGAGGTCAGCATGGGCATTCTGATCGGTCTGCGGCTACGCAGCAAGCTGCGATGCACTCCGACACCTTTTTATCATGGCCAGCATTAAGGTTTTCAGCAATTTGTGCTACAGTACCTCTTCTGTAGGATTGGACCAGAGGGGCTAGCCTTCGATCATCGTGTGCCTCAAAGAACCTTGGGTGCCCATGACCCTGTCGCCGGTTCACCGGTTGTCCTTCCTTGGACAACTATTGGCAGGTACTAACCACTGCATACCAGGAACACCGCACAAGACCTGCTGTTTTGGAGATGCTCCGAGCCAGTCGTCTAGCCATCGCAATTTGGCCCTTGGCAAAATCGCTCAGATCCTTACGTTTGACCATTTTTCCTGCTTCCAACACATCAAATTCAAGAACTGACTGTTCACTTGCTGCCTAATGTAGCCCACCCCTTGACAGGTGCCACTATAACGAGACAATCAGTGTTGTTCACTTCACCTGTCAGGGGTTTTAATGTTGTGGCCGATCAGTGTACGTACACACAGAACACAAATTCTGATTAAGTGAACAAATAGATATAAACTGTTTCCTGCAGAAGGCAACAGTTTGTTTTGTAGAAAATGTCACCTAGAACAGCAATGTTTCAAAGACATGGGGTGCCGACGCCTCGTACCATGTTTGCACCATAAATAAGGCTGCAGGTCTTTGATTTTCGAATAACACTGTTTTTTGTTATTGAGAAAGATTTTATTAATTTTCCCCCGAGATTGGGATTTATTCTTCATTTTGAGCAGCACAGTTCTGGGGCGCCTGACTAGAGGAGCAACCGTGACACCGGGTCACCGAACCCACGGAGCTCAGCGTCTCAGGGTGACGTTCGCGCAGTTTTGACCGCGTTAGTGAGATTTTGGGAGCTTTTCCGAAGTGCGGTGTAAACAACATGTCCCTTATCACAAATCACAGAACGGCGCAAAACGTCCCAATGCGAAGGGCGGGGGAGGGGAGGTGAGCTGGGGACGGGGCCCTGCATGGGGACTCATCCATTATTGAATAAAAAACAACCGGCGAACACACCGCTTTTTTCCCCGTTTCGGCACGCATTTTTCCATTTGTCTCCCGTCGCTAAATTTTTAACCATTTTTTCACATCAGATTGATGCTGCGAATAATTACTGACTTTGCGCCAAAATCGCATCTGACGTGACCGGAGTGGCGAGGCGTCGAGGAGGCGTCGAAGAGGCGGCGTGCGGGGAGGAAGGCCCCCGAAGAGTGTACGCCCTTTCAATTTTACATGGCGTCTCGCTCCGAACGGCGCCAAAATCACTCAGATTAACAGAAAAGAGGCGGAGCCTAATTGAAAAGTTCCTCTTATCTTTGTTTAATGAGCTCGTTACGTTTGCAGCGCCTTAATGAGAAGCTGCCTAGCGGGGAATAGGCTCCTTCTTCAGCAAACACGCACCGAACCAGACAAGGAAAAACACGTATAAGAGAGGAAAACGCCAAAGTGCTCATTTTCATTTATTCATTTTACAGCAGACGGACACACCGAGTCCAGCGCAGATTTTGCCATTTGGAGTCTGAAATAATACATGGAAACCTCATTTCTTTTTCATCCCCAAATGTCACGTATGAAATAAAAATGCTGTTTGAGGGAGGCCCTCTCTGACAATTCCGGTAATGACACCGAATTTCGCTCAGCGCCAACTGAGAAACGGGCCCTTTGCAGAACTTGTCGTTGGAATTTGTTTGTTTTTCTTTTTTTTACCATGGTAAACCTTCACAGGAAGATGTTTGCCGGCATTGCCTCTGTTCGTCTGCTATAATTAACGGAATTTTGTCGAAAAGAGGTTCAGCAGCCTTTGGGTTCAGGAAGTTCTTACAGGTTCAGGTCTGCAGGATGGGGACGATTTGCAGTGAGCTGTTGAGGCGAAGCACCATGGCGTTGATGCTGCCTCTTAGAGACATAGGGCTGGAGTCTCAACTTGTGTTCTTCACGTTGAAAAGGGGTGTATTCTCTGTCACCGTGACTCAGTCCATCCACCTGGTTGCTCTTTGTGCTCTTGTGCCTTTTCCTCCAACTTTTCCAATCATCACTGGAAGATGATGATCGATAGAAGTCTTTTCATGACGTGTCCAATGAATGGCAGCCTCAGCTTCATGGATAAGATCCACGGATGGACCAGTGATGGCGCTTTTATGGTTTGCAGTGGTTGAAGGCAGTTTTGGATCAACCATCTGTGTAGTGCATGGAGAGAAAGGTCTTCCTGTGCCCTTGGAGAAGAACCACGATGAGGATCAAAGGTACAAAACAGGCCAATCTTTAAATCTGAGGCATGTGGAATCAAACTCGGTGCAACAAGGGTGTCTCGCTAAGCTCTGTGTTCAGGGCGAATGCTGAACAAATGGTGTGTGGATTAACACCCAGATGGAGGTATTTAGTTTTGGCATTTGAGCGCAGATTGTAAATCTGATGGCTGCTGGAATGCTGGATAGCATCGAGCACGGACTGTAGGGTTTCCAGTCACCTGGACACACCCGAAGACCACCATCCACACCTTATTTCCCTCCGGAGTCCCGTGTACCTGGCTGCAGTAAAGCGGCCTTCGCTACATATCTAACCTTTCTCAGGTGTGTTCCTCGTCCCATGGAGAGCATGGGGAACGGCGCACGCTGCTCAACTGTGGAAGAAGCCTTATTATTTCACGAGGAGCGGTGTATTTCACCTGAAATGCCACTTATTGACGCAAGAGGAGGTCCTTGACCTCTGAACGACCTGCTACCTTGGTGAAAGGGCTCTGTGACCATCTAGAAAGCCTTCTTCGGAGGAATCCCGGCGAAGAGTTCGCCTGAAGAGGTTCATGTCAAGCGTCTACATCAAGGGGACAACATGCTGTCAAAGCGCGGGCCTGAAACCAGTGCGGCACCGTCGTGCCCCTTTGTGTCCCTTTGTGTCCCGCACCAGCACCTCGCTGTTCTCTCGCACATGTGTACACGAGGCTTGCATGTGAACCCGCTTGTCTTTCCACCCCTGTCCTCCAGATGTGGGGGTTATTCTAAAATAAAAGCCCCAACGTTGCTGCAGAGCGAGTCGGGAGCATCTGGTGTCTCTCACCCCCCCCCCCAACCCCCGACCGGCCGCACCCCACCCACGCAACCCGCCGCTGCCGCAGTCCTCTCCGGGAGATAAACGGCCGGCTGTCTCTCAGGCGAAGAGCCCGCTTCATATTTTTTGACGTTTTCGTGTTTAATGTGTTGTATATTTTATACGGCCCATCTTTACGCTCCCTCTCCTTTCTGCATTTTCTTTTAAAGCTCAAATGCGGTTATTGATGCTCTGGCTACAGTACATTATGCATTATTTGTTAGTAAGCACCATTTTTGCATACTGACGGTAACAAGAAAATGCATGTAGGGAAATTCTAATATAAATTGACTTATGTTCAGGGGCCTGCTTTTTGCTCGCTAAGCTCTTCTCAGAATAATATATAGTTCTTTTATATGGCTAATCCGGTGGAACCAGCCTTAAAGACTCCGGCTTGATAAAGAATTTGTCTGTTGAGACCTTTTGGCTTTTAAAGACTTTTATCTTATATCACGGGACTGACGGATTGCGGCCCTTTCTGTCGTTTTTATGCTTTCTCGCCTCCTTTTCAAAGCGCCTCGGATAGGAAGCGCGGGATGATGAAGAGGAGGGGACACTGTTGATGGGGTGGGCGGTTTGTAATGCAACCACACAGCTTCATAAAGGAGCAATAATTTATGATGCTCTTTTTCATCCAGTGTGTGGATTTTTTTATTGTTTCATTCTAGGTATGAGTAGGAACAGAGTGGCTTGCGGGGGGAGGGTGTGAATGTGTTTGTGTGGTTGGGGGGGGGGGGGACGTCGATGGGAGAATTGGACGCAGCAGGAAGAAAGTTCTAGAACCAGAGGCCGAGACGCCGGGGCTTTCCGGGATGAGCCCGTCTGATGTGAACTCAGGTGAAGGAAACACGTGTCATGTTTTCCAAGCAGGTACTCAGTACAGCATCGCGGTTAAGGGGCCACTCGCAGGTTCACGTCCCACGAGGGCCATGCGTTGCAACTCTCGGCAAAATACTCAAGGCCCATTTCTCCAGTTCGCATGCAGCCGCGAGACAAGCTGGAAGCCGCGCTTGTCGCCTTGCGTGAACGTAGCCGGAAGCGTGAATAAATAATGAGGAACCCAGTTGTGTCTTTTCGGAAAGGTTTTCCTCCAGCTCGCGCCGAGCGTCTTACATAAAGCAACACGTCCTGCCCGGTGGACACATGTAGGACCTCAGCGCCGTGTTTAATCGCTGGATGTGACCTGACACCACGGGGACGTTCCGTATTCGGAGCTCTGCTGATCTCACTTCATGGCTCATCACCACGCGAGATTAAGAAAAGCTCAGCTGAGGGTGATGGTGTGGTGAAAGCCTGAGTCGGTCGTCCGGAGCTCATACAGCGGGGTCATTTTTACCCTATCCATCGAGGGCAAGTGCAGCAGTGGGGTGGACTCAAAAACCAGCTCCTTTGAGTGCAGGGCAACAGGTCTGACCACCACGCCACCTGCTGCTCCCTGATGTTCTTATTATAGTTAATTATTCACAGAGCTGATGCTTTTCTACCAGGTACCTTACAGTATGATGTTTGTACATTCATGTACATCGATTCATTTAGCTGACACTTTTCTCCAAAACACCTTACAGTGTTAAGGTTACAGCTATTTCCCCATTTACACTGCTGGGTAATTTTACTGGAGCAATTTAGGGTAAGTACTTTGCTCAAGGGTACTACAGCTGGGGATCAAACCTGTGACCTTTGGGTCCAAAGGCAGCAGGTCTAACCCCTACGCTACCAGCTGTCCCGTGTCTCGTGTACATTCAGTGATTTACATGGGTAATTTTTACTGTATCAGTTCACTTCAAGGTTCTTGCAGCAGGGATTAAAACCAAGGTTCTTCCATCTGCAACGTGACGCCTCTAACCACCACGCCACCTGCTGCCCTGCTGTTGAATCTCTCACATCTGCATATATGGCTCAATGGGTGACGTGCTGTGGGCTTCCTGCATCAGTGGACGCTTGGAGCGACACGCCCGGTGTCTGACCCGGCTGCGTGGGAACGCCAGCGCTAACCTGCCCAGCTGCGTCAAAGTTAATTTATTATTACTTTATTCGAACCATTATGTTATGCGATCTCGCGGGACAGTTACCTGTGTTCACGGCTGCCCTGTGCAAAGCCCACCTGTCGACCACCCCCGGCTGAATGACGGAGCCCGGTCCCCACTTTACCTCCCCTGTGCCGGAATCGCTCAGACATTTTATAGGAGGCACTTATAGACAGCCTCCGACAGAATCAGGCTTTTTGAATCCATTTAAATGATTTTAAAGGCATGGTGCAGGGCTGCGCCGGCCTGATTTATGATGTCTCTCTCTTTCTCTCGATTGATGCTGTGTTTTTCCAGACCTGCTACCTTTTACAGTGCCGAGCTACAGCTTCATTCTGACAAAGGACCCTTTCCCTTTTGTCTCACTTTCTGTAAACGGGAGGCCAAAACCTATAAAAAGCACCTATAGAAAATGGCTATTTCTCATGTAATTTAGGGCAATTGCTGTAAAAATTAATTACTGCCTGACATTTCCATTTATTCATTCAGCAGGAACTTTTCTCCAAAATGACATACAATGAGTATTAAGTAGTATTTAGCTGACGCCTTTATCTAATGAGACTTACAGTGTTAGATACACTGCACAACACTCCCTGCAGCTATTTAACCATCTCTACAGCGCACACACACGCCCGGCAGTTCAGATGAATCAGTTCACCTGGGAAGAAACCAGAGCACCCAGATGACACATGCAAACTCCACACAGACTGAGCTGTCTTTGAACACATGTCCCAAAGGGCAGCTCCTGTATCTGCGAGGCACAAGCGCTGCGTGCTGAGCCGCCATGCTCTTCATACTTTTGGTGTTTGGTGCTTGATTTTTGTTCATGTTTTCTACGTGGGTTGCACAGTGAGTAGTGCTCCTGTCTCACACTGTCTGGGTGGTGCGAAACGACATGGGTTCGATCCCCGCGCAGTCTGTGTGTAATTTGCGTGTTCTCCCTGTGTCTGTGTGGGTTTCCTCTGAGTGCTCTGGTTTCCTCCCACAGTCCAAAGACATGCTGTTCAGATTCACCTATAGTGTGTGAGTGACACAAAGATTGTGTGTGTTCCACTGATGTATGGATGAGTGACCCAGTGTAAGTAGTGTATCTAGCAGTGTAAGTCACCGCGGTGAATAAGGTGTGTGGGCTAGTAACGCTACATAGTATCTGTTGGAAGTTGCTTTGGAGAAAAGTGTCTGCTAAGTGAATAAATGTAAATGTATACAAGACACTCACATGTGCTGGTGATGTTTCTGCAAAACCCAGACAGGTAGAAGTGTCACAGTGCATTTGGTGCTGGTTAGATGATATTCATGTGCTTGAGAAGCTAGAGGGAGGGATGGATTGCACAACTTGCAGCAAGAGGCAGGCAGAGTGAACGTATGCCTCTAGACATGAGCAGCCGACCTTGTTTCTCGTATTTGTCCCTCAGACCTGTTTAGATGCCTTCCACCTGAACGGGACCGGACGTGCGCAGGTGAGTAACAGGGCAGGATCCGATCGCGCGGACAGCCGGTCGGTACGCGGGATGACAGCGAGAGCTTATGTGAGCGGGCGCCACGTGAGGTTATCGTGTGGACAAAGGGGACACCTCCATCCCTCTGCGCAGTGGGCGCGGAGCAGAGCAGACGAGACGCGACGCAGCACACGTCTATAAAAGGAGTGACGTTTGAAAAGGTGACATTTCTGCACTGTAAGGTCCTGGCTGCCGCCGCCCCAGAGTTTTGACGTGCGTCTTCTCGGCCCGCTGTCGCTAATGCACTCCGACACGATGTTTTGATATCATTACTACATTATACTCCCAATTTTTGAGCGAAAAAATACAGTACTTAGAAAGTCGAAATTCATAAATAAATTTATGTCAAACTGCACTTAATATTGATTTTGTTAGTGTTCAGATTCAATAATAAGGTACCGGGTGCATGAATATTTAAATATAATCTTCATTTCTGCATCTCCTAATGGCCTCAGCTCCTCTACACTCAATTTAAACACAATTTAAAAACTATAATGTATTGAAAAATACTGGGATTTAGCAATAAATCATGGGTAGGATACTGTGGGCCTTTTATACGATAGTTCAATATTAGGCTTCCCAGAGGAGCCGGCACAATTAGATTCCTGTTTTTAAACTTCTCAATTATCTGCATGCTATCATTTCATAGGAAAGTGTCCCCCCCACCTCCCACTCCTTTTCCTCTGCGACGATTTTCCCAATAGAAATGGAGAAATAGCTAAATGCACTCTGCCACTTGAAGTTGAGAACAAAAAGGGGTCAGAGTTCAGATCCCGGGTAGTAAATTAAGCTCTTGGCCCATGACCCGGCCTTGGACCCCTTTAGCGGCTGAAATAAAATGATCCTCCAGCAGCTGCCTATACTTTTTTGGATCCGATTCCTGTGCCGAGCCCAATCTGGCCGCAGCTTGCTGCGGAGGAGTAAGAGGATGCGCCAGGGAATCCTCCTCGCGCCTCTGTCGCGGAGATGTCCGCAGTGGCCTGGCTGCAGAGTCCGAATTTAAACAAGCTGAGCGGAGGAGTAAGAGTAAGTCAGTGGAGTAAGTCAGTACTGAGAGCTTAGGTCAGTCTAAGAGAAGACCAGCTCATAATGGACTCAAAGCCGCAAGGTGCTGCATTCGTACTATATGGCATCACACAGTATTGTCATACCTCGAATGCGAGAGTCAAGTGTAGCTCTTCCGCACGTCTCATTTTTTGGGAATAAGGCTTTGTAAAACTATTCTACTTCTGCTGCTTGGCCGAAACGTTTGTCCAAAGTAGCTGGAAATTTCACCATTTATACAGCTGGATTTTCCAGCTTGAGCCAGTACTTGATATTAAATTTATAGGGTTAGGGTTAGTTCTGTCGATTCACTGATTTGCGCGATTTTCGCTGTACAGGAGGGGGCTATGGAAGTGGTTTATCATTGTCTTCTTTCACACGTCTTTGCATTGCGAACAGAGGGAGAGCACACACACACACCAAACTGGAGTCAAACGTATGGCTAAATGCTCAGCTCAGGCATTGTGTGGTACCAGTGTTGCTGCTGTGCCACCATGCTGGGACATATATTATGCATGTTACATATCATACAACTTGTGTAAGTGCTTTCCTCAGTACTGCAACAGAGAAGGTTTGAACCAACGACCTTGAGATAAGTAGACCGTATGTGTACAGTAGTCCCCCCCCTATCCATGGGTTCGTTTTCCGGGGTTTCAGTTACCCATGATCAACCGTGGTCCGAAAATATTAAATGGAAAAATCCCAGAAATAAACAATTGACAAGTTTTGAATTGTGCACTGTTCTGAGCAGAGTGATGAAATCTCGCACCGTCCTGCCCGGGACGTGAATCATCCCTCTGTCCAGCATATCCACGCTGTATACGCTACCCGCCTATTAGTCACTTAGTAGCGTCTTGGTTATCAGATCAGCTATCGTGGTATTGCAGTGCGTGTGTTTAAGTAATCCTTTTTTTTTTAAAATAAAACAATCTTCTTTAAAAAAATCAATACTTATGAGGACCTGGGCATTGGTCCTTAGTTTTCTTTCTTCATCTTCTGTGTAGGAAAAAACGTAGTATATCTAGGGTTCGGTACTATCCCTGGTTTCAAGCATCCGCTGGGGGTCTTGGATGTCCCCTGCTGATAAGAAGAGACTACTGTAATTAACTTCACCATCCTGACTCTTGCAGATGTTGGGCACTGAGATCCACTGATACTGTGACCTGGTGTGCTGTGCAGAACTTTGAATGGAAAAGTGATGGTGGAACTGATCTGACAGCTTTGATACACCCACGGTCAACCAGCGTGTCAATGCGGACCACAAAAATGAGCGCCAGCAGCGTGTTTGGAGCGACCCGCCATCACGGTGTTGCCACGCAACCCCTTTCAAAGCCAGCGGCCTAGCGTGGGTCAGATGTGCCTCACGCTTTCCGGAGAGCCAGCTGATTCCTCTCTGCTGAACATGAAAGAGTCCTCTCTGACCATGTGGCTCTCATTACCAAATCGCACTTTGTTGTCATTTCATTCGCTCGCCAAAAAAAAAGCAAAAGGAAAAAAAAGCCCTTCTTCAGCATTAATAACTGGCACTGGAGAGACAGTTTTATTTATTTCTGTGTCATCCTCAAACAGATGCACGTGATTTAGGGGGAAAAATGGTTTTCCATTTGAAACAGACACAAAACAAATAGATGCATCTGTGCAGAGAATGGAAACAAAGGGGCTGGGGGTGAGGAACAGAGACTTGGAGACACGGGGACTCGCTGACCTCAGACAGGGGACGAGGAAATGACATCACAGGCAGCACAACATGTACGAATGCAATAGATGAGAAACTCCAAAGGGATTCTTACATTTTCAGCTCATTTTGGTGTCCACAGCACCGATACATCCTTACATACGGTATATGCATAATACTGATGACTTCCGGTGTCATAAAACTGGAGAGATGAATGTAGATGCTGTTAATTTTGCTGGATGAAGTTTATATTGATAGCAAATATCAGAGCATGTTGAGAAGGTGCAGTACCTACCTTCACCAGCCACTTTATTAGATACACCTTGTTATTTACATATAGAACTCCTGCAATTGTGACTCAGAGCATAAGACATGCAGACAGGATCACTATGTCCAGTTATTGTTGGAGTGAATGTTAGAATGGACAAGATGTCATTTTGAATAGTGGCACAGTCATTGGTGCCAGCCATACTGGTTCAGCACATCAGACAAGGCATCTCTGGGATTTTTTGCACATTACAGAGAATGGAGAACTAAACAAAAATTCTCACGTAGCAGCACTTCTGTATTTGAAAAAACTTGTTAATTAGAGTGGTATGAGAAAGACCAGACTTAAATGGTCACCTTATTGAACCTTGAAGTGGATTGGCTGCAGCAGAAGAAGACCATGCTGGGTTCATCTCCTTTGAGCTCAGAACACAAAGATGCCAGCCGGAATGTGATCACCAAATCTGTATTATTGAAGAGTGAAAAAACAATGCCTGCTCTGTCAAATCCCAGCTTCATTAGCTACATGCTGATGCAATGTCTGAAATTAGCATAAAAATTATGAATGCAGGGATCCGTCCTGCCTGGTGTGAATTGTACAGGCTGGTGGTGGTAGTGTAATGATGTTGGCGGAGATTGTTGTGCAGGAGCATCCCTTCAAGGTCAGTCTAGCCTTTCTTAGTCTTTCAGCAGGGTAATGTGCCTGGTCACAAAGCATACATCATCTCAGGATGGTTCCACAAACATGGCAGAGGCTTTACTTTGCTCCCATGGCAGCACAGTCCCAGCTTGTCATGCGGAGCAGAGGACCCTGGGAAGGAAGGGCCCAAGTACAGGATTGTTCATTCAAGGCCAAGGTGCTAGACTTGTTCTTGGTGGGGACAGGCGAATGGTCAGTTAATCAGCGATCAGGGTGAACGCGAAGATCCATGGATGAAGTCAAGAAACAAGGCAAATGGTTGGGAGCCAGGGAACGAAGAACAGGAGTTGGGGACAAAAGAGACCAGGACATGGAGAGCACTATGAGCATAACAGGACAGTTGTCGCAGTGTGAGATTCCACAGCTGGGAAGTGGTTGAGTAGTGGTTTTTATAGCCCAGTGTTCTAATTGAAATCAAGTGCTTAACTGGAGCCAGGTGCAGATGGTTGAGATGTGGGCATGGCACCAGTTTTCAAGCACAGAAGCCAACATGGACCAAGAACCCTGTAAAATTTCTCCAGAAGGTTTACCTGAAAACTTGGCTAAAATTTTAAGTAGCTGGTGAGTGTATCTGCAGTATTAGTCACCTTCTTTGTTTCTGTGCTGTCACTTGTTCTCCTCAACAAGCCCCTTTGCCCCAGCCATGTTTTAATGTCCTTTTTGCTCCAAAATGGGTGGGTTGAGGATTGAGAGGATTGTGACTAGTAGCACTTTCACTTACCCCACCACTTAAGAGAAGGTAGCTGATCTTCCCTGGCCAACTGGACACTGATCTCTGTAAATTACACTAATGGCAATTTGAATTTGAGGGGCTGGGTGCAAAGGCATCCTCCAGCCTATCTGCAGTCCCACGAAAGCGGTACTTGTGAAATTGGAAGCCCCTCAGTGATCCTTATAAGTTCACGCATAGTCCCAAACGTGACCATAAACCTTTAAAAAATATGGAAGTCGTTACAGTTATGGGTGCGCTCCCAAAAAGAACAGACTTCCGGAACATTCTTGGTAACCCTCTGTTTTTGTTTATTTAAGTTTGGTTTGGAAGGAAAATTTTGAATGTTCTTGTCACTACATGACCTGAGTAATATATGGAAACACGGTAACGTAATAAATTTGAGCAAGCTACACACCCGAAACTCTCCAAAACTGTAACAGAGGCAGGAAATATATCTTTTCCCAGGACCTGATTTTTCTAACTCTTAATTTTTTTCTAACTGGTATTTTATTTTAGAGGGGGTGCGGTGGTGCAGTGGGTTGGACCGCAGTCCTGCTCTCGACTGGGTCTGGGGTTCGAATCCCGCTTGGGGTGCCTTGCGACGGACTGGCGTCCCGTCCTGGGTGTGTCCCCTCCCCCTCCGGCCTTACGCCCTGTGTTGCCGGGTTAGGCTCCGGTTCCCCGTGACCCCGTCAGGGACAAGCGGTTCTGAAAATGTGTGTGTGTGTGTATTTTATTTTACTTGACACATTTTTTTATTAATATCAAAACAATGAAAGACAATTGTTTTTGGGTGGAACATGTATTTGAACCTCAAGTCAGTACCACTAGTAACAATCTCTAGAAAGACGTGTCCATGCTATAAAAAGTGTTACACGCATGTCTGAAGGACAGCAGGCAGTTTTTGGGTCATTGAACTGAGCTGAGAGTTTTAATCCCCGCAGGACACCTGCTGTTGAACAAGAAAGCTAATCTGATTTTCTGGCAGCAGCAAGTATAAAGATATTGGTGGTAAGTTTGTATTGTATGTCATTGACTAGCAGGAGAAATAAATATGCACATGGATTATGTAACGTGGTGGAATAACTAGGGTACCATGAACAGCGGTTCTAGAGGTTTTAAAACCAGTGGAGGATTTGGGTGCGTTTCTCACCCCCCATGGGGGCTGAATGAGTGTCATCGTTTTACCTGCGTCTCACTGAAATACGAGTTATTCTGCTGAATTTGTAAATGTGTGATGATAGCACGGAAAAACGCTGTAAACGGTGTGAACAGGCCAGGGTGCTGCAGATGCCCCATTCAGAGAGTCGACTGTGGGGGGTCAAGGTGGTCTTGCCTCCCCAGGTCAGGAATGTCCCTTGTTTTTACAGTTTTAAAGGCACGGGCATGGTATGTGTTAATTCTACGTCCATATTCTACAATTGCCCCCCCCCCCCCCCCCCCCCAACCCCCTCCTTTCAGCCAAACACTGATTGCCTGTGTTACAAAACCCTGATTACGGATTTTCACAGCAGTTCCTTTGTACAGCACTTCATTTTTCCTTCCTTGAGTAGATTATTAAAAATTGATAATTCTTTGTAATAGCCTCATTTCTGTCAGTTTTCATATTTTAGTCCGGTTTTCGGGAAAACAAGCTACATTAATCAAATATGACAGAACACACTCCTAATGTGATCATGTAGGGAAATAAGAATTGCAAATGCCCGACTAACCAGCGCACCCCCACCCTGCTGCATCACACACGCCCCTCATCAAACGAACTTCCATTAATGTTACAAAATAAAATAATCATGACCATTTTAAATAGAAATCATCTACACGGAATGCGATGGAATATTTAAAATTTGGTGCGCTGAAAGTGGCGAAAAGTGGAGGCTCCGCGCCGGAACGGCCTGGCTGGCGTGCTGGCGGCGGGAGCCAACCGCCGGGGGAGCGCAGCTCAGCGCAAATGGAGGACGACACGTGCGTCGCGGCCGGGACGTGGCACAAGTTTCCTGCATTCGGAAGCACATTCTTCCTCCGCTTTAAATTATTCTGCTAATGCGGCGGCCCCGGTCCCCAGCCACCCCTGCTTTGCTGGGTTGAGACCCCGATGCCCGAAGGCTGCGGATTCCCCCTTTCTCTCCAGCGCCTCCCAGTTCACGCATTGCAGGCCTGTTTTCTTCACGTCCGACCGTCCTCGCGGGTCGCTGGCACGCGCAGGGGGCGCAGCCTCACGTTAGCGTCGCGTAGCTCAACAACACTACGGACAGATGCTAAATGCTAACTGCTACGTTGCAAACGCAGAAAGCGGCCCTCCGTTTGCATCGTTTCCGCAGACGCGAAAGCGCCGGTTCTCACTTAATCCTCCTCATCGAGAGGCGCTCGCAGGTACGGCACGCAAACGCTTCTTGAAACCTTTCGCAGCCTTGCTGTGAAGCGGATCCGTGGCACCACGCGACATCTGAGCGCTAAAGGGGGAAAAAAGGCTATTTGCGTAATGGTGCATATTATTCCGCGAGCAAAAATGATGAGTGTTATTTCAATCCGAATGGCATTAAGCGTAATTTACTCGACTGTTTGTTGGCAATTTCTCATGGATTCTGCATTAAGTCTCGGGGAGGCTTTTGAAGAGGGAGGGCCGGTCCCTTGTGTTCCAAAGACCATTCCTCTAACGAGAGAAGCACCTTTCACAAGAAGTCAATACCCAACCACACAGGAAGGGGAGTCATAATTAGATTCGTTTGCTCTGCAGATCAATGATTTCCCAGGGATGCAAGTTACAGAGCAGGAGCCGGGCATAAAAAACAGTGGAGCAAAGTAAGGACAGGTTTGAATAAATATGTCCGAAAGTTGAGCGAATCTGCTCTCCTAAGCGAAGGCCGGTCCACAGACAGGCCCATGAATATTTAAAGACAAGCAAAAGGAAATAGCTGCAGTTTAAAAGCTGGTTTTAAGGGGCTGACCTTGGCTCGAGGAATGCAGTGAGGGAACCTCAACCACACTTAGAGCAAAGCAGGTAATTCGTTAACGTCGCGAGCTCGTCGGAAATGGCGGGCAAATGGATTTGGGCCATTATTAGCTGGCCTAAGTGAAGCACAGGGGGATATGCAGGGGAGTTATGACTGATACGTGTAAAAAAGCTAATGAAGGTGCACTGGGCCAAGGGCAGCGGGTGTTGGCATTGCGTCTTTTCCCTTGCTGCCATGTCATCCTTCTGCATATATATGTCGAGCTTTTAGCGCGCTGGAATGTGATGTTGGAGACTAAAATATGAAATATACACTTGTAATGGTTTTTTAATACCCCGGCTGCCCCCAATCTGACCCGAGATTACAAATCATAGGTGAGCCTTGGTATGACCGCGTTAAGTGTTCGCTGTGCTCGGCAACTTTCCGCTGTCCTCTTGAGTGAAGCATTGCTGCTGGACCTTTGAATTCAGCCTTTCCTTTTGGACAATTTGGTGCCGTTGTGCGAAGCAGCTCACGTAATTTGGGGTACGCCGTGAGGAATATACCATAGAATTCTAATCATCCACTGATCTACAGTCCATCTCTGAAACCATTAGACCAGTTCCTGGCATCATGTAACTTATGGGCCATATGTTCTACAGGGACGTTTCCATAACCTACAAAAGCCGTGACTCAACCAGAAAGCCTAAAACTGGAAACTCGTCCCTTGACCATCATGGTCTGGCGTTCCTCTGTGTATAAGACTGCCATTCACTTAGCGTTGTTACTCTGAACAAAACTCATCCCTCTTTGAGTCGTCCGTTTCTTCTCGTCACTTCGTTGTTTCTCAGAAACTTCCCATGTGTTTGTGGTTGGCTTGGCCAAACCATTGTCCTGTTTCAAAGACCTCTAATGAATGCTAATGCAATTATAATGAAACAGACATGGTTTTCATGAGCATGCCATTGATGGCAATGAACAAGCTATTGATGAACATGGTACTAATGGTGAGTAATGAGTAATGTGGTCCTACCATTAGAGAAAAGGGTTGTGCAGGACCAGGACAGTAGGTAGCACAGCAGTTAAGGAACTTTATGTTTCGCTGAAGGAATATCAGTGTGTTTTCTACTCATTCTAAACTGTAATGTTAAGCATTCAGATGCATAACTCTTGTAACACTGGTATCTATGCATGTTGTTTGGAAGCATCTTACTTTCATCATAATATTCAGGATGTTAATGCACATTCATAATGTTAAAAAAAAAACACTCTTAGCATTTTTGTGTGTGAGTAGTCATGGTAATGGACATGCCTAGCTAGTGCTGGAGCTGCTGCCAGACCAAGGAAGGGAACTGGTGACTAAGGACATGTGTGTGTTCCCTCCTCCCAAGATGGTCACGTCAGCATGCCTCCGCACCCCCAAATCAGGCTGTTGGCTCTTTTGTCATAAACCCAATTAGGCCAAAGGGGAAGGGCATATGACCCAATGCTGCGACTCAACGTGCTGAGTGAGCGGTCCCGTCAGCAACCGAGCGGCTGCTATCAGAACCAACAAGAAATGCTGCGGGGTTCTCGAACGTAGCTGTCAGAAATGTGACGAGGATGCAAGTGCACTTTGCTTGGTTGTTTACTGGTGTCCTCTAAGTCATCCTTGTTGGTGTTTCATCTGGATAATTTTCAACCGCGCTATTTATGTCATTCACTGGACCTGGGCACCGTGGTACAAGGGCAGGTCCCTGGATTGGAAGCAGTGGCTCACAATGTGCTAACACCCCACATGACTGCCCCCCACCCCCATCTGTCCGCCATGCTTAATGTCCTCTAAAGACCCATATTACACCCCAATTAGATGGCACTCTTGTTTCCTTACATCAAGGCCTTGACTCCTCTGGCTTGTCACCCGCGGCCCAATCAATTTCATTACTCCGGTTACAGCGCAGGCCCCGGGAAAGCAGTGCCCTTAAACTCACGCCCCCGGCTCCGGGCGATCAATACCTGGCGTCCCTGCCAAGGCTCCGCTTAAAACTTCATTTATCCACAGCCATCATATAAAACAAGACAGAGCGTCGATGTGGGGCTTTGCTTTGTTTCGTTCGCCGGAGCACTTTCAACGTGGTGCTCCTGGCTCTTGCTGTAGCATGGGCCATTCTGCGGAATCCCCCAGCTCCCGCGGGGGGGGGGTCAGGCAGCGCGTGCCGGTCCTGTCGGAAGTTTCCGCGTCGGCAGGATTGAGAGTTCCCTTACCGTGTTGGGCCAGGAGGACGCGGGCTGTCGTCGGTACGACTGCTTGCCTGGCTGACTTTGATCCTCCCTGACTTATTGAACAGCCTGAGAAACCCAATCGGGTTTTTTTAACCGTAAATACTGTATCGTGGTGAAAAGGGCCCGCGTTCCAGTGTACAGCAGCCTGATAAGCAGCAAGTGTAGTAAACTGGATATGTGGCACGAAAAGTTCACACATTGTATGGGAATAATTGCATTTCAGCATTCATTTTGTGTTTCATTACATTGTTATTGTTGTCGAAACGGCAGTTTGTCTTGCTGATGGGGGAGCGGTGGTCTGAACCCATACAGTTGTTCCTCTGTTACTTTCTTTTTGAACCAAAGCATGTTTTTATCCAGAATGACAGACAACAATTCATTGTGATTTAAGTGCTTTCTTCAAAAGTCCAACAGCAGAGCTCCTTCAAGGGCTTGAATGAGCAGCTGTCTGGTCTAAACTCATTCCCTTAACCATAAGTGTGTGTAGCACCATACTCACATCCCTAATAATGGCAGGCGTCACCGTTTCACTGACATTTGACGCCCCTTGCTTGTGAAAACAGTCCCAGCCGTCACTCATAATGACCCACTAAGGCCTGGGATGGGATTTCTCATCATGCAGACCAAACCAAACCTGAAAGCTGCTGTTTGCAAGGAGACCTGATGTCACCCCCCACCCCTCAACCTTATTTACATCTCCCGCATCATGTGTCTTTCAGCTGCAGTAATCGTTAAGGAGTCATGCTCTGCATAAGCTGCATGATTAAAATTATGTATGCATGTTATAATGTATAACATCACTGCACAGAGGTGTTGTCTGGTTTGACTAATCAGTCTTTTACGCTTTCAAAAATATAGAGAGGCGATGAAGTGGCCGACTATTAGCAGCACATGGAAAGTGCCAGAACTGCAGGCATGCTGCGCTATTAGCCTGTGCCACCTCCCTTGGAGTATTTTGCAAGTACAAACAGTCTGCGAGGTTATCAGTTAATTAATTTAAAAGAATAATGGAATTGAGGCGATTCTCTCTGCTCCATTACATGAATATATGTAACATCTATGGAAAGGCAACGGCTCCTGTGAGCAATTACATGTTGAACCTGGGTTTTTAAATGCATGGAGGCCACAGAGGATCCATCCACGCGCTAACAGCTGAAATCCAGATTATTCACTGGTTTTGATGTAACCTCATTCCCCGCTAAGTGGCGTGCGTACAGTAGCAGTCAAAAGTTTGAGCACACCTGCTTGAAACCAGACTTGCCTGGGCCAAAAAACACAAACTTCACATCTGAGCAGTTAAAGTTGGCCTCACACAGAGATAAGTCAACATTTTAATTACTGTATTTTGGTCCAGCTGTGGAATATTTGCAAGAAGCAGAGCAGATGAGAGTATTATTTGTGCTTTTGAAGTTCCCACTCTCCAGCATGGTGGTGGCAGCATCATGCTATGGGGAAGCTTTGTGGAACGCAGAGCTGGATGATCTTTTCAAGTCTGCGACAATCTCAGCCAGCACGACTGGCAGAGTGTACTTCAGAGGCCTGCTGTTCCAAAGGGGTTACGACCACTTGAACACCGACTTCAAACACATGTCAGATTTGTGTAAGACCTATCCAGCAAGGTAATGTAGGACAACTTAAACTGACATCTTGAATGCAGAGCACTGTCAATTATCGATGAAAAACAGTTTATATCAAGTGTTCTTTCTGCAGCCATTGACTGGTACTGTACAGTAAGCTGCCTTGGGCCGAAACGCCTGCTGGTTGATATCGGTGATGTAACATACTGTAAGAGCTGGGCCACACCAGTGAGTGCTTGGCTGCCGACTCTCTCAGGCGCACTTGGCAACGAGTCCCGGTTCTCTGGGAGCAGTTTGGAACCATCTTGTTTTAATCAGGCTTTCTGGCTGGAGCAGCAGCAGCAGGACCCGCGAAGCCTTGGCAGCCGGTCTCTGCGCATCGCCAGCCGTGGCACTCGTACAAAACACACAAGTATTTGCACCGTAATTACATGTCAATCCAAACAAGTGACTGAGGTCTAGTGCCGGATGTGGAGTGACGGCAAGGGCATGCTGAAAGTGGGGCTCCTGGTATGAGGCTGAGACCCCTGACAGGGAAAATTAGGCCCCCCAGGCACTGACAAGCTATAAGTACTGTTCAGACAGGACGGCTGTTGTGTCCCACTCAGCAGGTCGTGTGTTGTCGGGGCCGTCCATTCTCTCCTCAGTGGACAAACGGCTCCTTCATTTCTCATGATACGCTCCAAAGGGTCGCTGGACAGCCAAGATGTTACGAAGCTGTGAGCTCATACGTATGTTATCTTTGTTGTTCCCTCATTTCATAGCCACATTTAAGTCAATAACATGCGAGGCTCAAAAACAAGGAACAAACGTCCATTGTTTTCTTAAATTGTCCATTGTTTCCCATTGCTCAATCCAGCCTGTTCTGCTGGATAAGAACACGGGAATCAGATGGCTATACATGTTAAGGAATTGTGCTGGAAAGTTTGCTGGATCAAATTTCTACTCAGTCTCTGAGCTACTGCTCATACTTCCCTTTTCATGTAGTCATTGAGCAGATTGCTTGGTCTACAGTGACTCAAACAGGTAAGCAGGTGTGATAAAATGCAAGCAAAGGATACATTTAAATGTACTAATTTTTGGCAACCGTTTCATCCAAAGCGACTTACAGTCACTTACCCATTTCTACATCTGGGCAATTTTTATTGTACGAGCTGAGGGTAGCAACCCTGGATGGTGTACCTGCATATACATATACATCTTTATGAGATGCGTCATACGGTATAATAAAAAATGTATTTCTAGTGCACGACCTGTACCTTCCAGAGGTGTAACATGATGTCTCCTGGGACTTAAAGCAGTATCTTCCAAGTTACAAGTGAGCGTCCATGATAACTGCTGCCTTTGAATATTGTTCTCCAGTGAAGAAGTTTTAAGCCAAGTTGCCTGTGGCCCTCAAGTGCCCATCATTTTAAGATGTTAATGCCAGTCTTGGGACTGTCTGTCAGTTTAGTGGCTTTGGAGCCAATAAAAATCTGTTGCAGTTTAAAATATATAATTACTAATTATTATAATTTGTTAGATTTGTTAAAAATTTTTGTTTAACAAACATCTGTAATGTTAATTTGTTTATATATAAACTTATATGTTGTATATATAATTTTTAGGGAGGGGATGCAATATTCACACACACACACACACACTTTCTAAACCGCTCATCCCATACGGGGTCGCGGGGAACCGGAGCCTACCCGGCAACTCAGGGCGTAAGGCTGGAGGGGGAGGGGACGCACCCAGGACGGGACGCCAGTCTGTCGCATGGCACCCCAAGTGGGACTCGAACCGCAGACCTACCAGAGAGCAGGACCCAGTCCAACCCACTGCGCCCCCCTGCAATATTCATATTACACATATATATAATTATATATATACAAATCAGAAATACTTGGTTAAATTTCTGGAATGAAGTCCAGCACTTGCAGTACCAGAATCTTGAAAATTTGTTTCTGGTCTTTGTGCACAAGGACATCAGGTTCTCTAGAGTAGTACGTTTGCAAGGCGTGTTCTTCAACAGGTGGCACTTTGGTTGAGGAAATGGATTTGTGATCAAAGGCTTGTTCTGCTCGTGTCTGAGGGAGAAATAGCAACCGTTGACCACATGTTTTGTTAGAGCAGAACTTTGGAGCTGGGACAAGAACCAGGGTCCAAGAAGACAGAGACCAAGGGCAGGGTGATGTGACTGGTCACCCAGTGCTATATTCTCTCCTCTGTCTCCTCCTCCTCTTCCTTCTTCTCTTTCCCCTTTCTCTCCTCTCCTCTCCTCTCACCGCTTGTCCTTCTCCTTGTCCTCCTCCTTCCTCCATTCTTGTCCTTCTCTTCTCTTCTCTTCTCTTCTCTTCTCTTCTCTTCTCTTCTCTTCTCCGTTTGTTCTTCTCTTCTTTGATCCTTCTGCTCCTCCTCCCTCCAAATATCCTTCTTCTGCTCATTCTCACCCTCCTTCTTCTCCATCTCCTTCTCCTCCTCCTTCTCCCCCGACATCCCCCTTCCTCTGTGAAATAAGCCAGCGGGTAAAGGGCCTCCTTTGGTATTACTGCGTGACGCAGGGGAGGAGTGATGGTGTGTCCCATCATCTCGCCGTTCTCCTCCTGTGGATCCAAAGGCCACCTTTCCTTATGTCACACACAGATGGCAGCTCATCTGGGGACTTGCTTGGCTCTTCTCTGTGTGTTTAAGTGCACTCTTAAGCATTTCTTCTGCTCGGTGTTGGTAACAACATCCACTTCTCCCAGTGAAACTTTGGCAGCTGTGCAGACCAAGGTAGTGACACTATCATGCCTTTAATTTCCTTCATTTATGGTCATAATTTATTTTCACATATTCACACCTTCATTACAGGTCTGCAGAGAAGAATATTCCTGGTTAGTTTAATTGTCCTCTGAGAGGATAAAGAACTAAGGCACATGATGCTCACATCCAAAGACCCCTTGTTCATTTTTGATACCCATGAAAGTGATATTTATTAATTTTTAAAAATGAGGCGATTATAACAATGTCATAATAATAATAATAATAATAATAATAATAATAAGAAGAAGAAGAAGAAATAGCCACGAGTAATAATTCTTCTCTTTATTTCTTTAATTTTTGGAGGAAATTTGTCTTTCAAAAACCAGATTAAAGATGCAGCTACTCGTGTGATGAACATTGGTTCATATGGTGGAAAGAAACAAACTATCTGTACTTCACACGTCTGTATCTAAGTGTCTCTTCCTGCTAATGTGATGAACACATTGTATTTTCTATGAGATTTGCGTGGCTTTTGAGAAAAGTGTCTGCTAAATGAATACAAAGAGTGTTGTAATGTAAAGAGTGATATTAATTTAAAAATATACTAAATTATAGTACCTCTCATTAAGATTGTGACATTATTTTTTTTTGCATGAGTTCAGACTAACATCAAAATTCATTATAATTCAGTGGTTTTACACTTGTCTAGTTTCCTCTAACTAACAAAATATTTCATCTTAAAGGCTGTAAAATGCATGAACTTTCAGGAAACCTCTTTCATATTTGAAAAACAACGTAACAGATGAATTATTGGAAATAATAATTTATATATATCATAAGTATTATATATATCATTATATAATTCGTATGTAAATATATAACTGTACGAAATCATCTAATTAAACTCGAAACCTTTAAAAAATATAATATTATTTTTTAAGCAATTGGTTTTCAGTAAATACAGTGAGACATGTGCTGAAAGAGCGCAGACGCGAGTTCTACTGCAGTGGGGTATCAGAGAACATAATCAAAGTGTAAAGGTTTAAAAAATGAATAATTAAAACGATGATTTACGCGGGAGCGCGTAAGAAGCAGGTGTTGCGACCCTCCTGCGCTGTGGCCGCTCGCTGCCAGTAGGGGGCGCTTTGGCTATACACAATTCACAGTGGCAGCCGGGCTGTCTTTACTGTCTTTTTACTCTCTTTTTACACACAGAGGGGAAACTGGCACGGCAGAGGCGTCCAACAAACCTTGACAATATTTAGGAATCTCGGCGGAGCGACAGAGACGCTGCGGAAGAGAATTGAACCTATTTTCCTTTTTTCTTTTTTATACTTTCCAGTCTTTTCTACAGCTCTTTACCCTTCAGTTGCTGTTGGGCGCGGGGGGGAGGGGGGCACAAGCCCAGTTGCCGCTAACCAGCGCATTTCTAGCCGGTTTATTAAACACTAAAAGTGTTACATTTACTCTAGAAAAGATGTACAATTTAACTGCGTCGTTTAATCTGTTCGTTTCTCAGAAATCGCGCACATTTCACGGGAAAATTAAAATTTTTTCTTAAATTTCTACATGACGGTTGGCAATGCGGGATTTTAAACATTTTGAAAATGCGATTTAGCATCGAAATACAGCACTTTCGCGGACTATTTGAATTAGATCTTAGTGTATGAAATTATTATTGTATTATTGCATTACTGTACATTTAGCCGAATACGGGCTGCATTTTAACACAACATATACAGACACACACGAAGTGGAAAATCTTCACAGATTAATGAAGAAAAAGTAGCGATTGACTTTCCTACAATAAGAAATTGATAATTCGGCAATTGATGCGGGAGAGCAATGTGAACAGAGTCGCTCCAAGGTTAGTGAAAGTCGGTGGGACAGGGAAATAAATAAATGTTTCCAATGTGTCACTGGAGAGAAAAAATATAGAAAAAATATGTGTGTGTGTGTGTGTGTGCGGGGGGGGTTGTTAAGGAGTGATACGGGGGTCATCAGGAGACTCGAATTTCCTCTCATTCGCACAACGACAGACAGTCGCCCTTCCTGGTGACAGTCAATATAGCGCGTGACGGGGAGACACGAGGAGAGGAGGCGCGCGCCCCCCGGGCGGTGGGGGGTAACTGTAGAACACCGAGGCAGAGCCTCCTTCAAGGACCTCACCTGTGTCACCTGTCCCGGCGCGAGCAGCACATGTGCCAATAATAATAATAATAATAATAATAATAATAATAATAGTAATAATGCTGTAGTGTAATTTCTCACTACGGTAAATGTTCTCCAGGTAAACCTTCCGGGGGGGGGGGCTCACCTGTGTCACCTGCGCCGTGCCCCAAGTGCCACGAGGTGCAAATAACTCAAAACTGTTCTCTTCTGTTTTGTCCTCGCGCTCCAGCACCCCCCTCCCCCCCCCACACACACACCCCACGCCCCGAATCACCACAATTAACACAAGATGCAACATCAGAAACACTCCTTCGGATGCGTCCTATTTTTTTTTTAAATAATTATTTCTAAAGTCGTTAAGTGATACGCATTAGGAGCGAGCGCGTGTGACGTGTGTTATTTTTATTGTTTTCATTTTTATTGTTCTTTTCTTGCCACCCACCCCCACCCCCCGCGCCGTTCCCCTCCTTGGCCACCAGATGTGTCCCCACATGCAGGAATTATTTCTCCTCCCCAGAGTGAAATAAACGCAGTCAATATGAGCGCGGCTCTCAGGCCTGAAATATTACATTAAATATTACATTAATGCTCCGCGTGCTGACATTTTAGCAGGACTTTCCGAATGCGTGGCGAAGGCTCAAATTAATATTTATTTATCAGAGGGAGCCCTTGTGTTCTTCACAACAGGGTTGCCCCCCACCCCACCCTTCCCTCCCTCTCATATTAGTTTTCGTGGCTTTTTGCGTTTTTGCAATTTCTCCAAATTAATTTACTGCTCAGAAATTAAAGGCAACTTTCTTTTTTTTTTTTGTGCGCGTGCTCCTTGCCGCGCGATTTTAAATAAAGGTCTCCGGAATTTGCGCGCGATTTATTAATACAGTTTGACACGTTTATTGAACGTTACGAAGGTTCCTGTGGCTATTTGTTGCGCTTCCAATCGGGCCCAATTTCCAGATGATAAAAACACCCCGAACCTCCGAACGGACGCGATCGCTCACGTTTCACCCGATCGCACAGAAACATTTTACTTCCACACTTTCTCTTTTCTCTGCTTTCGTGTTTCTCCACCGTACAATAACCTGCCAATAACCGGGGTGGGGGGGGGGGGGGGGGGGGTGTTATCAGTTCAGTATCTTACACTCTGATGTATTAAACAAACTGTCCTCGCGCTTCCGTGTTCTGTCCGCGCGGCCCTGGACATGAAAAGAGAAGGAAAAACCCAGAAAAGAGGCGCGTTATTAAAATATAGATTTAATATTTCAGCGGGTCTTTTCACAAATTGTGCGCAAACAGCGGGGAGACACTACAAGTTATTATTATTACCAAGACATTATACTAATTATTAATAATAATAATAACAATAATAATAATGATAATAAGATGATGATGACATGCCATGATGAACATGCTTCCGTGTCTCTGCGCTTTTGCAAACGATAATAACGCTCCTGTGTGTCATGGTGCGTTTTAAACGCGTGTGTGTGTGTGTGTGTGTGTGTTTTCCGCACCTTCACACACGACACGTCTCTCCTGTTCATGTGACCGGTCACACTTTCACACCTTTCCGTCTACATTCATATTCATAATTCATGTTCACATTTTTCCTCTTCTTGGTTCTCCAGCCGCACGTTATTTTCCACTCCCACGCGTGATTAAAAAAATGCCCGTTGCCTCGAATCCCACCGTCGCTCCTCTCCGCGGGTCTCGGGGAACCTTCGTTCAATGCCGCCCGTTTGCGAGCGGCGCGTGCGCTTCCCGTGCGCTTCCCGTGCGCTTCCCGCGCCCTTCCGTTCGCCCGCGCGGGGTTCGCCGCTCGTGGCGCGAGGGCGCCGCACGAGGAGCGCGCGGGGGCCGCAGTTCCGGCGTCGGCTGAACGAACGAAGACGGATAGTGTTTGATTTGCGCTGCACGCGCGTCTCCGCTCGCGCGCGCCGTGGAATAAAGTCCCGCGCGCGTTCGCTTTTCCCCGAGTGGCGGGAAACAGCGTTGACACGGAGAGAGAGACCGTGTGTGAGTCAGAGTGTACTTGAGTGTGTTTAAACACGTCTGACACACACTCACTGCTTAACTGTTGCTTCACACACACACACACACACACACACACACAGCAGTACAGGCAGCGAGTGCATTATTTTTAATAAAAGTAAGGTAACGACAATAATAATAATATCTAAAAAGAGCTGGATTTAGAGTTCGGGTTAATACGGTTAGTTGGGTTAGTAGGGTTACTGGGTAGGATTAGGGTTATGGTCCGTGATCTGGAACTTGGCTGCTGTGGTTAAACTGTGACTTATTCCAACAATATGGCACTTTGAACACTCAGTTGGATTAATTTTACACCGCAGTATTAACTTGTTTAACAGAAACGTCGTTCGCGGTCCCTCCAGCTGCGGCCGTTCTTGTATAGGAATCTGGAAAACATTTGTCCAGTTCTTTAGCTACTGCTCCACCTGCTGGCCTAACGGTACAGCGAATGACAGGATTACTCTGTGTTTGACACATGGCAATACTGCGGTGAAACAAGGTGTGAGGAGCTCCTTCTCAGGCACTTGGCTGACAAAAAGGACTCTCGGATGGTGTAGTTTGATGGTACAGATCTTCTTTTGAGCACATCATGCTTTCATGCTTACCTGCCACAGTACCGTACCACGGTCTCACTGTGTTTCACTAACCTCTCCTGCTCCAGTCCCTGATGATGCTTCTGAAATTGCTCTTCAGAGATGACTGAGACGAGTGTGCTAATGGGGGCGGTTTGCACTGCCCACTGGGACAGATGGTAGAATAGTGGTTAGCGCTGCTGCCTTTGGGCCCAAAGGTTGCAGGTTTAATCCCACCTTCAGCTGTAGTACCCTTGAGCAAGGTGCTTACTCTAAATTGATCTAGTAAAATTACTAAGTAGTATAAAGGGGTAAGTAATTGTAGGTAGACTAACATTGTAAGTTGCTTTAGAGAAAAGTATCAGCTAAATGAATTTATGGGGAGGGGCAGCTGGTACTGCAATGGGGCACCACCAGAAGGTTGTTGAGTCCAAACCTGAACTGGGGACTACTGCTGTTTTACCCTCATGAATCTTTGAAAGCATCATTCCCATACAGCTGTGATTAGAGATCAGATTATCCAGATGTGTGTATGGGGGGTTGAACGTGATGGTTCGGTTCCTGCACTGAGGCACCATTCAGGTGTTGCTATAAGATCTCACTCCAAACTGGAAGAAACAAGCATGTGGAGAGCTTCATGCCAGGTTCCTGGTCCATGTTCCAGCTTTGGTCATGTGACTCAGGGGAGGGCAGGGCAGCTGCCAGTATCATTTCCCTTGTGGTTTACTCCATCACCCCTTCCCTGCGTCCACTCCAGTGCGGTGTATTAGTCACTCCAGTGCCGGTGTCCCCTCTGGCAGCCAGGGGGCCCCATCACAGGCCCGTCAAGGTCGGTTAAGGAGTTCCGAGGCGAGGCAGTTGAAGAGAGGTGAGCAGGACGCTGCAGTGACTCTTGACGTGGAAAGGGGGCGCTTTTTACTGCTTCATCATTGCGGCGCCGGCTCTCACTTCAGGGAAAGGTGGATAATAAAGGTGTCTTTGAAGCTCCCCGGTTGACCACTGGCCGGGTGGACAGGTGCTCACGTGCCCTGGGACCCAGGGGTGCGGGACCTGTCTCACGTCCAGACTGAGTGAACTCTGATGAAAACAAGAACAGACAGATAGAAAGAGAGACACACAAATAGATACAGACTGATAGCGACACATAGGTTGAACTCGAATAACATGGAGAACACGTTTTAATGTCTAATTATTGAAGTTTAATACGTTGTTTTGTGGGTGTATATGGATATTATGGGTGATGATGGATATTGTAAGTTGACGTGTAAGTCAATTTATTGTAGTTTTCGCTGTTTCTAGAGTCCCTTGTGATATAAAATTATATAAAATAATTATGACATTGAAACAAGTAAATGAGTGCAAGTAAAAACTGTGCAGATAAATAAAAGCAGCACAGGCAGCTCAGTTCCATATGCACTCAAAGGAGAACCGCTTTCATTGCCGTTTAACTTTCGAAACACGCAGTAAGTCTGCAGTATTGTCTTTCTCACCGCCGTCACTCGTCCAACAGCGGAGCGTGTGTGGGACAGTCCGGCTGCTGTGCTCTTCTGGACATCTCACACCCACAGCTGTTGCTGCTAGAAGAGTGCAGCTGTCTGATGTGGCTGGGGAAGCATTCTGCGTGGGAATCGAGAGTGTCATCGAGACATGTGTTCCCACTTGTGCCAAGGGACGGAGAAAGTCACACACTGAGCATCACGCACTAGGACGGTGACACTGGTTATCATACACTGGGAGGGTGACACTGAGAGTGACGCCACATGGGGCAGTGATGCTGAACATCACCGGGGAGTAACTGAGAGGGTCACGCATATGGAGAGACTGACGGTAGAAATCATGTACGGGACAGTGAAACAATATCCTATATGGAAACTGACACTGAAATCATGGTGACGGTACTGACACTGATACGTGCAATGGTACTGACACTGAATGATCCATGTGACAGTACCGATGTTGATTGATACATGTGGTGGGACTGACGTCGATTGATACGTGTGAGAGTACAGACGTTGATTGATACATGTGGTGGGACTGATTGATACATGTAGTGGGACTGATGTTGATTGATACATGTGGTGGGACTGATTGATACATGTGGTGGGACTGATTGATACGTGTAGTGGGACTGATGTTGATTGATACATGTGGTGGGACTGATTGATACATGTGGTGGGACTGATGTTGGTTGATACATGTGGTGGGACTGATTGATACATGTGGTGGGACTGATTGATACATGTAGTGGGACTGATGTTGATTGATACATGTGGTGGGACTGATTGATACATGTGGTGGGACTGATTGATACGTGTAGTGGGACTGATGTTGGTTGATACATGTGGTGGGACTGATGTTGGTTGATACATGTGGTGGGACTGATTGATACATGTAGTGGGACTGATGTTGATTGATACATGTGGTGGGACTGATTGATACATGTGGTGGGACTGATGTTGGTTGATACATGTGGTGGGACTGATTGATACATGTGGTGGGACTGATTGATACATGTAGTGGGACTGATGTTGATTGATACATGTGGTGGGACTGATTGATACATGTGGTGGGACTGATTGATACGTGTAGTGGGACTGATGTTGGTTGATACATGTGGTGGGACTGACGCTGGGTGATACACGTGACAGTACTGACGTTGATTGATACATGTGGTGGGACTGATTGATACATGTAGTGGGACTGATGCTGATTGATACATGTGGTGGGACTGATTGATACACGTGGTGGGACTGATGTTGGGTGATACACGTGACAGTAAGGACACTGAGTGACACGGTAGTAATACTGAGCGTGCTGAAGCCGGTCTGCCTCTCCTGCTGGTGGCGCGTTTGTCCCCCTTTCTCTCCAACGGGGCCCGGAGAATTTAATCGGCGCCGAAATCCACAATGTCACCAAAAATAAGTTGAACCTTTTGAAGGTGAAGCGAAGATGCTGGTCGATGAAAGCGCAATTAAGCGGCGCATAAACAGATAGGCGCGCGGGCCAAGGTGAGGCAGCCCTTGAGGCGAATATGCAGCTTTCTGAGCAAGCAAATGTGTCCAGATTTATATCCAATATTTGGTTAATGACATCAGTCAAATAATGGTGTGCAAGCTGTCCAGCTTGTCTCTGTTGCCCGAATTGCTTTTCCGGCTCGACGGAAACATCAGGATCGCTCCGGGATCCGCTCTGAATCCTAAAGCGATTGCGCCTTTCGTGGGACGCGCAGCCCGAGTCAAAAGGAGTTAAAAACGGCGCGGGCCTCTCCCGCAGCGCGATTGAACGCCGGCCACTTTGTCCCAAACAGCCCCTGCAGAAATAAAACAATATATAGAAATGTGTAATACCGCGATTTAATTTCCCCTCTACTATCCATTCATATAATATATGAAATGAACCCCAAATTAATTTGCACCAGGGCTCTAAAGTAACAATGTAATCTCGGTGTTATAGCGGAGTTGCAAATGGATTTCTGTCTCATGCAATTTTATAAGACGCACTCAAGAGGGTCACCTTAAAAGACGTCGCCATTTTTTAAAGGCAGAACCGTCCGGCAGCCTGTCAGTGCGGGAAACACACACAACACACAGACACACAGACACACACACACACACACACACACACACACACATGCAATCTGTTTCGTGCCATCGATTTGCGCACGGCAACGCATCCCGTCACGCCGCTCGCCGCTATTGGCAGCGGTGACTAATTTTGCACCCAGATGTCCATAATAAAGTCGAGGGGGTATCTGCTTACTTGTGCGCGATACAGTATTTAAAGCTTCCTGACCGCTGCAGAACGCCTCGAACCCGCGCTCGAAGTTAAAGGGGCGGTAACTCCGCGCTTGTGTCACGTCGATGCCACGCGGCCTGTCCTTCCGGGGGCCGAGTGCCGGCGACGTGCTGCCGAAACGCTTTAATCCGCTCATTTTTGCGCCCTCTTTCCCGTCCGTGCGGCAATCAGAGGCAAAGCGTCGCCGCTCTGCACCTGTGAAACAATGTTAAGCGTAACACGCGCTCTTACACACTCGGCCGCGGCCAGAGGGGACCCGTTTAAGTCCAGCGCCGGCCTTTCGTAAACAAACGCGGCCCGTTTCCAAGGATGCTGCCAACAGGAGCCAATTAGAGTCGAAATGACCGCGGTCGACCGGGCGTGATGGGTCGAGGCACGCGGACACCGCGGTATTTCAGCACGTATGTCGCGGGTACCGGGAAGGGCGTCTGCGTTCCTCACAGCAGCACGATTTCACGCCCCGGAGGCAAAAACAGGCTGTGGGGGCCCTCAGGTCGGCCTCCTCAAACTGGAAGAGGTTTTGTAATCGTGGAAAAAGGATAAACAAAAGCCCTTCGTGGTAATAAACAGTTTTACTGAAAAACGGAACAAGCGTCGCCGCACGTGTAACATCCGCACCTTGTGTCTTCGCAGCTCAAACGTCCACGTGCACGTCATCGTAAATAATTCGGCGGCAAGGAACATTTACAGAGCCGCACTTTATTTCCCCTCCTTCATGACCTCTGTTTCCGCATTTAAAATGAAATGCTTTTCCTCGTATGTCCTCTGTGTGTGTGTGTGTACGTTTATTCGCTCACGGGGGAAGTGTAAGGGGTGCCGGATCGCTTCTTGTCCGGTGGTGCCGAAAGCCCGGGCATGGGCCCTGGTCGCAGGTTCGAGGAAGGCCGTTCAGAGCGCCCAACTGGCAGGACGTCTGCTTTTCCCGTAACGCAATTTCACGCCCAGAAGGTGGTCCTCGCAGCGGGTCTCTATCGGCGACCGTATTGATATCTCCGTCTATATTTGCACGAGGCGGCGGAGGCTATTAAAAAAAGTGAAGAAAAAAAGAGTAACGCCAGCGGGGGGAAAAAGTGAGCAAGTTGCACATTTCTAGCGGAGAGGCTAATGTGACACTGCGCGCGTCACGAGCACCTGCCAGACTATCCGTCACCAGCTGGGACTTGTCCCTCCCCAGCCCCCGAATGCCATAATATTCCCCCTTATACTGCAAATCCACTCAGCATTCCCAGAACTTTTTGCACGTCACACGATCCCACCCAAATACCCCATGGGCTATAATTCAGAACCTAAATTTAGGCATTATATTAAGAGCCCCCCCAACACACACACACACACACACACACCACCACCCCCCCTTTCCTGCGCCCTTTTGCCTTTTACCTTTTTTTGGGAGCAAAGCGCACCGTTGGGCCTTAATGGGGAGAAGGAGATGATACGTTTTTCAGATGGCACAGCGGGGTCCTCCACGGGTCGCGGAACCGGCCGGAACAGAGCGGTTTAGGGTGGATATCTGCATACGCGGCACCCTGTCAATAACGCACAGGTGTGAGCGACCCACAGGGCTCGGCGACAGACAGACAAACGGACAGACAGACGGACACCGGAGAGCTCTGAGCAGCACCCTTAGGATTCGTCCCAAAAGGACTGTTTCTGGCCCCGTCGGGGACTTGGACTTCAGCGTGACGGTGGGATTCTGCTCAGACTGTGAGTGCGTCACATTCAAGGTGAAGGACACGCCCGGGCGCCGGCGGTGTTTCAGATGCCTACGAGGCACCTGCTTCAACCAGCACTTTTGCCTAAAAATGATAGACGACTCATATATTGTATCTGTGAGGTGGCGCTCCTACGCCCCCTCCGCTCCTACCCCCGCCCCCCGGCCCCCCGAGGCAACCCGATCGGGCCGCCTGTTAATTTTATCATTTCAGATTTTTTTTTTATGGATTTTCCAGTTGCTGTGCTTTTCACAAACAAGTATTTCAGCTGACCTCCCCCTTCAGCGACCCCCCCCCCCCGTCCCCCCCGGCGCGGGATGTCAGCATTTTCACCAGAGCAGGAACCCGGAGCCCTGAAAGTTTATAAATAAGCCTTCGATCAAGTTCCACAACAGGTGTGACCTCCCTCTGTCCTAAAACTGAACACTTTCAATGGCTGAAATTGTGCAGGGGGGGGGGCGCACAGGAACAGATTTACGGCACCGCGGCCCCCGCCAGCGGCCCTGACGCATGTGACCTGCTGCGCCGCTTTGGTCCAAAAACAAAAATCCTGCTTTGGGCGCTGGCGTGTCCTTCAGAGACGTGCGCCGCGGAGACGGGCCGCTCGACGATGGTGGAGAATGAAGTGGGCGCCGTGTGCCAGCGGAACAGCTGTAGCCGGAGCGGCCGTGGGCTCCGCGTGCGAGCGCCACCTCCCCCCACCCCCCCCGTCCCCGAACCGGGGTACAACCGAGAGCCCCGGGCCGCTGCTTCCAGGGCTGTTCTGCACGGGGCCCTCGCGGCGACACGGCCGGGACCGCAGCGCACGCCTCTCAAGCATACTTAAACCCGGGAAACCTGAACTACTCTGTGGGCTCCAGGGGCTTGTGGCCATGGTGAGCAGTGTGTTGACCACAAACCTCAAACAGAGAGGGACACGGCGCGAGAGAACAGCTCATAGTGCTCACAGGGCTGCAGCACCGACAGCAACCTCACCGTTATTATTATTACATTTACATTTATTTATTTATCAGCCACTTTCATCCAAAGTGTCTTCCAATGAATTCTATGTAGTGTTATCAGCCCGCACACCTTATTCACCGCGGTGACTTACACTGCTAGATACACTACCTACAATGGGTCACTCATCCATACACACTCTCTCTGTGTCAATCACACACTATGGGGGAACCTGAACAGCATGTGTTTGGAGTGTGGGAGGAAACCAGAGCACCCGGAGAGAACATGCAAACTCCACACAGACCGAGCGGGGATCGAACCCACGTCCTCTCACACCACCCAGATGCTGTTATTGTTCTTAATAATAATAATAATAATAATAATAATCTGAGGCCTTCGCTCATGACACACAAACTGGACTGAGAGGCAGACTGTAGACCAGGTACTATCACTGCCACTATACCCTCCTTCTACCTGCTTCTCATTGCTCTCTGCTCCCACGAATGTGTCTGCTGTCCTTACGTTACTGTACAGCTGAGTGCGGCAGTGCGGTACGAATGGCGCTATATACAACGCACCGTTGAACCGAGTGCTCAATTTACAGCGCGTCTCACCGGGCGATTTATGTCGTTTGTTTCTGTGTCCCGTCACCAACGTCCGGCACGTTTGTTTACGAACGGCACACTACATTAGGCCGCTGTCTATAGCGAGATGATGCGTTTATTGAGTTATCCGCGTGTCCGTCAGGATGGTAAAGCTGCCCCTCGTACCGATTCGTCACGGCGCCGTCACGAGAGCTGGCGATAATGCTGAAAGTGGATCCCTCCATTAGCTCAATGTATGTAAAGCTCTTAAATGCAGGGCCACGGATGTGCGGCGAGGACACACACGTGTCCTTCATATGATGTTCTTCATGCGTGAAGAGCGGCCGAGTCCTAGTGGGCGAGCTGGATGTGCGACCTGAATGTCACAGGTTTGAGGTCCCGCATCAGTTTCACCCCCAACCAGCCCACCTGACCTCGGCTGGTGCGAGCAGCTCAGTGTGCGTTTCTGTCATACAAGCATCTGTGTTGTGGGTGTCACGCGAAACATAGGGAGCCGGGACGGCTGGACCCAAGCGCGGCGTCGTTCGTCCGGAGTCGAGGGATGAGGCGAGTTCTCGGTGTCGGGGACAGACGAAGGGTCGGTCGATCGGCAGTCAGGGTCAGGGCGAAGATCCATCAACGAGGCCAGGGGCCTTAGCGAAGGTTCGGTCGAGCGGCGAACGGGACAGGAACGAGGATCCGTGGACGTGGTCGGGAAACGAAGCGAAGAGTCAAAAACCGGAGGATGTGAATTGAGAGTTAGCGATGCTTGTGAACGAAGCGTCACGAAGAAGGGCGGTTGTCCCTGATGAGATTCCGCAAAGGTATGGGAGCTGTGGAGTGTCTTTTAAAGGGTAGGGAGTTAGTCAGGTGCTGTCGACTGAGTTGTGGGCGTGGACGTGACAGTGGGCCAGCAGGTGGCGTAGTGCTTAGAATATTTGCCTTCACTTGAAGGACCTGGGTTTGAAACCCACGTCCTACTGAAGACCCCTTGAGCAAGGTACTTACTCTGCGTTGATACAGCAAAAATGACCCAGCTGCACAAGCGGGTAAATAACAATAAGCTGCCTGGGAAAAAAGTCTCGGCGAAATACATGTACTCATTACATTTAGAAATATTTCTGCTAAATATGTTTATGTTTGTGAAGTGTGTGAGGGGATGAAAAGGCTGCGGTCCAGTTTAAAGGGATAGGACTGATTTAGCAGCTGTGGGTCGGGATCAATAAGAGATAAGCCGTAGGGAAATAAGAACATGGCAGAACTGAAGGTGACAGTGTGTTTCTCTCCCATAAATGGCCTCACATGTTGACCATGAAGAATTTGCATGGAGATTTTGCATCGCTCGCCTCTTTCTTCCATCCCGCACCCTTTCCATCAGCTAGAAGGCTCGTGGTTTGAGCGACGGTGTCGCGAGACACGGAACAAGTGGACGAGAAGCCTTAATAAAGGAGGGGAGGCAGCAGACTAAATACACACACACACACACACACACACACACACACACACACACACACACACACACACACACACACACACACAGACAGAGCGCCTGCTGATTGAGTTAGAGCTCAGCAGCGGATGTCGTTGACTGGGTCATCTGGGTGACCACAGGTGGGTGCAAGTGCTCAGACCGCTGAGCCCAGAGAACAGACAATGGACTCTTTCCTTTGCTCATGAAGTCAAATGGATGTGTAACACTGTGCATTGCTGCATATGTGTGTGTGTGTGTGTGTGTGTGTGTGTGTGTGTGTGTGTGTGTGTGTGTCACCCATTCTCACACTTTTCTCCCCAAAGCACACACAGTGTTAAGCTCCTTACACTGAGACCATTTAGACAGCTGGGTAATTTTTACACTGTGAGGTCAGGGTAAGCTCCCTGATTATGGGCCCAACAACAGGAGGGGGGATTTGAACCTGAATCCATTAGGTTCGGCAAGAACGACTCTCACCACTGCGCCACCTGGTACCCTGGAGTTGAGCTGATACTATTTTGAATTTTTAATGCATTTAATGCGACACTTAAAACACTGAGCTACACACACCGATTTAAATTTTAACATAATTTTTGTCTGCCGAAGTTGTCCCCCCTCCCAATGGAAAGGTGACGCCTGCGCTTGGCACTTTTTGTTCCAAACCCCATTCAGACAGTTAGTGAACCGTAGCCCCCACGAAACTGTGGTAATGGCAAAAAATGTTAAAAAGGAAAACAATGTACAAATGGCAGACGTACAGGACACACACAGAGACACACACACAAGGTTTCCGTATCCTTGTCAAAAGCTGATAAATATTTCAGGGAGTGGTGTGTGTGTCAGGCTGAGTGGGACAGGTGTGCGCGCACGCACACACACACACACACACACACACACACACACACAAACAAAAGGGGATTTCCTCTCAGAAGTAGGCGGCCACTTCTCCCGCAGACCCCCTGTAGGACACGTTCTCGTGTTATTACACCCCCCCGACACCCCCCCGCTTTGTGAAAAAGCGCAGAGCTGATCCTTTCAGACATATGGTGCTTTAGGAGCAATGGGGGGAAGGTGGGTGGGGCTTGCCCGGGGGTGGGGGGGGTGGGGCGGTTGCATTGTGTGGGTTGCCTTTGTACTTGAACATTGCTCAACTTCTGCATTTCTTTTCTTCACTCGGATGAAGAGCCAGCGCTGTTGTTATTATGTAGTCAGCTGAAGCTTTTACCCAAAACAACAAGGTGAAGCTTTTTCGGGGCGGCTGCCGGTGCAGAGTTTGCGCTGTTGGCTCGAAAGGTAAATGTTCCCAGTTCGAATTCCCACTCCTGGTGCAGTATCCTTGATACAGGTTCTTACCCCCAATTATGCCACTAACAATGAGCCAGCTGTATAATGGGTAAATCAATGTAAGTTTCTTGACATTAAAAGTCACTTTGAAAAAAGTTAGATAAATGAAGGTTGACAATAATAATAATATACAGAACAGCACATCAGGCTGGAGAAGCTCGTTCTGAGTGTTAACCACAGCAGTAACTACCCTCCCAGGACAACATCCAGGGGGACTTGAACACCTCTTCGCTGGGTTCCTGACCGCGATACGGTACTGGCCTTGTTACCCCGTTTCCGCGGGAAGCTCGGGAGTTCAGACGGGGGCTGTGAACTCACTTGTCCTCGCGATGGGAAACACCTACGTACACCGACATTCCGAAGTATTTCAAATTCTCTTTCTGCGAAGGCAAAAAAAATCATTATCCTTAACGGAGCCTGTAAATATGTCTTCGAAAGATCCGAAACGCAAGGAAAATACTTTACGGCAATATTGAGTGAGAGGTTCAGCCCCCTCCCAGACATGTTACATCGAAGTATTACAAAAGAAGATAATTTCTTATGGACCTCTCTTTAACCATTGGATACTGACACACACACACACACACACACACACACACACTCACACACACGTGCTGGAAGGAGAATTTAACTGAGGGGTACATGAAATGTAAGCGCCTTTCAGTGGGAGCAGTGATTTCTTATTAGACCACCGCTTCCACGTGGTGGAATTCTCTATTCTCACGGCACTTGGTAGCCCGAGACTGTGCTCTTTGTATATACGCTGCCAGTCGCAGCAGCTCCATTTGTCTAATAAGTACTTTTCTCGTGAAAATGAGCCGCGACCTCGTCCTGGGTGCTGGACGGCGGACCGGAACCGGAGCCATCAAGCGGAGAGGCGCGGGCCCCCCGCTTCCGGCGCCGTTCCGCCCCGCCGAGGGGGCTCGGCCCTTCCTCCCGAGACGAAGAGCGAAATCTTTGACACCGCCTCGTGAAGGTTGCTGCCGAAAGGCCCCTCATTTTCATCATTAGAGCTTTGCGTCGTCTCCGGAGCGGAGCCGGTCGAGGTGGCCCTCCCCGCGAGCCGCAAAGCCTTGTTTTCTACTCCTTTTTTCGTTCCATTCCAGTCATCAAATGCCGCGCGCAACATAATGAGAGATGTGGCAATTAATTTTCTTTTAATCAAGGTCGAAATGAAGTAAATTGGTACAGCTCTGCAAGCCCTCATTTTCTATTTTTGCAGTGATGCAAAACAAATACGATAAAATTATGGCCCTCCTCACCTTCAGTAATTAGAAAGCGTGAACGATCAGAGAAAGATGATATGTGATATACAGTACCTCCGACTCGCTCTCCCCTGAGATCAGATTTCAGTTCTTTTTAAACAGATGACCATGTTTTCTTTCCTGCTTCCCTAATTCCCCCGCCCCCCCGCGGCCCTCCCCGCAGCCGGGCTGCAGACGCGGGAGCAGCTCAACGTGACATTGAGTGCCGTCTTGTTGTAATGCCTCTCAAATCTTATTAAAGACCAGCACTGCTGAGGACCTTGCTGACTTCACACATTTCCATTAACTATGTTGTTTCAGTTCCTCTACAAGCTGATTAGGAATTTATTAAAATTAGATTTTAACTCGGCATCCAGCTATCTTATCATCATCATGCGTCTGACTGACTAGCATTGTTGGGAAACAGATTAATAAACACATGCACAATTTGCCTTATTATAAAAGAGAAACCTTTCCTAATTATGGCTTTCAACAGCACACTAAGTCTAATGAACCTCCGGAGTTCAGAGCCGACATGTCAGTCTTCCTTTCTTTGTGTCGTGTGTGCTGCTTAAAATCGTTTTAATTATTAGTCCCTCAGAGCATGTGCTCAGAAAAGGGAGTTTAGCTAACTTTTGGGACGTGTTTTGACAGCTCACCTGCTGCAGGACCCTTTTCACGCGTCCTCCTTTCTCTCCTGACTTTTCCTTACTTGGGAATGGGCCGACACATCGCCACACCTTCACATCCCGTCGGTGATTGAGGAAGTCGCCACCTCTCTCGTATTGTACGTAAATAGTCACCGAAAACACATTGTTTGAAGCGCACACACACTCGCACACACAAAACAGGTCATTTCTTTGCGCTGTTTACATCTGATTGGGGTCACCGTGCCATGGCAACCAACCTTACGATGCCTCACTGATTGTTGAAGAGCGGGTTCACTGCAGTGTACGTAATGCGCATAATGGTAGTAATCTGGATCAGAGCATCTGCTTCGGCAATAGTAATAATACTAATCAATTACTAAATTCCATTAGAACGTATTTCCATGACTACGGCACCGGCCGTTGGGGTGTCCAGGGGAGGGACGAGCCTGCTGGCGCATGGCTCCCTGCGCCCGTGTCCCGGTGCACCTGTCAGGCCAAACGGACGCGCTTGCAACTCGCGGCGCCCGAAACAAGGTGAACCGTGCTACAGAAATGCGTGTAAAAGATGTTTTAAAGACATTTAAGGCCTTTTTGAGGCCATTAACTTCAGCTCAGTGCTGGGAGGCGTAAGCCAGGACAGCTGCTTGGCATGCTGTTCTTTCAACCCCCCCCCCACTCCGTTCTTCCCATCACCTTTCAAAGGCGCTTCTTCCATGCCCCTCGCAGTCAGCTGCCGCGGCCACTCATAGAGGACATCCTCTCACGTCTTCATCTAATTAAGCCGAACGCTGGCCGCCCCTCACCTCCCTGCTCGACGATACTGAAGGTCACCATTGACCTTGATCGCGTCTGCCGGTAGACAACCGGGCCCTTCATCTGTATTAACGTTAATGGGGGGCAGGAGGACACTGCCCTGGAGAAGGGCTGTCTTTCCACTCACGTTTTCCCCAGCGGAACCCAACGGCTGCAACTCGAGGTTGTGTCACAGAACACGCGCCATAGATTTGTACATTTTAAAGAATTAATAGTACGACGGCGGTGTGTTGGCCATTGCAGATGAGGACCAGCACAGTGGTCAGTCAGCTGTTTTTGTCTGTGCTCGGTCAACAGCTCGTCCAGTGCCATTTTTGTAACGATACAGTACGCGGTGATCCTGCTGTATCCGAATGCCCACAGAGAACTATAGTCAACAGACTTGCGTGTGCCTTTCTCGACACTGTCAGGCACACGTACTTCAGGGTCTGGCCTCAACCCCCCGGCGTTGACACAGTCCAGGATGATTCACGGTCTTCATCGGCATGCCAGAACCGCAAACTCCCACCCATGATTCGACTGACCAAGTATACTTTCATATTTTACATTTATTTATTCTGCTAGCTTTTTCCTTCAAAACAGCTACACTAATTGGACCATTTATACAGTCAGGCAATTTACTGTATCAATTCGGGTACCAATTTCCTGTACCAGCTCAATTCACGTAATCGAGGGCACTATAGCAGGAGGTAGCATTGGAACCCACGCCCTTCAAGCGGAAAGGCAGCAACTCTAACACCACCTGCGGACACTATGAGGAGAGGGGAGATGAAATTGGGAGGAACCTGGCCAAGGGTTGTGCTGGGTGTGCTCAGGGGTGCAGCGGCTAAGGAACTAGAAGGACGAATGTGATCAGTTCTATTTGTCTATATGTTTCCAGGGATATAAACTTGGAGTAGAAGCTTTTAATTCGAGACGAATAGATTGTTAAGCTCTCTTTTGAACGAGGGCGCTGGGACATACTTCAGTCTTGTTATAGAGACTCAGATCCTGCACTATTTGTCATTGTTGGGTAACAACCTGAAGTCTCAGCAGCAGCTTGGAATGAAAGTATAGTTGTATTGTGAAGCACACTCCCGGCACCACTAACCATATCCAATTCATATCCGGTTATGATTTTTCAGTAGACTTTTTTTTTTTGCTTTTTTTGCACTCTATGGAAATTCTTCACAGCGACATGTTGTGCGCAGCACTTTAGCATTAGTGACTTAGCCGAGTTCAGCGTGGCAGATGTTTGCAGAAGTGACGAAGAATGTGCCGCAGGACTTTCCGGTGCTACGGAGCACCACAGAAGAGTTCGGGAGCAAGGCCTTGATGCCTGATTTTGTCTTGAATTGTGCCACCGCTGAAATTAGCAGCTCCCCTCTGTCCCCGGTTGAGAAGCGTGTTGCGGAATGGGGCAGCGGCCCGCCCCGGCTCGCTCCGCTGTCCTCTCCATGACCGTCTTATATGTTTCCAATTAGAGCGTTCACACGCCCAACTCTCTTGTTCTGCTGCCAATGTTTTTCTGTGTGTAACCAACAAAATATGTACGTCGCTGCAGAATCGACAAATAAAAGGCCAGCTCTTGTACAGAAAAAAGCCAAATATTCTAATTTGTCACAATATTATTGCAAAGATGTAACATTATAAAGCATAAATAATAAAATGGTAAACAAGGTCACAATTTCAGAACGGCAAAATTAAAACATATTGAATCCGCGGGAGCATAATTATATATACACATATACGGTTTCGGCTCTTTTAATTATCCAACGGCTTCCTTCTGCTGTTTAATGAATAAAATTTCTGTCTTTACAGAGGGAACTTGTTCTTTCTTGATTTTCGTGCAAGATCTGCAGGAAGGATAATTTAAAGTTGTAAGTGCAAAGTCAGATAGCAAATATCCTCCTTCTCTGAAGAGTCTGGCCTGGATGATCATGCATTGTTGTACCTCTTCTCATAAGGCAGCCCTGGAGTTGATGTATTTAAAGTGCTCTTCATCCCGCCCTTCAGATTTATTACTAGCTTTGCATGTGAGTTGCAGAAGAGGTTGAGTCACATTTTGACTTGAACACGATGAATCAATTTAAATATTTTCACTACACCTCTGTGCTTCATAACGAAGTAATGGTCTTAAATGGTTTGAAATAAAATTTTAAATTAATTTAATTCAAATAAAAAATTAATATACACCCGGCCCTCAACTTACGAGCACAAATGGGACAGGAAGTTAGTCTGTAACAGGCTGTGTTTGAAACTCCAAGTCAGAATCTTTAAAGGGGTAATAATGCAGACGTCTCACAGTTACGTGCTGGTGAGGTTTGGAAGAAATCGAGGACGTAGGTGTAATTAACGAAAATGTTTTTAAGACTTTGAATCATCTTTATTAGCTTCAAGTTATATTAAATTTAAAGCTAGTTTAAAACGGAAGTACATTGTCTCCACAAACATCTATCGAGTCCCGATCTGTCGTCGGATTCGTCATCGCTCCTCTTCTCTTTGGCCGCTCTTCGCCGGCATCTGTTGGCTTGGAGGATAAACACAGGTTGTGTTCTCTCTGCCACAGACTGATATTCCAGGGGAAAGAAATAGGCAAAGAAAATGCAATTAGATTTAAACAATAAGCTGAGACATGTTCGTATCTTTCAACGGTTGCAACTCGCGAAAGCAGCGCAATTTGAATATGGTGTCCTTCCACCTGCTGATGTCCGAGCGCACGGGCTGCGTTTGTTTTGCGGATCCCGCTTGCAGACCCACCCGTCATTATCCCTTCGGGACCATTAGTCAAGTTATTTAAAGTTACAGCATCGGCCGCCTTTTTCTCAGCCTGTGCTCAGCAGCGGCTCTACATCACACGCGCCGTTAAGGAGGCTCACGTCTTCCCGGCCAGCTTGCGTCGAGTTAACTCTAAATAACTGCGCTTGACTTAATAAGATCTGAGCCGTGAAGCAGCCAGTGACCTGATTACTGTTCGCTAGCATTTGCTTGAGATGAGAACATTTCCTTGACATTTCCTGGTCATTTCCTGGTCGTCCCACACCGCTTGTTTTTATTCGCATGCAAATAGTTCCACGGATTGTTTCTGACCGGTGTTAAATGTGTGGTGCAGTGTGATGGGTCTGAGAGTAGCTCTGTGTGCAGGTGTGTGTGCAGGTCTGTGTGTAGCTGAGTGTAGGACTGTGTGTAGGTCTGTATATAGGTGTGCGTGTAGGTATGTGTAGGTCTATATGTAGGTCTGTGTCCAGGTGTGTGTAGGTGTGTGTGTAAATCTGTGTGTAGGTGTGTGTGTGTGTGTGTTGGCCTGTGTGTCTTCCCCTCTCCCATCGCCACCCAGCTGTGCGTAAACCTCTCCCCACCTGCCATCCTGTTCCTCCAGCTTCTTGATATCGTCCCAAACAGCGCAGCGGAGCAGCGTTTCTTCACAAGCGGCGCATCAACGCAACGTGTGTTACACACAGCCACTGGAAGAGGGCGGCGCCTTTGAGACGCATTGAATGTGTTCTGCGTGGGAAAGAACACACATGAAGAGTTAGAGAGTGGTCGCTGAGCGGAAGGCCCGCTTTGGCTGCCGCCTCCGATTTGGGCTGAATTGTCGTCCTGCTGGCCTCACGAGGAGGAGCCGAGGAGCCGAGGAGCCCTGCGCACCGCGCACCGCGCACTGCGCCCGACATCACATTATTCATTATAGGCTTCATTTATTCGTCCCTCTCATCACTTTGCAATAAATGACAGGGCGGCGTGCTGCTTACACACACATCCTTGTGTTCTCCGTTTTACGGGTTCGAGTCCTGGGAGGGGACACTTCTATTGTGCCTTTGAAGGCAGCAGCTGTACAAATAGATAAAGCTGCTATCTGCTCTGTGTTCCTTGGTTCTGAAACGCCTGGCAAGCTGAACCTCCGCTGTCCACATTCCAGATGTGAATGATATAGTGTGGCAAACAAAAAGGATGGAAAAACTGAACCGTAGGAGGGAAATGTGTGCAAATTCATTTCTCCTGGACGCTGCCTCGAAGGCTTGGCAGTGATTTCCTTCTTAACACCCAGCAGGGTTAGTGTTGGCACTGTAGGCCAAGTGGTCGTCACCGGTGCGCTGGGGAGCGGCGGTGTCGTGGCTCACGAGCGCCATCCTTATCGCTTCCTTACCTGTGCTGCAATGGCCACAAAACTGTGCCAAATCAGCAATTACATGAGCAGTAGCTACATTCACCTTTGATATGCGACGCTAGAAAAACCACAGTGGGTCCAATGGCGTAGTGGTTAACGGTGTCACCTTGCAGTGTGGCGGTTCGCGGGTTTGAGTCCCTGCTCCTGGTGTTGTACCCTTGGTCCGTGTGTTAAGCCTAGTAGCGTAGCGGTTAGTAGTACTGTCTCTGAATCCGAAGGGCACAGGTTTGAGCCCCACCTCTTGCTGTAGTACCTTTGAGCAAGGTACTTACCCTAAATTGCTCCAGTAAAAGTCACTTTGTAAGAAAAGATAGTAAGTCACTTTGGTGAAAAGTTTCAGCCACATGTAAATACAATAGAAGTTCTCCAGGTGAAGAAAAGGGTGAATAACTGCATCATACTGTAAGCAGCTCTGGAGGAAGGGTTCAGCTGAATCAGTATATCAGAAACAGCATTCCTTGATGGGGCAGCAGGTGGTGTAGTGGTTAGAGCTTCTGGGTAAATATTAAAGGAGTTGCGACTGAATGCAGTCTTCTGCTGCATTACCCACGATTAAGGTATTTACCCTGAACTGATACGGTAAAAATGATTCGGGTGTAATAATAGTTAAATGTGTACCTAACATTGTGAGTCTCATTGGAGAAAAGTGTAAATAATGTCTTCCCCCCAATAACCTCTGTGCAGATTTACATTTACTCATTTGGCTGATGCTTTTCTCCAAAGCAGTTTACCATTGTCATTGTTACAGTTATTTACCCATGTATACAGGTGGGTAATTTTACTGGAGCAGTTTTAGGGTAAGCACCTTGTTCAAGGGTACAGCCAGAGGTGGGGATCAAACCCACAACCTTTGGGTCCCAAGGCAGAAGCCCAAACTGCTACACTACCAGCTGTCCTCAGCCAACCCACACTTAGCGCACATTTTTGCAGAAAAAAGTTGAAATTGCGAGAGCGAACCCCGCTCCTCGAGCCCTGAACTCACGAGCGTATCTTTCGTGATCTTTGCTCTTTTCGGGTTCACGGCCGGGAAGCGCCGGCTCCACCGGGGCCCGGAACACGTCACCGTCTGCTTCATGTGCGCCCGCGTCCGCCCGTCGCTCCCGTGTCCTCGGCCTTGTTTGATTGCGGCATTAGAGGACGAACAAGGCCGCGCCGATTAAAGTAAGCGACGGAGCTGCGACGGCGCGACTAGCAGCACTTCAAAAAAAGCGGGAACCTGAAAAGGAAACAATGGCTATAATTAAAGGTGTGCGAAGCAGCTGCTTTGTCTAAAGGTATCAAAGAAAGAGCGTGCGGCTCGGTGTGCGACGCGCCGCCGCCGCCTCATTAGCACGCGCCTGGGCCGCCGCTCGAAATGTAAGAGATCTAATACGTGCGCGTAGAAATGATGGCACTAGTTTGTTGAAATTAGAGGTATCGTGTCCCGCTATAAAGGAAAAAGTGCTTGTCTAAATAATAAAGTTGCGCAATTAAAGAGCACAAAGGTATCTCTGCGGCAGGACGCGCGGCGACACCGCGAACGCGACGGGCCGCTAATCCTTCAAAGGCGCTGCTCTTAAACCCGTTGTCAAATTGGCCCGGGGAACAATGCGTTTGATATACGTCGCTTTAATTTCTTTTGTGGGTCTTAACTCTTTCACCGTGTCTCGCTTCTTCGAGAGGCGGCCTGCTGAGCGGAGCTCCATCGCGGCGTCGCGTTCAAGCGCCTGTTTCCGTCGAGTAATTCAGTCTGTGGCGGGAAAGTACGTTCGGGCTGCCTGCGTGTGCTGTTTCGTCATTTATGCAACACGCCGTGCTTTTTTTTTCGCTTTTTCCCCTGCTGCACTTGTGTTCAGATAAATTATTTGGCGGGTCGGGCCGTGTGAAGGTTAATACTCTTTTTTTTTTTTTTTTTTTTTTGCTTTGAATCCAGTGGAAAAAATTGGCACTTGATAGTTAAGTGCTTCGTGTTATAGAGGGCAAATGACACCACTTGGCAGCCATATATAGCAACTGCTGACTTTTCTTCGTATGGCTGCTAGAGGCCGAAAGGGGTGCGACTCGGAATTCAGGGAAAACGGAGGGAAGATGTTTCCGGCTCCCTCCGAGGCACAAGAGCAGGTCCTGCTCCAGCTCATTATGTGCCTTCCTGAAATTTTATCATAAACTGGCTGTCCCCCCACGCTTCCATTTTTTTCTAGATTTTTCTGCGAGTTTTGTAGGGTGTCAGAGTGGTGCAGGAACATGAAAGAGCCCCATTATCCTTTTTTATCTAAATATTGTCAGTGAACTTGCATCAGTTCTGAAAAACACATATGGATGGACGGATGAATGGATGGACGGACGGAAGAACGGATGGACGGACAGACAGATTTCATTAATCCAGAAGATAATCGGAGGAGGTCACAGGGACACGAATAGGACCACCTGGTGACAGAAATGTCTACACACACTTTATGAGTGTGTCTGCATCAATGACTGCATATGACATTTTTGCGCTAATAGGTATTTTGTTAATAGCAGCAGCCTTTTAAACTGGGGGAAAAAAGGGCCGCTCTGAGAGGAAAGCAAAATAAATTCTTCTGTGACACCAGGCAGGAATAAGAGGTGAGGCGAAATAACAGTTTTAAGTGGTGGAGCCATCCGGTATGGCTTTTATAACCTTGTCCTACCTTGTGATTAGCTTTTAATGTTTCATAATTAGTAGTGGCAACGGCGAAGGAGTCAGTAGGCCGCTGCTCCGGTGGGGATGTCCTTGAGCGCAGGCCTAATGAATCAATGGCCGGCGATAAATGTACTGGATCATTACTGAATCAAGCGATCTGCAGAATAATCTATTGATTTTTTGGTCCCTTTTTTACTTCTTTATTATTCCGTATTGCAGTTTTGCAAGTTCAGGGGGAACGGCCTGATTGATGGGCAGATTTTCTCGAGGTGCAATTTACCTACGGGGTCACGCCGAATGCTAAGTGCACGTGCTGGGGGAGGGTCCCGGTGTTCGGCCGCCGCCGCTGGACCATTTTAACCTGCAGCGCCTGGATTCCTCGCCTTCCGCAAAAGGTGCGACGGCTCCCTTATTTCGGGCCGTTTGCGAAACTTTTAACTGATTCTTTGATGATTTGCATCATGCCGCTCGGGCTTCTCGGCGCGGATTCAAATGCGGCGCGGCCTGCGAAGAAGCTCGGTTTTGCTGATTTTGCCGCGTTCCACCCGTTTGCCTGCATTTTGCATCGAGACGCTGCCATTTTTGCATCGCGCGGCAGGACATTCTGCTGACACTTTACATTCCCCGTGTTTGCAGTGGCACGTACAGCCTGTCCAAACCAGCTCGGGCAGCTCGGACACCTGAAGCCGGACGCTTCCGGTGGTGCGTCTCTCACTGCTGCGCTACATTAACTGTTGTTTAGCATCAGTGCCCCACGCAGCACACGACTGGACCTTTTCACTCGTCTCCAGGCCGGAATTTTTTTACCAAACAAATTTGGGTAAAACACTTTGGTGTATTGGGAGTGCAGAGGCCAACATGCAGCTCCTCTCAGGGGACGCAAACCTGCTGCCTTGTGATTAAAGGTGCGGTTCCTTAACCGCTACGCCACCTGCCGCACTGATGCCAGCGACTGGGAAACTGAGGTCCACACTGTTCCGCATGCTGTGCATATTTATTCTTTTATTATTAAGTTGTATTGCTGGTGCTTTGATACAGAACGCCTTACCTTGCTTAGCTGCATATTGTGTTAGTAGGCAAAGCGGTGTGGTATTTAATAGTGAGGTCAGAAGGGGACATTTACATGTATTTTCCTAAGCATCTGCAATTATCTGAAGTAACCTTTGCCATTCTACTCATTTATGCTGCTGGATAGTTTTTACAGCAGAAATTCAGGTTAAGTGCCGTACCTATTTCAGCTGTATTAGGAATTTAACCTCTGGGGAACCAGACGTCCGGCACCTCGACTGCTCCACCACTTACTGGCCTTGAAATATTAAGGTAGTTTGTGTTGTTTGTGTGTTGATCTTCTCTAAACTGAGAACTGTCACACAGCTGACCCTGACGGTGTGTTTTGAGGGTGGAGAGTAAAGAGGGCCGGGGCAAAGGGGTCCGCCACGGCGAAGCGGAGGTGAGCGGTTTCGGCCCGTACGCGCCAGCACTCCCGCTGAGCTCCGCACACAATGGAGCAGCGTTAAAAATGTACGACTCGTAACACTAACCCTCCACCATCGGGTGGCCAAACCTTTAATATTAATGAAGCGGAGCCTTTAAGGGAGACGTCAGTGACACAGAATGTGTGCTTGGCTGCGGCCTTTCAGCCAAACTCCACGTGGTCGTTTACCCTGCGAGGCTGAGGACAGGGCTCATTTGAACAATGTATTGCGACACTTCCCGCTATCAGTCTCTTTTGCCTGAAATCTCTTTTTTATGACATTTATATAATGTATAATAGATAAAATACTCTTTATAATGGGCAGCAGGGTGGCACAGTGACTGGTACAGCAAATAGCGCTGCTGTCTCACAGCGCCTGGGTGGTGTGAGAGGATGTGGGGTTGATCTCCACTCAGTCTGTGTGGAGTTTGCATGTTCTCTCCATGTCTGGGTGGGTTTCCTCCGGATGCTCTGGTTTCCTCTCACAGTCCAAACACATGCTGTTCAGGTTCACCCATAGTGTATGAGTGACAGAGAGAGTGTGTGTGTTCCACTGATGTATGGATGAGTGACCCAGTGTAAGTAGTGTATCTAGCAGTGTAAGTCACCGTGGTGAATAAGGTGTGTGGACTGATGACACTACACAGAGTTCACTGGAAGTTGCTTTGGAGAAAAGTGTTAACCTTCAAGATCAAGCCTCATTCAGGATAAGAAGCTGAAAGTTCAGAAGACTTGATACTTTTCAGAAGGAGTGTATTGTTATGATGAATCCACTGTGACCTTATATATCTAGATAAGCACTGTATAGTGGGTGTAAAAAGTATTCACTCGCCAGAATGGTACCGCAATTTGAGCTAAAACCAAACATTACAACACACACTTTCAGAACCGCTCGTCCCATACGGGGTCGCGGAGCCTACCCGGCAACACAGGGAATAAGACCGGAGGGGGAGGGGACACACCCAGGACGGGACGCCAGTCCATCACAAGGCACCCCAAGCAGGACTCGAACCCCAGACCCACTGAAGAGCAGGACCCAGTCCAACCCACTGCGCCACCGCGCCCCCCACACGTTACAACACATTTGAACTAAATTTTTCAAGGCTGGATTTTTTCAGGTTTTTCTTGTGTTATTTACTCTAACAATAGAAGTGATTACAGCCCATAGAAATGCTGACCATGTTTATTTAGCCACGTGCAAAAAATCCAATGCAGATTTGCAATCAGTGTGGTTATACAGTGAATGGTGGTTTCAGTCTGGGGCTGAAGACTTTCCACGTACCCTGTATATTCATTACAGCGACACTGGGTCACTACACAAGTACGAAGGCTGGAGTGGCGAGGAGATGCACCTTCCGGAAGCGGGGAGTGTTTTAGGAAGAAGGTGTGAGGTGGTGAGAGATCGCCGCTCGCTGTGGTGCTAGGAGTCCCTGCTGTGGGAGTCGGGGCCCGCTGGGCTACCTGGCGCCTTCGTCCACTGTGCCATCGATCCCTGCCGAGACCCTTTATTATGTAGAACAGGACGCGTCACAAAAGTGCTAATTGGCAATAATCTGTTTGTCGATAGTTCACAGGACTGCGGAATTTAGATAAGGAAAAGTTCAAGTTTAAAATACATTATCGCCACTCCTCCGTCCCCGGGGTGCACGTTCCTGGAACGTCCTCAGAGCTGTCATACCGAGACGGGGCCCTGATCGCTGCAACAGAATGCAGAAAGGAGGGAGAGAGAGAGAGCGAACGGGGAGGGCAAAGCATTCAAGGCATTCCTGAGGTCCTCCGCTTTCATTTAGTGCTTCAGCCACTTGAGTTTTTAATGAACTTTCTCCCTTCACAGTGTGTGTAGCGCATCCCGCTATTTACAAAGACACACGGAGAGAGAAAGTCTATCACCACGATCCTTGTATCAGCGAAGCAATACTGTAACGGTGCAGCAGGTGGCATGGCAGTTTGCGTCATCTTGTTAGCTTTCTGATTCGAATGCTGTGGTACCATAAAGTACTTACCCTGAAGTGACAGCAGGTTTTCAGACTGACACAAGGTCTAAAAATAATTAGCTAGCTTTATAAAGCTATACGTTTATTTATATTATGTTGTATATTATAATACAAACACACACAGGCTGGCTGAAGCGGAACTGTGGCGAGCCGGAGCCTAACCCGGCAACACAGGGCGCAAGGCTGGAGGGGGAGCGGACGCATCCAGGACGGAATGTCAGTCCGTCACAAGGCACCCCAAGCGGGACTCGAGCCCCAAACCCCCAGGGAGCAGGACCTGGCCAAGCCCGCTACGCCATCGCACCCCCCTATATTATATTATATTTGTTTATTTAATAAACAAAAATTAGGCAGCTTTATAAAACCAAGGAGCAGCAGGCTGCAGAGTGGTTGGTTAGAGCTGCTGCCTTTGGATCCAAAGGTTGCAGGTTTGAATCCCCGTATCCTCTATTAAAGATGAAAATAATCCCAATGGCATGTACCTGTACCCTGCCTATGTGTGAAGGGGTACGTCATTGTAAAGGGATTAATCTAACATCGTAAGTTCCCTTAAAAAGGGTGTCAACCGCATAGTGTACAATTTAAGCCTTGAGTGAAACAGTGATTTTATTTTCACCTTGCAGAACTGAGTTAAATCTTGATCACTGGTGTGTAAGAGTGTACATTTTGGGCTGTATCTGGAAACCTTGCACTTGAACTGAAACATGGTGTGCCCAAGTCACCGTGTAGTCCGGTGTGATCCAGGGAGCGGCGCTCCGATTCCATACTCCGCTCCGGGTTTTCCAACCCGCCCCTCCCTCCAGGAGCGCCTCTGTGGAAGACTCCTGCTCCCGTAGCCCTTCGCTCCAGGCCGGGTCTTCCAAGCCACTCGCCCGGGTTAGAAATAGGAAAATGCAATAATAAAACAAGAAAGAGAGAAAAAATGAGGCAACTTTGATGAGGCGCGCTCCCGACAGCTTCATCCCAAACGCGCGTCCCCTGTGGTGGGAAAGTGAGCCGAAAGACAGCAGAACTGCAGGTAAGACTTTTATTTTACATTTTCTCCTCCACTGGATGCGCGTTTCCGAAGGAGCCACTTTAAAAGCCCGTTAAAACCCCTTTAAACGCTTTAAAAGCCTTTAAAACCCGGAGGCGCAAATAAAGTAGCAGCCGAGTGCCGGACGCCGGGGACGCGCGACACGGCACACACACGATGGACACTTGATGGACACATGATGGACAGGTTCAGGGGGTCCCGGTCCTGGTCCTCCCGCCGGTCCCGGCGGTGCCCCGCGCGCAGGACAGACCCGCGAATCGCCGCTCCGCAACTGCGCGAAGCCGCGCGCGCCCAAGTCTTGCCGTGTCCCCGTGCGCGGAGCCGCGTCCCCCGGCGGACGGACGGGCACAAGGTGAACTTTGAGCGCGGCCGGCGGTCGGTGCGCGTCAACTTGGCGGAGGGAGGGAGTCGAGGCGGCGGAACGGGAGTCCCGCGTAACTTCCCTCTTCCCCGCACTTCGGTTTGCGGGCTTTTCTGCGCCTTTTCACGCGTAAAACACAGCTCGCGCGCGCACACGCGCACACACGCACGCACGCACGCACGCACACACACACACACAGGTGATGAGGGAGCGCGACCCGCCGCTCTCGCGCTGTCAGAACTGCACTTGTGCTCTTATTTGCAGCTCGTGTCGTTTTTTTTTTTTTTTTAACGCGTGACAGCCGCGTGCCGCGCGCACGTTCTGAATGTCGGATCGCGTGCGACAACAATTCATTTTTACCTTGAAAAGCGAAGTGTTGCTGGAGAGCAGCTCTCTTAGTGAGCCGTCCGTGGGGGTGACAGTGAATAACAGGTGTTAGTTAGCTCGTGCCCACCTGTGTGTGTGTGTTTGTGTGTGTCTGTTGTAATTTACTGTGTATCATCATCATCATCATCATCATTATTAGTAGTAGTATTAGTATTATTATTGTTACAAGTTCATGTGAGGTCAAACGATTATTAAAATGCGGATAGTGAACGCGGAAGTCCTGCTCGTGCGCGTTACACACACGCGCGCACACACACACACGGCGAAAACGCACACTTCCAAATGAAATAAATAAAAAGTTTGAGAAGAAACGCAAGTCAAAAGTGGACAACTTACAGTGAACACAAACAAACACACTGCTGCTGGTGCTGTTTTACAGCTGTTACCTCCCTAATAAACACACACACACGGCTGGAAACGGTGGGAAGGCGCAAACGTCGTATGATATTGATAAATCAAAATGCATGTTTTAGTGCTGTGTGTGATGAAAGTTTGAGCCTTCGGTCCGGACACACACACACACACACACACACACACACACACACACACACACACACACACGGTCCGATCTCTCTTTTTTACTTTCACTTTTCATAAAGAAGAACAACCCGGACTCATTAACGCGCCCTAATCACATTTCCAATGATCCCCTTCCTTCTGTTCGATTTATTAGTTCTTCTGTTGACTGTCTGTTTCGTGTTTCCATGGCAACGTAGAGCCGCCACCCGCCACCCCAACCCCAAACCGACCCTGAGCCGCTCGTTCGAACGCGCGTGCCGCGACACGTCACGGGCCCGGGCGCAGTGACCTCCCGCCACGCGCTCGGGCTCCTGCGCCTCCGCGCACCTCCTCGGCATCCAGGCTTCTGCTGCCCGTGTTCCCTTCGCTCTGTTTTTCACCACATCTTGTGGTACTTGACCAGTTGGCAGAGCAGAAAAAGCACCTCACACTGATCGGGCCTAATGTGACACATGGCCTGTCTGGACCATGTTTGGACCATGTTTGGACCATGCTCTTTTGCCATCTCTGATCACTTGTTATTTATCAATAACTTCTCTCAGACAAGGGGAGCAAGTGGAGCATCGCAGTACAATAGAGTACAGTAGAGTAGAGTAGAGTACAGTGTTGCATCTTGTGCACCAAAGCATCATTTTGTGTTACAACATATCATTTGTGCTGCAAAGTATCATTCGCTGAACATCCATGCTGTTTAAACAGCATGAGTGCGAGCTTTTACTGTGCTTTTACAATACGAGCCGTGTTCCTTCGTAACCGAACCCAGCAGATGCGACCGAAAAAAACGAAAAGAAAAAGAAAACCCAAAAAGATGCGAGAAGGAGTCGCTGTGTGTTTGTGTTTTCCTCTCGGATAAGGACAATTCAGATGTCATGTTAGTTTTCTACAAACCAGCGTGTCTTACTCTCCTAATCTCTTTACGTATGTAGCTATATACTGCATGGATGTGTGTATTTGTGTGTGATTTTGTGTTGCCGGTAATTGAGAGAGTAGCAGCCAGAAAAAGATCACTGGCGCTTTAAACCCTGGAGTTTGCATATTCTCACTGGATCTTTCTCCTTTGCTAATTATTGTGTTGTTTTCAGAGCAAATATGTCATATCCATGGCGACCAGGCAGGTTTATTGTCTTACTGAAGCAGTGGCTCACATAAGTAATTAATTACTTTTTTCTTCCCCTCTGTCTTTGGTTAAACAGATCATTCAAGGGAAGTCACATCTAGTGTAAAAAAGGCTGCTGATATTAGAACGTTTAGCAGAAGAAGAAACTGTTTCAAGGTGGAAGTTATCTGTTGCATTATTATTTCTCTCGTGAATGATCTTTTTAAGGGTTTGCCAGCGTTCCCCTTCGCTGTTTGTTAATGCATTGTGCTATTGTCTTTCCCCATTTATGTAACCATACAGCCTTCCAGTGACATTGTTTGTTGTACCCTAAAATAAAACAGCAGGGCTCCGGTTCTCTGTAACACGAGCGCAGTGTGTGTTTTTACCTGCTCTGTGTCACCCGAAAAGACCGGCGCTGCTCAAAGGCAAACATTTTGAAAATCCATTTGTTCTGATAGCTTTGTCACACGCCTTTATGAGATTAAATGATTCATATTCTGAAATGGTTTAAAAGGAGTTTAGAACGTAACATACTTAAGTGATTAAGGAATACATGTCAGAATAACAAAGTAAAGGTCACGGCGTTGCGTTTTCAAAGGTTCGAACCCTCAACGCGCATTGGAGGCGTCGCTGTGAAGTCCTCTTTTCTTTTTTCCTGCTTTTGTGGGACGTGAGCCAATGTGCCGGTAAAGAAATGTGGTATACTGCGCAGGCGGAGGGTTGTAATGCTTTGGCAGGTGTGTGTGCGCGTGTGTGTCTTTTTTAAAAATCAAGGCCGTGACGCCATTTCCAGCGTCTCTCAAGGGGTCGAACCTACAACCCGTACTTGTAAGTTTGGTTTTTTCGGCCCTCCTCGCTACCTGCCGCCCCGGGGCTCGCCCCCGTGTCTGCAGAGTCCCCCGGCAGGGCGGGGCGGCACCGGGGCGCGGCCCCTGTCTGGACGGCGGCCGAGTCAGACGGCCCCGGGCGCCTTACCTTACAGGTGTGTCTCAGCCGGAGCGCTGCCACGTCCGCCCGCCTCTTCCCCTTTCTTCCTTTTCTTCCCCATTTTCTCATCCGTCCATCATCTCGTCCTCTTTAAACCGTAGCGATCCAAATATTTACTTTTAAATGGCTCTCTATTAGGAGCGGCGATTCCACCTATTTTCAGTGCTGAACTCTGAAAATTAAATGTACCATTTCTCTCAGCAGGCGAACGAGCGCTTATTCTCTAAATCGCGGTAATGGTTATAGTAATACGAGAGTAATGGGTAGAGACAGTACTATTTAACAAATAAATATTGACCCCTGACATTTCCGACACTATTTGCATGTAATCTGGAGAGATGCGAATGGACTGGAATTGCTGTGTGATGAGCTGGTAAGGAATGTGTTTTTTGAGGGCTTCCGCAGAGTGTGTCTTCTTCCAGAGGCACATTTCCATCGCGAGGGCTCGGATACTCCCGGAATTCCTGAGACGGAGCGGCTAGCTGACCTGGCGGGCGAGGGCGAGCGCATTTCCACGAGGGTAGCTAATTCGAGAAGTGCTGCGTCGTTCTGAGATAACTAACCGTTCTCCGTTGACCTTCTCGCGATAATAACGAATTAATAGCCGCGTGTTGGCGCTCTGCGGTTTTGAATAAATGTAAATGTAAATAACTGTAAAGCAGTAAAATCGACAGAGGGCTCCTTCATAAGCACCGAAACCCGTAGGCGTTAAATAAAATGCGTACATGTTCAGCGGAGCCTCGACACTGTGGATAGTCGAAGGTGTCGCACTGTGACGTTGGTAGCTGGACGTTAGAAAGGAACGAATTCGTTTCCCTTTGATTCCGTCGTCGTTCGCGTGGCCTGTTTTCACGGCTCGTCTCGGAGATGCTTCATCCTTCACGTGTCCGAGCGTTCGACCGAGTCGAGGAATGGATTTAGGCCACGGTAGCGGCGCCGTGGAAATTTACGGTGCAGCTCGCGCGGTTATAGCTACCCGTAACGCTCGGAGCTCAGTAAACCGTGGTAATAAAGTGATGCAATGCAAATACTGTTCTTAATTTTTTCTTCCTATTTAATCTTCATTGAAAAGACAATCTGTCTCTGACATCACGTTTCACAGTTTATTCCTTTGGTGATGCCGGAGAGCCTTCGCGAGAACATTTACGTTTATTAGACACTTTTCTCCAAACAACTTGCAGCGTTAAGGTTACACTTATTACAGTTACAAGCTTACAATTATTTACCCATTTACACTGCTAGGTAATTTTATTGGAGCAATTTAGGATGAGTACCTTGCTCAAGGGTACTGAAGTTGGAGGTGGGGATCAAACCTGTGACCTTTGGCTCTAGAAGGAGTAGTTCTAGCCACTATGCTACCAGCTGAAAAGACTAGCAAACTCCAGAAATACTACAATGCTAGAAACAGAATACTGGATGGATGGATGGATGGATGGATGGATGGATGGATGGATGGATGGATGGATGGATGGATGGATGGAAATACTAGAAAATACTAAGGAGACTATGCAGCCGAGAGACAGCACCGGTGGTGTTTGAATTCATCACGCACTTTGTTGGCTCCGCAATTTATTGTAGGCAGGTTGTTCGGCACGATGATGTCACGTCTCGCGCCATTCTTTGGCTACTTAAAGCGAGAAGCCTCCAGCGAAGGGCCCGAGCACGCTGGCATGTGCGGCGCAGCATTAGCTCTTATTATTAATAACGCAAACGGTGCTTTTTGAGAACGAAAGGAGGAACGCAGCGTCCTTCTCGCAAATAAAAGAGCAAAGGAGCACGTGCTCGGTGCCATCCTCTAAATAATGCATTACGGCTGCTGTGTCTCGTGTGAGTGGCCAGTATTGATTCCCAGCTGAGATCAGAATAATTAATGTTAATTTTCAAACATTACGTGAGAGATGATTACTGTTTTAAAATGTCTGGTGTCTAACGCACAACAAATAACAACTTTTTCACAACTCATTAAGAAAGACTTGGGTGGATTTTTTTTTTTGACCGTATGAGTATGAAATACTACTTCCTGCCCGCCCCCCCCCCCCCACACACACACACACACACACACACACACACACACACACACCAAGAAACACTTGTCAGCTTGCAAAGTTGAAAACTATTTATTCTTTCTTGGAGTAAGCTGATCATGTTTAAGAGAAGAACAAACACACTTGCGCTGTCTGAACACTAAAAATGCTTTAGAGCTTTTTAAATGGAACTTGACACTTCATTTTCTACAGAACAAGGATGTTCCTTTAGGTGCGGCAATAAATAAAGCAAATGTTTAAATCTCTCCACTCTTTGCATTGAGAAGGTGATTAATATTGGATGCCGCTGCTGCAAAAATTTCACTCTAAGCATGAGTTATGGCTACTTTTTGCCCTTAACAACTGGTTTAGGATCACTTTTATACATCCCCCAGTCATAACCATAAGTGTTACGAACTAAGTTATCTATGATGGTGTGCGACCAATTTCTGCGCTTGCGAGTTCCCCATTTAGTTGTGATGGAGGCGCAGGACATGGGAACGCTCGCGCAGTCTCGTTCATTTCCAGGACGAATGATGGTCTTACAGGTAGGGGAACCTGCCGAACGTACATATCTTGTTTATTTACATGAACCTAAGACGTACATGTGAAGAGCTGATTTAGCCAAAGGAAGTTTCACAGCGCCTGGGTGGTGCGAGAGGAGGTGGGTTCGATCCCTGCTCAGCGTGTGTGGAGTTTGCATGTTCTCTCTGGGTGCTCTGGTTTCCTCCCACCCTCCAAAGACATGCTGTTCAGGTTCACCCAGAGTGTGAGAGTGACAGAGAGAGAGTGTGTGTGTGTGTGTTCCACTGATGTACGGATGAGCGACCCATCGTAAGTAGCGTATCTAGCAGTGTAAGTCACCGCGGTGAATAAGGTGTGTGGGCTGACAACACAACATAGAGTTCATTGGAAGTCACTTTCGAGAAAAGCGTCTGCTAAATAAATAAATGTAAACGGAAGAACAAAATTCTGGGAAAAACACGAGCAAAACGCGTATTTGAACCCAGCAGCGGTTGTTCGGCTTGAGGTGTCTACGGTTTCAGCTCTCAGGCCAGCTGGCTCATATTTAAAGCGATTCGCTGCTTCCTCAGTGAAGGGAGCCAGCTGAGCGTCATTAATACGGGCCGCTGTGCGCGTGGCTGGACTCGAGCGATGTCAACGGATGAGTGGGAAGTTATGGCCCCGGGGTCTGGTTTTATCGATCCGCCACGTTCATTTACATGGGGAAAAAAGCAAATACGTTTTGCGCAGTGAAACCGAGCTCAGTGGAAAACGACACATGTAAATGTCAGTGTTAACAAGGCCTAGATATGCCAGCCACCCGCTGACGTCTGTTACACTTGTGTGAGTCACTGCGGCTAATGGAGTGGTCCGAGCCGCTGCGCTGGTTGAATGACATCGGATTACTATTCTGCGAGCGCGACATGGCTAATGGAGATGTCCAGCGGACTCTGGGTGTCACTGCACGGTGTCCTTCGCAGTTCCACGAGTTCAACGAGGCTAGCGGAGTCGTCCAAGTGGCTCCGATGCCTGAATGACACCCCATTGCGGTTGTGTGAGTCCCGCTGAGCTACCGGATCGGCCCCCGGGACTCTGGCTATCGTTTGGGTGTGGCTTCAGCGTCGCCAACAGAGCGGTCCAGGTGCCTGCGACCTTTGACTTCACGAGGCTAACGGTGCAGCCCAAGGGACTCTGGGTGTCACTGCACGCCGTCTTTTGCAGTTCTGTGAGTTCAGCAAGGCCAAGGGAGCGATCCCAGTGGTCCCAGCGGTCCCAGCGACTCTCCTTGCTCAACGGCATTGTCCAGTACTGAAGTGCGAGGCCAACGGAGCTAAGGCAGCAGCTCAAGTGACTCTGCGTGTCATTGCACCACATCCTTTGCAGTTTCGGTGGCTGGTGAGCACTGATGGGGCGTGTTTTTTTTTAAATTCCTTTTTATTTCTGAAGTGCCAAAAAAAACATGTCCGGAAGCTGAACAAATTCCAAGTTGTTCAAAGCAACTGACCGTTCCGTGATTTTTTTTTTTTTTTTTTCCCCCTGAACTCTCGCCGTACCTTTTTGAGCTGCAGTCAAGCAAAGAAATGGTTAAACTGGTTATCGTTGAAGATTTTTTTGCGTGGCACAGGTGGGCGGTGTTGTCTTCCATCCTGAAGGACTGTTGAAAAGCTAATGGTTAACAAGGCTGCAGTTGACTCAGGTGCGCAAATTGTTTGCGCCGATCACTCAGGGCAGCTCTCAGGACCTCCGTTGTGAGCGGAGATGTGGCGCCGTGCGGCTCCTCCTCTACATTCGTTTCTTTATTTCCTTTATTTCTGAGCCTACATTTAAAGCTCAGCCTATTGGTTGGGAATTTCTGGTGAAATATTGCGTCTAAAGTTTTGAATTGTCTTTCCGGAGAATTGCCGCCTAGAATGAAACGCACTGCATGCACACACACGCACACACACACACACACACACACACACACACACACACACACACACACACACACACACGCAGACGCATGTATGTACACAAGCGGCTATGAGTTGCTGTCGAGCTTTTTAAATCGTCAGTATTACTTTTATATTAGTGTGGAGGAAATGTCCTTTTCGCATGCTTGATCAGCCAGTGAAGAAATCCAATGTAATTGAGGCTCAAGGTGAATTGCATCCTGCCCCCCCCATGACGGAAAGGGAAGGAAAATTCCAGACGGCGATAAACAAACAAATCAAAGCAACAACAGGAGCGAAAGGTTGATTTGGAAGGCATGAAATACGTATTGATTTAAGCCCTCAAATCTCAGATGAAAATGATCTTTTTAGTGATTTGTCTTTGGCCCCTTCAATAAAGGAGAGAGAGAGAGAGAGAGGAGAGAGTGAAAGGGGGGGGGGGATGGAGGTGGGGGTGTGGGCACCACAGGAGCACGGAAGGGACATGCTGCCCCCACCAGAGCTCATTATCATTCTTAATAAGTCTTAAGGAATGAAGGAGCATTGAGTGTAAATGCAGGTAATCCTGACACTGGACAAGGTGAGTGGAGATGTAAGCACATGCTGACATGGGACACAGGGGAGCGAGGCGGCGCTGCCGCAACGTGTGGGCTACTGCAGGTGTAACGGGGACTCTGCTCTCCGTTACTGCGTGTAATACGAGGGTCGGGGATGTCAAGCTGTAACGAAAAGGCTGCTCATTCCAGTCCCTGGAGGAGCCGTGCTGTAGTACCCTTGAGCAACGTACTTAACCTTTATGGCTTCAGCGAAGGCGTTTGGATTTGTAAATGAGCACTGCTGCCGGTTTCTTCGGACAGAAGCATCTCCTAGACAACAACAACAGCGACAACACCAACGGCAACAGCAGTAATAACAGGATGCAGTTCCGAGAGCTCGATCACTCATGTCGCGCATCACTCTACAATGGAAAGAATACACTGGTTTGAGTTATTTCTGCACCTTCCTTTTGCTTGGAATTAATTTGGCAAATTATATCCATACCATGCACCTCGGCAAGATCATTTGAGTTCAATTTAAGCAAAACAAGTCTTTAGTTTCCCCAGCGCTGCAAATAAACGACTCATTAATAAGTAATGATGATTTAACGTGGTTTTACAATATAAATTAATTTGGGAAATTTAATGTATCAGTACTGCGATACTACAGAAGCTCCCTCTGTCACTCAGCAAGTCAACAAATCTTCTTAAAGTCTACCTTGAATAATTTCTTGATCCCCCAGGATGTGCGCAACATTAATTCAGGAGACTTTTGCACAGAATCAGACAAGATAGGGAGGATTTCCATAATCTGTGTACAGCCAAGTAGCTGTTGCGTCCCTCAGGGCTCTGCTCTTGGGCCCGTCATTTTCTTCATGTGTACATGCGCATATGTGTAGAGCTACAGTATATACTCATGGTTTATGTTTCATTTGTCAAGAGAAGCAGCTGGACTCCTGTTGGTCTGCATTCAAAACCCATAATACAGTCCGTGAAATAAAACACTGTTATATTAATTCCCTTTTATAACGGAGCGGCGTCCCGAACTGGTTGCACCTGCCTCGCACCCTGCGCTGCCTCGGTACACTCCGGACAGTCGACACCCTGAGTTGGACCACTGGTCATTGATAATGGAGAGATGGCAATATTGTGCTTCACAGATGTTCAGTAAATTCTCACCCAGAACCTAAAAAATCAGAATATGGCACATTGGACATCTTACATTTTCACGGAAACGCAAAGTTTCATGAAACCGAAACGTCGTTATCCTTATGCTGTGTTCTCTCCTGTTCAGTGGCGGTGTCAGTTCTCTTAGGTTCGCCCAGTATGCCTTGCGTTATTCTGTCGGCCGTTTCACATGCTGCCCTGTTCTTTTATGAAATGATTTTTACCGCAAAACCTTTGACAATAAAATGTGTTTACATGGCGTTTTTTTTTAGACGTGCATATTCATAAAATATTGATATCTATACCCTGTGCATGACTGAGGACATTAAATATGTATCCCATAAACGCGTTCCAAGTTAAACTTCGGCTGGAAGCGCGAATGCGCGCGGCTGTAGCTGCTCTTTTGTCATTTGTGTTTGCGGGTGTGAGCGAGAACATGAGCACACACCGCCTCCGCCAGCCGAAGAGAGAAGGCAGAGAGCAGCCGTGTGAAGAGGAGCTGCCCTTTGTCTGGGTGGCAGTAATGACATCCCTGGCCCACTCTGTCACGTAAAGATGATTTACCCCCGGACAGATGTTGGCTGGCTCTCTGCGGGGCCGCTCTGGCAAACCGGTCTCTTTTGTTCTATTTTCTCCCTGGGAAAAGGTTAGGAGCGACGCGCGGAAAAGCGCACCGCTTGTGTCTGTGTCACCTCTCAGTCACTGCCAGGGAGGATCGGGCTCGTGAGCCGCGTTTCGCCGTGCATCCCGATTCGAGCAGACAGTTGTGCTGACAAAACGCGCAGAGAGCTGCTGCCTCCCCACCCCCGCACCCCCCCGCCCTCCCGGGTCTAGGTGTGGCCTGTTTTCGTTGTCGAGGTTACATCACTCGCAGGTAGCTGGTGCCGAGCACCTCCCGCTTGCCCCCTCGGAAGGAACCCCGAGGGAGCCTGGGAGGCGTAGAGCCATCGCCATGACGATGGGAGCACAGAACCTGCGCGTGGCGGTCCGTGGTGACAGCAAAATGCCACGGCAACAGGTTTTTGTCGTGTTTGTTGTTTTTTTCCAGCACCCCGGTGCCCCGTGGGCTTCTTCCAGTTCTTTTATGCAATTACCTGCTGAAGAGACTCTCGCAGGTTGCATTCTTGTTTATATTTCAAATATGGGTTCTGAAACACCTGGAAGAGGCGAGGCTGAGCAACTTATTCCCGTGAGCAGGCCACACGGAGGTGATGAGAGACTGCGCGGAGAGCCATTGTGGCGGCCGGGCCGGCGCTCACAGCTGAGAGATGGAAGGATCAGAAGTAACGATAGTGTTCACGCTCATACACTCACACACTCACACACGTTAAGATGCTGCATGTACAGTGCTGGGTTTCTGCACTCTGTCGCAGAACCAAACCAGGAACCGTAAAGCTGGAACTCCCAAATGCAGCGCTAGGTCTTCCTCTCTGAGCTTCAGGTGCAACGTGATCCGAGCCCTGGAGGTCCCGACAACCTTCTCCGGGGCGTCTCTGAGGACGCGGGACGGTCCGCTCGGGGCGGCAGGGCTGAGCGAAAGCTCTTGGTGCGCGCCGGTGATGGGAAGACGTCCCTTCTCCCACTCCCAGGCTCGGCGTGGCCTGCGAAGGCCGGCACTCTCACGAGAAGGCGGGCGCGTCCGCACGGTCGCAGGGAGAGACCGTTTTGTGTTTTGCGTAGGTAGTAAGCCGGCCGTGTTCAGGATTAGAAGGCGTACGAAAGAAAACTTTTCATCCAGCAGCAGTTACACAAGCAAACTTTTGAACAAAATCAGGATGCTATTACTACACTATATAATTACAACATAATTACTAAGGGACTCTTTAGAATTTAGCAATAAGCCGAGAATAAACCTTTTGCTTGACACACTTTGGGGCGAAGCTCTGTGTGTGTGTGGTGTACAGCTGAGCTCCAGCAACCTTGAGAACAGGATCTACTGTCTTCTTCAAACACAAGTCGGGCCCTTTGTTAGAGCTTACTGTAATTAGGATTCTCCGGGCGTCCGCATGACACTTCTCCGACGGCACACACTCCGCTCGGGGGTCTCTGGTCTTAGGGACACCTGGCAGGGCAGGCCAAGAGTGGGGGCTGCAGGTGCAGTGTGTGTGCCCGGGGGTGCGGGGTTGTGGCCGCGAGCCCGGGAAGGCGCGTGCGGCTCCCCCAGCTGACGGGTACCGTCCTGGTGGTGGCCCAGGGGTGATAGCGGGGTGACTCCGGACCAACGCCAACCTGTCGGGCGTCAGCCACGTGGGCAGCCGTTGGATCTCGTGCTCTGAACTTGACTCTGCGCTGCTCTGTGTGTGTTACGCGTGTGCGACCGCGTCAGTGTGTTACATGTGATGGGATTTAACGGCGATAATTCTGCTGCGGACTGGAGATGCGGTCACATTACCTTCGACTCCCGGTTTCACTTTCACCTCCGGCCTTCGCTGCAGAACAACAGGCTGGGGCTGTGCTTGGTGATTCTCGCAGATGAAGTAGAGCTTTAGTCATCTTTGTTGGAGAAAGACTGGGCACCGACCAGACGTACGGTAGCCTTGCTGCTTTCGGTGTGGAACAACATACCTTAGTCAGCATGAGGACTCTTCACAGCAGAAAAAATATTGATAGCCTACTGCTAGCGTTCTTCACCACGGAGCAGCAGATGGTTGGTAGCTAAAGTGTTGTTTATTGTGGAGAAACACGCAATTCTTTGTGGTCCGTATCGTGGAACAACAGATGATTGTTAGTGCTCTTTAGTGTTGAACAGCAGTTGATTGTTAATACTGCTACACTTTAGTTTGGAAAAAAAATGACTGTTATTATCCTTTACCGTTGAGCTGTTTTGAAATGATCTTTAGTTCTTTTTTAACGTGGAACGACCGATGACTGTAAGCTTTGGGGTCCTTCGTTGTTAGTCCTCTCATTGTTAGTGTTCTTTGTGACGCAACGCAACTGTTAGCGTTTAGAGTCCTTCGCTGTGGAAAAACCGTTGAATGTTAGAGCTCTTCAGCATGGAGCAACGTTCGATCGTTCTTTATTTTGTTTCCCTTAGTGTTCTTCAGCGTGGAATGATACGTGACTGTTACTGTTAATGTTCTTTAATGTGCGGTGATGGATAATTATTAATGCTGCTTTCATTTAGCGTGGAAAAGCACACGGCCGTTGCTGTTAGCATCCTTTAGCTTGCGTCAACGGATAGCCGTTAGCGCTGGCGTTCTCAACCGTCGGAAGCCAACGGATGAGAGGCCGTGCTTCTGTTGTCCGTTGACCGAGCGGGGTTTCCCTGTGAATTTGCTCGGCCGATAGGCCGTCTTTTGACACCGCAGGGATGGATGCTGCTTTTGTACCTTTACGCAGTTTATTTGCGACGCCAAGGCAAAGAGCTTCAGGAGACGTGACACAACGTGACGCAACCCGTAAACTGGGCAACTTACTTTGTGTAGAAGTGTCCGCTGAGCAGAGAAGTAGAGAGTAGAGTCGATGGGAGAGAGCCCTCCCCCGTCTCTCCCTCCTGACTGAGACCTCATCCGCAGCAGACTCAATCATCCCTCCGTGGTAATTCCACTTCACAATTCCACTTGGCTCGCTGAGTAAATAAATTTTTCAGCGTTTATTAGAATAAAGCGTGCCAGAAGGGGGTCTTCTCTCCTCCTATAGCCGCTCTGCCAATTAGCAAATTGATTAGGAGAACTTCAGCACACCTCCAAGGCTCTTATCTCCTTGTTCTAGGACAATATTGTGGCACCGTGGGACGAGCATAAATATTTTAAGGGGGAAACCCTCGGCGAGTCTTGTTAGCGGCCCTGGGGGCGCCAAGGCAGCTGTTCCCGCCGAAGGTCCCAGCCAATTTTCTAAACTGTGATTAAAGAAAAGTTTGGGATTATTTAAACATGGCAAGGTCTGCTGGGGGACGGGTCCCGGGGCTTGGCGGAGGGGAGGGCGGAGCATCGCGGCCGTTTGAAAGTTCTCGTCGCCCTCTTTCCCTGAATTTGGAGTCGCGGAAGACGCGGCGCTCCGAACGTAGTGGTCATTCTGGGACACATTATGTGCGATGTGACAAAGACCCCCTCTTTTATGTACAAATGCTAATTAAATGTTTACCCCATCCCACGAGGGCAGTGGGGAAAGACTTGGTAGCAATTTGGCAGCTAATCAAATTGCATTTTAAATGGAGCCGTTTGAAGATTACGCTCCTCGGCTCTCAGAAAGACGCAGTGGCTCAAATTAAGCTAGAATGGGATGCAGTTCGTGGAAGGGAACAATAAAACAAAACCCACTATGTGATTGTTTTATGCATTTATGTAAAACAGACAACTTAAGATATTTGATTTGCAGTTTTAATTAGTTAAAAGGAACACAGGTACACAATCAAGGGTGTTTTTCTTCCCCCCCAAATGGAAACAGGACTTGTGTGTTTCTCTCAATTATGTTTTTCTCCATGGGAAACATACTTTTTTCCACATTGTCCTTATAATTTAACTAATTGAAGGAAAATGCGCAATCTAGCAAACAGGAGGCCCTTGATTGGAGAGCAGACGTGACACCCCAGAAGCGTTTCGCTGCGCCTAATTTGAAATTAAAAGGCAGACAGAAACGGCAAAAATCTAGTAGAAAAGCTTGTCAACAAGTATGTTTGTCCACAGAATCGTGCGCTAAGAAGCTGTCCACCCACATTTGGTATACATCATTAAGCTCCTCGCAGCCAATCAAATTGTTCACTCACCCAACATTCCAGAACATATTAGTGACGTCTCGTTAGCGGAAAACAGATAACCGGCAAAAAAAACAGGCAGCGAGGGGTCAGAGTTGTTTATCGGGCAGAACGAGTGGAAAGCGTAATTCCTGTGAAACGAGATTTAGGCTCCTGTCGTCAAGGATTCCCTCCCGCTGCAGATCGGCCCGTCTTTCACAGCCCCTCCGAGGACGCCGCAGGACTTGTTTACTGTTCAGCGCTGCTCCTCCTCGGCCTGTATATCTTCCCGCTTTTATGAATTCTCGCTAAAAATACTGGAGACCTGGAAACTGCGCTAGAATGTCCATAAAAGCCGCGTAATGGGAAGCGCGTCCGAGTGCGAGGTCTCACTTCTGGGTTTAAAAGCTCCTTAACTGGCCCTTGTTGTGGTTTCGGATCGGCGCGCGCCATTTATGCTGCATCCCCTACGGTCTGCCACGGTGCCCCTGCCATGGAGAAAGACTCACATGGATACAGAATTTCAATAAAGCGAAAGATGTTTTGACCTTTGGATGGAGTCAGCACTTCAGGTAGAAAGGAGAGGAAATGTTTTACCACGGAACCCAGCTTGGATTCTTTTCTCTCACTTTCAGGAGACCCTGAAAGACCTCAGCAACGTCTAAACCGCTAGTCTCTTTTTGAATGAATGAAAGGGGCGTTAGAACCTCAGGGCATATCTGCACTTTTATTTATACATAGTTTATTTCAGTCAGTCCTTTTGTGTCTTAGGGGACGGGAGCAGTGGGCTATGGGTACCTTGCAGGTTTGAATCCCGCTCCCACTGTAGTACCCTTGATCAAGGGTATCACACTTACCCTGAAATGAAAGCGTAAAAATTACCCAGATATATAAATGGGTAAACCATTTGACATATCTTAGTGTGCAAAGCTAACATATTTACTTTTGAGAAAAGTGTCAGGTAAATAATGGATAACATAGTAAGTACTGCACAAATGGGAAATATGAAGCCAAACACTAGATTCTGTTAAAGCAAATTTGGATCCAAGAAACACTTCTCATCTGGGAGGCTGAAACACAGCAGATAGTGTGTTTGATGTGCCACAAGAGCGAAACATCTCTGTACATTCAGAAACGGAAGGAGGAGGTAGAAATCAAGGACTTTCAGAATCGAGGGCCCGTGTGGAAGGGGACCGCTTTGAAGTCGGACCCGTCTCGCGCCCGTGGGGCATGCCTTCGATCTCGACGCTCTCACGTCGAATTTGTCATGGCAGGCGAGTTCGTGGTCCTCAGAGGAGAAGCACAGCGCGTGCTTGTGGAGAGCAGTCACTGGGTATCTTCACGAGAAGGTCTTTGGACAGTGACCCAGGGAAGTTCTCACAAAGTACGGTATCCATCTCGGCGTGGTGTAGGGGCCGTAGGAGCGGAAGAGACCCAGGAGCCGACCAGTGAACGGCATCCAAGACCCGGGCTTGTATTACACCGGAATCTGGGTCCTCCGTCTAACACCCTGGATCGAATGTCTTTGTTCTCCATGTAGTACCAGCCCTAAGCTATCGGAAGGTTAACACAATGTTTTAAAAGTTGTTTCCTTTTATTGGCAAACCATAAAAATGTATTGTATTTGACTAAGGTGGAAGGTTTTGATTTGGAGGTGTAACTGGGTGGGGTACTTTTGTGGTGCTATGTCAACACGATCATTTGCACTCAGATAAACGCAGAATTAAAAACAGGAACGGAAAAAACGTTGAGAAAGAAAAGATGAGAGAGGAGTGCTCTGGTTTATATGCCTCTAAAGCTGGAATTTAGCTGACTGGGCCACAAAAACTCCAGTGCTTCGTGGCCATGGCTTGGGCCATATGTGGCTGCTTTCATTTGAGAGATGCCTCATTGCTTTCGCACTCCAAGGTAATTAGCGCTGCCTTTTATTGGGGTTTGCTGGGGAGAATCGGCTGCTCGTCGTCGCATCTGTTAAACCCAGACTCCAAAACCACCACCGCGGGCAAGTCTGCTTTCTCCTTCTTTTATTGTTTATTGTTTTTGCCTACTTCGTAGTCATCCAAAGTGGGTTACATAGCTGAAAGATTTTATACCCATTTCCACAGCTGGACATTTGACCGAGGCAGATCTAGGAACCTTCTGGTCACAAGGCCGTACCCTTAACTACTGCACATGCTGCCTTGGTAGCTGTGTGCTGTAAGAAATCTGCAGCTAATTTAGAATTCACTTCCCACAGTTCCAGGAGGGAAGTCAGATGACCGGGTGTCATGGCAACCCCGACCACTGGGAGACCACCCTGGGCTCACCTGGGTCGACCTCTGGCTTGTATTGTTTGATGGAAACGCTGTGCCTGAGACCGTCATCACCTCTGCACCGCTCACCGCACACTGCGCATCAGGTTTACGAGTGATCTCTTCCGAGGGACGGGATGGTTGAGGTGAACACGTGGCCAGCGGATGTAGACCTGTCAAAAAATGTGTGGCATTCACTGGCCATGGATACATCGGGTGGAGTAGTGGTTAGAGCTATGCTTTGAAGGACCTGGGTTTGACTCTCTGCCTCCGCTGCGGTACCCTTGATCGAGGTACTTTCCCCGAATGACACGGTAAAAATTACCCCTCTGTATAAATGGGTAAATCACTGTAAGTAGCTTAGTGTACAAGCCTCGCGTTGTAAGTCACCTTGGAGAAATTTTGCACGAGGAATGCCACTTCGTCTGCCTGCTTCATGGCGATAAAGCAATGGCGACACGGGTCGGCATCAGTGCGGCGCCCCAGCCTGAGCGCGGTACAGGGTTCCCCGCGCCTGGCTCGGCGCTCCTCAACCACGTGTCCGTCGCCTTTAATCCAGGTCGGCAGCGTCCAGCGGGGGGAGCTGCTTTGAGCACGTGTGAGAGGGATTGAGGATGACCAGCGTCAGGGAACTCGGAGGAGAAACGCTACTTCTAATTAATGACGAGGTCTTTCGGGGAAGTCTCGGTCCCTCCGCACCGCCGGACCGTATTAAAAAGTCTCCTTTTTATTTATGGAAATAAAAAGTGAGCTTCTTAAACAATAGTCAAGAGCTGGTTTTAGGGGCACCAGACTTTATCTTTTTCTTTCTTTTTTTTTTTTAATAAAAACCTGACTTAGAGGAAGTTTAATTAATAAGGGACTTAAAGCTTTGAAAGAGGAGGGAACGGGGTCTTTAAGGGGGTACTTATTTTTCCATCTGGGCTATCCTCCAAAAAAACTAGTCAATTAGTGTCTTAAGCTGCAGAGACAAAAAACGTTATTAGTTCTAGCAAAAAGAATAATGGGTTTAAAAAGGTTTTGCTTGAGAGGAGGCAACGGGCCCAAGTCCCCACCAGAGTCGTCCGTTTTTCATTTTTTCATAACCGCCAAACACCAAGCAGATTATTTGTCTCGGAAATATTTTTGCCTTAATTTCTCCCGGCGCTGTTATTACAGCGGGACCGTACAGTCGCGGGCCTCCCGGTCCGACACGCATGGATCTGGGTCGCCGGGTGATGGACGTTGGCGATGGCATCAGATACACGGGTTCCGGAGACGTTTCCAAGCCGACGGCGTGAGCTTCCTGATTTCAGGTCTCGGGGCTTTAGAAGGAGAATGACTGATTTCTTTAAAAGCAATTTTCATTTCTGATTAATCAAGATATGAACATTTTGATTTGGAATTCATTAAAATGCCAGTTGTAATTAACACGTCGATCCACATGATCTCTCCAAATTGGAAAAGCCAGGGTGTGTTTAATAAATGTTTCCCCACATTCCAGCTTAGCGTTACACACATGTACTGCAGCGGAGGGCCGCGTTTGATGGAAAGGCGCCTCGGCCTGTTGTCCGAAATAAGTCCGAGCCTGATAATGTCAGCGTTTGAATTCAATTAAAAATACTCTGCAGACTTTCTCTTCAGTCAGCTGTCCTTTGTGCAGTCTAAAGGTTGGCATTGATTTTATTTCTTGCGTGCGCTCAGCCTTGGTGTGAATATCGTAGCGCCGCTCAAAGCACTTAGCTCTTAACAGCATCAATTAGATATCCATCCCAGTCGAACCTGTGCGGCGAGGAGTTACGGCACACATTCATCTCGCTTAATTGTGTATATGTGTATAATATTTCTCTATATACGTACAGACGGCCCCCGACTTACGATGGGGTTGGTTCCGATAAACCCGTCGTAAGTCGAAAATATCGTCAGTCAAAAAGACATTTAATACACCTAACGTACCGAACATCATAGCTTCTTATCCTTCAAGATGGTCGAGATCATTGATCGCAAAAGTCCAAGTTCACGTGCGATGGCCATTACGGGCTTGTCGCCTTCATGCTGGGCAGTTATCTTGAGTTTCTCCTCAACAGTAATTGCCTCCCCCTGTCGTCTTCTCACCAGTAGCAGGAGGCACAGATGCGCGTTTCGTACACATGATGGATTCACAAACGCAACGTAGATACTGGGGGGGGTTATCCAAAAAAAACTCTGGAAACACAGAACGCTGTAGAGCATCGGTTGTGTACTAGCGACTATGTGGCAGACTGGGAGATGCGGATCGCTGCCGCTGCCCAGCATCGCGAGAGAGTATCGTACCGCACATCGGTTTCCTGGAAAAAAATCAAAATTCAAAATTGGAAGTACGGTTTCTACTGAATACCTGTCGTCAGCTCACCATCGAAAAGTCGGACAATAGTAACTCGGGGACCGTCTGTACTGTATACACACACGTATATGCATATTTGTAGAGCTTTGCGGTGATGTTTTCATCATTGAGCGTGTCCTGTTTCTGCCATCGCCAAGTCATGGGATCATTTTTGTTTGTTCAGCAAGAGCTTTTATCGAGAATGAAGTGCAATTCACGATTTTACCGCTCGTGTAGTTGTGTGTGATTGAAGAAATTCTGAAGAACTGTTTCTTCAAGGGGGGGGGGCGCGGGGGCGCGGTGGCGCAGTGGGGCAGTGGGTTGGGCCAGGTCCTGCTCTCTGGGGGGTCTGGGGTTCGAGTCCCGCTGGGGGTGCCTTGCGACGGACTGGCATCCCATCCTGGGTGTGTCCCCTCCCCCTCCGGCCTTACGTCCTGTGTTGCCCGCGACCCCGTATGGGACGAGCGGTTCAGATGATGTGATGTGTGATTCTTCAAGTCAGTGTGTTGAATTAAAATGCTTGAGAACGACACAGGGAGAGTCAGTACTGTGGGAGAGTGCAAACATATAAGTACAATGCGTTTTTTCCGATCCCACAGCCATTCGCTCTGTCCTCTCTGTCCGTTCACCGCGGTAGAGATGAAGACAAACTGTCACAAACGTTACACATATTTGCATAAGACATTATTTACTGCGTGTACTTCGTTCACTGGAAGAACTGGAGCAACTGAATAAAAAGCAAAGCGCTAACAAATGATTTAAATGTCAACAAAGGAGGTATGATGGTGTCACTAGAGACGTCTGTTATGATGAGCAGGTGGCCCACCAGCCAACTGGTCCACAGGAGCTCCACACTGACATGAGGCCGGATAAAGCAGACCTCTGGGGGCCAAAGGTTACAGTATTTATGTGGTGCGGTCACGGGGCACTGTGTAGGAAGGTTAAAAAGGTGACCGGGTTCATTAGAAGGTTCCAGATTCATTAGAGTTACGATGCAGAAGAAATGATCACTTTTCGAAGTGAGGCACTTGGGTCAACCAACATATTTGTAGACGGAGCTTCTGGTGTGAACCATAGCAATGAAATGCTTTTTTCTTGCCAAATATGACTCATAGAGAAAGGATTTTGGGTTATGTTTTAACAGGAAAGCAGAGGGGGATGAATCAAAGTTTTTTTTGTTTTAGCATTGACTGAAGTCCAGTGATCCAGGCTCCTGTCAAACACAGCGGAGGTGTCCCCGAGGACGAGACGCCCCGGAGAACGTTCGCTAATGACGTTCACATTTTGCCGCCGAACACAAAGGGACGTTCGGAGTTGTTTGTTTCTTCCTTGGAAAGGGCGGAGCTCCGCCTCCCGGTGGCATGTCCACCGCAGGTGACTTTGACCTCGTGACCTCGTGACCCCAGGCGCCGGCGTTACGGCCACGTCCGACGGTGCCCGGCAGGGAGGGGGTGGGTCGAGCTCCTCGCTTGACAAAAACCTCACGTACGGCAGCCGCGCCACAAAGTTATGGTGGGAATATTTGACGCGCAGATGATTTGTGGAGAAAATTACTGTTTGGTCCACTGTTTGAGTGGAGCCGCAGAATTAGACTTCCATCACAATTAATTAGAACACCTACAGGAGATGTTCCGTCTTGAGCTCATCCACGCAGGATAAATAAGCCCGAGCACAGGATATATGTCCTTTTATTAGCTGACATGATCTCGGCAGCATCTGCGAGGCAGCGGGCCCAGCGGCGTGGACGGTCCCTGCCATCACTCACCGTGATCGCTCCATGCTCCCTTTATGACTCGTTTTGTTAAAAACCTCTCTTTTTGCCCCCCCTCCCCCCTCCCATGCCAGGTATCAGAGTTATGGGCCTCCTATGCAAATTAGGCGATGTTGACAGTTTGTTATTCATGTCATCGCCTTTTTAAACACTTAAAGGGCGTAAATTTGCAGCTGACAGGCTGCGTTGAAATTGCCACTAAATATTATTAAATATTTTAACAAGTTCCTTGTAAATATGCCTTAAATGTTCGAACGATGGGCAGGATGAAAAATGGTCTTGCATCAACTTATTAGAGGCTGTAAAACGGCGCTGATTTATGGTGGACGCGGACCAACTTGGGCCACCTTTTCCGCATCTCCTGCTCGCCCCCGCTGTCCTCGTGCCGACAGTAAACATCTAAATACGGCGCCGGTCCTTGTTGTTTCCTCCTAAGTCAGGGACGCTGGGAACGTTCTAGAACCCGGAGAGCCTGGAACTGCGCGCGTGTGCTGCCGCTCTGCATGTCGTGCACTGGACCAGCTGTCTCTGCTGGGGGTCTCCGTGCTGTAAGTGGCGTTCCGTAAATCCCAAATGTCCGGGGGGAGAATTGGGGGTCGCCCCTGGCCACGCCCGCCGCCAGTCACGTACCGTACAAGGTTTACCGCCTTTCTAAAGGTGTTCCTACCAAGGGGGCTCAACAACCTCCCTCGAGAGCAGGTTCGAGCCTCCGGAGGAAGAACACTGAGTCCAACAGCATCAGCTTCAAATGCCACTGCTGCTCTAGTGCACTTGGTCAAGGAACTTACCCTGGACTGTTAGAGTGAAAATGACCCTGCGGTGTAACTGGGTGAATCGCTGTAAACTTATTAATGTAACACCTTGAGTGCTCTCGGAGAAAGGGAAACCCCAGGCCGTCGTTTGAATAAGGGTTATTATAGTAATAATGTTCCTCCAGACTAGCGCGCAGTGTTTTGAGCAGCGCTTCCGGAAGCTTCCTGTTGCGTCTCACGATACTCCTGATCTCTCTGGATACCTGGTGTTTTCATTGTGCTCCTAGTAGTAACAGAAACAAACGCGACTCTTTCGGTTGCCATGGAACTCACTGGGCGCCCATCAATCAGCGCGTGGCTCGCCGCTCCAACCTGATCGCCAGCCCTATCTTTTCACCGCCGTCGCCGCGGAAACATCCTCCCGGTGCGGGGAGCGTGACCGCCGTCCCCCCGGGGGCCGCATGCTCCGGAGTGCCACGCGGTAGGTGTGGGCTGCCGGAGTGAGACCGGAGGGGAGGGGAGGGGAGGGGAACTGGCAAGTGCAATGAGGCCCTTAAAACTCCTGCGCATCCAGAGGAGCCACCTCGGCCGAACAGGGCTCTTTACTGGAACGCGGAGGTTAATCGGTGTGTGTCCCGCAAATATGCTTGCGGCATCAGATGTCGCTGATAAAAGTCGAAAAAAAGCAGATAAACAGACATTGTCAGAAAGGCAGCTCGTAGCGTAATGGTTACAGCGGCTGTCTTTGGAGCCAAATATTCAAGTCCCCCTTCTAGCTATAGTACCTGTGATCAAGGTACTTACCCTGAATTACTCCAGTAAAATGACCCAGCTGTATAAATGCTTAAATAACTAGGTACCTTAACACCGTAAGCTGCTTTGGAGAAAAGTGTCACGTAAATGAATAAATGTAAGTCAAGCCAGTGTCAGATCTTCTCTAGAGCTCTCGGGTGTCTGCTCGTTTGTCATGAGCTTGGAAAACAGCAACAGTGTCTGAGGTCTTGAACTTTAATTTAAAAGTTTTTGGGTTTGAGGCCCACCGAGGACTCGGCTCTATTGCCCTTGAGAAAGATACCGGATAAGGGCGTTTATTTATATGTCCGATGTTTTCTCCAAGACGATTCATAATGTTATGTTTCCATACAAAGCTAATTACACTGATTTACCCATTTATAGAGCAGGGTAATTTTTTCCTGTATCAGTTCATGGTAAGTACTTTGATCAGGGTTCGACAGCACCATTCCTCCTGCTGCCTCTAAATGACTCGGCTCTGTGGTATTATGATCGGCCTTGTAAGTCATTCTGGAGAAGGTTATACAGCTCAACTGGTCATGTAACTGACCCGTCATTCCAATGTATCACATGCGTCATTTTTTAAAGTCATTTCGACAAGATAGTATTGCTGCTACATTTAAAGGATTTTTTCTAGTATTGTAAAATTCTTTCGATATTTTGTGTATTTAAAGTCGTGTACATGCAAATCATTTCAGCTATTGAAATACGTTACTTCATGAGACACTTTCTCCAAAGCAACTTCCAGTGGATACTATGTAGTGTTTTCAGCCCACACACCTTATTCACCGCGGTGACTTACACTGCTAGATACTACTTACACTGGGTCACTCATCCATACATCAGTGAAACACACAGACTCTCTCTGTCACTCACACTCTATGGGGGAACCTGAACAGCATGTCTTTGGAGTGTGGGAGGAAACCAGAGCACCCAGCGGAAACCATGAAATCACCAATGTTCTCAATGGCAGGAGGCTGGTGAATGAGTATTAATTCCAAAAAAAAGGTATCTTGTGATCGTTGAAAATCCAATTAATTCCAGAAAAGGTATCTTTTGATATTTAAACTATCTTTTGATAGTTAAAATGATTTTTTTCAGAGGTTGGGATCTGTCAATTAACCAAACACATTTTTCCAGTTTATTCATTATGTGACACTTGCCTCCTGAGCTACTTGCATTTATCTACCCGTTTATACAGCAGGGTAATTTTTTATGTATCCCCTCAGTAAGTACACTACAGCAGGAGGTGGGAGTTGAACCTGCAGCTTTCAAAAGCCGCTCTAACCCCTACACTGCCTGCTGCCTCTACTTTTCTGTAAATTCTGGAAAATATAGTAAATAAATACTATTGGGATGCAGTGGACTGTCCGGTCATTCCAATATCAGGTCACTCGAGGTCAAGCAGGCGCGAGCTGTACTAATGACACACCCACAGCGTGTTTGCAGCCCTACGGTGACTCTGGTCACACAGGTTTGTCTCTCTCTGAGTCCACTGCCCCCCCCCGCAGTCTTCTTCCCCACCACTTTCCCGACGCATCCGTCCCCAGGGGGTGCGGTTGACATGACGGGCGCCGTGTCAGCACAACGCTGCCTCTGCTCTGCTACTGCGGGCTGTGCTATAACCTTGCCACCAGCTTGTGTGTGTGTGTGTGTGTGTGTGTGTGTGTGTGTGTGTGCGTGCATGTGCATGTGTGCGGTGACCCAAGCCACGCACAGAACGCACCTCGGGGAAACGCAGACCCAGCAAAGGGTCGGCTTGTGTCCCTCTCATCCGATTAGGTCGTCTCGCACACAGGAAGCGCTGAAAGGCACTAAAGATGGTATCGCCACGAGACACACGGCCCTGGACCACGGAGACGGTGTCCAGCCCTCGTCCCTGACATGCCGAAGTGCTCCTCAATCTAGTTAGGCACATCCTGCGCTCGGCGGCCTCGGCGCACACCCCGGGCCCCTGTTAGCGTAGCCGGTTGGAGCGCTCCTGTGCTGGTATGCCCGCGGTGGCCGCTGCGCTCGGCACATGTCGTTTCCACATTATTTATTTCCCTGACTGCGCCATATGGTGCCGTATCTCCTCAGACAGCCGGTTAGGATGTGGTTAAGAAAGAGCGGTCCAAGGGCTGTAGAAGGGGATGAGAAAATATCGGGGGAGCCCGATATCTGTGAAAATGCCACAGTAAATTTCTGGCGGTCCAGGATTCCCGGTGATTGAACACACTGCCGAACTGCCCTCGACTGCGGGGGGCGCCCTGTTGATTTTATTTTCCGTCGTTAACATTTCCCCCACGGGGAGCACTCCAGGAGAGGAGAGCGCGCTGCCTCGCGGTACCGGTGTTAAGCAGGGCCGTCGCCGCGCCGACACCGCGGCTCCCCTCGGGTCCGCTCTCCTTGGTGGACGGCTGGGAAGCGGCCCCCTGCGGAGTCAGTGAACGAGCTCCTGGCCATAATACTGCAAGACACTCGAGCCTCGCAGTTTCCCTCGAGACACCGTTGAAGGCCAGTTGTGCGTCGTGTTCCGCTAGTTTCCCTCACGTGAATTATCGTAATCCATCATGTTTTTTCCATTCCTTTTTCTCCACCATAAGCAGCAGTGGGGCATTTCCACGATCTTCTTTGCCCCGAACGGTTGGCTTTTCGTCGCCTCGGAGCCAAACCTACGGATCGGGTTACTCTTGCGTTGTAATTCACGTCCTCGGCACAAGGCATCACAGGTAATCTGGCACTACTGTACGTCGCAGAAGTGCAGATGGTGTGGGATTTTGGATATTCCTGTGAGCGTTCGGTAAGTGAGAGGTACGCCTGGAGCACAAAATTGTCACTATTCCCACATGCTTTCATTTAGGAGGGAAGGGTGTACGAGTGGGACGGCGTTCGGACGAGCTTTTGCTGATGCAGAGCCGCAAGGCATTGTGGGTTTTCTGAAGGTTTCGCAGTTTATGTTTATTCATTTAGCAGATGCTTTTGTACTTACAGCTCAGGGTAAACAGAAGTGCACCTCAGAACACATGAGTTTTAGATACAGACGCGCGAATCTCGCAGCGCTGTTAGTTCGTCCCATACCGCCGCTGTTGCTGGCGCACATTCCGCAAGTAGTTGTGTACCGAATTGAGCGGGAGAGAAGTGGGTCTCAGAGAGATGGGACTTGAGACCCAGTTTGAACTCTAGGAGGTATTCAGCAGCGCTGATGGGCAGAGGGAGTTTGTTCCTCCACGTTTTAGCCAAAACCGAGAGCCTACAGACTTTCGAATTTGGACATCTTGTGAGTTGGACCACCGAGCTGTCAGAGGCGGAGGAGCTTAGCGCCCTCGCTGGGGTGTAGCGAGCGATCGGGTCCTGCAGGTATCGGGGAGCAGAACCGTCGATGGCCTCGTAGGCCGTAACTGGAGTCTCGATCTTGATACAGGCAGCTTCGGGAAGCCAGTGGAGGAAGATGAGGAGGGGAAGCAGAACTCATGTCCCTCAAAGCGGGACTCCGCGTTTGGAAAGAGCCGACTGCAGGAGGGGGCTGTGCCGCTGATGGAGGAATCGTGAGATTCTTGGCTCATCGCATCAGGCCCTGTCAATGAGTCCGGACTTGTTGAACACAGCGCGGGCTAACAAACCACGCTAACAGCGCATGCTAACATCAGGAGAACAGCTCGCCGGTAAACTCTCAGATTAAATTTTTTACACAATTACGCCCCGGTTCAGACACCGTAGGGTACCAGGTGGTGTCACGGTTAGAGCCGACACCTTCGGCCTTTGAAGACCCCGGTTCTACTCAGCGTCTTCAACCTGTAGCTACGCCGTTCTGCGGGAAGGCGTCATCTTAAATAAGAACGTTTATGGTAACGCGAAGTCGAGTTACTCGGCGTTTGAAAAAGTAAAGCACACGGAAGCAATCGTTCTGAAAGAAACAGTGCTGAATTATGACGATGACGTTCGATTAGTTTGTGTCTCAGGTGGAGAAATGTTGCGCCCCGTTGTACTCGGTCAGGAAGCGCGCATTAGTATTCCACGTGTGCCTTGTTTTCACCCCGATGCGGTCCGATCAATCACGTGCGTTGCGTCCTGCATGCCGTTTGCATGGAGTCTTATTTCTAGGATTTATTATGGCCCCGGTGGCGTAGTAACGCGTCACGTGATGTACAAATTTTTGCAGCGGATTAACGTCCGGCAAAGTGGCCTCCCGCACAGGCAGAGCTCTTGTACAAGGTGAAGATGGTGCCGCGAGATACGGTAGCTATCTCTACACACACACACATACACACACACAGATTCTCTCTCTCCGTATCTCACCCTCACACACCTTACTTTATTTACATGAAGCGGGCGATGTAAATGAGCCTTTAGACACTCGGGCTCGTCTCGCTGCTCCTCCTGTTGCCGGGGCGGGTCTGCAGTTTGGACAAGTGATTCTCTCAGATCACACCGACATGTGGGATTTGCTGTCAGCCCCCGTCGCGTCTCCTCGGGCCGGGCTCGTCACGTGCACCCCAACACCGGCGATGGAAATTCATGCAAACGACGCCTCGGCGTCGCGCGGATCTCCGCGGGCCCGAATCCCGCCGCCTAGCTAGCAGAGGCCTGCATGAGAGCAAGGGAGTGAATTTAAGCCCCTCCACTGTGGTGTGTACCGTGCGAAGGGTGTACGCACGCTACACTGTTGATGAGTTATTAATTTTGTATTATTTATATAGCACTCCCGGTGAAGAAACACAGTTCGCGGTATTGCTTCTCCGAGAATGGTTAATTACGTGACATTATTGACTTCAGAATGAGACAAAATACAGTATATCCATAAGGATGATACATCGTGGGCCGTTGATTACGTTACACTGTGTAGTTTACGCCTGTCAAATTATTTGAGAGTATAAATTCCGAGACGTTAACAAAACTGCATTTACCATTTTGATTAGTCAACGCAGCGCACTATTTACGCCGCCTTTGGGCTCTTCTGGCGCTTTCGCTCAAATTGATTGCGGTCGTTATTTAACAATTTCTCTTACTTTCGAACCCCTCGCATCGGGCTCATTTAGAAAATAACCTGTTAAGGATTCAAAGTAGCCTTATTGAACATGGGCTAATTAATAGCTGGCATTTGGAACTGAAATCCATCAGCACGTTATATAGTTATTTATTTAAATGACTTTCTGCCTCTTGCACAATGGACAAGTTACATGTTTCACCAGTATTGTGACACTTAGCCTATATTTTTGTGCTTTTTTAATTTAAAAAAGCAAAGTTTGCCCCTGACAAGCAACATGAACTTTTATCTTGTGGTACAGGAGAGGGATGGCAGTCTTCCAAATGCGTGTAATTGAAATGCAAATTATTTTGTCATGTGTACTTCCAAGGGTACTGGAAACTAAATACATATTTTGCATTGATATTTAATATTTTTGTAACAAAATACTGCATCATTTTGCTATTGAGTGTAACTTATGTAACGTGAACTGCATACCTTTGAGGTTTACTCTGTGATACGGGTCAGTGTTTACTGCAGCAGTTCAGAATAAGCACTTCCTCTAGGGTACAATAGCAGTTGACGCGACGAGCGCCTCCCAGGTGATCTGAACCTAAAACCTTCTAGCCACAAGATCAGTTCACCAGCCGCTCAGCTCCCTGTAGCCCACGTTTAAAACTGGCAGGGCAGCGATGCAGGAAACATGGGGGAGAAGACGGATATTGTTTCCTTATAATCTGACCTTTGAGTTATTAACTTCCTCTTGATGTATAACTGTGTCGTTGTGGCTCCCCTGAATGCGGAGAAACGACGCTGTGGGTAAATAACCGCCCCCGGAATGATCCGGAAACGGCACTTCAACAAATACGAGAGGCTATGGATACGTCTTGTCAGTAGCGGTGACTGAAGGATGCGGTCGACGGCGGGGCCTGGCTGCGATGCGGCACGGCGGGGGCATCGCAGGAGAAGGCCTGTTCCCGAGAACCTTCCGGCGCAGTCCAGAAAGACATGCCCCACCGCAGGGACGACTGAAAACGGTGTTGTGCGCCACTCTTGAGCGCGACCTTATTCCTCAGCCGGCGCTTGCCACATCCGATGGGCTTCATTCATCTGGCGCTCCCGGTGAGCACCGCTCCAGGCGCTTCTGCCAGGCACGCCGTATGTTTCCAAACACGACCGTATTCACAGGGCGGGACGAGGCGAAGTGCGGCGCGCCGCATGGAAATCATTAGCATGTCATTATCTCGGGAAGCTCTGACACAGTGAAACTCGCGCCGCCGCGTTCGGGGACACCGTGCGATGCAGCGGTTTCACAAGTGGACTTGACATCAGAAGGCTGCGAATTCACAGCCCACTAGGGGACATGATGCCGTACAGTAGGTTCCGGTAAAAGCGTAATCGTTGCGCAACCACTCTTCTATTTAGGTCGCTTTGGCTTGAGGGGTCAAATAAATAAAGAACCACTCGGGAAGTGAGGTCACCTTTCGGCCTGCAGTGCCGCACTCCGTGAGTTTGATGCTTGCGTTTCTAAACACGGTCCACACGCAGACACACTTCCCTTGTTAGCGGCGCTCTTTTTTCCTGCCGACAGACGCATTTAAAAGAGTAACTATTCATAAAATAATAATAATAAAACTGGCAAGCAGCAGTAAACAGAAAGCAGGCAATAGAGCTGCCAACTCGCATTATAGGTTAAGCCTCACATTATATTTGTATTATTCACTTGGACCGACATTGAAACACTCAAAAAACAGTCGTTCCTCATATAATAGGGTGAAATTTTTCCATGAAATTTATATAGAAAAAAATGAGCTCCTGAACATGAAAAATATGTCACCTGGAACATTAAATAAAAGTTATTCATGTAAATTTGCCAAATCGTTATTTTCTTTCATTCTCAATAATTTTTCCTTCAGTCCTGGGTCGGCCATTGTGCATTATGTTCACCTTAATCGAGGGCCCTGATTGGTCAGCGTGACAGGAAGTAGGAAGTGTACTGAGTAGTTGGATTCGTTGCGAGCGAAGCGCAGTGAAACACCGAGTTGACAGCGAATGGGGTGTAAAATGAGAGCATGGTGGGCAAAAATGTTTTTTCTTTCCGGAACGACAAGCCTGTTTTATTAAAGAAGGGTACACATTTTCATTGCGCTGTTTTTTTAGAGAATTCATGTAGAAGTCCCTCAATTCCACATACATCCATACCTGTAATAATCCATTTTCCACTAAATAATTGTAATTAAATCTCCTTCTGGATGGTCTAATACAATCCAGTTTGAAATGGGCCTCTTTTTTACTCATGCAGCAATAGGCTACTAGTTATGATTCCAAGTGAAGAGCTACTGAGAGACCTCTGTCCTCATAAAGCTTTACTTGTCCAAATCCGTCACATCTTTTTTGTTCTTTTTTCATGACGGTTTCTGATACGGAAACTCATAGAGCAGAAAGCTGCACTTTCCTCTGCTGGGTTGACCCCTCGACCTTTGGGGACACGACCAGTTCCTTTACCGCGTGCCGTGCGGGAATGTTTACTACGTGCGGCTCGCGTTGAACCCCCGAGTGTGTCGTTCTGGACGGGAAGTGAATGTTTCAGCACCTTCACTTGGAGGCCCTTTTCCAGCGACGGTGGCGGTGTTCTCTGCAGGCAGAACCTTTGAAAGCGACACGGCGATGCAGCGGGGGACTCTTCGGCACAAAAACGCGGGGCAAAAGGGTTCAATGTGACGAAAAGTGAAAAGCGCAGTGAATAAATGGAGACCATTGTGCGGCCTCCGGCTCCGCGGGCCCCTTTGCTGTGTCGAGAGGCCGCCTGAAAGCCTTTTCACAGTACCTGCGAACGGAGGCAAAACAGACATTTAGCGGAAAATAAGTGCAGATAATTTGCGTGTAATTACAGGCTTTCCGTGCGTTTCCCTTGTTCGCGAGCTCCCTTATGAGCACAGGGTGTGTTAATGTGTCGCGGGAGCGGCTTGCGAAGAAGCGGTTTGTTTTCCGTCGCTTTCCGCTGGGCCGATGAGAGAAACAAACAGCGTGCGTGTGACCCGCACCACTCGCGTCGCATCGCATCGGTGGGATGAGGCCCCGGCGATACGGTGCACACGTGTGTCACAGCCCGGGGGCGCGGAGCGGCCCACCGCGGGGCAGCAGAGTGCTGATCTGGTCCTTCTGTGCAGCAAAAAATAAAATATGGCCCAAGTTTTCATTAAGGTGCTATTGATTAGCCTTTCCTGGCGATGAATTATAGGCGACATTAAATAAAAAGGAAAATATTTTTATGCCTTTTCCTGGGCCGTGCCAGAAGCACTCCTCCTCTCGAACACTCGCCCCGACAGGCATCCTGCTCTCGCTCGAATTCTTGTGGCTCCCGCAAAGCCAATGAGGTTATTTTTTCATTAAAAAAGAGAACACAAGCGCTTTTTTAAAACTATCCTTCTCTTTTTTTTCCCCCTGAACTCGTACGGATAATAGAGGGTGGGGCCGGCGGGCGCGTCGCGTACTCTCCCCGAGATGTGCCCGGCCACGTGACGCGGCCCTAGCCCTGGCGGCGGGACGCGAGGCCACGTCCATGTGGAATAGAGCACGTGCGGCAGTGGTGCCCCACCCTAAGATAAACCCTGATCTGAAAAGGTGGAAAGTTGCACAGAGGTCAAAGGGCAAGGGCAGGAGTTGTGTAGGAGTTAGCTTATCCGCGGTGCGCCGTGAGGACGGCGTAGGCCCCACCGTGAGAAACCTGCGTGCTTCCTTTATACAGCATCAAAGCGGGTTTAGTCCCCTTCTTCCTTTCATGTTTGGACCCAAAGTTAGAATTTTCCTGTTTTCTCAGTCGGACGTATCATGTTCCATATCCCATTTTGAAAAATGCGCAGGGGCGGGCCTTGGGAAAATAAAAGCGGCGGCAGTGCGGAGAAGGGATTTCTGAATAGATGAAAGGAGTGCGGCCGCAAAGAATCCTCGCTCTTTTGGGCGGCCGCAAGACAAACGGTCGCCCTCCTCGATCTCCGCGCTGCTGCTAGGTGAAATCGCGCCCATTTCCGGACGCCCGTTTCTTTCTCCGTATCGTACCGCGGTGAATAAGTACTTTTTTGTCTATTATGCATAGGGTGTCTCCATAGGGTATTCGCAAACAATGTTCCGCCTGCTTTTTCACCCTCCCTGGAATTAAATATTTAAAAACTTGGGGAGAAAAAACCAAAACATCAAACTAACATAACAATCGCCAGCTGTTGCTCATTTGCATATGAGCCCAACCTCGTGTAACTCTCTCACTGAGGATTTGGGTGGGGGACTGCCGGCGCACGCACAAATTTGACTAATATAACCTGATTTTTACATAGGGCTTTGGGGGAGTTATTGGTGGGTGACTGAAAAGAGGCAACTTTCGTGCAGAAGGCGACGCATTGGCGTTTTTCCGCGGTACAGCCTAGTTCCGGTTAGCTCGGCGGAGGGGCGATCGCTCGGCCGTTCGCTCTGCTGGAGTCGTGACGACTCCCCAAAGTGAGAAAGGAAGGAAGGAAGATCTCTTTCTCGCTACCAGTAATTACCTTTTCCGAAATGAGCTTCAGCTTTCTATAGGCCATAGATTGTGCGAAATGCGCACACACACACACACACACACATGGATGCATTCACGCCCACCCGCACATGTGCACACTGAAACACATGCATGTGTAGTACACACACACGCACACAAGGCACAAGCAGACTTGGCACAGGTCTCCGCTTTACTGAACATCTCTGGAATGTGTTGGCTGTCTGAGTCGAGAACATTTTTATTATAATAATTATATCGTTCGGAGGAGTCCGTGCGCCGCTGCGCCCTGCTGTGCTCTCAGAGGTCCTCTTCTCGCTCTCTGCCGTGCTTTTTGTCCTCTCTCTGTTCCCCGGGTCTTTCGCTGCATGAAGCTCTACAACCTGTCAGTGCGGGAATTCACACTCCACGCGTCCGGATACACACATTTTCAGTGTGTTTCACCGCTTTGCAGGGTCCTTCTGGTGTTTAACACCTTTTGGGCAGAAACACTTAAATTAAGTGAGTGAGTGCGCGACTCGTGGGACGTGCAGCCTGGAGGTCCACGTTGGATGTCACAATGTGTTGGAGGACAGGCTGCCATGGATAGTCCCTCTGAGGGCCAGGATACCCTGCTCCGCCCCAAAGTGTGTGTGCGCTAATTCTGGTCGCCTCGGCCCATTTTGCGTCCGGGAGGAGGAGGACAACGGGGTTGTTAAAGTCGCTTTAAAAACGCTGTGCTGTGACTCAGAAGGACTTGGCTCGCCGGTAGCAAGACCACCGCACCCATCCCACTGGTGTCACCGTCAAACCATCAGGAACCAGTAAAGTCAACGTGTCCCTGAACACACCGCACTCCGGTTTTTGGAATCACCCCAAGAAAGTTCCATCCTTTTGGCTACAATCCATGTCAGTCTCAAGCGCTGCACCACCTGTTGGCCGTCCAGCAGCATCTCGCACATTTTCACGTTCAGCCAAGCTGTCACTCACGTTATGAATATGTGAATGAACACGTACTTCTTTACATACGTGTTTTCCCACTACTTCCAGGTTTCCTCAGTAGCGTTTAGTCTTTGCTCCTCATAATATCATCAACTTCAGTTGCTCGTCTTCATTTGCATTGGCATCTACGCGGATTCATTCGCAGACGCGTTTCTCTAAAGCGACGTACAGCTCAGCCTAAACAGTAAACACTTTTCGTAAAAGCTGTATTTTTTACGCAAGAGGGTAAAAGGTTAGGAAAAGGAAAGCAGAGAATCACACTTCCTTTTCACAGATATGTGATGATACCGGACAGCTTATGAACATCTGCCTATTTATTAAAATGATTACACAATCAGTTACACAATGGACTGCTTTTATTACACATATACGCATCCCCATAATGAGGAGTATAAAACAGAGCGCCCTAATGGAACGGTATTAGGTGTGTGTGCGTGCACGTGATTATTTTTAAACGCACGGATGTCTGTCAGTGGTGTGTCCTCCAGCGTGAAGCACTTTCAGGTGCTTGAGCCCAAGGTGTGCGCCAGGTGTTCTGCTCGCATATTTTCCGCGAGATGAATGGAAAAAGCAGCGCGCTCCACCAAGGCCTCGTTGACACGTGCTCTTGCACGACTGTCCTGGTGCACCGCGGCGCCACCCTCCTGCGGCGGGGCCCTCTTCCCCATGGATGCCGAGGAGGTAATTGCAGCTTGTGCACGAGGAAGGGGAACATGCTCACGATATTGGCCACGAGGTACCTGGCGACCGGCAAAGAGTGCACACATACACACACACACACACAAACACACACACACACACACACACAACACACGCACACACAACACACGGGCACTCCCTAGCGGATTATGGGATCCTTTTATCTTTTGCAAGGTTAAGGTGAGAGATGGCTTCATGGGAGGTAAACACTGAAATCACAGCTGTGGACAGAAGTGCACGAGTCCTTCTTACTGGTGTGTGGGATCTTTAAAGAACCTCCTGTGTACTTCCCGTGAACTTCCCCCGTAGATCGTGTGCCCGGCCCACTGACACTCGTCACTGTGGTCGTCCTGCAAGCACGTTAGCCTCGTGTGTCCAACCCGCAGACTCTTGCAGGAGTCCTGGGAGGGGATCCAGGCCCTCCTTATTACATGCAGAGTGTCCTGCCAGCTGGCGGAAGCTCCTGTATTTTGCTGCCACATTCGTCTTCACGAGAGGCTAAATGTATGTAGTTTTTTCATGAAGGTGGGCAGAGCAGGGTGGGGCCGTGGTGGTCGTGGTGGTCGTGGTGGTCGTGGTGGGTGGGTGGGTGCATTGAAACAGCTGAGGTTTTTTTACATCAGTGACCCATCTGTAACTTAATGCATTTTGTAAGGATTTACAAGAGAGAAAAGAGCAGGATGATTGCTCACGAGTATGAGGCCACGCCCCTTTACAGGGTAGGGGAAAATCGTGATCTGCAAGAAACATTTGTTCACACTGTTATAAAACCAAGTTTTGCTTAATGCAAAATAGTTAAGGCCATACGTTGCACTTATGGAGTTTCATTTGTTCCTGAAATGCTCTCTTGTGTCAAAAATACAGCAAAAAGGTGACATCCAATATTCGTTTGACTACGTTGCTGGGATTCACAATCAGGCAACATTATTACATATTAATGTTAGAGCTTATGAGAAATGTTGAACGTGGGAAAGGTGTTTGGACCCAACCACCTTTTCTTTGTTAAAATAATCACTTAATGTTAATCTTTAGAATTCCATCATGCAAAAAAAAAAAAATCTATGGCTGCATTAACCCTGGAAGAACAATAATAATAAAAATTCTATTATCGTGCTTTTGCTTTCTTTCCATAAATCGTGTTGCGCGTCGGGGGGTGGAAGCTTTGTGGGATACGCCATGTGGGGGTCACTAAGGGTGACAAAAACATACAGTATATCGACGCGGCCCTAATCGATAATTAGCGGCAGCCTTCCGGAGGGGCCGTTTGCTGGGGGTGGCGCTACAGTAAGTGGAGATTCGGGCCCCTCGCCGTCACTTCATTAGGCCCCGAAGCTTCTACAAAGGCATAAAACAGCATCGGGTTCAATAGCCACTCAGCGCCAAGCTGTAAATCACCAAACAACACATAAAAACAGTAACCCCCCCACCACGCCCCCCCCCCCCGGAAGATTTACCGCAAAGCCTCGGATCCTTTTAAACAATATTAAAATAAAGGCAAAAACAGGAGTGTGAAAGCTGCTACAGAGGTCACCGTCCTTCGCCGAGGAGCCGGGCTCGACGAGGGTGACAGCCTGCCTCCATTTACATTGGAATTAGCATTTGATTGATGACGCGACTCACACCACTCAGGTATTATCTGGAAGGATGTGGGTGTGTGTTTGTTTGTCACTTGAGAGCGGTGTGTACGCATCCCGTAAGTGCGAGTCTCTGTAGAACGAAAAAAGGTACATTGTCAAAGAGAAGTGACGGAACTTTATCGTGTTGCGATATGGAAAAGAAAATGAGAAGAAAAATTGTTTCATTTCATAATAAAATCATCATGCAGGGCGCGCGCGCACACACACGTACGGGTGCACAGGGGAAGTGGTGAGGATTGATCGACTTTATGGACGGTATATTGTCAAGCCTGCTCTCCCAGCATCCATCTCCTGACCTGTGACCTGTGACCCCAGTGGCGAGGTGCCCTGATGCCGGCTCAGCGCCGTTCTCTGCAGCTCGCTCCTGATTGGCTGCTTGGCGGCGGCACTCAGGGATCTGCTTCTCCATTTCAGAGCGGAGCCACCGGCTTCCCGCTAAGTGGGAGGGGAAGATAATGCCAGAAAGGAGGAAAAAACAAAAAACTATAAACCGAATAATGCTTTTTATTTGGCATAATCAGTCAATTTGAACTTAACTGGGGAGAGCAACAAAACAAATAATTTTTGGGTAAAGAATACATGTATTTTAATGCCTTCAAGCAAAACTAATTAAGGACGACACCTCATTTACATAAATAAGCATTATAATTTGCATGGAGGCACCGGGGAATACGTTAAGAAAAGAAAGCAATATTTTGCAGTCTGCTAATTTCATTTTATTTAGGATTTAAGCTTAATAAAGATTCATTTTGGTGGCGAAGGCAATAATCAAAGGGGAAATTTGAACTATCTCCAAAGATGCAGCAGCCCCCATTGAAAGGGCCCTTTCAGAGTCACCAGAAGACTCCTAATCAGGAGTGGCACTTCCTGGCTGTGCTCCAGAGCCAACTCCTTGAAAGGTAAAATTTTAGAGCCCAATTTATTAGTATGCAGTTCTAGCATCAGTTGGAGAATTAATGGCGGTGACTGATAATGACTGTAATCGTGGCACAAATGGGGTGTTGAAATAGCAAACAACGGCCACGAGGCATGTAATGGGGATTTTATTAATTACCGGAGCTCTCCCGCACATGTGCTGGCGCCGCGATTTACGGGCGGCATCGGCGGCCAAAGTGGCGTGGGGTCATTCAGTCTGCTCTGGCAGCGGAGAGGGTCAGTCGGGAGGTGCCGTTTGCCTGTGACCCTGCTCTCCGTCGCGGTTGGAACGGACCGGTAGGACGGGCGAGATTCATTGAGGCGGGTCTCCGGAAGACACTTAAAAAGCCACTTAAAAGAGGCGACATCCTTGTGTATCCCTGAGTAGAGGCCTAGCGGGTCAGGCCGGGCGGCTAACAGCTAAATAGGCATCTTTGTTCCTCATTTGCATAGGGGGAGGGAAATAGGAAGTCACTCATCGGTTAAGTCACTCGTTGGTTTGAGCGTCCAAGAAGCTGCCGTGCACTGGTGCCATCGTCCGAGAATGGCACTGGTCATCATTTGAATCGTCTAGCTCTAGGAGACTTTATTCAAAGCAGCACATACAGCTTAAATTCAGGATGTTTCCCAGTTCCACGCAAAACTTGACTCCTTCGGATATTTTTACAGCTCCAACTTGACTAGTCCGGGTAGGAGTTTACCATAGTACTGTATATGCGCTAGGGAAACTGTTTGAGTTGGGCTCTTTTGGCAGTTGCTAGTCCGCTCTCTTTTCAAGGCCAGCACTGGATGGAGACAAATAGTCTTTTAAGCACTTTAGTGCCTCAGGTATACCCTGAATCCCAAAACAAACTGTCTGCAACTTCCTTCTTCCTGTCTGTCACATGACCTGTCTAAACCAGTCACAACAAAGTCACCGACAAATTAAATAGCTTGTAGGCTAGCTATTAAAATATAAGATGTAAATATTAACTAAATTACTTACTTAAACCATAAAGACAGCCTTTATGTATTTTAGGCAGTGCACTGAGACAAATCATCTCCATCACTCTTTGTAGCCCAAATCATGTGTTTCTTGTCTCTATCGATTTCCCTATCTGTATCTGTTTCCGACTTCCTGCTCTCTGTCACATGACCCAGCTTAACCAATCACAAAGGACCACCAAACACACACCTTAATTAGAACTACGTTAGAAGATTGTAGACTTTTACCAGCAGTTTTTAAAAATGTAAAGAGTATCTAAATGCATTATTTAAGTGAGAAACTGCAGTTATCGATACCGTAGTACGGACATGCATCGTTCTGAGAAAGGCATCGTTAGGCGATTTCGTCGTTGTGCAAACATCATAGAGTGTACTTATACACACCTAGATGGCATAGCCTTGATCATAGTGTGTACTTTTACACGCCTAGAAGGTATATCCTTGATCATAGTGTGTACTTACATTTACATACATTTATTCATTTAGCAGACGCTTTTCTCCAAAGCGACGTACATCTCAGAGAAAATACAATTTGTACATTACATTAGGAGAAAGAGACATAGTTGCAGACATGTGATTCTTAAGTAAACTTACTTTGTTTCTCTCCACTTGATGCACCGATGTTCATCACACGAGTAGGTGCACAAAATTCAGGATAGACTAATCCTGATCACCTTCCTAGAAATTTTTTTTATAAAGGTACACAAACATTTACATACAATACAGGAGTAGCGGCTGTGTAAAGGCTTAACTGGGCATAATCATAAAGTTACGGTGCATGAACATTTACATCATACATGAGCTGGAGAGATCTTGGGCCAAGTGAGTCTGGAAAAGGTGAGTTTTCAGACCCTTCTTGTATCTGGACAGAGTCTCAGCAGTTCTGAGTGCGAGGGGGAGGTCATTCCACCACAATGGAGCCAGAACCGAGAACCTCCAAGCTTTACCTTTCGTACGTGGGACCAGCAAGCGAGTAGAAATAGATGAGCGAAGGGGTCTAGTTGGGGTGTAGCGGTTGATCGAGGCCTCTAAATAGCTGGGAGCAGTTCTATTGATGCATTTGTAGGCAATAAACAGGGTCTGAAATTTGATTCGGGCAGCTATAGGAAGCCAGTGCAGAGAAATGAGAAGAGGAGATACGTGGGAATGCTTTAGCAAGTCAAACACAACTCGTGCAGCAGCATTCTGTAGAAGCTGCAAAAGTTTGATGGCATTAGCAGGAAGGCCACACAGGAGAGAGTTGCAGTAGTCCAGATGGGAAGTCACTATGGCCTGGACAAGTAGTTCGGCAGAGTCCGTTGTAAGGTAGGGACAGATCGTACGAATATTATGCAGGATGTATCTGCAGGAGCGGGTTGTGGCTTCGATGTGCTGAGAGAAAGATAGACTTGAGTCGATCGTCACTCCTAGACTCTTAGCTGAGGAAGTAGGCAAAATGAGTGAGTTGCCCAGTTTGATCGATAGATCGTGACAGGAGGACGGGCCAGCTGGGAGGTGAAGAATCTCTGTTTTGGAGAGGTTGAGTTGGAGGTGGTGATCAGACATCCATGAAGAGATGTCCGACAAGCAGGCAGCAATGCGTGTGGAGATGTCTTATGCACCAGGTGGAAAGGAGAGGAAGAGCTGAGTATCATCAGCATAGCAGTGGTATTTCAATCCATGAGAGGCGATGACTGGACCGAGGGAGGAGGTATAGATCGAGAAAGAAGAGGACCCAGTACCGTGTCCTGAGGGACACCAGTTGAGAGAGGCAGAAGAGAAGAACGGGACCTCTGCCAGACCACTTGATAGGATCTGTCAGAGAGGTATGACTCAAACCATCTTAGTGCCGCTCCTTTGATCCCATTTACTTACTACCTATACAAACCTAGATGGTATAGCCTGGATCATAGAGTGTACTTATACTCAACTAGATAGTATAGCCTCGATGCAGTCAAGAGACGTGGTAAACATGAGATTTATGACGCTGCTGCCGGTGTAACGCAGCATATTGTTTTACAGTAAACAGTTTTTTTTATAAGTAGAAGTATACTGTAAAATACCGATAAAAAATACAGTATAGTAAATACATAAACCAGTAACATGGGTGTTTATTATCGTTATCAAGTATTATGTACTGTACATATTGTATGTGCTATACTTTTATACGACTGGCAGCGCAGTAGGTTTGTTTACAGCAGCACCACCACGAACACGTGAAAAAAGAATTATCGACTAGCGATGTCGTAACGCAACGTTACGACAGCTACGACGTCGCTAGTCGATCGGAATTTTCCAGCTCCATTATAATGTTATGGGACCACCGTCGTATACGTGGTCAATCGTTGAGCGGCGCATGACTATACTCTTAAAATTCTGCGCTGTATGGAGTGACTCAATGGAGAATATGTATTGGGCGGGAGGGGCTGTGAAAATCGAGACTGAAAAACTGTTATAAGTGTCTGTTGCGTTGTGCGCGAAGAAGAGGAGTGATGTCGCGTTCAGGACGCCGGGATTCGACTGCTGTTGTGCAACGTTTACCGAGGCCTGTCCAGAGTTGTCACACAACAGTCATTTGGAGAAGCGTGACTTTGTGAAGATCCCGTGTTTGTGTTCGCGTTCCACCCAAACTACACTCACGCCTGGTGCGGGAGCCCCGTTTTGATACGTTTTCCACTAAATGACATTTGTGAGCAATTCCTTAAATATTGACTTTCGAAGTTGGTTTTTCTGCTGTTGGTTACACTGGGTGTGATCACAGGAGAAGCCAGTTCTCTTGTTATGTTATTTATTTATTTCTTTTTTTGCCTGCCTGACTTTTACTGTTTTTGCTGCGCCGAGTACAGCGGGACAAGTTGGTGCAGCGAGACGAGTGTGTGTGTGTGTGTGTGTGTGTGTGTGTGTGTGAGAAGCACGCCTCACCCTGTCGCAATCCGCTCGACCTCTGTGGAAAGCAGACGCTTGGAATTGCTCTTTGCTCGTCTTTAATGGGCAACATTGTGAAAGAGAGCGAGCGCCGCTTCCGAAAGCCTCGTTCGCGCGTCTGCGTCCCGCCGCTCGAGGAAGGCGTCGCGAAAACGGCTGCGGCGTCCCGTTTTTTCCGACGAAACGCGTGGGAAGTGTGTGCGCAAAGCGTTCCGGTGCAAAGGGCACTACGGCATTTTCATACCTTTGCACGTGTGTGTTTTTTCACCGTCCAAACGGCGGAAGGCGGCTGTCGCTCACCCCCCTGGCGAGCAGCAGGTGGCGTCGTCGTTAAGGAGTCGGGCCTTTCCGGGGGCGCCGCGGTAAAAAGAGGCCACCGAAAGGGGCAAGGTGTAAAAGGTGTAAAAGGTGCAAAAGGTGCAAAAGGCGTGAGTCGCGTGGGTAAATGTGTCGGCCGACTAATTAAAAAATATAAATAAAATGTCCCGTTCCCCTCCTCCGCCCACAGTAATGAAACGTGATGGCGCTCAGCTCCAGGGCCATTTTTACGTGAGCTCGTCCCGACCAGAGAAGGTTGATTAAAAAATCCCCTTTATTACAAAGCGCACGTCTAATGGATGGCAGACTTTAAAACGGAAAGAAACAATTAGAGTTTTACTGCTTTGTGTGTGATGCTGATTTATATAAATCACACCGCGGGTGTAAATTTTCCAATAAAAAGCGGGAGAGCCGCCCCATCGCATACATTACCCACGATTCCTCAGACCCACCGGTGGCACATTTGCACACTTTTATTGCCGGCTCAGCTCCCCGTTTCGCCCTCATACACAAAGGAAAATGCTCGTTTTTATTTATTTTTGCGGCCCCCTCCCCCCCTGAAGCGTCTCGACTTGGGGGCCTTGTCTTTCGTCCAGAAAACGTCCCAAAAATGAGCCGCGAGGAAGTCGGTATTTCAAGCGTAAGACGGAACGATTTTGAGTTTTTGTCGCGATCGGAAGACACTTTTCACCGAGGAAAGGGGGACGCCCCCCCCCAACCCCCCACTCCGCCATCGCACGCACTGATTAGTTTGCGTCGCGACGCAGAGCCCGATGCGTTACATAAAGGACGTGTACGGACAAAGACGGCTTTTCAGAAAGATAATTTGATAATTCCCACAACATTTACACTTTAAGTTGTCAGTATCAAAACAGCAGATGGTTTCAACCCAAAAAGTATAAATTTATGATGGGAAAAGAAGAGCGGAACGGGCGGCCTTTGATATGGGGAATTATCGGACGGCTATTGTTTCTCACACGCACACACTCGCGCGCACACTCGCGCACACAGAGGGCTCCAATAAAGCAGCTGGATTTTATTTCAGAGAAGAAAAGCAGCAACCGTCTCAAGTCTTTGAAATCGCGAGCAGATAAAGGACGGCGAGATCACACTACATCTGGCGGAAGATGGAGGCCCGATCGCAGCGCGGCCCGATAAGGGGGTCCGCGCGCGCGGACGCCCCACCAATGTGTTCTTTAACGATAAAACGGCGCGGCGGCGCGTGACGAGGCCACGTCGGAGAGACGCGCGCAATTACTGGGCGAGCATTGAAGTCGAGTAGTTGTAAGTTGGGCGCTGCGCGTTCAACTAGTTTGTAAAGTTACCGTCAGAGTTAAACTGGTGCTGCTTTCATCTGTATGGGGGGGGGGGGGCAAAAAAACGTGTTTTTAGTCTCCGAGAACAAGTTTTGCAAGGTGCTGAAATAGGTCCAATTTCGGAAAACTTCTCAAGAATTTAATTGGCTGGTGTGGCTCGGATGTGCGTGCGTGTGTGTGTGTGTGTGTTCTCACACCCCAGCTGCGGTGTGTGCCTTAACCACACCGGTCCCCAAGGGCTCTGCTGCACGTTGCACGGCCCCAGACACCAGCTCTCAATGGCTTTACTCAAGTAGTCCGCCTGGGTGCTAAGTGCGCTCACCAGGTGTGTGTAAGTCACACGCCGATTGAAACGCAACCAGTATTCCGGAATATTCCCCATTCCAAAGTGTGGCCTGCGCTTTAGCTCTGAATCACTTAATTTCGCCTTCAGCTGGGGCACCTTTTATTTCCTGCTCATTGTTTTCAGGGTGGGGGTGCGGTGGCGCAGTGGGTTGGACCACAGTCCTTCTCTCCGGTGGGTCTGGGGTTCGAGTCCCGCTTGGGGTGCCTTGTGACGGACTGGCGTCCCGTCCTTGGTGTGTCCCCTCCCCCTCCGGCCTTACGCCCTGTGTTGCCGGGTTGGCTCCGGTTCCCCGTGACCCCGTATGGGACAAGCGGTTCTGAAAATGTGTGTGTGTGTGTGTGTGTGTGTGTGTGTGTGTGTGTGTGTGTGTGTGTGTGTTTTCAGGGTTGGGGCACGGTGGTGCAGTGGGTTGGACCGGGTCCTGCTCTCCAGTGGGTCTGGGGTTCGAGTCCCGCTTGGGGTGCCTTGCGTCGGACTGGGGTCCCGTCCCGGGTGTGTCCCCTCCCCCTCCGGCCTTACGCCCTGTGTTGCCGGGTAGGCTCCGGTTCCCCGCGACCCCGTATGGGACAAGCGGTTCTGAAAGTGTGTCTGTCTGTGTGTGTGTGTGTGTGTGTGTGTGTGTGTGTGTGTGTGTGTGTTCTCAGGGTTTATCTCTGTTTCCAGTGCAGACTGCAGCCAGCGTGTGTGTGTGTGTGTTTGGTGCTCTTGCAGCTTCAGAGGTAGATCATGTACAGTTGTCAGCTTCAGCACAAACCAGTTTACACCCAAACTGGTATGTGGAATTTTACCCCATGTGAGCTTCTGTGGACTCTGGTCCAGTCCTTGGTTGGGTCCAAACTCACTGTGCAGCCAGTACATTATTGGCTTTACAGTAGAACTGAGTTAATTGCATTATTATTATTATTATTATTATCCAGTCATCTGAGGCCTTTCTCCAGGGCAATTTACAATGTTGGGTTTGTAAATGAAACTATTTACTCTGATTTACCCATTTATACAGCAGGGTGCCACAGTGGTCAGAGCTGAAGCCTTGCACCTGAACGACTTGGGTTTCAGTCCCTGCTTCTGCTTTAGCGCCCTTGATTCAGGTACTTACCCTGAACTGATGCAGTAAAAATGATCCTGCTACTGGTAGATAAATCGGTGTAAGTGGCTTAGCGCTGTAAGTTGCTCTGAACAAAAGGGATACAGTGAATAAGATGTCAATTTAAATTCAGGGTAAAATTCTTTGACTGAAGGTCCCATAACAAAAGTGGGAGTGGAACCTCAGGCAGTGGCTTTAACCGCTGCACCACCTGCTGGGAAGGTAAGGCAGGTTACCCAGCTAGCCCACTAATCCCTTCAGAAGCCTTGCTCCAAGGTGCAAGAGCCAGAGCCCCTGGCGGGAGCTGAACCCACAACCTAGCGGTGTGCGGGGCTGCGAGCGGAGCGCTCTGTAAGGGCTGTTTTATTCGGGAGCGCGGTGCCACATGAGAGGGCCGCCTCTACAAAGGCAGCGTGCGATGAGCCCCGAGCAGCGGCTGTCAGGCGAGGAGCGGCGCCGCGCTCTTTGATTTGCACTAAAAAGATGCAGCGGGCTCTGATAGCAGGGCTGGTCGGAGCATCGCGACCATATGCCTCCCCGGGACGGGGGGATTCCGCCAGGTACTTCAAACTCTTTGGGGCCTTTTTGGGCTCCACCATGAAATATTCATCTATTTTCATTTATTGATTATTTTATTTGTGTGGCGGAGGCTGGAGGCGCGCCAGCCGCTCATCTCTGCGAGGGAATACTAACCAGGCTCATTAATTTAAAACGAAACCAGTCGCTCGCGGAGTAAAAGCCTCATGACTTACGACGGGTTAAGAAAAGATTTTATCGACACATATTTAAAAAATGCTCATGTAAATGTTTTATCATTGATTTTCCTCTCTTCTTTTTAATCTCTATAATCAAGGATTTCTCTCTTTATGGGTCGGGGAGCCTTACATAAGAGGCCCGCGCTGGACTGGCACCTCCGTCGCAACCCACGGCGCAGGATCTGCGGACCCAAGTCCGGTCCCGCTTTGGGGTCGCGCCCCGAACAGCCGCCTCTGGCGACGCCAGTCGCTTCAGCCGCGTTGCCTTAAGTGTCGACCGAAAGCTCAGTCGATCGGGCCGGTTAACATGGAGGAAAAGGGTGTGAGTTTGTGACCGGAAGGTAGTAGACTCGCATCCCATGGGACCCCTGAGGTTGAGCTCCTGCGAGAAACGTAAATGCAGCCTTCAAGCGGCGCAAACTGCGGCGTGCTGTAAGTGCACCGGTGTGGGCAGCAGGTGGCGTGTTGGTTAGAGCTCCCGCCCTGCACTGGAGGGACTCGGGTTCGAGTCCCACCTCCTGCTGCGCTCACCCAGAAGTGATACGGTGAAAATTACCCAGCTATACAAACGGGTAAATCAGTGTAAGTACTGCTGGGGGGCAGAGTGTGAAACGCAGCGCTCGATAACGACGATCATTAAATGCATCTCGGGTGCAAAAAGTGCTCGGTTATGTTTCGGTGTAAAATTACAGGAAGCGTGGCCCCGGCAGGGAGGGAAGGTGCTGTGGTCATCTGGAGTCACCTTGCCCTCGCGTGCTCCTGGAGCTGGGCTGCGCCCATAGAAACGGAGTAAAGTGCCGCTGTGGCACACGGCAAACACACGCCCTTTTTTCGTATGTCATTCCATTGTTTTCGCAAACAGCGCGGCACGCCAGAAAAAGGGTCTGTTTCTGGATAAACAGGCTGCTGAAGCGTAATCAGACTTTGGCTCAAAGCGTTCTTTATCTGCGCAGGGCCACTCTGCAGGAACTGGGCCACTTTAAATACCTTCCTCGCAGTTTTACCTGCCCTCATCAGAGAGAAGTGGCGAAACGAAGGCAGGCGACAAAAAACGCACTCATAATTGTTGTTACGGGAGGACCCGAGGACACGTGCTTTTATAAATAAACAGGTATTTCGCGGTCGCGTTCCCGAAACCCGACGAAAGCTGATCGTACATCGCAGATCACTTCCGAGCAACATTTTACCGCATTTCTTCTGCTAAGCTCCGCTCTATCGCTCAATTCCTAGTGTCAAATTCTTATTGTCCAGTGTTTCATCGCTGTCCTCCTACCTGGCAGCAGGTGGCGTAGTAGTTACTGTTGTCACTGTGTCCCTCGAGCTGGGGTGCGCTTGATCAAGGTACTTACCTGGATTGATACGGTAAGATGGGTAAACAGTTTTAAAGTCGTTCTCCTAATCGTCGTGAATCGCTGTGGAAAAAGGTGTCAGCTAAAGGAATAATGAATAATAACTAATAATAATAATAACTGGGTCTGGGGTTCAAGTCCCGCTTGGGGTGCCTTGCGACGGACTGGCATCCCGTCCTGGGTGTGTCCCCTCCCCCTCTGGCCTTACGCCCTGTGTTACCGGGTAGGCTCCGGTTCCCTGTGACCCCGTATGGGACAAGCGGTTCAGAAAATGTGTGTGTGTGTGTGTGTGTGTGTGTGTGTGTGTGTGTGTGTGGATTTGGTGTTTTTTCATTTTGCTTTGTGTTTGTTTTGTATCATTTATATTTACCATATTTGACAGTTGTGACTAGCTGAGATTAACAAAAAGATAATAATAATAATAATAATAATAATAATAATAATAATGATGATGATGATGATGATGATGATGAATACTTGCCCCCTCAGGGTTGTAATTTCTTCGGTAAATGTTTAAAGTGCCGTGTGCGAGGCCCTCACTTTGCCCCCGGGGGAAAACAGAAGGGCCTCTATAGCGGTCATGTGACCAGAGGGTTTCCCTCACACACCTGAATGGCTTTATAGTAACACAACAGCGAGAGCTGTGGTGCGAAACGTGGTTTGCGCTGTTCAGCATGGTAAAAGTCTTCCTGGTGAAGGCAGTGAGGAAGGGTGTGGGATCTAAACCCTGGGCCTGTGCATTTCAGTAACATCTTGTTGATGTCACCTGGGCAGGGCCCTCCCGCGCGCACACACACAACCAGTGTGTTGGATGGAGGTGTGTGGGTTCGGGATTCACCCCCAGAAGAAGTGATCTGAAGAACCCCGTGTGTGTGTGCGTGTGTGCGTGTGTGTGTGTGTGTGTTGGAGGCCTTGCGTGCCGAAGCCCCGACAGCCCATTTCAATGGTTCCTCCTGAAAGGGAATTCCCTGAAAAGCCGTGTTCTCGGTTACGCACCCATGCGTGCAAATCAGTTTTTTGCACCATTTTTTCCCTTGTTTTTACCGTTTTAGAGAAGTACATTTATCGAGCAGATTCCTTTTTCGAGATAAAAAAAAAAAGAAAAAATGTTTCTGGCCTCTTTTGTTTATCTCCGTGAAAGTACCTGCTGGAAGGGTGTGTGCGCTTGTGCACTTTGTGAGATCACGCTCGAAAAATGTAATGAAAAACATTTTCATGTCATGACACACCAAAACCCGCTTTTGCGTTGCCATCTGAATTTTTATATCCAAGTATGCAGTCCCTAAACACGCTAGGAGCGCTCTTCTCCACGGCTGTTTGTTTTGTTTTCTTGCCCCCCCTCGCTTCGCTCAAACCGGATCCGAGGTACAACGGCATTCTTTTCAAGTGACATCATTTATGAGCCGCATAAAAGAGTTGATGCAGAATTTCTCTGAATTAATGCAAAATGATTTCTTTTAAGCGGCTTCATTTAGGAGATGAATTTTACCAGTGCGTTGCCCACATTTTTTTCCCGCTGACCAGGGCACGTGTGTAATGGAGATGAAAGCTTTTAAAAGAGAGTTTAAAAATTCAAAGCTCAGAGGAAATCACTAAATGCGTACTCTGCGCGCCCATCCCCCCCCCCCCGCCCCGCGCCTTTATTCCTGGCCCAGAGGAAGGCCTTGTAACTCACACTCTTACACACACTAATCCTCGCCGCCGAGGCAGCGCACGCGCCACCGATTTTATATTACCCCTGTAACTGCTGTGTACTCATCACACACTTTGTGCAGTTTGCGCGATTACACAGGCACGTCACATCAAGTTGCTCAGTTCTTCAGGGTACAACAGCAGTTCCCCTCACTGGGGATTTTTACACAAGTGGGGTCACTTACATCATAACTTCTAGGTGCCCTTTTTATGCAGATGCAGTGATTTACCTGTATGTACAGTGATGGGACTGACAGATACAGTGATTTACCTGTATGTACAGTGATGGGACTGACAGATACAGTGATTTAACTGTATGTACAGTGATGGGACTGATAGAAACAGTGATTTACCTTTACATACAGTGATGGGACTGACAGATACAGTGATTTACCCGTATGTGCAGTTACGGGATTGACAAATACAGTGATTTAACTGTATGTACAGTTACGGAACTGACAGATACAGTGATTTACCTGTGTGTACAGTGATGGGACTGACAGATACAGTGATTTACCTCTATGTACAGTTACAGGATAGACAAATTTAGTGATTTAACTGTATGTACTGTTACGGGATAGACAAATACAGTGATTTACCTGTGTGTACAGTGATGGGACTGACAGATACAGTGATTTACCTCTATGTACAGTTACAGGATAGACAAATATAGTGATTTAACTGTATGTACAATTATGGGACTGATAAATACACTGATTTACCTGTATGTACAGTGATGGGATTGACAGATACAGTGATTTACCTGTATGTACAGTTACAGGACTGACAGAGGCAGTGTTCCATTTCCATGCCACTGCTTGGTCATTATGACTTGTATTCATAACAGTAACATGTGACTCACTGGAGTCCAGCTGGTGTAGTATTACCAGTGTAAGAGTATCTGCATGAACAGGGTTTTGTTGTCCTTTTACCTTCTGCTCTGAAAAGAGTAAAGCCACTCGCTGTAACAATAAAGATAATAATGTTTGAATTTTGTGTTGCATCATGTCGAGTAACTCATACAATTCCACTATTAGCGGTACTAGTTTACCTAATTCTGGTACTTGTACCACCTAAGACCAGGTACTGAGAATGTAATTCTTTTTAACATACATTTTGTGGGTTTTTTTTTTTTTTTTATGAGCAGCAAACAGCCACTTAAACAAGGTGGGTTTAGAAAGCCTGAAATTCAGAATGGCACAGCGAGATTTTTTCTACCTCTCTGTAGTAATTATTAATTACAGAAAAAACACCACCACCAAAGACGAGGGTTTAAAAAGGTATAATTAAGTGTATAATATAATTTACATGCATCAACTCTATGACACACGGCAACAAAAACAGCAGCTCTCTGTTTTGAAAATGACTGAACACCTCGACTCTTAACTGTGCTCCGGAGTCGCTGTTGATTAGCTGGAGCGAATTCTTAATTACAGCTCGGTGTTATTTACAGATATTGATGTGATCTGAAAAATGCCGAGAGCCGCTCGGCGCGCATATACGTATTCTGTGCCGCATATGCTAAAAATGTTTTGAAAAACATACTCGAAAATTCACATTTTGAAACATTTCGACGGGACGGTGCTTTCAGTTACGTCAGCGGCGCGGAGATGTTTACGTTGTGTGTCGGCGATCGGCATCACGTCTTCGTATTATCTCTCAGCACCATCGTTACGCAGACTCTTCTCGTACGGATATCGACTTATCCGGGATCGAAGAATTTGCGCCGCCCTCCTCGCCTCCTCGTAAACGCCGTCCTTCGTTTCTGGACCGCTTGGGCCCGAACTGCACCAACTCAGGGATAGAACATGTCAGGCCCAACAAGTAGAATGAGCCACGTGCACCAAGTGATAAGCAGACAGAGCGACGAACCCACAGACACCCTGAGAAGGCATTATCGCTTTTCTCTTAAGAAATAATGGGAATTGCCCGCTCGGTATCCGGACCCTCACCTTATGAGCGGACTTTCAGCAACGAGTTTGGTTTGGATTGTGGGCCACGTCTGAATGGTGTCCCTTCTGTGCTGCTGGTCTCTGATGAATTTCAAGTGATGTTTATGCTTTGTTTAAAGAGCAAAACAGCGTTGAGTTCGGCACACTCCGTGATCCTGCCAGTACTACGTGATACGACGACGGTTTCCTCTTTAAGTCACACTTGAAGTCGAATCAATAACAGCCATTATCCTGCAGAACCTAGTCTGCTCTGGGTCTGCTGTTTTCCGAGAGCTTATTTACATTTACCGTATTTATTTAGCAGACGCTTTTCACCAAAGCGACTTGAATGGATACTATGTAGTAGTGTAGTAGCCCACACACCTTATTCACCAAGGTGACTTACACTGCTAGAGACACTACTTACGATGGGTCACTCATCCATACATGGGTGGAACACACTATCTCTGTCACTCACACGCTAGGGGTGAACCTGAACAGCATGTCTTTGGAGTGTGGGAGGAAACCAGAGCACCCGGAGGAAACCCACACAGACGCAGGGAGAACATGCAGATGCCACACGGTTTATCCAAGTGACTAGCTGTGATTTCATTATTTTTTGACAGGACACTTACAGCTGATAACTGCCATGCTTCATGGTCATTAATCGCTGGAATTTAACAAATGTGGAGCTCTCGATGAAGACGAGATGGTGTGACGGTGCATTTTGGAAAAGCTTCCATTCTAGCCCGAGCACCTGTCAGGTCCCGCCTCTTCGACATAATAAGTATGTTGTTTGTCCAATAGAATCGTGTCCCGGCTTTTTGGTTAAGATCAAAGCATGGGTTGTCCAACAGAAGGAAAGAAAATAACCAAGCCACCCATCAAACCATTTTTAGCAAACCAATCATCTGCCCTGCTGGTGCGGAGGTCAGTGACAGCTGGATGAAACCCATTTATTATTATTATTTTTTTCTTTTTCACTGTTTTTTGTGCATCAGATTAAACTCTTGCCTTTGTGCGAGAGCTCAGACGCACAGTTGTCTCCTGAAAGGGAAGCGTGCAGACACACGATCTAATAAAGGCACGAGATTGATGTTAATGCCCCTTCATTAACTCTCTTAGTGGTTCCTTTTGTAAAACTCAAATATTATTTTCGTCTCTAAATACATAATTGGAGCTTTAGTGCATTCTGAAGGCCTGTTTAACTGCGGAAGTGGACCTGTTTGCCGAAAAGAGGCTGAATCATTCTGGCCGGTATCAAGATGAAAATGAAATAAAACCATGAAACATTAACTTAGAGCGAGTGCTTCTTGCTCCAGCTGCTGCTCGAGTGTTTTTGCTGTACCAGTCATGTGAGCATTTCAGCTTCCTCTGCATCACTTCAGCATCTCTGACGTCCAACATCTACACATGGAGGTCCAGCTGTGGAAACGGAGACCTTACAAACACGTTAGGCGAAGACTTCTGAGGGCTCATTCTTCTCAGGTGGAAATTATGAGTTGCGCCTCTTGTTTTTATGGGATAAATGTGTTTGCTGACATGTTTATTTAACCTACTTATCTTTATTAAAGTAATAAATGGAACAAATGGGAGCCACCAGCATGAAGGTCACACACAGTTCTGTCCTGTTTGTGACCATTTTTGAACATTCATATATTTACATTTATTCTTTTAGCAGGCACATAATAATATAATAAAATGTACAGTACATTGATGCTGGTGCTTTTTTAAAAGTGCCGTACAACTCAGAGTAAACAGAAATACACTGATAATCTTCGCAGATGGTGTTGGGCTTGTTTATGAAGCCGTCAGGAGATCGGGGGAGAAACGGCTCTCAAAGAGACGGGTTTGAGACCTTTCTTGAATTCTAGAAGGGATTCAGCAGCTCTGAGAGACAGAGGGAATTTGTTCTGCTACTTCTGGGTAGGTTTTTGATGTAGGGTGCCAGTGGGATGCACTACTCTTTTAAATATATTTTATAGTAATTGCTTAGCAGTTGCTTTTATCCAAAGGAACTTGCACAGTTTACATGTATATACTTTTCTTTTTTCTATGTCATTTCTACTACTGTAAGTGAAACTTTAGAAGTTCCCTTATGGGTACAATAGGAGGACTCTGACTAGTACTAAATTGACATCGTTTGTGGACCTGCTGCGCTACCCGCTCTTCTTTGTGGACCTTGTACAGTTGTGTGCTGCTTCCGCGGCCGGCTGAACTGAGCTCCGTTCTGCTCTGCTCCCCAGAGTGGCACGGCGCGCCTGTCCGCGAGGGTCTCCGAGGGTCTCCGCGTGGTCATGAGCGCAGAGCAGGGGGCCTAACGATCCGGCGCATCGCTGCGGGAGCTGCCCGTCGTTCCACCGGGAAGGTAAGTCCCATTTCCACAGACTGTCAGCGATCCGGCCGATGCCAACATGGAACGAGGGGCGTCGAGACGCTCGGCCGTGTCCCGGGCCAACAGATGGCACGTTTTTATTACTGTGGGCGCAGAAATCAAAGGTGTGGCTCGCAGCGATCTGTATCTGCAGAGCTACAATGCCTGACTTCGTCACACTTGAGTCATTTACATTTATTTGTTTAGCGCACACATTTCCCCAAAGGGACTTGCAGGTTAAGAGCATGCAGATGCAGCGAGTGCATGAAAATAAGAGGAACGCGCAAACAGCCAGAGCAAGTAGAGTCAATTAGTCCCGTCTCACTTCACACAGGGCGCCGAAGGGCGGCGAGCCTAACCAGCGGCGTAGCTCATATTGCCGACTTACATCCCGGCAAAACTAACACGCCGGCAAAGTCATCCATCTATAGTTGCAAGTGCCATCCTCACCATGAGATGATAGGTCAAGTGCTCCTGTGGAAGTGCAACCTGGCACGCGCACGTGTTAGGCAGGCCACTGTGGCGGCATGTCAGAGGTGGAATCCTGCCCTGTTGTTGTTTTTAGATGCCGCTGAGGCGATGTCGACTCATGGCGACTCTGTGGGTGGTTGTCCTGAAAAGTGTCCGGTCCTCTGCCAACCGGCTAAGACTTGAAAGTGGGGCATCCACGGCTGTGGTGATTGTGTCTGTCCTCCATGCAGCAGTCCTTCCTCTTCTACATCCACCTTCCACTTTGCCCAGCATGATGTCCTACTCCATTGGCTGTCCTCTCCGCATGATGTGTCCAAAGTAAGAGAGTCGAAGTCACGTCATCTGAGCTTCCAATGACATCTTTGGCTTCATCTGCTGCAGTACCCACGCATTTGTTTTCCGGGCCGTCCAGGGTAAACGCAGGATTCCTCGCCAGCACCGCAGTTCAAAAGCGTCAATTTTCTTCCTGTCCATCAACTTCACTGTTCAACTCTCGCATCTCTGTGACATGACTAAGAAGACCATGGCTCGAATGAGTCAGACTTTTCTGTTCAGAGTCACATTCCTGCACTTGAGTATTTTGTCCCAGTTCTTCATGGTGAATCCTACCCTAGGAGGTGGGTTTTCAAGGTTTTCAAGTGGAAGGGGTTCAGGAGATGTGAGAGAGGGGAAAAGACTGTTTGTTCTACAACTGAGTAGCCAGAGTTGGAAAGAGGTTCTACTTCGTAACCTTCAGGAGCACAAATGTATGAGGCCTGAAAACGCAGATTACATAGATTTAGATGGTCATATGGTTTTGTGAGAATATGTTGACAGGAGGGAGAGTCTTTGAATGTGATCCAGGCTTTGACTGAAAGGCAACGAAGGGAGACCAGGAGTAGTGAGATGTGGGAATGTTTAGACAGCCTGTGGGCAAGTTGATCAACGATGCTCTGAAATGAGTTGGAGCAGACAGCAGGTAAAAGTAGCTTTGGCAGGTGGACTTGGGCTTGGGAAGATAAGAGAGGTATAATTGTGTCATATCAGCGACAGAGGTGTATTCGAGTAACGTAGCATGAGGTCACTGGAGGAGATGGCTGAACAGGAAGTGTGATGTAGAGTGAGAAAAGCACTGGACCCAGCAGTGATCCCTGTGGAACCCCTACGGCGCTATAACCATTGTGGTGACATTTGAAATGTGCTTAAGATCATAAAATTGTCTCAAAACACACACGTGGACACACACACACATACATTACACACGTTTCCCTCAACTTTTCAAGTAACCAATTTAAGTAGCGAAAGTCTTACTAGTGACACTACCGTGGAAATCGGTGCAAATCGTGCATTTATGTTAATAGTTCTTAAAGTATATTAGCTTTGTACGGGTGACATTTTAACCCAGAGCAAAATGATGTTACAAATGAAGGTACAACAGTTTGCCTTCAGTGCATAAATGACAGTGGCATTTTCGTTAGCATATAATGTCACTTTAAGCCGTTTAATGTCACCGTGTCCTCTGGGGCGCTACGGATAGGACGTGCCGTACGAGCAGCGGAGCGGCGGACTCGTTTCGTTCGGCTGCCGTGTTTACGGGAACGCGCGCGCCTGTTCTCCCGTCCCTTTCCCCCGTTGCACGGAGGCCCTCGCTGCGACACGGCTTCCTCGCCACGTTCTCTGGAAGTTGCACCTCTGCTGTGTGCAACAACTTAATTGTGTCGCGCACCGGCGCACCAGGACACGCGAGCCGCTGTACCCCGAGGCCCGGATTAATTAAGCCATGAAAACGTATGGGCGGGGTGCGCTCGGCAGGTGCCAGTTAACCTGCGCCTGGGACTCGCTCTCCGCGACTGCTGAGCCTCCTGTGCTTTGCGAAATCTTCGTATTTCCGAAAATGCTTCCATCTCTCGCCCCGTTTTTCGGAGAAATATTTCGCCTGCCCATCCTTCGGTTTTGCCGGTTTCCTTGCGACGCGCATCCTCTACCTTCTCCGTTCGCTGCATCGCTGCGTCTTAATTACAGCGGATGATGGATGTGGATCTACTAATAGCAGTTTCCTGTCTTTATATGTCATGGAAATTAATTTTATTAAGTAAATAAGAATCAACTGCGATGATGCTACACTTATTGCACTCATTGCTGAGCCCGTTGGTCTCTTTGGAAAGTAAACAAAGGGGCAGCAGAGCATACGGCCTCAGGTTTCTCCGTCGCCAGACCCCTCAGCTGTGCCCTACCCTGACAAACACAGCGCCCCCTGCTGGCTGGGTGGAATGGCAGCCTGGAATAAGCTAGCGCTCGATGGGAAGTGTGCCACGTTGGGGGTCGTGGACGCTGATGGTGGGTGGAGGGGCCTGGCCCATGGGGATATGACCCCAATAGCAGACAAAGTGCAGAGGTCACACGGTGGCCGCTTGATCAGGAAGTGATCTGGGCAGCAGGTGGTGTCGTGGATAGAGCCGCCGCCTTTGGAATTTTGCCATTGAGGGATACGGGTTTGAGCCTCTCCTCCGGCTCTACGACCCTCGATCGAGGGGTTTACCCTGAGCTGAAACAGTAAAAAGTACCCGGCGGTACAAGTGGGTAAATCAGTGTAAGTCTGAGCTTAAAACGGTAAGTTGCTTTGGAGAAAAATGTGAGATAAATACATAAATGAAGGAAATGATCATCTTGCTCGTGGCTCAGCTTCGTGAAATAAACGCGGAGTTTCAAAAGTGTGAACGTGCGCTCTTGAGCCGACCCACAGGGGAGCGCTGGCGGCTGCTTACAGCCTCTAGCTCACCCGCGCTCCGCAGCGCACTGGTTTGTGGCGCCGCGCCGTTGCCCCTGGCAGCTGAGGACCCCTCGCGATGTAATACGGAGCGCTGATACGGTGAAGGTCACGCAAATAGGGCCTGGTAGTCGTACTGGCGGGCGGCGCGGTCTGGGGGGACCTCGCTGATAGCCTTATCTGGGCTAACCTGACTAATGCGGGCCTTGTAATGCCTCTCCCCTCAGCAGCCCCCTCCCGGTGTCACGCTCCGCCTTCCGGCACCTTCCGCGAGGCCTGCCTTCGGCTCCGTTGGCGCTCTGCATCGAGTCCGCAGAGGTGTTTGTTCGCAAAGTCTTCTCGTGCTCTGAGCCTGGTTCCATAACCCGTTCCGGTACCGAGTTGCTCGTTCCGCCACGTTCGCTTGTTCTGAAGCCGCCAAAAGAGCCCTTTCTGGAACTTTCTCAGGCAAAAATCGGCAGCTTTTGAAAAATCACCGCAAATTCCGCTGTTTAAATTCGACCTCGGCCACAGCGGACGTGCGGAATAGTTGCCTCCAGACCTATGTGGGCAGTGTTTAGGGCCGCGGGTGTTCATGAATGCAATGATGTCCTTTACTTGCGCGACTATGGCGTCACTGAACGATCGCGATATTTCCAGTAAGCCTCAAGAGTCGAGCTCATCCTTTTCGGAGGCGGCCGTCTCCAGAGATGGGTGTCCCTGTTGCCGGCGCTACCCCGCCCTCCCACGCCATACGCCATGTCCTCTTTCAAGGGATGGTTTTTAAAGTAATCATTATATTACCAGTCTCCCTCCATGCGGCAGGACGGTGCTTCGCTAATGTCGGCTTGTGCCCAATCGCGCTTCTCGTTTGATTCGGGACATCCTGTTGTAAACCGAACGGCACTGTAGGAAATTCACCGCGGCTTCCTGAAGCGGACGACATGCCCTCCGCCGTCATTGAGCCGCGGGGAGATACCCCGGTAACCTGGCCGGGGAAGAGTCGGCTGTCGTTCGGACCCGTTTCGGAGCGTGTCTGAAGGCCCATAAATGATTTATGATATTTGTTAATTATCATTCAGATGTTGTCCTGTGGTCCTGCTCCCGGTGTGTGTGAGCACAGCTGCTGTGAGCTTCCCTGTCTGCATCAGTGAGGGTTATTTACAGGAGACGGCATGGGGACACTGTGGGGACCCCTGCGGAACCTCCGTCTCCTAGTTCCGGACTAAAGGGACACCCTACCGTCGTGCGAAGGCATTACTGACTGCGCTTTGTGCTATTGTACCACGCTGTACATTTACATCCATTTACTCTTCCGACACTTTCCTCCAAGGTGATCTACAGTGTGAGGTTCGTACACCGAGCTCCTTACACTGATTTACCCATTTACACACCAGGCTCTTTTTTAGCGTACCAGTTCAGGATAAGTACCTCGATCAAGGGTGCTGCAGCAGGAGGTGGGATTCGAACCCGGGGCTTTCCGATTGCAGGACGCCCTCACCGCTACTGCACGTGCGGCTGCAGGACCGCCGAGGGGTTTTGAACCGACCGCTTTCCGAAGACGGTTTGATCCTGTGGGTTTTACTGAACTAGAACCAAACACTTTTTCTCATTTCTCTCATTTTCTTTCTCTCCTGCTGCCCCAGGAGCCGACTGTGTCCCCCCCTCAGGGTCAGTCCCTGGGCGTCTCCTACAAACCCCCCCCCCCCCCACCAGCTCTCGCCGAACCGAGCTCAAATGATCTCTTTTGTTGCGCATCATTAGTTCCGTCTGGTGTGTGTGTGTTGGGCGTGCGGCGCTGTGATGGTTGCCAGGGGCGACCGGAGACGCCGGGGTCCCGGTGGCCTGTGGCCTGCCCCCTGCCTGCCGCCGCAGCCCAGATGACACTGTCATCTCTGTTTACTCGCTTATTTATTTATGCATTTGTATGGGGGAATCGGGGGGGCTTTTGGTATCGTTTCTTTTTTTCGGGAAAATGTTGGATTTCACCAGTAGTGGCCTTTCTGTGGAGCGTCGCATTAAAGGGGACAGAGCTTAAGTGTTTGCTGTACTTTTACTCCTTACAGGGTTCTTGCAGGGATACATTAGGATAAAAACTAAATGTTTTGTGTCCATAAAAAAGGCGACAAAAATGTGTTTAAAAAGCGGTTTTGAAATTGCTGTTTGGGGGAGTTCGATGTGACACCCAAAGTTAAATAGTCTCATTTAAATGTCAGTGCCCCATGTGTACTTGATCAGGTTGTCTCCTATCGGAGGCCTTATTTTCCCGAGATAAAAGTGAGATTTTTCCCGAGCCCTCGGCTCTGCCCGTGTGCCGCCTGCCGCCGGTCGGCTTGCCGCGCCGACGGGTTAATGGCTTCGTTTGTTTGTTTCATTTCTTGGGAATTCTACTGTACATACTGTCTGATGTCATGTTTTCTTTCAGCGTCGAAATGCATTATTCATGAGCTACATGAATCATAAATCTTGAGAAAGTGTGAAGGCTGATGGGCATACATGATATAACATCTGGCCTCTTGAGAATAATTTATAACGTGACAGAACACAGGGGACACACTGATTTTTCCTCCCCGTCTTGCTTTGCGTCGTATTTGAGGGAAACGTGGAAGCCGAGCTTGAGGAGCGAGGGTGCGAGTGCCTTGGAGTGCGGGGCGGGCAATCGCTGGACTGCATCGTTGTCCCAAAAAGCCTCAGTGGGGTGGAAATGACAGCACGGCACAGGGTGAACAGAAGGACGTCAGCAACCGACAAAGAGCTTTAGACACAGACACGGCATTACGGGCACAGCTTGTGTGTCCCACACCACCATGTTGCTGGTTCACACCCCTCCGGTTGCTTCTACAGAAGTGACACTCAGATAGCAAATACACAGATAATCATAGCAGATGGTGTTGATGGGAGGGATTCAGCAGCTCCGAGGGGCAGAGGCAGCTCACCTGACTCTGCCTATGGAAGTTAGATTCAGATATCAAATGCGTGGACAATCGTAGCTGATGGTGTTGAACTCATTTGTGGAGCTGTGCGGAGATCAGGAGAGAAGTGGCTCAGAAATGGATGGGTTTGGGACCCACCTTGAATCCTGTGTATAATAATAATGGTAATAATGATGACAATAATAAAATATACAATCATATCCAGGCTGCTGAGCTTTTCAGGGTTCTGTTTGTGCCCCTTTAATATGAGTCCAAGTGCAGTAAATGCTGTCTTCCCACAAGCCAGACGACAGGATGACGGGAAGCTGAGTAACTTTGCCCCCCGAGGCCGACGCACAGGAGCCGGTCAGGTGTGCCGTCACGCCTCACTTTGAACGATCGCGGGAAGCCGATTAGATGTGATCAATTACATGTGTCCGGGCTCGAGTGGCGGTGCCGGAGGGTCCGGGTGCAGCGGGTTGGTAAACCGGTTCCCTGCAGCGGGAATCGCCTTCAGCTCCGCCGACCCCACGTGACCTTCGGTTCGAGCGCGATCGAATCCCGGCCTTCGACGAAGAATGCCGGTTAAAGCCAACGCGGCACTGGGGACGACCTACGCGATCCATACGCTACGAAATAGCCGTTGACACCCCAGTAAGTGACACTGTGCCGCCCGAAGTGCAGAGTGCAGTATTTGCGGGAGCCATTATAGCATAAAGCTGCAGAAAATGGGCAGCATTGGGTTTGAATTGATTGCGCGAAAACCCAAGAAGTGAATATGCTTTCATTTTGATAATATTAAGAGAGGAAAAATGTGTTGTGTCAGTTTCCCCTCTCCATTACTGCGACCATTAGGGCCAAACTGGGCGATTTTATTTCTCAGCCTCTATTTTCCGTGATAAAATGAAAAATCCCGAGCTCATTAGGCGCCGAGTGACACCCACACCAGAGGGCCCGGCTCAAAGTAAGTTGCCGCGGATCCGGTTTCAGCTCGTTTCTGCTCAATTTCCCCCCCGCCGAGATCAAACCCTTCACCTTCCACCGGGGTCCTAATGGGAGTCTTGGGTTCAGCAGAGCTCTTTAACTTGGCCGCCACGCCCGCCAGGAGCCCCGCGCCGTTTCGAATTTCCGCCTGTCAACAAGACGCGTGCCGATGTTCATACGAGCCCCGGCGGCCCCCCTCGGAGGCATTTCGCCCGAAAAAGCCGGATCGAAACGGCCCCCGCGCCTCGCTGCGCCCCTGCGCCACGCCGGGACTCCGAATTGCCGGATGCTCACGGTGCGGCGCGGCACCTTCTGGGAACTCTGCTCGCTGGCCGCTGTCACAAACCAGCACTGGTCCTGGTGTCCCAGATCACGGGTTCCACGCCCCCAGTGTGTCGCCTCGCAGGCGAAGAAGCCGGGAAACACGCAAGTTGCGGTCCTTACACCGAGCAGCTGACCGCCTGAACCGCACCCACCGTTTCGCTCCTCCCGAAATCCGTGCGCCGGCCCCGCGGACCATCTTTATTTTCCGTCGTTGTTTGACTTTTTCGGAGCCCGTTTCAAGCGACGGTGCTTTTAGGAGAACAAACGGCGCCGGCGCCGTCAAATGGCCTTTCAACCGGACCGGCTCTGCTGTGACACCCACAGCGTCTCCCCGGCCCCCGCGGAATCCCTGCCTCCTCCCCCCCGTCGTCCCAATCGGGAGTCTCTATTCTTTCGGGGTTTCATTTAATCTCATTGGGAGAGTTGCGTTTTTTTTCCCACGCGTGGCCTTTGCGGGCGCCGCACGCTTATTTACACTTGAGACTCGCCGGTAACGGGATCCGCTCGTCGGGGCGCGTCTTTAACCCTCCGCGCCCCGCAGAATTTGAGGAATTTCATTACATTTCCCTCCCCGCATTTTTCTTGCATAGCTACGCCGCGTCTGTTCGGACTGCGGTGGGGGGTGGGGGGGGAGGGGCGCGGGACCCCCGGCAGACAGGAAGAGCGCGGCCCCGCCGAGCAATGGCGCGGCCTTATTGCATTGAGCTGAGTGCACGACGGGCCGAGCGCAGTGAAAACTCCCAGGGATGTGAGCCCTGAGCGCATTAAAAGTGTCTCGCATTAAGACGCGAGCGGCTCAATATAAACCTGGTTGCGCGTATTGATAACCACACAGACACACATCCCCTTCCAGGAACGCTCCTCCCGTCTCTCGCTCGGGCTCCCGGCTTCTGGGGGGAGACGTGAAGCAGGGCGCGAGACGATGACGCGCTTAAGGAAACGGACCAGTCACCGGTAGGGTGTTGGTTCTCACTCCCGATGTGTCCCTGAGACTGAGGGCCTGTCCCTGTAAATGACAATGACAGAGAGGTGTACAGTTCGCTCTTAGTTTTCACTCGCTCCTCCGTGTCTCGGTGTCGGCACAAAGAAATGAAACAACAAATATTAATAGTTCGTACTTGTAGCGTGGGGGTGGGGGGGGGGGGGTTGGGGGGGGGCACTTACACTCTCACTTCCTTCATAGTAACGGAGTCACCAAGACGACCATCATTCTGGCAAAGAGCAAATAACATAAACATTAAGTAAACAAGTCTAAGGGACAAACATAACATTTTAAGTCACTTTTGATAAAGGTCTAATAATAATAATAATAATAATAATAATAATAATAACGACCTTCCCAAAGTTCCCCAATATAATATAAGGAAGCGGCTTGTCTTTATCAGTTGTCTACTGCACTTTTATGGCTGCGTTTTATTTTAATTGTTGCCGAGTCCAGACTTGCTTTGTGGTAAAATGTGTCCTCAGCCTCGAACCCGTACTTTCCAAATAACTGCGGGAAAGAGCGAGGGGCTCGGGAAAAGCACCGAGGGGTTCGCGTACGACGCGTTCCATGCGCCACGCGTTGATGGGGGGTCAAAGAGGAGGGCTCTAAGTGTAATAATGTAACTTTAACGGTGGTGTAAATTTAATAATGTTACTTTTACCATAGTGTAAATGTAATCATGTTGTGTGAATTGCCCAATCTCTTTGTCCGCCAGACGCACCAACAAGGTGCTCGTGTGCCTGACCCCCCATGACCCTCTGTGCCATGGAGGGAGAGCGATTGCCTTCTGGCCCCGTCATTCTAACCCTATTAAGGCTCGTACCCCCGCACCATGTAAAAGTGTTGCCGTTACCTTTCTTCGATGGCGGAGCCGAGCCAAGGCGCAAACGCCCACTTCTTCTGCTAACAATTCCTCTCCCTTTTAGAATTCCTCATGGCGACATCGCCAGGGGCCGAGGGCTCGAACCCCCAAGGGAGGGGTGGGAGGTGCGGTTGCTCCTCTGTGGAGTTGGCTGGACGGAATCTTGCTTCGAAAATGCGTTCATTTCCTCATGTTCTCCAATTGGACGACACCGTTTACCGTGGTAAGAGTATGAGTGTATGAGTGCGTTATGGGGCGGAAGGGAAACCAAAGTGTTTCTGTTTCTTCTCTGAGTCACTCAGTTTCTCAGCGTCACAAACGACACGGGAAGCGGAGTTTACAGCGATATTTAGTGATGGAGGGCAGCGCGTGCTTCCATGCGTAATGAACTTTTCCCGTGGGATACGATACACCCGCCCGTCTCTCCGAGCCCCGCCCCCTCAGCGAATTCCTCTGTCCGGACATCAACAGGCGGCTTGCGTGGTTTCTCCTAATTTCTCCTGGAAGAATCTGCCAAACGCAAATAACAAGATGAAAAAACTGGGCAGCGGGCGAGTCCACGTCGAGGGCCGTGTTTTTAACACAGCAGCTCCTCAAATTGTCCACACGTTGCACCAGAACTCCGTTTATATTTCAGCTTGTTCGTAACTCAGTTTGTTCGTAAGTCAAGTTTAACATGATTTCGCAGCCATTCAAAGTGATATAATAATAATAATGGCCCCTGATTTACTTGTCGGTTAGCAGATGAGGAGAGAAGAGGCTGTTACAGAGATGTGTTTCGACAACCTTCTTGAATTTCGAGAGGGATTCAGCAGCTCTGAGAGGCAGAGGGAGCTCCTTCCACCACAGCAGAGCCCCATCCGAGAACCCTTGCTGAAAGATGTGCGCGGGCAGATGAATTATACCTCTTTTCTGAGTGTATGCTGTATGACACGTAATAGTGAGAGAATAAGTTTCGGATTTGGTCTGAATGCAGTTTGAAACAATTTGATTTCATTAAACTTGCAAATGCGCCGCCGCCGAACTAATGACAACGATGATGATCGGAACGGGGGGAGGAATTAATAACGCGGAAATAAATTTATTTCTGCACTTTGGCTCATGTTAGTATAATGCTTCCATTTTTGGGGGCACAAAACAAGCAAACAGATGCCACGCGCCGGAGGACTTGATGGGACACGGGTCCGAGGGCCACAGGACACCCGCTCGCGCTGCCGTGTTACGCACGGCAGAAATATTTAGGCGCGCACTGTCGAGCAAAGTAGTGTAAAAAGCCGACTTTCCCATCAGTTACGCAAGCGTGCCGACATGCCAGCCATAGTTGTGGTGCGCGAGAGGCGGAGCGGCTCAGGGTGCGAGAGGCGGTGCGCGGTGACGCTGCCTGCATGACTCTGAGTGTATTCAGTTTTAGAGACATTTTAACAGCAATGTGCAGGACGGTTCCAGCCCCTCGGGGGCACCGGGATTTTTACAGCCTTCGCGCAAGGTCATCCTCGAACCCGTGTCCCTGCGTGGAGTCGGCGCTCCGCACGCCGGCAACGGAGAAGAGCAGGGCCGCACGGTTGTGGGTCCGAGACAACGGGCAAAACAGACCCGTTTTCCTTTGAAACAGCGGGAAGAGAACCCATCTGGCGCATGAATAATTTAGACGGCTCAAGTCGGTTCCTGTGGCTGCTGTGCTTGCTCCTCGCACCCCTCCCACCACACACACACACACACTCCTCACAGTGTCTTTGAATCGAAATCAGGACACACAACATCAAACTCAAACATGATGGCTAGTTGCCAAATGCAGAGATGGGTTATAAAGTGTGTGTGTGTGTGTGTGTGTGTGTGTGTGTGTGTGTGTGTGTGTGCAGCACAGAGACCAGGGATGGAAGTGTTACCTATAATTGCTGGGTGTGGCCTTGCAGCCCCCCTGCGCTGCGCTGTGAGCTGTACCAGGTAGTCTCTGTGCTCGGAGCGCTGTGGACACCCCTGCTGGAGTCAGTGAGTCAGTACCGCGGTACCAAGTACTGCAAAGGACACACCTTTAACCCGTGTGTTCACCTTAATTTTCGTTTCAGCCCAAATTTTTCCTCCTGCTACGATACGAAATTGAATTGAGGAACAGACTGTGTTGCACTTTGAGGATGGTAATAATAATAATTAATAATAATAACATTATTATTATTATTTAGCTGATGTTGTTGTCCATGGTGCCACAGCTTTCGATACACTGCACTAAACTATCCTTAGTCATTCTCCCAATTATACACCAGAGTAGTGCGGCACACACACACACACTTAGAGCAATTTAGTCACTAGTTCACCTGAAACATGACTTCAGACTGTGAGAGGAAACCAGAGCACCTGGAGGAAAACCACACACACATCGGGAGAGCATGCAAACTCCATGCAGACTGAGGGGGATTCGAACCCACATCCAATCTCTCAGCCCAGGTGCTCTGAAGCAACAGCGTGGGTTATAATGAACTGCCTCTCCAGTCGCTGCGTCAGACGCCTTGAGCAGGGTTGGAGCAACAGCTCACTTTACTGATCTGTACGCGCACACACACACACACACACACACACACACACACACACAACACAGTGGCTCTGTGCTAATTGATAATGAGCAAGAATCCTGTTGGGTTTGACGCCAAAACCAACAATATGCACAACTACAGGGGCGTGTGTGTGTGTGTGTGTGTGTGTGTGGATGCAGCCGTAATGCAGTAAATATGTGCACTCAGTGCTGTACGAGTGAACTTTCGAACGCAGTTTCAAAAGTCCCTTTGGCTGCTTTGCACTCTGCTCTTGGTTGTGTGTGTGTGTGTGTGTGTGTGTGTGTGTGTGTGTGTGTGTGTGTGTGTCTCGCTCACATGTGGCACACGATGACTGACACTCGTTGGCTTGCTGTCAGTCAGCCTGCTGCACTTGAGTACACACACACACACACACACACACACACACACACACACACACACACACACACTCTCTAACTCTGCCGCAGCCGCGCTTTTTTTCGTTGCAAAATTACTGGGTATTTGTGCTTTTTCAATAATTACACTCATATGATCTATTTTTTTCTCTCTCTGCTAGTTTGCTGATATATAATTATTAATAATGATCCTTACATATTTGTTTACATGGTTGGATTACAGTTTGTACAGTAAAATACTGTGTATTTTGCAGGAAAAGGTTGCATTTATTATTCCCTACTTGCTCTACCAGTTTATGCAGGACAATGATAACAGTAGAGGAACAGATTTGATTTACAGTAAACATCTTCTTTCCGTAGAGAAACATCTTCCGTCTTTGTTCTGTTTAGTTTTATGTTTTTGCCTCTCCTTTATATAAAAAAGGCAGTTATGCTGCACTTGGTGTTTCCTTCTCCAGTGTGTGATGTGCGATGAGTACGAGCGCTTCGGGCTTCACGTGTTTCGGAAGGTACCTATAAACAGCTGCTTATGTCCAGGGAGGGGGAGGGGGCGGGGGCGGGGCCAGACAGCCCCCCACCCCCCCGGTGGACTTTGGAGGCACCTCTGCAGTAGGAGAGTGTAAGCTCGAGGCTGTGTGTGTGTGTGTGTGTGTCTCTAATCTGGGTCAAGTGGAAGGTGCTTCCCCCAGGGACCCCCCCCACTCCCAACCCCCACTCCACACAAGCATGAGCCAGGAGCCACACGTGAGGCCCACGGCGTGTGGCCGGCGTGTGCTGTTAATGACGGTACGAGGGAGGAGTGCGGTTCCGCCAGCTCGGCTTCCCGTCCACACTCTACACTCCTGCTACACGCTGCGGACTCAGTGCACCGTGGTACTTTTACGCTTTTACATGTTATTTGCTCACCTGACACTTTTCTGTAAGGCTGCTTACAGTGTGGGCTTTGTGCGCTGAGGTATTTACCCTGATTTACCCATTTATACAGCAGGCTGGTTATCACTGTATCGGTTCGCTTCATTAAAGGCACTAGAGCAGGAGGTGGGATTCGAACCTGGGTCCACTGAATCCAATGTAGTGCCTCTAACCACTACGGCACCTTCTGTATTTATTATTATTATTATTATTATTATTATTATTATTATTATAAGTTGCCCAGCCCCATCCATTACAGCTCAGTCAGTAAGTCACTAGTTGTATGTCGATAAATCTGTTGAGCTTTCACCTTCTTGTACCATGTTATACCGTTGTGAAAATGTAGTACAAGCTGCGGTCATTCTGTGTAGCTTTGAGGGTCCTCGTCACAGGTGTCACTGTGGAAGCGAAGGTGTCTCATGTCATCGAGGCGAGTGATGTCACTGGGTTGAGTGATGTCATCGAGGTGCGAGCCAAGTGGCCGTGACCTCAGAGTACATGGGTAAATGCAGTAATTGTAAGTATCTTAACATGGTAAGTCACTCCGTGAGGTAAAGTCACAGTGTCAGATAAATGAATAAATGTTAAGTTGCTTATAAAAGCAGATGTGTGTGTGTGTTGGTGTGTGCATAACTAGCACACTATATATACATAAATATTATTAGTATAAATCTATACATGTAGAAATTAGTAGTAAAACATTAGATAATGTTTAATATCTAGATATTATTAGTACTCTGCACCTAGTAGAAACCACACCCTTCTGGGTACCAGAACGAGGCCTCGACCGCTATGGCGTCAGCTCGGTGTCTTTTTAAGCTGCTGTTTAACCCTGGTGCGTTAACCGCTGTTACCCAGCATCCCTCATTGTTCTGTGTATCGTGGAGACTCTTTCTGGAAGACTCAGGAGGGGAAGCGAGGAGGGGTTTCGTGGGGTGGGGGGGGCCTTAGTCTGACAGGCCCTTGGAATCCCAACCTCTCTCTCCTGGCTCCCGCTCTAATCAACCCCTATAATTTATGCAGAAAATATGATTTATATTTAATTTCACTACACTTGCATTGTTAATTTGAGATGTAATTAACGCGTCGCCACGGCAACTAATTTTGCAATGCCGTAAATTATCGCCGCCTTTTCATCAAAATTCAGTTACTTTGGCTCCTGTGTGCAATGTACTGATGCAATTAGGTTACCGGGGCAACCCGAAAGTGTTCATTTTCTTTTGTGTAATTGCAACGAGGCAGAAGTTTTTATATCACAAGTCATGTTCACTTTTTTCGTTAACAAAAGGGCGCACACACACACACACATACACACACACACACACACACAATTGTGAATATTTCACAAAAGTTTTGGTACTCTTTATACCTGTCTGCAAACACACACACGCACTTATACATGTAAAGAGATTTACAACTGGGAGCTTTTGCTGTTATATGTGTGTGTCCTACAAGAGTGTCCCTTCCAAAAGGGCGTCGCGTCAGTGTCCACTGGCCTGACGTGCACACTGCGCACCGCACACCGCACCTCCCAGTGCATCCGCACCCTGCGGTGGCGCTTCCTTTATCATTATTAACTGTTATTAATGAAACACACTCCTGCAAGGTTGCTCTCAGTGTTTGTGTACCAAGCAACATACACTGATTTACTTATTCCTACAGCAGGGTGTGTTTTACTGTAGCAACACCTTCATCGAGGGTACTACAGTGGGGGGGTGCGACTCTAACCAGTACGCCACCTGCTGCCCCGCAGCAAGCGTATTGCAGTGGAACTGGGAATTTGTAACGGAACTCACCGGAAGGGGCGGCACTGTTACGATGAAAACGTGGTAAACTGGCCAAGACGTGTGATCAGTAGTGGGACTATTTTGCTGCAACTTGCTGGAAGACACACGCCAGGTGCTCATGGCACTGCTATGGATCCAGTGGCCTTGTGTGTGTGTGTGTGTGTGTGTGTGTGTGTGTGTGTGTGTGTGTGTGGAGCAGGAGAGGACATGTGGTCAGCTGAGAGGCTCCTCCCACCCATTCATACCCTCTTCTCTGCTCTGAGGAGGACCCAAGGCCATGTTGACCATGAGCAGCATCTCTGCTGTCCACCAAAACACACCCCTGGGGAGGACAGCTGGTAGCGTAGCGGTTGGAGCTGTTGCCTTTCAACCCAACAATCACAGGTTTGAATCTCCTCTCTTGAGTAAGGTACACACACACACACACACACACACACGTTTGCAGAACCGCCCGTCCCATACGGGGTCGCGGGGAACCGGAGCCAACCCGGTAACACAGGGCGTAAGGCCGGAGGGGGAGGGGACACACCCAGGACGGGACGCCAGTCCATCATAAGGCACCCCAAGCGGGACTTGAACCCCAGACCCACCGGAAAGCAGGACTGTGGTCCAACCCACTGCACCACTGCACCACTGCACCCCCTTGAGTAAGGTACTTACCCTAAATTACCCAGCTGTATAAAGAAGTAAATAATTGTAAGGAGCTTTGGAGAAAAGCATAAGATAAATGTCTCCTCCTGCGCACGCTTTGATTCTGCCGCCATCCTCCCGTTTCCTGGGGCACCGGTTTGAAGGCTCCGCTCAAACGCTTCCCTTTTTTCACGTGTTTCCCACTTTTTTTCTCTCATTTTTTAAATATTCAAATGTGATTCCGTTCTCCCGGCTGACAGAGAACAGCAGATTAACATCATTTACACAGACAGTTTAATGTATGGAGGAACGGCGCTCCGTCTCCGGGGGGCGGGGAGCGTGAAAGAAATCGTGCTTTTAGCGCGTGCGTCTCGCCGCACGTGTCACACGTTGCGTTTTCCAACCCGCGTCGTTGGAGGCCTCGCACCGGGGATCCGGCTCAAATCCGGTGGCTCCGGCACCGTCGTCCCATGCGGTTATACAGACACCCCTCTAGTGACGTAAATTTGACTTCCGTAAATCCAGATTTACGTAAAAATTCCCAGCATAAACGTTTACGAATAGTGCTTACGCAAAACATCTGAAATACGTTAAGCGCCAGTCGGCGTAACCAGACAAAGCAGGAAGCTGCATCTTCCCAGTTGCTGCGTGTTCTGAGTCGTGAACACATCTCCTCTCGTTAGCGTACTGCTTTTTCCCATATTTTTTACCCTCTTCATTATTCAAAATGCCTGGTGGTAAACGTGCACTTGAAGGAAAACGAGAAGCGTCTCGCAAGCGACCAGCAATCGATTTGGAGATGAAACTGAAAATAATAAGGAAGTATGAAGATGGGGGGGGTCCTGCTCTCTAGTGGGTCTGGGGCTCGAATCCCGCTTGGGATGCCTTGCGATGGACTGGCGTACCGTCCTGGGTGTGTCCCCTCCCCCTCCAGCCCTGTGTTTCCAGGTTAGGCTCTGGTTCCCCGCGACCCCGTATGGAACAAGCGGTTCAGATAATGTGTGTGTGTGTGAGTATGAAGATGGATAGAGATTATCGTCTACAGCGGGGGAACCAGGTTTAGTCGTATCGACTATAAATACAATAGTGAAGGATGTTGCACGTATAAAGGAGCAGTGAAAGGAACAGGTAGCGTGAAAACAATAATAATGAAGAAGCGTCGAGGTGCAATAACCGAGAGGGAAAAATGATCAATATTATTATACTGAACGGTGGGGCAGGAGGGGGAATCGGACATGAGTAAATTTCGACTTACGTCAGGGGTTGAAGAGCAGTGTAGTTGCGTAAGTCGAGGGATGTCCGAAAATTCCGATTCCCTCCTCCAGGTTTTTACACACCCACACCTATTTAAATATTAACGGTGCCCTTCTGTCGCGGTTTAACGCCTCTCGCTCGCGCTCCGAACCGAGGGTTCGGGGAACGCTGCGAACGTGGGAAGAAGCGATGGTGCCAGGAGAGGAAGGTGCTCCGCCCTCGAATCCGCACGACACAAACATCTAATTTCAAATTTCAGAATGTGACTCGTGATCAAATATTCAGCCCCCGAAACTGAACTCAGTGTTGCGTTTTGCTGCAGTTCACCTGAAAATATGATGCGGATTTGAATGTAGATCCATTCATTGTGTTCGTTTGCAATAAGCAAGATGACAAACATTGATTAAATACAGCGAATCAGTTCTGGACCATGGAACATGAAACCTGTTTTCAACTACTGAGTGAAAATAATGGGGAAAATGATTTTAAATAATGGCAATATAAGAAGATGAAATAGGACACCTTGTTCTGCTTGGAAATTTAGATTTTCATGGAAACCCATCCATCCATCATTATTAACTGCATGCCCAAGTCAGACTAGTGGTGGTCTAGAGCCTATCCTTGACATACACACACAATGGCCCAATCTAGAATCACATGAAGCACATGTATTTGGACTGCGAGGCACCAGTGCTACCCGCTGTGCCGCCGGGCTGCCCGGACAAAACGTGCACTTATTTTCTGGCATTTCCTCAGCGTCACATGCATGGAGTAATGAACCGAACAAATAAAGCACAAACAAACTCTTAATATGATTCAGGAACTAGGTTTCAGTCCTTGAAACATTTATTCATTACAGGTTGCAATTAGGCTCATTAGCCTGGTAGATACACTCTAGGATTTTTATAAAAAAAAAAAAAAAAAAAAAAAACTGTTTCAAAGGCACTTCAGATAAAGATGCAAAACAACATTAATGAGTCCTTCATCAATTCTTTACTAGCATTTACTAGATCATTTGACTTCAGTCATAGATAAATAGACTGTCTTTTCTCAGTGTCAAATGAGACTGATGATCTGTTTGCTAAATGATATGTATCTTTAAAAAAGTGTGTTTGTATACATTTACCCGAGATGATTCAATGAAGGTCAAAGAGCGTAATCACAGTCTTGGTCACCGAGACCTTTATAACTGGGGAAACATATTTTCCTCCGCATTAAAAAAAAAATAGCTGGAACAAAATTCCACTTAATTTTACAAAACGGGAACCGCTGCCCTCGATGTAAATGTGCTGGCAGTAGGACCCTGGGGAGCACTAATGTCTGGCAGCTGTGTGGGTTGTGGGAGGGGCTTGTCTAACGAACTCTAAATTTGGTTCTTTGATTTTCAGCTGAGTCTGATGTCTGTTAATGACGAGGTTTCCAGAAATTAATTAACCAGCATTTTGATGTTTACAAAATTTTTCTGTAATTTTAGTATTTGAGTCAAGTCTGTGGGGGAAAAATAAGAGGGCACAAATTCCATATCAACATTTAATAACGCTTTGATTTCATGTGGTTTTTATACCCTGTTGGAAGAGCAGGGAGGTCTGACAAAATGCAGTATTTTCAAATGCAAGTTTCCCGCTCTATTCATTTTTATGTGAGAAGAACGTCAGGCTCCACACAAGACAATAAAAAACAGATAATGACTTCAGAAATATTCCTAGACCCTGGACAAAAATAGATCAAAACTTAAAACAATAAGGAAATTTTTTAAGAAAACTGATTTCAAGAACCTCATGACAAAAATATTAAAGACTTGCCAATTGTAAGCTGCTTTTCACTTCCTGTACATCAATATTTAAAAGTTTTTTTTTCCAAAGCATTGTGCTCCTAGTGCAATTTATTTGCCGACTTAATCACACAAATATGTGATTGAGCTGTCTTTGTACTACGGTACATTAATTACACAGCTAATGAGCGAAGGAAAAAAAAGCAAGATATTTCACTGGCTGGTTATTTTCAGCTAGTTGCTTGACTAACCTACCCTGTGTGGAGCAAAGCAATTGTTACTTGTCATGGATTTTAATTCCGCTAATAAAGTGTTTCGTTTAGGAAAGCGAATTCCGGAAAACACCGATTGCGAAAAAAAAGTGGAACCGCGTTATTTTGCATACTTTACGTGGGCGATGAACACATCTGACCTTTACAGTGGAATAGTTGCAGAATGCAGGTTAATTAGTAAAGTGTGTTTCTCATGCCAGAGACCCTTTGAAACAGACGGGGTGTAAGGACTTGTTGTTTATTTCTCGTTTAGTGTCAGCGAAAGGCCCCTGTGAGTTCTCTTTCTTATTATAGGCCTTCGTTCCGCACGATGCTGCTCATCTCGATATCGAAGTATCTGTTCACATTTGGGCTCCTCACTGGAGGGATATCAGACTATCGTTGATTAGTGATACCTTGTCAGCAGCACGTTTTACTAAAACGACAACTTTGCGTTGTGCTTATTAATACAGGACTTTAGTGATACCTAACGGTTCCGTATGAGTCGCACGAGTCCCCTGTTTTTTGAGCTCTGAAGTCACGGAGTGTGTGTGTGCGTGTGTGTGTGTGCGTGTGTGCGTGTGTGTGTGTGCGTGTGTGTGTGCGTGCGTGTGCGTTTGAGCAGCTAGCCGTCTCAGAGCCAAAAATCAGGGGGATATAGCGGGAACGGCAAAGGGACTCTCAAGTTCTTACTCATCCCTTACTGTCATCGTTTTAAAAAAGTTTATTCTACTTGTTTATTTACCCAAGTCTAAATTCTGCATTTGCTTTTGTCGCGCTTATTCCCATTTTGCCTTCGCGAGGGGCCCTGGAAGACGAGTTACCAAGGAACACAAAATTTTAATTAGTGTATTTTAATCATTCAGGCTTTTCGAGCTAATCCACGGACCCCTGAGAATTCCCAAGATGCTCCTCTGCGCTGCTTTACCATTTATTGTTGAGTCTATTATAATTACCGTTAGCAGGAGGGGGCTGGGAGGAGTTTATTATGTTTTTCCATCTTTATTATAATTACTGAAAAAATTAAAGGATGCTGTTTCATTAAGTTTAGAGATGATGCCATTTCCCCCCCTCTCTCCCGTCCCTCTTTGTCTTTTAATACCATTATATTCTCTTTCATTCCGGGATATTTATACATTGCTCTGCGTTGTGTAAAAAGGGAGAAACAAACGCAAAGCTGCCCCTTTTAGAACAGGAGAAGCAGAGAAATGGGGAATGTTTTAATTAAGGGCAATTTTTTTCTTTTTCTTTCTTTTTTTTTTTTTTTGAAGAGGTTTCTGAGAATCCATCTCTGTAAATTGTGTCACTGGGTCCTGCAAAATCCACAATCATTTGAACATTTAATACAGTTGGACTTGGATCAGAACAAATGGGCGGAAAGGAGAATATTTTTTTATTCGTTTTCTCAGACAGCAGTAAATGAAGATAAGAAGTTGTAAGTAAATCTTTAAGCCCCGAGCGCTGACTGTCCTACAGGGATTTCCACAAGCATCTTCCTTCATAAATGTCTTTTCATGTGCGAGTGTGTGCGCGTGCGTGTTTTCGTGTCTGCTTCTCCTCCAGTTGCGAGCGCTGTGTGTCACACTTGTTCATACATGGGTGTTTTAACTTAAAAACTAAAGAGCTCCGAGAATTTCTTAAGCGCCGCGGCATCGCTGGGAATCGAGCGAGCAAGAAGCGGTGTGTGAAACCTCGCAACGCGAAGTCGCGCACACAAATACTACCATTAATTTAATAAATCCTTCTTGACCACACCCAAACCAAACTGTTCAAAGGGATATGGAAAAAAAGAAAAAGAAAAAAGTTTTTGCACCTTCCATTCCCCCCGCTCCCCCCCCACTTTTTAAAAAGCTGACTAACTGAAAAAAAGGCATTTTGTTGAGTGGAGACATACCCACAAGGTCGATTTTTGAGGGTTTACAGTCCTTCTGGGGACATTTTCCTCGGAAATGTGTCTACGAGGTTAGCGAATCGTGGTGTAAACACACACACACACACACAAACACACACACACACACACACGCGCACGCACGCACGCCAGGCAGACACACTGCGGGGCCTTGTGGGTTGACTGCTGGGTGAACGCTCCATCACGCAGCCTCTGGTACGGCGTTATGTTTCAGTCAACTATAGCGCATAAAGCTTAACGGTTGCAATCATCTCAATGTCTGCCAAGGGTGCCGTTTGGACTCGCACGCGCCCCGTCCATTTACACGGCGCGCCGAGGTGCCCTGTGGCTCACGCTGTGGCGCAGATCATCTCAGAAGTGGCAGAGCAGCCCGTGGACGTGCGCCGGGGGGGGGGCCTGGGCCGTCGGCAATGTCGGGTGGGGGGCCCGATACGGGATCTCGACTCCGTTCCGCCCCAGTCCTCGTTCGACCGAAGGCCTCGGGATCCGAGCTCCGGCGAACGGAAGGCCGAAGTGACTCGGCCTTCTCCCGCCGTCGACCTCTTCTTTCACGTCCCGTGTGCATTTAGCGCTGAATCTCGGGGCTATTCCGGGCCTCTCCGCGAAGGCATCCGGCGCCCGTTTCTCATGTTTTCGTGAAAAATTCCACATCTCCGGACGACATGGGTTTCGTGCGAAAGCAAAAAATACATTTCGGGTCGGATCCCAGGAAAAATTAATTAATGGGGCTTCGAAGCGGGCGAAAGGCTGGCGTAATGCAATTATAGAGCCTTTGCGAACTGTCAGGATTTCGGAATTATAAAATCACACTTGATTGGCAGAAGCACTTATTCGAGAAAAAGGGGGAAAAAATTCTTTCGCACCTTTGCAAGATATTTCGCAATCTACAGCTCCGTTTGCACACTCTCTCTTTTTCCGAGTACTTACAGACAGTAATAATAAGGATTTATTATAGCATTACTTGCCTGTGCTCACATTACTGTATAATGTTATTGTATCTGTAGTGCTTGGGGTGCTTACCAATTTCTGCAGAATTAAAACAAACACGCAAATAAAGAACCCTACATTGCGTTGATTCTGCTAATAATATAGTGGAATTAATATGTTTTAGAAACCTAATCGCACTGTTAACTCGATCATGTGGTCATGTGTTCACACTGGGAGCTGCATCCACAGCGGTGCGTGAAACGAGGGGAACGCGAGAAAGTGGCGATGTCACGCTGGGAACAGCTGAGCGTACACATCCGCCCGGGGCTGCACGTGGTGGGGCAGGTGAGCTGTGCTCCCCTCAACCGGAACCTCCGCCTACATTTATTTATTTATTTGTCAGACACTTTTGTCCGAAGCCACTTCCAATGAACTCACTCTGTGTAGTGTTATGAGCCCACACACCTTATTCACCGTGGTGACTTACACTGCTGGATACACTACTTACATCGGGTCACTCCTCCATACATCAGTAGAACATACTCTCTGTCACTCACACTATGGGGGAACCTGAAGAGCATGTCTTTGGAGTGTGGGAGGAAACCAGAGCACCCGGAGGAAACCCACACAGACGCAGGAGAACATTCAAACTCTACACAGACTGAGCGGGGATGGAACCCGCATCCTCTCGCACCACCCAGGCGCCGTGAGACAGCAGCGCTACTCGGTGTGCCGCGGTGCCACCCCGCTCGTCTCGTCTTCCACGCTACGCTTCTTGAAACCCTGCACAACGAGCCAGACGTGCGCCGAGCAGGACTTCCCCACGAGAGGCTTCGTTCTCACTGGGGCAGCTCTCCTCTTTTTATACAGTGTGTACAGATACATATATTTATACCTGAGTTTAAGAAACGCCACTGCGCAGTAATGGCACGGGCCGCGCTGTGTTTCCACGGATCAACACGAAAAGGGCCGGTCAAAGACTATGGTTAGCAGTTAATCCTCATTCTGAAGGCGGTGAGATGCAACAATTGTTATGTCTGAAAGGAGCTTATGATAGTATTACCGTCTCCGCCAAAAACAGCAATAATAACCCAGACTGTATCATCTGCGGCAGCGCGAAGCCATTGGTGGACGTGCAGCTTGGACAGGAATCGTTCCGTCGGGGCACATTCGCACCCGAGAGCCAGGAGTACACATTTACGCCGGGGCCAGGGCCAGTCGGGGGTTAAAATATGCTGCCGTGTTATTTTTTTTTATTTTTAACTGTCGTGGCGCAATCTATCGATTTTGATGGAATTCCGAGATTTCGCCCGATTAGAGCGCTGGCGATCAAGGTGGATCAACAATACGTTTGTGCCCTTTTTAAAATGACAAAGTTAAACTGGCACATTTTTCCTGACCTCAAAGTGCATGATATTGATTAATTGATTTGGCTGCTCTAAAAAAAGGGAAAAGCAGACAGTCGAGTGCCTCAAGAAATCTTAAATTAGACTCCAGATGCGGCGGTTTATTTTCAGAGGACGGAGCGCAGATTGCGGCTCTTCGCATTCGACGCCGACGAGCGCTTTTTCTCGCACGGGCCTCCGGATCGCCGCCCGCCCGCCCGCCCGCACGTGTCGTTTTCTACGTCTTCGCTCCGTTTTTCGGAGACGATTTTTCCGGTGCATCGTGCCCCCCCCCCCCCCCCCCCCCCCGTGGCGCTGCTGCAGCGAGCGCTCGCTCCGGCCTATGGAATAACAATTAGCGTGTCAGTGTCGATTCGCGTACGGCACGCCTGGCGACGTTGAAGTTTTGGTGCCAAGCAGAAGGGGTGGGACGAAAAAAATAAAACGTGCAATTAGCATCGCTGATGAGCCTCCCAAGGCTATATAAAGGAGGAGAGGAGAGGGCTGCCGAGGTAGCGGGGAGGAGGGGGTCCTCGTCTCCTTGAAAGCCCGTCTCCCCTCCTTCAGACAGGCCGGGGTGAGCGAGCGCCTGAACGACGGCATCAAACAGCAAACGGGCTCACCTCCCCCCCCACGCACCCCACCCCCGCCTCCACGCCGACCGGCTTCTCGCTCAGTGTCATCCGGCAATCGACAAATTACAGCCCTGGCTCGGTGTCGAGCTCTTGGCGTGGAGCTGCTCTCTTCGTGCGGGGGCTCCGCTAATTACATGCGTTTCAGGCGTGTCGACGACGCACGGAGGATGCCCGGCGCGGTGCCCGACGCGGTGCCCGCTCAGCTTCCCCTTCGTGCTTCTTCTTGCCTCTTTAAACATCATCGTTTTAGGCACTTGTGCGCAGTCTTCATCCAGGGTACCAGTCGTCCGCACGGTCGCTTTTCGCTCGGCACATATTCATCAGTGCGTTACCATCATTTTGTCGTGTTCTCACAGCGTTTCAGGTCAACCGGTTACTCCAGACTGACTTTAGTGTGTGTGTGTGTGTGTGTGTGTGTGTGTGTGTGTGGCTGTCACTGTGTGTGTAGATTGCGCCCAGGTATCGGTGTGTGAATGACGGCGGGAGTTTACTACTGTCTTTCGAACAGTGTGAGTCACCTTGGTTAAAGGTGTGAGCTAAATACTAGTTAGCAGTCGTTGTACGTTGCTTTGGAGAGAAGGTAAATTAATAAATGTTCCTGTCGGCGTATTCGTCGGTGTCGCCCTCTCGATGAGATGCATCGCGGTCGGTTTCTCGCTTTCCCTCGTACAACACGGTCTCGGGTCGCGGGACTCTCGTGTTGCCAGGCCTTTGAAACCCGGACCGAACCGGGCTTTAAATCCCGTGTCGGGAAGCTCGGCTCGCGAGAACCGCCGAAGACGTCCGCGGCTGCCCAGGAGGAGCAAAAGCGCTCGTTTGCCGCGGAACGTTCCGGCAAGCGGCGCAAGAAGCCGCGGGCGTCGAGGAAAGGCTCGGAAAGACAGGCCGTTGCGACGGAGCGCCCGCCGCCGGCTCCCGCGTCCCCCCAGGAAGCCGAACCCGAGCGCCTCTCCCGCCGGGTGGACGTCGAGAGCGCGGCGGCCGCGTGAACCCCGACTCGCACGGCTCGTGTAAAAATCTGGATCGAGTTAGCTTAGAATTACTTACAACACGACCAAAGTTCTGAACCCCTCTCTTTTTTGTTGTGGCTGTAAATTAATGCGGAGTGGCAGCTTTTGGGGAAAGCTTGAAAGCGGCGGGGGGCCGCGAAGAGCGCGGCGGCAGCCCCGCGACGCTCCTGGCGAGGCGAGGCCACGTCTTCCACGAGGAGAAGGAGAAATTAGGCTTAACTGGAAACATATGGCGCTGCGCCGGAGCGAAGGCCCTCTTAAGAGGATCACGGCCGAGTAATAATGGTAGGCAGGAGCGTGGCACGTGTGGCGGTTTGTGGGGGGGGAGGCTTCTGCGAGGAGGAAATACGGCCAATTTCTCCTTTAAAGGGGCAGCGGCAGTCGAGTGAACTCTCTTAATCGGAGCACTTAATGCTTAAGTGGCATCAGATACCCCCCTGCCGCCCGGCCCCCGCCCCCCGGCCCCCCGGCCCCCCGGCCACTCCGTACCGTGAGCCAGAGTTCCCTCACAATGCCGTTGCTCCTATTAGTGTTTTACGTCTATAATTATTACCATTAAACCGGGCGCCCTTGTTGTACCCTATGTAATTTTGTAATTATAATTAGGATTTCTTGATCTTGTCTCTTCCCTTGTTCTCCTCGATATGACTGGTGAATTGAAATGTGCCTCTAAGTTTTATCGCACCCGGCCCTGGATGGAGCGCCGTCCCAGGGCTTTCTTCTCAAGGGTCCTCGAACACGTGACGGTGTCTCACGCCGCCGTCCTCTTGCCCTTCTCGTGCGTCTTCTACACACCTGCCTGGTATCCCCGGCGGTCGGTCACCGGAGGTGGCCGAGAGGCTCGTGTTCCACCGGACGTGTTGTGCGCTCCCGCAACTTGGGATGCGCTGGAATAGTGGCGGAAGGATCCGGAAAGGCGTCTCCGCGTGGAATCTAGATCGGGGTGTCGGTAGGAGATCGACTGACTCGAGGCAGACGCCACGTTTCAGATTTGCGCTTCGCTCTTGTTAAGTGCCCATCGTGTCGACCGCATATGTGGAGGGACTCCGGAAACTTGCGTCTTCCGCTTGCGTCCCGACTGATGAAAAGGGTGTGACGATCGTCACGGCGACTGAAGACAGCAGGTGGCAGTCCGTAAAAATCCCAGAACTAGCGTTGCCATGATGCTCCCTGATGTTTCACCCTCGAAGAAGGGACTCGAGTTGAGGGGCGTCACGTGGAGTCCGGCTGCGTTCGTGAGTTCGTTGTCGGCTATACGAGTCGAGTCACCGCATCTGCGAAGTGCCGGTCGCGCTGCTCCCTGGGAGCCATCGGCAAGGACCGGTAGAGCGGCGGCACGAGGGCTGGGATGTAGAGCGGAAGGGCGGCTGCACCGGGTCGCCGCTTTCGTTCGAGGGCTCCTGGGCAACGAGGAGCGGAGCACCAGCTAGACTTGTACCTGTGGAGTGATACAGGTACACATACGCATCTGTACGAGAAAAATATTTTTGTTTTACAGACAGACACATGAAGATGAGGAAGGAGAATAAAAGGAAAATAACATTTAAATTGAGAAAATTTTTCCGCATTTATAACATATGTGGACGTTATATCTGCACAGAACACAATTTTTTTGCTTTAATGCCTGAAAACAGAGCGAAAAATAACCCGAGACTGTTGGTTAAGTTGGTCGAGGGAACAAACAGATATAAACTATTTAGTGCCCAGAGCGGCAGTTTGTTTTATGGAAAATGTCACCTAGAAACCAGGCAACAGCAACAGCAGCAGCAGCAGCAGCACATCCTGGCTGTTCTGAGAACGCTGTGTTACTGAGCAAGATTTTTATTAATTTTCACAAGGTTGCTGTTAATATTTAGATTTCACATTTATTCATTTAGCTGCTGCTTTTCTCCAAAGCAACTTAGAGTGTAAAAGTTACAATTATTTACCCATTTGTACAGCTGGGTAATTTTACTGGAGTAATTGAGAGTAGGTACCTTGTTCAAGGGTACTAGAGCTGGAGGTGAGAATCGAACCTACAACCTTTGGATCAAAAGGGAATAGGGCCGACCATTACACTACCAGCTCTCTCTACTGTTGTGCTCTACTATACCATACTATACCATAGTACTATTTCTATACTATACTATACTATACTATAGTACTATAGTACTATTTTGCTGCGAAAGCTTGCCTAGGTTTGCCTGCTGTGCGTTTGTCATCCGTCGTCGCCGCCGCCATCCTGGTGACCTCCCCGCGCTCGCCCCCCGCCCCGGCCGATCGCGGCGAGTCGCGGCCTCAGCGCCAGCCGAGCCGAACGCTCCTCAGTAGCGTAAATAACGTTGATGAAATGCAGATGCGATGTTCAATCGCGCTCGAGAGACGCGTTCGCAGCTGCGGCGAAAGTCGCGCGCCGCTCTTTTTGCAGCCCTTCGCCTGCTTCCCTCCCGAAAGCGCTTCTTTTCCAACAAATTGTCTCCCGGCGAAAGCGAAGATGCCACGGTGAATCCGGCCGTGCGACCGCGATGAAAGACGAGCAACTGGCACACACACAATTTCCTTTCTTTTTTTTTTTTCCCTCCTATGCTTTTAAACTCGATTCCAACCGCGTTCCCTTGTGTTCCGGGACACGTGTAAGTGTTGATGCGCGGCCTCCGAGAACCGTTGCGCACGTTAACTACTTATAATAAACTGTTTATTCCATCGGTGCTGAGGCTCAGCGTAGAAGAGGGCACCCTGTCAGTGAGTAACGTACTCGCTGTGCGTGTGAGCGTGTCCCCGTCAGCGTGCGCACACCCTCCGTCTCACACACACTCTCCAGAAAGTCCCGTCCCCTTTGCACGATGAGAAACGGCTCTGTCTGTTCTCCAGTGGCCGATATCCCAGGGAGACAAAGCCGATTGGGCTTTTCCGCTCCCGGATGGGTGACCCCACCGGTGCCCTCGCACCTCGACCCCCCGCCACCTGGACGGGCCACGCCGTGGACCCCCTCCCGGCCGCTCCGCTCTCCTTAGCCCCGCATCTTCGCTCGCCTGCGCGTGGCGTCTCGGCCGTCGCTCGGCCGTCGCTCGGCCACGTTTACCTTCCGGGAGTTCTTTATTGACACGTGAGACGCTCACGTTGGCTGTGTGAGAAATACCCACCTGTGAGGGGTCCACCTCCAGTCCAACAGTCTATGCCTTATGGTCCCTGTACGTGTGCACCTATAGTATAGTACCAGAGTACAGCTGAGTCATCTTACATTTATTCTTTTAGTTTAGTTTCTGCACTGGCTTCCTATAGCTGCCCGGATCAAATTCAACACAAATGCATCAATAGAACTGATCCCAGCTATTTACAAGACTTGATCAACCGCTACTCCCCAACCAGACCCCTTCCCCCGTCTAATTCTGCCAGCCTGGTGGTCCCACGTACGAAAGATAAAGCACGGAGGGTCTTGGTTCTGGCTCGTTGTGGCGAAACGACCTCCCCCTGTCACTCAGAACTGCTGAAACTCTGTCCGCATTCAAGAAGGGTCTGAAAACTCACCTTTTCTGGACTCACTTCGCCCACCATCCCTTAAGTTCATGTAAGGTGTAACTGTTCATGCACCGTAACTTTAAGATCGTTCCCGGATAAGTCCTTTACGCAGCTGCTCCTGTAATGTCACATAAATGTTTATATGCATCTTTTAAAAAATAAGAAAAAATGATTAGGAAGGCGATCAGGAATCGTCGATATTCTGATAAAGTTTTATGCAGCTACTCGTGCGACGAACGTCGGTTCATACGGTGGAAAGAAACAAACTGCACTTAAGAATCCCACGTCTGCGTCTACGTGTTTCTTCCTGCTAATGTAACGAACACATTGTATTTTCTATGAGATGTTCGTCCCTTTGGAGAAAAGTGTCTGATAAATGAATACATGCAGTTGACACTTTTCTCCAAAGCAGCTTACGGTGTTTAGGTTTCAGTTATTGGCCCCTTTATACAGCTGGGTAACTTCAAGTGAAGCAGTTTAGAGTGAGTACCGTGCTCAAGGGTACTACAGCTAGAGGGGGGTTGGACCTGCGACTTCCGGGGCCAAAGGGAGCAGCACTAACCACGACACCACCAGCTGCTCCTGCCCAGGTTCTCCTCGTAGTTGCATGAGAAATTTGGGACCAACTCAAACTGTTGCAACATGACGGTTTTAGAGAAGCATCGCGTCATAATGCCGGTTCGGGAGAAGTACCGAGACGAAGGGATTCGAACCCAACACCATCCCACGACAAGACGCCAGGCCTGACGACCGCACCACCTGCTGCGCCGGTCGTACGGCTCAGCCGCGTGTCCATCAGGCAACGAGCGCAGCCCGTAGCGCGTGTATGAGCGATGGGCTTCCTGCCCCGATGGCGACCGCATCCGGACCACAACGCTCAGCTTCTGCCTCGTTGGGTCCAACTGAGCGTCACGCTCAATGAGCATATCTGCTGAGAAATACTTCGACTCGTAAAAGACATGACGCAGCCCCACCCATCACCGAAGAGCTTCTCTCTGGGCTTAGAGCAGCGGTCGGCGCCGTCACGGGAGGGTCCTGGGTTCGAATCCCCGCTCCCGCTGTCGCGCCGGCATCAAGCTACTTAGTTGAATTAATAGAGTAAAAAGGACTCTGTTGTATAAATGGGGAATGAGCGTAAGTAGCTTAGTGTACAAACCTCGCAGTGTAAATCGTGTTGGAGAAAAGCAGCAGATAAATAAGCGTCAGATAATTGATTGTGCGCCGCGATACTCGGCTGCGGCCCGACGTACGCAAGCGTGTGTGTTGCAGCCGTTCGACTTATTCGCTGTGTGTTTTTTTAATGTTTCCTAATGTTGGGAAATGGATGTGAAAAAGAAGCGCTCCTAATTCCTTATTGAGGTTAAGGAGGCATAAACAGGGCAATTAAGGCAAAAACACTTGGTGTGTCAGAGGGGAAAAATCGCGGTGCAGCTGCCGGAGCAGCTCGGTATTTTATTTAAATCAAGATGTTTAACTCATTAATTGAGTAATTGTGTTTTGTGTTTAAAAGACTTTTTTTTTTTGCAGGCCCTTCTTCAAATGGACGGTTTGCCGTGACTTTCTGTACGGAAACGAGCCCTCTTTTCCCGCGCACCTCCCTCAAATAGCTGACGTGCCAGGTTTGTTGGAAAATTAGTGAATTTAATTTCCTTGAGTAATGAAAATGTCATGCACCATTTAATAAAACTCAATGAAAAAAGTCAACATTTCACGCGGCGCAGATATGGGGACCCCGCGGATTCCAAAGTTAGGCGGCTGCTCCGTTTGATGTTTTCCCGCACTTTTTCCCTCCTTTTTTTCCCTCCCTTTTCCTTTTTCTTGACGCAACTTTAAATTACTGTGAACAGCCCCGTTGTAAATATGAAAATGGAAGTTGTTTGGTGTCTCCATAACTCACCGCGCTGCAGTTTGAGGTAACTGATAACTCTTTCCTTTTAAACTGGGAATTATTTTACGTTTATGAGTTTGTCTCATCTTCAAGGTCAAAAATGTAATTTTTGCTCTTTCAAAGGGTTATAACCTTAAAGGGGAACCGACTTCCATCCCGGCTGATTAATGAGAGGCCTCTGCATTTGATGTTTCGACGGTGACATTTTAAACTTTAAATATTTTATATGCATACCTGGGAAAAAAATGGAGATATGCATTCATGTGGAATAAACGGTATTGCGCACAAGAAAGGCCGGTTGGGTATCATTTTAATAGAACAGTTAGAGTGCAATGGTTTTTCTTGGTGATTTTTATTTGAGCTTTTTATGTGTGCGCAAGCTGATTTAAAGGCACACTAAATCACCAGGGATGGGAGTACTGGATTATGCATTTAATCAAGCAGCAGGTCTGCCAGGGCTGCCTGGACCAAGGGCCGGGGACTGGGACTGGGACCGGGACTGGAGGTGGGGGTGGGACTGGAACTGGGACTGGAGATGGGGGTATGACTGGGACCGGGACTGGGGGTGGAGGTGGGACTGGGACCGGGACTGGAGGTGGAGGAGGGACTGGGACTGGGACCGGGACTGGAGGTGGGGGTGGGACTGGAACTGGGACTGGAGATGGGGGTATGACTGGGACCGGGACTGGGGGTGGAGGTGGGACTGGGACCGGGACTGGGGGTGGAGGTGGGACTGGGACCGGGACTGGAGGTGGAGGAGGGACTGGGACTGGGACCGGGACTGGGGGTGGGGGTGGGACTGGAACTGGGACTGGAGATGGGGGTATGACTGGGACCGGGACTGGGGGTGGAGGTGGGACTGGGACCGGGACTGGAGGTGGAGGAGGGACTGGGACTGTGACCGGGACTGGGGGTGGGGGTGGGACTGGAACTGGGACTGGAGATGGGGGTATGACTGGGACCGGGACTGGGGGTGGAGGTGGGACTGGGACCGGGACTGGAGGTGGAGGAGGGACTGGGACTGGGACCGGGACTGGGGGTGGGGGTGGGACTGGGACCGGGACTGGGGGTGGAGAAGGGACTGGGACCGGGACCCGGACTAGAGGTGGGGGTAGGACTGGGATCGGGACCGGGACTGGGACCGGGACTGGGACAGGGACTGGAGGTGGGCGTGGGAGAGTATGGAGTGGGATTAGGACTCTAGGGATGGGGACTAGGACTCAGGTAGTGACTGGGACTGGGGTAAGAACTACGACTAGAGGTGGAGATGGGTTAGGAACTGGGACTGGGAGTGGAGTTCAGGCTGGTTGCAACACTGAGACTGGGGCCTTCACTCAAACTGAGGCAGGAGCTCTGACATATGGACTGGGGATGGGATTTGGACTGGGACTAAGACCAGCGATGGGAATGATGGTTTGACTGAGACATACAGACTGGGATGTGGACTTGCCTCTGGTCAAGTGTGTTTCTGCTTCACAAAGTGCCCGAGGTTTTGTGTGTGTGTGTGTGTGTGTCCATCCAGCCCAGCCCAGTGTCCTTCTCCCAGCCCCATGCCTTCCACTTCTCACATTTCCTCCTCTTCCCACCCCGTTCACTGTAGCATTTACCCCATTTTTACCAGCTTCCATATCGTCTTCCCACATTGTCTGCCGTTCCGCATCCCGTGTCGCCAGGTCAGGTGTGTGTAGGGCTATGTGAGACCCGCGCCGCCTCTGCTAGCAGAGCCGAGTGTGTCCGATCACGTCGAGGTCACTGTGGGACACGACTCGCCCGGAACACCTGCCCTCCTCCTCCCTCACCTGTGTGTGTGTGTGTGTGCGCGCGTGCGAGAGTCCTCTTTTTTCTCCACCGCTGCTCATGTGTGCTGTAAGGAAGGGTGAGAGTCGCGCGAAGCTCCGCCTTGTCGACATGCTGAAAGAAACATTAATGTCGCCGTTCTTACCGTGCGGCGCTCGGCCCTCCTGCGCGCGAAGGCGTTTCCGTCAAACCTCTTGGCTCCTCGGTCGCGACTCCGAGCCGGCGACCCGCTGCCCGACGGAAACCGAAGGGGCCGAAAAGGGGCCTGAATTTGCTCGAAATAAACAATGGAAGCAGAATTTTGTGCCTCCTTTACACCGTTTACCCTGCTGACTTACCATCCCGGGAATAAACACTCAGCGAAGGTCACCAGCAGTTGCATATGTGAATAACTGGCGCCAGGTGATATGCCCTGTTGCCTTACAGCCGAAGGAGCTGGGTTCAAATCCCACCTCCTGCTCTCGTGCCCTTGCTGTGTGTGGTAATTGAATGAGAGCAGGTTGCGGTTTTTTTTTTGAGCAGAGAGACTTGCCAACCCCCCCCCCCACCACCCCGACCCCCAGCCCACCCTCCCAGTTGTTTATGGGGCTCCCCTTATCACCTCTCCCAGACTCGGCCAGCAGAGACCCGGCCGCCACGTCCTTGCCCCCCCACCCCACCCCACCCCATCCCACCCGTGACATTGTGCAGTTTGCGATGCCCCCCCCCGTGGCGCTTCGAACCCGGTGCGGCGCTAAACGCAGACTCGGCGAACTGGAGAGGCGCATGGTGCAGGCTGGCGACGGTGGGGGGGGGGGGGTAGGGTGACAGTCGTCCTTCCTGCTGCCCCAGTGAAAATGAATATGAGATACAAGCGCGAGACGCCGTCCTGCTCCTTACCGTCCCGTACATGTGGGGCAGGGCGGTGAGCTCAGCAGGAGCGCGGGGCGCTGGGGGGGGCGTGGAACAAGGACATGCGCCGAGGGGACCCCCCCCCCCCCACGGCCTCGGCGGCACTCCTCAGCCCTCTCCCTATTCCTGCCGCCGCTGCTGCTGTTATTATTATTATTATTATTATGAGAGAATTTTTTGCCTCCTCTGTTTTGGGAATAGTTTTGCCCTCGTTGTCAGGAGGAGCCGTTAGAAGCTCAAGCTTCAGTGATTATACGACGAAGACATAAACACGGTGGAAGAGATGCGGCATCCGTTAATTACGAAAGTTTGGAAGCTTCGTGTATTTTAATGAGGAACCTTTAATGGACAAGTTATTTAAGTCTCATTTTGCTTTCAGATTACAATTATACTGAGAGACGCGCTGATTATATACATACATACATACATATATTTATATATATAAAGTGGGTGAAAAGGGTCTTTTAAACATTGTCTGACAGCAAAAGCAGCAGAAAACACAGGGCGAGGAACTGCGCCTAACGGTACACTGTGTGTGTGTGTGTGTGTGTGTGTGTGTGTGTGTGTGTGAGAGACTCCAGGCGCCACTCAGACCTGTGTGACGACAGTCATCTAATATTCATATTCGCTCAGAATGGACGCGCTTCTTGTAGGGTTATCGTTTTCGCTTCCCTTACTCTCCGCCAGCAGGGGGCGCAGTGGTTAGTGTCACCTTTGAATCCTCGCTCCTGGCCTCGTACCCTAGAGTGGGGCCCTAACCCTGCCACATAAATGCACAAGTAATTATGAGTACAGGTCATCTGCACGTGACCACACGCTGGAATGACCACACAGTCCATACTATGATATTATTTAAAAAAAAAAATATATATATATATATATATAAATTATATATTTATAAATGCCAGACTTTTTGTTTCTAATTACTTTGTGATATTGTACTAAAGCACTTTCTTTCTGTATTACAAGGTTATTATATCAGGTCCACATGGCTGTAAAAATGAAGAAAACATGACGCTGTGATGAGTGGTCACTTGCTCGACCCCCCCCCCCCCCCCCCCACACACACACACACACACCCACCTGCCTTTATCTGGTCAGCTTAACACTGTAAGTCATTGTGGGGGGGGGGTTCAGAGGAGTGAATTAATAAGCAGTAAGAGTGAGACACTTTGAGTGTTTGTGTGTGTGTGTGTCTGTTGGGGGCCCTTGAAGCCCCTCAAACATCAGGACTTTCCACAGCGTTAGGGTTTAGGGTCGGGACCACTTCCCGGCCCAACGAACGCCTGCTTTCGCGGAACCCCCTTCTGGGCGTCGTTCCCTCGTTCAGCAGGAACACGCACGCCTTTCCACAGGTGCGAGCAGCGGCACGACACACACACACACACACACACACACACACACACACACACACACACACACACACACACACACACACACGGCGTTTTTACTGAACCAGCAGAGCCAGTCGGCAGCGTTTGGGCTCCAGGAAGAGCGCCGCTGCGCTTGGTGCCACTGCAAACAGCTGCCGGACCCTCGGTCCAATAAAGCGGTTCGCCGGAGGGCTCCTGCGGCGCACGTGCTGCTGCACCGCTGTTCCGTTCGAACCCTTAACCGCGTCGCCTCACATCCCGCACCCAGAAAAGTTTGTCCTGGAAAAAAAAAAAAGAAGCATTTTGTTGTGAGTCGGGGCCTGGCGCGTCCCCCCCGCTGAGCCCCTGGGAGGGATTAGAGCCGTCACTCACGTTGACGGGCGGCTCTCGAACCGCATCCGCGCCGCAAACCGCAGACTCCTTCTTGTCGGGGGGAAGAAGTGCGTTATCAGCAGCACCTTGTTTGGAGACGCAGCTAAACCCGCAACTCAGGAGAGATCTGTTTACAATCTGCAGCAGGCCGAGGCCGCGGAGTGTGTACACACACACGCACGCGCACACACACACACACGGAAGCTATTCCACCCGCACTTAGTTTAACTTCTTTGAAAGATATTAATGTATATTAGCACATGGGTGCGGTACGGTAGTGTCTACATCTGTTTGTTTGCAGTCAGAAGGTCCTGGGTTTGAATCCCACCTCCTGCTCTAGTGCCCTCGATGAAGGTCTTTACCATTGATTGACGCAATAAAATTACCCAGCTGTACAAGTGAGTAAATCAGTGTGAACACCTTAGTTGTAAGTGAGCTTAGAGGAAAGTGGCAGATGAATGAATGAATGAATGAATGAATGAATGAATGAATGAATTATTAAAACTCCGCAGATCAGTTGTCAGGTATGGAGATGCCCTCAGGAGAACTGTAAGTGTGTTCAGAGTGCCTCGTGCTACAGGTCGTACACACTGTTCAGGGGACACGTCAGGGCGACCTCCACACACACACACACACACACACACACACACACACACCTGTGCTACAGGCAGGCAGTCCAACGAACGCCCAAGAACACTTTAATTATTGTGAGGTCGACTCGTCATCGATTTAGGGCAGAGACGGCTCTCCTCGTGTGTTTACTCTGGTATTTCAAGTTTACTTTAATATTAGAAGAGGAAACACGGCGTGTGCCAAAACACACACGGGCGCTGTACACAACGGCGGCAAGTGGTGTCAACACGGTATTTCAGTTTCAGGATCCCAGAGTGCCACCGCTTCCTACAGCGTGTGGGTAGCGTGTCTACGTTCTGGTGAAGTGTGTGCGCGTGTTTGTGCGCGCGCCAAGGCCCTGCAGGGCTCTCCTTTCACACTCTTAGGTGTAAAGCGCTGTGTTTTTGCAGTCAAGTGGCCCCGCGTGGGGAAGCGCAGGAAGGAGCTTCGAAAGGGACTTCCTGCTCCTACACGCTCTCGGAACTCGCCGCGGGCTCTTTGGCGACCGGAGCAGGTAACGGCGCACGAGTGTTTGGTTGCCATGACAGTAGCGCTACGCTTTATTCACACAACGTGTGTGTGGAGTGGGAAGCGGGCGCCCGGAGAGCACCGAACACCTCGCGCGGGTTGACCGGGTAGACGAGGTAAACGAAGTAAACGAGGTGCCGCTCTGGGTGAACCGGGTCGTCGGAGCGACGGGTCCCTTTCCGATGGAGTCTTTAGCTGGGGAACGATGACCTTTTCGGCGTCTTTTTCAACTTCATCATCGCTTTGTCTCCTGCGGATCACACCGTGCCCTTAACCGTTTTCAGGGGCGGAGTCATCTCTGTGGCCTCTCCTCCTCATGGCTTCTTCCCCCCAAACGCACACACTTGGCCACGGAGCTGCAGAACCTCCCCGGGGTCAGCGGATCGGCCCGACCGTCGAGTTTACTCTGCATTTACCTCATTTTTACAGGAGCTGCCGCTCACGTGCCGGAAGGCGCGCGTCGCCTCCGCTCCCGACCGAGGGCGACGCTCACCGTAGCGCCAAACCGCCGGCTCTCTATCCCGGGGAACCGAACCCGCGACCTCACGGCGAGCTGTCCGGTTAGACGGGCGCTCGCACCCGCTGCTCCCGACCCGCCGCCCATTAACGCTGAAGGAGGATGCAAACTGCAAAGTATAAAGTATATTGCAGCAGCGTCCATTAAATGATTTTAATAGTAGGACTACATTAGTGATTTCATTTTTACAGTAATAAATACTTCATTGATTGAACCCCCCGCACCCCCCCGCACACCCCACCCCGAGGAGAAGGTGAATTGCATTAGTTTGTTGACCATTAAGGCATATCGAGGAGTTAAGCTACAGAAAAGGTTTACAGCGACTGTAAAACCCGCTGGAACGACGGTGAACCCGGGTCCGAGCACTAACGCTAAAAGCTTTATCTGAGAGGAGGGCCTGATAACGCACTGATTTATCTCTCTTCCAATACGCCCATGAAATCCGTTATGAAATTACGCATTTTCCAGCCACCGGTATCGGTCAGTCCAGAACAGACAGGAAGCAGCAACTGTCTTGGGTCTGTTGTTTTACAGTTGACGCTGTTCATTTGCATAAGTACTTTATTCTTCATCACCAGTGTATGTAATACCAGTGTAATATCGGTGCATGTAGTATCAGTGTAATACCGGTGTACTTAATATCGGTGTAACACCAATGTGCGTAATACCAGTATAATACCAGTGTAATACCAGCGTAATACCGATGTAATTAATACCGGTGTAATACCAGCATATGTAGTATCAGTGTAATACCAATGTATGTAATACCAGTATAATACCAGAGTAATACCAGTGTAATATCAGTGTAATACCAGTGTAATACCGGTGTACGTAATATCGGCGGTGCCTGACCCTTCGACTAAAAACTATGTTTTTCCCAGCAGCGATATGAAAAAGAATTTTTAAAGCAATCTAAGTCTTTAAAAAGGTGAAATGTATCAGTGACGTAGTAAAAAACGCGTCCGACTGTAACGCGGGATCAAAGCTCCGGCTGCTGCGTTTCGCCACATTATCGAGATGCAAATTGCGCTTTTCGCTAATGAGCACTAAATATTCCGGCGGGCTGCGTCGGCGAAACGTTGCGGGGATTTGGAGGCGGCGGGAAGGCCGTGTTTGTGCCCTGTGACGGCGAGAAGAGGCTCCGTCGCCTCCGCCGCCGCCGCCGCGCCACCGTCGCCGCCTTGATATACGGCGGCCCTTTGTAAATAAATCCACACAAAGTGCAGGGGAGAATTTTATCTGGAATGTGGTATTTAGGAGATTCCGAGTGAATGATGATATGTGACAATCAGTCACAGCAATTAGTGTTACTGTTAAGCGCCTTTTTTGTTTTCTCTCACCCATACAGAATGTCACAAATAAATCCTCGTTGCATTTGCATATTAATTGGATCTGAGACGTCAAGCATCTTTCATTAAGCAAAATGATCTGCATATTTGGAGACATAAAACAGTTTATTTCGTTGTGGGAAAAGGAAGTCGTCGAAAATTGACCGCACGCGGGACGCCGGGCCAAGGTGGTCGACGGCGCCGCCGCCGCCGCCACGTTAACCCCTTCTGTGCCGCCAGGATTCCTGAGAGAGAGCAAAGCCGCGTACGGCGTGGGCTTCGTACCCCAAGCTGCTTATCCTCGTTTACCCATTTGTACCGCAGGCTCCCTTTTAGTGCACCGGTTCAGGGTCAGGACCTTGACCAAGGGCACTACAGCAGGAGCTGTGATGCTCAAACCAAAAGGCGACCCGTTGCCCTGTCGGTCGGTCGGTCGACCCGGTGCGGTGAGCCGTTCGCCGGCTCTCAGGCAGTGCGGCAAAGGGGGTAAAGGGTGATGCTGCGCACCGCTTAGCGCTCCTGCCTCCCAAGACTATAGGTTCAAATCCCACTTAGTGCCCTTGCGCAGAGTATGTACCCTGAGCTCCTTTGGCTGCGTCACTTCCTCTGGGGAAATTTACCTGAGTGGCTGCTACGGTCAGCGTGAACTTTTTACTGTTGTCGATCGGAAAGCCTCGCGAACACGGAAACTTTGCGTCTCGATCGCGTCGACCCTCAGTTCCAAAGCGAACCCGATTCTTTGCTCTCCGTTCTTGTTTCTGTCCGGTTTATCGGCGCTGAATCCGGGGGCGAATCCCTTTATTTGGCGCGCTCCCGTGCTTGGCCTGCGGTCGCGCTGCCGCTCGGAAAGGGATGCCGGCATTGGCGGCTCGGATGCGATTAGGGCCCCGAGGCGGCGGCGGAGGAGGAGCCGCCGTGCGTGGCGCGGTCTGCGTGGCGAGGGGCTCGCCGGTGAATAATTAGATTGGGATGCAGGGGAATATATTTGAAGGATTATGCAAATGGCGGTGCCCCCGTGCTCCGTTCCTTTGAACTCGTGGAAAACTCGCAGCTGCCGGGGTCACCCAGCAGACGGCGCGGGCGCTCGGGCGAGACCCTGCCGCCCCGCGTTCGGGGAAAGCGCCGAAAGGTCACGCGAAGAGCGCACCAAACGGGTGCCGTTCGGGACGCTCGTACCCGCGGCCCTTCCTGCGTTCCCTTTGTTGCTCCCTGGTAAACAAGCGTTGCCGCTGCGCCGGCGACGGGCCGCGGAGAATGTGTGACTGCGCGTTTACACCCTTTGTGCCGTTACCGCATCATAATCGCTTTGTGCTCGAAAGGTCACACACTTTCCCGTGCGGAGCAGCAGCGTCGGGCAGCCTTCGAACCCGCAGCGGCGAGAGCGCCTCCTGACATCCCCGGACGCCTTTCGCTCACCGCTTTGTCAGGTTCTCCCCCGGGCCTTATTTGGCAAGCGTCCCCGGGGAATGTGTTTGTGCGCGGCGCCATGGCAACCACAGTCAAGGTGACCAGGACCCCGGCGAACGCGGCAGCTCCCGGAGGAGGGATTTACGAGCTCGGCGTTCGGCCGCTTCCTGGACCGCTCCCAGCATGCTCTGCTCAGGCTCCGCGGGGCCTTGTCTTCTCGCGCAGCCGCTTGGCTGGCTTTACAGTGTTTTACCTCGTTCGAGTTGTACAGCTGGACGCCGAACTGCTCCCTCTGAGGACGAGTCCGGCGGCGGCGTCCTCCCGGGCCTCGCTCCAGCAGGCCGTCTCTCCTCTTCATGTCGGCTCCTGGAACCGCGTACGAACAGCTCTGCGTGCCGGCGGCAGCGCCGTTCCGGAATGTTCCACGTGCCACACATGATGCACTGGGCTGGTGAAACTCTCGCTGGATTTGTGCGATGATCCTCTTTACCAAAGCGCCGCCGATATAGTGCGTCGTGAACTATATTTAAACACAGAAAATGATGTATTTATGCATAATTCATGAAGAAATATGTACATGTCACGCTGTCACACACTGGACTGTGTGCTATTCACCTCTGAAGGGCATTATTTTTAAAATTTTTTTTAACTTTAAAGTTTCCCGCATTTGATCCATTTATACAGCAGGGCAATTTTTACCGTGTCAAGTTTTGGGAAAGCTCCTGGATCAGGGACGCTACGGCAGGAGGAGGGATTCAAACCCGGGTCCTTTTACTGCAAGGCGAGGGTCTTGAGCAAATATGGTGCCCTGAGCCCCACCTAAATCTGATGATGTACTGTTTTCCGCAGCCCCACACTGTACCGCGGTAAGTGTGGCTGCACGCCTGTACCACCTAGAACTGTGTGTGACCTCTGACCTCAGTGTTTATTGTAATCACACACTTTGGCATCACTTCACAACAGGGGCGGGTGGGGGGTGCTCAGTAAGTGAGTGATAATAAATAATTAATCTCCAATTAATAACTTTCTCAATGTGGGGAGGGGGCTGGGGGGGGGGGGGTGGACTCTGTGCGCATGATTATAATTATCATTAATTACTGATAGATTTAGCAATCAGTCCCAGCGTCTTTCTGACAGTTGTCTTCTCTGCGGCGTCTCGGACCAGGGGTTTAGCCCCGGCGATGGAGCCGGATGGCTGTTGGGTCCAGTCCCCGGGGGGGCTGCTCTTGACCCGAGTGGCTGCAGTGAAGTAAACGGTCCGTGAATAAAAACGGCTGTAATGTCCATTCAGTTGTGCGGCTGCAGCTTGCGAACACTTGTGCCGGACGCAAGGGGGGGGGGGGTTGGGGGGGCAGGACAGCTGGACAGCAGAGACTCTGTCTTAAAAGCGCAGTGATGAAGGGCGAGGAAAGTGCGAGAGGAAATCTCAAACAGAAGGACGTCCTGGCTTGGTAAAGCTCCCGCTTCCTCTTCCGAATCCCGAAGACACCCGCTGGGGGTGGGGGGGGGGGGGGGGGGGGGGCGGGTGGCACTCTGGTTTGAATTTACATCCGGCGTCAAACGAGAACGAACGAAACAGGAAGGTTTGCTTCTCAGGTCCGTGTCGGTGTTTGTCCCCCGAAGGCAAGCGTGTTGGATCCCGGAAGAGCCGGACGGAAAGTTCTAGAAGAGCCGAGTTGCTCCGGAGACTAAGCCCCCGTGCAGCAGCGATAGCGAAGACACACGGACGAAGGGGCTGCTGCCGCGACCAAAGAGCCAAAGGGTTCGAGAGTCCAAGGGTCCTGCCAAGGCATCTGCTGGGGGGGGCGGGGGGGCTCGAAAGGCCCTCGTTCCACGGAAATAAACCGTGCGTCAGTTTTACATGGTTAATAGAATTTTTTACCGTGCCATCTGAGGAAGGAGCAGATGCGGCTCCATAAACTCGTTACATTGACATGAGTTCATCGGTGATTCCGGCGACTGGAAACGAGAAACGGTTCAAGAGGAAAGTGGGGACGCAGCGGAAAGGGACACGGGGACGCTCTTCGAGGTGTCCGGGGCGTCACCTTTGCCGCAAACGCACTACTACCCAGCAGGGGTCAGAGGTCAGCCGTGCGGCGGAGTGCCGTCGCGTCCGAATAATTCGGGGCGTCCTTGCGCGTAAATAGTCCCTCGCATAAACAAACACGGCGGGGCGGGGACAAGCCGCGTATCGGCGACGCTGCTCTCGGTGCTCCGCCGCAGACGCGCTCTAACGGCCAGGAGGGCCCTTCGCGTGCGCGCGTGTGCGTGTGTGCGTGCATTCTTTCACTCTTCAGCTCTGGTTTTTCTGACCTTCTCGGGAGGAACAGGTCATTTTACCCTCATTCCAGGAGAAACGGGGTAAAAACAAAGGCGGCGCTGGCTGGCGACAGGGGTCACGTCGGGCCGTATCGCGGCTCACATCGACACGGAAATGTGATTGCACGGCGCAAATAAAAACGCTGTTTCTGTTCACCTCATCCAGGCTGACGGGGGTCTCAGCTCCACGCCGACGTGGCCCCGGCGGGACGCGACCCTGCTACCTCCCGGTCGTAACGTCTGTTTGCCGCTCTGTTCCGTGAGCCCAGACCGTAGCGTCGTTCACTGATATGCACCCGGGAATCTATAGAGAGAGGAGAGAGCACTGGCGTGGGGTGGGGGTCTTATCACACACACTCAAAATAACCCAGAACGCTGGCGGCCCCATATTAGGTCAGGAACCTCCCTGCAGAAGGCGCCCAAATGGGGGATTTACTGACAGCTCGGGGAGGGGTGGAGACCCTCTTCCTGCTGGTCTCCACTGAGAAGAGATACCAGCGCCGAGCTGATGGGTCCAAGCAGCATGACTCTCATAATCATCATCATCATCATCATCATCGTTATTATTACATGTTATGTGTTTGCGTTTCTTACCTCATACTTTTCTCCCAGAGACTTACAGCCTCTGGCTTCTTTACTTGTTGACCTGTTTGTTTGTTTGCTGCGAGAAGAAGTGACTCATATGAGGAGAAATATGGAATTACATCCCCTCTGAAGTCCGGTTTTCTGGGTAAACGTTTTGCTTACTGACCCTCCAAGGCGAGTGACACACACTGATTTACTCTTTCATACAGCTGGGTCATTTTTACTGTGTCCGCTCGGGGTCAGTACTTCGCTCAAGGGTACTACGGTACGAGGAGGGATCTGAACCCAGGTCCATTGATTGCAAAGTGACTGCTCTAACCACTGCGCCCCCTGCTGTCCCGTACCCACTGTTACGGGGTGCGGGCCCAAGCCACAGGTAACCGAATGGTACCAAAAAGTAGCTCTGCTGCTGTACCCTCAACAACGGTATGGGACCCTTGAGCGAAAGACCACCTGCAGCAGGAGAGAGAGAGCGAAAGTGGACGAGTGACGAAATAATGGCCTCCTTGGGTGTGTAAAAACACACGTGTGCACCTCTGGGAGGTAGAGTCGGGGTACCTGTGAAGCCCAGTGCATTGTGGGTAGCTGCGCCCTAGCCAGACAACGAGAAGGCCACGGGGTTGACCGCCGCCCCACCCCTCGGTAAAATTGACACTGTGCCTTTAAACGGCCCCGGTGCGGCCAGATAAGGAATTTCGTGGGTTTATCAGAAATGCCCGTGTTTAATGTAAAGGGGTGCGGCTCCGGCACTCGGGTTCCGGCACTCGAGCTCCGGCACTCGAGCTCCGGCTCCAGCCTTTCAGCCGTGTGATAAATTTGCAAGAAAGTGGAAAAGACTGGAGGCTGCGGCCGATTAGACGGGGACAAATATAGACGTGGCGCTGCGGCGCGGATGAGTCAGGTGCTCTCGCACACAAGTGGCCCCGCGCTGATAGCGCCCGCGGGTGCGGCCCGGGGCCGCGGGGTGGGGCGGTGCACCCGGTGTCCACCGCCCTCCTACTCTCATCCCTGTGCCCCTCATGGTCTCCCGCTCTCTCTGGTCCAGCTCCACGCGCGTTCGATGTGCTTTCCAGCGGGACCCGAGCCGCCTCCCCCCCGCCGTGCTGACCGGTGTGCGTCCGTAGCCCCCGCCGCCCCGTATTACCGCCCAACAGCCAGCGGGTGGCGTTGTGGCCGGAGCCTTCACTTTGGAACCGAAGGACCTGGGTTCGAATCCCCGCTGCGGCTGTAGTAGAGGTGGTCGGGGCCCCTACCCTGAACCGATACAGTAAGAATGACCAGTCGCCCCGGGTTCAAACCTCACTGTGCGTCGCTTTGGAGAAAAGCGTCACATCAATGAACAAACGTTACGGTTTTGTCGCGGCCGCCGTGTCGCTCTGGGTTTCGGCGAAAGCCGCTTCTGGGGCGAAAGCCGCTTCCGGAGCCTTCCGCCGCGCAGGGCGACGCTCCCACGATCTCGAGAACCTGCGTTGGCACACACTTGCGCTCGTGTCGTTAGGCGGAGTGTGTTCGTGTTCGACTTCTTTTTCAAGTCGAGCCACATTTCACCCGAATTATAAAGAGAGAAATGTTGGAATTACTCAAGGATGACATTCCTTGGCTGCTGGCACCTCGAAGAGCCGTTGAGAAGCTGGAAAGCCCAAATCGTGCGGCGAGGCGCCTGGCGGGACCCGTTCGCCCTCGTCCCCAACGTGGGACACCTTCCAAATCTCTGAGGGTTAGGGGTTCAGATCCCACACCCTGCTGTAGTACTCTTTCTTGGTTAAGGTCCCTACCTTGAATTGGTCCAGTAAAAATGACTCTACTCTGTCGATGGGTAAATCAGTGTAAGTAGCTTTGGAGAAAAGCATCAGATAAACGAATGACAAATACAGATGAGAACTTGTGTGTGTGTGTGTCTGTGCGCTGGTCCTTTAGTGAAGAAAAGTAAGGGAAGTAGCTGGAAATACATGCATCAGTACAGCCAGTAGCGGTGCCTCGATGAGGGTACGAGGGGAGGGGTGGCCCCGGCCCCTCCTCTGTCCCTCCCCCCCCCGTGTGCATCGGGGGGTCAGCGAGCTGCACAGGGAGCAGACGGCGCTGTCACTTCTCCCACCGCTTCCCTCTTACCGCCCCCCGGGGCAGCGGGTAGCGTGGGGGAGGGGGGGGGGGGCGGGTGGCCACCCAAAGCACAAACACACACAGAGTGACACACAGTCGTACGCAGTCGCACACGCACACACAGACGAGGGAAACCCGCTGCGCTGCGCTTCAGTCCAAACTTGCGTGTGTGTGTGTGTGTGTGTGTGTGTGTGCGCTTGATGTGTGGCAGAAAAAGGTCAGCGGTCCTTCACTGCTCTGTAAATGAGAACAGATGTGTGTGTGTGTGTGTGTGTGTGAGAGAGAGAGACAGCAGCTGCTCTGCCCTTCCTTACACTCTGCATTTTTCACCCTGCACACATTGATCTGTGATTGACTGAGACGCTGCCGACCGCTTCTGCGGTGTGCGTTTACACGGGCGTCTCTATAGGATTTGGGGACCCAGTCGGCACAGGAAGAGCCGCCGCGAGACAGGCGTGTCCTAACCCCCCCCCCCCCAACACCCTGCGTGACGTGTGGCCGACCCCACGGCTCGCTTTCGTACCACGTTTCGTAGCAGCCGGCATGGATTCATTCATTCGTTCCTTCGCTCGTTCATTCGTCCGTTTCCTCATTCGGTTCTTCTGTCATTTGTTTCTTCCTGCATCCATTCATTAATTTGTTCAATAATTTGTTCATTTGTTAGACTCTTCGTTTCTTCTTTCATCCCTCAATTCATCCTTTCGTTCACTCTCCATTTTTTCCGCTCTTTCGTTCTTTTGCTCTTTTATTAGTTCGTTTGTCTGTTCCTTCCTTCACTAATTTATTTGTTCATTCATTCATTAGTCCGTTCTTTTTTCCAAGGCAACGTAAAATCTTTGTACACTAAGCGATAGGTGGTGACTTACCCTTTACACCTGGCTCATTTTTACTGTATCGGTTAAGGAAGCACCTGGTCAAGGGCTGTAGAAGAGAACTGACGCCAAGTACGAGGCAGTAGCGCTAACCACTGCGCCACCCGCTGGCCCACATCTGGATTTCAGGAGCCGCTGTTTGTAGGGTGGACAGAAATGGTTGTTTTGCACCGGTGGGGGGGGGGGGGGGGGCTCATCAGCAGAGGGAAACGGCGATTCGCCGGTTCGACCCCTTTAGGCGGGAGTACGGGGATACGCCGACGCAGGCGCGTGCCGGACGCGGAGCCCCGGATGCGAGAGCCGGACGCTGACGCGCGTTCGCCCCCGGTAGGGTTAGGGCGTGGTTGGGCGCGTGACTCGTGAAGAGGTGCAGCAGGCGCCCATAATCTCATAAATGGAGATAAAAAACTCTGAGATTGGTTTACCGAGGGCCCCGGATTTGCAGTGGGACACGTCGCCGGGAAGGGGATTAGCGCCGGGGGCTATGGGGGGGGCGGCGCCGCCCGACACACGGCAAGTTGAAGTGGGGGGGTGACGAGGGAGGTCAGGTTGGGCCGCGTACAAAAGGCTTTGTTCCCCGGGCAGATTAACGGGCTTTTCCCCACTTTCCACACTTGTGCAGCTTGTCCAACATGTTGTCTGTTAATCCCGCGTGTGTGTGTGTGCGTGCGTGCGTGTGCGGTCCGTCGGCCCGCTTGGCGCACGAAGGAGTCCAACAGTCCGACACGCGAGCGGCACAGCTCCGGCGGGGGGGGGGGGGTGCGTGCGCTCATATGCCCGCCTATGGCGAGACAGAGCGCGGCACCGGCTGGGGGTTCATTTTCGCCGTCATTTACCGTCTCGCGCTTTTCTCCAAGGCTCTTACGGTGTGGGCCTTGTACGCTCAGCTTTTATTTACACCGATTTACCCGTTTCTGCAGCAGCATCATTTTTGCTCTGTCATTTCAGGGTAAGTACCTGGGTCGAGGGCTCTACAGCAAGAGGTGGGATTCGAACCCAATTCTGTAGATTGTGAAGCAGATTCTCTAACCACTACGCCCCCGTGTGGACAGCGAGTGCATGGCTCGAGTGCGGGCTGCGTCACTAGGCCTAATTAGCGCCCCCCGTGGATCCGGCAAAGAGACGTCATGTCCGCAGCCCTTTCGTCCCACATTCCGGAAGGTTCTATAGCTGTCTAACCCACTGTCACCGGTCAGCATGTAGGGACCAGTATTAAACTGTTTTAGCGTAGTTTGGGTGGGGATGCGGTGGCACAGTGGGTTGGACCAGGTCCTGCTCTCCAGTGGGTCTGGGGTTCGAGTCCCGCTTGGGGTGCCTTGCAACAGACTGGCGTCCTGTTCTGGGTGTGTCCCCTCCCCCTCCGACCTTACGCTCTGTGTTGCCGGGTAGGCTCCGGTGACCCCGTATGGGACAAGCGGTTTTAGATTGTGTGTGTGTAGTTTGGCCATTTTTACCATAGTACATCTTGTTTACTATTGATGTTAGGGGGCCTGTTGTGTTGTGGTAAAAAAAACCATGGAATTGACTTATTAAAAATAACAATAATGACTTATTATTAGCCATTTCTTTGGTGATGACCGTATCCAGCACGTTACTGTTTGGTCAGCTTTTGCCAGGCCAGATACACACACACACACACACACACTCACACACACACCCGCGCGTGTGTAAGGGGTCGCCGTAAACTGAGCGGCCGTCGCGGCTCCCTGGGACCCCGACCCAGTCGATGAGGGTCGGAAAGCGAGGAGAGAAGGCGGCTTGTCCGAAAGGACCCATTTTTCCCTCGGTGGGGAAAGAGTCGGCAACGTCGCGGGGCAATTAGCGCGGAAACTGGAGGGAAATGGAGAAGCCAATTACCTCGTGGAGCTAGCTAAAGGCCATTTTAAACTGTGTGCCCATGACATAATAATGTTTATGGTAAATATTATAGTCTGTGTGAGCGAGTGCTTGGCGTGAGAGAGGCAGGGAAAAAAAGGCATCAGTCTGAGATGGAGAATAATTTATTAAGATCTGAGATGCGCCAATTATGTGGAAAGGACCAAAAAGAAAAAAAAAAAAAAAAATCAAACTCTCCAGGAACCGCATACATGATTGCAATCTTGATTAAATCCCCCTGGATCTAATGAGTTGATTTTCTGCTGTTAATATTGCATTGGCTGATGATGGATTCGTTAAGATAATGGAACGAAGCTAAAATATAAATGACTCCCTGTCAAGGAGCAGATTTTCGTCATTTTCTGTCTGACACCTCCGCCGTGGGGATTCGCCGGGGCCTTTTTGCGCTGAGAATCGCCAGATCTGGAATACTAATTTTTCTCTCGCCGCCTCCGCCCTCGCCGCTCGCCCGGAACCCCGTCGTAGACGCGGCGAAACTTGAAACGGGGGCCGACCCGCGAGCGCGGGAGCGCGGCGAAAAGCCGCGTCTTATTTTGTTTTCCCGTCTTTCTCGAATGACGTCGCCGGGAACGGCCACGAGGGATCGGGCTCTTCGGCCGCGTCCGGTGAACGTCGGCGAGCGCTGGTTCATTTTTTTTTTTTTTTAGGTGTCGTTTCCCACCCGCACCTGTCCGCTTTACCGCAGTCGCGCATGGGGATGTGTGGAAAGAGCAGGCCGTGCACGGGAACGTCTCCTCGCGCACAACATGAGCGCGTGGCTCTCTGTACCGCGCTCCCACGTCGCTGGCGATAAACGGCATTTTGGTTCCCTTCTTTCGGTTCTCTCGGCGCCGGCCCGATGGACGACGCGAACGGGTCCGCCCGGGACGGACTTCGGTCGCGAGCGCAAAACCGGGAGGCGACGGAGATTCCGTTTTTCCGGGCGTCCCCGGCAGCGGACGGCCTCGCCGATCGGCGGCCGTATTACCATCGTCTTAATGGCCATTGTTGTCAGGTTTCATGCTCGGCCTGACCCTGCCTTTGAGGAGATTACCGCGGTGGTCCCGCGCCCCCGCCCGTGCCATTTCCAGGGAAACAGGCCGACTGGGACGTACCCCCGGGCCATTCTTCGCCGTGTCACTTTTTTTTGTCCTTTAACATGGTTTTCCTAAAAAGTTTTTTAATCAATCAAGTATGAGGCAGAAAATAGGCTTTGTCACGCCCGGGGCCTCAGGTCGCGCCTCGCCCGCCTCGCCCGCCTCGCCCGGTGACAGCTCCTCAAAAGGGATAAAAAGGAATATTTTTTTGGGAAAACGCCGGTTTCCATGGCGCCCGCACTTGTTGCACGCCGCTGGCCTTTCTTGGCGCCCGCGTGGGTTCGCCGCTCCGAAGAGGGGGTGGGGGGGGCGACAGGAACGAGGGCAGAAGGGCCACGGCTCCGGCTGGGGAGGCAGCTGCCCCGGGGCCCCGTGCCGGCTACCCCTACGGGCCGAGGAGAATGCGAGTGGCAACTGACAGCGCGAGCGCCCGTCAAAAGGCCGCATGGGCCGCCCTCTTTAATAAATGGCGCCTTGGGCCATTGTCGAGGGGCCCATTGAGAAAGTCGCTCGGAGGGAACCCGCTGCCGGCGGCGCAACGGACGCGCGAGCGAGCGGGAGAGCGGGAGGGAGGGAGAGCGGGAGGGAGGGAAGGAGGGAAGGAGGGAAGGAGGGAGGGAAACCCGCGCCGCTTCTCCTCGCCGTTATTAATGACCGCTTCTCTCCGGTGCCCGCTCGCGCAAAGAGGATTTCTCCGTTTTTTTTTCCCCTTCTCTTCCAGTTTTTACGCAAACAATGAATCCAGGAAATGAAAACAATAGGAAGGCAATACGTTCTAACAGAGAGGATTGTTATCTTAGCGCTGCTCCACACAATGGTTTATATTTGTTAGTGTTTTTTCCATCGTGGAAAAAGGAAAAGAAAAAACTTTTTCGATGAGGCGGTCGCCGGAGAGTGTGTCGGACAGGCCACGTAACGCGGGTGCCGTGTGTACGAATGAGACGTGTGCGGCGGCCCTACGATTTTAAGAAAATGTGCCTGTTTGATGGAGCGTCGGTTTTGCATAAGGTGTGTTCGTCGCATTAACGTGACGCACTCTTGCGAGTATTGTTGCACGAATGTATTTCGTGCTCGGATTAATCGGCGCTATTTTTGCGCACAACTAATCTCGCACGAGGAGCGGGTGTCGCCGCGTGCGTCTGCCATCACCTCTGGCCGCGCGCTCCTCTCCGCCGCTTCTCTTTCTCTGCGAAAGTGGCCCAATGAGGTCAAGGTTTTTGCGTGTCGGGATTTATTTAAACAATTTGCAATAATTTCCATAGGATCGCTCGCAGCCACAATAACAAACAGGGTTATGCCTTTCGTTGCTCGCTTTCATCGGGCCACTGAATGGAAAAAAGGGGGGAAGAAAATCCTTTTGTTCTCACGACAGGCCTCATCCGAGGCGTTCCGCGCAAAGAGCCCCGGCTGTCGCCCTGCCGGGACGGGCGGCGAAAACGGGCCGTCGGGGCTCGGCGAACGCGGGGCCGAGCCGGACTGCCGTTCGGGAGGGAAGAGCCGGAGGTCCGAAGGGCCGCCCGTCCGCTTTGCGCGCTACGCCGCTCGCCCGGTGCAAAGGTGAACGAGGAGCCGCCGCGGCGTCTGCGCTCGTGGCCTTTTATAATGCCAGGCATGTCCCCATTCCTGATGAATATATTAAAATTATTACTGTGCAAACAGAGTTTCTAATTACTGACCTGCTTGCCATTGTACTGCGTGTTCTTTATGTCTCTCTCCTCTCTCTCTCTCTCTCTCTCTCTCTCTCTCTCTCTCTCTCTCACTTGCCCGCTCGCCCCCACCCAGGCCTTGTTTATTTATCTGCACCAGTGAATACTGAACAGTCAGTGCAATGTCATTGCCATCTCTATGAAAATGATTTTGAAAATGCCAGGCCTGCTAGCTGAACGCTACCGTCTCGAGTCGGCCTCGGTTCCGCGGGCGCAGCCGTTCCGAAGGGGCGAAACACCGTCGAACGCGCGCGCGAGCGTTCCTTATTCTAGAGCGTCGACGGTGCGTTGCATCGGCTACGGTTCTCGGCTCATTTCGACATTTTCAACGTGAGCAGCGTTATTCTTTCTGGAATTTGCGGTACGTTTCCGCTGCGGCGCAGGATGCGTGTGGCGTTCGCACTGCAACCTTTTACACGAGGGGGATGGGAAACGTGCTTTTGGAGGGAAAACACATTCCTCACGCTGGCAGCAAGTTGGCAGAAGTACAAAAAGTGATGAGTTTCGCGGTGTTTCCACAAAACCCTTTCTGTAGATTCCTGCAGCATTGTGAGGTATTTTAGATATGAACGGTGGCAACACCTCTCCGCATTCCTCTCTTTTCGACGTGCGCCGGTTGGCAGGCCTCTGTCCGGTCCAGCAGGTTTCGCTGGTCAAAAAGCCAGAAAGAAAAGGGGGAAAAAAAACTTCACCAAATTTTCCACCTCCGTTCCATGCGCCCTCCTGCCGCCCGCGCTCTTCTGGAGCGTGTTTAGCTCAAGGGCGCGTTTGGCGTCGCCTTGCCGCCCGCGTGACCCCGCGCCAAAGGCCGGGCTACTCGTTTACCCGGCGGCCGGGACGGCGGCGCCTCCGTCGGGGGCCTTCGAGGGAGCCGCGGCTTAAAAAGAGGACACTGCGGCTCGGAACAAAAACAATTAAAGGAAAATGAAAGACGGCCCCCAAGGGTTAAAAATAGAAAATTAGCAACACGCATGCCGGAATGTGCGGCTCCCCCGTCCGAAGTTGCCGGGCCCACATTGTTATGTACGATCAGATGTGCCAGTTCCTCCTCTAAGCTCCTTGTCACATTTTGACTTAATGAAGTGCAACTTAGAAGGGAATTGGGTTCATCATGCTAGTCGCACGACGCTCCCTCGTTGTAGCAAACAGGGGCGGCATGGGACCGCGGCGCTGCAGCGCGAGTCGTTATCATTCCGGTCAGTCTGTTTAACACAAAATTAAACAAAGAACTAATTAGTGCCTCATGAATTAATAACTGCACTGTTGCCGAGTAGAAGTTAGGTTGCTGAGGGGAGATATAAAATAAGTAGGAAGATCAGGTTGGAATTATTATTACTTTTTAGGTTCCTCGCGCTCTCAAGGTTAGGAGACTTTTCCGGATCGTTCTTTAGCGGCTCGCGCCGTCGCGCATGGGTGCGCGTGCGTTTCCAGGGCCCCGCCGCGCAAGTCGGGCGCAAGGCTGGGTGGCGGCGGCGGCGGCGGCGTGGCGGTGGGGGGGGCAGTTTTCTGGAAAATAAACAAGCTCCTCATTCGCCAGTAGACATCTAAGCTTCTTGTTAATCGACGGTAAACACTGTACGTTATTAAGCCATGAAAATTTAATCTAAAATGCAAGCTTTCTGAAATACAAGAAAACAAACGTTTCTTACAACCTCCGTCTACCTCGCAGCCACTCCCCGGCGCTGGAACCAGCTGGCAAGATAAACAGTGTCGGGCATACGATCGTATTTTCGTTTTCTTAAGAAAAAAGCAAAATGAAAACGTGCAATGCTTTTGTATCGCCGTTATCCGGGAACGCCGGGGTTCTGAGGATGGGCTAAAGGGGGTTCAGCTAAATCATTTAAATACATTTCAAACCGAAAATGCTGCTCTGCTGTTACTGTCCGTGATATTCGTCTATGTGAAGGTGATCAATTATCAGTTTTTTAAATATTTACTCCCAATTTATTTATGGTCACTTCTCCAGGACGGTGTCCTTCGGTCTCGTCAAGTTCTCCAAGTGCTCTGCGGCCAAGAACGTGTTCAGGATCTCTGTCCCAAATATGTTAAGGCTTGTTTAATGCTTTTTTTGGCTTATTATTCATTTTTATATACATGATCATATTTCTACGTTAACATGTACACTTCAACGAGTATGAAATGACAGGGAATGGATGCATGTAGTGTTGTGTGTGTGTGTGTGTGTGTGTGTGTGTGTGTGTGTGTGTGTGCAGAGCCTGGGCTCCTCACTTCAGCAGCCCCCCCCGAGTAATTCCCTACATCTTTCGTCTCAGTCCTGCCACTTTGAAGAGCGTGCGGCGCCGTCTCATCGGTGAGCCTCGGTCGCTCCTGCACACGAAGGAAGGAGTCGCGGCTGCCTTCTTTTCGCCGCCGCCGCCGCCTCCCCGAATATGAGCTTTGTGCCGCAGGCCGCTGATGCAGCCTTCTCCAAGGTCATATTGGCTAATAACATCCTTCCCCTCAATCAGATTGTAGGATTACTGATTCTAAGTAAATTATCATTGGCAGGCTGCGCTAAAATATTCGCAAAAGTGGTTAACCCGACGCCACGCCCAGCCTCCTGTGTCCCGAAGCCCTCTGCGACCAGCGGGCAAGAGGTAGACGAGTGGTTAAGGAGCTCAGGCCGTACGCACAGCTAGCTAGCTCAAGTCCCGGGAAACGATCGCCGCCAAGCGTCCGGGTGGACTCCGTGGCGTCGCTCCGTTCGAGTCGCTTTGCGCGGACGCGTACGCTGAGCGGCAAAGCCGCGGCCGGTCGTACACGCTCACTGGCCGCGCTTCCGCCTCCGGCCGTCAAAGCGCGTGGCCCGGTTCTCCTCGGCAGCGGAGGCCTGTCGCTGCCTCCCCTTGTCATCTCCACACGCTTCTCAGCACCGCACCGCGCATCTCAGCTGCGCTAATTTCTCTTCTCTCCCCGTTGTCTCCCCCAGAATGAAGTAAGCATCCATAAAGAGTGACCTGCTCCCACAGAGAGAAAACGAGGTAGGACAAATATATCGCATGACTGATCGCATTCCTCACCGTCCTCACCATTCATATCCATAACAAAATCAAGCGTCTTCATTAATCCCCGTGGATCGATGTGTCCCGAGTTGTAAAAATTGACAAATGACTTATTAGAATCGCACCGTTTTATTTTCCAACTGATTAACTCCCTGTGATGCAGGATCCTTATTTATTTATTTGTGTCGCTTATTTATTTATTTGGAAAAGCGTACACTTTGAGAGAGAGTTCAAAGGGGGCGATTTGTTTCCTTTTGTCATTTTGCATTTTGTACCATATTCTCCGCAAAAGACATTTGTGTTGCCAACATTTCCAGCGAGTCTCCGGATCTCTGAGAAAGTGGCTCCGGCTGTCATCTCGCTGGGCTAAACGGACGTTAACCTCTTGGAGCGCGCCGGTACGCTTCAGCAGCGCCGGACCTCTTGGTGGCGCGATGCCTGAGGAACTGAGAGAACGGGTCGCGGTTCCGAGGAACACCACTGGACCGCGGCCGGTCTCGTGGCGATGTGCGTCTGCTCATGTGACGGCCTCGCTCCGCCCCCCTACTGGGCAGCCAATCGGGAGTGACCGGAGTGGAGGCGGGTGGCATGTGCTCAGTCTCTTGTGCATCTCCCCTCCGCGGGGTTTGAGAAGCGGCAGCTGCCCGGGGACCGGAGATGCTGCGGGGACGACGAGTCTGAGGCCTTAGGGCTCCGGGAACATTCCCAGCGTGACAATGCACAGCTCACACACATGTAGCGTACTGCGGAGTGTGTCGGGGAGCTCCTCCCCGCAGACCGAGCGCAGAACCCGGTCATGAAACTGAGCGAAAACTTCAGGAAAGTGGTTCCGACGGAGAGCGTCGCGAAAAGGGATTTTTTTTTCTTTCCTCCGAAGCGTCGCATCCTGGAACGTGCGGCACGGGGTTTCCTTGCGTCTCTGCGAATCAAACCCGGAACGTTCTCAGGGTCCCGGGGCGCCTTCAAAGGGAGCCTAGCGGCGTGCTCCGGGACCCCCCCCCCCACCAACCCCCCGCACGGCGACCCAGCCCCGAGCGCGGCAGCGTCGTTAACCTAATTGGGTTTTGATGTATTTAATTCGGCTAATCAGGGAGCCCGGCTGGTTCCAGCACAGGGGCCCGTGCCCCCCGCCTTCCCCCGCCACCCCCCGCCAACCGCTCCCCGGGACCGAGTGGGGCCCAGGAGCCTCCCACAATGGATTCCCTCTCAAACAGTGGGAAGAAAATTAAACTGCCAAATTTGTTTTCCTTGGTTCCCGTCTTCCTCAGGGAGCGAGCAGCTTCTAATTGTGCTTGACGCAAAGAATTTGGTGCCGCTGTTTTTAAACAACATCATGGGAAGCTCCGTTTTTCATTTCCGCCTCTTCGACCCGTTTTGTGAGCGATCGGGCCCGACCTCGGCGCCTGCCACGTAACGGCACATTTGGGAAGTTGCCGGCGATCCGTGTCATCGCTGCGAGTCTCGTGGTTTCCTGGGCGCCCAATTTTTTTGCCATATTTTGGGTCATTTCTTTTCACTCGAGGGATGACACGTTGCTCGTCGCATGAGCGCTGGCGCTCCGAGGCGTCTCGCCCGCCTTTGGGGAAGCGTGTTTACGCGAACGAAAGGAAGGCAGGCGAACGGTGGCGAGATGAGGGCGTCCCGGGGGAGTCGAAAAAGTTGTGCGTCTGTGGTCGACCACGACTTAAATTAGACGAGTTGGTGCCGTTGGACACATTCTCCGTTTTGGCAGCTCCAGGGTGTCCTTGGATGTCAATAAATTCGACTTGTTGGACAAGGTTCCTTTCTGAGGATTTTCTGTGTCGCAGCTGCTCTGCTGAAATTTCATCGTGTGGAATGTCAGAGGTTTATAATAATAATTATAATAATTGTTATTATTTACCCGTTGAGTGTGTTCAGACAGAAGTGCGTGCAATACGCAGAGTTCAGTGCTGCAGTGACACTTTGCTGGTTTCCCAAACGGTCCTGGAACCCGTCCTTCTGTCGACGGTTTGCACGTCACGTCACTTCTTCCCCCTGCGCATTTATCTCCACAAATCGGAACAACGTTAAAAGCCGCGCTGCCTTCTTTTTTTTCCACTGGTCTTTTCTTTTTTCTTTTTTTTTCCCCCCAGTGTGTCCAAACAAGCGGAGGAAACATGGAAACGGCAGCACTGTGTAAATATTTATGATGTAACATCTCCATGTGAATAGGCCTTCCCCCGAATCCATCCATCATTCCCGCCAAATGCTGAAAGGCCCCCCCCGCACCGCGGCGTGGTCCGCGGGGTGCTCGCGCAGGTCCGGCATGCCCCCACCCCCCCCACCGCCCCGAGTGTTTGTTTTTCCTTTGACTCTTCGGTGTCCCGCCGGGAGGGCATTCCTTGCGCTCGTCCCCGGGGCTTTTGTTTCCCCGAAACTTCAAAGTGCCCTCGGGCCATTGTGTCCGTGACGTGGCCGCTGGCCCCGAAAATGCAGAAACAGAAAAATGCGATGTAGGTCAAATTATAGCAGTCGCGCTCGGGGAAAAGCGAAATTCTTGTCGCGATGCTCGAGAGTCCCGGTGACGAGCACCCGCCGCCTCGTCACCCATCGTGACGCGACCCCGGCGAAGCGGCGCCTTCAGAGAACTCGTCGCGGGCCTCGCGAAGAACCGCTGAGCTCCGTTCGAATTAGCGAGCAAATTCAAGCGCGGCTCTGGCTAAGTGGATATATTCCAATTTAAAGTGAGGAGGTGTGGTCTGGCACAAACTGGGCTGCGTTTAAAAAATTGAGTAGCAATAGAGCAATTATCAGTGGGGGGGGGGGGGGGAGGAAACAATTAGTAAAAGGCCTCTTCTTGGCAGGAAGGCGTCTGCGCTAGTAAATTAGCATGAGACTTAATAGTTAGATACCGTCAACAAGTGCTGTTCGGACCTGCGTGATTTTTCGCGTAATTGTGTAATGATGACACGCGGGACTTGTGTCTTTTTTCCCCTCAGTAACTTAAGCAACTAGTTAAAAGTGAAATGAAGTCCTGGCACATAAACATCTGTTGTCTGTCGCTAACTGTCGCTAACTGCTGTCAGCGGTTTTTCTTTTTCCTTTTTTTTTTGGAGGCATCCGTGATCCGTGTGCTTCCTCGAGTGGAAAAGGAGGGATGTTCCTCCACCCCGAGTCTCTGAGGCAACGGCGACAACAGCGAGGAAAAAAAAGCCGAGCAGGTTTTCCGGCGGCGAGATCGCGCCCCGGAGGAGGCCGACGCTCCCCGCCGCCGGATTAGCAGCTTTTGGGCCGTTCGCTTGCATAATAGAGGGAAACCAAAAAAAGAAAGAGACGTTTTCCAATATGACTCAATTTCCGAGAGACAGAGCGCTCTCGCAGCGCCGCGGCTCTTTGTGATTTTATTATGTCGGAGGCGCGCCGAAGCGTAATTATGACATTGTCTCCGCCGTGGACCGAGCTGCAGTTTCAAGAGTTAATATGGATTAGCACAATAGTTCCAGAGCTCAGTGCTGCCATTGAACTTTATCCATTTATCTCCAGCGATGAGGCTTCTTTGTGTTGCGTAGCATTGTCGTGTCGCGCTAAATAATAAATGCCATCGTCTCGCCCGCGCGGTTCCGCCGCGCTTCCGCGGAGCCCGCTATTCCCGCTGTTTTCCGCGACCGGACACGAGTCCGGTCCTTGGGACGCGTCCCTCCTCCTCCGAGCCGAGACCCGTGACCCCAGGTTCCTCGCGCCGCGGCCGCCGCAACGTGCATTAGTTGACCCCCCCGAGGAGCAGAGCCCCTCGCCGTTAATAGTCGATACGTTATTTCCGCAGCTGTTACCTGATAAACGTCGCAATTTACCATTAAAGGCCCGTTGAGCATTTTGTGTTGTCTTGTGCTGCCTTTGAACTGTACATATAGAGCGGATGACATTTCTTCTTTCTTTTTTATTCGAGACACTTTTTTTTCCCCTGCCGGATCCATTGAAGCTTTCAATACCTCCTTTTCCTCTCCTGCTTCTTTTTCAGCAAGCAGGAGGGTTTTACTTTACTCTTTTGTCATCCTAATTGATTGCATTAACCTTTTGAGTATTGAATTTCCCAAGCATCACGCCGAGCACAATGTGGAATATTATCATAATCCCTCCAAGTAATGGACACACAGCAATCAACAATGCTTTAGGAAAAGTACATCTCTGAAAGATGGAGCATCTTATTATTTCCAGTCAGAAGGCTGCAAGGGTCGCCTCGACTCTTCCAGAAACTTCCACTGTGTTCAGAGCAGCTTTTTGCTGCACTTTGTTTACTGTGCTGCACCTTTTCTCTGAATGTGTAATGTTTCGATCGCTGATGCTGCTTGTGAGTGTCGCGTACCTGTGGACGGATTCGGTAACGCTCTGAGCTCAGTGTTACGCTGGACCAAGTGTGGTTTGAACTGCAGTCTTTATGGCAATCATGGAACGGCTATGCAATTTTCATTAAATACGTTCAAAATTCAAATTCACATTAAAAATTAAAGCACAAAGGTTCTCGGTTCTGGCTCCGTTGTGCTGGAACGACCTCCCCGTCTCACTCAGAACTGCTGAATCCCTGTCTGCATTTGAAAAGGGTCTCAAAACCTCATCTCTTCCAGGCTCACTTCGCTAAGGTGTAAATGTTCATGCGCCATAACTTTAAGATGATGCACGGATAAACCTTGACGCAGCTACTCCTGTAATGTAACATAAATATTTATATGTATCTCAAAAAAAAATCATTACCTGGAAGGTGATTAGGAATCATCGATATTCAGATCAAGTTTTATGCAGCTACTTGTGTGATGAACACTGGTTCATATGGTGGAAAGAAACAAACTAACTGCACTTAAGGATCACACATCTGCATCTAAGTGTCTCTTCCTGCTAATGTAATGAACACATTGTATCTTGTATGAGATGTTCGTTGCTTTGGAGAAAAGTGTCTGCTAAATGAATACGTGTCAATGTAAATATTGCTGTTTTTACCGTTTTGAAAGTAAATAAATCCACACGTGACAAAAGTACCTTTTTGAACTTGACAATACAAAAAATACTTGAGTCACATGAGCTGGACTGCTTTAGGAAACACATAGATAATGGTCCCAAGACAGAACCCTGAGGTACATAGTGCCAAACACAGTCGCACTCATTATATGATTATATTATAATAATGTGGTTATGTGTCAAATGAACTGCAGCAAAAATGTGTTTTACAATATACTTAATTGTTTTATATTTCTATGTTATACAGTATCTACATGATTTCATATATTTAAAAAAATATACTTTAATTTAGTGCGTGTTCACACTCACTGCAAACATACACGGCCATTCTAAAAATTAAATTAAATTTAATCAAAACTCAGAGTTCAAGAAGCATTTATCATTATTGTCGCTTACTTGCTGCGTCACAAGAAAATGACCTTATTGCAACACTTTTTCTCCTCGCTGTATTGTTCGTTTCCAGGCCCTTCACAGGAGGTGAAAGAACTCGCTTTATGTTTCATCGCAGTTCATCAACGGTCTCGTAACCTCCGTTTCATGCACATACACTCACGATACATGTCCACAAGATAGATTTAACACGCAGCATCTACATCCAGCGGCAGTTAAGTGTAGATCAGCGTGAAGCACATTGCTGCCCGCTGTCTTTCCACACAACTCCACGTGAATCAGGAACCGTAAGTCCCACTCGCACACAAAAATGGAAGCACACTTGAGCTGAACGCGATCTAAAAAAGACGATATATTGTCTGCTCCGTGTGTGTGTGTGTGTGTGTGTGTGTGTGTGTGGAGGCATGATTCTCCCGAGTCTGAGGAACAGGGGCCACGGAAACAGCAGCAGAAGGAGCAGGAGAAAGGCAGAAGAGCATCATATTGCTGCTTGCAGGGACAGGTGGTAGTGTAGTGGTTAAAGCTGCTGCCTTTAAAGCCAAAGGTTGCAGGTTTGATCCCCAGTTGTAGTACCCTTGAGCAAAGTGCTTACCTTAAATTGGTCCAGTAGAATAACCCAGCTGTATTAAGAGGTAAATAAGTGTAAATCACTTTGGCAAAAAGTGTCACCTAAACAAGTGTGTGTGTGTGTGTGTGTATGTATATATAAATTTATGTGAGAATAAATAAAGTTGCAACGAGGGTTATGTAAGAACACTGCGGTTGGCGTCACGCATTCTGCTCGCTCACCTAGGCTCACCCATGGTGAGTTTTTCTCTTACCGCTGCTTTTAAGCACCAAGGGTCAGGAGAAACGGGCTTTAGAGGCAAGATTAGCCCTCGATTTACTTTGCAATCACTGGGGCACGTAATTTAATCCTTTTACCCGCTTTACATTTGCCTCTTTTGGGCTGCAGGAAGGTGTAAGTTGATTTGTGCGTCCATAAGGACGCTCTTCGCCGGCGCTCCTCAAACATCGCGCTCGTTTACCGCGGTACGAAAGAGTCTCTGGTCGCCTGTGAGCACGATTGGGCGCGAGGGCCGCGGCGCCGCGTTCGGCCCGTTCAGCGCGTTCAGCCCGGCAGCTTTGTTTCTGCTGAGATGACAGGCCTCCGGTAAACATGCCGCTGGGAATTAAGTGCAGGTAACAGTGCGAACGCAGACCGTCCACCGTGTTTACCAGAGCGAGGCCTCCCCACGTACCTCTTGTCTGCCTTTCTTTTCACTCTTATTGATCTTATTCATCTACACACAGTACATACATGCATATCTCTATATGTATATACACATATATATATGTACACTGTATACTGTACGTTTTTATTTTTTCTTTAACTTCATTCCGTTCTCACTTCTAACAAGTACAGCCGGCTGATCGGGGCCTCTGGGCGCTTGTAGCTGGAGCCTCGCCAGGCGACGAAAGTGCTGCTTCACCGAGAGGCACGAGTGGCGCTGAGGGTAGAAAAACACTCAGCTGGGGGGTTATTTCAAACACACGCTCACACACACGCGTGCGCGCGCAGTGACAACGAGCAGGCTATGAAAATAATAATTACTGTAAAACTGCTGTTGATGAGGAGAAATATTGACCCAAAACAGCGCGACGCTTGTGTGCCTCGGTGTGTGTGTGTGTGTGTGTGTGTGTGAGCGTGACGCTGCGGCGGCATGTGTGCCGACTAAAAATAGCGCGTCCGTTTGAGGGACAACAGGCAGCGCAGCTTCGGATTATTTGGGATAAATGTACCGGCTCCATTTGTGCCTTTATTGGTCATCAAAAGCAATTGTGCTTTGAAGAGAAAAACGCCGGCGGCACCGGCGCGGCGAACCCGCTTGTTGACACACTTTTAGCTGAATTTCTGACTTTAACAAAAGGCCACAGGCCTTATATGGTGCCGCCCCGGATCCAGGCACCTGACTTTTTTTGTCGGACCCTTTTGTGCTCCGGGGGGTTTATTTATCAGCCCCCCGAGCGAGAGGGACGATACAGCCAAACCGACTTTTCAACTCTAAATAGAACTGTAAACATCAGCACAAAGGCGCTAAATTAATTGATTGTTGAGCAACAGACAGGGAATGGCGTTATCGTGTTTCCGTGGTAACAAAAATGTATTGTCTGCTTGTTTAGATGAATTGAAGCAAAACCCCCTTTAATTCATATCTGCTCTATTATATTTTTTTAGAGGGGAGAGAAGAAAAATCAATCAAAACGGGCCCTTCCGTGTATGCAGACACAAAGTGTCATCAATAATTGTTTTAAGCAGAGAAGCACAGGGGATTTTACACGGTAAAAAAAAAAACATCTGTTTCGTCTTTTCAACGTTTCTGTGTAACACAAAGGCTGGAACGACGCCGTGTCATTAGTATCTCCAACTTTTATGCCCTTTTTTTTTATTGACTTTTGCTGGGCGCAACCGTATGATGAGAGCGAGGTGCCGGTCGGCGGACAGGTCAAGGTCAACAGGGTCAAATGAGTCGCCACCCCACGCGACCTCTCCGCTCCAACGCCCTGGGTGTGTTATTGTGATTTGGGTCTGCACAGTCCATGCTGGAACCAAGGCGACTTGTACGTGTGCCGCAGGCTGGGACCGGGACCATGAAGCCGCTGGCGTGTCGCCGGTCACACCTGAGCCGAGCCGCCAGGACACCGTGTCCCTGCTATGGCAAAAACGCGCAAAGTTGGGGCTCTTCCCGAAGCTGGAGAGCGAGTGGATTACAGAAGGTTGACAGCCACTTTCCATACTGATATCTATTAAACCCCTGAGAAATAAAGTAAAACGGGCCGGGAGGGGGGTTCCTCACCAGGCTTCTGCGTCTGAGGCTGAACGTGCCTTTGTGGGCAGTGTGCGTCCCAAGCTCTTCCCCACGTCCTGCCCAACGCAGATATAGAAACAATCCTTATTGATCTAATCTGGTTACTGCTTGCTATTTTCAACGGTTCCATCGAAAAGTCCTCCTCCCTTCCCCCCTCCTGCCCCCGGGAGGCTGACCTACATGGCGGTCACATGGCGCGCCACCCTGGCTCGGCATTTTATGGAAAATCTGAGAGGGAGATAAATCCGCCGGGTTTTAAGAGTTATCCCTGCCTGTCCTTCGAGGAGGGCTCGCTCTCCGCCAGGTGTTATTGTCCCGACACAGCGAGTGCCGCGCGGGTCCCGGCTGCGCCCATTTAGCATGTGCCACCGCTGCGGGGTCCAGGGATCTCTCCCCACGGCCCTGTCCCCTACCGCATAGCCGCTGTCTTCTCCGTATGCTGCTCCTTTACTCAACTGCCTCAGAGGTGTCTCCTGATTGGCCAGCCTGACCCTCGGGGGGGTGCTACGGCGGGGGGGGGGGGTCTCCTGCGTTCGGTGCTTACCGTGGTTGCGGTGGGCCGCGCTCCGTTTGGCGCAGTGACCGAGTCCCCTTCACACCATCGCCTGCCTGCACATTTTCTGCTGTCCTTGCTATTCAGCCAATTACACCCAAAGAGCCTTAGTGATCCCCCTCCCCCAACACCAGAGTTATATTTATATATTTATTTGCTTCACAGAACAATACGTGGCGTCTCTGACCCTTTCGCAGAACGAAGAGCCTCACTGCGGACGACTGGAACTCAGATCAATGCAGTAGCTCTCACCTTTGCCCTCAGCGGTATGAGCAAAATATACAATCCTTGATATTTAACAGAAAAGAAATAATACGTTATTTTATTGCCATGAAAGGGTAGGTTGTACATTTATGTTTATGCACTTGGCATTTAGCTTCCCTCCAAAATGACGTATAACTCAGGAATACAGGAAAGTGCATCAACAACCGATGAAGAGCTTTAGATGGACACAGAACTGGATTTTTACACACTATGCAGGATATATCATAGTGCAATAATAAATAAACAGTATATTGTACACTAGCTGGAATCACCCAGAAATTTTTATGTTTCTGAAAGAATTGATACTTTTTTAATCAAGGTACCATTAAATTGATTTTAAAATATAGCCAAGATGTCATTACTAATGCTGAAAATTGCCATCACTGATTTATAATTTATTATTCACATATGACTGCAAAGCCTCATTTTCAGGAGGTGTTACTCCAGTGTGCTAACGGCGAACTCCACTAGCGATGGTCCTAACGGTATAGAAACCTTTGTAATTGTGTGCGCACAGTTAAAACCTGCAATTCTGTTCAAGAAAGCAATTAAATTGTCATTCGTTGGGTTGCGAGTCCTAAAGTTCATTTCTGGGTTCAAAAATGGCCAAAACGAAAGAGCTGAAGAAACACACCAGTCTGTTGTTGTTTTATGAAATGAAAGTTACTCCATGCGCCACACTGTCAACAAACTGAAGATTTCAGGTTGATTTTCGACTTTTGCATGCTAGTGTACACACTCAAGGTTTTCTGTTCCACATATACAGTTTTATGCAAAAGTTTGGGCACCCCTGGTCAAGTTACATATTTAGTTAATTTTGTAAGTGAAAAGTAGTAAACAACTGCTGCAGGAAACTGTGTGTTAAAAACAACATATCTGCAGTTGTTAATGCACAGTCATTATTATTTCATTAACTTTGAGACACAGGAACAAAGACAATAGTAATTATTGCACGTGCAAAAGTTTGGACACCCTTCCACTTGTCCAACGGCAAGGATTTTTTCTGCAAGATCCCTAACCCTAATACCCTCATTAGGCCTTAGGAGCCATTAGCAGTTGTTACCTGTTGACAACTGCAGAGCTCAATAAATTCCCTGACACTCCAAACTTTGGGCTGTCACGCAACAACCATGGGCTCTCCTAAGCAACTGTGGAGGATGTGATGCCTACAAAGCAGGGAAAGCTATAAAAAGTTTGCAAAATGCTTCCAGCTCAGAATTCCCACTGTCTGTAATGTCACCAAGAAACGGCAGTTAAGAGGAACTGTGGAAGTGAAGGCAAGATGTGGGAGACCAAGAAAACCTTCTGAGAGGACTGCTTGTATACTGGCCAGAAAGGCAAAGGCAAACCCTCATATGAGTGCAAAGGACCTGCAGGAAGGTCTGGCTCACACAGGAGTGGTGGTGCACCGTCCCGTGCAGCGTTGCTTGTGCAAACATGATCTGCATGGAAGAGTCATCAGGTGGAAGCCTTACCTGCGACCTCATTGCAAAAGTCAGCGTCTGAGGTATAACAGCATGTAGACAAGCCAGAGGGCTTTTGACAACAAGTGCTGTGGACTGATGAAGTAAAAATGGAACTATTTGGCCAGAATCAACAAAGGTTTGTTTGGAGAAGAGAAGGAGCAGCATTTGAAGAAAAAAAAAAAAACACCTTGGCAGCTGCTAAACATGGGGGTGGATCCATTGTGCTTCAGGGCAGTGTGGCAGCCATTGGCACAGAAAACATTGTATGGGTGGAGGGAGGAATGGATTCCACTAAATATCAGGAAATTCTGGATGCCAGTGTTCAACAGTCAGCCAAGAAGTTGTAGAAGCCACCATCCCCTTTTTCAGCTTCAGCAAGACAATGATCCCAAACATTCCTGAAAAACCACCACGAGCCACTTGGAGAAAACCATGCCGAAGGTTTTGGAATGGCCCTCGCAGTCCCCACTTTAGATCTGAAACATGCCGCACGTGCTGGACGGCCCAAGAACATCTCGCAATTTGAAGTGATGTGCGAGGAAGGGTGGGCAAAAATCCCTACAACTAGAATCGAAAGACTCAGCTGGATACAGAAGGTGTCCATAAGCCGGGATATGTGCAAAAGGGGTGTCGCTAAATACTCACTTACTACGGTGTCCAAAATTTGTTGCTCGTGCCACAATTACTACTGTCTTTCTTCCTGTGTTTTAAAGTTAATGAAATAATAACTGTGCATTAACAGCTGCAGATGATGTTTTTAACACACTGTTTCCCGCAGCAGTTGTTTACCGCTTTTCACTTACAAAATTAACTAAATAGGTAATTTAGCCAGGGGTGCCCAAACTTTTGCATACAACTGTAGTACGTGGATGAAATATGTTGTCGGATATGTGCTGCTGTGCGAACTGCGGAATAAATTGCACAATATATGGCACAAGCGTCATGTACAGCCTGCTGTTATATGCTGTACGTCGTATATATGGGTTCAGCAGGTGGAACAGTGGTTAGAGCTGCACCCTGAAATACCAGGGTCTCAGTAACCACCTCCTGCTGCAGTGCCCTTCATTAAGGTACTTAACCCTGAATTGATACGGTAAAAATGACCCAGCTGTTTCAGTGGGTTAATCTATGCAAGTAGCTCAAAGTACAAACCTCACACTAAGTCACTTTGGAGACAAGTCTCACATAAATAAATAAATGAATGAACGAATGAATGACTGACTGATAATGAATAGATGGCAATAATGTTGCAGGAGATGTTGTAGGAGAGGAAGCTGAGCTTCATCTGATTTGTGCTAAGCCACATGTAAGCAGTGTATGAGCATGTAAAGGTGTTATCGCTATAAATAGAAGTGTCTAATTAAAGGATAAGCATTGCTAGACTTTGCTATTGTTGTAATAACTATTATTATTATTTCCTGGTTACGCCTGGGGCAGTGTACCCTGCTTCTTCAGCTCAGACAAACGGTTGTGAGTGGGAATTTTGGTCGTCTGCTCGTGCTTGAGTACAGGTGATGCGTACAGGTGTTGCCATGGATATGGCTGCCCGGGGGTCGGGTTACGGTTCGAACTGAGGCGCAGGCCTGGCGGCGCAGGGCCTTTCCCCTTTCCGCAACACGGAGCAAAGGGAAAGGCGGCTGAGGATGGGTGTGCAGCGCTGGAGCGGCGGGCCCTCCGGCTCCCAGCAGCCCTCTCAGCAAAGCACCCCCCAACCCACCCCGCCCCACCCCGCCGACCCGCAGCCCTGACGCTAATCCACTCTGTCCCTCACTGTCTGCTTCAGTCATGTTCCATATCTAATAGTTGGTTTAGAAGGAAGTGCTTTGCCCGCGGGGAGAGCACTCTATTACCTCTTTAGAAACGCTCCCTTTTATTGGGGGCACTGCCGCTGCCGCGCTCTGTCAGTGTGTCTTAGCGCACATTTTTCTCTTGAACAGGGCCTTTAGCGGCACAAACGTGTGACTCCTGCTCCTGCTTCACTCTCTTGTACCTCTAAGAGCTTTAGCAGGCACACGTCCTCAGCATGGCACGGACACGGTGGCACGTGCTGCTGCTGCCGAGAGCGAGAGAGAAGGAGCTGCTGGTCCGCTGGCGCTGTGGAACAGTTCTTCCGTGCTCCCGCTCCTGCGTCCTGCAAGGTTGGAGGTCTGTGGTCAGATCCCACCACCAGAAATGGCATCTCAGCAGTTGTCATTGCTGCTGTTGGCTTTTGCCGGACTGATTCTTATGCGTCCATGGACGTGTCATGTTTACATCCATTCCGTTAGTGTGTTTGTTGGGTTGGATGTTTAAGGTTAAGGAGACGGAGACGAATGAATGGAGGAGAACGGTCTGACTCTCTGGTTCTGTTCATTCTTACTTTGCTGGGCACTTTATATAACCAGGGCCCTCAAACCAGGTACCAAACCCCTCCTTGGACCCCTCTTCCCGTTCCTCCAGATGGAGCCGTCAACTTGGAGGCTCTTACAAAAACATCTACTGAGTTACAATAGCGGTTAGAGAGTGTATGAAGAGCCGGCACTGCAGTGCAGCAGGACACAAACCGAGTGCAACTTGTCCACCAGCTGAGATTGATGAACCGATGACTGATTACCACACCGACACTGATGAACTGCCAGCTTCTCGCACTTTTTATCCACAGCTTGTGGCGATGCAGGTGGGCCTCATATCGTGTCCCTGGGACTTTTACTCTCATTCTACTGTGCGAATATGGCAGAGCGTGGTAATTTCACAGCCTTGCCACAACCCTGTGGTTGGGTGGTATTCCCGAAAATCTGAGGAACTTGCACGTGAGAGACAGCAGGCACTCAGAATAACTCGGGTTCAAATTCGGTTCGAGTTGCTCCAGTAAAAGCATCCAGCAGTTCGAATGGGTCACTTTATTGGCCTCCGTTTACTTCTACTGTTTACTGACACGGGGGGCGCGGTGGCGCGGTGGCGCAGTGGGTTGGACCACGGTCCTGCTCTCCGGTGGGTCTGGGGTTCGAGTCCCGCTTGGGGTGCCTTGCGACGGACTGGCATCCCGTCCTGGGTGTGTCCCCTCCCCCTCCGGCCTTACGCCCTGAGTTGCCGGGTAGGCTCCGGTTCCCTGCGACCCCGTATGGGACAAGCGGTTCTGGAAATGTGTGTGTGTGTTTACTGACACTTTTCTCCAAGGTGACTTGCAAGTGCGAGGTTTGTACACTAAGCTACTTACACTAATTTCCCCATTGATACAACTGGGAGACTTTTACTGTATCAGTGCAGGATCAGAACCTTGGTCGAGAGTACTGCAGCAGGAGGCAGGATTGAAACCAGTGTCCTTCGACTGGAAGGCGACGGCAGTAGGCACCGATTTTACCCGATACCCACTCGACACCGACTTCTCCGGGTTAAGGACAGAAGTGTCCTGAAAGCGCCTCTGGGCCACACAGGGAAAGGAGCCACGCCACCAGAGCGGACTTCCCAAGCGCCCATCATTTCCTGCGTGCCAGCAGCTTCCCACGCGACTAGCGCTTCCCAAGCGCCCAACACCATCTGCATTTCGCTGTTAACACCGTTCACACACATCCGCATCCAAAGGCGGATTAGCGGAAAATCCCCACGTCTTTTTTTCTTTCCCAACCAGGTTGACAAATATCAGATTTGTCTCTGAAAATTAGCTCCATCCATTTCTCCCTCCATATGACACACAAAAAAGATTATCTTTAATACCCGGGCAGCTTGAGTATGGAAAAAAGCAGATTAAAGTTTCAGTTTAGTCACATTTAGCCAGCCGCTGCGCAGCCGCGCCGCACAGCCCCGCGCCGCCCCTTAAGAATATGCCCTTTTTCTGTGTCTCCACGCTGCGAAAGGAGACGTTTGTCCCAGAACAATTAAAAGCAATAGCAATCCAATTCATCATTATGCCGTGTGACGTCTGAAGGCCTTCCTTTTCTCCGGCGGCTCGTTTAAACAAACAGCGCAGGGAGGTAAAGAGCGCTAAGTGAATGCGAGCTGCAGGTGTCCATTGAGGGCCCGCTTTGTAGTGGCCGAGGGTGCTGCGCTCTTGTTTTAGCCCCCTTTGGCCCGGGGACAGGGGGGTTGGTGGGAAACACGCCTGCTGGGTGACCCTGGACCCTGGCAGTGGCCCATTGTCCGGCCCGAAGCGGGTAGACGGACGGCTCATGGATGCGCGCGTAGCTAGGGCACGCTTGGGAGCAAGGCGTGCGCAGCAGACGCAACCCGGACGTGAACTGGTGGACATTTCCCCCGTTTTACATTAGCTCGCAGGACCTGGGCGTAAACAAGTCACTCTTTTCACCAAAAAAGGAGAAATTTAAAAATCTGCACCGTACGGTGGTGTCCATCTCCCTTTGGTCTCCTCCTCACATTGGCTCGCCACCATCAGAGTGGTCTCCACTTCAGCTCCAGTCTAGTCTGATGTGATCTGGTCTGCTCTCCACCTCCATTCGCGTCTTGTCTGATCTGCTCTCCGTCTCAGGGTTGGGCGTGATCTTACATCTGCTCTTCACCCTATGTCTGGCATGGTCCGGCCTCGATCTCAGATCTGGTCTCCTCCTCGGGTCTAGACTGCTGTTTCCCAAGCCGACCGGCCACGGGAAAGGTTTTACACTGTTCAATGCTGGTAAAGAGCCTTATGTCCTTATGTGTGTTAAGTGAGGATATTGGCACAATGGACATTTTCATTTCTATTATTATCTTCACCATGAAGAAGTGCTGGGTGTCGCACTCATCGGTGACGGTGACACCGCGGTCATTGTCAGCAAGAACCACGGTCCCCAGGCCCGCGCACTGTGAGTGTGTCTGTGTTTGTTGACCGCGTCGCCCGCCCCAGCAGCCCACCCACCCGTTCGTCCGCTGCACCTGTAACACGCCGCCTGGACGCTGGAGCCCTTAAACGAATTAAGGTGTCAATTAGACAATTAGAAGCGGGGTAGCTGGGAGGGCCAGCCACGTGCGGAGGCTCCGTGCCCCGCGGCCCGGCTCATTTCCTGTGCGGCGGGACCTGGAGCCGGAGAGCCGGAGCGGGAGAGCAGGAGCCGACCGTTGGACCCCGCCGGCCCAGACTCGCCTCGAGCCGCGGCACGCTGCCGCGCCGCCACACGCTAATTCCATTTTCCACTGCATATCTTTTTTTGATCAATGCTCCCCTTTCGTGGCTTGTTTTTTCGGATGCGAGGATGCGCCCTTTTTTTCTCTCCCCAATTTAGCTTTGGAGAATTTTATAATTTAGTAATTAAAATCTTTGATAGGCTTTTGAAATTGCAGCTAATTGAATTTAATGGGAAGATGAATTTCAATTTTATTTGATTACCGGGACCCCTGGCATAGGTATTTATGGAAAAAACTGTACTAAAATATGCTGTGTGGGCTTAGATGGCATAATAAAATTAGGGGTAATCGGATTTCTCCGTCATGAATTTCACTCTAATTTCACTATAATTTTCCATTAGATAGCTGGTTTACAAATATTTGCTCATCTGCGATAGGAAAAGGCTATCTGTCTGAAATGATTATGGAAAGAGCCTTCAAAAATGTGTCGTTCTCTCTTTGCCTTTTAGAAACCAGATTGGGGCAGATAAGAAATGGGAGAGATACCATTATCGGGCCCTGCATTCAGGGCAGAAACGCTTGAAACACGGGAATTAAGCAGGCTGTGCAAAAACACGGTGAAGGGAATGAGCTCACTGTTGCTCATTCGTACTGCGTGTCAAGTGGAATCACAGCGCTTTTCACACTGCTGTGGAAAAATGTGCCTCTGCATCTTCGTACAGCTTGATCACCAGATCATACACGGGCCGTTGTTTAAAGAAGTTGTTTAAAACTAGGATGCTGGCTGAATGCTGCATATGTGTTGCGGACAATTTCTGCATTTTCCTCAAAAATGAGAGGGTGATACTTATGATATTATGATGCTGTTAGAGGTCAGAAGGGGAACTATGTTGGGGACTAGAACGCGGTACCGCGTAGCCTGATGGGTGTGTCTTACACTGTACCTGTTGTTTTATATCAGTGGCTTGTGAACTGTTAAAGATCAGGACATTGAGGAAGTTGCACACATTCATTTCGCCAAAATAAGATGATAAAAATAAGCATCACTTCCGTGAGACCGGTGAGCAGTGTGACGGTTCGAGAGGACCGTGCTGAGGACTTCGACCGGGTACTGGGCAACGTTCCCTTTCACACTGAGACCCATCAGAATTAAATATATAAAGCTATTTAAACACACGTGACAGGGAATAATGGGCAGCGTCACGCCGTAGCAGACACAATGGAGGCCTCAGAGTGGAAGTGTGCTAGAAATCAGTGCCCCCCCAGTCAGGTAAAAACACGGCTGCGGTAACTGAGCAGGTCCATTCATCCATTCATCCATCTATGCATCCATGCATCAATGAAGCAGCAGCACTGGGACTTGGTGACAAAGATGCCCCTACAGTCACCCCTCACCCCAAAAAGTCATTTACCACTAGTTTTGTTCAGTCTCCCTTGAGCCAAGTGTGTGTGTAAATCACCGCTTGCCCCCCCACACACACACACTGCCACCAGAGACGGCAGAGGGGTTCAAACGCAACCAGGCCCTCGGCAAAGGTCACGTTTCCCCCTCTGCCTTTCTCCCTGGGGCCAGTGGCACAAAAGCTGCCCCATTCCCATCTCTCAGCCCACCCCCTGGCCCCCCCCCGGCCCCCCCACGTCCCCTTTGTCCCGGTCGGCGCGGGCCACTCATGAGGACCCCAGCTTCAGTCCGACTCCCCCAACACCCCCCAGGGTGCACGGTTAGGGGCGAACCGCGATGCGCTGGCCGGGCAGCCCTTTGACTGAGCGTTACTCAACCCCCACACACACAGACACACACAGACACACACAGACACGCACACAGACAGAGAGAGAGTGCAGTCTTCCTCAAACACGCCGCCACCACAGGACACCGCCCACAGTCCTGGATTCATCACTTGGTCCTTAAAAAGGCAGGTATCTCCACAGGACCACGCGAAAAGCAGCAGCGTGCGACCGGCGGCTCGCCGTGTTTCCACTCGCTCCACAGTTCAGCGTTTAGAGCTTGTTGTGCAGATTGTCGAAAAGCACCGCACAGCATTAGTGTGCGGATGCAATTAAAACAGAGATTGTTTTAAAAAAGAGCAATATGGGGAAATAAACGGCTGGAGCCAACGCCAGGTCCTGGGCAGGGGCTGGACCGAGCGCTTGTGTGTGTGTTTGAGTGTGTTTGCGTGTGTTTCTCTGCTTCCACCTCATCACCTTTTTTTGGGGGGGGGGCAGCACCCCAGACCCACTAAGTGACGCACTTTTAGAACTGGTTTATAGACGTGCTGCTACGTGCCTTGAATCCATTTGCACGCGTTTCTGCAAAACAGGGAAAAAGCCGGGGACCCACATGCGGGAAAGACGGAAAGCAGCGCGGGGAAATAGATTTTGTGGAAAACGGAGTTGCAAAGGGACGGAACACTTTGGTAAAAACTTCTCTTCCGCAGCCGAACTTGACTCGTCCTCTTCTCCCTCATCCTGGCTTACTCGTGCAACGATGCCGAGTATCGCTCTCAGCTCTCGGACGCGGAGCCCGGCCCTCCCGTCCAGGGCGTGGCCCTCGCCGCTCTTTTAATATTTCTCGTAATCGCGCGCCGTCTCCAATTCCAATTTCTTTCAAACTTCAAAGGGACTTTTTCCGGTTGCCGTTTTGTCGGGAGGCTCCCCTTGGTCCTCGTGGGTCACCTGCAGGAAGCACCTGTTTGATCCACGTACCGCTTTCTTTGACAGAAACACACAGAGTGCTCCTTTCTCATTTTATTTTAACCACTTCTTTTCTTCCCTTTCCCCTGGCTGCCTCCGACAAAGACGCCCGCCGGCCAGTTTTTCTTTTCATTACCCCTACACACACAAATACACACATAAATATATCTTTTTATGGTCGAAGAGAGGTGGAGGACTTTGATACGAGGCATTTTAAAAGCGCTCCTCTTGTTTTCCCCGAGCTCTGTATCAAAAAGGAGGGGTCACTCTCCCATTGTTCAAACATGACTCATCGCCATAATTACTAAATCAACCAAAACCAGTTTTTATGCTTTTATGTTAGTCTTGGTGTTAGCAGACGGGAACTGAGCTATTGACTCATTTCGGATCCATAACGTGCAGAAACGCACATTTCCCTTTTCTTTCCGCCCCCCGCCAGCTCCCGCAGCCCGGGCGGGACTTTGAGCTTCTTCAACAACTTTTAATAATTAATGCGAATAAATGCGGGTCCCGCGGGCCGCTGCTCGGCTCGCTTTGCGTCCCCCGTGCGGGGCGAGCGAGGCCCGGCTGGCGGGAGCGCCGCCCCCCCCCCTCCGGGGGCGTCTGTACAAATAGCTACGCACAAATATCAAAAATAGGAGCAAAAGGTCCGAGCGTGCTTTGCATGCCGGCGCGGAAGAAACTGCCAGGCAAATAAGGGGTTTGTCTTATAAAGTATTCATTGTCACCTGGTAACGGCCGCCGTTTATCATTTCACCTGAAATTACAATGGAAAACGATACCTTATCAGAAAGAGAGGGATGGAAAGAGAGAGAGAGAGAGAGAGAGAGAGAGAGAGAGGGGAAAAGAGGGAAGTGTGCGTGTGTGTATGCGTGCGTGTGTGTTCCTGACAGCCCGCTCCAATGCCCTTTCCTTGTTGAGCCTGTCCAGCGCTCCAGCACGAGGTCACCAATAAGACGTGCGCTGTGGATCGATACTCTTTCCTGCCCCCTCCGCCCGGTGGAAGCGCGTCACCGAAATCGTGGCCCCTTCCTCCTTCGGCGCCTCTCTCCCGTCGCACCCAACGTCCCCGTTTGCGGAGAGAAAGGCGCGGATATGTGACGAAAAGAGCGTCGACCTCCGCGCTCTAATTCGAGGTCCGTACCGAAACACGCACAAGGATGAGGTCGTCGCGGAGCCGTCGCTAAGGCGCGAAGCGGCGGCGGGATCCGAAAGCACGACCTGCACGCAAACCGGAGTTCGCGGAGCTTCTTGTTCAGACTTCCTATTAAATGAGTTAGTGCCTGTTAAACTGTAAGCTGTTCGGACAAACAAACACATGGTACTCGAGTCATTAACGAGAGAGACGGCGCTTCGCTCGCGCTCATTTCTCACAAATACCCGAGCTGCGATAAAAAATACAACTGAAGAGCTGATTAATTTCAAATAAATGTGCTAAATGGAATTTGTCCCGAATCAGCGAAGAAACTTCCATCTACAGTGTTTCCTTCAAGTGTGAAATGTTGTGTTTTATTATTGATTTCTCGCAATATTCGAGGCCGTGTGACTCGGTAATTAGTGTGTTTGTGCTCCGCCATCTGACAGTGTGATTCTTCCTGCCTTTTATCATTTTTATTTTTACTGTTATTACGTTATGCCTGCTCCTGGTCCAGGCCCCGCTCTCTCTCTCTTCCCCTCTCTCTTTTTTTTCCCTCTCTTCTTCTTTCAGTCCAGTTTTTGTTGCTCCCTCCCTATTTCATTTTAATCGAGCGGCCCGAGGCTCCGCCCCATGAGAGTCGAAAGGCTAGCAGACCACAGAGAGTGAGCGAGCGAATGACGGAGAGAGAGAGAGAGAGAGAGAGAGAGAGAGAGAGAGAGAGAGAGAGAGGGAGAGAGGGGCCGGCCCACCGAAGGGGAGGGGAAAAAAAGTCTGTCCTGAGCTCCTGCTCTTCTGTAATTTCCTATCTGTCTATTCAGACAACATCGCCAACACGGGCGTGTGTGTGTGAGCGACCCACAGAGAGAGGGAGAGAGGGAGAGAGAGGGCGGCCAGGCGAGGGAGCGAGCGAGCGAGCGAGCGAGGGGGAGGCTCTGTATTTTTTCACTTAGCACCCCCCCACTCCATTAAAGCCACAAGAAGGAGGGGCCAAAGCCCAACTGCCAATCAAATCCTCCCGTGGCAGCCGGCATTATCTCCACTACAAACTATTGACAGATTACATGTCAAGGAGTTTAGTACATTATTGAAGGAAGCTTTGTTTTTCTTCTTTTTTATTACTTTGTTAGTTCTTCTCAATTCAGTCGCTCAGCTTTCCAAAACCCTCCTCGCTTCTAATGGTTTTTTAATCAGAGTTGAGCTGTATTATGAAAGTTACATGTCTGAGAGGATTTAACTTCGAATTCCCTGAATATGGTAAGTGCCTTTCATTCTCTTGTGCGTGTGCGAGATGAGCGTGTGCGCGAGCGTGCGCGTGTGACCTGCGTGACCTGCGTGACCCGCGCGTGGAAGCGGTCGGCGTCTCGGCGGCGGCGAGGGACCCGTCGGCTCCGGGCGACCCGTGACTCGGAGCTCCGCGCGAAAGCGCGCGAGGGCGGCGGGGGCGATCGGCCAGCCGCCGGCGCGAGGCATGGGCTGCGCGAGCCCGACGGCGCGGCGAGAAAGCAGAGTTAAAGTTCACCAAACTGGTTTCATTTTCCCCTCCGAGAGGCACGGTGCACTTGTGCGAGCGGCAACGAATCGGCCGACTCGCACAGGGGCATTTCTCAGAAGGTAAAGAGAGTTTCCGCACAAGTTCCTATTCTCACTGTTATCATGCCTTGTTGTGGCAGCGACGCGACTTGTTTGTGCTCCTTAACCGTCTCCTCCTCCTCCTCCTCCTCCTGATCCTCGCTATCCTCGCTCACCTCGGCGCTCTCTTAGCCCGGCGCGCTCCGCCACCTTTCGGACACCGGGACTGTTAGAAATGCCTCCCGGAGCGGAGGTATGAGCGCATTCGGAGGTATGTCAGCTGTCACCGGGAGGCTCTCCGTGGCCCAGGGCTGTGCGTGTCTCCAAGGGGACGTGTCAAACGCCGCGCCGTCTTCCCTCTGACATGACATGTGTGTAAAGGCACTTTTAGCGGACGACCCGCCGTGTCGCACACGACCGCCGTCTTCGCCCCGCGCGGGACGTTACCACTTGTACTAGTGTAATGGTGGTGTACTGAGAGAAACTGAGACTGTTTGCGCGGGGTGGTGCGCCCGAGCAATATACGTTACGCATAAAATATTGAAACAAAAGTGGGCTCTGTTTTCCGCGGCGATGTCTGTCCTGCCCTCCCAGTTTCCGCGGGTCTGTGCGTCGGGGGGAGATTTATTTCGAACCCGAGTGTGATGTGCCGCGGTGGTGGACAGCGGAGAGCAGCCACCGTTGTCTCTCTTCGCGTCTCCATCTTCACTTTAGATTTCTTTTAGAACACAGCAGGCGAGGGTGTGTGACATGTGCCGCTCCTGTGTTTCACACACACAACATGTGTGTGTGTGTGTTGAATAATATAAGGAGATATTAATTTTGTTGAGTAAGAATTTTACATGTTTCTCTAAGTTGTGACCAAGCTATAGTGACCACTGCAGAAGTGATTTTTTTTGTTTTTTAAAGTAATTGTTAAAAAAAGGCATGAGAAACAGCAATTAACAAAATGTCCAAAATTTCTGTTTGCAGACATCTTACAATTTTCAATTTTTTTAAGGTTCAATTTCATTGTTTTATTTTCCTACAAATAGTTTCATGAGGTGCACTGGTCGACATTCCCACCCCAGTTTAAAACAATTAACGAGAAAAACAGTAATAATAATAATAATAATACTGCTACTACTAGTAATATACATATATGTGTGTGTGTGTGTGTGTGTATATAGCTATATAAATATATATAAATGTTTTATTTTGCTGTGAATATTTCAGGAGTGAATTCTGAGCAGATGTGTAAATATTTGCGAGTATTCTGCGTTCACACACTTCTAGAGAGTTTCTGTTTGCCACCTCCTGTACGACGGCGCTCAGCGAGTGTCACTCACTGTCGTGTGTGTGATGGTCAGAGCTGCTACGGCAGTGTGTGAAAACACTACACGTGTATTTTTAATTATATGGGGATTTTTAAATGTGCTAAATTTACTATGTTTAAAAATCCCCCTATAATTAAAAAGCATACAGCTCAGTACTGAATAATAAGTTGAAAATATTTTGTGACTGTTGATGAGGAAGAGATGGCTGTTTGTATTTTTATTTTTTTCTGTTTTTGTTTGGAACAGGTTTCTGTAAAACCAGAACAGAAGCATTTTTTCTCATTTTTTTCTTTTTTTTTTTTTTTTTTTTTTTATTTTACCACAAAACCACTCCCAGGCCAGACCTGCTTTTGTCTCGGCGTATTTCTAAAATTCTGCTCCACGTAAAAAGTACGACCGAACACACCCTCAATTGTACCTTGTCTCCGAGGTGCTCCAAACACTGTCCTCCCCCCCCCCCCGGCACCCCACCCCACCGCGCTAAATGGCAAATGAAGTTATTTTATGAGTCATAATGGGGAGCGATGGCTTTCTTGCTCAGAGAAGAGGCTGATGTGGCTCCGGTGCCCCCGACCACCTTTACTGCACCCCTGAAAAAACGGTGCAAAATGAGCGGCAAAACAATCCAAGGTCTGTAGCCTTCAATAACCTTTATCACAATTTAGCAATAACCGAATCAATTTGATGTCTTAAGCAATAAAAAATGCTGTTGCCGTCCTAATTCTCCGGCTCCTCGGATGACAGTAAATTTACATTTTTTAATTAAACTAGCTGGAATTTTTATGAGGGGGCTGGGCTATGCTAATGGGAATGTTGTGTACTGCAGATTAAGAGAGTTTTGAAATAAATTTCGCAGGGAGCCATTATGGAGAGGAGAAAAAGGCAAAGGCATTGTCTTTAACCCTTGGAGGGCCGAACCTTCCGCAGGGACTCAAACGCACTCAGCGACGTCGGGGGATGTGGTCAGGATCTCCATCACGGGCCACGCAAAGCTTCTGTAATTCACATTAATGCATACCTTACGTCCATAAGCCACATTTTTTTTTCTTTTTTCAAAACTCTCTCATTTTACAAACACCTCCCCCAAACACACACAGTTTTGAATGTTAATGTAAACGTTAATTGTTAAATGTAAATTTTAATAAACTGCCACTATTGGAGAAGGGACGCTCTAACACATTCCATGCTTTTACCCACTATTACAGCGCAATAACCTTCTTTCGGGACATATTCATGTTTTTGCTGTTGACAGTAATTTATGAAAAACTTGTGTTTGCGAATCCGAGACTCTGAGGACTAAACGGAAACGTTCAGCACGCTTACAATAATTTAGTTTTATTTTTCAAAGCTGCTTTCAATGAGAAAAGTGTGAGCTGCAAGTGAGGAGGCGCACCTGGGAAGAGAAGCAGGGCCGACCCTCTTCTTTCCTGTGTATAAAACACGACCATGTGAGGAGGTGTGCTGCTCAAATCAGCGGAAGGGGTGTCTTCGGCAGTGCTTTTGAGTGGTACCTGTTGGGAAACGATACGGTGTGTGTGTGTGTGTGTGTCGGGGGTCGCGAGCCACGGCGACCCTTGACAGCTGGACATCGTCGCACCGTGAGCTCCACTATCAGGCAGTGGCCGCAAAACATCCCAATTAACCCCGACCCCCCCCGTGCCCAGCGTCCACTTCTCCGTGGACTCGGGGGGCTGCACGCGTGCTTCCGAAAAACCCACGGTCACGTGTGTGTGCACGCGGGGGTGTCGAGTGCGGAATGACGGCAGAGAGAATGAGGGTGTCCTGTCACCCTGAGAGAGAGGAGGTGACAGCACTGTACCCGTTTCCACTCTGACGTGTGTGTGTGTGTGTGTGTGTGTGTGTGTGTGTGTGTGTGCGCGCTCAACCAGTGGCGAGATCCTAATTAAAACCCCAACGCTCCCCATCACCAATGGAGAGTAATAGCCTAATTAATACTGGGGAAGAAGAGACGTACTCCAGAATAATAAACAGGTTTTCACCCCAGGTCTTTATTTGTTTTATTACTGAAATCTGCGCCGCTCCTCGTCCTCACTATCTTTAACAGCGATAAAAGTACTCTTTTACCTTTCAAACATTAAGTGAAATGAAACCGAGGATGTTGCTTTTGATACAGTTCAAGGTGATTCATTATGATTTTTTTTTTTTTTTTTTTTAAATTCACTAGTGACAATTCCCTGGAATTCATTTCCAGTTTGAAGTATCAGTTATGGGAGTTCATATTCAAATAGTGCCGACTCGTCTGACTGCTACGAGCTTCAGCGTGGTGTCCTTCTGTGTCGAGAAATCGCTCATCGACCTTTGACGTCGGGGAATAAAGGAAATAATATTTAATAGACCCTTTCGGCTTCTGGGTCCAACAGGAGCTCTTCCATCATTCATTCCGTTCTTAATCTCTATTGTGAAGAGATAGAAAAGTGTAACTAAACACATTAGGTGTATTTTCTAATCGCTCAATTACTACAGTATAATCATTACTGTATGCCTTTCAAATGTAAACAATTAGGGCTGCATTTTGGAGGTATGAACATTCAGACAGACAAAGTCAAGCCGAACGTCTCGCGGGCGAGAAAAGAGTGTCTTCCAGGCAAAGTCGGGAGAGCGGCCGGCGTTCTCTTCCACGATCTAACATATGAAATTATAATTTCATGCAAAGCAGTAGAGAGAAATAATCTCCTCTTGTTGATACGGCATATAAGAGAGAAAAGAGGAGTATGAAGAGGCAATTAGCAGAGTGTAAAATACTTTAGTACGTCTGTCTGAAAGCTGGAGCACCGGCGGTCTGGAATGAATTTGCATGCTTCGCTTATCGAAGCACACTTATTAGGGTGTCTGAAAGGAAGATTAAGCCGGCACAAAATGTGACGACTAATCCTTTTAAACATGGCAGGGGTCTTTAAGGTGTACACCACCCGAACACGCAGGTTAAAAGCAGGGTGGTCACCGGCGGCGGCGGCGGCGTGCGCGCCCTCCACACTCGGAAGAGACCGCTAGCGAGCGAGCAGGACCTCTGCGGCTCGGCTGCGAACGTATCGTGCTGGACGGACGGCCGGGGGGAGAAGGCAAGAGGGGGACCGTTATCTGAAGAGCAGGGAGTTCTGTAGGAAAGACGGCCAGGGGCCAGTGTGTCTCTCCCTGTGTGTGCGTGTGTGTGTGAGAGAGAGAGAGAGAGAGAGAGAGAGAGTGGGGGGAGCTGTGGCTATCAGCTAAGAGGTGAGGATTGTAGTGATTGTAGCTGCTCATATACAGAGACTTTATCTCTGTCAGGAAATCTCTTATCGCAGACAAAAACAAAAGAGAGGGCTGGAAGCCGTAATAACGGCGCGCCTCCTGGGTGGTCTGCGAAGGCCTGCTCGGCCTCAGCGAAATGTTTCAATCAAGCCGTCGCACCGCGTTACGGGAACTTCGACAGCCGGTCGACTGAGGTTATCAATCTCGAAAAAGCCCGTTCTGAAATTTGGGCTCAGTGAAATGAGTGTGAAGTAAATTCCCACTTTGACTGGGCGTCTTGGCGCGTTACCGCGGTCCACTTTGCGCTCTCCGGTGTCCCATTAGGGCCCCGGTTAGGCCGCGAGCCGTGCCGCCATTCTAAAGCCGAACTTTCCCGACAGGAAATTACCGCTTGCCGAGCCCGTTGGCCCCATGATCCGAGTCTCCTCGACACCCCCACACCCCCGCTCCCTCTCCCACCCCCCCGGGCCGTCTCCTTTTCAAAAATAAAGTCAAAATAAACGTGTACTTATTTCTCCTGGATCACTGCGGGCACCGGAGGGTGTTTGCTCTTCTGGGCTCTAGAGGCGGCGTGCCGAACGCCCCCCACCCCCCGTAATTGAGCACAAACACGGCCCCCGTGTTCGGAGGCCCCCTTCCACAGATTTTGATCTTTTTTTTTATGTGACATTCTATTCAGTTGGGTCAGTAGCAGGCAGCACCAACAATAATTACTGTCTGTACATGATAAATTTGAGTCCCAGCTGTTCTGTTCTGTCAGCGGCAGCAGACGGGGGTGGGCAGGAGCGCAGGAGCCGGTCGGTTTTTTTGCCGTTTGACTGAATTTTTTTTTTTTTTAAACTCCTGAAACCTGATAGGATTACATGGACTTAGGGCCACACCTGTTAAGAGCCTGTTAACGGAGCAGTTGGCTCTCGCAGCCGGGGACTTAGTGCCTCTTTTTTCCTGCTCCTTTTCATCCCCCTTTGTGAGGTTCTCCTTGGTGTGACACCAGCAATCCCCCCATCCCCCACCGAGGGGTAGGTGCGGGGGCGCAAGTGACTGGGGGGGGGGGTCCATCGTGGGACACTGTAAACCCCCCTCACTCGTGGCACAAGGCGTGGCTGGGGTGGTGGGCCCAGGTGTATTCCTTTTCTTCCGTCACTTTAGGTCCAATAAACAACGAGAATCACAAGGCAAAGTTGCTGAAAACCTTAGCATGCTTTCGGGGGGGTGGGGGGGGGGAATGTCCGCTGTCCTCTCGGATATTTGTAAAATGACTCGAACGCGTCGTCAGCGATCTGACAAACGCACCACGCGACACCGCGTCGACGTCTTCTTATTTTTGCACTTTTATGCTCATCTATTCATATGGTGTGAGTAATGAATGAAAGGCGTCGTGGCCTCGGCCCGACGCGATCTGGAACGCGCTCCTTGAGAGCCAGCAGCGCGGGAGAGGAGCCCCGGGAAAAAAAAACAGGAAACGAGGAACAAGACGAGGCTCGCACAGCTATCCTTTTATTGTAGCGCTTTTCAGTTGGGCTGGAAAAATATTAATTGTGGGGGGGGGGGGGGGGGGGGGGACAATGGAAAAAGCGCAGCTGTGGCAAAGCGAGAGGGACATTGCCGTAAAGTGCAGCTGTCAAGCTGTACGCGGAGGCACCTCAGCGCACACGTTCGACTGCCTTTCCTCTCGCTCGCGTGCGTGAGAAAAACGTGTCCTCGGTGGCGCAAGTCGCCCCGTTGAGCGTGATCGGTCCCGCTGCAGCGTCTCTTCCCTTATTTGGCGAGACCCTGGGATCGCGCGGAAAAGCACAGTTGTGCAAAGCGCACGCTTCTTCCTCGGAGGCCCCTGACACCTGTCTTCCATTGTGCCGGAATCTTCTATATTTGGCCAGAAGCGGAGCGCTATCGATTGGCCTGGAGGTCGCTGTTCCCAGCGGCGGGGGTGCGGGCCGCATCTTCCGACACGTTTGGCACAAGTGCTCTTCTCTGGATCGCGCTCCGCAGCAGCGCCGATTTGCCGGCGAGATCCTACGTGTGACCTCCAGCGAAAGTGGTTTTTTCGTGCGCAGGAGGGCACAAAATAAGGAGGAGCAGTGATACGAAATTTGGGGCAATGATAACACACGCCAGGGGACTGGGTGATGAGGATGAGGGGAGCGCAGCACAGTAAGTTTTGAATTGTCCTCGTACCACGGTAAACCGCGGTCCGTGTGTCTTTAAGACCTGGCTCCATACCCGGTGCGCCCGTGAGGCTGGACGCGTGGCGTCTGCAAGACCACCACCTGATCTTTCCTTCTGAGTAACATAACCAGTCAAGGTCTTAATTGTTTGGAAAATATTGGAAGCCCCCCTCTCGGGCCGCTCTCATGCTCCCTCCCCCCACCCCGTCCCCCCGATTCATTTCGCCGCCTGTCCTCGGATACTGGAAAATGGCGTTAATTTTTTTATTACCTGTTTGACTCTCCAGCCTTATTACTGAAGCCCCTTAATGTTCTCCGTAACCGTGGAAACCAGATGAATAAACGTCCGCAAAAGAAAATGAGATGATTAAACAGGTCACCCTTGCAAAACAAATTCGCTTGGTCGAGCGCAATTTGTGTACCAAGCTGCTGTCTTAACAGTTTGCTAACAAGGGGATTGTTCATCAGGGCAACAACTAAAGGAAAGAAAGAAAGAAAGAAAGAAAAAGAAAGAAAGAAAAGGAAAGAAAAAAGAAAGAAAGGAAACGAGGAGGAATGAATAAAGGAAACTCGGAAAGCCCTTCCTTTGTACATCTCAAAAGACGTGATTGAAAAGGAAGGCTGTTTATTTTTCTTAAGAGATGAAAGACATTATTTGACATCTAGTAACTAACAAGCGTTACTCATCCGCACCCCGGTAAAAAGGGTTTCTCTGGTTTGCATGCATCTCAAATGCTCTTCGGTATAACATGCATCGTTGCATTAAGCTGTCATCTTTCTTTAAAATATTTTTAGTGTCTCACATAATTACTTGCATTGAAAAATTTGTTGCAATTTAGGTGAAATTTTCCATTTCAACTGAAACCACGAATTTACAAGGTTCATGTCGATAAGACGCTCTTGGGCTGGTGTTTGGCAGGACCAAGGCAGGATCATCTGTCGGCTTCGGGGCGAGAAGCGCTCTTCCTCGGGACCAGGGGCTCCCACCGGATGACACAGTCTCACGTGGTCACGTGTCCTCGTCCCCTTCCCATCCCCTCTCTATGACGTCTCCCGCTCTGGCTCATCTTAGTCTTCGTACATACATTCATTTACGTATATGCCAGTTATTAAGGGCACCATATTATTTTTGGTTGCTTAAAATTAAACTTTAAATTTATCTGAAAACTGTTGAGGGGGGAAGTCTGGAGGAGACATTATTACTGTTGATGTATTTTTTAATTTTCCAGCAAGTTCCTTGAGTCAGTAGTCGCCACACGCTAAACACCATTAAAACAAAGTGGACACTTTTTAGACGAAGACGTTCAGGCCGTTCAGGGTACAACTGCATGCTTCCCTTCTGGGAGCTGAGTGTGCAGCCGCCGACTGCGGTGTGCGTTTTCCCAGCGGAGGAGAGCTTCACTTGCCGTCTTTGTTTCCGTCGCTCGGCTTGTTCGCAGTGTCACTCCGAGGCGCTTAGTGACCGTCTTTCATTTAACCCTTCCGCTCCCACTCGGCCCTGCAGCCGCAGCGGAGCAGAGTAGGAGCCCTCGCCCTGGGGGTTCGGCCCGGGCGTGGTGGCGTTGGGCCATCGGGCCGTCGCGTCTTTCGGCGCGTCCTTCATCCCCATGCAGGGGGGTGTCCGCGACGGGGCCTGAAGAGCACTCGTGCATTATTGATGTTTTAATTTGTGCGAATGGCGGAGTCTTTGTTAAGTGATTACGATGTTGTAGAGATAAGAGCACGAGTGCGTTCCAGCACTGAGCCGGAGCCGGCGTCCCTCGGTCCGTCAGTCCGCCTGCCATGCCCTCGGCTCCCGCAGCTCAGCCCAACCGCTTTGGAACGGCCCATTTTTAAAACGTGGAAAATTTCTGTGTGTCTGAGATTAAAAAAAAAAAAAAAAAAAGCCAGTTGATCTTTTGTCCTTTTTTAGGTACACCTCTCCCATTTATGGCTCGCTTTTATAGGTCGTTTACATCCCTTATCAAAAATTATTTGATGTAAATATAATAGAACCAGCCTGAAAAGCCCTATAAGCAAATATTCCACATGGCAGGTTGTGTGCCGACCTTGAGAAAGAATGCAAAGTTATAATACCTCATGCAAGAAAAACAAACCCATAAAATAATAGCAGGGAAAGTTGGGCACTTTAGGTAAATGTGTGAGAGACTGTTTTTTTTTGTTTTTAATTTTTATATGGCACGATTAGCGTAGGGACACATACGTAATGATAAAGTTTTCCATGACGTGCGTTTTGCTGTAATTCATTGTCACACGTTGGGGCCGCACCGTTCCGGAACACATGGGGAAAAGAACATGAAATAACGAACACAAAAAGGAAAGTCGAGAGCAGAAAAGACGATGTCTGATGATCTGTTGAATGGGGACGGTACCGGCAGAGCGGGCGTGGTCTCGACGTGCCGTCTGCTGCGAGCGGAGAGCTCAACTTCAGTTAAAGTGTGTAAAGGGGTGAATGGATAGGGGTTGGAACCGTACGTGCGCCTCACTGTGTTTGGACCGGGAGCGCGGAGGCCTCTCCAGATGCTCAAGGCCTTTGGTAGCAGCCCAGGTTTTTACGGCAGAGCCAAATTTAGCCCCCGCTCCGGCGGCAGATGTGGAGCGTTAGCGCTTGTAAAGACGGCAGTCGGTCCCCGCGATCGGGAATCCGGACCGCGCGGCACTCCCGCTGCCTCCGCGGCCCTGCGACGAGAGCATCGCGGCGAATTAGCTCGCCTGCTCCCCAAGCGCGGGCGCTTTCATTAAACCATCCACTAAATTCAGCAGCTTTGTGAGGGAACGCGCAGAGGAAAAAAGGCTTGCATTATTTTCCTTTCTGATATCATTTGCAGAGAGCGGAATAGTGCCTTTATTGTGCGCCGGGAGAAAAGAGCAAGAAAGTGGCCCTGAAAATAGAATTTCAATTAGCCGTGTAGTCAGAACCTGCCTGCTTTAATAGGGGCTTTTTCTCGCAGAGAATACGGCACTTTTGCAGGATAAAATGAGCGCAAATGTTTTTAAGTGAATAGGAGGCCCTTTATTGGGGACCCTCGAGAGAAGAAAGGAAGTTTGCCTCCCTCGCGCAGGATTACTGTTCAAATGGACACCAGTTTGAAGCCTCACTGAAGGCACGGGGGGGGGCTGTCACTGTCCCGAAGTGAGGTTTTATCATACGCGAACGTGGGGTTTTGCTGAAGCACGGAAATATATCCCCCTCCCAGGACTGAAACCTAATGCCTGGCCGGGAAAACGAGCCACTATTTTAACGAGTTTCTGTGTGACAGATGACATTTAGGCCATCTATTGGATCACATTGCTCCGACATTATCTCACTAAGCCCCGCGTTTATTAATAATTAATTAAAATGTAGTGACAGCGCTGATACAGAATGCCGTAAAGAAACAACATTTTTAGTGCCTGTTTGGCAGCTTCTTTTTTGCGCTTACCAGCGAACTTGATGCTACCTGGAGCGCTGCGTCGAGAGGCTCGTTCTTGTTTTGATGGCTGCGTGTACCCTGGTAACCAGAGTTTTTTCAGTTGTTACGTGCCTCCTGTTCGTAAGTGTGTTGAGGTGGATATCTGATTCACTTGCGCTAACCACAAGCAGACATGTATACGGCACCTTCCTGGGGATGGTGCAGCTACTTTTCTAATGATGTTTATGACAAATGTTTGCCCTGGGTTATTCTATTTTGACTGTTTGGGGCCTCACTCATTTAATGTGCGACTAACTGTCGGCAAAACTTTGCTGGTAAATGTTTTTTTTTTTCTTTTTTTCTGTGTCATTTCGTTAGTGCGTGAAACACCAGAGGACCTGTGTCAGTAATGATCAAACAGAGTAAAGCAGCGTGACGGTTTATGGTGTAAGAGCTCTTCCTGCTTCGGGTGGCTGGTCCAGCGGCCGACTCCCCCCCCCCCCCCCCCCGGCACGCTGAAGGGTGGCCCACACAGCGTTAGAGCAGGCTTACCTGGGCCACCTGGCAGGGCTGGGATCAATGCAGGGAAAGGGCTGAGTTGGCACCGAGGAGCAGCGACACTCCCTTGGCTTTGTGTCGTGTCCACCTGTTCATGTCTTAGCAACCAGAGAGCTGCCTGGGGCCCCCGCACATGTTTACTGGTGTAACGCGCTCTGGGTGCTGTTTTCATCATTTCGCTCAATATTTCTCATCATTTTAGCCTATATTATTATTTCAGAATACTCGTGTTTATGGTGACTGAGGTGGTATTATTGTTACTATACTAGTTTATTATATTTGTTATGTTTTATGACTTTTTGGGTTTCTCAGGGGTAAATAATTTTAAGAAAATCCTGAGGTTCACATATTTGCCCTGGCTCATGTGGCCAGAAGCAGATGAGTTCATATCTCAATCAAGCCATTAAAAATAGCGTGGGTCCAGTTTCAAGTGCCATCATTTTCTGACCCCGCAAAGCGTTGTAGTCAATTTCCATGACATACCAGGCTGGTATACTAAGTATACACCGAGTACAGAACACTCAGCTTGGCTCGGGAAGTGTCTGCCCGTGTGTGTGCGTGTGGCTGGGAGGTATGCTGTGGGGGGGGGGGGGGGGGTCATGCTCGTGCTTTGCGAGACGGTCTCTGAGAATAGGAGGGCCCGATTTTTCAGTGTTTCAAAATAGTAATTTTGTCCTTATTAATGCCATTAGTGTAACAGTCAGGATGGATCAGATCAGAGATGTCCAAAGTCACTCCCTTCGCTGGGCAGGATGACGGGAGTGTGTCGCCAGTGATTTCCATCAGCGTGCCTTGACGAGCGAACTTTCCGGTGCTTTAGCGTAACTCCGCGAAAGGATGTCAGCCCCGCCTGCCTGGATCCTGTATTTATATATCGGCTCTCGCACTGTATGTGTAGCGAGTTAAAACTGAAAAGGCAGATTGTGGCCTGACTGCTCGGTGCCAGCGTTGCGAGAGAAAACAGTTATCATTTTACACTCTGAACTCCGATGCCCTCGGCGCTGCTGCCCTCTCATGTGTTCGGGAAGACCTTGCTTTTGAACACTGACATCACGCTGCTGAAGCCAGCTGTTCGCATCTCCTAAAGGCTTTTTCATATTTATCTAAAGGTCAGGATGCAAACGGTGGCCGTATTGCGTCCCCCTCTGAACACCTGAAATATTTATTTCGGCAGAGTTCAAGCACAATAAATGCGAAAAGCAGTAGGCTTTGGGGCTGGCTGCCTTTTCGGTCAATTTGCTTACATATCTGCCTGAGAAGAGGACGCTTTCGTGGTGGTTCCTCGGTGAGGTCACTCTTTTATTGTGTCACAGATTACAGCTGGGGACTTTGGTATTGAGCGCGATACTGCAGCGCAGAACCATAAACCTCCAAGGCGCCACGCAGGGAAATGTGTTGCGAGCAGACGTGGATCCGCAGCCACGGTGGCGGATCGTCCCGCGTGGCGCTTCCGGGTGGGAGGGGGAGGACGGGTCCGGCTGGGGACAGCGAAACCCGGGCTGTGTGACACTGTTAATAATGTAGAACTGAGCAAAGCTGTTAATGGGCGCCGCCGTGATTAAAGCTGACAGCGAATGTCACTGGCGTCCTGAACCATCGTGGAAGCGGGTGAGGGGAGCACGGCTGCCGCGCGCCACCGTTTCTGAATTAAACATTCGCTACTTCGCCAAACTTCGGTATCTTTAATAGCCTCCGCTGGAAGCTGGATCGCCCCCACACAAAAGTAGCGCCCTTTCTCTCGCACTCTCGTGGCTGCCTGCCCCCACCAGCAACACTCGCTATCTCCCCCTCTCTGTCGCTGATGTAATTTTCTAAATATTAGGATGGCATTTCAGACTCCAGTTGTTTAGCTTAACAGGTGCACCTCTTGCCTCTTCTCCCCCCCCCACCAACGCTGTAAAAGCGCTGTAGCCAAGAGCGAAATGCCGTGGATTTGGAGCTAGGGCCTTAGAAACAGTTGTCTCCTCGAGTCAAGGATAGAAAGAAAGAAAGGAGAGAGGGCAAGGGGAAAAAAAGGGGTAGCGGGACAGGCAGTTGCTCTTTGAGGTGAGAAATGTGCGAGCAGCTGCCCGGCGCTGTTTGTGGAACAGATCCTTTCTTTCCCCCCCTTTTCAGTAAAGCAGAAATGAACGTTTGTGGCAACTGCAGCTGAGGGCAGCAGATTCCTGGGCTGCGCTCACTCACACATGACCCCAGCGGCGAGGGTCTTCAATGGGGTTAAACACAACAACCACCTCGGCTGCCTCTTCAAACCCTCTCCGAACCTCGACACCCTCCAACGTAATCGTTACTATCACTGGAAGCACAGCGTGTGCACAAGCACTGCTAATTATGACTATCGCTATCGCCTTTGTGTGTCACAATACACATTTTTGTGAATAGCAGCACTACAGATATGACCAAATGAAATAAAGGGGGAAAATAACACGTAGCACGAGTGTAATTTTTCGCCTCGGCGGTAATCTGCACTGTTTCGAACCCCTCCAGTCTTTCGGAAGGGAAGGACTCTCTCCTGGCTTTTGTTCCGCTGAACCCTTCTGGATTTCTGTGCCCGCTTCCCCTTTTCGCGTCCCTCGCTCCCTCTGCCTCCCTCCCCCTCGCTCTCAATCCATCTGCATCATGTCGATCTGTCAGACCGGCAGTGTCTGTTCCAATTAGATTCCACTTAATACACGTAACCTCGATTAACACGCAATCAAGCTCAGATAAATCACGTCCTCAGAGCCCCCTCCCCCTCTTCTCACCCATGTTGCTTTGCATCATCCTGTATCTCCTGTATTATTTGTGCCTCAGCTTCGTCACAATGGATAGTGTCACGCATTACTGGTACCAGACATGTACACCCAAAGCTACAGTAACATCTTCTAAGCTGCCCATGGGATCGTTTTGGACCAATAGGTGCAGCTCTTGCTGAGCAAATAAGCAGCCGTACTGTTGGGCCAACAGGTATAGCTCTTCACGAAATTGCATTTTCGAAAAATGTCATTTCCATCTCAGGCTTTGTGACCTTCTAATGGCTCGAAGAGGGGATTCGTTTACAAGTTTAGAAGCGCCTTTCTTGTTTTAAGGCAACATCTTCCAAGGAATTTCTTTTAGGGTTCTTGCTAACCCTAACAAACTAGGTTGACTTGGGTGGTTTCTAACCCTAACTTAGAAGGCACCCAAGAAGCCAACCAACACTAACGAACTAGTTTGATTTCTGGGGTGGTTTGCAAGCTGAACAAACTAGGTTGTCTTCTTGAGTGGTTTCTAACCTAAACTAGGTTGGTTTCTTTTGTGGATTCCAACCTTAACAAACTAGATTGCCTTCTTGAGCGGTTTATAGGCCTAGTAAGCTAGTACGCCCTCTTTGGTTGCCTTCTAGGTCGAGCTCTTAGCTGCTTGGACGCTGACTTGCCTTCCAGTCCACCAGCAGGGCTGCCTGCCAGGCTGTTGTAGAACATCTGAGCTCCATACTCCACTCCAAAGAGATCTCAATGAAGAACTGGCGACTGCATGTTGTAGGGCTGTGCCAGGCGAATCGCTCCATTAATTTCAGAACTCACGAAAGTTAACTTTTGTGTTGTAAACTACAACAACACAGAACAAAAAGTTAGATCCAGCGGAACTGTAGTCTTTTTCAGAGAAGTTAATAATTCACAATGCACATGCTAATTGGGCAAATGTTGGTTCAGGAAAGATAAAAAACAACAACTAAAAATACAAACGAAAAAAAATAACCCAGGGCAACAAAACAGCAGACGCAGCACTCTGCAGTCTTGTTTTATTAATCGTGGCAAAAGTGCTAACATTGCCATGTTTAAGAGATTAGTGCTTTAATAACTGGGGTTTAAAGTGCGGCCACATCCATGAAGCGATCCTGTCTGAATTGATAGCTCCTGTGTTCTCACTCCTACTCGCCTGCATCTGGGGGGCGGGGGGAGCTATAACAACGTAACCTCATAATTTCAGTGGCTCATCTTGGTGCTCGCACGGACTCTGCAGAGTGCCAAGCTCTGTTCTCTAGCTCTTCTCTACGGTGCCCCCTGGTGCACCGGAGGAAGAAGTGACCGCACGATGGCGACGTCCCCGTAAGCTTCACATCTGCGTCTGTGCCGGAGAGCCTCGCGAGCTGTCCTCAGCACCGGTTAATTGACATGTGGAGGAATCGTGCCCCACATCTGAACTTTCTTGCAAGCTCATGCAGCATGCCAGTACACCCAAGGAACCAAAATGCCTTCTGGACGAGCTGAAAACGTAACGTGTGGCTCATTTTCCATGTATGCAAATAAGTATGCAAAGTTACTCTTCCAGAAAAATTACCCCCTTTCTCTTGAAAAACGAAATACAGGAGTCTGAGTATGGATTTTGTGATTCCCGCAGTCGAGGCCAAATCAAACATTTTAAACTTGTAAGGCTGAAACTCGAAGTACACAAAGTGTTTTAAGTGCATTTTCTTTCTTTCCTGTCAAGAATCACTCTGAGCGACTCATACTTTTCATGTCTCTGCCTTTTTCATTCCAGGTGTAGGATTCAGCTTTTGGCCACATGTTTTATCTTTGTGTTTTGCACTTCTGTCATGTTGTCTGTTGAACACCAAATCCCTCTGGCCTTTGCCTATCGTATGCTTTCCTGTCTTTACAGAAACAATTTTCACTAAGTTCACAGTTAACAGAGAAGAGCAATATGTTAACGCTTGTTCAAATTTGGATATAATTCGAAGCAGTGAGCGCTCCAGTCGGCAGCTTCCTCATTTTGCACGTTATTTGTAATTGTGGCCCGTATTGTTGGACGGGTAGCTGTAACAAAGGAGACACTTCTACCCCAGTGCCCTTTTTGTGCCACAGAGCCACAGTCAAAACAACGTGTCACTGTGTCTTTAAAGGAAGCGCCGTTTTCCCAAAAAAAGTTCTCGGAATTTTTTTTTTCTTCTCAGAAAAATAGGGAATAACACTGATTAGTTTTAGCAGCTTGAGCCAGGCGATGGGCGAATATAATAAGTGTTTTCGCAGACGTCACCCGTGATTATCTCATCTTTGCATTTTGGGTGAATGCGGTGGATTTAGAGTCTGCTCTTCCATTGTGCTGACATCACTGTTTAACAAGCAAAATTAAATCACGGCTAAAATCATTTCAAACTCTCCCAGAGTCCATCCCAAAGAGCCAAACAATGAACGTCTGGGAAATTTAAAGGCAGCGCTTCCAACGCATGGGGAGTTTGAGCTGGGGGGTTTTGTCTGCGAGGGGGACGGGGGTAAATATACTCTTTCCCTGGGTAATTGGAAGAGCAGGAGACAATATTAAACTGTTTTTGTGCAGTCATAAAAATATGGCACGATATACGGAGCATTTCAGAGTTCACTGGTTCAGACATGATCTGTATTTCTGGTTTGTACCTTTTGAGATGGGAATGCTAAAACTTACCCTACTGTGGTAAATACATGCTTCGTGAAAAGAGCTCTTGGCATCACTATGTACCCATTTTTATAGTTTTTACGGTTACAGACTTAAATTTAGGTTAAGGACTCGTGAATGAACTGACGAATCAATTATTTTCGGGGAAATACTTTTCAGTAAAATTCCGGTGGGAATTGATCATTTTACTCAAACAATTGCTTTATGTCCTATTTTCTAGTGAAGCGTGGCGTGCCCTACTGAACGGTGACCGAAATGCATTGTGGGAAGGGCTGGCGAACAGTGGAATAGAGAAGCGTGCCAGGGGGGCTCGCAGCGGAGATTTGGCCTGAGGGGAGACGGGAGCAGGAAAAGAGCGAGATGCGGGGCAGTGAGAACTCAGCAGGCCACTTAATCGGGGCGGTGGGAGTTGGGGGGGGTGCTGGGTGCGACTCGGCGAGGTGGGATCTGACAGGATTATCCAAGCCCAAGTGAGCAAGACTAGTAGGTGGGTGGTGGAGGGCGGCGGTGGGCGGGAGAGCTGCTGCTGCAGACAAGGGCCCCTTTCAGCAACAGGGTTCATTCCCTGTACCGCTAACCTGACATCCACCCCCCCCCCAAGTCCGGGGGAGCGCTGCGATGGTCGGGTGAGGGGGGGGGAGATGTGCTGGTGAGTGTGAGTTGGAAATTATCCTATTAAATTGAATTAAAGAGGCAGTCTTAATTTACCCCAAGAATGATGGATTTGGATAATTAACAGCGTTAATGGGGAATGGTTAAAAAGGGCAGGGTAGCGTAGGGGGCGACATGGAGAGCAGGGACAGGTCAGGCCCAGAACACACCCTACTGGGGGCATCGCAGCAGGCCTTGCTCACCACCACTGTTTCCCAGCTCCAGAACCTCTCTCCCAAACTTACACCTAACCCTCCCTGCTGGAGGCACATCAGAGAGGCACGATAACCACTGTAGTGGGCAGTGGATCACATCTCCTGTGAGTAAACCTGGTAAAACATCGTCATCTACTGTGTGACCACGTACCTATTCGCGGCCACACCTTGGACTGGAAACGAGGGCGCCGGCCGTGAAAGTGCATTTTGGCTCCTCCGCGCCAGAGGGTTTCGGGGGCGGGAGGGGAGGTCATTTGCGACTGCCCCCGGACTGTATCTGCATGTCCTTAATTCCTGCTGATGTGCAGGCCTCCGAAAACGGGCCCCCCCCCCCCCACGGACGCTGCTCACAGGCAGCCGCACAACACGCCGTGTCGCACCATAATCCGCATCTTGTCCTTTGTGGGGCAAATAGGTAACCGTGCAAAAAGACCAGTAACCATCCATTGACAAGCATGCTCAGTCTTGCTTCAAATGATACCCATAATTGTACCCCTCCCCTGGATGTACAGTTTTAGTCGGATGAGCCAATGTCGCCGCGACCAGATGAATCCGTCTTGGTTCTCTCACCCTATTGCCCCCCCCCCACGACCCCAGCACCACCCCCCGGACAGCAGGCACCGAGTCTGTTTGCCAACCTAAGCGTAGCACAGGGAGGACCGTCTCCAATGCAGAATCATTTTTATGTTACTTTTATCCTTTCAAAAACTAACACGACTGCAAGGGTGGGGGGTTAAAAAAAAAAAAAAAGAAAAAACAACCCCATCAGGCGACAGGCCGTTTGCTTAGCAAGAGCTGACAGTCTTTGTGTATGTAAATGAAGAATTTAGACTAATGGAGTTGAACCATTTCTAATTTTGTGATGGCAAGAGGATTTTGATTGAAAGTAATTAAGCAAGCTAGCTGTAAAATTAATTAAAGCAAAAGGAGCGGGTTGGGGGGGGATTTTTATTGGATTGGATAGCGATATAGCTGCTGTCAGGCAGAGGGACAAATGGGGGTGACCTGGATTCGCTGCCCTCCCCCCTCCCACTCGGGACTTTTATGTCACTTTAATCTCCTTAGAGCGGCTGGTGTGCATTTGTTCGAAATAATCAAGGAAATATGGTCAGAAATTGTCAGCTTTCAGATCTAATTTACCTGACAGCCTCGCGAGTGTGTGTGTGTGTGCGCGCGCGCGCAGCAGATTTTCTTCCTCCCTCTCGTCGGCTTTCTGGAAAATGCTTTTGACAGTCTTGAGACGTCTTGGCTCATCACAGGGGGGAAAAAGGGGAAAGATAAGAAAGTTGGTGGTGTCGCGATGCGTCGCACAACACTCAGCACGGCCACCGGCACCCGAGCTCCTGCCGCAGATGCGCGCGCGCACACACACACACACACACACACACACACACACACACACACAGCATAGCTGTGACATGGCTCGACAGACACCAGGGGAGCAGTTTGACCACCTCCCTGCACCCACAAGAGACTAAGCTCTCCGCTATGCTGCTCCATCCGTGGGCCCTTCCCACGACCAGGACAGGACTTCTTACTCACGCGTCGCACTTCTGCTCCCTCTTTGTCCTCCTGCTTAGTTACTCAGCCCTTTTCTGCGAGTGTTGCGCTCCTTCCTGAGTCGGAGGATCAGCGGGGCGCGTAGCACATGAACTGGCACCTAAAGCAGCAAAACAAATAAGAAAAGAAACAAGCAAGAGAAGAGTAAGGAAGAGGACGCGTTGACAGAGTGATGAGACATCGCAGTCAACGTGAAGTGCGGACAAAGCCAAAGTGGCTGAGAAGAGGCCCGGGTGCGAAGGAGCGCCGTCCCTCTGCGGCCCGGAGCACACTTCCTCCCCGGGGTTCTGGAAGCTGACCCATTGCGATGACACCGCCCCGCTCGGCCTCTCGAACCCCCTGACGCGGGCCTTAATTAAAGTGAGCCCCAGCCGGTCCTGTGGCGACTCAGGCTCACCACGGTTGGGGGGGTTGTGCGTGGACGCTGCTGGGACCGGAGAGATCGGACCCCTGGCAGAGTTAAAGCCATCGCAAAACACAGTGGGGAGCAGGGAGCTCACGATGGAGCATCTGCCCATCGCACTCCCCAATGAAGCTCCCTTAAACACTGCAACCCCTTTATCAATTAAAGCAATAGAAGGAGGAACAAAGACTCCCCCCGTAATTAAAATGGGCGTCTCAGGAGACATGGCTGATTCCTGCATCCCCGCTCATCTGCATCTCCGGGGAGAGAGGGGGCAGGGCTATGTCAGGCACCCAAGTGCAGCTCAAACCCGCAGAGTTCGCTTCTGAAGCGCATCCCGACAGAGCCCACAGCCATCCCCATGTCCCAGCACTGGGGAGGGGGGTCGGGGGGGGGGCAGAGGGGTCTCACCCTTGGGACTCTGGGAGATTGTACCTGTGTCGTTTCCTCCACTGCTCTTACTGGGCGAGTGTGTGTGTGTGAAGGAGCAATAGTGTAGGCGAGACAGTCAGAAAAAGGGAGGAGAGAGAGAGAGAGAGAGAGACACCTTTGACTGCCAGCCGTGCTTTTTGATCGAAATTAGTTTCACACAATATGTAAATTCCTGCGTGTGAAAAAGGGGGCCTTTAAGTGACAGGTTGATATGTGATTAAACGACAATTAGAGTGCTGGAAGCGAGCGACGCCGCCAGGTCAAGTGCTCCACCACAGAGCTAACAGGTAGCGTGCGATGGAGGCACTGCTGCCGGGAGGGGGGTGCAGAGCGAGCAGAACCCAAAACAAATTAGCAGCCGGGCCGGTGTCAATAAAACGCCACAACGGGGCTCGCGTCCCCGGTGCCAGGAGCCGGGGGGCCCTGTTCCCCTGCCTGACGGTTTTAATACTGTGTCACATGGTTACCTGCCCCCCAGTCGTCATCACACACACACACACACACACACACTGACCTGCCCTCCAGTCATCACACACACACAGTGAATGTCAAGGGGCTGAGGACCGGATCCCTGATGGCGGGAGCCACGCTGAATCGTCCACCAAGGGAGCAGAGCTGAATCCCGGCCTTCACCTCACCACGCAGCAGATGGCCGCGGCCCATAATCCCGTTTGGTGCTGCAGTGGGCACTTGCTCCCGAACATCTTCTGCAAAGCCCTGAAAACTTGAGCTACTTTTCGTCCCGTTGACCCGCGTGGCCAAGGTGCTGGCAGCTGTCAGACTCGGTTAGCTCTATGTTTTTCTCTCTCTCTCTCTCTCTCTCTCTCTCACACACACACACACACACACACACACACACACACACACACACACACGCCCCCCCCCCAAACGCATGCTGCGGTTGAGATCCGGTCAGGAGCACGCATGGCGACGCTTCCAGCGTGTCGGTTGCGATAGCAGCACGTCTCCTGCTTTTGCAACCGTTGGTCAGGCACAGAGTTGCCGTGCCGTCACGGACACCACAGATGGCCTCTCCTCAACTAAGAGGCTTACATTTCATCAGCGCTCACCTTCATTGTTGTCAGTTATGATTAATACGGCGGGGCCTTTTCTCCTCCTTTCTCTACACGCCGCTCGGCTGTTTTCGCTCACTTGTTGTAATCCGCCTGTAGCAAAGTTGGTTATAAAGGTTATTTCGACACGGTGATTTCAGTGATTTCAAAAGTCGGCGGGGAGAGGGAGGGGCATTCCGACTGCAATCAGAAAGAAATAGAGACGCGGAAAAAAAGAGGAGGATTTGCAAAATAACTCAGCAAGAATTGGAAATTACCTCCGTCCACAAGCACAGACTTGCTTTTTTGATCTGTAGCTCGGCACCGAGCAGGCAATGAGCGACACTCATTCCGAGTCGTGCAGAAATTTGTTCGAAGCCGTTTCTTGTCCTCCTTGAGCAAGACGCCAATGGCCAAGCGTAAACAAAAATAGCAACGGGCGGATTTTGTTTTCCCGCACATCTCCGAGCGCGACGTATCTAAGATATTTATACGAAGTCTAAGAGGGTGCTGTCCATTTGCAGCGGATGCTAATGAAATGTTAATAACACAGAGCAGGCGGAGCACGCTGTTGTTCTCCAGAAGATAAAACCTCACGATGGCAATGACTCCTCTAATGGAATTTTAAAGAATTTAAAGACTTTTTTTACACGCTCCTCAGAAGGCCAAGACGGGCGTTGTGCACACATGCTCGCAAGTCTTTGCCTTTCTGGAGCTGAGCGGTCTGGAGTCAGTGATTGAAAATATCTGACCCGTACCCAGCCCCCCCCTCAATAAATAAAAAAATAAATAGAAAAGACTGAAAGACTTTGACCGCACTCGAGGGGAGGTGTTTGAGCGTCGTGGTGTTTAAAGACTCGAGTCACAGCGGCTCGCTGGGAATTGTACTAAATGCCGGTGATTAAATTAAAAATCAGTCACCCGAATGTTTCAGAGCGCCGCCACCTCCATCACCTCTAGGTCTTATTAATTCTCCTCTGTAAATAGAGCCGAGGCTGAACTTTATTGTAACCTGTGTCTTACAATCTTTCTGTGCCCTTCCTAGGAACCTGACGCAACTAATTAGAAGCGAGCTGTTTAAGAGCTGTTCACTTGTAGCAACTGATGATATTATTATACTTTTATATCTCTTGGTAATCTGGACCATGTTGCACCAGGGAGTGGGCGGCAGCCAGGTTCTCTGCACGACGACGTGAATTATGACTCGTTTGGGTTTCTGCTATAATATCCCCACGTGGCTTCCTGTTCTTGGCAGCCGGCGCTCAGGTGCCGGTGGCAGCGCGGTGACGAAGTTGGGCCCACATAGGAATGGATGCGCTCGCTGTTTGCCAGCCTTTGGCTGATCTTGAACGGATGAGTGCCAGTGACAAGGAGTTCTGCGCCGGACTATTTCGAGACCGAAATGCGATTGTTTTAATACCTTAATCCAGCTGTCCTTGGCATTCGGGATGCGGAAGAAACGCCCTGACAATTTCAGCGGCGCTCCAAACCTGCCCCGTTCCACCACCGCAACGACGGTGCGAAGGGGGGGGGGGGGGGGGGGACAAAAATTAAGCCGTAAGCGGTACGGGTTTCGTAGGAAGCCCTGTGCCGTTCAGCGTTCCAACACAGCACGACCCATGGAAGGTCCCACCAAGCCAGAGCTGCGGGAATTAGAAATATATGTGCGCAGAGAAGCTGTGCATTGTCACCACTATAAAGGGAAGAGATTAATCAGCTTGTTGTTTTCCTAACTGTGTCGTGCTACGTCCGTGATCGTATGCAAACACAAGAATATTTTCCTTTAATTATTTTCTTCTCCAAACGCCTCCTCCCGCGACCGTCCACCCAAAACAAACAAACAGCGCTCAGTGTGTTTAATTATTGTCACTAAGTGTATTCTTCTTGACTGGCTGCTAATGTGTTGGGGCCTAGCTGTCAGACGCGAGCCTGGGACACCAGCAGTCGAGCGAGCGAACGACCGACCGACCGGCCGGCCGGCCGGCCGGCCCAGCGATAGCCCCCTGAGGGACAGTTAACCCTCAAAGCTCCCCTCGTCTGACCCGGCTGCGGGAACCCGCTGTGACATGGAAAGGTGGAGGGGGCGGGGGCCGGGGGGGCCGCGGCCCGGCCCTTGATAGTAATGCTTGTTGATGGTTTCAGAGATACTTCATTTGGGAAGAAGGGCTCATTAAGTGCTGTGTTCATCAGGAGCCAGGCATGTTGGGGCCCAGAGGAAACTACTGAACGCAGAGTGCATTAGGAGGCCTGCAGAGACGTCCTCTTCCCTCCATCCGCCCCCGTTTATATATCTAATGCACTTCCAGGGGAATAGAAAATAGGGGTCAATAATTATGCATTTTAATAATTAACTTGGGTCCAGCTTAATTGTGCTTTTTAAGGCCTCTGACATGTATGTGGTGCTTTGTTGCTCCGCTGGCCTGGGACACGGGGAAGCCAAAGGTATCGGAAGCCTACGCTTCAGACCTTAACTTCTTTGCCTCATAACCTTTATGTGTTTTTTTTTTTTAATTCACTGAATTTGATTCAACTATATGGATTTGTTTTCCTAGCTTGCCCTCTGAAATTGATTTGAACCTACGACCTATGTAGGGTTGTGTGTGTGTGTGTGTGTGTGTGTGTACGGGGGGGAGAGCGAATATGGAAGAACTGGTCCAAACTGGCTTTTTATAGTGGTGTGGCATGATGACCCTGTATGAGAGTGTAATATGAGAGCCTCAAGTCTTTGGGGGGGGGGGGGGGGGGGGAATTGTGGGTAGGATGTGTACATCGAGAGGCAAACAGCACTATAGAGGAGAAATACACTGAAGCACCTGGTCTGCGAGAGGGGGAGTCTCAAGGTGTGTGTGAGAGAGAGAGCGAGCGAGCGAGCGAGCGATGGACACTGCTCTCTGGGATATGCACTTTACAGGTTTTGGGAGGATTTTATTTGGCGCAGTCTGGCCATCGGCGCTCTAGCCAAACCGGCTGGCCTTGCCCGTGTAATTATTGTTTAAACTCTAATAGCAAGCCTTCGGGACAGGAAGGCCTCCTTTAGGGCCCCTCCTGTGTAAACACCCTAATGGGGGGGCCACTCGTGAACCCCAGCCTGTTATTCACTGTGGGAATGTTTACTTTGGGACACAAGCGTGTTATTGTTGTCACATTGATCACAGTGAAAACCAAAAAAATATACGTATGTGTATCAAGATTGTCTCTCGGAGTCACCACACCGTGTTTTACACCCAGGAACGCTCCCGAATCATTCAGTCGGCTGCGTTTCCCTCCATAAGCGGTCATTTCCGCGTTTGAAATGATTTTTTCGTCAGTCTGCCTCTGTGATTTTGCTCGTTTTATTTTTTTTTTTTTTGGTTTCAGCTCTAATTCTCCTCAGTTTGGGCACAAACACTGTCAGGCATTAAGTACACCCACAATTTTACATGACTGCAGTTTTGTGCTGCCAAGCCAACTTAGTGTGGGAGCTGCTTGCGAACATTGTAATTAGTGTCGCGGAATTCATATAGTGATACATAAAATAGTGTTTATGCAGGCTACCATTTCTGTGTCTTGTATTGTGTGCGGCGGTGGGGGTTGGGGGGGGGGGGGCAGAAATCGTGTTTTGAAACGTGATGTCGCGTCAGGGCTGCGAGAGGAGAACCGCGGCGCAAAAACATTCGGCTTCCCCGGGCCCTGCGGATCTCCCTGGGCGGACACGCCCACGCACCAATAAACATAAAACGCTAATTTGATAGCTCCCCTCGTCCCGTACGAGTCTCCACACGGAGAACGGCGAGGGGGGAACGCGGCGCTTTGTCAAAGGCTGACATGCGTAGCCGAGACGGGGAAACCCCGCAGCGCATTTGCGTCGCCGGCCCGTTCACAGGAAGTGCAAGGGCTTTGAAACGAGATTACCCGGCGCGGCCGCGTGTGCCGCCGCGCATAATTACACGGCAACACCGATACTGACGGTCCACTCGCGAGCTGTACATCGGATCCCTGGGACAGCCGGGAAACAGGACAAGTCTCATCCAACAGCTATAAGCACAACAGCTAGGCCCTACAGTGCGATATCAATGTACGTACGACCATTGCACAGAGATCTACCAACCCTGTCTAAAATCCAACATGAAAACATGTCCGAACCGACAGGTACACCCTGTTCTAACCCAACCCTAAACACCGTCCAAACCCAGTTTCTAAACTCTGTCCGACCCCAAGGCCAAAACCCTGCCCTAACCCCTAACCACTGTCTGAACCCAACACTATAACCGTTCCAAATGCCGGCCCTAAACCATGTCCAAATCCTGGGACTAAACCCTGTCCAAACTTTGAACTACACCCTAACCCTAACCCAACCTTAAACACTGTCCAACCCCAACACTACAACCAATCCAAACCCTAGGATAACCATAACCCTCAACCCTGTCCTAACCCTAACCCAACACTAACACCAGTCCAAACGGTGGCCCTAAACCATGTCCAAATCCTGGGCATAAAACCTGTTCAAACCCAACTCCAAACCCTCGGCCAAAAAGTTATGCAAACCCAACCGTAAACCCTGACCAAACCGAACCCTAGACCTGTCCAGACTCCACCGTGACCTCGTGACTAATCAAACACATTTGCGTGGAGGTACACACTGCTTGTATTGGCTCACCTCACACATTTTTAACAGCCTCCTTCAGAAACGCTCTCTCTCACCGAGGGGCAAAGGGATACTTGGCAAAGAGGGACG